>NC_046285.1:92982161-94206576 GCF_004115265.2 Rhinolophus ferrumequinum | reverse complement strand
GAGGTCTACCTAAAGCATAGAAAGTCACGCTTCGGTGTTGTCGTCGACAGGAGTCCGATTATGGGCAGAATCTGCTCTCCGTGACCAAAGGAAGATGTGCACTATTTCATGTGACAGTGGTGACCTTGGAATATAGAAAAACTTGGCAGTTAGTGAACACCCCCTAGGCCTAGCAGAATGAAAAAACCCTGATGAATGTAGAATCAGGCGACATTTGAAGATGGCAGAACAGCCCCCACCCTTGTCACCTACCTCTTACAGAATGTCTTCAAAGGCATCATAATCATTTTTACCCATAATACACAGTAGCTTATTTTTACTGTTTGTAGATATATTCTCACTTGGTATGTCACTTTATATCACTTGGTTCTATTAAAAAAAATATATGTATATATATATGTATATGTGTGTATATACATATATATTTCTATATAAAAAAAATGTGTTTGACCAAAGTAGGTCTGCAGCTATTTCAGCTTCTTCCAGTTTCCAGAAAAAGCTGTGGATATTTTACTGGAAATTACGAACTTGCTGCTGTTTTAAGAAGATTTAATATACTTTCAGACAACGGAGATAAAATTTTAGTCAAAAACCATTTTGACAGCCAGCATCTTCTGAGAAATTCTGAAAAGAAAAAGGATCTCAGCGTATTTAGTCATTTAAATACATACACAGATCCATCTTCTTAAACCTTTGACGGCCTGTATTTTTTCAGGCAGCCAGCCAAATTAATGCATAATTAGGTTGTAGAAGTAGTGTTTGCGTGTGTGTGTGTGTGTGTGTGTGTGTCTGTGTGTGTGTGTGATCGGTATTCAAGAGTCTAAGAATTAGTTTCCTCATGTTAAAATTTAAAAGGAAAAAAGCATACTTCACCATATTTTCAATTTATATTTTCACAATTGCTTTCCCTTTCTATGGCTCTCATCTTATATCTCACAATGTGTAATATACATGCAATACACACAGCAAAGAGTTTTCTAATCACATTCAACACTTTCAAAACTGGTATACCTCTTACCAGCAAGCCTCTAAAATGTTTGTTTTTGCTTGTTTGTTTTGTTGAAGGGTTCTGTAAAACCTATAATGTTTTGTACTTCTTGTCGACTTAGTTTAATAAGAATATTAAAGATCACTTAGTAGTTAGCCACATCTAGAAGTGATTATCATTAATGTGGCTAGTGCAAAAAAAAAAGTGGTTAATATCAATAAGACTGTTTCCACATCATATAGGCAATAATTCCTTGTATTTTTTAAAATCCAAGTAAATGAATACTGCACTTAAGATTTTTCCCAATTGGAAAGCATTTGGTTGTATCAGTAAGTGTTTGAGTGATGAAATGTGATGATTTTTGAGGTTTGTTGCTTTTATTTCCATAGCCTGTCTAGGTAGGTTATAAGATTGAATAGTTAGACATGAAAAATATTTATAATCATATGCATAAAAATTGCTTTTTAGACAGTAAACTGTATCCCTCCACCCCAGAAAAATCCAAGGTGTTTCATTGCATTGGGATTTCTTTTTCTTTGTGAAGTATCACAAAGCCACTTATCTTTATAAAATTGTATAATAATCATACCAAATGTGCCTATGGTGAAGAATTGCATATGAGGATGTTAGGGGACCATTGTTTGAGTCCCCTTAAGCTCATGAGAGTTTATTTTTATTATAAGATATTTTTAATATAAAAGAATTATGTAATTGATCTTGCTATATCACATTCATTTCAGTGGACCAGGAGAATGGGTGTCTCACTGCTTTAAGTACTTTCTTAAGAAATTATTTGATAAAATAATGATTTTACAAAACTGATAATCATCTTTCAGATTTTCATAGACTGACTTTGCTTGAAACGTGGTCATTTTTTCTTAATAAATGGTCAGTTAGACAGATGAGGCCTATACAAGACTGGTTGGTACCCTGCATGTGATGGAGGTCAACTAGATATCAGAGCAGGCAATAAGGTCATTCAAATGAGTCAGAAAAACAAAATTTAAATCACGCTCAGAATTTGACTATGCAGAGAAAATTAATAGAGAGTCCAACATTACTTTTTCCAATTTTCAAAATAATTTTAATCAACTAATTCAATTATGACAAACTTTATTTTTATCTTTTGTGGGTATATTGACGGCAACATTAAAAGATAATTGAAGAGTGAACAGGATTGTCTCCTACTCTGCTTCTCTATACTGTATTCATAGATTTTTTTAAAATATGATTTATCAATGATTCATTGTTCCCCCAAATAATGAAGTTTTACACTTTTCATTGAAACAATCCTAGAGAGCTTAGAACAAATAAACCACTATTCCATGCCTTTAAGGAGTTTTCTTTAGTGTTTTTTGGATTTTTTTCCCCTGCATATCAATAGATTGAGTAAGGAATATATGTCTAAACTCTTGAGAAAAATGATTTAGACTGGAAACTAAAATTAGAGAAATGGAGTGTTTGGTAGATATAAAGAATGATAAGCAAAGGGAAAATCCTCTATAATACAATCTAATTCAGTCCAGTTTGACTTTGAACTATTCCTTTCACCTTCCCATAGTGGCATCTTGAATAAAGAGCCTAGGATTCATGATGCTAGGTCCTACTTTCTCAAAAAAGAGATTTTCTGAAAATGCTCAGGTTAGTAAGAATCTAATCTCACTCACAAAACTAAACACTCTAGATTAAGTTTCGTTAAGTACACAGAGAATCCAGAAGAAAATAACATTTATTTCTTCTAGAACAGACAAGGTCAAATTAAGCCCTGCCTTGTTGTTTAGAGATTTAAGGGCATAGCTTTAATTTATTCAACAAATTCAATTTACTTTGCCTTCCTGTGGAAACAGTTTTATCCCTTCAAACTAAAAATTAAGGGATTAATCACAAACAAACAAAAAAGTTGCAGCACTGAAAAAAAGTAATTTATTGTTTTTGCAACAGGTATGTGAATTTGTGTGATAAAATTATTTATTCTTTATTTAACAAAAATATGTGCAAATTCTATATTTAAAATGTTTTGCTGTTGTCCTACTTTTTAATTTATGCTTCATGTTTGTGTATAAATTACACTTTGTGAGTTTACATAATATGCAGCACTGGTTGCTTTTGTATTTTTTTACAGAAAGCTTTGTGTGTGAAACAGGTGTTTATGTATATATTCCTCATGTATCCTTATTCTGATACTATAGTTTTCCTTTCTAAGGAAATTTTAAATTTAGTCTTTCATGATCAGTAGTGCCCATTATTTGTAGTTATATTAATAGGTCTTTTAGTTTCCATTAATACTACGTTTTCCAAGTCACAAATAAGAAAAACACTTATTCAAGCAACTAAGGTCCACATTTTAAACTTGGTACATGGATAGCCTGGAAGCTTCCCATTGAAGCTAAGACACAGTTGAGAATCAGGTCCATTCATTTCACTGATAAACTTGGACAAAGAGTTGTTGATGGATTATATCAAAGTCGTGTACACATAACTTCCAAGTGCTATCAATGACAATAAAACCAAATTTTGTCTTTCGCTGCTTTAGAAACACTCTTTAAAAATTAACATCATGTAGTCTTTAGTGTCTATAGGAATCTACAGAGAAGAGTACACATGTTGGATTTAAAGGACTCAAATGTTAGTCATAACTTTCTACAAATGTGCCACCTCCATTGATAAAGTGTGACCTTTTACTCCATTGGTAAAGTGTGACCTTTTACTACTACTAATGAATCTCATGGAATCATAATAGGATTTGGGGTTAGCAGGGACACCTCTGATCATATTAGCTTGCCTCTGACAGATTTCCATCTGGTCACCCCAGGACACACAATTGACCAGATCAATCTCTGGCTCTGATGTTTCTCCCATTGATCCCTCCCTTATTAAGAAGGTCATTATCCTGGTTTAGGTGAGAACAGCAGCCCAGATTCAAAGAAGCACAGGACTTGTGCCATGACTTAGTGTTCACTGTTTGTAAAATAAGATTGAATTAATGATGACCAAATCATGCCAAGAGTTTACGGCTGAGTGTGAAATCTCATTGGCACAATTGGTAATTATTATCAATCTATTTATAATTAAACTTGAGGCCATAAAAATGTCTGATATTTTTTAACATTTCAAAGCTACAAAATAAATGAATAACCATGAGTACAGAAATGGTCATCCAAAACTGTAATAGAACCAATTAGAGGGTCAAGGAGATGTATTATTTATACACAGAAAAGGAACTTGTATGTTTTCTCTTATTTTTCTCATTTGCCAATAATCTGTAGTTTTAGGTTGTCAAACAAGTACATCAATTTAACTCACTAGTCCACTGGAAAAAAAGCAATCTTCCTAATAGCCTACCCTGCTAGCATGAACTACAGAAAAGACTTCTCAAGTTACAGTTTTATGAAACACATCAATCAATAATGCTTGTGTTCTAATAATTGTGTTCTAGTCAATTAATGTATGGGGACATATTGAAACAATATCGGTGCATTAGTGAAACAAAAAATGGAAATAGACATGGTATTCAGATCAGAAAAGCACTTAATCTGACAAATGTCTTTCTGGTGCCATGATACTATAACTTGCAATGTAGAGTTTGTGGAAAAAATAAAGGAATATGTTGTTAGAAGATGTTGATTTTAAGAGCGAATAGGACTGAAATGTATGTATTAGTCAATCCAGTTAATTGCACACTCCTAATATATTAGCACTTTAGCAATAAGTCTGCTCTCTGTGGTCCTCACCCCCCTAGCATCACCAGCTGGTCCACGTGGATGGCCATAGATCAAATGGAAAAAACAATAATGGCTCATTATCCTACAAGGCACTGCCACATCAGAGTGCCCTCAAGTCTAACACTGTGAGGAAAACTGTGATTTGTAAATAAAACAGAGCATTCTTTTTTTTTTTTCATTTTCCTTTGGTACATCCAATGAACAACTAATTTTTATTGAGGTGCTATCATCTTCAGTGATCAACTGTCAAATGTGGTATTTCTGAGTTACTATTTTATTCTACATGATTTTTCAATTTGCAAGAAAAAACTCAAGTTGTTTTCTTCTTTTCTTGTTTGGTTTGTTTTGTTTTTTGTCAAGGCTGGGCACGACTTGATACTCAAGGTTAGGGAAATAGCATCTAATGGTCATTTTGATCAGTAGTGTTCGGTGACATAAGCTGTATGTACATCGAGGATATTTAAGGTGACATCAAAACTTGAAGAGTGTCAGGCTGGAGTAGCATATTTTTATATGAGTCACGTTTCATCACTTACTAAGACATCAGCATTCCTTTCAAACATTCCTTTCAAACACACTTGTTTGGTTCTTACATACAAACAAAATTTTGTGTGTATTTGGCCTGACTTTGTTTACGCTTTGCTATATTTTATGTCCTTAGTAAACATTTGGCTTCTATATCTGCCTTTGCTTTAACAATTCACAATGTATTAGAAGCACTTCACCCCATACTGAGAGCATATTGAGAATAGAAGATTACACTGCGTGTGACTTTGTGAGGTTAGACTTTTGATTAAGAAATATATTACTGTTTCCGGATGGTGGTTATGCATTACACACTTAGGCATGACATAAATGTAGGAAGTGACAAATACTGCTTACATTTTAGTACGACATATTTGTCAGAGAAAATCATGCACATGCTTTGTAAATAGATTGCAGCAAACTAAGCAAATTGGCTTTCAAGGTTGAGTAAAATATTAAAGATTTACATGTTGCTTATAATGCAAGATGTAAAATGTACTCGTAAGCTTCTTTCTACTCTCAATTTTCCAGAAGTGATGATATTTTTTCAGTAAAAATAATGCAGTTGAAAAACCAAAAATCTTGGAAGACTAAGATGGGTCTCGTTTAAAATGTCTCTTCAGCTTTGGCAAATTTCAAACCTGAATCAACGATTGAAAGTGTTAGTGTGTTTTCTTGCCTGCATTCCACAATAGTTCTGTTATTCAGGTAAACCACTTGAACTGAGTCATTTGGGATCTTTATTGTAATATTTTTCATTGAGAAACAATATCCTATTTTGTAAAGCATTTCCCTATGTGTGACTTTAAACTGTAAAATTAAACATTGGCTTTGTGGTTTCAGTGGGCATAATAAATGTAATTGTAAACTAGGTTAAAGTATGTACTGCATATAATATGTTTTAGAGTTGAAAACTATTGTCCACTTAATTTAAATATTCTCATAACAGCAGTAGGACCAAATCAGGTTTTAAGGAAACTCGAAGCTCCATGTAATTTCTACCATCCTTCATCCACTTTGGCATAAACAATTAATGCTTTCTCTGTCTTAGAGTACCATGGAACTACTGCTTCAAGTTTTCTTAGCAGATTGCTACCCCTAAGTCTGTCTAGTGTCAAAATTCTGGTATTAAATTAGAAACAGCAAGCAACATAATCTACCTGTTTCATGTTTACTTTTCTAAAGATACATGTTTTTTTTAGATATAACATTAAAGAGTTAAGATGATAATGCATGGAAATTCAAAAAGAATTGACATTCACTAGCAAAAGCCTATTTATTTGCTAACAAATTTATGGTATTAAGGTTCATAAGATATCAATTCCTTCTAAACCTGAAATCATTACTGGTTAGCATACATTGCAAACATTGAATTTGTCTTTCGTATCAAGTAATATTTCATAGTTGTGTACTTTAAATGTTCTTCTTAGTAGGATGTTTACTTTTCAAAGAAATAATTTGCAACACATATACTTTTAAAAACATTGTATATAAAAAGCCATCATACATGGCTAAGATTTGTCAAACATCTCTCTGGGTCAGTACCTGTGGTAAACACCTCACAAACTTTCTCCCACATGTTTCTCTCCATAATCCTTTCGACCTTGGTCTTGAGATTCCAGTATTACAGGTGACTGTCACATCGTAATAACTGTTAACGGTCACCTAGAGGTGGCCAAGTGCCAGGCACTGTTATAAGCACTTTAGATATTTATTATCAATTATTGGCTTCTTTAAACACTGAGCCTTAAATTCTTATGGACCATGAGTCTGAGGGAAGCACTGTAGAGTGGATGGAGGCCTGTGAGATTGGAGAAATGAGGGGAAGTGTTTAGGTGCCTTAATGTGTGGGCCCCCTGTGTAAAAGCAAGAGACGTCCTTAAATTCCAATAAAAATGGCAAGGAAACTCTGGAGAATCAGGCAAGCACTGAAAGTATACAAAGGACTGTTGTTTAAGGAGAAAGAATTTGATTTAGAAAACTAGTAAATTTCTTGAGAGGATAAAAAAAAGGAAAAAAAAACCTATGGTATTTAACCTTACAAACTCCTTCACGGCTAATAATGAGCTGGTTCAGACAAGGTCAAAGACATAAAAATTATCTTGGGGTGTTGGGGGGAGCTTTTAGTTTAGACATAGAATGAACAAAGATGGTTAGAAATGGAGGTATAGATGTTTGAAAAGTCCGAACTGTCTTTAATTCCTAGATCCTGTGGGGTGTTTCTTAATATATTATTGTTTTATCTGTTCAATTAAATTCATGTTTTCCCACAGATGAATGATTATGGATCTTAATATAGACACAAGTGAAGGGGTTGTTTTTCTCAGCTTTCCTCTATGGCCATTTCATAGGTAGAGAAGCAAATCCCAGAATAATTAACCCTCTGGGGTAGTTCCCAGGATGGAGGAAGATAAGCAGTCCTAGGACCCCATTTTAACATGAAGTCATACTATTTGATCTTTCCAATTCTAGATGCCCAGCGTTTTGTCTTTCTATTTCGGCTTTCATTGGAGATTACGTTGACTTGGAGTTATAGACATTTTACTGTTGTTATTTATCATTAAGCGCATCTAAATCTTGGAAAGTAGGAAAGTGTGTTTCTTAATTGCTTATAAGTAGACTCATTCCAGAAACAGTAGCTAAACTAGTTTTAGGTTAAAAGAATTCTTCATCTGCCAAAGTGTTGAGAACCACTTAAGTATTTATCCTTTAAATAAATCCGGTACCGACTGGACATTGCAAAGAATGTACTCAGATTGTTTCTTTACTCTCCAACCCTTTTGCTATCTCTTTGTCTGTTCACAGGTGTTTTCTCTTATTCCCTGGGTCTTAGTTGTATAGTTTTATGCAGATTTGAAGATGGGAGGTTAGACTTTAGAGCAGACTAGGATCAGGCAGAAGATAAGAAAGACAAAAGAACCGACATAGGTGGATCCCGCAAGTACCTGGAGCCAGAACCCACGGTGGGCAGGTCAGACAGAATGTTAGCATTCAGGAACAAGCAATAGACATCCCCTCCTTCAAGATTATGCTAAGAACAACCGTTCTTAGTTCCTACACTGCTACCACCCTAGCCCAAGCCACCGACCTTTCTACCCTGGACAACAGCAAATGCCTTCTAATAGCTCCTCCGGTGTCTTCAGCAGTCAGACTGCTCAGGGAAACGTCAGATCATCGAACTCCTTTGTGAAAATTTCTCCGATGCCTTCCTATCTTAAATAAAACAGAGTGTTTTTTCCATGGCCTTCCAAGCCCCCTGGAATCAGGATCCCACCCCTTCTCCAGCTTCCTCTCCTGTTTCCCTTCCTCTGGTCCACTGCTTCAGCTGCTTTATCTCCCTGCTCTTCTTCACTGCGCTAAGCACAAACCCTTTGCCTGGAACATTCTTCCCCAGATAGACATTTTCTTCTTCTCTCCCTTCAAGCCTCTGCTTAAATGTTATCTCTCAGAGAGGCCATCTCTAACTACCCCGAATCAAATAGAACCATTCCTCCTCCACTGCTCCTCATGGCACTTATCAACACTTGAAATTTCATTATATACTCATTTGTATATATCTATTATCATATACATATATGAATATATGGATACAAATGGACACATTTTGAGGGCACACTCTCTTTTTTCCATTGCCATATTACTGGCTGCTAGGAAATGGCAAATAATAAGTACTCAGTTAGAACTTGTTGAATGAATGAATGAATGAATGAATTGATGGCAATCCAGACAGATAATCGTCATTAAGGGGTTCAGAAAATGGTCAATGGTGTCTTTGCAAGGGGACTAATGTGGTAATGGAAATATTTTAGTTACCTGTTAATAAAGGTCTTAGCCATAATGGGGAATTCAACTTTTGTATTTCAGCAATTCTGAAAGAGCTGGACTTTTCTGAGAATGTAACTGTAAAGAAACTTCAGTCAAAACACACAAGAAAGGAAAAGATACCTAAGATAGATCAAGCCTATAATTATTTACTGAATCCATGCTAACTTCCAGGAACTACTTTGTTAAACTCTCCAGGGAAACAGAGCTCAGTCTTTATTTGGGGTAACAGTGGGATACTGGTCCAGAAGACATTAAGATATAACTTTATGAAAAGCAGCATAGAAAAGGAAGGTCTGGGCAAAGGGCTATGAGATTCAAAGTGGAGAGAAATTACGTAAATTAGGAACTTTATTGATAAATGAGACATAGAAGTATGAAAATAAAAACTAAATAGAGTACCTTGGTGTTTGCATTTATACCCTTAATTCTGCCTATAATTTGATGACAGAACTTAAGCAAGTCACTGCCTACATGCTTATGCGCCATCACTGAAAAGGAGACATACGGCCTTCCTAGTGGTCTGTTTACAAATCTGGACATTAAACTACCTTCTGAACTGCAGTTACAGCAAGGAAAAGCAAGTTTTCTACTGTCATTTAAATCCATTTGCCCTTTTCGATGTTTGTCAACCAAGAGATTCAAAACCAATAAATCTAATAGCTACACAGAATATATTTTCATCATAATTTACACAAATGACTAAATTGCATGCCACTTCATCACAAAGACTAACATACTCCTACATGATCAATAGGGGACATATAAAGAAAGGCAGGCCGATAAGTGCAGTGGTTCCATCAGGGCTCACCCTCCATTGTGTGGCCAAGAATGGAGAATGTACAGGGTAATTCTAGACCCTGCTGACATCAGTCAATACTGGTTCTGTTGGGTAAGAACTTTATTTCCCATTATAAATTTCCCAGAATATTTTAAACACATAACACTGACATTTGAGACAAAGCACAAGCCAGGGTTAGGCCAGGAAAGCAGGGAAACTAGGATAGATGGGTGGTAATGAGAACTCAGCTCCTTCATTCCAAGACAGACCTTCAGTTCCTGGGATGACATGTTGTGGAAGGCAGAATTCTAAAGATGTCCCTCCATAATTCTCATCCCTTCATTATTCACTCAAATGATAATCCAGGTGCTGCTATGAAAGTATTTTGCAAAGGGAATTAATGTCACTAACCAATAAACCTTAAAATAGGAATACGAGGTCTGACAATTAAGTTCACGAACTTGCCACCATGGGCTTACATCAGCAGTACTGTTCAAACAGCTCAGTAAGGTTTCAAAACCGTGGTATATCAGTCTCTCACAGCTGTGTTCGTGTCTGTGTGTGTCTGTGTGTGAAGGTGTATTATCCTGGATTAACTGCGGAGGGGTGGGAGCAATGGAATCACATAATCTCTTAAAACAGAAGAGAAAGGCAGAAGGGGAAGTCAGAGCAGTTCCAAGCATGAAACTGTACTCCACTGCTGGCTTTGCAGATGGAGAAATGGAGCCACAAATCAAAAAATGCAGGCACTGTCTAGAATCTGAGAGCAATCCCCAGCCAACAGCCAGCAAGAAAACAGACCTGAATTCTCCAACTGTAAGAATCTGGATTCTGGCAACAACGTGAAGACTTGGAATCAGATCATCCTCACAGCCTCCAGAAAGGGATGCAGCCCTGTTGACACCTTGATTCCAACCTGGTGATACTCAGAGCAGAGGCCCAGCTGAGCCAGGCTGAGCCTAGACATCTATAGAACTGTGAGGTAATAATTTGGTGTTGTTTTAAGTTGACAAATGCGTGGCAACGTGTTACAGTGCATACAGAAAATGAAAACAAGGGAGGATCTCAATCCCCAGTGGAACATTAAAAAGGTTATCAAGTTAGACCCTTAAGCAGAATGAACCAGGTTAAGATCCAGTTATTGGGGCTACAGTACAATGGGGGGGTCAGGCATAAGAAAAACACAGAATCAGAGTTACTAGAACTGACAAAAAGGCTTGAAATAAGATCCTCATCTAAGCTAGCTTGGATAGGGAGTCACTTGGGCTGCCTGAGAAGAGGTCCATATATACACTTTGACTCAAAGACAGGATTAGCCAAAAGCTTGGTGTGAAGTGAGAATCTGTAGCCACTGTGATAAGAGTAAGTAAAAACAAGGTTGAAAACAGGGACCAAAGGGATAGGAGTTGCTGGGTGGGAGAATCTATTTCCTGGAACAATGTTTTCCAAAATGCAGCGAAGAAATCCTTCATTGGCAATAAATAAATGAATATAGATTTTGGTCAAATAAGTTAAACATTTAACAAAGGTGTTCTGGTTACGCATTGCTCTTAACAAAGCATCCCAAAAGTTAGCGGTTTAAGGTGACAGTTTATTGAACCTCGTGATTGCAGGAGTCAGGGCTCATTTGGACCATACGATGTTTACAATTAAGTTCGTGAACTTGTTGCAGTGATGTTGCTAAACTTTTTTTATATCAAAAGGATTATTCATTATGAATTTGTACCAACTGGACAAACAGATAACCAAGTTTACTATTTGGAAGTGCTGAAAAGGCTGCGTGAAAAAGTTAAACAAAAACAACCTGAACTTTTCACTAACAATCCATGGCTCTTGCATCACAACAATGCACCAGCTCACATGGCACTGTCCTGTAAGGCAGTTTTTAGCTAGTAAACAAATAAGTGTATTGGAATACCCTCCCTACTCACCTGATCTGGCCCCCAATGACTTCTTTCTTTACCCGAAGATACAGGAAATGGTGAAAGGAAGACATTTGGATGACATTCAGGACATCAAAGGTAATACGACCACAGCTCTGATGACTATTCCAGAAAAAGAATTCCAAAATTGCTTTGAAGGGTGGACTAGGCGCTGGTATCGGTGCTTAGCTTCCTAAGGGGAGTACTTTGAAGGTGACTGTAGTGATATTCAGCGATGAGGTATGTAGCACTTTTTCAGGATGTATTCGCGAACTTGATTGTCCAACCTTGTATGCCTGCTCCACACATTGACTGGGGTCATTTGGTGAGTTTCATCCGGTGGCTGGCCTGAGTAAGGATCCGAGACAGATTCACTCCCATGTCTAGTGTCTTGGCAGGGACAGCTCGAGCGTCAGTCTAGGTGCGCCCCTCCCTTTTCATGTAGTCTCAAGCCTTTTCCTATGGTCTCTTCAGGAAGACGTAGTCAGTCTTCTTATTATACGAGGTAGCTCTGAGTTCCAAGAGTAGGTGTTTCCAGAGAACCAAGTGGAATCTGCAAGGTTACTTCTGGCTGAGACTTGGAAGTCCCAGAACATCCCTTTTTTAACACAACAAATTAAAATTTTCAGAATGTGAGAATCAGCAACGCTCAAAGATCCTTCCTTGATTCTTCCAGAAGCTAAAAGATTATATAGAATGCCATTCTTTGTAGTTTGGTTATCAACATTGTAAAGTTATTATTTTTTTTTTTTTGCAACCCATGCCATTTCTACATGCAAATAAATTGAGGTTTTCATTTCAAAAACAACAATGTTTAGAAACATAAAGGCATAACAGTTAACAATCAAGTGGAAATCATTACCCTTGATATTTATTTGAGTATAAAACAAGCATAAGTCACACAATCCTAATTAACTTGGCTCACCAGCCTTGACTCTGGGGAATCTTTCTCGTTGGGTGGGAAAGATGAATGGATTTTTATTGATTTTTGTTTTGTTTTGTTTCCCCAATTGTATGCCTTTCCCTGGAAAAACATTTCAACATGTCTAAAAAGTCATTGTTGTCATTCTGTGGGCCAGGGGTGTCTAACTTAAGGAAACAAATGTAATATTGTAGAGAAAGTGTTCTGTATCAGTTGTACACGTGGAGTTGGACATATTTATTTTCCAAAATCTGTTAAGCTAAATCTGGTGTACATAGCATAATAAATTGTTCAGTCATCTGCAGGTCATTTCATCAGCAGCTAAAACCCCTCTAATTAGGAAGATGACAACTTCGGAAATGTGCTGTTTAGTAAATGTGTCCAGCTCCTTAGTTTGGCTTGTTTTAATGTAGCCACGATCAACTTCCAGCTCTTTTAAAGTGATAAACCTCACTCCTACATCCTACTCATTCCTCTGCTATTGGTTCTGCAGAGGGCCAGCCAGAAATTCTCAATGAATCAGTATAAATCCGTCAACACAGACTTTAAAAGGCATCTGCTGAAAATGGGCCTAGACCCGATAGAAAAGACAGCTTACGGGTTGCATCTTTCTCCTATTGAAAAACTAAAAACATTTTAATATCAGTAGTGTTTCTGGAGTCCGTTTTTTTTAAACTTATTATATGAGCTCAGTGACAGAATTTGATATGAAATCCAGGACTGTCATTGAAGATTTCTTTTTTTTAAATTTTGGGGTCATTGGAAAAAACAGAATCTCTCCAAAATAGATTTTTCCTGGCTATCCTGAGAACATTTCTTCTCTAGAGTACTTTTCCTTTGATCTTCCATTTATCTTTTTTAGAAAAATCTATTTTGTATGAAAACTTAAAATTTCTTGGGCCAACTACCACTTTAAGAATCCAATTAAAGCTGGGTTCACTTAATAAATGCACACGAAATACTATAATCAATTTCTAGAGAATTAATAGGCTTCCAGAAGAATTTCCAATGTAACAGAAAGAAAAATAAATATATTGTAAATGGAAATTTTCCAATAAACAACTTCTTGCAAGTGACGATTTTGCTGTTAAGATTAGAACATATTCATATACATTGATAATTTACAGATATATTTACTGATCACCTATGAATATGGCCTGTAATAATCTTAGGATGCAATAGCAAATAATACATAGTCCCGGTAATCAGAAATTTAAGGCCAGGGAGATGCACACACAGGTGACAAAGAAATTACATTGTGATAGAATGCTTTTCTATAAGGCAGTTAAATACAGTGTCAGTCATGTAACATAGCTGCCAAAGAAGAAGCAAGGCTCTTCCAGTATATTGAGAGTTACATACACTCTGCATATATATACAGTGATTCTCTGGCTATTCAGCACTGATAGCTTATGTTGCAGACACTGCTGATGCTGACATCCATTCCACCCTCCCTCCTTGCTCTCTATTAGCAGTGGTAAGGTGGATGATGAGCTAGACACGAGGTCCCTGAGTAGCTGATCCAATGCTACAACAATCATCTGTGAAATTCTTGTTTTGTGAGAATGTTTTTTATTTTAAAAAAAAAAAGGTTTAAATCCCTACTGGATTTTCTCTTTCTTGTAGACAAAAGCATTTCTAATTGATTCAAGTTCTCATTTCAATCCCGGGAATACTAAGTTAGGAATAATATAAATAGACTGAAGCTCCTTTAGGGAAAAGAGTTGGAAATATGAAGGAACTTAAAACTGTGTCCTATTTTGTATGATAAAAAGATTGGAATGTGGCTTTAGAATGATATTGTGTTTAGGTTTTCAAATAGTTAATAAGCTGTCATGGGGAAGAAAAATTATATTTATTTAACATAACCAAAGGGGTAGAATTAAAACCAAAGAGTTGGTCAAAATAGGGACCAATGTAGAAAAAAGTTTCTACCAATCTCACTCTCTAACTTTTCTTCCAACAGAGGTGTTTCAGAAGTACCAAAACCAGGGAGCTTTATTTTTACCACTTCACTGCTCCAGTGAAATTTTTCTAAAAGTGTCAGTCTATGCTTTGTGTGTATATACATTACTTTTAAGTATATTAATAAATTCTTGTCTTATTATCCCCTGTCATGCTATAGACTGCTATATACTTCATGCATTCAGTATGCAATGTAGGTCAATTATGCAAGCTTACTTGTACTTTTTCCCTAGTACAGTAGTTCTCATTCAGGGGAAATTTTGCCCCCCTGGGGATATTTGGCAATGTTTGGGGATTTTTTTATTGTCACAATGCAGGAAGGAGGCATACGACTGTCATTTAATTGGTAGAATTAAAGGATGCTGCTTTGCACAGGACAGCCCCTACAACAGACAAAGAATGGTACCCTGTCCAAAATGTCAGTAGTGCTGTGGTTGAAGAACCCTAATTTATTAGACCACGCCTGCCTGCTCTGCCTGTGTGACATACATTGTGAAGGGACTACTTCTTACCTTCCAATTAGACATGAGTCAACGTGCCTGCGACTCTTTTCTCCTTGCTGCTACGGAAGTGGGAGCAGCAGGCACTGGTGGGGGTGGGGGGAGGAAGGGCGGGCATTGGCAGTTGGTGTATGTTTCCTCACATAAGAACCACATAACCTCAGGTAGGCTATGAGCCGGGGGCATTTTTGGGACAATTGATGGCTTGTCCAGGTGAACATGACATAGACTGATGACAGGCCATTACTATAAATCACTGTTAGTCTTCCAACCACATGCAAGTGATTGCAAGAAATGTACGGAAACCAGCCCATCCATTTCAGAAAATTAGTATTGTGCCCAAAGCCAGGTTTGCACACTTTCTGAATGAGCTAAGTGGAATGTTTTCCATATAGCCAAATGAAAAGAATTGAGAAGAATGAAAGTTTTGTTTCTTCGAGGGCATTTTTAAACAATATCTTATTTGAGGTGCAAATAGCATTTATTTTTTAATAGTAAGTGCTATAAGTGAGCATGTTTCAGTTTCTAGGGAATTCTAGAAATATAATCACTCTAGGAAATACAAGAACACAGCAATACAACAGATAATCCCAATTCAGTTTTCAGTATGAGTCACTAGCTATAGATATTGGGTTTCTTCATTTTGTTTTCTTTAAAAATCTTCTTTGTTTAACAATAAGAGTATATAAAGGCTTTATATAGACAAAACATACATTCTCAGTGTGGCCTTTTAAATAGCCCTAATTCTATTCTAATTGACTGAAGGGAAAACAAGGAATTTTTCTTTCTTTCTTTTTTTTCTAACCACAAATATCCTAATGTAGAAAGGAAATCACCAATAATACAATGGCTGGAAATTTCATCAAAACCGAAAAGGAACCACAATACACAGTATCTTAGAGATGAAGAAGAATTTGTATGTGTGTGTGTGTAAGAGAGAGAAAGGGAGAGAGAGAGAGACAGAGAGACAGAGAGAGAAGGAGGGAGAGAGAGAGACAAAGAGAGAGAGAGAGAGACGGAGAGAGAGAGAGAGATCACAAGCATTATGGTTATGCTTAAGATCAGGTAAGATCAGGGAAGGACATACTGTGAAATCTTGCTTGCATTTTCATGAGGTTATTGCTCATTTTAGATACTTGCCACTGGATTCCATCGTGCCAAACCAGAAGGATTCCTGAGGTTCTCATTTATTTCTGCTGTCTAAAGCCATTAACTTCCACCTCCTAAAAGACTCAGCAACACAGCTTTTAAGTCAAGGCCAAAGACGCTAGCTACATCTCTAGAAGCGAGTGTACAACTTAAAACAATGATGATTCTTTGATGTACTTTTCTTTTCTCTCATAAAAATGATTTTTCAACCATAAGTCAATCTTGGCTTCTTTCAAACCCTGATACACAGTGAGTGATATCACTCATGAGCCATCAAAACTGAGGACAATCTCTAAAAACGTGTTACCTTGGTCCTGGTTCACTATGCATGTGATATAGGTGGGAGAGTGAAAAATTACTTTTGTCAGTTCAAAGCTAAATTCTGGAGGCAGCCTATTTTCCTGGATGTTTAATTAAATCTTCTTGGCTAAGTTTACTAGGTCAGAGCTACCAACTTCCAGAATACTTGCAGTTTCATTTAGAAACCCCGTGGGTTCTCATTTGTGAGGACTGCCCACTTGAAAGAGTACTCACAGCTTTATTCTATGCCCTAGAGGGTCAGACTGGATCCAGTAAATTATAAGTACTCAGAACATTCAAATTCCAACCAACTTTTCTAGCCACGGTCCAACTCTCATCTCTGATCATACACACTATGATTCTGCCATGAAAGATGCCTTCCTTCTTGCATTTCCTCTGTATCCCCAAGTCTCTGTGCCTTCAGCCTGGGTTGCCTTTCTATCAACTCTCCTAACAAAATCTGACACAGTTAAAAAGTCACATTTTTTGTGAAGACTGCCCAGATCCATCTACTACTATTACACACACACACACTCCCAGTCAAAATCAGTTACCTTGTCTTCTGAGTACCCACAGGTACCTATATTTTTATACTCTCCTACTTTTGCTGAGTCTTAAAATTAACTGCACACGTCTGCTTCTTCCCCTACCGGACGGTCTTCACCACTCAACATTGAATTATAAGCCCTTTCAAGGCAAAGCCCATGTTGTCAACACCCTTATATTTGCAGTAACCACAGGTTCATTGGATGAAGGATTGCATAAACGTGTATTAGAATATTAGCTTGGACAAACGCCCTAACATCAAATCCCTAACTTTATTTACATTATAGATATTTTGTTCATCATCGATATTTTGCACGGATTTTGATCTTTTTAAATGTGACACTAAAACAAGTCAGTCATAGGGACATAATGTACAGCATGGGAAATGGAGTCAATAATATTGTGATAGCGTGGGATGGTGTCAGCTGGTCGCTGGATTTACGGTGATCACTTAGGTCTATAAATGTTGAACAACTATGGTGTACACCTGAAATTGATATAATGTTGTATATTAGCTATATTATTAATAAAAATCTAAATAAATAAATAAATAAATAACGTGTGACACTAGATTTTTTTTTTCTTTCTTAATTCCGGAGTCTTGTAACTTTACTAACAATTGTCGCCCCAACCAACTTTAATTAAACAAATAAATTGTGGGGTCTTATGGCACCTCCCACTCTTTAAAGTTGATGCTGCAGGCAAGTTCCTCACGTACCTCCTTGTAAATCTGGAGTTGGGATATCCATGATGTCTAAAGTAACTGCTGAAAATTTAGTAGAACGTACTTTTTTTTTTTTATTTGTTGTCCCCAATGCTAATGGAATCCTGTTACTGAATAATAATAATAATAATAATAATAATAATAATAATATAACGTATAGATTAGAGAATTAAGGAAGCTTTAAATCATATCATCCGCCCTCTTCATTATACAGATGAAGCACCCGAGGGCAAGGGCATTCAGGAGAAAGCAGTCCAGGAACACACTTTTACTTACTTTTTGGTTGGGAATGCTAGGTGCTGAGGTGGCTTTTTGGGTTCTGTGACCATGACCAGAGTCCAGTCAGCTTCTTGGGGCACTGGCCCTAGGTCATGGCCCTTGTCCTGATTTACTGCTCTCTGTGAGTCTGAACTCAGACAATCTTGGAATAACAATGCACTCCAAAACAAAATGGGGCAAAGAAATCATCTTCGATCATACACCATTCCTGCTTATCTCATTTGCTGTTTGGCTCTTACGAGCTAGTATGGATACGGATCTCCGCGGAGCATTTTAGAACATCCCCATTACAGAAAAGGAACATTTCCAAGAAGGAAGGAGACATGTAGTGATTCCCTGAAGGTTTTCTTGTTGGAGGTTTCTCTTTTACCAGATAAGGAAACTGAGATGAAATGGTAGGAACACATTTGTGAAGAGCTGCTCTTGCTCTAAGTCCATGGTTGTTCTCAATCTTGACTTCATTCGAGTCATGTGGGGGTGCTGTTAATAAAATACGAACGCCCAGGTCTAGCTCCACGCCAGTTACATCAGAAGCTGTGGTGTTGATTTTTGTTGTTGTTGCTTTTTGTTTGTCTGTTTTTAATCTCCTCAGGAAATTCATCATGCAGCCAGGGAAGCAAAGTGTTTCTGCACATCTTTGTGGCAATGCTCTCCGTCCTTATTCTGTAATTTTCTATTGCAAGTCACATGCTTTGGCTTGGTTTGGTTTGGTTTGGTTTTTAGCTACTCATTCTTGAAGTTTATTCTTACATGCTTTTTGCAATAAAGAGGACGACGAGCTTCCCTTCTGATCCATTTGAATTTAGGGAATTTCCTTTCTGACACTAAAAGACAAGAGGAGGTGCAGAATTCCTTGCTCATCTTCTGGAATGTGGCAGGGATTTATCTGGTGGACCCTTGGGGAATGGACTTGGCCTCCTCTGCAACACTACCAGTAGACTCCTCCAAAATACTCTTCTTCAGGTCTTCAGTGTGCTACTAGAAACATGTTCGCGCCTCCACCTCCCTGTAGCCCCCACAACCTCATGGCCTTTGGTACGGCGAAACTTGTCATCTCTGAATGAATGTCAAGAGAGAAATGGATACGTACACGTAGATGAAAAGAGGGAAAGAGCTGAGCTCTGAATTTAATCAGTTTGGATCTGAGCACACTGACAACTCAGAAGTCGATGCTTATGTTCTGAGGAGAACAGCCCCTTCCGTCTAATGATCAGCCAGCTGTTAAGGAGAGGTTAACACATTTGCCTGCTTGCAGGGGTAGCTTCTTTCTTGTCTGAGTTCAGAGGTCTGAACTTAGATGAGATAGCCATACACTATGCTTTTCAAATCTGCCACCCCAGAGATGCAATTAGAGAAAACACTGCCCTTGTTCTCTTCTTGAGTTTAATTTATAATGCTGCAGTCACTCTGTCTGGGTAGCATTATGGGTATTTTCATGGGAAATGAAGATGAGGCATATTATTAAGCATGCCTCGTATGCTAACTCAGAAATTCCATTAACTTTGATAATGAGAAAAAAATAGTGAACCAAAATGTTGGTGTTTTCCCGATGTTCTTTAACATCACAGTTTCTGAGGTCTACCTACCGTAGGTGCAGGCGAGGCACACCCATCAAGCATCGCGGTGCTCAGTCTCTGTGTCTTCTGCCAGGTTTCTGTTCCTGAGGCATCTCTTACATCTCGTCACTATTGAAACTTAGGTTTTCATTCAACAAACCTGGATTGAATGCTCGATCTATAGCTCTTAGAAAGTTCTCAACATCTCTGAGCCCTAGTTTCCCTATCTGCATAATGGGGAGTTGGACATGCTTACATAATGATGGCACAAGGAACAGTTCCATAACCAGTTAGTCGCTCCTCACATCTCCTTTCTAACTTACCCACCTTCTCTTCATGGAGCTCTACTTAAAACTCTCAATGTCTACCAAGAGCCAATTATTCAAATAAAACTCCTAGTCCTGGCATTCCGAGGCATGTGCAAGCCTAATTTCCTCCTTTTTCTTTCCCTTTACTTCTGTCCTGCGCCATAAGGTCACTCTCACTCATCAAAAATAAGTTGGCCCTCACCCATCGCCTTGCATCCAATGATCCCATCCTCTCTGTATGGGAGAACTCTAACCCATCCTTTTGTTATTGAAATCATGCCCTTTCTCTGAGGGCCAATTTAATTGTCACTTCTTCCAGGAAGTTAGGAGGACCTCACTCCAAAGATATTCGTCCAAATTTAGCGACTGAAATTCATCCTTTGCTTTTAAAAATCAAGTCAAATAAACCAAGAACTTATTTACATTCACGTTGGAGTCAACAAATGGAAGAAGAAAATAAATGTGCCAGAAAAAAGAAAACATTCCAAAATACATTAAAAAAAAATCTGATTCTTCATTTATACACTTTGTATTTCTAATTTTTAAACAGTCAGATAAGCTAAATGTCATTTGTTTCATTTTAGCTTAACCTTTTCTCACTCTAAAAGAAGGGCATGTGTTTACATTCTCTGTGTAGATGAAATTCTGAGATTCTTGAGGGTTCTGGTATACATCCTGTTTGCAAACTAAGATTTCTTTATGAATGAAGAATAAAGCGTGCATACCCAGGCCTGAAACAGAAACCTTGCTTTGGGGCACCGCTTATTAGTTCCAATCTTTATAATCAGCATCTCTGAAATGTTCCACTTTCAAAGTACAGAGCCTGTTTTCACAGTTCTCTCATAATGTGTTTTCCTAATGCACTCCAGCTTGATGCCAGTAAGTTTCTGTTGTGTTTATTATATTTTGTCTTCTCTCTACCCAGGCCCCCACTCTCAAATCCCACATTGTGAGCAAGCCTTTGAGTAACCAAAAGCATATTAGCAAATTTTCCAGCAAATAGAATTTTTTTGGAATTTTTTCCACCTTTGGTTGATGGGCTTCCACTGAAATAAACCAGTCATGTTTGTGCTAAACTTCTAAGAGAACTTCACTTTCAGTCACATTTAATGAATGAATGACAAACTCAATATACCAACAAAATCAAGTCATGAACAAAAATAGAGAGAGACAGAGAGACACTGAGTAAAACAGAAAGAATGTGAGAAGGAAAAGTTGGGACAGAGAACGAACATTTACTCCTCTGACTTCTGTAACAAAAACTTTAAAAGTGTAGTTTTCTCTAAATTAAATATGAGTATGTGAATATCTGAGAGGATTACTTTAAGAAGTTATAACTTCTTTTATTTCCATGTAAATTTTTCCCATAACTACCGGTCCCGTCTAATGGCATCAAAACATTGATAAATTTATGGCTAATGTAAGTGTTCAAAGTCACAAAATGAACACGAGATCACACTTAACTGAATTCAAATATTAAGTAGGCATATCCAGGTGAGTTGGTAAGTGCACAATGACAAAGCCTCACCGAAAACATCAATCACAACTGGATCTAGATAGACTTCCTCACTTTTGAAAAATCCTGAGGCCACAAATATATTCACTCCTTGAGCTTTGGGTTCCACACTATGTCCTTTCATTAATTTTTTTTCTTTTAAGTTATCTGTATCTTTCTTCATACGTGTTCAAAAAATACCAAAGTGTTAACTTTGAAGTAAGATAAACAATTTAAGAATGATAGGAAAATGAGAGGGGGAAAAAAGCCACCAAACAGGGAAATGGCATTTTCAAAGTAGAAACACCTTGAAAATGGTCATGTTTCCATACTCTAACCCAGTTTCACATCGCAGCTCAACTTATAACCATTTATTGTTAATTTCACTGATTTTTGTTTCAAGGATCTGAGAAGATTTGTGAAGGTGATCAGCGTGTGTATGCTGATCCTAGATAATACTACCATATAACGTGTTCGAAACACCTCAAGATATTTCTGAACCTCAAGTTACTAAATGTTAACAACTTTTTGTACATAAAACAGTATTGTGTATTTTTTTATAAATGATTTCAAATACTGCATCATATTTTGTACAAATGACCCAAGATAGAGAGATTAAGTGCTGACTCAGTGCTTGCTTATTTGGATAAAAACATATTGAAATTATGTGAGAAACTCTCATGAGTATTATGGACCTGGGAAATGAAAAGTCAAACTAAATATTAGGTTGGAGACAGTGCTCGGTTTGTATGGAGCCAAATCAGAGCTAAGGGCCAAGCTTGTTGGGAGAGTGGACACACCAGAACAGCTGGAGTTTGTTTATTTACCTGTGGAAGGAAACGCATGCACAGAGAGATGACAGGAAACTGATGAGGCCAAAATCAATTAGAAAATGTGTGGTCACCTGCCCTGTTGCATTTTTATGGGGAGAGATCAATAATTCATGACTACAAGTGAAATTACCTGCCAGCGCTGTTACCAGCAGTCTTTCATCTATTGATTCAAAGGAAGCAAGTCCACGTTCATGCCCTCACAACACTTTCCATAACACTTGAGTATGCTCTTCCATGACAAGCATGGTACCATGCCCAACCTCTCTCATTGCTTCCTCTCTACTGCAAAACATTGACCAAAACCAACACCTCTTTGAGATTCAGGAACTCAGCAAATCCACAGGACTTCTGGTCCTCGCTAGGAAACTTGGAATTGTCCCACCCACAAAGCCCTGTTCTGCATTTGTGATGTGCAGGTCTGCTTTAGGGCAAGAGCAGATAGGACATAAGGAGTGAAAACAGGTAAAGGGATCAAAGTGAGATTGTGACCAGAGTTTACATCGATTATACATGCTTGTGGACTGAAATAGGCCTCTTTTAAGTATTGTTTGGGGACAGAACACTATTTAAAATTTCCAAAGAGAAATATTGAAACCCATCTTTATATATTATATGCCGGGGGCACTAATGTTTAGCTGTCCCTTGCTGTATGTTTACTTGCATGGCAAAAATAATTCAGGAAAAGAGAGCAAAGTTCAACACAGGATTGAACACAGGATTGTGTGTGTGTGTGTCTGTGTGTGTGTGTGTGTGTGTGTGTATGCATATGCTCGCAGGTGTACTGATATTCTAGATATTTCTTGTCTTTTAATTTGCTTTGGAATTCAATGTAAGAATATAATTCTAGTATGTAAAATAAGGTGAAAGGATGACAAACTTCTAGCTGTATTAATTCATTCTGAAGAATATGAACTTTATTCTGAACATATAAATGAAAAACAAGCAAAGAAAACACATTTGGCTGCCTTGAGGCTGCTTTTGGGAATTCGGTAAAAGGTTTTATTTTTCAGTGGCATCATCCTGATCATCCTGACAAAGATATGTAAGGATTCCCAAAATAAAAGCTGCAATGACTAATTTCACATAAGACAGTGTATATAACAAACATTGTGGATTTCAAAAGTGTACTATCATGAATTCTTGTTTGACACAGATTAAATTTCAAAATAGACATTAAAAATTTAACAAAGAACTGTCGCTTCTGCCTGTCACACAGTCACAGGAACTGCACTAGCCTTCCCACTATAAATGAGAAAACTGACAAAATATGCAAAACTACTATTTTCAGGCGTTGGAAAACAAGCAGTACAGGATTGTGATACCTGAAGGCATGGAAACAAATGAGGTGAATTTTATGATCAGAGCAACTTTCTTCCTGGAAGCATTTTTTTGTTTGTTTTTAATTTCAACCTAGGGAAGAGAATTAAAGCCAGACATGGCGGTCCCACTGAGTTGATGGGACGAAGACTGAGTTTGGAGCACATGAGGCAGTTGGATTAGCCAGTCAGAGGACTGACGATGAGGAAGCTGCCAGAGAAATAGCTCCAGAAACCTGCCTAAGGCCTTAAGACCTTAGCTGAACACTAAGGAATACATGCATAGGGTAAAACTATGTGATGCATAGGGTAAAATGACAGAAGCCTGGGCAAAAATTAAAGGCTACTAGGGAGCCATAAACTGAATAAATCCAAAACTCACACAAGAGTGAGAAACTGTTTCATGTTGACCACCTAAACTGGAGGAAACTTGTTGCATGCCGGAGGCATTCCATAGAGACCTCAGAAGAGGTCTTCGTTGTAGAGCTAGTCTATGTCACCCTACAAAAGCTGAAAGGTAAATTCAAAATAATCCACAAGTAATTAAACGTCCTGTCAAATTATACTTCAGTAGTCTTCGAGTGAAGACAGCAAAATCCATACACCTATCACCATAATATCACAATGTCTATAATCATATAAATAATTATTGAATATGAAAAAAAGCAGGAAAATGTAGCTCATAAGCAGGAGAAAATTATTTAATGGAAATGAACTGAGAAATAACAGAAATGATGGATTAGAAGAAAAGTCCATTAAAACAATGTTATAAATATTCTCAAGGACTTAAATGAAAACAAGAACATAATAACAAGATAAATGAATGATAATAAATGATAAGAAAAAAATCTTACATAATCCCAAAGTTAGAGGAGGAGGAGACAATTCCCAACTCATTTTTTGAGACCAGTTTTTCTCAGATGCCAAAAACATACAGAGATATTATACAGAAAGAAAACTACCAATGTTCCTTATAAACATAAACACAGAAACCCAAGCCAAAAAATGTTAGCACAGTATGATCAGTTGGGGTTTATCACAAGAATGCAAGTTTGTTTAATACCACATTTCCCAAAAAATAAGACCTAGCCAATCAGCTGTAATGCATCTTTTGGAGCAAAAATTAATATAAGACCTGGTCTTATTTTACTATAACATAAGACTGGGTAATATAATATAATATAATATAATATAATATAATATAATATAATAAATACTGGGCCTTATATTAATTTTTGCTCCAAAAGATGCATTAGAGCTGATTGTCTGGCTAGGTCTTATTTTCGAGGAAACACGGTAGTTCAACAGCAATCAAGAAAATTCATTATATAAACATATACAAAGAGAAATAATATATTATCTCAATAAATGGGGTGGAACATTTGACAATATTCAATTCCAATTCATGATAAATGCTGTTAGCAAACAGAATAAAAAGAAACTGTTTTTGCTTAAATACAATGTGATAGCACACATTAAAAAACAACTGAAGGAACTGCAAAAAATATCTACCTAGAACATTTTGATATTTTTACAACGATTTAAGGTCAGAAGATATAATATTAAAGATCAATATTAAAAATCAATTACAATTCTATATAGTAGCAACAAACAATGGAATAATGTTTTAAAAATATAATTTTAATATCATAAAAACATAAATAGAGGCATACAAGTCTAATACAGTAAAAATTATAAAATATTACTGAGAGAAACTGAGAAAAATAAATGGAGAGCTATGCTCATGGATGAGAAGACAATATTAAAATGTCGATTCTCCTAATTTGATGTATAATTAAATTAAACTATAATTAAAACAGAATTCTTGATCTCTTCCCCCATGAAGTGGTGATCACTAACCAAAGTATAGTATTTTTTCCTACAGTACATCAATTAACAGCAACTAAAACCTCCATGTTTCTTATAATTACAGTAACTACTCAATTCTTCAGATGTTACACAATCCAGTGAATCCCCTTTCACTTTTATCCCATCCCAATTTGCAACAGGCAAAATGTCAACAATTCTAACGCTACCAGAGGCCAGAGGTTGTCACCACTTACCACAAACAACATAATCTCTACGGCTATTTGGACATTGAGTGATGCAATTCCAGCATCTCACCCCTGAGAGTTGGCTTCCAAGAACCAATTCCAGTACCTAAGGATCACTGACATAGGTTTGGATCCCCCAGAAGTAAATACTGAGGTGAAAATTTCTGCGAAAATGATATATTTGATGTATTCTCAGGACATAAGTAAAAGAGTGAGGAGATGGGACCAGAAAAGGAAGAATAGCAAACAAGGGTATGGGAGCAACAAAGCCCCACAGAGTATAACTTAAGCTCAAGAATTCAGAGGCACTCTGCCTTCCATGGAGATCTCACCTACAAGCTGTCCTGCTTATGGGGATGGAGTCTTTGTATTCCCCGTGCATCACTAATTGGCTAAGAGGTGTTTCCAGGGAGAACTCAATTCTCAGGCATGTCCCTTTTCTGTGCTTGCAGGCAAGGCAAGTTCCAGCAGACTGGCAAAAAAATACGAGTGTTTATTCTGTGCCTATCCCACTAGATCGTGGGTCACATGAGGTCAGAAGCAACTCATACCATACAATGCTGTATCCCTTACCTAGAATTGGCTTCCAGCCTGGCACTACTCTGGGTCCCAAGAGTCAGGGTTTGGAATTGGGAAGATATTACTCAGCAAGGAGCATTTTGAGGAAAGCCATAGGAAGTAACTTAGATCAGGGTTAACAAATGTATCTGGGAGAGAGACTAGAAGATTAAGGTCAAGTTCAGAAATCTGGAAGAGCCAAAATACTAGCTGGACTGAAGCACATAGAATTAAGAAATCCTAAAGGCATTATTGAATCAAAAATATATGCAAAAAAAAATTTTAATGTCCTGCGTATGGGTGTTGCATGGGTTAATCTGGAGAATTAAAGGGGATCTAGGAAAAAAGACACTGTGGAACATTAAGTAACTTGGACTATTTGATAATAGTGAATTTTTTCTCATGAATGACAAGATACCCTCTGAGGAACTGGAAAATTATGTGGAAAAATCAGAGTCATTTCTTATTAAATCAATTAATAAAAACAGACATATAACCATCATTTTATAAGGGGAAAAATGAGGAGAGACAGTATATTTAGGTAATGTAAACATCTTTGAACCACAAGTATAAGGCAAAACTGGGTATCCAACAGGAATATAATGCAAGCCACATATGTAATTTTAAACGTTTTATAGTCACATTAACAAAAAAGTATAAAGCAATAGATAAAAATATTATTAACAATATACTTTATTCCAATATATCCAAAAATTACCATTTTAATATATGATCAACATAAAAATATTAATATCTTCTATTCAGTTTTTTTTTTTTAATTTGAAGGAATTAAAATTAAATGGAAAATTCTGTCCCTCTCTCTCACTAGCTACACTTCAGGTACTCAATGGTCACCCGTGGCATCTGTTTTGGACAGTGAAATGTTAAAACCAGAGTAATGACAATGTGAGACCTTCTGAAAAACACTCAGATTTAATGAATACCTGTATCTACTGCTTACTGTCAATAAAATTCTTACTCCTCTTTCAGAGGGGCAAGTCTTTTTTAAAAAATTTACTTGTTGAAAGCGTGTTAATGACAGATCATCAATGAGACTACTGCAGAAGCCAAAACAATCATCACTTACTGAAGAGCATTCTGAGTTAAGCTGCTTTTATTTAGAATTTTGGCTTTTCTGGAATGTTCCATGACTTCAACCTGACCCTGTCACTCAGTTTCCAGATGGGCTGCCATATATAAATGATGTTCTCACTGTGGCATGAATAGACAATGAACCCATGGGGAGAACTGAAAGAGTTCTAAATAGTTTTCATATAAGTATCAGAGTGAAAAATCTACCATAAACTTCTCAGACTCCAAATAAGTGCCATTGGTATTATCTCATCCAAATCAAGACATAGCAATACAGGAAATGTAAATCCTCAAAATAAGGGGAGACTTTGAAACTTTCTTATGCTAACATTACAGTTCCTACTCCCACTCTCATGCCTGCCCACCCCACCCCCAAAAGAAAAAAAAAAGGAAGGGAGGGAGAAAAGGGAGGGAAGAGAGAGAGGGAGGGAGAGAAGGAGGGAGGGAGGGAGGCAAGGAGGGAAGGAGGGAAGGAGGGAAGGCAGGAAGAAAGGAAAGAAGGAAGGAAGAGAAAACCATACAAAGTCAACTTATTGCATACTGGAATAAAGTCAGATTTGACAACTTTTTTCTAGTTGGGAATTTATTCTTTTATTATAATATCCATAGAAGATACCTACTATCCATGAAAAATTATCAGGAAATACAATCATGAATGAAATGCAATTTTGTTGCCATGTCTCAGGGAATAGAATTTTTTATTTTAGTAGGTAGCTCAAAATGACTTCTTGTCCAGTAACTTTCATTTCAATCCCCTCCTGAAGTAATTCCCAAAACTCACAGGGAGCTACACAACTTTGTTGCCAATAGTAGGATGAGTTAATTTAGTTCAAGAGAC
Organism: Rhinolophus ferrumequinum; assembly: GCF_004115265.2. Taxonomy (NCBI): domain Eukaryota; kingdom Metazoa; phylum Chordata; class Mammalia; order Chiroptera; family Rhinolophidae; genus Rhinolophus; species Rhinolophus ferrumequinum. Next base: position 94,178,381 of record NC_046285.1, on the reverse strand, counting down.
TTCTCCAAGTTATCACATTTCATGATGATCAATAAATAACAACCTAAAGAGAAGGTAGCAACTAAAGAAGTGCTAAAATAAATCCTTCTAAAAATGTGACCAAATCGAATTACTATCTTTTCATCACCAACATGCCCTTCTATATTCCATATGAGAAATGATATTGACTGCCATTTATGGGGCAATATCTCAGCACTCACCTCAATTACACACCCCATCCCAGATTGAAATAAGAACTTATAAGACAAATAGGGATCAATCTTGAATTCCATTTCACCTCTCCCTACCAATTCATCTCTTCGGCTCTACAAAAATGTAATCCCTGCTAGACTCATGAGCTAGCGCAAAGTGGTTTAACCTTCCTGTAAGTGTGTTCCACATGAAGTGGGTTGGAATAGCAGCATTTTGATAGTCAATGAAAGTTTTCCTCTTAGGATAGCTTGGTAGCACTGAGACCATTAAATCAATCTTCATTAGAGCCATTAGCTTTATTAATGACATGTATAAAATACATTAAATATGTACATATTTCCATATCCACATATATGCATATAGGTCTCCATAACATAATCATGATATATATGTATGCATACATACACTCTCTCATAACTTTCTTTAGAACCATCAAATGAAAAAGCCACAGATAAAGCGATATTTCTGGATTTTTCTGCATCAACTAATACACATAGTTATGGCTCTGCAAAATGCCACTCATTTGCAACTTATGGATTACAACGGATTCTATAGTTGAGAGCTGGCATTTAAATCCAGGCAGTCTGGCTAACATCGTTGACCACATCCTTGATTTTAATAGTAACATTAAAATTCAGTTTGGGAAAAATGTCAGAGGTTGTCTAGTCCAACTTACAAACCGATGTTTAATGTGTTCAATGTCATCCCTGGCAATGTATTAATTCTCCCAGCAGTAAGGAAAAGAAAACATTTCTGAAGCAGAAGGAACATGTCAGGTCTTTTGTTTTCTGTGTGACAAACTAAAATGCTTTAAAGTTAATCCTTAGGCAGCTGAGACATCTGATTTCCAAATTTTGAAGATTACCCCTTCCCACCTGGTTCCATAATCATCTTTTCTACACAAAGAAAGAAAAAATATCACACCAACTAATGTGTATTAGTTGATGCAGAGAAGTAAAATAATAAATGTAAACAAACAAGCTGTAAGTCATTGTTTGTTTTCCAGGACATCGCTCTAGTTTGGGAAAAGAAAAGAAAAACTGAAAAGATCCAGGAAGTTACAACATTAATTACATAGATTTATTAAGTATGCAGAGAGAGACTAGTGTGGCAATTTCAAGAAGAAGCTGCTCTAGTATATATGTATGTCTAATACAATTTAAAAACCATTTCTCACAGAAGATGCGACTTAGATTGTCAGAATGTACTGTTCACCCTTCATGTCTTAACGTCTCATTTGTAGTTTGCCCTACAAAGGAATGCAGGCTTTCCCAAGGTTGAGCTCGCCTTTGTTTGCCGAAAAAGAGAAACTGTCATTACCTTTTAAAAATGTATTAGAAATGAAAGAAAATAGAAACATCATCAAAATTGTGGTTTCAACCAGAAACCAACCTAAAATCCTTCTATAGTTTTCAAAATCAAACATCAAAGCAGTCCCTTGAACTTCTTTTCTCCAAAGGGGTGGGGTAAGCAACCTCCAGTGTGATCTCTAAGCAAAACTTCAGACAGGGCTATAGTCCTGTTTCCCACATTTGCGCAAACACCCTTCATGGTGATTTCACTGCCACACCAGGACTGTCTGCATAGCAAACAAAGCCATCGTTGGCTGGGGATCTCCGGAGCTCTGGAGTGAGATTAGAGATGGAAGAAATGTCAACATCTACGAAGGCCAGGGGGAGTAAATTTAAACTCTCTCTACCACCAAACAAACAACCACAACCACATCTTAAAAGCCACTATTAGGATGACTGATTCGAGCCCCACAGCCCTGAAGTGGCTTCTTCCATATCTTAGTCCTGTAATTAGTGTCGGGTGTTCCCGACGGACACTCAAGAGTTAGAGATTTGGTTTGAATGTTGTTCTGAAGTTTATCCAAATAAGGCTGGATTTTTCTTCTGTGTGTGTTCCTCTTTTTTCTCACATGTTTTCTTTCCCACACCACCCACACCTATTCAGTTTTCGCCTATAAAATCTATATACTATTTCCTTCCAAGCCTAGAGTTTCTTATTGTGTCTCATTTGCGAAGTGCTTGTGTCCGACTATTTTTAAATATCCGTTTTATTTTCTAGGCACTAAATAATGGATTAAATGTATTGTCAAAGAGAGGTGCTAAACTGAAGAAAATCCAAGTTCCTTTTAGCCAGAAAATAAATTTTTCATGCCCATGTTTGATAAAGTTTCACCTTTGTGTCTAAGAATTTTTTTTTTTCTAGACAGAAAACAATAGAAGTTATAATCAGTTTGAAGCGGACATTTGTAATATTTGGCTGGTTAGCATCCCTTTTTTCTTCCTAAGATCACCATGATTTCCAAATTTTTGAGGAATTACCCCCATCCCTTCTTGTGGGACTATAATTAGGGGTCCAACCCTTTACTAACTAGGCAATGGAGATGTTACTCAACATGGCCAATAATTTAGAGCTCTCTGGAATTTGAATCTTGAACACAGGAAAAAACTGAAAGTTGTTGTGGTTTTCCATTTCTGCAGTGGCTTCCCGACTAGCTCCTTTGTGTTACAGGGTACTTCCTGCTTTTGTTCTCTGCATCTTCTTTTCTTCCTGCCTATACCCAAGCAGGTTTCTTCAGACCTTATGACAAGCCTCAAAACTTCCAATAACACACCGCAATACTCTTTGGTTCAGGTTACTCAAAGTCATTTTCTGTTGCATGAAATCAAAGAATCCCAACTGGTATTCAGTTAAGATTTGTCAGGCATTTTAGGTGGATAACATTTGAGGCTGGATTCACTGAATTGTTTACAACTGATGACAATTCAATGACAATAATGGATTACATTTTTGTGTGATCAGTACTGTTCTTGGTGCTGGAAAAAAATATAAGAAAAAGGAAGACACTGACCTACTCCCAGAGGGTTTACTGTATAGTTAAGATAATCCGCATGCAACAATTACTGTTCCCAGGCATACAAAGAATTCAGAAGGAATGCATTCACTGTGCAAGTAATGACTTTTCTTGTCACCCACCTAGTTTCCCAAGCCTGAACCTGTAATTCATCCTTGACATCTCCCTCTTCTTCACCCCACCCATCTAATTAGTCATAATTCATTCATTGAGAAAATATTTATTAGCAAACCATGTTAATCGTGCTTATTTTAGATCTCTTCCTTCTTCCCAGCACCAAAGCCCCTCTTCTAATTCATCCCCTCATGATGCCTTTCTCACCTGCAGCAACTTACTAGTGACCCCTCTGCCTCTGTCTTTGTCCCCGCAGGTCCATTCTCCTCAGGGAAGACAGAATTTTCTTCCTAAAGTGCAAATCTGATCATGTTGTTCTCTCCCTGAGGCTTGCCAATATCTTAGAAGAGCTCTAAATGTCTTAGGATGGTGTTCACAGCCCTTCAAGGCACTTGAATACTCTTCTGGAACAAAGTGAGCTGTAACTAAACAAACAAATGAAAAGACAAGTTCTATCATGATCTGCCTCCTGCTTGTCTCTTGAGCTCCATCTCTCAACACTCTGTGCCAGCAGCATATTGAACTACTTACAGGTCCTCCCAGCACCATCTCATCTCCTGGCCGGGACCACCTGCTTCTTTGCCTGGAATGCCCTCCCTGCTCCCTGACTGCATTTCACCTGACAAACGCCTTCTCTTCCATCCTCTAGGCCCAGAAGAGCAGCTTCTTCTTGAAATTGCCACACTAGTCTCTCTCTGAATACTTCTTACACAGAATATCCCTCTACATTATAATATACACACAATCACTCTATATTACAAATTTTTATTCCTTTGCATGCCTTCCTTTTCAGAAGGTGAGTTCCATTCTTTGAGTTTGGAAATTGTCTGATTCATCTTTATATTCTCCATGCTTACTAGAACACCTAGCACATGACAACTTTCATATAAATGTTATTGCACTGAATGAATACACAGAAAATATTTTCAGAAATAATGCATACCGTACCTTTTTACTGACCCAATTAAAACAGAGGACTGGGATAGAATACATTTAAAGCATTCTATTTGTAAACATAGGAAACATCTTAATATCTAGACATTGCACAGTTTCAGGACTCTGTAAAGATGCCAACCTTACATTTAATAAATTATTACAACAACAACAACAAAGTAAACTTTCTAGATTTGTGTAGTTTCTATTGACTCAATCAATCTATAAACACTCATAGAAACATTGACAAAACTATAGATGTTCACAAAGCTCTGGATTTTGTGGAACAATATTTCATATATTAATGCACCAAGCATAATTAAAGTGTAAGCCTGTCCAACGGAATTGGTTTTATAGAAGAATAAGGATGAATTAAGCCAGTCCATTACAGCCAAAGAAGAAATATGCAATAATTTTTGACAATCTTTTCTGAGTAAACAAATTCAGACAAAAATAATGGAAAGCTGTACATGAAACCAGATGATTATTGAACTACTATGGCAGCTATTCTCCAAGGATGGAGTTAAATGGAATAAAAGTTAACGTGATTTCATAGGCATTCATAACAGAAAAAGGCTGCATGCATGTGGTAAAGAGTAAGGTATGCTCGTCACAAAAGACACTTGATGCAGTGCTTTAAGAATTTGTCTTCCTTCTATCATGAATGGGTGTCAATCATCAGCCCTTCACCCATCAATTTAAATACATTGTCCCTCAACAAAATGATTCTTTCTTTCCATAAGTACAATCTTAGGGCAATAATTACCACCACTTAGCATTAATCCCAAATCTGTAACTCACTTTTAATTAGGTTTCAGTTCTTTATCTACACCTGCCCAGTGAACTTGGAACTTGCCCTTATCAGACACAAAATTTATTCAAGAGGGCATCAGTCATTTTCAACCTAACGTTAGTTCCTCTTGTCATCATGTACTTCTGCAGAGATACTGCTGATCTTCCAAAATCAAGTCATCCTCGGTTCCTTTTCTCTCTCTCTCTCTCCCCTCTCTGTCATATCACTGAATTCTCCAATAAATCAGTTATAAAATATCCATTGCATGCCAAACTTTTCTGACATTAACTACTCAGGTGGGGTATCATCTTACCTAGATGCTGTGAGCATCATGGTCAACATCATCTTTTGGACCTGTTGACTACAGCCTCCATCTTGCCACTTCTACTCCCATCTTCCTCAAAGACATCATACGGATTCTCAGACAGTTTTCTCACTCTAGAGTCATCATACCTATAAAACTTCATCTTGTATAACTCTATAACTTAAGTTCCTTGCTCTATCCAAGCCAGTATTACTGTACCACAAACATGTCCCTTCCCACACCTTTGCGCAGAATCCCACACCTTTGCTCAATATGACATCATAGCTTTCTGAACTTATCTGAAATTTCACCTGTCTCCTAAAGGCTGGTTCTAATCTCACATCCATAAGATCTATACTTTACCATGAATTCCTTTCTGCTAATATAACAGTGCCTCCCAGAAAACATGCAAACTAACCTGGATTCCTTTTATGTACAAGAGCTCGGGATAACTGTACTGTCAATACTGGCTACTTATGTTGTGCTAACAAACAATCCCTGAATGTCAGGGACTTACCAAAAGTTTATTTCTCATTTATCCTGTATGTCTCATGTGGGTCATCATGTGGATCTACTGACCAGTCACTCCAGGATCCCAGTAAACAGGGCTCTAGTATGTGGAGCTGCATTATCCTCCATGGCCATGGCAGGGAAAGAGAGAAGCTAGAAAACTGTGCAGGAAAACTATGCAGTGGGTTTCCATTGCCTCCAATCAGAAGTGACACAATTCATTTCCGCTCACATGGTCTCACCTAGCTGCAAGTGGGACATAAAATGTACAGGAGCAACAGACTCCTTAATGAGCATTACTGTTTCCATCACAATAAATTTATATTAATAATCTCATCTTAGCTGTGTAAAAAGAGAAGGTCTCAACTTAAGCAATGCCATGTTTCACATTGGTACTACCTGTAAGAAAAAAATTAAGGACTCTGACTGCCTCTGCCAGCAGACTCATTTAGGTATCTCCTACTGTGGGAGCCCAGATGGAAAGTAGTATGGAGGAGAGTGGGATTTTAGACTCTTGATGCCAAAAGCCCAGACACATTAGGAGCTCTCTACTTAGCATGGATGAAAAGCTGCCATTTACAGATGTTGAGCTAAGCTGACCAATAAAGATGACCTAGAATGTATCTGATGTGATACAGCCAAATTACCTTGAGCTTCCAGAAAAAAAAGAACAAAAACCCAAAAACAAACAACAAAAAAACATTGAAAGACATGAGCTAGCAGTTGTCTTGTTTTGATGTTTTGTTGCTTCCAGTGTCTCTGTACTTTCCATAATTAGAGAGAATTCTATGATACTAGACATTGCATAAGATAAATTTCCCCTGTACTCTCTAGCACCATCTTCTCAGGGAAAACTCAAGTTTCTTTCACAGGGGACAAGAACCTCTTCATTAGAAAGACCACTTGTGGATGGGTAGAAAATATTTCTTCTTTACTCCTGGCTTTTCCTTTTATATGGAGAGAATTCCGTAGTCATCTTCCCAGCTTCCCTCACCCTCTCACTAACTCATTACCACACAGCTTATCTAACTGGGAATGGCTTGTCTAACTGGTGAGTTTGGAAGGATAACCTGGGCCAGTGGAGCCAGCATCTTTCTTCTCTTTTTCTCTTGAGAAATTGCTTCCCACATGTTCTGCTTTACTTCCCTGTGGGTCTGTGTTTGCAGGGGGAGCTTGTCCAGACAAGCACTCCTGTGACAAAGTCAGTAAGGTTGTATAAATCTGGGATTCAGTATTCAAAAGATCACATGCTCCCAGAGGCAAAATATGTTCCCCAATTTCAGTTTTAATTGTAGTAAGGGTGATTTCTTTTGTTCTCCTTTTGTTCACTCATTTATTGCATTTCTTAATTGGTAAAGGATCTGAGTGGGTAAGTAGGACACAGATTATTTATTTAAGTATATTTGTCATCAATATTTATAATAGGATTTTTTTCTATTGCTATTATACTACAGATACTACGTTAATATCCAGCAATGCTAATATATTTTTGGTCAGTTATCAGAATGTGCAGCTACCACTAACTTTTTTCATAGAAAATTTTATCAGTAATTTGAAATAAATGTGTTAATACACATGCATATTCTTAATCTATTTGTACAATACCTTTGTTATTTACACAGAAGCCAAAAAAGCAAAACATAAAAATCAGTTTTAACATAATACTTTCTGCTAGTATTTTCTATAACCCATAGACATGCAATAATGTATAAATTTGAATGCAGGTAAGACCGTCTGTTCATTCAAAGTTTATGGTAGAAGCATGACTCCAAAGAAAATTAAAATAGCCTACGAATGTCAATGTCTCCTGATGACAAAAAAAAAAAGGTCACTAGTCTTAAAAACGACAAGATTTTAAACATACCTGGCCTCAATACAAATCAGTGTCAAATGTATCATGTTAGACTGAAATAGAAGCCATTCTTCAGCACCTCTACTGCTTAATATTTACAAGCTGCTAAAGAACCTTATGCATTTAAAGATAAAAAAACTTTGAAGTGTGTCTATCATGTCTCTTTTTTTCCTCATTGAGTTACATTTACTTGAAGGTCACATATTGGCTGCTTTTTAGTGCCATCTTTTGGTGGTCTTGTTATTACATAACATCAAAAGTTCAAAACTGGAAACTGTGTGTGTCAGCGTGTGTGTGTGTGTGTGTGTGTGTGTTGATTGACTCTAGCCTATTAAGTTTAGGCCCTTAATATTGCACATTAAATGTACAGCTTATTAAATAAGAACTTTGTTCACTTATGCTGTGTAATAAAATTGGAGTTGTAAATATTCCTGACTAGAGTTTTTTGAATCATGACATTCATCCCCTGTCCACCTCATCTGTTATACCTCTATCCTCCAGCACAAAGCCCAGCACTCATGTCTACATAAGCTTTGATCTAAATTATGTCTACTCTTTCCCTTTTAGAAAACTGAAAAACCAGTGGTCAACTGAGGCTGTCTAGAAGAGCTGGCATTGGTAGAGCCGGAGGCAGATCCTTTTTTGATGCCTCACCATTTGGAGATAAAAATCAAACCCAGGTCTCATAATCCTAACTCCGTGAATTACACTTATGTACTTCCAAGAAGGTATTCGCTCTAACAAACGTCCTCTGCTACTCATACCTAGATAATTTGAATTCCACGTGAGATGAGAAATCTGTTCGCGGACTTTCACAACAAACTGACAGACTTGGCCACTCCCATCTGGTAGGTTAAAACTTTTATAGTTCTCAATTTGACCAGGAACAAAGATCTCTCTGCTTTAGGTTAGAAATGGAAAACATCACTGACTGCGACCCAGTACCAGCACCTGCCATCAACTCACGTATGTCATTCATTAAATTCTGGGTCTGGTATATTATCCACCCATTCATCTTGATTCCCAAAGTCCTATTCGCATACCTAACTAGATCGTTGAAAAATCAGAAACCTAAAAAATATTAATTTAGTCGACAGAGGAAATATTTCACAAATTTATAATATAATTTTCAGTCTTAGCTGAGGCCATTGATAATTGCAGTCTTACCTCTGCCAGTGGAGAGGTAAAGCAAAAGAAAATGACAGCATCTGAGATCAGACAGGGATGTGAAGTACAGCATAGGGAATATAGTCAATAACATTATAATAATTATGTATAGTGTCTGATGGGTACCAAACTCATCAGGGGATCACGTCACAAATTATATAAATGTCTAACTATTATGCTGTACACAGGACACTAATATAAAATAATATCCAATGTCAACTATAATTTAAAAAATCATCATGGGATATATAGTACAGCATAGGGTATGGAATCAACAATATTATAATAACTATGTACAGTGTCAAATGGGTAATAGACTTATTGGGGTTATCATTTCATGAGGTATATAAATGTCTACTCAATGTGTTGCATTGTGCACCTGAAACTAATAAAAAAATTTTTTTAAAGAAAATGTCAGCAAATGCAAGATAAGCAGAGTTAATATATGAATCAAACATGCTGAGGTAATAGGCAAAAAGACTTACAATCAGACCTAACCAGAGCTAAGGATTCTCCAGAGAGATTTTAATAGAAATCTGATCACTTACTTGCCAGGAGGATATATAAAACTTAGAGGAACGTTAAAAATATGTCTCTGATTTTAGTAACTTTAGTACTTCTAGTATAGTTATGATTTTCATTTTGCTCTCAGTTTTTATTAATTTACATTTAGTTTATTGTATAAGCATAAAATTATATGGAAATATGGAAATAATAAATTCATACACACTCTGGAAATATGGAATTCATGTTCCATATATTTATTATAGTATTATTTCCAGAGTTTACGGAAAGATATGTTTCCATGGCTACAAACTATCTGAATTAGAAAAAAGGACTATCTACATACATACAGATGATACTCTAAAATGTCTGAAAAAGTGGAGAGAAGGGAAAATTTCCATCCTCCAAGGCTTGGGCATCTCTGAGGAATTGTTTAATAAAGAGCTACCTTATTAAAGATATTAGGGGATTGAATTTGGAACCAATATATACGGTTTTGCTAACTAATGTCATAGAGGGTACAGCATGCAGTAATTTAGAGGTCTTCTACTCATTATACTCAAGAGTAGTCAATTCCACAGCATTATACTGAACAAGGTTTTGAAGCCAAAAGATAAGGAAACTCAGAGAACACCAGAGAAATAAAGCAAATATCGTTAAATGATTAGAGAACATGATCTTTAAGACACTGAATTATTTGCTCTAGAGAAAGAAAGCTAAAATCAATCTTCAATTTTGAGCTGGGCTACTACCCAGAAGATGCAATCACTAGATCTACTGAACACAAAACAGATGGAATTAATTGTAACAATGAAAAGATGTATGTGAGATGAAGAAAGGAAGTATTCTTGATCGTGGAAGCTATTAAGCTGTTGAAAGTTCAACAGTGTTTTTGTTTTTAGCAACTAAGAAAAATACCGTGCAGAATTGCATGTTTATCATGTCCTTGATTCTCTTGAGATTATCATCACATATGCTACAATACTTTAACAACATGTCCACTTCTGGATGTTTCTAAACTTCATATGACTAGAATGATACTGCATATATTCTGTAATACTCTGCTTAAAATTATATTTAATCTCTATTAGGGTTTACTTTTTCTTTTCAGAACTACCTTATTTTCTGGTATCACTCGATATTCCAAGCACATTCATATTTTCCCTACCCAATAAACCACTTCACCAAGGAGCCCTGGTTTCTTTTACTACAGCACGGTATTTAGAAATCAAGATCTGGGCTCCAAGTGTGCTTATTGCTACTGAATTCTCATTGCTTTTAGATCCTTTCAATATATAGAATGTGAAGATATGTGTATGTGTACTGACCCATGGACACATACATATTATATGTATTTCTGTATCTATTTATCTGTGTGTATATATTTAAAATATAAGTAAATGTATTGTATAAAATGAAAACCATGTGTGTGTGTGTGTGTGTGTGTATCACAAGTTCATACAAATATTTTCACTTGATCTTAGCCAAAAGGCCGAGAAGCGATTATACATACAAGTATTTTCAACTCCAATACACCACCACAGGGTTCTCTAGCCTTTCTCCCATTTCTTGTTTGTAAGGTTTTTCTCAGACAATGAGAAAGAAACTTGGCTCTTATTTTCTACAGTGTATTTACTTTTTTCAATTGTAACATACAAAAAATAGTTTCAGAATTATGAACCCATAGCTCCATGAGAAACAAATTTACTAACGACAATGCCTTATTTGCATAACTTTCTTTTTGCATTCACCTTCAGATTATCCACTCATTCTTTGTGGTGTACAGTTCTGTGGGCTTCAAAAAATGCATAGTAGAGTCATGCAGCCACCATTACAGTTGTGATACCAAACACTTTCATCTGCCCCCAAATTCTCTCATGCTGTCCCTCTATTGTCCACATCTCCCCTCACTCCTTACCCCTAGCAACTACAGATATTTTCTCCATCCCTACAATTTTGCTTTTCTATAATAAGATATAAATGAGTCAAGCAATATGTATTCTCTTGAGTTTGGCTTATTCTACTTAGCAAAATGCATTTAAGATTTATCTATGTTGTATAAATCAATAGTTCTTTCCCTTATATTGCGAAGTAAATAACTGTTTACCAGGTAAATAACCTCTGAGTTGTTCCTAGGTTTGAACAATTATGAATATGGATAAATTATGTTAATTTAGTTTTTATTTATCTTGTAAAAATCCCAAGAAACAGGTCGCTGGGTCACATGATGAATATATGCTTAACTTCATAAGAACAGAACAGAGAGTTCAGAAATAGACTCACATATGAATGTTCATTTAAGTTACGATAACTCTGCTAATGTAATTCAGTGGGGAAAGGATGGTCTTTGCAATATGATGCTGTGGTAAATTAAAGATGGCCACAAATTTGTGGACCTCCTTTCCATTGAGATGTGGCTAGTATCACTTCCCTTAAATCTGAGCTTTCCTATGAGTGCTTTCACCAATAGAGTATGCAGGGAGTGACATCATACCAATCTGGACCATAAGTGGGCTAGCAGCTTCCACCTGTTCTCTTGAAGCCATGAGGCACTATATAACAAGTCCAATTACTCTGAGGTCACCATTCTACGAGAATCCAAGGCACCTTAAGAAATCTTCATTGAGGATGAGACACAATTGGAGATAAAAAGAGAGCAAGAGCAAAAGAGAAGTCAAAAACCCTGAGCTTCAGACCCATGAGTGAAGAAGACATCTTGGAAGTAAATCCTTCACCCTCAGGTGCTGCAGCTCATAACATAGATCAAACATGAACCACCTTGCCAAGTCCTTCCAGAATTGCTGATCCCAATAATCATCATGGGGAAAAATATAAAATGTGGCCCCTACTTCATTTCATATACCCAAACATTAATTTGAAGTGGATTATGGCTCTAAATGTAAAAGGTAAAATTATGAAATATTTAGGAAAAGCATGGCAGCACATCTTTATGACTTGGGATTATGCAAAATTTCTTAAACAAGATTCAGGAAATACTAACCATAAAAAGAAAAATTAATAAATTGTATGTCATTAAAATTAAAAACTTCTGGTTTTCTTTTTTTTCCCAAAAACAACTCAAGCTTTTTATTTAAATTGCTCAAATATTAAAAAAGGTATACATATGCCTGAAAAGCTCTTTAAAAAAAATACCTCTTGCCTAACTATCTAATTCTCTCAGGCCCTGTGGCTTCTCCTTTTCTAGAATTTTATAAAATTCCCAGAAAACCTCCATCTCCAGTTCTAGATATTGTGCCCTTTGTCCATCTACCCTCTCCACTTCTATCACAAAATCTAAACAACAAGTCTGAAGGTAGCAGAACCTGTCTCAAAGAGCAAAGGAGTATAAAAAACCAAGTGAGCAAAGCCAGAATTTTGGGGGGACAAGGGGGATAGAAAAACCTGGAAATACTAGACATATAACCATACATATATATCTTCCTATCATCTATATCTTTACTCCTCTCTATCTCTGTCTCCATTTCTATCTCTATCTCTGCTTCTGTCTCTGTCCCTATCTCTATTGAGGACGCAGTTGAGAATGAAAACAGAGGTAGAGTCTTGATGGCAGCATACTCAAATCCTGCATTACTTCTGAATTTCTACCTGTATAAGGTGGTAAAATTCCTTATTGTTTAAGCCATCTTGAGTCACACATGTGTTACTTGTAGCTGGAAAGATTCTATTACAAGGTATCATCAAATGTCTGGTCTGGCCTTTTACCTCCCTTTCCTACCCATCTTTCTCAGTCTCTCTCTATTTGTTACTCCCCTGTTGTTTTCCTCTTCTTTCTCTCTCTGCCATATCCTTTTCTGCACTTTTTTTCTTCCTGTTTTTAGAAGCTGCCTTCACCTGAGGGGGAAAAAAAAAAAAAAAACAGTGATACGCAGAGTCCATGGACATTTTTATGACTTGAAATGGCTTTCCTCACGTTTTAATATGGCTTGCTCATTCTTACCAGGCAGTGCTACAGAAAGCCTCTTTGAACCCTCTGTGAAGTTGTCCTCCCCCAAGCCATTCTGTCCCATTACTTTGTTTAAAAAGCTTCTGCATTTCTAAAGATACCATTTAGAATTTCAAAAGGTTTGTCACAGACTGGGATAAAATATTCACTACACAGATATTTTGTTAGAGTTTTCATTGCATATCTTTTCCAATATTTATTTTTAACTTATGTGTCTTGTCTTTTGTGCTTAATTAAGGCATGTCTTACATAAAGATCATGTAGGTGATATATTTCTGTTATTTTAATCTCACAACCATCTTCTTTTAACTGGAATATTGAGTATACTCCCATTTAATGTACCTACTCGTATAACTATTTGCTTTGTTTTCTATCTCTCCTATCCTGCCGTGTGTGTGTGCGCGTGTATATATATATATATATATATATATATATATATATATATATATATATATTATTTTTTAATCTGTCCTACCTGTAATTGCAATCATTAGGAGAGATAAATTCTAAAAGTATACATTTTTCTCTCTGGCTTTTAAGATTTTTTTCCTTTAACTACGGATTTACGGTGTTTGTAAGTGGGGCTTTTTTGTATTTATCTTGCTTTGGTTTCCCTGATTTTCATAAATATCTGGGTGGATATCTTCCATTAGATATGAAAAAAAAATCTCAGCCATTATTTCTTCGAATGTTGCTTTTTAAGCCAGTCCGCCCCCCCTTTTTTTCTCCTTCTAGTTTCCAATTATACATGTTTCACTGTTTTACTGTATGTATATCACATGTCTCGGATGCTGTTTTGTTTTTTTCTCTCATTTTGTTCTTCATTTAGTATTTAAGTTTGCATGATTTATATTGTCCTGGTTTCTAGTTCTCTAATCTTCTTTTCTGTGCTGAGGCTTCTGCTAAACCGAAGCTGTTTTTAATTTCAGATGTATTATTTTTCAGTTCAATAATATGCATTTTTTGATAGATTATATTTGTCTTGTAGCAACTTTTCATTTATTCATTCACTTTTCTCATATTTTAATCTATTTACTTAAACATTTTTATTCTCATTGTGATTTTTAAATCATTGTCTAACAATCCCAATATCTGGATAATCTATAGGTCTGATTGGCTGTTTTATTTTTTCTCTTTACTGAAACGCATTTCTTGCTTCTTCACACACAGTGTAATGTATCTTTGTAGGCCAGACATTGTGTTTAAAAGGAAGTAGATACTGAAGTCAATGGCATTTCCCTCAGTGAGGGCATTCATTCCCCTTCCTCCGCAAGGCAGATAGAATGAGGGATTGACTACTTCAATCCAATCAAAAAATGGTTTTGGTCAGGCCTGGGTTGCAGTTTATTTATGCTCATTTCACCTCTGGCTTTAGTTATCTCTCAGGAAAGACCTGTCATGTGTTTATTGCAAGCCCTCCTTCTAGAAAGCTTTGGGCTTCAACTACTTCCATTCTAGCCTTCCAGAACACAGCAATTGTACCATGAGAGAAAATTGAAAAGGAAACATTTATTCTTCCAAACTCCGATCCTTTATCTTAAACGACTATCAGAAGCTCTGCTCTTTTCTCTTTTCCCCAAGTGAATCTGTGCCTATGGCAAGCCTGATGAGCCTCTCCCCATGTCAGTCTCAGCAAACTCCTCAGGTAGAAAAATTACCACCAATCTCTGCTCACGCCTAAGAATTACCTTTCCCTATCTGGAATATAGTTCCCATATTTACAACTATGCATCCATAGCTCTCTCATGTGTTTCAAAAATATATTATTTTCAGTTGTATTCAGTTTTGTAGTTGGTATGCAGGAAGCAATGGTCTGCTTCTACCTTCTGAATCCTATCAGAATTTCTCCGTATTACTTTTGTTATCAGATAAGTTTTTTGTTATAGGAGTGTCATGTGCCCCTCTCTTCTCCCAGGTAAATTTTAGAATCAGTATTTCAAGTCTACTAATAAACTGCTGAGGTTTTAATTTGCTTTCATTTATAGATCAAGTCAGCATTAATTGCTTTCTTTAAATATATCTTTCAATCCATGAATGTATTTCTCCATTTACTTAGATCTTCTTTAATATCTTTCACTAAAGGTTTATATCCATAAAACACTTGTGCATCTCTTTGATATGTATTCCTATATACATTTTATTTCTCATATAGTTATAAATGACATATTTTATTTCATTTTCTAAGTGTTTATTAATAGAGTATGGAAATGGAAATGAGGTGTGTATTAATTTTATGTGCAAAAAACTTGCCATCCTTTCTCATTAATCCTAATTACCTTCAAATTATTTTAGTTTTCTATAATGACAATCATGTAATTTTGCATATAATTATAGTTTTTCATACTTTTCAAAAAGAATGTGTATTAAAAATGGTGATGGCAGATACCTCTGATTAGTTCATATATTGATGATTTCCAACATTTCTCCATTGAGTATACTTTTTGCTGTAGAATGTTTATATAAATTTTTGATCTGGTCAAAAAAGTCCCTTATATCATTTGTTTCCTAAGAATTTATTTACAATGAATGGATGATAAATTTTACTTACACTATTCTATATCTTTTGATACAATTGTCAAATTTTCTCCTTCAAATTGTTAACGTAGTAAATTACATTCAGAGGTTTTCTTGTTTTAAAGTTGTGTTGCATTTCTGAGTGAAACCACCTGGCTAAAAGGCATTTATGTTCTTTTTTTATACACTGCTCAGTTATGTTCTTTAATATTTGGCTAAACATGTTCGCATCAATATTATGAGTAAGATGGCCTGAAATCTTCTTCATTCACTCTTTTTTTTTTTTTTTTTTTTTTTTTAATTTATTGGGGTGACAATTGTTAGTAGAATTACATAGATTTCAGTTGTGCAATTCTGAATTCATTCACTCTTTTTGGGGGCTTTTTGTATCGAACTTATGCTATCCTCATATAACGAGCTGGAATGTTCTCTCTTTTTATATACTCTGGAGTCATTTCTGTTACCACTGAAGTTGTTGATTGACTCCCAACAAAAAAACTTCCATTTGAGATGTTCCTTCTTTCTGAAGTACATATTTTAGATTTCCCTTAGTGAGAGTCTATAATAGGCAAACTCATTCAGGTTTTCTTTATCTTAAAAAGTCATTTCTTTTGCTCTTATTCTTGCCAGTTGTCTAGTATACAATTCTGCACTGACAGTTATTTGCTCTCAGTATACTAAATACATAGTTCCACTTTCTTCAAGCTTCTGTTGTTGCTGTTGTGAAATCATCTTCTAACAGAGTGAACCACTTGGTCTCTGACTCCATCTTATTCAAGCCTGCATTATTCCCATGGCCTTGATAGCCAAGTTAATAGCTCCTGCTTTAGACAATGCTAATCAATAGAGGAATTTGGCCTGGGGCTGGAATTTTTAGGAAAACGGCCCCTCCCGTTTTCCCTTCCTTTGACATAAAAGAAGCCTAAACTCCATATTTTCTTTAGGTGGTTTTGAGAAACTACTAGGGTACCTATCTTCTGAATTGGAGCCTATCTTCTGAATTGGAATCTCCTCAATCAATCAATGAATTTTTCTTTACTCCCAACTCTGATGTTTTGAGTTTTGGCTTTTCCAAGTGTCAGGCACAAGGGCTTTGGACTGGTAGCAATCTCTCAGAACAATTATCATTTCTCTAAAAGTAACTACACTGCTGGCTAGAGTTTTCAGTCTTCTATTTATCTTTGGTCATCTGCATTTTTACTGTTATGTTTAAGTATGTATTTCTTATTTTTAAGCTTACATTGTCTTCCATTTTTCTTAAACTGTCTTCTCTATTTTCCATCCTATGGATTCTGTTACATTCTTGGAAATTTCTCCATCATTTTTCTCTAGTTCACAAATTTACTCTTCATCTTTGTCTAATCTACTAATAAACTCATCTTATTCAGATTTTATGCTTGGTAATTTTTATAGATGCTCACTTTGGAAATTTATTTTCAAACAATTATTTTATATTTTGTGTTTGATAATTCCAGTATCTAATTTTTTGCAGGTTTGATATTTTTTCTTTCTTTTTCTGGCTTTTTTTCTTTCTTTTTTTCTTTCTTTTTCGTACAACATGACTTGCTTATTTTGTTTTGTTTTGCTTTGTTTTTGTTTTTACTATGAGCTCACATTATTATAGATATTATTTGAGCCCTGAGCTGTAATTTTCATGAGAGAGGGCTTTTGTCTGGTCCTGCCAGGTCCCAAGGGCACTACTAGCCAGGGACCATTTTACACTGAATAGTTGTATGTTGAGTATTAGGACCACCCAGGAAGTATGAATTCAGTCAGTAAAACTAAAATCAAATGGATTGTGCCTACAAAGTCTGAAAGAAAGTTTTCAATTCCCCTCCATACCATATTGAAGTTCAAGACAGACTATTTTTCTTGTCCTCTCTTGAGAAGTGCACGTTTGGGGTGTGGTGAGATGCTTCTCTGGGAGCATCCCTTCTGCCTAGACCTGGGGTTGATCAGTGTTCCTGCCTTCCAAACAGTCCCAGAAAGCACACTTTATCCACACAGAAGATTCCCTCAAGGGGAACTGACTTCTGAGATTTATTTCCTTCTGTTGATTTTTTGACCTCTAAGAATTCCTTACTTTGTCTGTTCACAGATGCATTCATGAAAATTTTATTTTTAATACTTCCTCCAGCTTTTTCAGCTCTTTTCAGCAGGAGGTATCTTAAGACAATCTAGTACGTAGTACTGCCTGAAACAGAAATAAAAGTGTACTCATTTTTCAATCCTTTATTATGAATTGAAATACCACTGTCACGCAGTCTTGTATTAAAAAGTTCTCGTCTATAAAAATTAAATAATTATTGTTTGAAACTATGAAACATAAAGGGACACATGAAAAACACCTGTTTCCAAATAACCCCTTCATTATAAAAAACACATTTAAAGAATTATGCTCTGTTTTGAATCCAATCATGGGCAAGCATCATTTTCATAGTAGTCTTAATAATTTTCATTTTAATTGATTTGACATAAATGTGTTGATTGTCTAGAATTAAAAAGAAGTTAAGAGTAAATTAAGACAACCCCTACCCTAGAGGGGTTTACCCTCCAGTGGGAGAATTACATAACTAACCACACAATTATCACAGTTCGATAGATATAAAGGGTAATACAAAGAACTATGACTACAGCAACAGAAACAGAAGAAAGACACTTATTATCTCAGCATCTCTATGTACATGGGGGAGGCACTGGCATCATCTGGCATTTTTTTCACCATGGAGTTGCCATATGCTGTTCTGGGATTCAGGAAGGGACAATAGAATAGGTAGAGGTACAGAAATATAAAGCAGCATTACGAGAGCAGGAAACAACAAATAATTTGGAAGCATGAGGATTTCAACGGCAAGAAGGGCCTGTGGGAGTTGAGATTGCACACATTGTTATGGGCCGTGGGAAGGAGTTTGAATTTTATCTTGTAGATGACTAGAAGCCTTGGTTAAAGCAGGGTAGGAGCAAAACAAACATGTACAATAGGCACATCATTTTTGAAATTGTGGAGGATGGAATATGTGGAACATGCATATGTATTAACTTAAAGAGATATACAAATTTGTCTTTCAGGCTTCTTTTTACACAATTTTTATGCTACATAGAATTAAATCATATACCTCTATACTAATTTATTTAAGATTTCTTATGTTGGAAAACTTATGTTTAAGTTTTCCCCTTTTCTTAAAAAAAAATCACACAGGGAACAGCATTGTACAAAAAGGCCAAGCATATCCCTAAGTATCTCCTTAAATTACATTGCTAAAAAAACACATATAAAATTTGTGACATTCCACGTTGACCTCCAAAAGGTTATACTCATTTTCACTACTCAAAATAATGCGAAAGAGTGCCAATTTCCCCATATTCTCTTCACCAAGGGAATGTAATTTGAAATTTAATTCAAATTTATTTGGTTACTAATAAAGAGGGCTTTTTTTTTTTCATTTATTTATAGGCCAGTTATGTTCCTTCTTTGGTGAATGGTCTGTTTATATTATTTTAATATTTCCCTTTTGATGCCTAAATTTTAATAATTATTTGTATTTGTATTCTAAAAACATGAACATTTTGTCATCTAGGTGTTAAAGAAAAATATTATTTAAACTGATATATATCTTTTAAATATTATTTAAAAGAAAAGTAAGGCAGGCTTTATTCAGGGGGACCACAATGATAGGTGAAGAGATCACTGCTATAGGGTTTTATAGTGGGGAGAGAGACTATAAAAGTTTCTGCTCAACTTCAAATACAACAAGAAAAAATGAGAATTTACAGCTAAGGAGCAAGATGGTGGTGAAGGAATAAAAAATTATTACAAGGACATATCAAGAATAATGCAAAATCTGGTTAAGCTGACGAAACAGAATTCCTGCCGCTCCGCAGGCCAGAGTGATCACTCATTCATTACCTGGGGGATGTTGGAAGCTGAGGAATTTTATCAGGTATGGAGGCTGATCAGATCTAGAGGATGGGGAATTCTGACTAAACTGACTTAACAGGATTCTTGATAAAATTGGACTTGGCAGCGATGAACACGTAAGCCTAAAAGTCAGATACCAGTAAGAGAGTTCGGCGCAGCCCGAGTAAAGTTTGGTCAAGGAGAAAATCTTTGTCACATGTTTTACATATTAGCTCAATTTTGATCAATTTAATTTTTTCTATTGTTTCTTGACGCTTAACAATTTTTAAAGTTAAATCTATCAGTGGTTTCCTTTTAGTGATTAATGTGCTGTTATGCTTCAAAAAGACCTTACTTTCCCAATAATAAAAGAGATATATCACTTATACATTATTTTTCTCCTTTAACACTCCAATTTTTAACTTTAATTTTTAAAATTCAACTAGGATTTGTTTGGTATGTAATAAGAATTAGAGAACTAACTTATTTATTTAAAGTTCAACCAATTTACTTAAGCATAATAATAATAATCTTTACTCTGTTGAATCAAAATAACATTTTTATCATAAACTGATTTTGCAAACAATCGTGAGTTGTTCATAGACTTCCATTTTGTGGCATGTCTATCTACTCAAAAACTCGTTGTTTTAATTATAGTAGCTTTATGACATTTAATGTGTATACATTCTCTCCTTCCTTGTTCTTTGTCAAAGATTACTTGCCTATTCTTATTTACAATTCATATACAAGAAATTCAAAATTATTTCATTATATTTCAAAAGCAATATTATTCAACTTCTTCCACTTGTCAAAGTTATAATTACATTTTTTATTTATAAAAAAATTATATATAAAATTATAATTACATTTTTATCCACATAGTTAAGAAATATAAGGGAAAAAAGGCTATAAGAGTAGAAAGGTGTCTCCTGTAAATTCTCCCAAATACTGACTTCTCCTCTACAGAGACAATCAGTATTATCAAACTGTTGTGGACCTTTAAGATATATTTCATGCATACACATGAAAATTCTAATCTATTTACCTTTCTATCAAATAGTCTTTTTCCCCCCTTTTCTTTAAAAAAAAATACGGATTTCAGTGTTGAAAGGCTTATTTATTCTTTCAGTGCAGTAAAGGTGACGCTCTGTGGTGTTCTGGCTTGCATAGTTGTAGGTAAGAATTCTGCTATAATTTTTATTGTCATTCCTCTCTATTTAATGTTTCTTTCTCACTATGTGCATACAGATTTTATATTTATTTTTGTTTTTTGGCTATTTAACTATGATGTGTCTAGGTATTTTTTCTTATTCTTATTAATCACTCAGGGTTTTATGACATTCTTATACCTGTGATTTGCTGTCTTTCATTAATTTTGGGAAATTCTTGGTCATTATTTCTTCAAATCTGTCTTCTGCTTCATTCCCTCTCTTTCACTAACTGTGAGTCCAATTACATGTGTATTAACAATTTGAATATTGGCTCACAAATCTTAGATGTTCTGGTATTTTTTATTTGTTCTTTTTAAATATTTCCTCAAATTTAAATTTGAATAATTTCTATTGACCTATCTTCAATTATATTGAGTCTTTCCTCAGCTATGTCTAGTCAGCTGATAAGTCCATTAGATATAAAGAGTTTCTTTATATCTGATAGTGTGTTTTTATTTCTACTGTTTTCATTTTAGTCTTTTTCAAAGTTTCCATCTCTCTTCTGATATTACCTAGTTTTCATGTACTATCCATGTTTATTCATAATTATTTTAAAGTTCTAGATAGTTTTAATAACTGTCATGGGTCTGGTTCTGTTGACTATTTTATTTTTTGATTATTTTTTTTCTCTTTCTTTTAAGGGGTATATTCTAACTTCTCATTGAACAATGGTCATTTTGTTTAAAAGAAAAGTAGAAACTGAGATGACTAGAATTTATTCCCAGAAATGGGCATACCTCTTCTTTTGTCCAGTCCATTATAAAGAGGATTGAGGGAAGCTAGTTGGTAGTCAAACTGAATTAGCTCTTATTGCCTTCAGTGCATTACAGACTGTGATTAGTCTGCTGCCTGTGGTTCCAAAGGGTTTTTCTCTGTCTTTGAATTTCAGCAGTCTTAACATGCCTACGCCAAAGAAGTGTGTCTCTCTACATGCTCTTATTCCTCCCCAAAGAGTATTCGGCTGTTTCTTGTTCTCATGACATATATTCTGTTGGGTTTTTCTGTTATCCTTGGTTCAGTCTTTGTCTTCAGCAATCCTGTCACCTTAGGTCTTGGAGATAGAGCTTTCTAGGGTTCTTAGCCCTCCCTTCCATTGCAGCAGATCTCTGTCTTGTATCTGTATGGGTTGTGGCTTGGACAGAGCTCCCTACTTCTCATCTACTAGTAGCTGACTTCTACTTTGTATAAGTGCAGGATCTTGGGTCTGAGGCAGTTTCCTGCTCCTTCTCTACAGACAGTTTTTTCTTCTACTCTATCCTCAGTGGCAATCTCTTTTTGCTTGGGACAAGGGGTGAGATGTTTTCTTCCCTCCCCTTTTCTAGCAAGATATATTTTATTTAATTCTACTTCCAGAATGAGTAGATTGTACTCCTTTTCCTTTGGCTTCATATGAGAGATGAATCTAGGAGATAGCTAGGATTTTTGTACCAGTGAGTCACCAAGGAGGAGGGATCCTAGCCTGTGAGTGTACAGTTCCCTAGTTGGACATGCTGATCCACACTTGTCCTTTAAGAATTTATAAAAATTGTAACTGGTTTCTTCTTATTCACTTTTACAGTAGCTACCTCTTTTCTCAGTGTTTTACCAATGGTGGAAAAAAAGTGTGTCCTTTCCCTTTTCTGAAGGGCTTCTTAAACTTTAGAATTCAGTGTACCTAGTTCCTTGTAACTGTAGCTCTTTGAATAGTTCAAGAAAAGTTATGATTTTGGTGATTATCCAGATTTTTTTGAGAGTGATGCTCTTTTACAGCTTTATACATTTTAAACAAAAGCTGAACCCCTAAGCAAAAGCCAAACAACTCATTTGAATTATTTTTACCTATTTTTATATGAATTTTAAAATCACTGCTCTAAGTTCTCTTTGAAAAAAATTCTACTAATATTTACATTGTGATATATTTAAGGTATAAGTTATAAGGAATGATACTTTTTGATGCAGAGTCTTCCATGGACAAATGATAAGATATGACATTATTTGATCAAATCATTTTGCATCCCTTAAAAGTTGTTTTAATTTCATTATTTTTAAATAAAACTCAGATATTTTTGTCATGTATTTTTCTAGGATTTTAATAGGATTTATAGTTGCAAAGGGGTGGGGGGTTTCCTTACATTATATCTGTAAACAACTTGCTTTTTATATATGTCAATATTACAACCATGCTGAATTATCTTGTTGTAAAGAATTTTACTTGATATTATTAGTTTTAAGTAAAATAGCAAATTATTGTATGTGAAATATGTTACTTTATATAAGTACTCCCAATATTTCTTGTGATATTAATCATGACTAATATCATTTGATAGTACTTCAGAAAAACGTTCAATAATATTGATAATAGAGCACTCCTTGGATTGTTACTTCTATTGTTTCTCATTTTAAAAGATGTTCACATAGGATTGCTACATGATATTTTAATGTACCTATCTCAACTCTCTTATTAAGAGGCTTATCAGGTTTCAGTTGAGATGGTGAAGTAGGTAAATGCTGTGCTTGCTTTCTCCCGTGAACACATTAAAATTACAACTAAATTATAGAACAATCAATCTAGAGGACCATCTGAAGACTAGCTGAACAGAAGTCCTATAACTAAGGATATAAACAAGAAACCACATGGAGACTGGTAGAAGGGGTGGAGACATAAAATGGGCTGGCCCTACATCTTCATGTGGCAGTTGAGAATCAGGAGAAATGTCTCAGCTGCAGAAGTACCCCCTGAAGAGTAAGGGGTCCTAGCCCCACACTGGGCTCCCCAGCCTAGAGCACCAATGCTGGGAAGAGGAGCCCCCACAACATCTGGCTGTGAAAATTAGTGAGGATTCCATCCAGCAGTGTGAGACTGAAGGTAGCTAGAAACCCAGGTGTCCTCTTAAAGGACATGCCCACAGACTCTCTTACTCCCAGGCACTCACCCTGGGCTCCAGTGGAAGGACAGTGGCTCAGGAGATGCCAGAGACATACAGGGAGAGACTGAGTTGTGTGGTTTCAGGACAAGGGCTGGAGGGACAGCCACCATTGTCCCTGTGTTGAGCCCTCGTCCCATGTAGCAGGTGGGCAGACATCATCTTTCCTGTGTTGAACTCTCCCCCTATATGGCCAAATCTGAATTTTCATTGGCCTAGTGAGCTCCACTCAAATCATCTTGGTGTACCCCTGGGACTCACCTCACCCAACTTGCACAATGACAAAGGCTTTCTCTGCAGTTGGAGGGCACTAGTCAAGGAGATGTTGGGAATTTTACTAACCTATATAATTTTACCTATACAACCTATATAATTTTACTAACAAATGTCACCCCAATAAACTTAATAAAGATAAAAAATAAAAATCCTGGACCAGAAGGCTTCCCAGGTAAATTTTACCAAACATTCAAAGAAGAATTAACACCTATCTTTGTCAAACTATTCCAAAAAAATTCCAGAGGATGGAAGGTTCTCTACCTCATTTTTTGAGGTTTACACTGATTCCAAAGCCAGATAAAGACATGACAAAAAAAGGAAATACAGGCAGATATCCATGATGAATATCGATGTAAAAATCCTCAACACAATATTAGCAAACTAAATTTAGGAATATATTAAAAAGATCACACACCATGATCAAGTGGGATTTATTCCTAGGATGCAGAGTTGTTTTAATATCCACTAATCAATTAATATGATAGTACACAAACAAAATGAAGGCTAAAAATCACATGATCATATCAATAGATGCAGAAAAAGCATTTGACAAATCCAGCATCCATTTATGTTAAAAACTCTCAGCAAAGTGAGAATAGAGGGAGCAAACCTCAACATAATAAAGGTCATGTATGACAAACCCATACCGAACAGCATACTCAATGGTAAAAATTCTACAAAAAAAAAAAAATATATATATATATATATTAGAACTGATAAATGAATTCACTCAAGTAGCAGGATACAAAGAGTTAATATTCAGAAATCCTTTACATTTCTATACACCGGTAACGAATTATCAGAAAAAGAAATTAATTAAACAATCCCATTTACAATTGCATCAAAAAAATAAAATACCTGGAATAAACTTAACCAAAGAAGTAAAAGAAAATTATAAGACTTTAAAGAAAAAAATTTAAGAAGATACAAATAAATGGAAGTGTATACAGTGATCATGTATAGAAAGAATTAACATTGCTAAAATATCCATGTTATCCAAAGAAATCTATAGATTCAATGCAATCTCTATAAAATACCAATTACATTTTTCACAGAACTAGAACAAATAATCCTGTAACTTATATGGAACCACCAAATAGGCACAGCAATCTTGATAAAGAAGAACAAAGTTGGAAGTGTCACACTACCTGATATCAAACTATACTAAAAGGCTACAGTAAACAAAACAGCATGATACTAGTCATTAAAACAGACATATAGATCAAGGAACAGAAGAGAGCCTAGAAATAAACCCATGCTTATATATGGTCAATTAACTTATGACAAAGGAGGCAAGAATACAAAATGGGGTAAAGCCAGTCTACTCAATGGTACTGGGAAAACTGGAAAGAAGCATGCAAAATAGTGCAACTAGACCACCTTCTTACACCATATACAAGAAAACTCAAAATGGATTAAAGTCTTAATGTAAGACTTGAAACCATAAAACTCATAGAGGAAAAAAATAGGCAGTAAATTTTCTGACAATTAAGTTTGTGAACTCATGCTAGAAAGTGCTGCATATCTCATTGCTGAATATCACTATGGTCACCTTTGAAGTGTTCCCCTTGGGAGGTCATGCACCGATGCAAGCACCTAGTCCACCCTTCAAAGCAGTTTTGGAACTCTTTTTCTGGAATGGTCATCAGAGCTCTCATCGTATTACCTTTGCTATCCTAAAGGTCATCCAAATGTCTTCCTTTCGAGATTTCCTTTATCTTCGGGTAAAGAAAGAAGTCATTGGGGGCCAGATCAGGTGAGTAGTGAGGGTGTTCCAATACAGTTATGTGTTTGTTTACTGGCTAAAAACTCCCTCACAGACAGTGCCGTGTTAGCTGGTGCATTGTCGTGATACAACAGCCATGAAGTGTTGGCAAAAATTCAGGTTGTTTTTGTCTAACTTTTCCATGCAGCCTTTTCAGCACTTCCAAATAGTAAACTTGGTTAACTCTGTGTCCAGTTGGTACAAATTCATAATGAATAATCCCTCTGATATCAAAAAAAGGTTAGCAACATCATTGCAACAAGTTCATGAACTTAATTGTCCCACCTCGTATATTGATTTCTCTAATATATGTGTGTAAAATATCCTATCAGAAATTAGTGATATGGAAAAAAATTAAACTATCTTTCACATGCCATTCCTCAATATAAGCATTCCTCTAAGCTGAAAACAGAATGCAATGGAATCTATTTTTCTTAGGAAGATACTTTCCTTCTCATAGCTTCACTATTTTATACCACCATTACCAATACTCATTAGAAAAGTAAGGAAACATGTAAGGAGTCCAAAAAGCTATTCTTATTACTTACAGCCTTTTAAAGAGAGCAAACAAATTATAATAATGGAATATACAAAGGAGAAGATATTAAATATAAAAATATTTTAAAATTTTAATATTAAAGTGAAAACTTCAAGTTGAAGGGTTTTTTTCTTTCTTTTCTTTTCTTTTTTTTTTTTTTTTGCAATGCCCCACAGTCCTCCTTTACACCAAATAAAAAGTTACATTTTAGTCTAGTTTTATAGGTGCCCATAATTTTCCTTTTTATTTTTAAAGAACAAAGAAACACTGATACAATTCTTAAATGACGCTAAAGAAAGGTTTTATGTAGATGCAGAAAGAGTTAAATAGTAAAAGCTATCCATTAAAATTCGATTTTAGAATAATTTTCTTTCTCTTTTCCTGGTACTGCTAAATGGATCTAAACTGTACTTCTCAGTGACTAAGTCTTTTGTTCTGTGAATATCTCTGAGCTATCATACAGATTCTATGTTGCTTCTACACACAATAATTAATCAATTTAGTAGAATGTAGAAACTAAGCTGTATAAGTGAAATGTACTAAACCAAATGACAAAAATTAAATTGAAAGATCTTGTCTAGAGAAAGCATTTGAGATTCTGCTCCCCAGCATATACCATTAGTTTGGCTCAAATAAACTTTTATAAAAATTCTCTGCATGTTTGGATGTTCCTTCCATAGTAGGCAGGATTCCAAAGAAGCCCACCCAGGACCACCCTGCAGACCCAGACTGGGTTAGGTACAAGCAAAGGCTCATCATACCCCTCCAACTCCCTGCTTCGCTTCAGGTGAACTGGGGTGGGTTTCTCTAGAAATTTCAGGCCAGCTTGCTTTAAGTAGTATACCATGACTTTATTTGAGCTGTTCTTAGAAAATCCTCAAGGTGGATAAGTGTTGAGATAACCCAAGAAAAGGGAAAAAAAAAAAAAAAATGGGTTTGCTGCTTTTAATTTCAGCTTTTTAAGTGGATTGCTTACTGAAAATCTGAACAAATCTTTGCTGGTAAAATGAGAGACTGAATTCTCTTTAGCCCTGAAAAAGAAAAATACACTTGCTTCCCCAACATGAATAGCCAATGGGGGTGACGATAGTTGTTTCAGATCCCTGCATCCGGAGTGGCAGAGATGGACACAAGGAGCCAAGCGGTGTTGTAGCCTAGGGAATCCCAGAGAAGACACAGGAGGCCCGGGGAAAAAGCAAGGCACCCTGGAATGAATTTACCCAAGAGAGAAGGTCCTGAGCGAGGGCCCCATGACTTGGAAGGCATTGCGATTCAGGCATCGTCTGGTAAGCTCTCACTGGTCCTTGCCTGAGGAAAATGTTCCTCTAGGATGTAAAGCAGTCCTATAGGGATATCCACTACATTTAGCTTAATTGGCGATGTGCTGGTTTTCCTTAGAAGTTTATTCAGACTCTACAGATCTCAAAATTAATATAGAAGATCGTGTATCCCAGGCCTACAAGCCCACTACAGTCGCCCTCCCATTTATAACTAAGATGGCTGAGATGAGGAGTTTTGATACTTCCTAATTAATTTTTGTGCACACAATTAGAGAAAGTTGGCTATGAAATTGGGCAGGATGAATGGAAAACATATTTAATTGGTCTCTCAAAGCTTCAAAAAGAAGATTTAGATAAATGTATAATTGGATAAATGGACCAACTTAGGTTGTTTAGGTGTCAACCCAATTCTTTAAGGTGTTAAAAATGGCTGTCCTTATTTTAAAAGGGGGAAGGCCATTTAGAACTTGATTTGCCAAGGAGATATATATATATACCTCCAGGGCAAAATTTGGAATCAGTTGTTCTTTTATAAATTAATGAGTTTTTCTTATAGCTAAAAGGTCTCTATTTGTATCTGTCTTTATGTGTGCCTATATATGTATGTCATAAATGTGAGATAATTTTCTACCTCCAGATGGTATTGTTAAAATTAATTTAAAGGCAAGCACTTGTAAGAATTAGGTATTCTAAAATTCTCAGAAATATAGAAACTAACTCAAATGTTTTTCAAGTTCATGTGATCTAAGATTAATCTTTAGTTAAAAAAAGATAGCTGAAGTTTGTTGGTTTAAGTGAAACAGACATGTCTTTATTTTGCCTCACTTTAAAAAAAAATAAATCCATGTTAATAATTGACTTTTATGTCTATGAAATATACATTTTAGAGGTTATAAAATGTCCTTATAAATCTGCCAAGCTAAAGAACACTAATTGCTTACTTCTTAGTTTTCATTAGACATCGAGGTTTTAAGGGTTAAAATCTCAATATATGTGGGAATAACTTTGCGGAGTTTCAGAAGGGCCCCTGAAACACCTCACAGATTTATTTTTATGTTGAATTGCATGGGAAGCATTATCAAATAATTGATGAAAACTTCTAGGGTATATTGTATAGGTAAACAATGCTTGTAAATTAAACAAATAATTGGGGCTATGAGAAACCCAAAATGGCTGTTTGGTTCTTCCCTAGTCACTGGCTCCCCATTTGTTGGTTTTGCATTCCTTCCTGCATCACAGTGCAGTTAAGCTGGACTTAGATGAAGGAAGTTATTAGCTGACATTAAAAGGAGACATCTTACACCAAGCTTTGATAGAGTCATTTCAAGAAAATACCAAGTTGGTAGCCTCTTCCTTTCACATCAAGCTCTCAAGAGACAAAGACTTTAGATATTGTTTTTTTGGAAAGGACATCAAATAAAAGACACACTCCAACCTCATTGGAAGGAACCTTATCAGGTGTCTAACCATGAATGAACATTTACACCTGTCTACAGACATCAAAGACTCCTGAGGACAAGGAGTCGCTGACAATAGAGGTAGAGAGCAATCCCAAGACATTGATAAAGCTCATAAAGCTATGGCTTGATACAGAACTCAGAGTCCATTTTGTTTGATTGTTTTTACCCATTTGCTAATGACATTAGTCATAATAATAGTTATACTTGTTCTTTAGGTTTCTCTATATTGTCTAACTTTTTGTGATTACTGAACATGTATAAGATAACTGTTAATATTCTTTTCACAGCTTATGTAAATGTTATACTAGATGCCAAATATAGAAAAAGGAGAAAGAAAGCAAAACACAGATTATGTTACTTCATAGAATAGAATGATCCAGAGTTTTTGTTTTTCTGCAATGAAGGCCTTAAGACCCAGCTCTGCCTTCCATTTACCTGCCCTTCCCTTTTTGGGGAAAAAAAAAAAAAAATGTCCTCAACTCAATCCTATGCTTACAGTATCCCCAGTAATCAAGACAACATGGATTCTGAGCCTTCCTAGTGCTGTGAGACTACACTCTCTGACTAAAAGGCTAGTCATCAATGCATGCTTTGGACTGATTAATGACCGAAAGGGGGAACTGTGGATGAAAACAAACAAATAACAAAAACAAAAACAAAAATCAAAAAAAACAGGGGATTCTATGGAAAGTAACCTCACAGGGTGATTTGATCATAAATTTCTAACTGGGTGGGTCAGGGTGGGTAGTCACATGCCAGGCATATAACTTCTTTTAGTAAAATGTTTATCATTGCCTTAAGTAAGCCCTGTCCATTGTTTCTATGCATCTAGGTTAAAACACCTTGGAAATAAGCCTCAGCCACTCTCAAGAAAGCACAAACTCTTATTAACTATCCTGTAATCCAATCCCTGCCTTCCATTCTCCCACTCCCATGTAACTTACCTTACATTCATTCCTTAATTTTAAATGCATAAAAGAAGATTTAAAACTGTTATTCTTGAGGAGACCCAAAATGGCAGAGTAGATAAACTCTGTGCTTGCTGCATCCAATGAACACATCAAAGTCACCACTAAATTATGTAACAATCAATCTGGAGAATAACGAAGTCTAGTTGAACAAAAGTTTTATAACTAAGGATATAAAGAAGAATCCACATCAAGACTGGTAGAAGGGATAGAGACATGAAATGGGCCAGCCCTAAACCTCTGTGTGGCAGATCAAAATTGGGAGGGATATCTTGGCCACAGAGGAGCAGGGGACCCTAGCCCCACACCAGACTTCCTGGAGTACTGGTGCCAGGGAGAGGAGTCCCCACAACTTCTGGCTGTGAAAAACTGTGGATTCCGACCTTCAGGGAGGGATAGAAGGCTGCAGGAAATCCAGACATCTGTTTATAGGCTTATGCAGGCACTCACGCTGGGTTCCGGTGGAGGGACAGTGACTCTAGGGGTATCTGAGACATGTGGGGAGAGGCTGAGTTGTGTAACTTTGGTGAGAGGACTGGAGAGACAGTCCCCATTTTCCCTGTATGGGGCCCTTCTCCTGTGCAACTGGAAGGAGGGCATCATTTTCCGGTGTTGAGCCCGCCTCCACAGGCTAAATCTGAATCTGATTGTCCTGGTGAGCTCCGCTGCTCCATTCTGCTGATTCACTGAGACACTGTCTCACCCAACTTGCCTACCGCAGTAGTCTTTATCAGTGGCTGAACTTTACAGAAGCCAGCAGGTGGCAGCAGTCCTCAGAGTGTCCAGGTTTTTTGCAGAGCTATGCCAGACCTGGTACTGGTGGCAGCCATCCTTGGTTCTCAGCATGGCCTCTCCTTCGCACCTCCAGGTAGAGCAAAAGCAGCAATAAACCATGGATAGCTTTGTATCTCCTACTAGGTACTCCCTGGCCAGTCATAGGTAGTGGGTGACTGGAGCCCCTCCCAAGAGGCCACAGAACCAACATATTTGGAAGTTGGCTTCAGACCACAGCAAAGCACTACTGAATTAACCCCACAAGTGGCACACACAAAGGGTGGTCTCAGGAGACACCAGCGCCCACTAGGGTGAATCCCGCTCCTGTGTGCAGGGGTAAGTCTCCTGCACAGCAGCCCATAAGCTATGGGTGTGGCCAACCCCCACAGCCAGTTAGCCTGAGGGTCAATACCACCCACTGACATGACAACATCAATCAAGGCTCAACTATAATTGGAAGGCACACACAACCCACAGAAAGTACACTCCTGAAGCACCTGGCTCAGGTGACCAGGGAGACTGTGCCACTGGACCCCAAAGGGCACGTACTACATAAGACTACTCGGTCAAGACTGGGGGACATAGCAGATCTACCTAATACATAGGAAAAAAAAAACAGTTTCCAAAATGAGAAAACAAAGACATGTTTCCCAAATGAAAGAAGAGGAGAAACTCTAGAAAAAGAACTAAACAAATGGAGGGAAGCAACCTACCAGATACAGAGTTTAAAACAATTGTTATAAGGAAGCTCAAGGAACTTAGTGAGAACTTCAACAAAGAGATAGCAAGCATAAAAAAGGACATAGAAACCATTACAAAGAACCAGTCAGAAATGAAGAATACAATAAATGAAATGAAAAATAGACTAGAAGGAATCACTGGCAGACTAGACAAAGCAGAGGATCAAATCAGCGATTTGAAAGACAAAGTAGCAGAAAACACCCAATCAGAATAGCAAAAAGAAAAAAGGGATCCCCATAAAATGAAGATAGTTTAAGAGACTTCTGGGACAACATGAAACATAACAACATTCGCATCACAGGGGTACCAGAAGAAGAAGAAAGAAAACAAGGGATTGAGAACGTATTTGAAGAAATAATGAATGAAAACTTTCCTATCCTGGCAAAGGAAATAGACATACAAGTCCAGGAAGTGCAACGAGTCCCAAAAAAGATGAACCCAAACAGGCACACACTAAAACACATTATAACTAAAATAGCAAAGATTAAAGACAGAAAGAATTCTAAAAGTGGCAAGAGAAAAGCAGTTAGTTACCTATAAGGGAGCTCCTGTAAGACTGTCTACTGATTTCTCAACAGAAATTTTGCAGGCCAGAAGGGACTGACACAAAATATTCAGTGATAAAAAACAAGGACCTACAACAAAGATTACTCTACCCAGCAAAGCTATCATTTCCAGTTAAAGGACAGATAAAGATCTTCCCAGACAAGAAAAAGCTAAAGGAGTTTATCATCACCAAACCAGTATATAAGGAATGTTAGAGGGACTTCTTAATATGGAAATAAAAAAGATAAAAAATAAGAATAATAAAATTTCAATAACTACCTAGCTTTCGAAATTGCTTTCAATATAAATGGATTAAATGCTCTGATCAAAATCATAGGGTGGCTGAATGGATAAATAAACAAGGCCCTTACATATGCTACCTACAAGAGACTCACTTCAGATTGAAAGACACACACAGACTAAAAGTAAAGGGATGAAAATGGAAACAAACAAATAAATAAACAAAAATCTGGAGTAGCAATACTTATACCAGACAAAATAGACTTTAAAACAAAGGCTATAACAAGAGACAAAAAAGGACCTAGAAATCCCACTTCCTGGTATTTATCCAAAGGTACCCAAAACACAACTTTGAGGGAACGTGTGCATCCATATGTTCATTACAGCATTGTTTACAATGGCCAAGATATGGAGGCAGCCTGGGTGTCTGTCAATGGAAGAATGGATAAAGAGGAGGTGGTACATGTATACAATGGAATATTGGTGGGCCAGGGAAGGGAAAGGGTTCTTGCCTTATGTAACAGCATGGATGGACGTGGAGGGTATTGTGCTGAATGGAATATGTCAGACAGTGAAAGACAGATGCAATGTGATTTTGCTTCTATGTGGAATCTAAAGAACAAAATAAACAAACAAAGCAGAAACAAACTCTTAGATACAGAGGAATATATGATGGTTGCCAGATAGGAGTCTGGGTTTGGGGTGGTGGGTGAAAGGAGTAAGGAATTAAGAAGTACAAATTGGTTGTTACCAAGTAGTCATGGGGATGTAGGGTATAGCACAAGGAATATAGTCAATAATATGGTAATAACTATGTATACTAGTGCCAGGAAGGTACTAGACTAGTCAGGGGATCACTTCTTAAATTATATAAATGCCCAACCACTCTGCTGTACACCTGAAATTAACATAACATCTAACATCAACTGTAACTGAAAAGTTAAAAAGGAGGGGAGAGATGAAAGGCAATAAGTGGTCCAAGTGTCCAGGTATAAAACAAATAAGTCAGGGGGATGTAATGTACAGCATAGGGAATATAATCAATAATATCGTTATAGTGTGTGGCTGTGCCAGATGGTTGCTGAACTTATCATGGTGATCACTTCTTTAGGTATATAAATGTTGAATAACCATTGTGTACACCTGAAACTAATATATTATATGCTAACTATATTTTTAACTAAAAAACCTTTAAAAAAAACACCTGTTATTCTCCTAAGCATTTGAGATCTTCCTCTCTGTCATATGTTGTCAGTTTGGCTCAAATAAACTCTTCTAAAAATTCAATATATATATATATATATTTTCTAGAGCATCTAACCTTTTCTATAAGAAGAGAATTTTCCCATAGTCTTACCTTTAAAGAAGAGGAATTGAAATGGCAATACTATTCATACACAAGGTATATCTATGAGGTTTCAAAATAATGAAAAAAAGAAAATGAGATCAAAGAAGTCTTTTGTGAAACCTTCACTGCTGCCCCCCACCTCATGCCCTGGAACAAGGTTAATGGCTCCATCTTTATCCCATCCCTTCACCTTGTCCATATCCTCTGTGTACCTCTAAGGACACCCAAAAGCAACTATTTAAATACATTTGTATATGCCACTCAATAGTATGCATAATTATTTAAACAACCTTTTATAAGACTGTAAAATTTTTGGGTGCAGGGTAAATATTATTAGTGCCCCATATTGCACCTGACACAAAGTATGTACTAAATAAACATTAAAAATACAGAAGGAGAAACAAAGTATGGAAAGGAGGGAGGAGGAGAGAAGACGGCAATAACATCCCAGAGGAAAAACTTGATAAAATTGTTTTAAAGTCATTTCAATTAGTAAAACTTCTTCTCTTCCCATTTATTTAACATGGATTTTATGCCTACAGTGGACAACTTGCAGCTTTCAACAGTCAATGATATTTTGTAAAATAGCAAGATTTGTTTTAGTATATACTCAAATGTAGAATGTTAAGAGGGAAACAAAAATAGCATAAAATTCTAAATCTTAGGGAAAACATGGCTATCATCGGAAGGGAAGTTTTTCTCATTGTTTATTTATTTTCTATGTGCAAATTAAGTGAACACAGATATCTGTGATTTGACATATAGCTAATGGGCAAAACCTAATTTTTCTCTGTCTTTTTGGTTCTCACAATATGACTTTTCTATTGTCCCTAAAATCATTAAATCTATTCTTAAACCTCAGGTAAGAATTGCTTTTCATCATGACACCGGGACTTAAGGAAATGGATGACTAACAGTCTCAATTTTCTGTCAAAAGCCGTGGCCTGATAACCCAATTACTGAGAAATAGCATCTGGCTTAGAAGGCTAACTCATTAAAAATCTTTGTATTCTCTGAAAAGATAACAGGTCTTTGCTTTATACTTTTGGCTCACCCCCTGTAATGTCACTGATCTCTTCTTATTTAAATTCCTAATTTTACAAAACTAGAAAAGATGCCTCACTTGGGCCTTCTCTCTCATGACAGAATTTTTCATCATTACATGAGAGCATGTAACACAGGTGGGACACAGGTGTTCCAAACAGAGCTCTTGTGTTTAACATGTGTTTCTGCAGCTCCGAGGTCATGTTCCTTCAGGTTTCACCTGCTACCTTTCATTTGATCTCGAATTTCTAATGAGAAGTATGTATCGCTCGTGCAGTTGCCTTGAATTTGGGTGAATGTCAGCTGCTCAGCGAGTTTGAGCAAATGTTACCGTCTTCTTAGATAGAAGAATGTATTTGTTTTAATGTAAAGTTTACCATGTATTTAACCTTTCTTAATCAAAACTTTCTTATGACTTTAGGAAGGGTTTTTGGCAAAGGTGTAATGCATGTGAAATACATAGGTCAGTGTCCGTATGTAATAAGTGCTTAATAAATGTTAGAGTTGATGAGGACAGCGTTGATGAATTTCAGAAAACACTACATTTCTCTACTCAGAGTCCAATATATTTACTTAAATAAAAGTTAAAAAGTTATAAAACTGATGTGTTTTTTTAATATTCTCTGCCTCAGTGATACAATATGGAAATTTAGAACCCATTTCTTTATATCATACACACACACACACACACCACACACACACACATATATTGCCTTTTAGGTCATAGAATCTACAAAACATAGAACTGCATTCTTTGGAAACTAAACCCCTTTACACCAGCATATTCTCCAGCTGTGGAATAGGCTGAGTTATACAAAACAAAAGAACCTCATTTGATATTTTACTTCATTGCTTCCCGACACTGGTGACAATCATACCATTAGCCACAGTGGGTTTCTAGAAACAGAAATAAGTATCCCTGATGGTTAGATATGAGCAATGTTCTAATTGAGGCAAATTTCACTGTGGAGTAATTACCTCACCCAGAAGGCGGCATATAATAAATCACTTGTACAGCACAGATATACCATTAAAACAAAGACACAGCAATTTGTACATGGATAATCATTCAAACCGCTGAGTTACATTAACAGTTATAGAAGTGACAGAAGTTATTCAAGTGACAGCTTGAATATTCTGTAACTTTTAATGTAACTCTGTAATCTGTAAAAAACCTACTCATTTTGTAGGTTTTTTTTCAATCTGTAAAAAACCTACTCATTTTACAGATTGAGAAACTAAGTTCCAGAGAGTCTGTGACTAAAATTATTGAGTAGATGATTGCACATCTGAAAATAGTCACTCTGACTCTTATCCCAGTCCTCTTTTTCCTATACTCCCTACTACCCTTAAAAAGTTTTAAATAGAAGTGTATAAATACTGTGCTTTGATGACATTAAAGGTTAAAAGAACTGATTACCAGACTCCACGAATTATCAGCTGCATGGGCTTGGCCAAATTTCTTAACTTCTCTGTGCCTCAATTAACTTATCTGTGAAATAGAGATATCAATAGTAATAAATCTACATGTGAGGATTAATTAGTACATATATGTAATATATATTAGCTTATGCATACAGTGTGCATGGCATATATGAAGCACTCAGTAAACACCAGGTATTATTATCATGATAAAACCCTAGAAAAATATGAATGTAGATATGTCATTCATTGTTGGCTCCCTTCTCCTTTCTAGTTCTCCAGTGGACTGGAGTTCCTCATTTAGGAGTGGCATGAAAGGAAAGATACAGCCTGGCGGGGTGCAGCCGGCAGCCACTGCCCAGAAAACAGGGAATTAGGAATACAGAGTATGACTTACCTCCTACACACACACACACACACACACACACACACACACACACACACACACCCTCAGTACTCTCCCAGTCCAATCTCCCCGGATCAGGTGGATAAACAGAATGGTTCCTAGAATCATTGCTGCTAGCCCGGACACCTCAGACAGACACCCCACTGAGGATAATCCTGAGGGGACAACCACCACCATGTCTCAGAGGGCAGCTGAGACTATTCTGATTTGGCCATCACTTCTAGACCCCCAGAATTTCCTGCTAGCTAACTGCACATACTCCGATATGTCACATCATTAACCTTGAATTAATGCAATTGTACATTTTTACAATGGAGTTTTTGGGAATTGCGGAAAATTTTTCACAACACTATAATGAACTGTTTTAGACCATCATTAATCTGACTCATGCAACATAATTTGATAATACTACTATGATTAATGCAATGCTCTCAGCTAATATTGCTTCAATTCTTCAAATTGAGGAAATCTTTGGTGACCATAATTTGTATGGCCAATGTTTCTCTAAGAAATTTTCCAGGAAATTTTGAACTTTACCTAAGAAGCTAGGAGTAAAGGGGATGGCTAGATGCTGACGGGGACAAGCATCCTTCTGAGAAGCACCTGCCTCTGTTGAGAACTCTACCGTCTCTTGGCAACAGGAGGCTACTCTGCTGTAGCAGGGGACAGACATCAGACTCTGCTGATATCTGCCCTTGACAATCTGAGAGTCCAGGAGAATGTGGGGGTTCAAGAGTCTCAGGCTTATTCACCCAATGTCTCCATCTCATGTCTCAGGGTCCCACAGTTCTTCTAATAGGACACTGATTTGGGATAAGGCAACTGTAAGATTATGCATTCTCAGATTTTCAGTATAGTCTGTTCTCTGGCTGCAATCAAGAAGGATGACTTTCGTGCTATACCTTTAAATTAAGAGTTAGAAAAAAGATAACCTCTCTTTCCAAATTTTTTTTCAGGATTTCTGCAGAGTGAGTCAACAAATATTTTCATAAAGGGCCAGATAATACATATTTTGGACTTGTGAGCTATGTGGTAGCTTTTGCAATTGCTCAACTCTGCCTTGTAGCACAAAAGCAGTCATAAACAACATCATCAACAAATGATTATGGCTTTGTTCCAGTAAAACTTTATTAACAAAAACAGGTGGTCAGCCTGCAGGCCATATTTTGCAAGCCCAGATCTGATGCAACTATCAAAAGCTATCCAACTACACACTCTTTAATTGCTCTTTTCCTCATTCTGTTTATGTGCCACTGCTACTGCATAAAGCTGCACCTCATCCCACAGTGAGAATCTTTGCAATTGTAATACCATTGCCTGCCTCGGCTATGACACCCCATTTGCCACCAGCAAAGCGTTCCTTATCACTGCCTGATCAGTGAGTGAATGGTCCCATCTAAAGGATCTGCTGATACTCATTGTTTTAGACTCAGTTGAGCCCAGAAAGCAGAACCTGAGAAAAGGACTTGTGTGCAGGCTGACCTTGAAGGGGCAGAGAAAGCAAGGAGAAGGTAAACAAGTTTAGGAAACTGGAGAGGGGACCTCGCAGGAATAAGACACAAAAGGGGGAAGCCAACTGCATTATTGAGGGACAACTGGGGCTTAATTCTGACAGGACCCTCTGAAGAGATATTTATAATCTACACTGTCTCCCAAGGGACAGAAGAGGAGCTAATTCCCATTAGCCCCTATTCTGGTCAAAGGCTGCCACATGGCTGTTGATTAATTCTACTGAGCTTCTCAGGTGCATCAGCACAACTGTCATTCTGCAGCTTCAGGGAATCCCAGATGAGAGAGCATTCAAGACACAGGGTGGGGCTGAGCTGAAGTCCTATCAGGTCACACCGACCCGAAAGTGTTTAGTGCAACACTGGCCAGAGTAAAGAAAATAAAATGAGGTGGCACCAAGGTGTCCCACATGTTTCCAGAAGTCTACCACCTGGAGGAATTTGGTTTATAGACTGATCAGGTCCTAAAAACAACAGGCAACATGGCAAAAAGGCAAAATTTATGTAAAACCTAGCAACTTTAACTTTGATGCAATTCGTAAGCAGATCATTAACTGGTAACTGTAGAAAGCCTTCTTGCGCACCCTTGTTGAATCCGTTGCCCTGCATTTTGAAACTATTTGCCTCAGTTCTTCTTACCCTGCTTTTTATCCTGTATCCCCAATGATCTTTGACTTCCTTTTGTTGTTCTACATCATTGTGTCACAAACAGCTTCAACCCACATATGCCACCATTTCTCCGCTTTGGTATACCACCCAACAAGTAAGGTGATCTTTCTATAGCTTGGTGCAAGTGTAATTGCCGTTTAAAAGGTTGAAAATAATTGCAAAAACCACAATTACTTTTGCACCAACCTAATAAATGAAGAAAACCAACCTGCTCCATTCATTAAAAAAAAAATGTGTGCTCATCTCATGCTTGACTGTTGTAAGTATTCTATGGCAATGAGTGAAAACTCTTGGCCAGAATTCAGTACCTGCAGTCTCCCTGACCCCTTTGATATTTCTTCACCACCACTTTCAAAGTCCCCGTAATAATCAGTTCCATTCATCCATTGAAAATCCTAGGACAGTCATATTTCTAACCCTTGCACCAACTCTTCAAGTCAAGGATTGTTGTCTCTTTTTTATACCCGAGGAGACTGAGGTTTAGGGACAATGGATTCCCTGAAGCCACAAAGTAAGGAGGTGTGG
Source organism: Rhinolophus ferrumequinum (assembly GCF_004115265.2). NCBI lineage: Eukaryota > Metazoa > Chordata > Mammalia > Chiroptera > Rhinolophidae > Rhinolophus > Rhinolophus ferrumequinum. The sequence continues at coordinate 94,139,149 of NC_046285.1, read as the reverse complement.
AGTCAGAAGGCAGATTTCCAATGTGGATTTGCCTCCCAGCTCTCAGCGCATTAAATGCAGGAGACAGAAGGACTCTGCTGCTTTTGAAGGACTTCCAACTCTAATGTTGTCAACAGCTCATTGCTTAGAGAGATTGCGTAGGTCCCAGCTTCCCAATACGCATGAATATACTAACTATATTGGTTACACGTGTGTGACATAGCTCTCTCCTCAGTTCTCAGAATGCCTGAGAGCCACCTGGGACAAGAAAGCTCTCTCGGTCAGTTTCCCGCAGCAGCCATCTTTATCTGTTGACCCCAGTGGGCTGTGCATGTATAATTTTCTATGGGTGTAACAGAGGAGGAAAGGAAAAAACAAAAGTCTGGAAACCAAGATGAGATGTAGAAATGTTTGGATGTTTGGGAAATGACACTTGTGAAGCAGAGAGGAGTAAATCTCTTAGTTCAAAGATGAACAGAAAGAGTTAGGCTAAACAATGTGGAAAGGAATGGGGCCACTTATGAGTGTGTCCGTTAATATTAAGTGGAATGGGGTGAGAGAGGCTATAAAAGAAAGTCTAGGGGAAAGGAGGCAGGAAGAAATAGTGTCAAAATGTTAGATGGTGGGGAAAGTGGAAGAGCAAAGAAACGAGAAAAACTGGTAATTGAGATACTTCAAGCTACTGTTAGAAACAAATAAAACTCATAGACACTAGAGGGTAAGGGGGGGGGAGGTGGTAGAAGAGGGAAAATGAGGTCAACTATACGGTGATGGAAGGAGAACTGACTCTGGGTGGTGAACACACAGTGCAATATATAGAAGATGTATTATAGAAATATGCACTTGAAACCTATGAGGTCTGACAATTAAGTTTGCAAACTTTTTGCAACGATGTTGCTAACCTTTTTTGCACCTTTTTTTATCATTATGAATTTGTACCAACTAGACAAACAGCTAACCAAGTTTACTATTTGGAAGTGCTGAAAAGGCTATGTGAAAAAGATGACCTGAAGTTTCGCCAACAATTCATGGCTCTTGCATCATAACAATGCACCAGCTCACACGGCACTGTCTGTGAGGCAGTTTTAGCCAGTAAACAAGTAAGTGTATTGGAACACGCTCCCTACTCACCTGATCTGGCCCCCAGTGACTTCTTTCTTTACTCAAGATAAAGGAAATAGTGAAAGGAAGACATTTGGATGACATTCAGATCATCAAGTGTAATTACAGCTCTGATGGCCATTCCAGAAAAAGAGTTCCAAAATTGCTTTGAAGGGTGGACTAGGCGCTAGCGTTGGTGCATAGCTTCCCAAGGGAAGTGCTTCGAAGGTGACCATAGTCATATTCAGCAATGAGGTATGTAGCACTTTTTGTAGGATCAGTTGCGAACTTAATTGTCTGACCTCATATAATTTCACTAACCAATGTTATTCCAATAAATTTAATAAAAATTTCTTTTTTTAAAGCTGTTATTAGGAAGCGCAGCGTAGGACTTGGAAGACAGTCAAATACCAGTGATTCTGAGCTACTCATTCTAATATCCCTAGTGGATTGCCAATGAACCGCAAAACTTCAGAATTCAATCATTGGTTATCAATAAGATACAAAGGAACGTTGTAAAGTCATAAATAACTTCTTGTAGGAAGGAAACTTAGAAATCATTAAATATTGTTCTTTATCATTGGCAATGAATAATCACTTCCAAAATATCTAGACAATCGACTTCCAGTCTCTGCTCAAACAACTGTACTGTGGGGTGGGAGGAAACTTAATCAGGTGATGATAAATGACAAGCTGGGTGGGAGGAAAATTAGTTAAAATTTCTTATTCTGCAGTCTCATGCACCTCCTGCTGACTAAAACTGTCTGCTTCCGATTCCAGAACTTATTAAGCTAGAAATACGGTGTTAATATTGATTCGTTTTCAGTAATAAATCTTCCCTGAAATATGATTTTAAATTCACTTGACATTTGGAAGTCATGTTGTATTTGGGGTAGTCAAACATTTGCATGAAATATTGGCTCTTATGAGCAATTTTAAATTTTATCATTGTCACCACCTGGTGGTAGAACATTTTCTCACTTGTTTTTTTTTGTTTTTTTTTTTGCACTTTATGTTCTTTTTTCTGTTTGTTGCTATAGGAAATCTCTACACCAAGAAAACGAGTTAACTTCAGCATGATAGTCAAGCATTGATGTACACTAAGAATATTGTAGGTACTTAATAAAGATATTTTCAAAGAATGTGGTTGTGATTTGATTTAGTGGATGGCAATGTCTATGACCTTTTCATTTGAATTGCATAAAGCTCTCAAATGTGATGAATAAAAGTGATCCACAGTATTATCTTATCAGCAGTATTTTTCGTTTTAAAAGTTTAATTGATTTTTGGTTTAAGCTAATAGAGCTACATGATTCAAAAGTAGTTGGCTAAGGCATTATTTTAAGAATGTAAATACATTTAAAACCACAATATTTAAAAGATATTTTCTATGACACAAAAAGTAAGAAAAAATTAATAAAATTGTATTAAATATGATTGAAAAGGTATACCTTTTGCAAATTCCTGATTTGTACCATTAAGAAAAGCTGAGCTGTGCATCATTTGTGGTATACAGTCGCCACCTTGTGGCCTGAAAAGATGTACTAAAGGCTGTGAAACTTTTTAAGGTGGAATTTTCATTGCCAGAAAATTGCTGTTTAGAATTTAAATAAAATTTAATCATTGGAAACAACAGCAATAACAAATCTGACAACATATTAACCGATCAAACAATTAAGATAGTTAAAATGCCGAAAAGCATTTGATTAAAAATAATGGATCATTGTCATTTCTAAGCCCCCAATTTGGCAAAATTTTAGGCAAGACGTTTACCCCCTTTGAGGCACAATTCAACAGCTGCCAACGAGGGAAGCGGATTGCACAGATTATACTTTTTCTCAGTTCTTGCAAATGTGTGACTTTGAGGTTGTAGCAATTTGAAATTCAAATGCAATTTACATTAATTTGTCTGTTTTCAATATTTGTTTATGTTTCTGGGTATATAACCTGCTTAAAGTAGATGTTTGTATCACTCATTTATGATCAAATGAAATACCAACTTTTTTTACATTGTTTTGGCCATATTTTCCCAAAAGGAGTACTTATGCTGAACAGCTTCCCCATTTCTAATTCATAAATCCTATGGTACAAAAATATGAATCAATAGCATTACATGTTTATGAAATATGTATATTAATCATTTCTATAGACAATGTTTACACTAAAACAATGCTAATAGCTCATGTATATTACCAGATTCCGTCATTTCATAGCTACTTGTTGAATACTTATTCAACAATTAATTTGGTATAGACTTCTTGAGAATTTATACAAACAGTATACTATGTCTGTAATATAAACAAGTGAAACACATACAAACACATAAGGTATAAATAAAATTTAACACTGGTTGTTTCTTTTACTTTAAAATACATGAAACCTTTCATTTCTCTCCTACCGTGTTTCCCCAAAAATAAGACCTAGCTGGACCATCAGCTCTAAAGCGTCTTTTGGAGGCAAAAATTAATATTAGATCTGGTCTTATTTACTATAAGAATGGGTATAATATAATATAATATAATATAATACTGAGTCTTACCTTAATTTTTGCTCCAAAGGACACATTAGAGCTGATGGTCCGGCTAGGTCTTATTTTTAGTGAAACAGGGGTAATAGAGGATAAGAATCCTTTTAAAAGGTCAAACTGTTCATGATAAGAATATTTTTACATCAATTATTTTAACTTTTGTTAGGTCATCTCTAAAAATAAAAATTTGTTAAGGTCTATAAATTAGAACATATCAAGATTTATGATTATATAAGCACATATGTATTCGATAAAAAGAAAACTAGAAATATGCTAGGGCTTAGGACAGCATGTGATCGTTTGGGTACGTGTTCAAATCAAGGAGCAAACATTTTATAAGAGGGGGGAGTGTGAAACTTACTAACAAGACCCAAGACCACATGTAATTTTTACTAGTCCCATGTACAAATTTTACTTCTTTTGGGTTTGTTTCCACAGTAAAATACTTTCTGATTCACAATTTGTTAATAAATATACACATGTTATATGCGTATACTTGTGTAATACCACAAACACTCAAGAGTGGCTGGTCTTAAAAGAGAAAAGTAAGTAGATTAAATGTTCTTCTGAGCATGGATGCAGTTTTTCAAGCTTAGTAATTGGCAATTACTGAGTCCATGCCTCTGTTGAAGCGATTAAAAAAGAATCATTTCCCAGAACTACAGGTGCAGGACAGATTGGAGTCATTATGCAAAAGAACAGAAATCTGGAGAGAAACCCAGTGAATAAAAAAGTCATGTTCCTGGCCATCAGTTTGCCTTAGCTCTCTGGTTTTTTGTTTGTTTTGTTGTTTGTTTTTTTCAGCTCTATTTGGATACACAATATGAAATATACAAAAATTATAATGGATCTGAAATAAACCATTCAAGTTTAGAATCTATGCCTGAATTGAACTTCTAATAAGAATGCACTGGGGACAGAAATGACTAAATGCCAAACTTGCATTCATATATTTTAAAAGCTAACATTGATGTAGGGGAGGTGACAGTTTAGAGTATATTACATGAGTTTTTAGAAAATTACAACATTCTCTTCTGGTCTTCTGAATTTCCCATTGTGTCCCAATTCAAGGGACTCACATTTACCCTAACTGGTCTGTTAAGCCTCTGGGCCGCTGGGGCCACCTCAAGTATCCAGTATCTGAAATAACATCTCAAAGCCACTCTGAGACCCATCTGCTGGTCATCTTAAATTGTTGTCAGAGCCCTCTTCCACGAAAGAGGTTGAAAATGTAATGATGGCTTTGCGGTCATGTTTTCAAAGTTCTGCAGCCAGTATTTTGTAAGAGTAAAATGCTTTTCCTCAAACGTTCTCTCAAGTATCTAACCTTTCTTCTGGCTAGAAAGAACAAAGGAAATGAAATTAAAATGTAATGTTCAAAAACTTCTGTAACAGAAGAGGAAAATGTGAAAAATGTCTGGAACCAAACTGAGAAGTAGGGATGTTTGAATGTTTGGGAACTGACACCTGTGAACCAGAGAGGCGCAAATTTCTTGGTTCAAAGATGAACACAAGGAGTTAGGCTAGACAATGTGGAAATGAATGGGGGCTCGCATGAGCGTGTCCGTCAGCATCAAATGTGAAGGAGAAATGGAATGGCGTGAGAGAGGCTGTGAAAGAGAGAGCGTGAAAGGAGGAAGGCAGAAATAGTGTCAAAAGTTTAGATGGTGGGAATGTAGAAGAGCAAAGAAAGGAGAAAAACTGGTAATTGAGATACCTTGAGCTGCTGTTAAAATATATGTAATTTCTGGGTTGATCATTCAGCATTTAACTATGAAAATGACCTTAGAAAAATAAAATTATGTTTAAGAAGACATCCATTCCTAAATGTGTGGGGACCATGGGGTTGTTAGTAAGCCCTTTCAAAAGTGAAGAGTTTTGTTTCTCTGTGCCGTTCTTTCTCATCTGATCTTTCCTAGAGTGGAAAGCGGGGTCTCCGGGGTTTTATTTTTTAAGTAGGCAGTCTAGAACACTGAGAAAAATTGGAATTGGGAAGTATTGGAGGACTGAAAGGGACGCTTCTGGCTGGGACAGAATGAAGATGGGAAGATCTGCGGAGGAATGAGAATGGGCCGCGATAAAACGTGGTGAAAACTGAGGGGTGGGGGTGGTGAGACTGGAGACCCAGTTAAGGCCAGGAAGTGGAGCGCGCAAGTGTGAAGGACTCGGGTCCGCTCCGGGATTCGGCGGTCGTTCTCACCATTGTCCCCGTGGTTTTCCGCCAGTGGAAGCATTGTGAAACATTTCCTTCCTCTGTGTCATTGAGCCCTCCCTCTTTTTCGATGGAAGAGCTACTCAGCTTTTTCTTAGGGACCTAGACCTAAAGGTGGAGAGGCTCAGCTTTTCTTGCTCTTGTAACACGGATGCAGCCTTTTCCCTTCCTGATGGGAAGAGGAGGGAGGGGTCTGGGAAGGAAGCCGATTTTCTAATTTCCCCACTGCACACTTTTCCAGCCCCAGCGATCCCGCTAGCCCCTAGGTGGAAAAGCCGGGTTCCTTGACGTTTCTGCCAGCCTGGCCTACGTCCTGCAGCTCCTACGAGATTGAAGAAGGGAGGCTGGGCGGGAGTGGATTATTTCTCCAATGAAGAGAAAGCGCAATTCCCTCCCTAGGCTCTAGGGAACTGAACCGCGTTCCAGATCACCTATTCCGGAAGTGTGAACCCGGGCCCCCACAGAAAAGACTCTAAGGGGGTGGGGAGGGATGATGGTGGAAGGGGTGGGGTGAAGGTCAATGAATACGTATTTCAAAACCCAGAACCTGGGAAGTGTCTCCTAGCTCTCTCCCCCCGAAAAGCTTTCTAGGGGAGGCGCTGGGCCAACCAAGTTTTCCGCGAGAAAAGTTGGGGCTGAAGAGAGAGCACGCGTGGCAGGCTTGGGAGATGGAAAAATGGGATAGGATATTTTTCTAGAAAGGGCACTCTGCCTCATATCCCAGATTGGGGAATAGGGGACTGAGAACGGGGGGGGGGAGAGAGAGAGAGAGAGAGAGAGAGAGAGAGAGAGACGAGAGAGAAGAGAGAGAGAGAGAGAGAGAGAGAGACCTTGCCGGGACAAGCTCCAGGACAGGGAAATCTTGGAGAAGGACTTAGCTTTCCACCCCGACCTTCCTTCTGGAACTGCAGCCTAACACGCGAAATGCGTTCCCGCACAGGAGGGCCTGCGGAAGGGAGGGTGGTCCTGGAAACCAGCATGGGGGGAAAGCTCGGTAGAAGTGAGTACCTTCTGCCCGCAGCAGGCCCAGACATACAAAGTGCTGGTCACAGCGCCCCTCCTGCGTCTTCCGCCCCCAGATTGACGAGCCCTGGCGCGGAGCCAGCGCGGAGGTTGTCCCCTCCCCCGCCCCAGGCCCGCGGGGCTGCGCGCAGTCTAGCATCGACTTTAGGGGGCGGTGTCTTCGGGATGGAAGGACTGCCAAGAGGGAGGAGGAAGGGGAGAGGAGGTGGAGACTCCTTTCATCACCGGCTATAAAGGAACGGCCCGGGGTGCCCGGTTCTTGCACTCGCTGGAAAGACGCTCAGAGCCAGGGGCCACTCCAAAGCCAAGTCGCGCTGAAGGGCCGAGAGGACAGAGCCCTGCGCAGAGGCAGCAGCTCCGTGGGCGAGGCGGAGGCCGAAGAGGGGCTCCAGGCACCGATCCTCGCGTGGCCCGGTGCCCCCAGCCCCGGAGGCGTCCCAAGGCGCTTCTTGTCCCCGCAGGAGCCATCCTGCCAGCGCTTGCTGAGCGGTTGCCTCCAACTCTGCGCTAGAAGAAAAACTTCCCGCTCGCAGGCAGAACTGCAGCGCCTCCTCCCAAGTGACTCCGGGAGCCCTGTCTGCGGTCGGCTCTGCGCGTACTTTCAAAGAATAATAGTAATTGTTAACTTTAACCATCCAGAGAGAGGCTAGGGAGGCTCTGCACTCCCAACCCAAACAATAACCTCCTCGCTCCGTGCACTGCGGCGCGTGGTTGCCTCCCGGAGCTCGGGTGCAGCTAGCGGTCCCCACAGGGTTCCAGAGGCCTGCGGCGGGCGGCGAACATGGGGAACGCGGAGCTAGTGCGGGCAGTCTCGGGGCTCGCAGTCTGCGCCAGTGCTGCTGCTGCTCGCGGCGGCCGCAGCGCTGCTGGCTGTGCCGGGCGCGCACGGGCGCCCGCGGAGGAAGACGAGGAGCTGGTGCTGCGGCAGTGGAGCGCCGCTCGGGACACAGGACCGCGCACCTCCGCCTAGACGCCTTTGGCGGCAGCTGAGCCTGGAGCTGCAGCCGGACCGCGGCTTCCTGGCTCACGGCTTCACGCTCCAGACCGTGGGACGCAAACCCGGGCCGAGGCGCTGCATCTGGACCAGGTTGGCGACTGGCGCACTGCTTCTACTCCGGCACCGTGAACGGCGACCCCAGCTCGGCTGCGGCTCTCAGCCTCTGCGAGGCGTGCGCGGCGCCTTCTACCTGCAGGGAGAGGAGTACTTCATCCAACCCGCGCCTGCCGCCGCCACGGTGCGCTTAGCCCCCGCCGCCGCCGGGGAGGAGCCCACCGACACAGCCCCAGTTCCATCTCCTGCGGCGGAGGCGGCGGGGCGGTGGCGGCGCCAAGTGCGGGGGTTACAGACGACGAAACTCCACTCTCGAGGGGCGCAGGGCCAGAGGGCGAGGACCGCCGGGGCGCAGTGGCGGCCGAGGGACCCGGCGCCTCCGCGCGCGGGGCAGCCAACAGGTATAAGTCCCAGAAGAGTTACTCTCACTTGTCTCTCTCCATTCATCCCCCACTCCCCACTTTATTTGTGCGACGCGACTTAAGGGTAGACTCCAGTTTGCAGACCGGACGGGGACCTGGTGTGGAGGAATGAGGCTTGAGATCCTGCTAGAACACTTAATTCATTTGCCTGAATAAAGAGTGATCAGACAGAACTGACAAATGAATGATTTTCTGCTGACCTAAGGCGAAGCGTTTGGATGAGGAAGGGAGAGTTGGTAGTTCAACTCATTCCACCTAGTCGACTGTGAGCGTGTGCAACTTCTTTCCATCCTGTTAATTTCTTTATATGATTGTGTATGTGATCTTCGGTCGCGTTGCAACTTTGCACGAGTTTTTGTAACCGCTGCCTGGGCGCGCACCCTGTGCGCAGAGGGCGGGGATGGAGGGCTGAGGAGCAATGGTGACTTCGGAATGTGCAGCCTGCGAACCTGCACGGCTGCGCTAAGACCTCTGTTCGGCTGACCTCTGTCCCCTTCTCGCTTTAAGAGGCTAACTCCGACCGGCTGGCAGTGGCGGGGCCCTTCTGCAGAACCTGCTTGGGAGGTCTTTGCCCAGCTTGCTCCGCCTCTCCGCGCCTCCCACCCGACCTCCAGTTTTGCGCTCCCTCTCGCGGCCATAACTCTGCTCTCAAGCACTGTTAAATGTTAGTCACTGCTGATTCTTCCTGCTACACCTTCTCCTGTCTCTTTCCGTTGTGTGCCGTGCTTACTGCCCAAGTTCTTGCATTCTGTTACTTTGGTGCCTTTTTTCTTCTTTAATTTGCTCACGTGTCTTGTTTTAGAGTTCTCCACTTTCCTTGTACATCTGCTTCTTGAAGCAGTTGTGTGGTTACAGCCCAGTTGAGATCCCTGGGGCTGGGGCTGGGTCTCAGGAGTCCAGGGCTCTTTTCTAAATAATCAACCATGGCCCAAGGCAGGAACTTATTTCCCTGGGGCAGCGGGAGTGGAGGCAATAGGCTGCTGGCAGAGTGGGTGGTCTTTGTGCCTGGATTTGGCAGGAGGAGTGCACCCAGGGACCCTTGGAATGAGAGAGCAGAGCAGTGCAGGCTTAGATTCTTTGAGGCCCGGCCCCTTGGCAGAGGCCCGAGCCCTGCCCTGGGCCTTCCACGTGAGCCCCATGATCTCATTCAGGATTTGGTCCTGGCCTGTGAAAGAGTGACTCAGGGCTGTCTGCCTGCTGTCCTTGCTCCAAGTTTTACTACAGCTGGGTAGGATGATGTGCATACTGCCTTGTTCTGACTGTAGGATTTCAAAGAAGACAAAAGAAATCCTGCCCTCAAAAATTACGTGTGTGTGTGTGTGTGTGTATTTTTTTAAAGCCTGACCCCCTCAGAGGAGCACATGGCCTTTTTATTTAAAGTAAAGGAGAAAACATTAAAAATAGCATTTTCAGTGAAAAGACATGCAAATATTTTTGTTATTGTTGTTCCAGGTGTATTTTTGTTTTATTTGCTTTGACTGGTTGGGCTTTCCTTATATACTCTGGGAAGGTAATTATTCTTGGCTAGGACTGCACCTGAGCAAACTATCTTTCTTGTTTCTTTACAGGAAGTGGAAGCATAAGAAAGAAGCGATTTGTGTCCAGCCCCCGTTATGTGGAAACCATGCTTGTGGCCGACCAGTCGATGGCAGAGTTCCACGGTAGTGGCCTAAAGCACTACCTTCTCACCTTGTTCTCGGTGGCAGCCAGGTTGTACAAACACCCCAGCATTCGGAATTCGGTTAGCCTGGGTGGTAGTGAAGATTCTAGTCATCTATGAGGAACAGAAGGGGCCAGAAGTGACTTCCAATGCTGCCCTCACTCTGCGGACTTCTGCAACTGGCAAAAGCAGCACAACCACCCAGTGACCGAGATGCCGAGCACTATGACACAGCGATTCTTTCACCAGACAGGTGAGAGGAAGACAGTACCAATTAGGATAGAGTCCTCTTGGGAGTCAGCCTTGTAACAATGCCTATTCGGCGTTTCACCAATTTTGGCACTTATGTTTTTTTACTTGGCTAACATGGTAAATCTCCTTATTTCTTCTTAATATCTCAAGTTTCACAGTCCTGTTTAAATAGCATTAGGAAAAATCTTGATTAACGTCACACAGCATACTCCTAAAAGGACAGCTCAACAACAATGAATATAGATGCTCCAAAACATATGTGACGATACACCCTTGCCCAAAAAGATCCCAGAGTTCATGTTATGCTCCTATGACTAAGGATATACCTTTGCTCCTTATAGGACCTGTGTGGACCCAGACATGTGATACCTTGGGATGGCTGATGTGGAACTATAGTGTGACCCCAGCAGAAGCTGCTCCGTCTAGAAGATGATGGTTTACAAGCTGCCTTCACCACAGCCCATGAATTAGGTAAGTCTGTTTCAGAGTAAGGGTTAAGCCCGATTTATGAATTTGAACTGATAAACAATATATTAATTTGACAGGGAGAGTCTGCAGATTATATTGCTATTTTAGGTGCCAGGGCTCTTAGAAACTGCAGACAATATTTTTGAACTGTTCTAAACATGATCATCTTTCTTAGAACACAAAGGAAGATAGTTGGAGCTATGGAGATTTGCAAATTTGCATGTTTGTTTACGCCCTGCGAAAAGTAGACAGGCTCCAAAATACATTTTTTCTGTAGAACTATCACTTTGAGTCAGATGAATCCCTGTTGGGAGAAGAAAAAAAAAAAATGCTTGCAAATGACCTATATTTAATGTGGGTTTTGGATTTGCTTCTTAGGCCACGTGTTTAACATGCCACACGATGATGCGAAGCAGTGTGCCAACATCAATGGTGTCAGCCGGGATTCTCATATGATGGCGTCAATGCTTTCCAACTTGGACCACAGCCAGCCCTGGTCTCCCTGCAGTGCCTACATGATTACCTCATTTCTGGATAATGGTCATGGTAAGACGCCACAGCTCCTCTTGCCAGATGGCATCCACCTTCCATATGTACAGCTCTAATTAAAACCAGCTCTTTGTTTCTTTTTCTGTTCTTTTTATTTTCCCTCCTTCAAATTATGTTTACTGCCAAGAGCATACATTTTTGGATCTCAGTTCCAGTCAAAGATAGTGCTTCTGGCCAAGTAGCTCCAACGTACATTAATTTCAATTTTTAGCAGCACAGTAATTTCCTGCCATTGTTAATGCAGAAATGCCCCCCTGAGGATACTATCTTAACTTAAATCTCTCTGGCATCATCCCCCAAAGCTCCACAGCTTTCAAATTGCTTTGCTATATATTATCTCTTAGGATAAATGTTTTCTGAACGGCTCTCCCCGCCCTGTGTGCTTTCATAAACAATCAATATGTATCATTATTGGTTGGCATTTTTCTTTGCAGGGGAATGTTTGATGGACAAGCCTCAGAGCCCCATGCAGCTCCCCTCCGATCTTCCTGGGACCTTGTATGATGCCAACAGGCAGTGCCAATTTACATTTGGAGAGGAGTCCAAACACTGCCCGGATGCGGCCAGCACGTGCACGACTCTCTGGTGCACAGGCCACTTCGGGCGGGTTGCTGGTGTGCCAAACCAAACACTTCCCTTGGGCAGACGGCACCAGCTGTGGAGAAGGGAAATGGTGTGTCAACGGCAAGTGTGTGAACAAGACCGACAAGAAGCATTTTGATGTGAGTTTTCTACTGTAACACATGCCAAGAATTCAGAATTGAACAGCATGGTGCTAACACATCTGGCACCCCCCGTTCAACACCCCTATCGATCCTCTGGCTGGCAGGGCCCAAGATGGATTATTTTTATAGTTGGTTCTCTGTCTCACAGTTTTCGCTTTTATTCCCTAAAACAGTCTCTACAGAGAATTCTAATGCTGATGATCTGTGTCCCCATTCAGACTCCTGTTCATGGAAGCTGGGGCCATGGGGACCCTGGGAACTGTTCGAGAACGTGTGGTGGAGGAGTTCAGTATACCATGAGGGAATGTGACAACCCAGTCCCAAGAACGGCGGGAAGTACTGTGAAGGCAAGCGCGTGCGCTACAGGTCATGTAACATCGAGGACTGTCCAGATAATAATGGTGAGTAGAAATGGGGTGAAAAAGATGTGCCCACAAAGAGGTGGTTGAGGGATGGAAATGGATAACGTCATCATATCATTCTCTTTCCAGGAAAAACCTTTAGAGAGGAACAATGTGAGGCACACAATGAGTTCTCTAAAGCTTCCTTTGGAAGCGGCCCAGCGATGGAGTGGACACCCAAGTATGCTGGAGTCTCACCAAAGGACAGGTGCAAGCTCATCTGTCAAGCCAAAAGCATTGGCTACTTCTTCGTTTTGCAGCCCAAGGTAGTTACTTTTCCGCTTACTTTCTGCCTAAAAACCAAGGCCTTGGCTTGCTACCTTTTCACGCAACCTATCATGCACTTTAATTTGTATATGAACATGTTCAATTTCAAAGTAGAGTTCCTTTCTTCTAGATTCCTTGGCAATGGTCTGCTTTGAGGGTTTTTGTTTTTTTGTTTTTTTGTTTTTCTTTCAGTTATAAATGAAGTTGAACCCAGCACTTAGGATTCTTGCAATTGCTTATTATTACTCTTATAAACACAGAAGAACCCTTTACTACTGGTTAGATCAATTATATATCAACATAGCAACCAACCAGTGGTTTTGGAAAATAGCCTAGACCTGGTCCAAAGTACTTGTTACTGGGTGACTAGCAGTAGCATGTGCAAACAGACTTATTAAAATGGAAGTTTGAGCATTGGTACCTCTTGCACTGAAAGATATATATTGAACTAGTAGAAGCATCATATTGCTGTTTTGTTGAAGGAATACACCTGGGTCCTGAGGCAGAAAATGAAATTGAATTTGGTTTATAGCCATTGTCACAATAGGCTATAAAACTATTCCCCAGTTGGCAGATTCAACTTTTAGCAAGTGATTTATTTAGCACCTACTATTGCTAGGTATTATCTGGGCACTGAGGATACAGCAGTAAAAAAAAAAAAAAAAAAAAAAAAAAAATTTGGCAACAAGCTCTGCTTTCATTGACCTTAGCCCGAAGTGAGGTAGGTCAATAAAAAATAATCAGAAAATTTGTAATTTTCTCAGATGTCTATATGTACTATGGGAAAAAAAAGACAAAGAGAAGGGGAGTGTGTGACTTGTAAAGAGTACTATTTTATTACGATGGTCAGGAAAGCAGAGATGTAATGGTAATGAGGGAAACTTATTTTATAGCCTCAACCCTTCCTTCGTTATGTGTGACACCAGATACTTATATTAAGTTGGTGCAAAGGTTATTGCGGTTTTTGCAATTGTTTCTAACCTTTTAAACCGCAATGACTTTTGCACCAACCTAATACTTCCTTTTTCAGGTGGTAGATGGTACCCCCATGTAGCCCAGATTCCACCTCCGTCTGCGTGCAAGGACAGTGTGTAAAAGCTGGTTGTGATCGCATCATAGACTCCAAAAGAAGTTTGATAAATGTGGAATTTGTGGAGGAAATGGATCTACATGCAAGAAAGTATCAGGATCGGTTACTAGTGCAAAGTAAGTTTTCAAATGCGTACTCCCAAAGATCGTATCATTTAGATGTAACTTTGTACAGGTCTGATAAAAGTCACATTCTAAATAATTATCGTGGTTTCAAGCTAAGGAATGTAGTTAGCCAGTGAATGAGCCATTTTTATATCTATTTTTCTTGCCTGCAGACCTGGATATCATGATATCGTCACAATTCCCACTGGAGCTACAAACATTGAAGTGAAACACCGAATCAGAGGGGATCCAGAAATACTGGAAGCTTCCTTGCCATCAAAGCCGCCGATGGCACATACATCCTGAATGGCGACTTCACTTTGTCCACTTTAGAGCAAGACATCACATACAAAGGGAGTGTCTTGAGGTACAGTGGCTCCTCTGCCACCTTGGAAAGAATCCGCAGCTTCAGCCCTCTCAAAGAGCCCTTAACCTTCCAGGTCCTTACAGTGGGCAATGTCATTCGGCCTAAAATTAAATACACCTACTTCGTGAAGAAGAAGAAGGAATCTTTCAATGCCATCCCTACTTTTTCAGAATGGGTCATTGAAGAGTGGGGGGAATGTTCCAAGTCGTGTGGACTGGGTTGGCAGAGGAGATTGGTAGAGTGCCGAGACCTCAATGGGCAGCCTGCCTCAGAGTGCGCAAAGGAAGTGAAGCCAGCCAGCAGCCGACCCTGCGCAGACCTGCCCTGCCCCCACTGGCAGCTGGGGGATTGGTCGCCATGTTCCAAGACTTGCGGGAAGGGTTACAAAAAGAGAACCTTGCAGTGTCTGTCGCATGACGGGGGGGTGTTGGCTCCTGAGAGCTGCGATCCGTTAAAGAAACCTAAACATTACATAGACTTTTGCACGATGGAAGAATGCAGTTAAGCAGGGTCAGTGTTGAAGGCAAGATGAGGGGAAGAAGGGCTGAGGCACTGAAATCCAGAAGGCTGGAGGGATCCAGTGTAACTTGTTGGTGAACGACAAGGTATATCGATGAGTTCCGAGTGTAGTGGTAGGTAGAAGAGAAGTTAGATCATCAGAATATCCTGCCAGTTACAAATTTGATAGGGTAGTTCAAATGATTACTAATCTCTGAGGAAAGATATAGCATGATAAAGCCCCAGGGCAATTAGTATTCCTATTATTATTTGTTACATCTTGACATGCTTTTAAAATACATTATGACATGTTTTTTTTTTTTTTAAAAAAAGTAGGAACAATTGTCAAATAAGTTTAAGACATATTAGAATCCCTATTTCCTGGTACTGATTAAATACTTTGTATCGTGGGGGTTTGGGAAATGCAAAGCAGGAGAAAGATGAGATGTTAGTTTAAGGAATGGCTTACTTTACCTCACTAAACAATGGAGGAAGAAAGGAGTACAATTACGAGCTTTGGCCAGCGCTCTTTATGGCTGCTGTGGTTTCACAGAAGATTTTATGCCATCCTTTCTTCTGAGGGTTAAGAGTTCAAGAATTCTTTTGAGGAATGTTTAGCAACATCAAATGACTCCATCTTTACCTTTCTGTGCTAGTCTTATGTTCTTATGTGAATTCATGTTGACAAAGAAAAAATCCCATGTATTTGTAAAACTGCATTAAGTCTACAAGGGGGAAAAAGAAAAAGCAGCCATATATCTGGTGCTGGTAAAAACTACGGGAGGTATCACGAGCTCGGTCCCTCCTACCTTTCTTTCCTCCTTGTGTAAGCCTACTTTAGGAATGTGGATATGAAGACAGAGTTCGAATCTCCAGAAAGTCAGCAAGATCACTGAAAAAGGATATAATGCCAGAACAAGAATGGGGTGTGCAGAAGCAGGTCCCCAGTGTTTGAGGACAGTGAGGTCATTTGTCTCGTGGGGAGGCTACTGAGGGGTAGCAGGTCCATCCCCAGCAGCTGGTCCAACAGTCATATCCTGGTGAATGTCTGTTCAGCTCTTCTACTATGAAAGAGAATGAATTTTTCCATATGTATATAGTAAAATATGTTACTATAAATTCTATGTACTTTATAAGTACTGGTTGTGTGTTCCTTCTAAGAAGGACTATAGTATGTAATAAATGCCTATAATAACATATTTATTTTTATACATTTCTTTCTAATGATAAAACTTTTAAGTTATATCGTGATTGTAAAAAGGGCATATAAAAATAGAGTATTTATACAATATATGTTACTAGAAATAATAAAAGAACACTTTTTGAATGTGTGTGTATATTTCTTTAAGTGAGAATTAATTTCTAGGAAAGAAATCTGAGACACAAATGCTGAATTTGAAGGAGGAATATTTCCTTAAATTCTTTGGAAATAAGATTTCATTCTAATGAAATGTATTTCGTGTATCCTGGATTATGCACTGTTGCAAAGGAAGGAATCTGTGGTATCTTTGGTGATACATAGGCTTGTTACTAATGTGTAATAATATATACCAGTGGTTGGCAAACTTTTCTCTAAAGAGCCAGATAGTAAATATTTCAACTTTGTGGCCCATATCATCTCTGTTACAACTACAAAACGGTGCTGTTGTAGCGTGAAAATAATTATCAGCAATATATAAATAAACGGGCATGGTGGTGTTCTAGTGAAACTATCTGCAAAAACCAATACTGGGCCAGATGTGTTCAATAGGTATAGTTTGCTGACCTCTGATGGGTACCGTAAATCAAATGAAAAAAGGTGGGGTTCTGGAAGCATTCTGAATTTGTATTTCTTCCTCAATTATATCACATAACTAAAACTGTGAAAGTATTGAAGCTACTGAGTAGAAACGATGCCTCAGAATTACGTTTAGGATAGACCTGCACGGTGAGCCAAACATTCCAAACGTTGCACTTGCTCTTCAGGGATCCCTGAGGTGTATTGGAGAACCCCTGGAGCACCCAGGCCACTCTGGATAGCCTCTGGTAAATCACTACATTTTAAAGACTAAATGGTACATGGTGATTTTAAAAGTCCAGACTGCTTCCAAAGTAACTACATTCTCTCAGTTTATTTACTAGATTTGAATTATGTGGTTAACCACAGACATTTCCAACTTTACATTTTCATCTTTTTTTTTTTAACCCTCCGAGTAGTTTTCTCAAGTAGTTCCATATAACATGCTAATTTCAAATTCAGATGATAATTTACAATTTGACCTCAGAATTACTCAAAGTGTTATTCCCCTGAGCAATTGAATGTAGGATTCTCAGGAGACAGGTGCATAGTCAGAGAGTGGGGCAGGGAAGGGGAGAGCCCTGTTAGTCTCTGGTTAAGTTTTTTACTATCTACCGGGCCACTGGACCGAAAAGAAAAAGTCTTCTCACACGGTGGGAACTAGTCTTGGTCCCTAACACTCAGTTAAACATTGAACTTGGCCATGCAACTTAGTGGCTTAACCTGCTCTCTGCACCAACAATCTCTACCACAATTACTTATTTGCCTTCATTACTATGGCACACAGTAAGGGACATAGCTCACGCACAAGAAATGTCCATATCCTCAATTACCATACAAGCTATTTGATAAAAATGAGATAAATGGGCCTAAAATGGTAACCCCATAATACAAAAACGTTACTTTCAGAATTTGCCTAATTCACTTATGAGTTTTTTTTTTTTTTTTCTTTTAAAAGTCTTACATTGGTTTGACAAGTAAGCAAGGAAATCGAAGTTCAGGACACAAAGAGATAAAAACAGCCAAAAGATTTCCCACCATTCTGTGTATTCTCAATGCAAACAACGTTCTAAGCTGTCACATCATTGTCTTTTTCAGCCCTCTGCTGGTGAGATTTTCCTTTTATCAGAAAACTGAGCGGTTTAAAAATACTCAATTTTGGCAGCAAAGAGAGTTTAGTTCAAAACACACATCTGGTTCTGTGAACTTGACAGGTTACCTGCTTAAAAGGAGGAAAGATATTTTGCTCACTCATTTACAGGCATAAATGATGAGCTGGCATGATGTTGAGTATTAATTTAAATACATAATTTTCAAAGCACTTAATGGGCATTTTCTCTCTGGTATTTCAATAACCACCATGAAAGCATAATTTTTGGATCAGAGCTTGCATGCAAAATTGGGAAAATCACTCCCCAATTTTAGTCCTTGTTTAACTTGTCTTCTAGAAGATGGTACTGTAGGTCTTTAGGTGACTTAGGAATAAAAGACAACAGCCACAATTTGCTAATCTCATTGGTTTTCCATATGAAAGTGAAATAAAAATTATTAATATGTAGGTTAGGGGTGCTAGATCTATCAAGGAAATTGACCAAAGCTACCCCAGTCTAAAGTGTAGTCGGTTCTGCCATTCACATACTTTTGTGACATGAATGAGCTCACTGTACAGCATTGGCAGAAATAGAATCAGTAAAACTTAGAAGATGCTTTGGTTCATCAAAAAGTTTTCCCCGCTAATGAATGTTTTGTAACTTCTAACAGCAGTGGAACATAAAATATACTGATTCAGGAATATGGCAAGTCACAGAGGAATACAGAAGTATAGAGAATGCCCACTCACCCCAGTTGTTTCCATTTGGCCTCAGTCTTAGAAATCCCTAATACGGTCTTTGTTCAGTTTGCTCTCATTTTCATAGCTCAGAAGCCTGCATTTTCCTTATGTCCTCTTCTATCAATCGCATTGCCTTTATGTAAGGGTAAATTTCTATAATTACTGTGTAATTACTCGTTGGAACTTAGCATTTTTTTTTCTGTTGTTAGCTATGGTAGTTTCTTTTTCTTTAGGATTACTATTGTTTTATACTTTACTACTCTTAAGAGACGGTACCAAGCAATTTACTTGCATGGTGGGAAAGAGGTGGAGCGCAATTTTATGTAGAATAATCCGGGAAGGCATCTTCAGTAAGGAGGCTTGGGGGAGGAAACCAGAGGGATGCCAGGGGACAGCTCTGTAAGGGATGAGATTATAATAAAAAGGTGGCCACCGTAGGCAGGAGTGAACCCGACTCTTTTGACGGGACAGCAAAAGGCCAGTGTGACTGGAGCTATGAAGAGAGGAGGTCAGTGGAGGGCAGAGTGTTTGTTCCACAAGAGTAGGAAATATGTTTGGGTTTTGTTTGGGGTGAGAAGTGGAGCCAAGGAGGAGAGATATGGTGTGACTCAACATTTTAACCTGGCAGGGGATCAGATAGTTGACTATTGCAATAACTGCAATGAATGATAACGATGGCCTGAACTAGAGTGACAGATAGACATGGAGGTCATAAAAAGAGGCCAAACTCTGCAGCTCAAGGCTTTGAGATTTGCAGATGGATACAGATGTGAAAGGGGGGAAAAAATCATGGATGATCCCAAGGGTTTTTTTTTCCTTTTTTGGGGTGGTGGGGGCGGTGTTCTGTGCAACATGGATGTGCACTACATTCTACTTAAAGAGCAATGGGAATGAAAAATACAAAATTTTTATTGTGTACTGAAACCAGTTAAACCTATAGCTAAATATAATAATTGTTAAGAATATGGTTTCAGAATTAACTGGAAATGTAAAAATAGTAGTTAGAAGATATATAGTGGAAAATATTTTAATAATAAATCAAGTCTAAAACCATACGTCGGTCATATTGACAAACTGTAACAAAAGGAAAGAAATTTCTTATATTGAAAGTTATCAAAGGACATCATTTAATTCTTGAATTAGCTAATATAAATGAATGATACCTCTCGGGAAAAAAAAAACCCAAAACTGTCTCTTCATGCAGAGAGGATGTATGCAATATATAACCCATAAAGAAAAGAATGGAAAGCCAAAAAAAAAGTGACAGGTTTCCAACCACATTATCATGATAATACATTGTTTAAACTTTCCTATTAAAAGACACATATCTTCAGGATGTGTTTAAAAATAAATCCAATAACATGATAAATAGAAGGGAACTACCTAAATCAAAATGACATTTCTTCAAAGAAGTCCAAAGATTTATCAGGCAAACAGTAGGAAAAAGTAGGAATAGAATATGATATCAGCCAAAATTATATTTAAGATGGAAAAGCACTAAGCAAAATAAAGAATAACATTTCTTGTGGATTAAAGGTAGAATCTACAATAAAATATGTGTCCCAGATACTGGAACATCTATGTATCATTTTAAATTGTTAACAAATACAAGGATAATCAACAAGTAAGGATTATTCTACTTGTCTTTAAAACTCTAGGTAAGGGCCAACAAAATACATAAGAAAAAATGCAAAACTTTATGAAGACAAAAAGAGGACTTAAATAAAGCAAAAGACATACACATTTATTTCATCCTAAATCATAAACCTTTTATTTTGTCTTAAAATAATGAGTAGATTTAATGAAACTCCAATCACTAGCCATTCATAAATTTTTGGAACTTGAGAACATGATTCTAAAGTTCTTCTGAAGAAATCAATTTTGTGAAGATAAATAAAGAGAAACACAACTGGAAAACAAAATGCAATGTAAGATACTTGTTTGACCTGATTTGAAAATGCAACATAAAAATATAATCAGAAATAAAGTGGTACTTTAGAATTATTGACAAGCAATCTATGGGTGCGAAAGATAGCTCAGAATAAACCTTAGTAACCAAAACCACAAAATATTAGTATATGATGAAGTTTGCAACATAAATCTGTGAGTAAAAAGAGATCATTCCAAACATAACTTTAAATAAAAAAATAGAAGTTTATTTGAAAAAAATTAGAGCCTTCTTCAGACCATGTACTCTTCTACCTCTGGGTCTGTTTGGCTCACTATTATTTTCCAGCTCCTGGAACTGTGCCTGTGAGGTAATATTTTTATTTAATAAATAACCCTCAAATGTCATCAAACTATTCGATCTAGATATTTCTACTCCTAAGAATCTATGCTAAATAATTAATCAACATGGTTCCCAAGATTTATATATGAACATTATATAAATTTGAACGCAACCATCGGAGGAGTGTACTGAAAATTATTTATAACATAACAAAATTTGTATCTCAGATAGCAATAATGATGGCCAATGACACTGGAAGTTCACTATGTGTTTTATATAGATTAACTCCGTTATTATTACAAAAAAACAATGATGTAAATATTAATTATTACTGTCTTATAGATAAGGAAATAGGCAAAGAGAACTTGAGCTTGGTTGAGGTAGGACATTTAGCAAGCGACTAAGCAAGGATTCGAACTCAGGCATCCAGACCTGGGAGCTTGCACTCTCCATTTGAGAGCCTCACCATTCTTAATCATGAAGCTATATTATGCTAACAAGTTGTACACACCTGCACACTCACACAATGCATGTACACAAAATAAGCTAACTGGCTATTTTTTTTTTATTTTCTTCTTTGTACCTTTATGTACTTTCCAAATTTTCTACCAAAACCCAGCAATATCATTTTTATAATCAGAAAAAAGGATAGGAAAACCCTAATTAGAGTAGTTTTCATTGTGTGGATTTTTTCTAACAAGTGATTTATAAACCTTGTAAGCAGTTTCTGTTTTTGTTTAGTTTGCCCCCAATAAGAACTCTGAAGCATTTTTGCAGTACCGTTATCATATGAAAAAGCCAGTTTTGTTGTTATTTGGATGGTGATGATCATTCCAAGCATGTAGACAGAAGTCAAGATGGATAAATTGGACAGTTTACTACTAAGTGACTTTATATCGTAACGTCAGTATGTAAGATTTCCCAAAGAGATGTATACTTTATATAGCTAAAAGTGCAAAAATCACATTTCAGATTCAAATCTGTTTGGGTTTTCTACCATTTTAATATTTTTTCTACCTCTCTGTCCCTATTCATCAATGAAGAGAATAAATAAAAAGTAAATCCCTAAGAATTTAGAGTAACTGGCAATTTAATTTAAAAAAAAATGTATACGTAGCAACCAGAGGTGATCCAGTATAATCAAACTCATAGATTCCTATCTGGCACAAAATCCACATAAGTTGTGTATGTGAGTTTCCTTGTGTTATTAAGACCTATAGTTCCACTAGGGTACAAAAGTAGCAAATGTCATCATTGAGGAAAAAGTGGGTTCAAGCTCCACACTGACATACACAGTTGTCTGAGATTATCTATGGAACAAAAGGATCCACCAAAAGCTAAGAGCAAGAGAATAAACTACAATTTCCCTTGTAGATGTATGTATGAAGAATAAAGCCAATGTATGACGATGATATTCCTCTGTATTACAGAAGTTTTGTGAAAATAACCATGAAAATTGCCTAAACTGTCCTTTTCAGTTATTCTCAGTTTCCTTATGAAAACTGTCAAAGGATGAGAGAAATGATTTCCTTTAGCAGTAGGAGGAAAGAATATCCAATCAACACTAATCTAGTAACATTTTAAGATGGTCCATTAACAATGGTCGATTCATGCCGTGATCTGTATTGCGTTGAGTAACGTATCAGTGGAAAGGGCTTATCAGCTCATCATCAGGGTAGATATTCCTAAATTGTCCTTTGTTTCAAAAACTAAAGCTAGGTACAGGAGTAAAATGATATGTCTGGAACTGTCTTTAAATTTTCAGTCATAAATACAAAAGGTGGAGATAGACGAAACTAGATCAGCAAAATGATGATAATTGTTAAAGCTGAGTGACAGATAGATGATATCTTGGTCTCCACTTTTGTGTAATTAATTTTTTTTCTATACTAAAAAGTGAAAAAGAAAAAACTGAAAAATTAAAGAGAAGTTGTATTTCTTTTGACAAGTTTACAAATCAATGTCAATATTTGAAGTCATTTAAGCTATGACATGTATTAGTGTCCTTTTTTACTCCTCTGCTTGTTTTATGAGGAGAATAAATATATTTAAAGCACACATTTAAAAACACCAAAACACTCTTTAAAATAGCTTGATACAGAGTGCAAGGGGAAATCGTGTGGTGACTGAAAGAAAGAAAGAGAAAGAGAGGAGGAAGGAAGGGGTAAAAATATGCTTTTTACCTGTAGCACTGTAAAATATAAAGCATTTCAATAAGTTCTCTGCTGATTTTATCATTTTTTTCTACAGAGGCCTGATTTAAATGTTATCATAGGCTGTTAAAAAAATTCACTATTTCATATTATAGGCTCCTAGAGCTTACATTTTGCACCAAGAGGGAGAAAATTAAGTAGAGAGAAGGAAAATGGAAAGTCATTTTTTGCTTGCATGTATTCAGAATTCAATCTTAAGAATGAAATTAAAAAAAAAAAAACTATTATGGGTACATGAAATATATACCAAGGGATTTAAAAGATGATAGATAGATAGATAGATAGATACATAGATAGATAGATAGATAGATAGATAGATAGATAGATAGATAGATAGATAGATACATAGATACATAGATACATAGATAGATACATAGATAGATATAGATATACACTATGTATATACTGGGGGTGCCAAAATAATGTATACAAGTGGACACTTTGGTCAATGTTGATCAAGCAGTAGTTTACCCTAATTAGAAGTGTCTGGACACTGATGGTAAACACTTTGAGCACATGTTGTAATTACAGAAGTCAAGCATGACTTGTATTCATCTTTTGTTATCAGTATATATTGAATATTACAATTTTAATACAGTTTTCCTTTCTTCAAATGCGTATACATTTTTTGGCACCCTCTGAATATAAAGAAGCTGAGTGAAGATGCAGAGAAGGGGATTAATATGAAAACACTCAGAGGGACTTTCCGTTCCCAAAGCTGAGGGAGGTAGAACCACTGGTGAAATAGGAACATAGTGGTAAGCCCAGAGAGGCCACATTTCACAACCTTGAAGTGGAAGATGAGGAAGCTCAGCTGAAGATGAGATAAATGGGCCAGAATCAAAGATCTGATTTCTACCTGAAGCTCTTCACCAGATGTATTAGATTACTTGTGTTCAGAGTTTCTCTCCATTTTTCTTCTTTAAAGTGGGCTAAGCATTTACCTGCTCTCTGCAGTATGTTCCATAAAAGCAGAGAAGCGTGCAGGATAAAGAACAGAGGAGCTGATCAACTGCCTGCAGTGAGGGACATTATAATATCGTTCCAGCTTTTCACTTATTTCAAGTTGGTTTACCCAGTTCTGAATGTTCCAGAACCTTTCACCTTTAAAATTTTCACCCAAGTTGTTGAGAGTAGAAGCAACAGCCTTGGCTTTCATTTTGACTCTTCTCAGAGCGAGCCAGAGGTAAGATAAAAATGGGACTTATTCCAAAGGATATTTCAGGGGAAAGGGAAGAAGATCAGGGGCATACACCATCCATCAGCTTGATAAACAAATTCTGGAAAAGTGGAAGTTGGCTGGAGGCCTTTATCTTAAACAATAAAGTTGCAAAATCTCGAATGCTAGATCTCCCAGTCTTTGGACAGGATCCTTTGCTCTTAAAGATCCAAGCATATGTTATCTAGCCAGCAAAGTACAAGATATTCTAGAATGTTCTTTATAATATTAGGATAATTTCTTTTAGGAGTGGGATATTTGTTAAACCCTGTGTTTTTCTAATTGAAATACTCTTACACTAATACTAATACTCTAATATCTACATAGTTAATGTTCTATAAGTAATCAGTAGTGATAATAGAATTTCTTTATATGGACTTTCAACATGACTTTCGATTGGTGCTCCAGATTTAAGACACTATACAAGATTACTAAAAATATCACAGAATATCCTGTTTATCTTTGGTCTATGCTCTCTCTATTTTCTTTCTTGAAACAAAGACCATTAGCATTTCTACCAAAAGTCATAATAGCATTGCATTTTTTTCCTTTAACAACCATGTGCATGTGACACACTTAAAATATTTAAATATAAACAAAGTTGAATACCTGGAAAAGCTTTTGATCTCATACAGTCTTAAACATGTCTAAAAACCTCACTTTGAACTCTACTAAAATTGCAGGCACAGTTGAAACATAGTGATATCCAGTTCTTAGCATGACTGGAAGAAGGCAAAAAGGATAATTTCACAAAAGAATTAAAAAATATATCTGAACAGTCCACAATTAGAGAACTGAAAATTTCTTTCTCTGAGAGATTTTGTCGTCCATAACTGTGGGACTCTAGGGGGAAAGAAATACCATACTATTAATTCTTTCTAACATTTCTGACTTAAACTATCAATAACCACAAAAAAGATACAACCTAAAATGTGAGGTTTTGTTAATTACAAAGCATCAATGACAATAAAGCTGTTTGTCTTTAGATTAATGGATATTACACTTATTTGTATCCAAAACCCAAAAGAGATAAGAAAGTAATACTGTTAAAACAAACGCATACTTTTAAGTAATACTTGGACAAAAACTGCTGCAGAATCAAATTGTCAACCCCAGAGATTTTATGTAGTAAGAAGAGTCCATTATATTTCAACAACATATGTGTAAGAAAAACATCACTTGTTAAGAAGATAAAATCAATTCTTGGCAATATACTTGGCTTTAATCACTTTGAGTAAATAATAAAAATGCTTAATGCATTCTGCCTTTCCCTCAAATACAACCACACATCTTTTAGAAGCATGGGCTCAAGAAACAAACCGAAAAAAAAAAAAAAAGGGAAAAACCCAACAATATTTTCTTAAGAGAATTTTGTAAAGGAGATAAATCTGCTAGGTAAACAATTAAATCATCATCCCACTGATACTAAAATATGAGCAAGAATCAGTATCACTGAACCCCCTGAACCCCTATTTTGTACAAAATATACTCTCCTAAAAACTGAAAGGAGTCCACAAAAAAGGGAAAAAAGATAAAAGGATGGAAGAGAAGGAGAGAGAAAGTGAGATAGGGAGGGAGAAAGAAAGACAATCTTGCCTTCAATGTTACAATATAGCTGGAGAAATAAAATGAATAGACAGGAAACATTAATTAATAATAAAAGAAGTGAGTCGAGTGAGTTGTATGCATGCATCATGTCAGCTCAGAAATAAAGAAGGAAGAGATCACTGCAGGTCAAAGGCTCAAGGAAGATTTCAGGGAAGGAGTAGAAACAGTGAGCAGGACACTTCAGGTTGAATGGAATTGAAATAGGCAGGGGGCATTAACTAAGTTCCGGCTGCTGTAACAAAGTGCCAGACGCGGGGTGTCTTAAAACAACAGAACTGTATTTCCCACAGTTCTGTAGGCTGGAAATCTGACATCAGGGTGCCAACGTGGTACGGTTCTGGTGAGAGCTCTCTTCTGGGCTGCAAACCGCCACCTTCTCATTGTTCCTCACATGGCAGAAAGAGGGCAAGAGAGCTCTTTGGGGTCCCTTTTTATAAGGCCACCAATCCCATTTATGGGGCTCCACTCTCATGATCTAATCACGTTCCAAAGCCCCCACCTCTTAATATTATCTCATTGGGATTAGGATTTCCACATGTGAATGTTGGGGAGACACAAACATTCAGTCCATTGCAGACATATCCCGAGATTAGGGAAGGCGCAGCAGTAGCCAAAGTAGCTGAGCCATGTGACCTGCTAGTCCCCAGCTCCTCGTAATGGCCAGTGAATGCGGATATGACACCTCCAGCTGAATTGGGAAGAGTGAGGAACCGGGAATCCCTCCAGCATGGAGAAAAGAATAAAGAGAGTGTGGACTCTTACAGAAATTCCCAATTCATTCAACTAAACAGGTCAACTTCAGTTTTTAGAAAGTTGTCTGGAGAAATTATTGAATATTTGGATATTATAAATAAAAAAGAAATCAATCCTAACTATAGAGGCAAGTAATGTGACCTTTGAATTAAATATGCCCAAAGTCATATTTAAATTGATACCTTTCTCCCCCATGTCTAATCACTTTAGATGGTGAGTCAGGAGCCCAGAGGAGCCACTGCTCCAAGGACTGGGGCTCCTCCTTGGAACAGTCCTCAGAACTAATTCAGAAATGCAACCTGTCCCATTGCCTCCCAGCCATATTTCATTTTTGACCAAAAATGGCATCACCCAGCTTGGAGACCCACCTTAGTCATCATACTTGGCAGCAAAGGATTTTGGTTAGATCCACAGTAAAACCCTCCTTCAAGGAATGATGTGCCACCACAGGCAATATTCAAAGAATGAGCTGCAGGCTCCAAAGGTAATGCCAATGGAGCCAGTCCAGAAATACTGAAGCCGTGGCAGCGTTATTGGGAAAGGTGTGTGCGCTTCCCAAACGACAACCTTAAAAGGACCAGAGTGCTTTCAAACCTGGATTTTGGTTTGTTATAAAGAATTCAGTCATAGTGAGAGACAGCTTGGCATAGTGGTTGAACATGTAAAATCTGGAATCCAACTGCTGGGGTTTGAATCCTCTGTCCTCCAAGTAGTTGTCTTTCTCTTAATTTGCCTTATCTCAATTTGCCATATATAAAACGGGAGCAATGATAATAACTTACTTTATACAGATGGCATAAGGACCCAATTCTGTAATACCTGCAAAGTGTTCCAACCAGTCCCTGGTATGTAGTAAATGGTACCACTGCTCATGTGGTGGCAGGTGGGAAGGTAACAGTTAAAGCAGGGGACAATATTTTCAGGGAAAGATCCTGTGGCGGCCGTGGAGTACTTGAATCTATACGTACTCCATTCTGTTCACAAAGACCTTTGATACCGATCCTATTACTCGTTACATACAACTCTTTCTGCCACGACTGACTGTATAGTTCTCCTCAAGCAACCATCTGCGTCTCTGGACTACGCTCTCCATACTGACTGGTGTGTTTCAACTTGATACCAAAATCTATGTGATCAATTGTGTCTTCGGTCCTACCAAATGAGAGTCTAAATATATGAGCAGAGAGCATATACGTAGAGAATATATAACATACATACATGTCACTATATCTATGCACTAGAAGGAGATGGGGTTGGTTTATGATGATAATTGCATGTCTGACTAATGCCACAAAGAGCCCAGAGTCCCTTAGATCCATGCTTAATCTCATCTTTTTTCCCCCTTACAACCTAGTGTTCTTTAAAGCTCTTCATAGGAAACTCATAATCTCCTCAAAAGTCTTATTTCAGGAAGAAACAATCAGTACTTGCGTACACTAGGTTGCTTTGTGGGCCATTAGTTTCCTAGCACAAAGATATCACCATGCTTTCATGCTGGCATTTAGCATACCAAAAATGAACATCTCTTCAGTGCTTTCTGCTTGCAGTGAACCGATATGAAGTCCTGGATCTTTTACTAACTAAGTACGTGATCTTGAGCAAGTTTAATTTCTCTAGGTCTCAGTTATTTATTCAACAAGGTAAGACCATTGTACTATCCTTGTGCTCTAAGATACTTTTCTTTTTTAATATCCCATGTGACTGGATGACAACTTGGAAAGCCAAAAGCCATATATAATTAATTATATCCTGATAGTGAACTTCAACTCACAAAGATGCACACAAAGACAGATATCACCGTGATGGCCCAGGCAATTTCCTTAAAACATTTTTTAAAAATTTCCCCCATTATACTGTCATTTTAATTGTTTACTAAAAAAGAAATATTAGACTTGGTTTAAATGACCTTTATTTAGCACAGAATCACTTGAAGCTTTTCATTTTCAACTACATATATCATTTTTCACGTGCTAAGCCCTCCAGCAGGCATGCATTTCCCATAGAAGTGTTCATCTGGATTTTATGCCCGTTTGCTGTCTCTCTATAAATAGATTTTATGTTTCTTAAGAATAAAAACACATCTGTTTCTTTTAGAACTCCCCCTCCTGTTGAGTTCCTAGAATTGTCGTGCACACATAGTAGACACTCAATAAAAGTTTTACTCATTAACAATCATCTGGCTTCCTGCAAAGGGCAGCCATGGCTTCCAACATTGTGCAGTTAACATTACATCTAACGTAGCTTTGCAGGGGCATCTTCACACTTGCTGCTATTGCAGTGGACATATCTGTGGTTATACATTTCTTTCATTTCTTTGGAAGTTTAAAATTACTTCAACTTTTTGAGTTTCAGCTTCTTGTAAAATGATAATCCTCCTTAAGGATTGTTCTAAAATAAATGTGATACTATATGCAAAGCTTCTGGCATAACAGAGAAATAATACTATTCTTATTGATATTAATATCTGGAGCACATGACCCCCAATCCCACCCTGATTTACAGACACAACAACTCAGTTACTTTAGGTTTCTCAATAATAGTAACTGATCTGAATTAAGTTGGCCTTCAGAAGCTTCTAGAAACTCACATGTTTATCAGCTCCAACAAAAGCATAGACACATTAGGGTCATTTGTATTTTGGAGGGTGCTGCAGTAACCATAAGCAATATGAGTGGTGAAATCTATTATAGAGGACAAATCTACTCTTCTAAGTGTATATATATATTTTTTTACTTTTTTAAAATTAGTTTCAGGCGTACAAAACAACATAGTGATTAGACATTTATATACCTCACTGAGTGATAACCCAGTAAGTCTATTACCCATCTGACACCATACATAGTTATTACAATTGACTCTATTCCCTATGCTATACTTTATATATGATGTTTATGTTTTGAATTGTAATTGACATTCAACATTATTTTATATTAGTTGTAGGTGTACAGTGTAGTGATTAGACATTTATATAATTTATGAAGTCATCCCCCTGATAAGCCTAGTACCCTTTTTTAAGTATTGAATTAAGAGTAATTTTTTTTCAACTGTGAAACTGAACCAATTTTCAATTTCATGAACATGCTTAGAGAAATTTTATTTTCATTATAATTGAGACAGTTTAGATGGCGGTGATGGCTATCCTAGGTGACTAAGTCCCTGAGCTACTGCTTATACTGTTTAAGTGCTCGAAATCAAAATTCCATGTCTCTTCTTTCCTTGATTCACCTTTCAAAATAAATTGTAAATATCACACACTTTTTACCAAGCACTAATGACAGAAAGTCAGAGCTTCTAGAAATATCAAATCATAATCATAAGAAAGAGTGAGAATGTGGTTGCTTCATTTTTAAAATTCACTACAAATGACCCAAAATATATTTCTCATTTATTGTGATATTTTTCACACAAAGAAAAACATTGTTATCTCTTTTTGTTCATGTACACAAAGAGTATTGTGACTTTTAAAAAATATTTTTTAATGATGGATATTATTGTAAGGAGAAATATACAATGAAAGTGTAAACACTGGGAAAAGGTACTAGAACTTGTTTTTACTTATAATGGATTCTAAAAAGTAAATATTTTGCTTACAGAGCATGCACAATAGTTTCTTAGCGTTCCCTGAAAAACACAAAACAAACTGAGACCTCTAGTGGAGCTAAGTGGGAACAGTTTCACTGATTGCTTTTTTTTAACCTCATCACACAGTAGCAACAAATTCTCCCCTGGAAAATGTAGGGGTTTCAATAACTTTTAAAACCTGCATATTTACCTCTTCAAAAGTTAGCAACTTTCTCCTACAGCTTTAGAATAAATACTTAACAATGAAAATGAATATGTATAAAATTTGAAAAATCAGTTGTTGTGACTCTAAATACCTTATGGAATTTAACATACAGTTTGGAAACTTAAAACGTTATTTGAGTGGAAAGCTGTTTTATTCCCTAGTGAAATGACTAACTGTGATTTTGTACCCTGGGGATGAAACGCACGCTGGGAGCTTAGAATCCTGCAACGATGATGCAGAGACTAAAAATACTTGACATTTATAATTGTTTAACATCCTGGGACAGAAAAGCCATGTTGAAGTGCTATTTCACTCTCCCAACCCCAAACAAAATGATAAACACTGCAATGTACCACCTGAAATATAAGACCACCTTGAAAAGGAGAAATGACCAAAGGAAGGTTATACAAAATAATAACGGGGCTCTGAACCGAACCTAAAGGTCTGCACAGATTTAAACAGCTGCACATGAGTTATTTGCAGAAATACTTAGATCATATGTTTTTCCATGTACTTTAATTTATGGTTTTCTTTATTTGCATTGTAGAACAAAAAGCAGATTGAGTCTGTAAAGAGTATCCCTGAGGTATCATTTACAGATAATTCTGGTTGGAGATTGTCCAAAAGGACATGAGATTATTAAGCTTAGTAAACACTATTCAAATGAAACAGTTGTGAATTCAAGTAGGAAAAAAATGCTCAAAAGATAAGGGTTTGACATGATCGTTGAAATGTCAGTAATTCAAAATGAATAAATGGTGCTCCCAAAGTCATACATAAACAAAGTAAAAAACTAACTAACTCGCTAACTTACCTAACACACGTATATTTACAGCAAACCCAAGGTAAAGTTCAGAAATATATAGGATTGATCATACACTCAGCAGGATCACAGTATGTTTTACTTTATTCTTCTGTAAATACTTACTAAATTCTATGTTGGCATAGAGCTTTTAATTTACTTTTGAGGGAAAGGTAAGGAAGATAGAAGAGGGAATTTCTCCACACTAATGTTCTCCTTTGGGAATTCAATTTCAGATAATATTACTGAATAGCAACAAAATGTAGTATATGCTTTGCTACCAGCAATAAGGGTTACAAATGAGCAATAGAGTGAACAGCAAGTAATATAGACTGGGATGCTTGAGAAAGGCTTTGGAGAAAAAAGAATTTGAACTATGCCCTATCAACAATGGGTGGGAATGGGATAGGCTAAGAACAGCAGTCATAGAGCTATGGCAGGAATTGAAGCAAAATCTTAGAGGAGAGGTAAAAATGCGCTTAGGACAAGAGTTTCTTTTTAGGAAAACCATGGAGAGAAAAGGCAAGAAATGGTCCATTAAACCATTTTGGACTTGGGATAGAATGGAAGTAATAAATGTAAGCTATAACGACTCCATGAAAATGTGATGGATACCATAGGAGGTATGCTGGTGACACCAGGAAAGAACTCAGCATTAATTTGAGTCTTCAGAGGCTTCATATCAATATTAACTGAACACTGACTTTTCTGTGAGTGCTATAATAAGTGGTATTTGTAGGATATTAAAAATAAATAAATAAATCTTGACCCAAGCTTTAAGGAAAATGAAATTCAATTGTCCAGATAAAATATGTGCTAAAAATATTTGGAAATACATGTAATACAAATAGCTTATGAATAACATGAATGACTAAGATAAACCAGAGGCTAGGAAATGATGAACCAATGAAGTTTCAGAATTTAAGCTTTCTATAAATCCATCCCTTTTTTAAAGGAAGTGCATTATTATGATGGTAAATTTTATGTCTCAAATTGGCTAGGCCACAGTACTCAGATATTTGGTCAAACATGCTTGGATGTTTCTGTGAAGGTATGTTTTAGATGAGGTTTGCATGTGAATCAGTAGACTTGGAAATGCAGATTACCCTCCATAACGTGGGTGGGCCTCATACAATCAATTGAAGGCCTCAAGAAAAAGATTGACCTTCCCCAAGGAAGAAGGAAGTCTGCCTACAGATTGTCCTCAGAGTCAAACTGCATGGTCAACTCTTCCTTGGGTCTCCAGCCTGCTGGTCTACCCTGCAGATTTTGGATGTGCCATCCTCCACAATCACGAGTTAATTCCTTACAACGAATTTCAGTCACTGTCTCTCTCTCTTTACACCCACAAACATACACACACAACGTATTGCTTCTGTTTCTCTGAAGAACCCTGATTAACACAATTATGAGCTAGGTTGTTAGAGAAAATGTTGTGACAAATGAAAGCAGCAAGCAAATTTGGACATGCAGAGAAAAACTTCATCAGATGTTCAGATGTGTTTTGTTGGGCTCTTTTTGTTTGTTTTTTGTTTTTTTGTTTTCTTTGTCTGGAAATGAAAAATTATTTCAAAGCATGGTCCGAAATGAAGTTAATTGGAGGTGGACACCAGTGAAAAGATGGTCTTTGACTCTAACTCAGGTAATGCTGCATTGGTCTTGAGTCATATAATTCATGTTAAGTATCAACATGACATGAATGAAATGTAGCCATCAGGAAAAAATGTACATTTTTTTATGGCACCAAATAATATATTTACTAGGAGGCTGCTCCTCCTTCTAAGTACCTCTTTTCCTCAAAGAACTAAACATAAAATTGCCACATGATCCAGTAATTTTACTTGTGGGAGTATACCCAAAATAATTGAAAGTAGGGACTCACACAGATATTTGTACAACAGTATTCATAACAGCATTATTCACAATAGCCAAAAAATGGAAACACAAATGTCCACCAGAGGATGAATGAACAAACAAAATGTGGTCTATATACATGATGGAGTACTATTTAACCACAAAAAGGAATAAAATTCTGATATATGCTACAACATCGATGAACCTTAAAGACCATCTGTAAGTGAAATAAACCAGAGACAACAGGTCAAATATTGTATGATTCCATTTACATGAGGTACTTAGACTAATCAAATTCATAAAAATTGTAGAATGGTGGTTATTAAGGACTGGGGGAAATTAAAATGGGGAGTTATTATTGAATTGGTACATAGTTTTTATTCAAGATGATGAAAAATTTCTGGAGACGGGTGGTGGCATGATTGCGCAACAGTGTAAATGTATCCAATACCACTGAATTAGATACTTAAAAATGGCTGAAATTGTAAATTTTGTATTGTATAGTTTACCACAATAAAAAGTACCTCTTTTCTGGGTAGACAAGTAAGCCTGCCAAGGGGACTAAGGAAAATTAGTAGCTATGAGAGTTTGGCAAAGACATCCTGAATTGTAGAAGAGAAAGATGATTAGACTGGGAATTATATTGGAAGGAGATAAAGAAATCTGCTGAACGTGAACTTGAGGGCCTCAAAAAGAGGAGAATGTCTGTAAGGATTGAATGAGCCAAAGTACACATTGTAGTGAATAGCATGAGCCCCTCAGAGGATACGCCCACACACAAAAACACAAAGAATCTTCAGTCTAAATATTTATTCATGTATAATAGTGTTGCTTACAAACGATCCTTCTGAATTTGCTCTTGAAGTGGTCAGATGAGTGTAGTAAAAAACCATGCGCTCCAACCTACCCCAGAAAGAACATGAGCTTGAGTTTTCTATTTGTCTCCATTTCTCATTTCATGTGCATGCATGTAGTATATCATTGTCATTTTTCTACTACTTCTTTACCAGGGGAGTTGTAATTCATTCGAAAAATTCAAGATGCAACTTTTCAGAAGCACCTGATATAGCAAGACCTGTTGGTTGCTACACACAAACCACCTAAAAATGTGGCAGCTTAAAACAATAATTATTTATTTTGCTCACAAATCTGTAGTTTGAACATGGTTTCATAGAACAAGCTCATCTTTGTTCTGTGAGACATGCATTAGCTGGGACTACTGCACAGTAACTTGAGGAGCCACTTCCAAGATGGCTCCTCTGTGACTGAGACTTTGATGCTGGCTACCAGCTAGGAGCTCATCTGAAGCTGTGGAGTGATGTCTCTCTGCATGGGTCTCCCCAGGTGAGTCTGTCCCCAAGATGTTTGTGGTAGTTGGATTCCAAGAGCAATAGTCCCAAGAGAATGCCTTTTAAAATATAACCTTAGAAGTCATATTGAATCATCTCGGCCATCATCATAGATCCACCTAGCTCAGATTCATAGGAAAGGAGTGGTCACAACCCCCAACCTCCCCACCCCTCGACAGGACTAGTGTCAATATTACACTGTAAACAGATCATGTGTCATAGGAGATATGGTTGCAGTCAGGCAGTCACTTTGGGAAAATACAATCCATGACCACAGAAACTGTAACAAGAAATGCAGCTAAATAAAAATTTTAAAAGTTTAGTTGTGTTTAATAAATTTAAAATAAATATCATGCTTAAGTACATGGAGCCTGCTAAAAGTGATATTATGAAAGTGAGTTTACTTTTGGTACCTTATCAATTTACTAGTTCCTTCTACTCCACCCACTTCCCTTGGGGCCTTGAACCTTCTCAATGTTAATTCTAGAAACTTTATCACCTCTGCCCCTGTAGTTAGTAATGATCATGGTAAAAAGTGTCCTGTTACCCTTCCCTTGTCTCTATCTCCCTGATAATTACCTTGCATCTCATCTTGAACCTATCAAATAATTGTGGTAATGAATTATATTTGTTATAGAAGATGGGTAGAAAGCTTGCTCTAAATATCTTTTACAGGATGAATTTTAAAAGAAGATAAAATCTTGACTCCTGTACAAATATGAAATGGTTATGTGTCAAATATTTTATTTAACTCATTAATTAATGAGCGAACCAATGAAATGCTATGACATTCAAAGAACTCAAAGCACCATACATTTACAGTAGAAACACTGAAATGAATTTACAAATGGATGTAAAACTTCTCCATCTCCACAGTGTGATCAATTGCAATCCAAAGGACACAATTTGCATCTTCATTGACGGAACTATTTTCATTTCTATCAATTTCTGCAAGTTGACTTGTATCTTTACAGAGCTATAAAAAAGCCTGGCCAAAGGTGGAGGAGGTACATACCTCTGTAGGATCACATGATCTCCAAAGGCTCTTGCATTTCATTGAAAGGATATTCATTAATCTCTTCTATCCATTTCAAAATTTTCCACAATGTCCCCCAAGTCTGACAGCATTTTCATTATCGACTTAACCCATATGGCCCACCTTGGTTTTCTAATATTTTAGTGGTTAAAACACTAAGATTATAAAATCAGATTGAAAGAGTAGAAGGAACAGGCAACAAGATGTAAAATGACTGATGGTTTATTTCTGGATCCTTTTCATTTCCACTTCCTCATTCATATGTAGACTCACTTTCCTGACATATACATTGTATTCCACCAAGACACTACTCTAGAAAATGCATGCCCACTATTGCACAGTCCAATGTATGCGGTGAGAAGAAGATGACTACCAGAATCAGTGGGTGATCACATTGTAAGGTATAAAAATGTTGAATCGCTATATTGTACACCTGAAACTAATATAACATTGTATACCAACTATACTTAGAAAAGAGAGAGGGAAAAAAAGAAAGAAAAAATTCCAACAGATGAACTTCTACATGGTCATTGGGCCTTATAGATGATCACATCCCCTTCTATGCTCAGAAACAAACAGGAGAACATTGTGGAACTCCCAACTCAGCTGTTCAGGACTTAAGATGAACTCATCTGCTGAAGCCAATTGCTACAAAAACAGGACTTCTGGGTGGTCATCCTGGCAGCGAGAAGTCTGATTCATTGAAGTGTAGAGTATTAGAGATGACAGAGGCACAGATGACCCCTGCAAGGTTCAAATTAGAGAGAATCCAGGAGCAATAATGAATCCAAAGAGAAACTGAAGCTCAATATTATTTTGTCCAAATTCAAACTACTCTCTCAGCAGGGAACACAGCCCATCAACAAACATCTCTTCATTTTATTGGGCTTGCCACCAAACCAGATTTTCTCATTCATATCTCTGTTACGCTCGAGCTCCGTGGCAGGAATTAACATGCAGTGCTTGTCTTATTTATTTTTGATTCTTTCACTGGAAACTGAAATATTTGGATTACATTACTCATGACAATGAGAGTTCTGATGGTAAAAACATGATCACAATCAGTTGCCAAGCTCATCAGATATAATTTTGCACGCCATGCATAAAAATTTGCTTAATGTGCTGGTGTTTGTATGTGTCTTCCCATGCTTCCTTTTTTTAATAAAAATATCCTTTTTATCCTCATAATAAGCCCTAAGATAATTAATGCAAGTACTTTTGTCATATATCATAGAAAATAAAACTAAATCATAGAAACTTTAAGTTGATTTTTCTTACCATACAGGACTGTGGTGATAAATACTTGGGCAAAAAAATCACATGTGCACATCGTAAGGATTAGAAATAAACATTCAGGCACCAAGCTCTGATCACAATTTATATGAATAACGTGACAAATTTAGGGCACAGCTGGGGAGATGAGAATGTCAGCCAGATGTTTTCAACACAAATTTCAAGCTTTTGCAATGGTTTGTTTGGATATGGTTTGGGTTTTTTTTTTGGTGTGCGGTTTGGGGGTTTCAACAGGAGTGACTTTGACCTTCGACATAAAGGTAAGTGGAAATGAAAGGCATTTTCTACAGCATAAAATAACAATGAAGAGTTTGCTGATTTCCCACCATACGTTGCCTTTTAAAGCACCTATCAATGGAAGAGCAGTCCGTGAATACCTGAAGAATGTATGTGAAGACTGTCCAAAATGCCTTCATGCAGAACATTTCTCATAGAAAATTTCTTACGACCTTCTAAGCAAAGCACCATTATTAGAGGCTATTGACTTAGATATAAAACAACAACTAAATCTAATAAATATTTTTTGTTGACCTATCTCAAATTTTGTCACCATAGGATGCATGTACAGAAATAAAATCCTAGGTCTCTATTACTCACCCACTACATTGTGGTGTGAGCAAGTGACTTTCAGCGCCTTGGATGATTAAGTAGGTCAAAGAAATGCAACTCCTTATGTGTATTTTGAACTTCAGTTTAGAAAATGAAAGTGTTGAAAAATAAGTTTGCTATCCAAATTAAAAAAA
Source organism: Rhinolophus ferrumequinum (assembly GCF_004115265.2). NCBI lineage: Eukaryota > Metazoa > Chordata > Mammalia > Chiroptera > Rhinolophidae > Rhinolophus > Rhinolophus ferrumequinum. Next base: position 94,101,958 of record NC_046285.1, on the reverse strand, counting down.
TAAAATTTGACATCTAATACATTCAGGAAGACATATGAATACAAAGTTGGTTTTTATTTGTTCGGCTTTGGAACCAAGTGGGACTTTCCAACAGGGCCGTAGGTTGGCTCTGCTCGGATTCTAAATGGCTATGGCTACAATGACATTGTCCTTGTAACAAAGCTAATTATAAATGAATTTCAGACACTTTTATCATCACTTAAACTATTGTAATTTTCCTCTCTGTTTTAAAATCTGGAGATTAATGAATCTTTCATAAATAGATTTGGACAGGAAAAGCCCATCAGGAGAGGATCATTTAGGTAAGTTCAAGAAAGCTTTGTTTCTGATGTAGACGATGTATTTTTCCATCCTATTTTGAACTGCCTCAAAATTAAATGCTGAAAAAAAAATGCGAAAGAAGCTTCTAGTCAAAAGAAGGAAATCTAACCAAGCTGTATTAGAATTCTGCAGTAACTGTGCAAAGTAAGAATGTTCTCTACCACCAAATCAGGAATTGATGATGCATGCAAAGGCATAAAAGCCTTTTGATGACAAAAGCAAATTCTCAGGAAGTTTGACTCCTTTTTTTCCAAAGTGAGCCTCCACCCTAAGTAATACTTAATTTGGCAAGGTGACAGGAGCATATAAATGAATTTTGGTCATGAATTATATTTTTCCTGTTCTTTATGACATTTGTGCCACCAAATATAAATGACCACACATGGATTAGTAACAAAGGTGTCTTTCCTTTTTAGTAGCACACATTGTATTAATAAGGATTTGACCCAATAGAATTAAAAAACAACTTTAGACTGGTTTCTGGAAATAAATAACACAGCCCATCTGAGGTGAATTATCTATGTCAAGTTCCTTTTCAGCATCTTAGAAGGTTACTTGCCAAAAAATAAAAGTAATTTCTTGGAAGAAATAATTTACCTCAGTTGGGAAAGGAGCAGTTGACCTAGCACAATCTCTAATCAATGATTAGGAGCTCAGTTATTGAATAAAATTCTCCTTCTTGCTTGTCTCAACACTGCAATACTGAAATCAGATCACAAGTTCTAGAGCCATTGTTGTGTACTTAGTATTCTATTTGAAGTCTCTTCTGATTGTAAAAGCGCTATTCAAAAGGTGTTACCAGAAGCCCACACCCTGGCAAAACTCAATATTGGCACATTTTACTAGTTCACATACATTTTTTCATCTTTCTGTAAATAATCACATGCAGAGATGAAGACACTCAGCTTGTTCAAGAGGATTTATTCGTATGGCAAATTAAAAATATTATCTCATTTGTTCTCACTCTAGGCATAAATTCTTCCCAAGTAGCTACCTTGTGCCAGGAAAACTGAAAATCCAATTTATGCACAGAGGTGGGTGCTTTCTGAATATTGTGCAAATCACCATCATTGTTCTACTTGCATTCAGCTTGCTCTCTATGTGTACTTTTAACTTCCTTTTAGATTCTCATATCTGGATTTAATGAGCTCTAAGTTATTTGTTTTCAGCTTTGGCCTTCACCAGCTATCAGCTACAGTGACGCTCTGGCTTCCACTTCTTTTCCTTTCTCATCTCTGAACTCCAAACTTTGGTTCTATAACACAGTTCCCCAGCCCAAGCAGAATTTTGTCTGTGGCTTCCAATCCAGATCTGGGGACAGGAGGAGGAACAAGGGTATAGTTTCTCTTTGTTACAAATATCGCCTGGTGAGAGAGCTCCTGGGACTGTCTTGAAGGAGGTTTTCAAAAATAAAGATGGTTTGTCTAAGTAGCTCATCAAATTTCTTCTCCACGCAGAGAAGCACAAACAGATTTGAAACAATAAACTGTGACTTTCTGCATAAGCGAACGTTCTGTGATCTGCTGGGCTCACGACTACAATAGCCTGAGTATATTGATTTGATATAAAAGGTAGAGAGCTTAAGTGTGAATGTGTATGGGACATGAAGCTTGAATAGTAAAATTATTCTGACAACCTGTACTTTGGATAGGTATGGACGGCTGTGGACATGGAGATAAAATGAAGAAACATACACTCAGTATTTTTTACCTTTGTAATAAATGTAATCGCAGTTCGGCAGCCTAAACTGAATTTACCCCTTGATTCAGATAAATCAGATGATGCCCAGTATCTGTGGGAAGCTTGCATGAGGCTTATGAGAGCTCCCTGAGATGAAAATTCACCCACAGAGAAGAGCTAAGGCATGTGAATTTGGTCCAAGAAAAGTGTTCCAAGAATTAACGAGAGGGTCAGTTTGAATATGGCAGGCTCAGCTACTTGTATGGTCTCAGGGAGGAGGAGACTTATGCAATTTTACTTGAGTTCTATGGAGTGGACAAAACTTGAAATAGAAAGAACTTTTCCCACCAAAAATCTGTAAGGAATTGAGAGCACAAAGGAGGATGACATGACCCATGAAATGCGAAGGGGAGAAAGGAATACTCATCACTTCAAAGGTGTGTCTTCACCACATGGACACTACAGCAAAAGAGTGACCATTAGCTGGATTGCAGGTGAAGATGCTGGGCGACAGCTTCTGTGGAGACACTGCACAGGACAATTTGCCCATGACAGCGGTGATAAGAGACAATAGGGTGTGGTGGAATGCCTCTACAGTAGCTTGTGGCACTTGTAGAAACCTCTGATCACAGTGTGAAGCCAGTGCAGGAAAAGAGAAGCAGGGATGCACACGGTTTATTTCAGAGCTGAGTTTGTGTGTACTCACAAGACATCCTCTGGAGACTTTCAAAAATATTAGGAGGGACGGTGAAGGTTCCTGTGGGGCGGGAATAGCTGTGGGGGAGATGTCAGAGAAACACTCAGGGAGACTTATCATTATTCAGAATTTAGCCCTAAAACCTGTGTGGTCTGAGGAAACACATGTTATATCCATAAAGAGCATACGTGGCAGATACTGCGAGCTGGCTCATCCAACTCCTGTTTCAAACCCCTTCATTCCTGCTTACCAAAATGTAAGGTAAAATTCGCCTTCTTGCTTGCTGCCAGGAGATAACCAGGTAAACCGATCTGGGATTATAAGACTCACAGAATTCTTTTCAAATGAGACTAGCAAAACCTTGTGACAAGAAAGCGTTGGCCCTTTCACTTGCCTTCTTCTTTCGGTCTAGAATGAGGATGTGACAGCTGGAGTTGGGAAAGTCATTTTGTGACCACGAGGTCAAATGCAATTGAAGCAGCCTGGTTGCTCTGTGGCATCAGTGACATCTGCAAAAGCACTGGTTGTCATTTTCCGGACTTTCTTGTGTATGAGAAAATCATTTATTTATTTAAGCCACTATTTGTTTGGTTTTCTGTTCACATATAGTCTACTGGCTTCAAAACTGATATGTTTGGAACATAGTCTACTATTCTAAATAAGCTGACCCTTGTTCCTTAACTGACACAAATCCAAATTTATTGTTTTTCACAAAGTCACAGAATAACATGCAAAAAGAGCCTCTAACATTTGTTCGATCATCCTGTTGGTACAGAACTAAGATCAAATATTCATCAGTTACTTGGGATCCCTTAAAGGGAAAGTGTTCATTTGAAAAACAGAACACCATATTTACATTTATTGCTTTTTTCCTTCATTTGTCTAGCAGGGCAATAAAAATGGGGATATAAATATCCTAATATATTAACTGATTGGCACTTGATAATTGTTTGGTTGCATCCCTTAACTAAGCTATGAAAAATAATAAGAGAATCAAACTTCCATGACTTTAGTCACATTAAATTAGAAACACAAAAAAAGAACTATTTTCATACCCAGTTGTCACATCAAACTTGCTAATAACTTTGGACTTTCACATTCACTATACTACGTTGATAATTAAAGTGATACTCATATGAGCACATGAAAATATATAGGTATTTGTGCAAAGCAATACTGAAAATCAAGCAAAGAGAAAAACTGGAAGCTCCTGTTGGGGCCACTGCTTGGCAGTTTGGTGAACAGGCCTCCGCCAAGCTTGAGCGGAAGCTTTTCCAGATGATATAATTATCTCTAAGTGGGAAGGCTTTTTGTTTTCAGCGTTAGCTCCCAGGCCTAATGTGTATAAATGGGAGCAGCGGTTTTCAGACACATACATTATGCATAGAAAATGAAATTTATCACAGTTTTATTTTTTAATTTTAGTAAAACCATCAAATACCTATTCAGTGGAGATAAAAGAGGGGAAAAGAAAGGGGAAGAGCACATCCAAGAATTAGTGAGCCCGGCTCTCCAGTGGAAATAGTGTCTGCACCTTGTATGCACCGCACACTCTGATTAGGATAATATGATCCAGATGGCCACTCTAAGAAGATTCCTTTCATGAGGAAAGTTCTGGGTGGGGTGAATTATTGTGATCAATGGAATAAACTGCAGCTGGATGAACTCTGCTTTACCTTTGCAAATTGCTAAATTAATGATGATTACATAGATTTTGACAAATTTCCCAGGAATTTTTCTAAGATGGCTGGTCAAAAAACAAAATGCATTCATGGGCTAGATCTCTTGATAGCAAGGCAGAGCAGTCCCTTAGAGACCACTGGGTCTCCAGCGGGGTTGAAATCACAGGACGCTAGGGCACTGCTGATTTTTAGAGGGTCACCCCAATAAGCTGTGCAGTTTGCTTACAGCCTGCATCCATTCTGGCTGGTTGAGGCACACCTGTACCAATTAAAACTATTTTGAGGATCACCTCTGCTTTGTGGCAGGAGTTGTTGGCATTGATTAGACTCCAAATCAGCCAACCAAAGGTGGGTGGAGTCAATAGACCAAAGACCTCTGAGATGGAGCGGGAATAGGAAACAAGTGTCATCCATCCAACCTGCTCACAGTGCACAGCTCTACAGTAGGTGCTGTCATTCGGCCAATGATGCATCATTTTGTTTGCCCCAAAAGCATGAGCACAACCACTCAGTTGCACAGCAAAATTGTTTCTCTGAGTAAATCTGAATCAGTTCACTCATTCGGCATGTATGCATTGAGCTCTTCCTACTTCACTAGAGTTGAATGAATGTGGTGGGCCATGACTGGGAACATTAATTCTTTTAAACCATTGCATTTTGGAACACTTAGCAGTAATTCGCTTAACTAAATAGATATCTTACGTGTGCATCCCAGGAGCTTAGCTTTCTATCAGAAGGAAGGAAGCCAAAAAGTTACAATTTCCCACCTGCGGGTTTGGGAAGAGACTTGTGGATAAAATCAGAGGTTCATGGGGTTACTCTTGATTTGGTCACTTTGGAGGGGGAAGTACAATTGATGCCATATGTGATGTAAAAGAAAAAACGGATTCTAAAATTTGGGAGGAAAAAACTCATAGAAACTATATTTATAGATGATAAAAAATTGGTCAGAATATATTTCTCCAAAAACTATTATTCCCCTTTGTGTTTATGCTTTTTATTCTTATGAGCTATTCTTTGCTAAATTGGGGTGAACATTTGTGGGAAACAGTGAGATAAGGCAACGCAGGGAAAGAAATGAAAGGGACGCCACAGGATGTTACAAAAGCAACACCTACATGTGACCAGAGATGAATAAAGGTAGGTGCACAATATTTTCTGCGGCTGCTGAGAGGGCCAGCTGCACCCTGTCAAACTAAGTACTAATTGGCTTCAAGAGAAAACAAAAAGTTTCCCCCAATTCACAAAGCAACTAGAGAGGAGATTATGCTAATCCTGGAAGGGGAAGGAGGAAGAAAGGGATAAGCAGGGAAGACAAGAATAAAGGAAGTAAAGGTGGGACAGAATGTTCATTGCAGCTTTATTTACGGTGGCCAAGACATGGAAACAACCAAAGTGTCCTTCGATAGATGAATGGATAAAGAAGTTGTGGTATATATACACAATGGAATACTATTCTGCCATAAGAAAAGATGAAACAGTACCATTTGCGACAACATGGATGGATCTTGAGATTATTATGCTGAGCAAAATAAGTCAGACAGAAAAAGTCAAGAAACATATGATTTCACTGATATGTGGTATATAAAACTGAAAAAAAAAAAGACAAACAAATGAAGAAATAAAGACTCATAGATACAGACAATAGTTTAGTGGTTACCAGAGGGTAAGGGGGGAGGGGGTGATAGATGAGGGTAAAAGGGATTAAATATATGGTGATGGAGGGAGGACTGACTCTGGGTGGTGAACACACAATGTGATATATAGATGATGTGATACAGAATTGTACATCTGAAATCTATGTAACTTTACTAACAATTGTCACCCCAATAAACTTTAATAAAAAAAAAAGATGGGACAGAGTTTAGGGATAAGTTTCTAAACTGTATTATTAATGTAATTGTTGAGTTTTACACACATTCTAAGGCACTTTTTTTGAATGTCAGGATTAAAGTGGTGCTCTGCTAAGTAGAGAACTGCATAGGTAGTCTTTAGTTGAACATATTCAAGCTTGAATAACAGTGTTAGTAATACCAAACACAAAAATCAAAATCATAGTATCAAAACTCACATTACATTGCCGATTACATATTACATGATATTTTATTTCTACAAAGAAATGATATGCACTCAAGAAGAATCTTCACACTTAATGGCTGCATACTCACAAACCTCTAGCCCAGTTTCCCACAAAAACATGCCTTCAACCCACAGCGTTATGTGATTAGATCTTTGTGGTACACAGAATCGGGCTGATTGGTAACTGATTCGAATTTCAGTTTTCATTCTAATGGTTAGCATGTCTATTTAGGAAAAAATAAGGTACTCGAACAATTAAAATCTATGGAATATTCACCAAATAAATACTAATCAGTATACATCCACTATATGGTTCTGACTTTCAATCTGTCGTGCATCCAGTGTTAACAAAGAAATTCCTATTGGAAATATTGATACTTTAGAAAATTCAGTGTGATGAGTTGTGGGGACAGAGCCAGGAGTGCAGTTTCCAGGCTCTCAGCCTCACATGGTAAGGTGCTGGCTCAGGTAGTAAATGGCCATCAATTGTGATTGGATGGCCATCAGCTGTGGCTAGTTGGCTGTGAGCTGTAACCAATGAGCCTTTGGCCACTAATATAACTGCTGTGGCTACACTAGCAAAAAATGGGGGTCTAGCAAGAAGATGGTGGCTGCGTTAGCAAGAGTGGATTGCAGTTAGCATGGTGGGTTGCAGCCAGCAAGTGAGGTTGGTTGGCAGAGAGAAGTGGACCGCAGATTTCGGATAGTGTGGCTCCTGCTTCCCGTGTCTCCAACCCAGCTGCCAGCGAGACTATAGTGGTATGACTCCCCTATCTGTGGCTCCGTGGGTGTTCCCTTTTGGCCTCTCCATGTCCTGCGTTCTTATGTGGGGAGCAGGAGCTGAGATGCCGCCTGACACCCTGCATAACATGAGTAAATATTGATAAGCAAATAAAATGAAATAGCCAAGATTGTGATGAAATTATCTGAAAATGTGATTACCCAAAACACATTTGAGATCCTACTGAAATCGTCATAAAACCAAAGTTGCTACAACTCCATGACACTAATGCCAGGGTATGGAAAGAGTCAAAAAATAGACACACCACACACACACACTTTAAGGTACATCCAGCTACTTAGAAATGTAGATGTGGTTAAGATGTCTAAAAAATGCCACTTGAAATATAATCCTTTCTCTCATCATCTTACATAAGCCTGAAGGCCTACTTAGAGTCTATAAACTGGCATATATTGATATTTCTGTTCTTTTACTATTGGGAACAATGGACACAAATAATAAAGACTGGGTAAGTCTGTTTTCGTGTCAGTTTGTTTTTTTTTACTTTTTTTGTTTTTTGTTGTTATTGTTGTTATTGTTGTTGTTGTTATGGCCTAAGGATACATTCATTTGCTTGATTTAAGCAAGGCTTTAACTTCTTAGATTTAGCTAACCAGCATGAAATCTACAGCATACGCCCAGCAAATGAAGACAGATGTGAGCGAAGGAAAAGCCCTTTCATGGTTCTCATAAAAGCTCTCAAGTTGCAGGCTGATGGTATTTTCTCCTTAAAAGGTATCAGAAGTTACAATTACAAAAGTTTGCATAGTGGGAAGTTGCATAATTCTCCCCACCAACGCCTGTAAAAAAAAAAACTCTCATCGGTTTCTTTCTCTTTTGATAATCTCTCGCTTGCCAATGCATTCAGCTTCAATTGAATTTTGCTCTTTCCTTTTTACTATTTCTAATTAGCAGTTGAATATGTAGGAAAAAATATTTTAAAATTGGGGGCCATACATTTTCTTTTAAAAAGTTTTGTCACTGGGATGGGACATGTGAATCGTAATGAATCCCAGTGTGTCCTGAGGCCGTGGTGAGCAGAACACAAAGTTAATCATGTCACTGCTTTTAATTTGAGATAATTGCATCCTTGTTTCACAGTAGTTTTCTCCTGAAGACTCTCTCTGGCTCTTAGCAGATGTTGTGATGTTTGCAACTTGCTCAAATGTAGTCCTTCTCCAGGGCTCTGTCCTGAGAAAGCCACTAATGAGAAAACAGACTTTAAACAGAGCGTGGGACCCTGACCTGGTTGTGGACTTATCTGACTGCTTGCACAGATCCATTCTGTATGGATTACGAAACTACATGATGTTGAGTAAACTTTCAAATTAGCATTTTCTCTTTCTCCGTCTTCTGGAAACTTTCCAAATGGATTAAAATGAAAGTAACATCATGCATGATCATGTGATCCGGGAGACAGAGGAAGACAGTAAGGAGAGATCAAAAGTGGATCCAGTGTCCCTTATAAAAATGAATTCATCTGATACCGACGAATAAATATTCCTAATTCCTAATAAAAAATATATTCCTAATATATTCCTAATATATAATATATAATATAATTCCTAAAATATATTCCTCAATTCCTAATAAAAAATAGTCTATAGCCCATCTTTTTATTTCTATAATCCCCAAATACGGTAAAATCATGGCTATTGTACCCATTGATTATATTTATCCTCTTGAACTAAGTCACTTAGAAACCAAGGCCTAATTTGACAACTAATGGTCATCTAACTTTCCCTGTCTTCCTCAGTCTATCTGTTCCTGATCCCGCCAGCTCAGTGAAATAAGATGGATTTTAAGTGACAAAGAGAATAGACAAAGATATAGCTTCTGCTCACGTCATGTTCAGGAAATGCAAATACACGGAGTTGGGTCTAAGGAGGGGAATGCGACGAGCAATAGAGTAAAGCTTGGCACTGGGAAGGAGAGACAAGGGATCTCTTTTAAGTGAAGCAGCAAAAAATACTTACCCAAGTCATAAATGGGCTCAGCTCACAACCTGCGTACAATGCCTGAGCGCACACACCGACATACTTCCATGCGGCACATCAGCCACCTGCCGCTCACTTTTAGACTTCTGCAGGGTGCGCTCTCTAAGAGCCTGGGAGAAGCTCTGAATGTGCAGTCAAGACCCTTCTGCCCTGAGGTCTGGGAGGGGAAGGGCTGCCTGGAGTGGATGGCAGCACTTTCCATATAGGACAACGAAAATATACAGAAAGGGGACAACGTGTTCTATCCCCATCCTTTTCTCAGAAACAGAGGAGAGGAGAGAAGAGTAAACAGTGAAGGCAGTGGGTCTGCAGAGTCTGGATCGGAGCCATTCCTAAATGTGAGCACAGAACAAACCACCCACAGCTGGCCTTGACTCACAGGAATTAAGTGTATTCTCTGAAAGAATTATTGCTTGTTCCTAATGTGCAGCTTAAAGGAGGGGGGGAAGGGCAGTGGAAGGGAGTGGTTCTTTATTCAATCTCTGTAGAAAAATATAATTTCATTTACTTCTCCAACTGATTTTCTTTTGAACATGGGAAGCAAAGGTTCTTGCTTTAAATACAGTCAGTCCTCAGCCGAACCCTTTCTGATACCTTCTTTTCACACATAATTGATAATATATAACTGGATATAGATAACTGAGGGAATAGGACTATCAAAAGGGCAATTTTCCAGGGTCAGAAAAGCGAAGGAGCCTGCAAAGATGAGCTTCAAGTTCTGCCATTTCTCGCTGAATCTTTCTCTGTCACATGGTTAAGCAGACTTGTTGTGCTTGTTAACAGCATAAGAACTGAGTGGACACAAGAGAATTCATCATAACAGCAGGAATGCAATGGTGTGACCATGACACAAAAGGTGAACCCAAGAGGGGTGGCCGGTTAGCTCAGTTGGTTAGAGCGTGGTGCTAATAACACCAAGGTTGCCGGTTCGATTCCCCACATGGGCCACTGTGAACTGTGCCCTCCTTAAAAAAAAAAAAAAGTGAACCCAAGATAACGACACCATCATTTACTCAGTCCCCTCAGTCCCATGGAAAAGCTGCTGGTGCCAAACAGAGAAACGGCAGGAAGATCGACACCTCACCCTGGAGTTATCATGCTGAACTTTCAGTGGATCATCCATCAGCTCCTCTTTGAACTGGATATAAACAATGAAACTTTTCCCCTCCTGCCTCAAACAGAGACACACAGACATGCATTAGGTTCGCATGCACTTGCCAGGAAGCCCCAGCTCCTGGAGTCACAGCACAGGACAGAGGTTAAGAACCTTCTCTTGAGAGGCCTTCCTAAAGCCTCTTCGGGGATGTTTATAATGGCTGGTCTGCATGAGAGAACATGATGTCATAGCTCGTTCTCTTGTCAGAAGCTTCAAAAGCTTGTCAGAAGTTGAGATTTCCTTTTTGTGGTAAGCACTTGATAAATATTTGTTGAGTGATTGAAAAAAATAAATTAAGCGAATGTGCAAAACCCAGATTTCATGATTGCATGTATCGGCTATATATCAAAGGCTAGTTTAAAATAAATTGCTGTACCTTCAGGATGGTGATGGTGTCACAGCTCCATGACGCACAGACTTGCTTACCACAGGGCCTGGCCTGTGTAATATAGTGTTAAGTGGAGAAATGAATGGTTGGAAAGATAGGGGACAGTCAATGATAAGAATACATTTACATTTTTTATTTCAGATTTATCCAACAACACCTCCCACTGTGGTGAGCAGAATAATACCCTCCCTCCCAAGATGTCCATGTCCTCAACCTGGAAGTTGTGACTTTGTTACCTTCTAAGGAAAATGGAACTTTGCAGATGTGCTAAAGATTACAGACCTTGAGATTATCCTGGATTATCCATGTGGTTCCAATGTCACCACAGGAGTCTTTAAAAAGCGAAGAACCTCTACCAGCTGTGACCAGATAAAGACATGACGATAGAAGAAAAGTCAGAAGGGTGTGATGTTGCTGGCTTTGAAGATGTAGGAAGGAGTCATGAACCAAGAAATGTGGGTGCTCTCTACAGCTGAAGACACAGGGAACAGGATTTCCCCCTAGAATCTCCAGAAGGAAATGCAGGCCTGTTAACACCTTGACTTTAGTCCAGTGACATCCATGTCAGCTCCTGACCTACAAAAATGTAAGGTAACACACTGGTGTTGCTTTAAGCAGTTACGTTTGCAGCAATTAGTTACAGCGGCCATAGGAAACCTATACAGTCCCCAATAACAGTACATGCTATATTTTGACACTTTTTAAATGCCTTTTTTTTTATTTTATTTAAAAAATTTAAAAATTTAAAGGAGTTAAAAATAACTCCTTTTCTGACTAGAAGTTCTAAATACTTTACATGAAATAAATCAAACCTCACACATCCTTTCAGGCAGGTATTAACACTAACAACACTTAGCGGAAGGGTAAGGTCATTCAAGCCTGGCTAGTTTGACTCTGGAAATCACGTACTTCACCAGGGAAGACTGCAGGGAAGAGGGTGATGGCTCAGGCTGGGGAGCCAATGGACGCGGAAAAAGAAGACTGGGTGGAATTTTGAAACTTTCTTCTGGAGGGTGTGGGTTTGAGTGTGTGTGAGTGGGTTTGTGTGTCTATGTTTCTGTGAACTATGTGTTTACCTGTGTAGCTGACTAGGCATCTGTGGGTACATCTGTGTCAGCTTAGGGTTGGTGCTAAGCACACACAAAAAAATGACAATTTATAAAACTTAAGGGAATTGTTTATGGATTCCCGGGTTATTATTTTTTTTATCTAGAATCACTTTTCCCTACTACTGGCTCTTTCAGGCAGTGGAGATGGCACATCTGGGTAGCAACTTGCCTACAAGAATAAAAAAAATAAAATCAAGAAAAAAGAACATCCTCAGGCTTTTCAGGGTTTCAAACTACCCCTCCCTCTTCTCTTTCCATTTTTAACAGTATCTCTGAAGTAACGTTTCAAACTCCAGGTTATAGTTAGCGTAGGCAGAGGTCATAGAAGTCACATTATGTATGTAGACTCATATTGCAACTCTGGAAGGATTCAGAATGGAATGAATTGCCAATATTTGCTGTGCTTCCTTCCTGGAAAAGGACCTTTGCCCCCAATCACTGGAGTCTTTCCTTGAACTGCTGTGTAATTTCAGGTTTCCAGTTCTGGCAAAGGGAAGGAAAGTACTGCCACTGTCATCCCCAAACTAGTAAATCGATGAGTACACATCAGGGTACATTTGTGAATTTTTTCTTCTTAATATCTGGTATCGTTCCAGGGATAGACTTAGGTCAAAAAAAGGACATCTTCTGATTAGCTTGGGAGAAGGACAACTATCATTTTTAAATGTTATCACATGAAAGCATTGAACAAAATGTCAATAGACAAAAGCATTTGCAATCATGATTTGGTTTCTTATCTGTGCAAACTCCAAAATCTATTTCTGAAAGAGATTCATGGAGATACTCTGAAACAAATGGAAATATATGATGCATTTATTTATACAGGAAAATGTCAAAATATTCTGTAATCTTTGACATATATTCTCGATAGATAGATTAGATAGATGATAGATAGATAGATAGATAGATAGATAGATAGATAGATAGATAGATAGATATGGATGGAATATATTGTAGATGTTTTAATAAAAACATAATGTCTTTTATGATATAGTCTGAAAATGATTTATTTGAGTGAATATGAGACATATGTCTTTGCTCAGAAATCTTCAATTAGCAACACCATGTGTTTCAGATTTAGAAATTAGTTTGATAAGCAGTTCCTTCAAAAGTTAAATATCAATTTCTGGATATTGCCCATCATCTCATATTAGTTTCTGTTTGTCCTAGGTTATGTAATTTCCTTTTTAAAGTTTCCCAAAGAAAGTACAATCTTAGGGACTGGTAATCTGAGTCAAATTAGGGCTCAATCCAATAGCTTTTCTATGCTCTCAAAAACAACTGGAGTCATCATAAGCCTTTCTCCTACGTAAACACAGGCCTGCTGGACAAGATTTATAGCATCATGAAGAATTAATCACTGTTTTATTTATTTATGTTCTCTTTCTAGTTATCTCTAGAGAAAGAATTCTTTTGGCAGCCTTACAACTACTTTTTTATAACCCCTCTCCACCATCGTCCTCCAACCATGGACACTAGCATACAGACGGGGACGTTATTCTAAATGAGGGAAGTCCGACAAACACAAACACTGTATGATATCACTTATATGTGGAATCTAAAAAAGCAGAACATGTAAAAGCAGTGAATAGAACAGTGGTGTCTTGGGGCTGGGGTTGAGAAGGGGTAGGAGAAATACTGTTTAAGTGGACAAATTTGTAACTAGTAGAGAAATAAGTCCTGGAGATCTAATGTGCAGTATAGTGAACATAGACGACATCAAACATGCTAAGAGATTAGACCTTAATTATTTCCATCAAAAAAGAAGTGATAACTATGTGACATGATAGAAGTGTTAGCTAAGGCTACAAAGGCAATCATATCGTAATGTACAAATGCATCAAATCAACATGTTGTATACCTTAAACTTACACAATGTTATATGGTAAATAATTTTTTTTTAATCTTCTTTTTTTATATCCATGCCCAACTTTGTTCCTTTCAAATACTGTGGCCTGTTTGATCATAAACACAATCTCCTTTGTTTTTGTGGCTGTTCCTTCAGAAATAGGTGGCTTTCAGCCTGTAATTATGTTCTAGACACTTTTTAAATGCTTAAAAAAATTTAATGACAGCCTTAAATATAACCCCTTTTCTGACTAGAAGTTTTTTATATCTTCCCAAAGTCCAAGGTCCACTGTGGTGGTTGAAAAGTTGGATAAAACTCTGGGAAGAGCTCTTGCTTCTCACGATCATGAGACACTAATAGAGAAACATATATCCCCAAACAAACGACAGTTCCTTTAAGGAGCAAGCCATCCTCCTGAACTAAACTTTGGAAGGTTCCTCATGGAACCATGAGGGAGAGAGGAGATTCCCAAGTAGCTTTTCAAGGCCTTACGAGATGAATCTACACCAGATAGGTGCACAGCCAAACTACCCTCATCTCTGGAATGCCAGTTCCTCTTCCTGATCCTTCCTTGAGCAATCCCAGAGATTTGACCCAGCAGCCAGGTCAGACAGGAGACAGATCACTTCACAGTTCTTGTTTTTCTTTCCCATCACATTTAATCACTCCTCACTCCCTGAAAATGTGTCTTCACTTGTCTTCTGGGAAACCCCATCCTGATTTTTCTCCTAATGACTGCCTTTTCTCAGTCTCCTTTCCCTAATCTCTAAAAGTATGTCTTCTTTAGTATCTTCCTTAACTCTCTTCATGATTTTATTCCATCTCCTGGTTTTATATACCATCATCACGTTGAGGACTTTCAAATGTATATCTGCTGCTTAGCACTCTCCCCTAAACTTCAGACTTCTATATCCAATTACCAATTAGATACCTCCACTCAAATGTCTGAAAGCATTTCAAAATAACTACCTCCAACACTAAGCTCCTTATCTCCTTCTTCCTATCATGACTACCTTTGCTTTAAAAAAAGAAGAAAAAAAACAAAAACAAAAAAACGTTTCCTCGGCAGTTTTCTCTCTCTCAGGAAATGGCAAGTCCATTTTCCATGTTATCAGTCCAAACTCCATGGAATCAACTTTCACTCCTTTCTTTTTCTAACATTTCACATCCGATCATCAGCAAATTCTGTGTTCTCTGTCTTCAAAGAATTTCCCAACCAGGGTTACATCTTCTATTGACACCATTCTGGTCCAAGCCACCATTATCTTTCACCTGGATTATTGCAATAGCCCTCCAATGGGTCTCCATGCCTCCACTTTTATATTTCCCCAACCCAGTCTATTCTGTTTTGAGATCAGAATGATGCCGTAAAAATATAAGTAGAACCCTGTCACTTCTTTGCTCAAAATCCTCCTTTCCAATTCATTCAGAGTAAAAGCTCAAGTTCTCAAAATGTCTGACAAGGCTTTACCTGATTTCGCCATCCTTCTCATTACTCGTCACCTTGTTTCCTATATTTTTATCCTTATTCACTTAGCTGCAGCCATAGTTACCCTTCCTACACCGTGCCAAGCATACTCCCCCCTCAGGTCCTTGGCTCTTGTTTTTTTCTTCTTTCTCCCAGAGATGTCTGCATGGCTAGCTCCTTGATCTACTTTAGGTTGTTGCTCATATGTCATCTCAGCCATCTTAACTAACATTAAGCCCTTCTTGCTGTAGTATTTTCTTTAGCACTCATTGTCATTAACACATTATATGTTTGAGCTATCTTGAATGTGAGCTCCATTAGGAAATATATATATATATATATATATATTTTACTTTTTTTATTTACTACCAGACTCTATATCCCACCTTGGCCCCATTGCCTAACCCATTGCCTGGTCCATGGTAGGAACTCAAAAATATTTATTGAATGTAGAAAAAGAATAAATGACTCATAAAACAAGATTAGTACATACATACTATTTCTGGCTACCATGTATGATTTGCTCTCTCACATTTTTGCTTCCTGGCCTGGTGAACAGGCTAGGGAGGGCAATGCTAAATTGTAAGGATATCCTCCTTGAAAGGTTAGATGATATCCCAACATGGATAACCAGTTCATGTACCGTCTTCCCCAGATCTCACTATGCCCTAACGAGTTCTCTTAAGATAAGAGTCCTTTTGCACCCAAAGCAAACACAGTTCCACCTTCCCACACCAGCAATAGGAAAGACTGATGAGAAACACATCTTTGTCTTGCCTATCCTATCAGCATAATGCTCTAACTTCTGCACTTTCACCCAACAGTGTATATTATCTCCTTTATATATCCATTTATTTTTTTATTTTTATAAGAATCTGTAAGCTCATATCAACAGGAAACTCAACTTGACCAAGAACCAGAGTTCTTGGGTGGAGCAAGGGAAGCCGTGGATGACAAACCTGGCAGAGAAGAGGTGGAAAAGGAAATGGGCATGTCAGCATAAATGGCTTGGAAATTTGATGATTAAAATGTCATTGCTTCATAATTCAAGGGACTAATTTCAAAGTTGAGATCATTTGAGCATTTGCGTTATAACTTTCATTTTTTTCTGCAGTCTTAAAAGTTAATATTGAATGAAATAATTCCTGAGGGCCAAGTAATTCTTTGTATGCTCAGGCAAAAATTTTAACAGAAAGGAATGTAACTTTGATGTCCTTGTTCTCACTAGCCCATGTCTGGAAAGTAAAATTATATTTTCATTTTACGTAGTGAATGGGACAATGATTGAGAGAGCTATAGCTCAGATTTGGGAGAGCACAAGATCAAGAGCTAAATAAAATGGCTGTGGTTTAAGTTGTAGGATGGTTTGTTATGAAAAAATGCTACCTGAGACAAGGACTGTTCCTCAAGTGGTGTCTGTCTTCCATATGGAAGAAATAGTGTCTGGAATTGGGCGTTTGAAGGCAAGGAATTAATCAAGTGAGCAGTAATTGTATCACATTGAGGAGGCTAAGACAAAATGGACCAAGAAAACAACAGGTACAAATAGATCAAGAGACTGGTTTGGGGACAAAGGGAAATAAGGAGTAGAAATAAAACAAGAATTAGCCATGAGTCCATGATTGTTAAAGCTGAAGAGCAGGTACATTGAATTCACTAAATTATTTTTTTGTGCATTGCATACTTTGAAATTCTCCAAAAAAAAAACATTTAAAAAACAAGCAAAAGAGGTTTGTAAAGTAAACGCCCCTCCTCCACCAAGTGACTGTTCCTTTCTTCAAGGTACTATGCTTGTACTTTGTATTCCTCCACCAGATGGTGGGGCTGTTAGAAGTGGAGCTTCCTCTTATAGTCTTTTCGCTCATAATATTTCAGGGACTTTAGCAAACAATACATTTAACATAATATTATCCTATAAAAAACATCCAAATAAAATTTTATAATAATTAACTTCTCTCAAATAAATAAACATTAATATCTTTCAACAAAACAAAAAAGAAAGAGTGGTTTTGGAGTTAACCACATAAACATTCTTCGTATCTTAAATACAAGACGTAGGTGTGCAGTGAGGTGAACGTATATGAAGGTGTGGTAGTAGAACAGAGATGAAGGGACAAATATAAGAGCTGTTAGAGAAGTCCAGGATTGGAAATGTATATTCTGGAGGGATTCCCCCCCTGTAGAGGGGTCTCTGGAAGGATGGCAAGTGAACTGTGTGGGTAAATGAGATTGTCATGATGATGAAAAAAGACCACCAAGAATTCTGACCACTGAGCCTTGCATTACACCTTCCTTGAGGAAGTGGGAGAAAGAAGGAGTGGCAATAAAGCAAGAAAGGGGTGGGGATGAAAGGTAGGAGGGGACCCCGAAGGCTTGTTATTCTAGAAGAGACTTCAAAAAGAAGGGGCCAATCTAAATCATTGACTGCTACAGAGAAGTCAAGGGCAATCAAGATTTTGAGGGGAAGGTACAATAGCACAGAAAGAAAATGTGTTTTCTCAGAAGCCCTGAGTCCTTTTCTGATTCCCTAACACATTTTTTGCATGATTGTTACAAAATGTTTCTGCTTTTCCAAGGATCTGAAACATTCCCCTTTTATCTGAACCCCCAATTTTGGCAAGAACCATGAATCTATCTAGGGAGGACATTTTTAGATATATATATAATCACTAAATCTGCTCTGAATTAAAAAGTCACTGGTAACAATATAGAATTAAATTTGTAAATATTGTTATTCCAAAACAGATTCAAGAAAAATAGTCTTCAAGGAACTAGACTTAACTTGTAAGAAAGAACATAGAAATAAAACTGTAACTAAAGAGAGCCAAAATTATTTTCATTGGAGTAGTTGCAATTAGTATCATGCCACACACCATATTAGAGGGTGCGATAAAAGGAAAAGCCAGTAAAACACTTTGATGTTTTCTTCACCATGGATTTTTGCATTAATTTTATTTTTAAAAATACTGCATTCAAGTATTATTTACCTTGATTACTAAATTTTTTGATGCCCCCTTAAATTTTGATCTCAAGGTGAATGAAGCACTGGTTGGGAATGTTAAAATTTGATGGCAGAAGAGAAAATGACTAATCTATACTCAAAAACTTGCCTGGAAATAGTCACAGACTCAAATAAATGAAGCTATTCAATCCTCTTCATGGCCTTAGGTATCAATGGTTATTATTATACAACACTGTTTGACTAGCCCATACGTGATTAAACTAAAACTGGGCCTCAGAGACAAACATTTAACAGTGTAACTATAGCCTATGAGGTAATCTGTGACAAAATCCTGTGTCCAATTAGGTAAGAATTACACCAGAGATTCCCACTCTCAAATATCTGAATTAGGAATGCACAGCGAATTCTGCTGTTAGCAGTGGGATTATAGGAACAAATCCAAAAAGATCACAGTCATTCTTATGAAGGAGAGACTGTGACTGAACCATAAGTACAAGTAAGCAGAGTTTTGGGAAGAAAAAAATGCTCAGAGTAGACAGTGAAAGAGTCAGTTGGTTGAAAGAGCTGCAGAAAAAGATGAAAGAGAAGCACAGATAGATTGGGTAAATCATGTTGACGGTGGAACACCAATGTGGATTCATGACCTCCTGCTTCTGAAGTCAGTGGTATGGCCTCATAACTCCTTCCTCTGCCTCTGCTTTCATATTATTATGGGACGCCTTACCTCTTCTTGAGCTAACATTCTTCGTTTGTAGCACTGCAAATCCTACTTAAAACTCCAAAGGCAAAGCCTTTGGAAAAAAGGGAAAAAAGGGACAATGACTGAGAGAGCTATAACCTAGAAGATTTTGGTGAGAACATGATCAAGAGAGCCAAGGAGTGGTGAGTCTTCTTTAGGAAGGAAGATACCTTCACATGTGCAATAGAATGGAAAATAAATCAAGTAGAAAGCCAGAGACAGCGTGAGAGCAAGAGAGAAGGGTACAAAAGAAATTACATCGGATGAAATCAGAGTCATCTGTTGACACCAGTGTTGGGAAGGGAAGCTAGGGGGACATTAGATAGATTTAAGAATATGCTGAAAATACATAAGAAATGAATAAAATCATCAATGAGCTGCCCTACGTATTTTTACTGGTGGTTTTTCATTGTAAGGAATTAAATTTGTCATGTAGAGTTTCTGTGTTTTGAGATCATATCATAACGTCTCCTTTAATTCGTTCATTTGTTTGGTATATGGGGCTTCAAACTTTTTATCCTTCAGGACAACCCCCAAACAGGCAGACGTTTCCTTTCTCTTTTTCTCTCTCCCCCTTTCCTCTAGTTCGCATGAGTTTCTCCATTTAAACAAATCCTGAGCCAAGTTCTGCTGTCAGTGATTTCCATGCCAAACCCTCCCCCACACGCTCATGCTCAGTTCCACTTGCATCAAGGCTGATTTTCATAGCAATTGTGCGTAAGAAATACGAGGGCAGGAACTGACCCCTGAGTTGTCTGTGGCTGTAACTGACGGACAAAATTTGGCCCAAAGTGAGTACATCTACTTTTAGCAGAGTCATTTGTTGATAATATCCTTCACCAACTTGACTGCTAACGCCATAGCAACTCAGGTTAGGAACAATTATGTAAATCATGGGCCAAATACAAATGTAAAACAAAATATAAACAAACGTAACTGTTCAGACCACAAGCGTTAGCAGTGGACATTAGGGGGCATGTGAAAAAAAAAGCAAAACAGATACAAAAATGAGTACATGTAGAAGTGGATTCTCAAGGAAAATAAAAAGAAGACACAGTAGAGGCTTTGGGGATGAAGCGTCAAACTATAGATGAATTCAGACAGCCTGTATATTATCGTGTTTGCTAACAATGTAAATAATACATTACTGACTTAAATTAGCATTAATAGGACACCAGTACCTTTAAAGACAAGGAAGAAGATTTATTTTTCTCATGATATGACTTCATCCTAAGGAAATGACCTAAGGGGCCCACCCTTTAAAAATAAAAGGTACAAAAATTACATTTCTAGAATACTGCCTGTCAAGGGAAACCTTTATGTAAAATTATCTGTCAAATAGAATAATTCATAAGAAAGTAGTGACAAAATCAAAACAAACTAAGATATGAGAGTTTGCCATGTAGAGACGACAGTCTGCATTCACTAGCATCGTGAGAGCCACGCTTATCTCTTAAGGACATCATCTCATTAACTTTATGTTTTGTTCAGTAATAACAAGTACATCCTAAGTAATTTATTGTTCCATTTGTTGTAGCAAAGCCAATAGAATAGTCTATTATATTCTTTAAGATTAGCTTCGTTATTTTTAGACTAAATTAAACAAGCACTCACATCTCAAAAAGAAATCATTTCAGTGAAACAATGGGTCAGCCATCCATGTCTCATGTTAAATCAATACAGATAAAAATATTGTGTTAGATGTTTTATATTGAATAAGGCCTACCATAGATGTTTTTAAAATGGGAAATATTAAAACCATTTAGATTATATTAATATTATAATCGAGCTTTTAAATTGTAAAATTTTAAATTATCATATATAAGATATATGATATACTTAGAATATTTAACTGGGAAACTTACCCTTACAAACAAATATGTATTTTGTTTTCTACTAATGTTCTCCTAGTCCTTACCTTTAATTTTTCTTCTCAATATGTGAAAGACACATGGTGTGTCTAAAGAAATCGTAAGTATTTAGTTTTCTTAGTTATTATTTTGTAGAACTGTACAAACATTCTGTAAAGGAGAATTTTACAGAGAATAGAATAGCTATCATTATATATATAAGAGGTACAATCTTGGATAAAAATTACTAGGATTTTCCTGGGTTGAGCCACAGGACAAAACTTGAACCAAAGAGAGAAATTTAGTGTTCAGTCCAAGGAAATCCTTATCGACCAAGCTGAAGTTCTGGAAATGTTCCAGAAGAGGCCATGTGCTCATTGGTCAGAATTTTGAAGAGGTGATTTCTACAATAATTTGACTTTTCAATGTTTCTTCAAACACTAGAATTCTTTGTTTTATAACCTCTGCATGCATTATATTAAAATATTCCATTATATTGCAAATATTGAGGTGCATTTTAGCAACTCAATTTACTCAAACATTGATTGTAATTATTTGATTCTGAAACTGACATCTATAAAATCAACATAAAATGAATTCTGCTTATAAGGGGAAAATTATGTGGAATTATACTTGAAAATACAGAAAAATCTCCAGTGATTTCAGGTAGAACTAATGATGAAAACATTGTTAAATTTTAAATCAAGACCACCTAATGTGTAGGCAAATAAAATAAATTGAGATTTGTTTTGAAATGGGTAGAGTCTAACTTTTAAGAAGTTTAATTTTATGTTGCTATAAAAGGAACTTAAAAAAATTGAACTCCATTTACTCTTAAACTTCCTATGTATTGATAAAGAAGTTCTAAATATAAGTATTTATTGTTTTGTGTATAAGGTAGACTTCTGTAGCTATATTTTCCTAACAAAAATGTTCCTATTGTCAAAAACACTGATAGTAACTCAGGTGTCTGAGCTGCCTGAGTGGCAGTAATGACACACATAAATCATCTAAATTAATGAATTTTTCTCTCTTTTATATACACATTTTCTTTCAATGGAAGCTCAATGTTATCACTCTAATATCACATGAACCCTGGATACGGGCTATGATGGGAAAGTGGAATGGTCTGATTTAAGCTGCTCATTTTGTAAATTAGGAAAGGGAAATCTCAAAGGCTGAGACAATTTTCCAAAAAGTTTTCAAATATGGGTTCCTTTAGGATTACAAATCGAATGTTCTAGAAGTTGGAGAAAAACTATCCCTGTGTAGATAAGGACAAAATTCCTACAAAAGAAATCTGAATGGATACACTGAGGCTTAGAGCAGCATGCTAACAAAGATCACAACCCATCATTCTCCAAGGGAGCTTCCAAACACGCATCCCACTAACGGTTCTTGTCTGGTAATTATTTATTTTTATTTTTTTATTAGTTTCCCATGTACAGACTGAGGGTTATAATTATTTTTTGAAAGTACACCTTAAAGTTGTCTGGAAAAATCTCTCTGATTGATGACGGGAACCTAGAATATCACATAGCTGAGGTATCTGCACCTTACTTCTCACTTTCTTAATATACCGTGTTTCCCCTCAAGAAAGACCAGGTCTTGTGTTAATTTTTGCTCCAAAAGATGCATTGGGGCTTATGTTCAGGGGATGTCATCCTGAAAAATCATGCTAGGGCTTATTTTCCGGGTAGGTCTCAGTCTCGGGGAAACACGGTATAAGGTTACATCTGGAAAGTTTAGTTTATTTATGTTTGCTTCCTGGTTATTGAATTTGTTCCCCGAATGTTTGCAGATAAGCTTTCTTTCAGAATTCTTCTCTCAAGCAAAAATTCCAAGTTCTAAGTTCTGAAGGTGGGATGTGGCAGAAGTGAGGGAATGGCACAGGAAGCAGTCACAGAAAGTATAGGGTTGAAAATAGTCATTATAAGTGCAAAGGAAAACACAAGGAAAGAAACAGGCTAGGAACACTTTCTCTGATTTGTATCCCTTGCAGTTCCAGTGTGGAAAAGCACATGTAATACTTTTGGGCAATAGGTCCAAAAAGAGAAGGACTTTGGAAAAGGATAGAATTGGCAGGACACAAACCATCTCAAGGAGAGGAGAAAGGAGAAGAATAGATGAGAAGAACACAAATAGAAAGAAGATGGATGTGGTGTGGAAAGCCCTGACCTCAATCTGAAGTTTCCTTTCTGGTTTCCTGCTGGTGATGTAGAGAAGTTTGAGCAAGATTAGGAAAAGGTTTTGGGTGCAGTAACTCATTTATCAATGAGCTACTCCTTCTGCACTAATTATATTTATACTACATTGTCTTGTTCTGTCTGTATTGTCTTGGCCATGACACCGATTTTGGTTTGGCGAGAATGTCTGCTTCTTCCTCGTTTCTTTCTCTCTTCTTAACTGTAGGACCTGTCTAGAATTGTAAGTGGCTCTGTGGTTCCATGCAGACTCCACTGGGTCTCTGCCCCTGAAAGCTGATTCCAAGGAGGTGTGCTGCATCCCATGAGTTCTGGTTTAGTTTGAAAGGCAGAATAGTGCGGTGAAGGGGAGGAAATGATTTGGAGCCCTCATGCTGATGTTCAAGTGGCTACATTACATAGACTCTGTGTTAACATGGACAGTTCACCCAACCTCTATTCTCTGTTTGCTAATCTGTAACCGGGAGAGAATGAGGATATTCTAAGGAGTTGTTAAATTAACACTTGCACTATGCTCACTACAGTGCTTGGATTATAATATGTTTTAAATACATGCTAGTTAATACGTTTACGATTTCAAAGTGGAATGAAGCTCTTACTTTCTCTTTCAGGACTATCACACACTCCTGGTTCCATGAACCTACTAATGTTCCATCATGTGCCCTGTGCACTAGATCTTCCTTTAACAGCAGCTCTGAGTCTTGGATGTTCTGTAGGGTAGGAAATTGATCCATTCCAACATCAAAGTTTCTTCTTGGGGGTTACTGTTTCTTCCAGGGATCTGAACTAGGAGGAAAGTTTGCCCAACAACAAACAAACAAACATAGTTTCCAGATGTTCTTTACCCTTTCCTCATCTCCAGAGGAACATTTTAACTTTCCATAATGTCTTTGTAAGACCAGTGTTTGATGGGTAGTGGTTCAGATAATGGCTAACCCACCCATAATTATTCCGGCTGAATCAAAATGTACTTCCCCCTACTCAAGTCTCCTACTACCCAACTCCTAGGATAAGACAGGATAAATATAGTTAAGAAACAAAGGAAGAAACCATAATAGCATATCTCTATAATGCTTTAGATAAAATTCCATTGAATAAAGTTAAGTTCATCTCCAAGTAATGGTATATGTTCTTAATATTTATTAGAATCTTTTTGAGAAAGTCTTCATGATTCATTTTGGAATCTTTCCTTAGGCATTTTTTCTGACAGGGCCAGTTTTCTTACAGACTGTTTTGAAAAGGAAGTTTTCTGAGCAATGTTTTCTATAAATTCTCTTCAAAATTTTCCTACCAAGAAAATTCCCTAAGACATTGTTCCTATGAAGAAAATTATATTCCGCCTGCCAAGAATCATCATTTTGGAAAAAAAATAAGAAAATCTTAGCAACAATCTTCTTCTATGTCTTAGAATCTGAGGTAACTTTCCAGTCAGTATAACATATTTCAGTGGCTTCATTCTAGTTATGGCACATGATTAAAGTATTAAATAATATTTTTTTGAAGACTATAAAGTCATGTTGGGTGTAACATTTTTTTTAAGTTTAAAAGTCTCCAAATACAATTTAAATGTGTATGTGTGTGTGTGTGTGTGTGTGTACATACACTTCCATGTGTTGGTATTTCATATACATCTAAGTATACTATTTTAAATCAGGCTTCAGTCAGACAGAACTGAATTTCAGTACTGACTCTGCTACTCATTATCAGTATGTCCTTGATTAAGCCACTAAGCTCTGTAAATCTTAGCTTTTCCGTCTGCAAAATGGTGCACTAAGCAAGGTTATTTGATTTTGTTTGATATACATAATAAAATATATAAAATCTTCTATGTAACGCCTTTCCTATAATAAGTACTCAAATGTAAGCTAGCTTTTTATTTGTTTTTAAATAATTTACTTCAAATAGCCAACAGAAAAATGTTTTCTGTAGACAATGTTAACAAAGAATATTGTGTAAAGAAAGTCATTTCATGAGAAAAAGTTTTATTTCACTCTTTAAACTTATTAAAGTTTTAACTGAGAACAGACCAGTTTTGATTAAATACAAATGACTTTTCCATTGTGTGTCTTAGTTTGGACATTAAATTATACATTTATGGCATTTGGGGAAAGCATGAAAGACTTTCTATCAAAAATTCACCTCCAAATCTCAGCCTTTAAAATATTATATGCACCTCTTTACTTAAAAGAATGGTGCTCTATTTAAAATCATTCTATCAGGCATGAAATTGTTGAATTAACTTGAAAAGTCAGGCCAAATGAATGTGGGAAGAAGGTAATCAGAGAGAGCAGTCCATTAGCTCATGAGAAGGAGCAGTTAGTGTTGTCATGTCTGGGCCGAGGCAAAGTTGGTCAGATTGTCCTGCCAAGGAAATGTCGTGGGGGAGGAATTATATTGTCCGGGAAAGAGTCTTAAGAGGAATGTTTCTTTAAAGTCCACGTTAAATCTGCTATTTTGGGTACTAAGACTGTATACCACTAAAAAGAAACTGTTACAGCTGTGACATTTTACCAATAAAAGCCATAGAGATCTCCCACTAGTGACATGCTCTGGTTTGATCATAGCTAGCCTGAAAATGTCAAGACGAATGAGTGTGAGGCATCAATTATTTGTAATTTCCATGTAATTAGTTTCCCCCAAACTCAGAATTTGGGACCTCTATTGGACTGTCCTGGAATTTTCCCTGAAGTATTCTTCACCAGCTGCCCAAGAAGCTCTGGATGAGCTCTTGGAAAGTTACAGAATTGGACTTCCAGAGATAGGATTGGTCCTGGGTTTAGCTGCTCTTTAGAGGACTGAGTCCAGTTGAGCTTGCAAAGCTCTTGGGTTTGACGGTGACTGCAGTTCATCAGTAGGATACAGACACTTTGAGTGTCTGGAGTTGAGGGAGATCCATTCTGGATTGCCTAAGGTGTGGTCTCCCAATCCCTGAGAAGTAGCTGATGTCTTACTACAAACCCACACATTAAGGGTGAAGAAAGAAATTAAAGAACCCAGTCAGTCCAATGCATTCAGCTTTGCGAGAGACACCACAGTGAACTGGTTGAGAATTAGCTTTTGGATAATGACAAGAAATTCATCCAGAGGTGACTGGAAAGGAATTGGGATAGAAGCTCATTGTGGAATGGGACTACATGGCTGGGAGGGCCCAACTTTCTAAGAAAAAGAATTCTCTCAACTTTCTAAGCTTCTCACAACTTTCTAAGACAAAGGACAGAAGTTTGGGAAGTGTAGTAGATTGACTGCCTCAATTGTGGTCCCAATTAATGACTATCTATGTCCTTTGTGATGAAACCTTGCAGCTTCTCCACAAAGAGATAGAATCTGTATCTTCTCTTGAATCTTGGGACATCCTTTGGTCAATAGGCAGGGTGAGCAGTAAGTGTGTGCCACTTCCTAGTCTAGTCCTCAAGAGGCCCTCTGAGTTTCTATTTGCCTTCTTGGAACTTTAGCCTTAGCCAGAGAACAAGCCTGGGATAACATCCAGGAAAAAATTAACATAGCAGGCCCAAGACTGCTATCTTGGAAAGACCTGCTTCAAAGATGGGCTTTTAGCTGGTATGTGTTTCAGGAATATTCTCACGACCCTAACTAATAAGAGTGGTTCACTGTACCTAAAATGTTTGTGCAAACAATGTGGTTTATGCTGAACACCTGTTCTTGTTCTGAGTGTCTGGAGTTGTGGTACATGCCAGGCAAAGGGTGCTTACGTGACCAGCCCCTACTACAAACCCTGGGCATTGAGTCTCTAATGAAATTTCCCGGTAGACAACATTTCAGACGTGTTGTCACGATTCATCACTGGAGGATTTAAGCACAGCCTCTCTGACTTTACTAAGGGAAGACTCGGGGAAGCTTGTACCTGGTTTTCTCAGGACTTCGCTCCACATACATTTGCTTTTGTGGATTTCTTGCTTTGTAGTCTTTTGTTGTAATAAATCACAGCCATGATGTGCAGTTTCCAGGCTCTCGCCTCCATGTGGAAAAGTGTTCACTCGGGTAGTAAATGGCCATCAACTATGATTGGATGGCCATCAGCTGTGGCTAGTTGGCCATCAGCTGTAACCAGTGAGCCATTGGCCACTAATATAACTGCTGTGGCTATGCTAGAAGAAAAGGGGGGCTAGCAAGAAGATGGTGGCTGAGCTAGCAAGAGCGTATTGCAGTTAGCAGAGCGGATTGCAGTTAGCACAGAGGATTGCAGCTAGCAAGCGAGACTGGTGCAGGAAGACCCCTTGTTGAGGTGCTGGCGGATGTTTGTTTCCTGTGTCTCCAGCCCAGCCTCCAGCAAGACTATAGTGGTGTGACTCCCCTACCTATGGCTCTGTGGGTGTTCCTTTTTGGCCTCACCATGTCCTGCGTTCTTATGTGGGGAGCTGGAGCTGAGACCCCGCATGCCGCCCCGCGTGACACATGAGTAGATTTATATCCTGTATCCTATGTCTTTGCCGAGTAAATCATTGAATCTGGGGAGTGGTCTTGGGACCCCTGACACAGCCTGCTGAAGAATGAAAGACAAACGAAGAAGAGACATTTTCCCACTTGAAGACATTTAAATCAGCTGAGAGTCAGCTGACTAACAAACATGTGAGTGAATCCCATTTAAACACCCAGAGAAGGGAGCAATTTTGGATTTTTTTACTATTTAAGGTAAAAGTCTAGTGTTGCCCAGTCAAGAGTAGGCAAGATCAATAGACCTCACCAGCCAATCTGTAAGCTTGTGCGAAATAATAAATGATTGTTGTTTTAAGACCCTAAGTTCCAGGGTAATTTGTTACGCAGCAATAATTAACTGATATAGGAGCCTATGAACTAAGTAAAAGATAACTGAAAATCTTCAGAACAGAGATTAAAACTTGATTGACAAGAGAAATAGTTGAAGAGTTCTCAATCTGACAAAAATCCAAATCCTTTGCATATTAGTCAGTAGATTACCTAAATGAGACATGTAAAGCCAAATAAATAAAATTGATTTTCAATATCACAAAAATGTGCTACACAAGTTGGACTGGCCTGTGGAAAGTTACTTTCAATCAAGGCATCGGTTTGACTAACACTTTCCTTTAACCAACTGTTTAATTTCAAATTGCCTTCAGCTTTAAAACCATGAATCCTGGCTTCAAGGATAATTATCTCTAAAGGCTGGGCAGTTTTTTTCAGGTGACTTTAATAGGCACTAATATTTAAAAAATGTCTTTGGCTCTGTTTTGTTGAGGCATTATCAGATTAAAAGAAATACAAACTATGGGTCTTCCATTTTGTACTTTATAATTGATTTATAAAGTGGGAATCAACTGATGCTGACCCTTCAGTAATTTCTAGCATTACTTTGAAGATTGAATGTTTGTATTCTTTGAAATTATTCTGCCAAAATTTAGACTAAATGGAAAGAATAGTAACATCTTCTCATTCATTATTTTGAACTGGACCAAAACTGTGTATTATATGAAAATATCATTTTTAAATTACTTAAAAATGGAAATAAAGTGGCTAATCACTATCAATAAAGAGCATTTGTAAAATAAAATATACTGCAAAGCAGACCCTGATAAATATCACTGCTGTAGAACTACAAAGCAGAGCTTGATAAATATCACTGCTGTAAATCAAAATGAGGAAAACAATTTCAGTTTTTCATGGAAGATACATTTGCTATACATTTTTAAAATCTGGGAAAAGCTATTAAGTTCACAGTTCCTCATAAATTTTATGAGAAGCACTCTTGACACTAAATTACTTAAGAAAAATAAATAGTAAACTTCCTGGATTCACTGAAATGTGCTTTTTTTATAATTGAATAATTTCATGTAGATTAAGTATACGTAACTTCATTAATCTCAACAGTTCATTTTGACCCAGAGCATTAAACATACTTTTTTTTCTCCCAATAGATATATAAGATGAGTCAGCAAACATTGGAAAACACATTGGTGAGTTAGGGAGTAGATTTCAAATTAATGGAACAGAAATAAATTAGGAAGGCCTCCAAATATATAAAATTTTCTGTATTTTAGTAGATGATTTTTTTCCCCTGGATATACATCACATGTACTGGATGAAATTTAAGTTTTTGTTTGTTTTGCTTATTCTATTTATTGTTTTCCTAATAAATGTGTATTATTTATTAGATACTCTTTCCCGGGCAATCATACTGGATGCTTAGCTTGGCATCAAACACATGGCTGGTTAGCTCAGCTAGTTAGTAATCTGTGCTAACATCAGTACCAATTACAAGAATTTCTTCCTTCAAAATCAAATAAATAACCAGAAGGAATCTCTTCACAGAAGCAGCTAAGGAACCACCATCGCAAAACTATACATATATGCATAGTCTGTCCTGTTTTTGTCGAGGCAGCATCAGTCAGCTGGCATCACATAGATGAGAACAGGTACTATTAGATGGACAGGTAGTACTTAATCAGACAAACTCCAAAATGAACTTCAACCTTCTGTTACCCCAAGCCTTCTGTTCCATCAAGTCATGCAGTTTATGCACTCACTCATAGAGGATATGAATGGAAATCGTCAGATGAGTTTAGTTAGAATTTAATAAATGTTTAAATTGGTACACAATGTTGCTGCTATTTGAATCAATACTTTCTCTGTGATCTCAGACTGTTACTCTTCTTCATTACAGAACAATAATGTGTAAGAATTAAGGAAGAATGAAATATTATTTATGTCATTTTGGAGGATCTTAAAAAGAAAAGTTTTAAATTTTTCACAGAAATCAATGCACATATACAAAATAAGAAAAGTATGCAAATTTAGGGAAAGAAGTACATACACGATTTTTGTAAAACATGAACTAGAGTGTATTTAACACTCAAACTACCTATTGATTTTAGTTTATTCTCCAAGAAACAAACATCCACAATTACTATCATGAACTTGTTACCACAAAATGTTGCATCACAAGTTTTTTGTGCATTAGCCCAGGATAAATACATAATTGTAGTGAATTAAAGAGGAATTGCAAGGTGGGTGGCAGTTTGAGAATCACTCTGGCCTCACTCTCTCCTGATTCCCTACGGAAGTGACTCAATTTTAAATGAACAAGGAATCATTCTTCAACTGATAATCACGAAGTTTTTGTTTTGTTTTGTTAATTTCCTAGTTAGGTACTGGGAAGAACACCTAGTCTAAAAGTTTAATCTAGCCCAAGGTAAATGTGATGGTTAATTTTACGTGTCAGTTTGGAGGATGATCACATACCTATCCCTCTTTAATCTGTTCAGATGGTTAAGTATACAATTTGATTTTCTAGTGCTAAACCAATCTTGTATTATTGGGTTAAATCTTAAATCGAACATTGGCATATATTTTCTTGTTTACTTTTTTCCAGCTTTGGTTGCCAATATTATGTTTAGGATTTTTGTGCTGCTCATCATGGGTGAATTGGCCTATAATTTTTTCACACTATCCTTTTCTGGTTTTGCTACTGAGTTTATGCCAGCTCCATAAAATAAATTGAGGAGATTTTCTTATTGTTCTGTCTTCTTAGAGGTTTTGTGTAAGAGTATAATTATTCCTTAAATGTTTTGTAGAATTAGCCTAAAAGTTGTTGGGGATAGTTATTTTATTTGTGGGAAAGGTAGAAAATACAAATTCAATTTTTAAATTGATTTTAGAAACATTGTCTTCTATTTCTTCCTGAGCTTTCTAAGACCTCATACACATACACACACATACACACATACATGATATATCCATATATATTTACGATATATATATATCACATATAATTGTATATTTAATTTACCTTTTCAAATTTATTGATAGAGCTATTCACAATAGTTTTTTATTAACCTTTTAGTCTCTGCTGAGGCTATAATTATGTACACTGCTTTAATTTCTTATGCTAGTTAGTTTTTGTTTTTGCATTTCTCTATTATTTTCTTGACCAAATTTATCATACTAATTTTATTACTATTTTCAAAAAAAAACCAAAACACTTTTTTTATCCTCTGTATTTTAACTCTTGTTCTTACCTCATATTTCTAGGCTCTTTGGATTTAATCTCTTACTCTTTGTCTAACTTATGGTTCTCAATGGGGGTAGTACCATCCACCTAGAGACATGTAGAAATGTGTGGGGGCATTTTCTGTTTTCACAACTGTACAGTGCTATTGGCATTTAAAACTTTAAAAGGCCAGGTTGATACTTACCCTGTAATGCATGGGACATTCCCGCTCAACAAAGAATTGTTCTTCCCTAAAGGTTAACAACATATCTGTCGGGAAATTCTGGCTAACTCTGTAATTGAATACTTGCTCATTTACTGACCTCCGTTTTTAGGGCTACACATGGCCCCATATGAACAGCTTCCAGTGTATTCCAGTAGTTTCACTATTTACTATATACATCATATTTTTATTGTCATTTAGTTTTATCTATTTTCTACTTCATCTCGTAATTCCTTCCTGGAAGAAAAAAGTTGATTTTTTTTATTTTAACCACACGAGGTAACCAAATTCCTTATCTTCTGCTTCAAACTTATTTCTTCCTCTGTTTTCCATATCTCAGTATATGGCAGCTCCATTTTTTTGTTCCAGTTTCTTGGGCCTAATGCATTTCAGTCATTTTTGACTCCTCCATTTCTTTCTACATTCAATATCTCAACAAATCCTTTTGACTCGATCCAGAGTCCAACCACTTCTCATTATTTCCACTGGCACTAATCTGGTCTAACCTACCATCACTTCTCACCTGCAATATTACAATGGTCTCCTAATAGATCTTTTTCATCCGCCTGGAATCAATTCAGTGTACTTGATCTAAAGTAATCTTTTAAAAGCAAATGTCAGATCAAGTCACTCATCTCCTCAGAATCCTCTATTGATTTTATTTTTTATTTTTTCCCCATACAGAATAACGACCCAGTCCTTACAAGGAATCACATAGTCCCTGCTTCATCTGCTCCCTGATACTTCTATGATTTCATATTTTACCCAAGTACTGCTCAATCACTCTGCTCTAACTGCATTGGCACCTTTGTTTCTTTGAAGATATCAAACATGTTCAACCTCAGTATTTTCACATCTTCTATTTCTGCTGTCTTGAATACACAAAGTTATTTTCAATATCACTTTATTACAAAGGCCTTCTTCAACAATCTGTTCAAAACAGCACCCCTTATCACACTGTCTCATTGGCTTTCTTCATTTCTTAGCACTCACTATTACTGACAACACACACACACACACACACACACACACACAGTCTCTGTTTCCCTGCTGAAATATGTACTCCTGTATACTCCAAAGTTCTGTTCCAGATGGAAGATAGAGGATAAGCCTTCTGTTATTCTTTTTTATTTTTATTCTAATTCAACCAAAGTGTGGTTTCTACTCTCCTGTTGCTCACATACCCCAGAAAATGGAAAATGTCTATTGCCTAGTCTTCCTCAGGGACCCAGCTTCTTAAATAGAACTGTTACCTCTGGACCTGTTCAGAGAATCAGGGTTTGCACAATTGCTGGGCAAAATAGAGGAAAGAGACAGTTAAGAGAGATAGGTGAAAGCTTTTGTTAGGTTTATCTTTTAAAGCTTTAAAATTCAGAGTATTTACATACCACTCTGTACATATTAGTCTTTTTTTATTAGATTTTTTAAACTTTAAGTCTCTAGTATGATGAAACTATTTTTTAAGCCAAAAATAGAGTGATAGACTCACTAAGCAGAGTATTTTATGGATTGAAGAAAATATTTTATGACTAGAATATGGAGATCATAAAGGATCATAATCTAAAAATATGGTGATATTTGGGATTTACAAATTTTAGGAAGTTTGCTCAGTCACATACATATGATAGCTCATATAACTGCACTATTAGATCAAATGAAAAACACATACTCTGTATATGAAGTCCACTGGGGAATCTTTTAAAACAAATGTAGGGGATGCCCTCTTGTGTTTGATTTTCTCCATGGTAAAACATATTTCAGAAAACCATCTTTACTTCTCAATCTAATTTTAGCTATGCTATTATTCTATAAAAATTGAAAACATGCTTAACATTTATTAGGTGTCTAAAAGGCATTAGATATGTTTAAAATACAATCTCTTCTAGAAATCATTTCTCTGTCATTAGAATGACTCTCCTTTACTGTTTTTCCTCTGCTGTGATATCATATTAACATTGTAAAAAACGAATAGTCTATTGAAAAATTTATGTTTGAATATAACCACTTTCTTTTTGTCAAAATAATAGATATAGCTGTGGACAAAACATACATTTGTGAATTATTTTATATATTCAAGAGTGCTTTCACGTAAAATATTTCCCTTGTTTCTCAAAATAATTTTGTGAAATATCTAAGTTAAGAAGTATGCTTCCCTGTCTTTGAGATGTGAAAACTGAAGCCCTGAACTTCAGCAACTATTGGAACCATAATGCAAGTCCATTAGAGAAGTTGGCCCTGAGCCTGTCCCCAGACTTTCACCCTCTTAAGGCTGGACTTGACCTGTGAGGCTTAACAGTGAACATATACCGTATTCTGAGCAAACGTTTGTGACCCATAGCCTGACATATGATCTTTCTATAGAACAAAATACTGAAAATAGGAAATAACTTAGAAAACTCCAGACATTATTTATAATATATGTGTCACATGTATATATCATATATGTATTACAATATACATGTGTGTGCATGCATGAGCCAAAGTATGTATCCATGTTCCCTTATCTCTGTAAGCTACCAGTTATTCAAATTTTAACTGTCAAGGTTTTACAAAGGCAAGTTCTGCTATGGAGAAAATTTCAAAATGTTTGATGTTTAAGTATGACTAAATACTAGAAACACTTATCTATTTTAGCCTTCCTGAATTAGGAAACACCTAAAATCCAAATATCAACTACTTCTGGTACCTACCTAGTAAATGTTTGAAAGATTTACAAAAATGGGGGATAGCCGTGAAGGTACACTGCCATTGCTACATTACTAAAATCTTCAGTCTGATTTAGTCCTAGGAATCAAAGAGTGTTTGTAATTTGCCAGAATGTCTCCAAAATTATTTAAGTGCTGAAATGGAATGGATGCCCTTTTCATTTTATAAATGGCTTTTTTTTTAGACTATGAGTTGGATGTCCTTTCCATTTTATTAATATGATATCTTATGTGATTCTGGAATAACAGGTCTGGTCAACTGATCATCCAATCTCTGCATTTAGGACCAAACTTGTTAGACATGAAAGATCGTTTAGAAGATCAGCAATGAGACAAATAATAACAAGTGTTGGAGAGGCTGTGGAGAAAGGAATCATCATAGCCTGTTGGTGGGAATGTAAATTGGTGCAGCCACTATGAAAAACAATATGGAAGTTCCTCAAAAAATTAAGAATAGAATTACCATATGACCCAGCAATCTCTCTTTTGGGTATCTACCAAAAGTATCTGAAAAAAAATGATCTGTAAAGATATATGTACTCCAATGTTCACTGCAGCATTATTTACGGTGGCCAAGACATGGAAACAGCCAAAGTGTCCTTCGATAGATGACTGGATAAAGAAAATGTGGTATACATACTCAATGGAATACTATTCTGCCATAAGAAAAGATGAAATATGGCCATTTGCGATAACATGGTTGGATCTTGAGATTATTATGCTAAGCGAAATAGATCAGAAAAAGTCAAGAACCATAGGACTTCACTCATATGTGGAATATAAAACTGGAAGCAACAAAGGAACAAGACAAACAAAAAGGAAATAAAAACTCATAGACACAGACAATAGTGTAGTGGTTACCAGAGGGTAAGGGAGGAGGGGAGATAGTAGAAGAAGGTAAAGGGGATCAAATATATGCTGATGGAAGGAGAACAGACTCTGGGCGGTGAACACACAATGTGATATATAGATGATGTATTATAGAAATGTACACTTGAAACCTATGTAATTTTACTAACCACTGTCACCCTAATAAATTTAATTTAAAAAATTAAAAAATAAAAGAACATGCAAACAGAGAGGGAAGAACACAGATGTTGCTGGCTGTGGTGAGATGACATGTGTTGCTTCATGAAAGCTACTTCATGGCCATGTTCTTCAAGTTGACAACTGAGCACAGATTTCACCTCACAGGAAACATTCTTAACAGACTCTTCAGGGCAAGAAACCAATTACAAATCTTATCTTAACCATCTATTGCTTTGCAGGCTGTCTGCTGTTACGATGACTGAGGAGTGTCTGCCCTCTGAGGGTTGCTGCTCTTCACTGGCTAGAGTTCATTCCTTGAAAGGGTTTGGGGTCATGGAGAGCTTCCATACATTGTCTAGATCAGGGGTGTCCAAACTGCAGCCCGCGGGCCAACTGCGGCCCACAATCCATTTTTAATTGGCCTGCAGCAAATTCCAAAAATATATTTAGTTTACTTAAATAAACCAGGTGAGGCAATATGTACTTCACCTCGAGTGAGTGGCCCGGCTGTTTGTGTATTTTACCGCATATGGCCATTGGTGAAAAACGTTGAAAAAAGTTTGGACACCCCTGGTCTAGATGGTTAACAGTTACTCTAGGACCTTTCTGGCTGAAATAACTGCTGAGTGTTGTGTTGTATATCTGGTTGGGGCATGTTGCTTTTGTTTTGTGTTGGTGGTTGTGATAAACTTTTTTTTTTTTAATCTAGCCTGAATGAACCCTTTGCCTCTTTCCTGCCACACAGTGTAATAGGTAAAATATTTATTTGTTTATTTAAAAAAATAATTAGATGAGGCAATGAGACTTGTTAAGTGTGTACTTATCAAGGCATGAGATATGAGCACACAGACAATCCACCCGTGCTTTGTCCTATGAGGCTAATTCAGGTGACCTCGTAGGTGGGATCTTTAGAGGTAAAGGGTGTGCCCAGTGACATGCTACATTCCAAACAACCCACCTCCACCCTGCTGTGCTGGTGACGGAGCGTCACCTAGCGGATTTACTACTGTCAGGCCAGCATGTAAGTCTCCTGCTACTTCCGGACCCCAAATGGAAAACAAAAGCTCGCTGTTATAGGTTCTTTTTTTTTTAAATTAAATTTATCGAGGTGACATTGATTAATAAAATTATATAGAAAGGTACACTTGAAACCTATAGGTTCTAGCTGACGGGCTATTTTTTCCTATTATTTTTCCATTGCTGTATCAGACTAGTAAATAGGAATGATGGTGGGAAATGAACTATAAATGTATGTGTGTGAGGTTATGAGACTGGGTGTGTATGAGTGTGTGTTTGTGTGTGTGTGTCACAGACCGACAGAACAAGCCTAGAAAGAGGTCTTTGTCAGAAGAGTAATATTAACATTATTTACAATTTTCAGAACAAATTGCAACGGAATTGCCATCTGAAACTATCAATATAGTACACGCATAAATAAATAAGCCTGTTTGTTTTTATTCTTGCAAAATCTTTTATAGAGAATGTGAAACCTCTCTGGAAACCGTGTCTAAACATATACCCAAATAGCAAGCTTTGGTTTTACAAAACAGTGGACAAATCAGAGTTATATGTTACATATTAATAAGCTTTCATTTGTGTATTTCTTTGAAAGTAACAGAATTCTGTTTCCAGGGTATTAACAGAGGGAGTGTGTGTGTGTGTGTGTGTGTGTGTGTGTGTGTGTGTGTATGTGTGTGTGTTTGTAAAACCGATACCCCTTTTAAATGTCCATAGCGCTTCCCTTAACTTATTCAACCTAGCAGCCTAATAAGGAGAATCATAAGCAGAGTCACAAATTATTGTGAGGGTCAGAGAAGGGGGATCATTAAAAACTTTTTAAAGAACTGTTCAACTTAATAGAAGCAACAATAAGAAACAAAAAGTACAGGTACAATTCTTCGACTCTGAAAACTTTCCAATTGGTAAATTCTGGACCCTGAATACTTACTAGCAGGTGACTCAAAGTGAATTGCCACATTTACCTATTACCAGTGCCCAGGTGTTCCTGTCCTTTATTCCAGCTGCCCCTGAGGCCAGCCTGCAGGCGATTCTATCTCTGAACCCTCACCTTTACCAAAGGGGCCCGTAGGCAGGATTGGCTACAAAATGTGTGGGGTCCAGTGAAAAATGAAAACGAGAGGCCTCTTATTAAAAAAAAAAAAGTTAAAATTTTCAAAATGATGATGGCAGAACATGAAATTCAGCATGAGGTCTTTGTTAGTATGCAGTTCTGTGTGACGGTGTGGGCCGGATGCCCGTGAAGTCAGCCTTGCCTGGCTGATTTTACTGTTTTTCCACTGGGTTCTGTGCTAGTTAGCTTGTGACTCCTTTCTCGATTACAACACATCCTGCACACGTGTTAGGGGTATACTTCAATATTCCTCAGTATTATAAGATTCCTCAGTATTCAGTATTCCTCAGTATTATAACATTCAATTCTAACTCTGAATTACACTTGCTCATGGGTAGCTTTAGATCAATGTCAGAGCAAGTCTGTTTGGCCTCCCAAGATCCTATCCTAGTTCGGATTTTCATGGGCCAACCCACCAGCACTCTCTCTCCTCTACCCACTCCAACAGAAACAAGACGAAAATTATGCCTTTGTTTACATGTTTCTCCACATCCGTCAATGAACTTCCCACCACATGCAAATCATGAAGGAAGGAGCTCAGCTAGAGTCAAAAATTGTGCAGGGCCCTGTGAATTTGCCCAAAACCTATTTTAACTGAAAAGATTTTAGTCAATTCAATAATCTCTATTTTAAAAACAATTTAGGATTATCAAGTAGACATCAGTTTGGATGTTCCTTTTTACTAATGGAAATGAAAATGGTATTTACCAAGTATTTAATACATGCTGGGAATTTTTACACTCTGTCTTATGGTATCCTCACAACAATCTTGGGAGGTAAGTTTTCATATTTTCCATCAGCCTGAAGAAGTCTGTACAGAGCTATGGATAATTCCATTGTTGGCAACAAAACCAAATATCTGGGGAAACCCATTTTGGGAAGTGTTGAATGAATGTCTAGAATCTCCTCCAAAGCCCCCTCTTTCCTCAGTGATGGAAATTTGGCCACCACCCTCAGTGCCATCATTATCAACACCTTCTGTTCCTGCTGTCATGACCTCCATGCCCTGGGTGGTGTCCCAACGTGGGTCACTTCACACCATAACCTGATCTTCTCTGGAACCACATGGCCAAAGGTGGACCCTTTTACTCCCTAAACTGGGTAGGAAGCAAATTCCATAATCCTGAAGGGCTGGGAACATCTGCAGGGATTTACTCTCCTCCCTATCCTGCAACTCAGACTCCTTTAGCCTCTTAGAATCTCTGTATTCTGAGGCCTGAGGGTGTTAATGGCACTTTCTTTTCCAGTCCCTCTTCCTGCTTTGTCCCTCCTCACTTTTCCATGGGGGAGATTCACTCCATCTCCCCACCACATTGCCCTCATCTTCACCTGTAAATCCCTGTATTCCCACAGATAATCACAAGATCACCCCCACTGGGGCTCCAAATTTACTTTCTCTCTCTTGGAGATATCTTTGCCATGTTGACAAATGCTTAAGGTAATATAGGTATTAAGCTAAAGGCCCAGAATATAATAAATATGCAGCTCTGCCCAATGTTCAGTTTTTGTCAATTGTTCCACACTGTTTTTCACTTAAGGGTAGAGAGTATGTGGCAAACAGATTTTGGGGGGCCCCAGGGATCCTCATGGTCTGGTGTTCACAACTTTGTAACATCCCCTCCCCCAGAGTATGGGTGGGGCATGGAGCTTGTTTCTAGCAAAGGTGATGGGAAGTCATTCTTTTGATTAGGTTTTGTTTGGTGACAAAAGTGATGGGATGGCATTCTCTTGATTACCATATGTTATATAAGACTCCATTTTGGTAGCTAACAGATTCTAGAATCTCTATTATTCAGGGCTCTCCAGACAGAAAAATTCAATAAGATATGTATAATATATTATGGAGAGAGAGAGAGAGAGAGAGAGAGAGAGAGAGAGAGAGAGAGAGAGAGAGAGAGAGAGAGAGAGATTATAAAGAATTGGTTAATGCAATTATGGAGGCTGGCAAGTCCAAATTCTCAGTACAGTCCAGCAGGCTGGAGACCCAGGAAAGCCTATGGTGCAGAGGTTAAAAGGCAGTCTGCTGCAGGATTCCCTCCTGTGAGGGAAAGCCAGGCTGTTTGTTCTGTTCAGGCCTTCATTTAACTGGATGAAGCCCACTCACACTACCAGCGCCATCTGCTTTACCCGGAGTTCACCAATTTAAATGTTAATCTTATCCAAAAACACCCTCCTGTTGACACATAAAACTAACCATCACATTTCTCTATGCTCATTTTGAAGCAGCAAGATGCTATGAGTCCTACAACCACATGGAAATGAATCCTGCCAACACCCTGAGTGAGCTTCAAATGTATCTTTTGCTAGTTGAACTTCCAGATGAGAAACCAACCCTGGCCAACAACTTGACTGCAACCTTGCAGAGGACCTGTTTAAGCCACGGCTGTACTCCTGGCCCCCAGGAACTGTGAGATGGCAGATATGTGTTGTTTTAAGCAACTGAATTTGTGGTAAATTATTGCACAGCACAGAAAATAATACAGAATATAATTTATTAGAAACTAATTGTTGTTAAAGAATCTCCCATCTCCATTTTAGAAAAGATCTTAATATTCAGTTTATCAAAATTGTATATCTCTTAGTTTGATATGACTTAAAGTATATCATTATTATTAGTACAACCAGTGCACTTCTTTTGTCAGTTTTGCTGATCCTAAAATGTAATCATAATATTGTGCTTCTCAGTGTAACAGTAATGAAACTCATACATCAGTGCTGGATTGTGTATTTTCTACTTTTCTAAACTAGAACATGGAACAGAAAATGAGGACAGTACACACAAAGTAGTACAGAATTCAACATGATGGTTGGGAAATGCCTTCTTATTTTTGTGCCTATAATCAGAGGGCCAAAGCAGATAAGCCCTGGATATCTATTCTCTGGGATTCTATGACCCTTTGGACAAACGTTTGACTTTACATCATCTTGCACTCAAGAAAGTAAATTAATTCTGAAAGTCAATGCCAGGCAGGTACATTATACAATACTTATATTCTCTCTGTATCAAAAGAGTGAGGTTAGAGTGAGTGTTGCTGTAGAAACTATTGACACTATTGTATAAAAGCCCACCACTGCCCTTGAGAAATACTCTTCTATGAGCCGTGGCTCGACAGAGTTCTTTGAGGTGTTTTGAAGGCTTATGTCACTGGACTCTATGCCAAGCCTTCCAACTGATAACGTCAGATTACCCTACTGATACGAGATTGGGATCTTATTTAGTTGACATGACGTTAAAGCTCTGAGCACATATTTGTACATTAACTTCTGACTTTCATAATCTTAGATTAAGTCCAATCTAGGAGATTGTTTATACATGCAACCCACAGGCTGCTTCTGTTGCTTTGGCAATAGAACTTGCTGTGGATCCACCGTTCTTTCTTAAGTTTTGCCAAAATTCAAGTGACAGGAGTAGATTGATCTCCAGTCTGTACCTTTCACCATGCTGACCCATTAATACACAGGGAAGCAAATAAAAATGGACTATGGGCACTCCAATCCTTTCAAAGCCACCGCTGAGGGAATTGCTCACTTTATCCTAACCATGTACAGATTTGTCCTTCAAGATCAGAAAGTAGGAAGGATATGGCTGGATCACTGGCAACATCTGCCTCAGTGGGCGATGCTATCATTGAACTGGGCTCCATGTTTCCAGTGAAAATTGGTGTAGAAGTGAGAGAGG
Organism: Rhinolophus ferrumequinum; assembly: GCF_004115265.2. Lineage (NCBI taxonomy): Eukaryota > Metazoa > Chordata > Mammalia > Chiroptera > Rhinolophidae > Rhinolophus > Rhinolophus ferrumequinum. The sequence continues at coordinate 94,061,266 of NC_046285.1, read as the reverse complement.
CCATGTGACAACATGTAACCATCGGAGACAAGGTGGCTGCAGTTACTGAGGTTAACAGCAAAACCTTAGGAGTAACCACAATGTATTAACCTCAGGGATCTGCGGAATCCATTAATTATGGATCCTTAAAACCAAATCAGATGGGAAGTAGCCTAAGGTCCCACTTTATCTAAGTAACGGCAAACATAAACCACTAGATATACTGAATGGAGACCAGATTTGAATCATAATGATAGGATGGCTCAGCTTGTTACCCAATTTCCAGATTTATATTGTATAACAAATCTAGAGACTCTTGAATAAATAGGAATCTGAGTACCTGAAAGCTCCTTTAACATTGCCATTAGTATACACGATTGACCTTCCTTCTCTCTTTTCCCAAAGAGACCTGTAGTTACGCATTAGGGTGAATATACAATAGTAAAGGAAAATAGCCATACCTTTTTGTGATTGTTATACCTGAGCTAATGCCAATCTCTAAAGACCGAGACACCTCCAGGTCCACCACCTACAGTTGGAGTTTATGAGTATTCTGACCCAAGTCCATTTTACAGCACGGCCAAGTGTTCCATTAATTTGTTCATTGCACCCACAGGATGTAGAACACAGATCCTAAATGCATAGTTGAAAATAAAATTCCCAGACCCCATTGGCTCCCTGAAACATGGAGTGAGAGCCATTATGGTGGGAGATCTCACAGGATTCTGTTCCATCCCACAAGATGAATAAACCGAAACAGTACTACATTTTCCAAAGGCTTAAGAGATGAAACTGTGGTAATGCCCATACATTCTCATTTAACTTGTCTGGATGGCACCTACAGTTGGCAGCCATAACTTGGAGAATGAAAGTAGATTTACCATAAATAAAATTAGATGGTAATTTAAACTGCAATAAATGGCCACATTTTATCTTTTTATGGTACTAAAGCAACACAGCTGTAAATTTCTGCTATGCAGTCATTGTTTCTCTATATCTATCAGTAAAGACCACCAAAGCAATTTCTTTACATTTGTCAATGATAGCAATGCATCTTCACTATTCTAGTTTAAACAACATCAATTCTCCGATTCTCTGTTATTATTTACTTCTCAAGGACCTTGATTGTCCCATCAACCCACAGGCTGGTTCACCCTACTGGTGAGATGGCCAGGAGTCCCTGGTAAGCAAGAAGCAGTGGCACCCTTGGTTCCCTGGTAAGACAAATATGAGGCAGCATAGACTCTCACAAAAATCAGAAGTTTGCTACTTCAGGGAAGATTTAGGAGGTCCAGGGGGCTGGCAAAGATAAAGATATCCAATACAATGTGAAATGACATTTATTCTAGCTTGTACCCTTTTTCCTCTAAGAAAGAGGCATAAAGCTTTTTACACTTCTTTAAATTTTAGAGGCAAATAACTTTGGGTGAGCGGTTTTGACCATTTACCAAGCATCCTGTGAGAATGCCAGCTTTGAATGGGGATCAGATCAAGAAAACTCTTCAGCAGGCCCAGACTATGGTGCAAGCTGTTCTGCCATGTGTGCTGCATAGCCTATCAGATAAAATAGTTTTCAAAATATCTGTGGCAGCTTAGGATTCTCTGTGGAGTCTTTGGCAAACGTGGATAGGAGAATCACAGTGCAGCCTTTGGAGATTTTAGAGAATCCATGTTCCCTTCTACAAACAAATTCTCATCCTCATTTCCATTCTTCTCTCTCTCTCTCTCTCTCTCTCTCTCTCTCTCTCTCTGAAACAGTACCTGGCTCACTACTGAGTCCTTGAAGAAATGGAGTTCCTGACCATGGAATATTACATAACCATGTGGCCTATGCTGTCCAAAATGAACTATCTCTTGTCTTATCCTCCAACTCATAAAATTCAGTGTGAACATAGCTGTACTCCATCGTCAAGGAGAAAAGTTTTAAACGAGATTAGGATACAGACAGTTCTGAAGGCACAAGTAATTTCTATGAGTGGCTGGTTTACCTGTCCAGGGCTTCTACATCTACTGCGGTACCGTGTCTCCCTTATTCCACATTTGTGGCTTAATGGTGAGCTCTCCATGACCAATTAATAGAGAACAACAAAAAAAATTGAATTGGTTTATAAATAGTTCAAAACTAAGGAAGACTTGGAGTGCTGTAGGATCACAGATATCCTTGAAGGGGGAGGGTGGACAGAACAAAACTTTCATCATCTGGATCTAAACTTTGAATGAAAAGAAAGATGATCAGAATGATGTAACTATACTGATCCATGGGCAGTAACTAATGGTTGATTAGCTAGTTAGGAACTTGGAAGAATGATTGTATTCGTTACAAAGACATCTGACTCCTAGGTGGATGTGGACGTTTAAGAATATGCTTAAGGGAGAATAATTGTGTCCCATGTACATGTTCCCATAGGCACCAACTGTGTAGGATCTTGTCAATGAAGTGTTGCCCAGGTTGATCTGTTCTGTAGACGCACCTTAACCCCTTTCCCAAGCCAACTAGTGCCTGCTCGATGTGCTTATGGACAAAGTGGCGATGACGTCAGAGCCAGAGGTTATGCATAGGCACAACAACATGAACTTCCCCTTTTAAAAGCAGATCTAACTACCACCAGTTTTAATTGTGTAAATAACCAAAGGCAGAGACCAACGTTGATTTTCACCATACCAAAATGGGAGCAACCAGTTAACCAGTGGAAGCTTGGTTACACTGGATCTTTTCCATCATGGAAAGGGCTTCAGTTTGTTCTCACGTTAACAGACACTCATTCTGGATGTGGATTTGCCTTCTCCACTCACCATGCTTCTTTCATCACCACCATCTGTTGACTTATCAATGCCTCATTCATCATCTCATTGACTCAGTTCACCTAACAATACTCCTGATCAACATTCTTTTTACAGGAAAAGAACCAAGTCAATGAACTACGCCTGTGGAATTGCTTCTGGAAGCAATTGTGTGGAATGAAATTGAAGGACATCACAATACTCAATACCAAAACGCATATAAAGTCACTCTAATAAAAAAATTCTAGTCCCTTAGAGATACAAGCAAATCTCCTCCCATTATCAAGCTCCAAAATAGGTATTTAAAAATTTAAATCTACTCTTTCAAATTAAAGCACAAAGATGTTAAAAGAGTTAAAATTCTTAGTCTCACAAGTGAAATTTCAGAGTCCAAAAATTTCAATTTAAAGGTTAATAATCATCCTCTTAAATTGGTTATTTTCCTCAGTTTCAGGAAAACATTTAACATAAGTGATGTTGAAGAACCTTTATCAGCCTGAGGCTCTTTCTCATTCAAACGTGTGCAATATTTTCCCGAGCCGCACAACTTGGATTAATTTAGTTCCGTATGCCTCATGAGCCTCATTTATAAAGTATTTAAAGATCTCATAAGAGACACAATATCATCTCAGCACTAATCCCACATCAACAATGTTTAGAAAACACACCATCGTCAGCCCCTCAGTTATCATCCTAGCCAAAATTATCTTCCTAGAATCCAGTATTTGGTGTTGTCCAAAGCCATGGCAGGCACACAAAATGTCACAGGGAAAGAGAAAACCATATGGTCTTCAGCCACAGGGGGGTGCCGATTGGTAAATACCCGTGGTCAAGAAGACATAACCTGAGAACTTACATTCAAAAGGAAAAAAAAAAATGAAGATCGAAGATGGCGGAGTAGATAAACACTGCCTGCTTCCTTCCATGAACACATTAAAATTACAACTAAATTATAGAACAATTAACCTGAAGAATCATCAGAAGTCTATCTGAACAGCAGTTTTGTAACTAAGAAGAAACCACATCAAGACTGATGGGAGGGGCAGAGATGTGAACTGGACAGCCACAAACCTCCAGGTGGGATAAAATTGGGAGGGATATCTTGGCCACAGGGTTTCCGCACAGAGGAACAAGGGACCCCAGCCTCCCCAGCCCAGAGTACTGGTACTGGGAAGAGGGGCTCCCACAGCATCTAGCTGTGAAAAACAGTGGGGATTCGAATGACAGGGTGGGATAGAAGGCTGCAGGAAATCTAGGCGTCCTCTTAAACAGCCGTCGCACAGACACACTCGCTTGCTCGCAGGCACTCACCTTGGGCTCCAGCGGAGGTGCGGTGACATGGGGGGGGGGCTCAGAGACATACGGAGGACAAACTGACATGTGTGGCTTCTAGGCGAAGGCTGGAAGACAGGCAGCATTTTCCCTATGTAGGGTTCCTCCTCCCATACATCTGTGTAGCCGGCAGGCAGACGCCATCTTTCCTGTGTTGAGCCCGCCCCCACAGGCCAAATCTGAATCTGATTGGCCTGGTGAGCTCGATTGCTCTACTTCGCTGACTCACTGACATCCTGCCTCACCCAACTGTAGTAGCACTGGAAACTTTATCAGCCGTTGAACCTTACAAGATCCAGCAGGTGGCAGCAGGTGTTGGAGTGTTTGAGCTTTTTGTGGAGCTACCCCAGACATGGTACTAGAGGCAGCTGACCTCAGTTCACAGCTGTGACCTCTCCCACACAACTCCAGGTATAGCACAGGCAACTACCAACCACGGATCACTTTGTAGTTCCTACCACCAACTCCCCAGCCAGTCACAGGCAGTGGGTGACGTGGGTCTGCACCAGAGCCCCTTGCAAGAGGCCCCAGAAACAACATGCTTAGAAGTATCAGGCTATAGCACAACACCACCCAATTAGCCCCACAAGTGGCATACACAAAGGGTGATCTCAATAGGCACCAGAGCCCGCTGGGGCAAATACTACTCCCTGGGGTAAGCCCCCTACACAGCAGCCTGTAATCTGTGGATGTGGCCAAACCACAGCCAATCAGCCTGGGGTCATTTCCACCCACTGATGTGCCAATAGCAATCAAAACGCAACTATAACAGGAGGGCGCACATAAGGTACACTCCTGGAGCACCCAGAACAGGTGATGAGGGAGACTGTGCCAGGGCCCCACAGGGCACCTACTACATAATTCTACTTAACAAACACTGGGAGACACAGCAGATCTACCTAATACATAGAAACAAACAGAGAGGCAGCCAAAATAAGGAAACAAAGAAATACGTCCCAAATGAAAGAATAGGTGAAAACTCCAGAAGAAGAACTAAATGAAATGGAGGCAAACAATCTACCAGAGACAGAATTCAAAACAATAGTTTTAAGGCTGTTCAAAGACGTTAGTGAGAACTTCAACAGAGAGATAGCAAGCATAAAATAGGACATAGAAACCATAAAAAAGAACCAGTCAGAAGTGAAGAATACAATAACTGAAATGAAGAATGCACTAGAAGGAACCACTAGCAGACTAGATGAAGCAGAGGATTAAATCAGTGATTTGGAAGACAAGGTTGTATAAAACACCCAATTGGAACAGTGAAAAGAAAAAAGAATCAAAAAAAAAAAAAAAAGAGGATAGTTTAAGAGACCTCTGGGACAACATCAAGTGTAAAAATGTTTGAATCATAGGGGTACCAGCAGAAGAGAGAAAGCAAGAGATTGAGAACATATTTAAAGAAATAACGAGTGAAAAACTTCCCTACCCTGCTGAAGGAAATAGACATAAAAGTCCAGGAAGTGCAGAGACTCCCAAACAAGCTGAACCCAAACAGGTCCACACCAAGTTACAATATAATTAGAATGGCAAATGTTAAAAGACAAAGAGCAAATCCTAAAAGCAGAGAGAAAGGCAACTAGTAAGTTATAAAAGAGCTCCCAAAGGATTGTCAGCAATTTCTCAACAGAAATTTTGTAATCCAGAAGGGATTGACAGAAAATATTCAAAATCATGAAAAGCAACGACCTGCAACAAAGATTACTCCACCTGGCAAAGCTATCATTTAAAATTGAAGGACAGATAAAGATCTTCCCAGACAAGAAAAAGCTAAAGGAGTACATCACCACCAAACCAATATTACAAGGAATGTCAGAGGGATTTCTTTAACATAACAATAATAATAAAAAGATCAAAATTATGAATAATAAAATGGGAATAGCTACATAGCTATCAATAATTACTTTCAATGTAAATGGATTAAATGCTCCATTCAAAAGATATAGGAGAGCGGAATGGATAAGAAAACAAAACCCTTACGTACCTATGCTGCCTACAAGAGAATCACTTCAGATTGAAAGACACCCACAGAGGGAAAGTAAAGAGATGGAAAAAGATATTTCATGAAAATGGAAACAAAACAAACAAAAAAAGCTGGGGTAGCAATACTTATACCAGACAAAACAGACTTTAAAACAAAGGTTATAACAAGAGACAAAGACGGAACTAGTAATCCCACTTCAGGGTGTTTATCTGAAGAAACACAAACACTACTTCAAGGGGTCATGTGCGTCCATATGTTCATTGCAACATTGTTTACAATGGCCAAGATGTGGAGGCAGCCTGGGTGTCCATCGATGGACGACTAGATAAAGAGGAGGTGGTGTATATATACAATGGAATATTGCTCAGCCACGAAAGGGAATGGGTTCTTGCCATCTGTAACAGCATGGATGGACCTGGAGGGTGTTGTGCTAAGTGGAGTGTAGCAGACAGTAAAAGACAGATGCAATGTGATTTCGCTTATATGTGGCATCTAAAGAACTAAATAAACAAACAAGACAGAAACAACCTCATAAATACAGAGAACATATTGATGGTTGCCAGATGAGAGGGTCATTAGGGGTGAGTGAGAAAGGGGAAGGGATTAAGAAGTACAAATTTGTTGTTACACAGTAATGATGGGGATGTAGGGTACAGCATAAGGGATATTGTCAGTAATATTGTAATAACTATGTATGGTGTCAAATTGGAACTAGATTTGTTGGGGTGGTAGATGGGAGGGGGTTGGGGGCAGGGTGAAAAAGATGAAGAGATTAAGAAGTACAAACTGGTAGCTACAAAATAGTCACGGGGAGGCAAAGTAAAGCACAAGGAATATAGTCAATAATATGGCAATAACTACGTATAGTGCCAGGTGAGTAGCAGACTAATCAGGGGGATCATTTCTTAAATTATACAAATGTCTAAGCACTATGCTGTACACCTGAAATTAATATAAAATAATATTGAATGTCAACTGTAATTGAAAAATTGAAAAAGGGGGGAAAAGGTGAAGTGGAATGAGAGGTTCAAATTTCCAGATATGAAACAAATAAGTCATGGGGATGTAATGTACAGCATGGGGAATACAATGGATAATATTGTGATAATACGGTACAGTGTTAGATTGTTGTTGGACTTAACTATGCTGATCACTTCCCTAGGTATATAAATGTTGAATAACTATATTATACACCTGAAACTAACATAATATTGTATGTTATCTATACATTAATAAAAATCTTTTTTAAAAAGTAGGTATAACATAAAGAAAAAACTAATAGAAAAAGTAGCACAGTAATTCGTATCATAAGCCTTCTAACTGTACATTAAAACTTTAATATAAAAAAATAATAAAAATTAAAAAGGAAAATAAATCCTCCCAGCTTGAAGTTAATTCATGAGGCATCGACCAATTTTGTGTAATTCTGTGTACATTTGCCATGTCTGGGACAAAATATCCTTGCGCATGTGGCAGCTCTTTCAGAGTCACATTTGATTCATTTCTTCCTTTTGGCTAAGAATAGAAATTTGCTGTAACGATCACCTCTGTCACCAGTTCCACATTTTCTCCTGAGCGTAGATTTTCTGTTCTGCAACCTGTGTCTGATTCTACTGCTTCTTTATAAGAAATTGCTTAGGTCTGAGAAACTTTGTTCCTAAGAGAGGTTTCTTTCTCATATGCATTGGTAAATCCCAAGTCCTCTCTAGACCACATAATAAGTGACTAGAGCTTGTGGACAAGCCACAGGAATCAAGGCTAACCCCTCTATAGTTTCCTCCTTAACACAAAGCTAGAATTTGGGGCAGTGAACTGACTACTGGGGCCTGACCTCACAATATAAAGCTAGCTCTTTTTTTTTTTTTTAACATCTGTCACCATGATGCTTTCTTTTTTATTTATTATTTTCAGGTTTACAAAACAATATAATAGTTAGACACCCCTTACAAAGTGATAACCTCCTCCTCCAATCTACTACCCCTCTGACATTGTAATAAAACTGTTACAATTCCATTGACTCTATTCCCTATGCTGTACTCTATATCCTGTGACTATATATATATATATATATATATGTATACATATATTAAATTATAGTTGACATTCATTGTTATTCTGCTTCATCCTCAGGTGTACAGGGCAGTGTTCAGGCATCTACACTATTCCTGGTCTCCCTAATAAGATAAGTGCCCATCTAACACCCTACAAAATATGTTGATTGCAGCACTATTCACAATAGCCAGGATGTGAAAACAACCGAAATGCCCATTGGTAGATGACTGGATTAAGAAATTGTGGTACAGGGGTGGCTGGTTAGCTCAGCTGGTTAGAGTGTTGTTGCAGGGTCGATCATGGGTCATTGTGAGCTGTGCCCTCCACAACTAGATTGAAACAACTACTTGACCTGGAACTGATGAGTCTGGAAAAACACAAATAAATAAAAAGTTAAAAAAAATTCAAATAAATGACACCAACTAATACATTTAAAAAAAAAAAAGCAATTGTGGTACATTTATACAATAGAGTATTACTCAGCCATAAAGAAGAATGAAATCTTACCATTTGCAATGATATGGATGGACCTAGAGAATATGATACAAGTGAAATAAGTCAGATGAACAAAGACAAATACTATATGATCTAACTTATATGTAGAATCTAAAGAATAGAATAAATAACAAACTAATTAGAAACAGTCTTAAAGATATAAAGAAAAACTGAGGGTTGCTAGATGGGAGTGGGGTGGGGATGAGGGAGAAGTTGAGGGGATTAGAAAGATCAAATTTGTAACTACAAGTTCGCCATGGGGATACAAAAGACAGTTTGGAGAATATAATCAATAGCATTTTGCCAGAACGTTGTAGCACATTGAAATTGTGTGCCCTGCAATTTAAAAAATTTCAAATATCATTCTGCCCAATAATATCTAAAAAGTTAGTGGAGCCTTTTAAACATACAATCAAATTCATGCTGCAGCTGTGCCTGTGCAATGAGTTAAGCAACCAACAGCTGCACTTTGAAACCAATCATACCTGCTAATGTCTCACCTTATTTTTTTCCAGAACCGAAGAGGTGGAATCTTCTGAAACATCTCACCCTGTTTGCTCAACAGATCATTTGCTTTGCTGAGTCTTAATCTTTTCATAAGCCCCAGCCTCTATAAAAACAATCACTTCATTATTTTCTTATGCACACACACGCACACACGCCACCACCACTACCACCCCCCCCACCACCACCACCACCAAAAGCAACAACGATAACAACAATAGCTTTGAAAAACTATAAGGAACAACTTATAGAAGCCAAAGCAGGATCAATACCTTCTAAGTTGCTAAATAAAATTACAATAAATAAGATTGCTTACGTAACAAAAATAGAAATGGACTAAAACAACAAGAAAAATAAAACAAAATGCAGTATAAAGCAAAGCAAATTACACAAAGAAGTATAAAGTAAAATGGCAGGAGTAAAATGAACCATACTGTTTTGATTGCAAATTTGGATTGTGAAGTATATTGCCCATTAAAAGAATTAGAATTTGAGAATTAAACTAAATTTTTTTAAGTAATATTCATTAAAAATTACACACATATTTTAGAAATAAAACAAAAAGCAAAATCTCTATCAGGAAAACTCTAACAAGAAAGTACAAGTAAAAATAATAATATCAGACAAAATGTTTTAAGCTAAAAAATTGTTAAAGGAAATAAACTAAGTCATTTCATATTGCTAAAAGGTTAAATCTATAATGAAAACATCATAGTAAAAAATCTTTTATGTACCAAGTAATGAAACATGACAATGTTATTTGCAAAACCACTAGTAGATAAAGAATTCTTTGTTTGCCTCGAATGTTTGTGGAAAATCATCCCTCATCCATTCTAATGTGTATAATTCCCACAGAATTGTGGGCAAAAACAGCACACATATAAAAAAGCTATGATGGTTAATTTTATGTCAACCTGACTGGGGCAATGGATGCCCAGAATATTTAGCTAAACATTATTTTCAGTGTGTCTGTGAGGGTGTTTCTCGATGAGGTTAACATATGTAAAGTACATTGCACGCCCCAATGTGGGAGGACCTCATCCAATCCTCGGAAGGCCTGAATGGAAAAAAAAAAAATGAGTAAGGAATAATTCACTCTCTGCTTGATTGTCTTTGAGCTGAGACATCGGTGTCTCTTGCCCTTGCACTCGGACTCAAACTAGAACTTAACACCATCAGCTCTTCTGGTTGCCAGGCCTTGAACTTAGACTTGACCTGGAACTATCCTACTGGCTCTCCTAGATCTCCAGCTTGCCAAGTGCAGATCTGGGAATTTCACACCCTCCATAATCAGACAAGTGAATTGCTTATAATGAGTATCTTGATAGATAGAGAGATAGAGATCTATATAGATATTTCCCACTGGCTCTGTACACTGATGTAATACAGATTTTAGTACTAAGAGTGCTCCTAGAGGAACAGAATATCAAGGATGAGTTTTCTGAATTTGTTTAGAGGTTTCTGGAATGGGAACTCTTATCTGATTAGATTCAAAGATAGTACGACTGCAAAGAGAGTAGCGAGCACTGATAGTCCATGGCGTAATCGGGCATAGAGATACATAAAATATCTCTATTGGATACTCCCACGCTGAGTGATTGTGTATGATACTTTAGAACATTTCTGAAACTCTAGTAAATATAATAAAATAGTCTGGATGCTCTTGATGTGCTGGACAAAGTGGTGAATAAAGGATGGTGAGCTCAGAGATTTGAATTCTCAGCTCAGGTACTGCATGAATTACCTGAAAGCTTCTTGTGTGCCCCAAAGGTGGCCCTTATTCCCTGAGGACTGAGATTGCTGAAAAGCAAAAGCAGGATCACTTCCCGTGACTGGCTGAGTTACAGAACAAATTGAACTCTGAGCCACACTTTCTTATTTACTAAATTTATTAGGGGGTGACATTGGTTAGTAAAATTCTATAGTTTTCAAGTGTGTGATTCTATAATACATCATCTATACATTGTATTGTATAACCCAGAATCAGTTCTCCTTCTAAAATGAGGGTATTTATTCTAATAGAATGGGATCATGTAAGTTGGAATGGGGTGGTGTGAAAGGACTCTTTTGAAGCTGGGAACATTGAGCCCCTATATTCTGGTGGGTCTTCTGCACCAATGGAAGCAACCTCCTCAAGCCCCGGGGTAGCAGCATCCCTCTCCCAGTGGTAACGTCCCGTCCACATGCCCCTGTCTGAGGGGATTAACCCTGCATTGCCTGAGAAAAATATAATGTCTCCCCTGAAACAATTGCTTGCAAGACAATACTGAGTCTCCTCAGGACCTATCCCCACCATTCCTTTGCTTCTAGACCTATAACTAGAATGGAGAGTCCAGCAGGACCCTAAAGATATGGTATAAAGTGTGACCTATGAGGAGAAATACTGCACTCCAAAAGAACTACTGAGTTTTCTCATTTATACAGTTCCCACCCCTTATTTCAGTCCAGTTGCTCTTTCCATATGCTTACTGTATTATTGGGAATGCACCCAACTTGTCAGCAAAAATGGTTAAATGAATTTAATTCAGATACGGCTCAAGTTTTAGTGCCATGTATCTAAATTTAATGCACACTCATTGGGTACACATTAATTTTTCTAAATAAAATTAGATACGGCCTTAAGCCTTATTTGCTGTACTTTATAAAACATCCGAACTCTTAGCATTAAGTCCTGTGACAATTATAAAGAACGTTTTCTCTCAGACCTCTTTTATTGTCGTGTATAATGGAGCCTAGTTGATTGGTTCTGAAAATAAACTCTCTGATGTCTTGCTTTCTATTCAAAAAATGTCACCACCTCGCAGTTAGTTCCTCTGTTGAAAAGGGCTCAACACTCATCTGTGAGTACAAGATTCATTACAGACGATAAGCATTTAGGGATAACATAAAGAAAAGGCAGAACAGAGATGTCAAGCTGAGAGACGAGGACAAAAGTGCAGGGCTTGGCTCTTGGTTACATCAACCTGAAGTCTTCTAGGTAAGCTCAGATATTTTTATTTATATTGAGTATTCTACAAATCTCAATCCTAATGAAAATAGGAGCCCCACATGGAAATGCACTGAATTCTAGAAAGAACTTTCTGACTGATGTTCAGGTGCTCTTTCCTTGAATATTTTGGACATTTTGGGAAAATGTCCAATGACTAGATAATGAAGACAAATTGTAAAAATTTGTCTTCAATAGACCAGCTCTACTGACTGAAGCAGATAATTGTGAACTTGTTTAAAAAAAAAAAAAAAGTCTATGTTTACAACTTAACCCTAGCCTAATTTCCACATTTTGAATGAAACTAAAGTTTTCCTTTTTCTTTTATCAGAAATTAAGTATATAGAATACATCGAAATTTAACAACATTTAATAGTATGTGAAGCTAGAGATTTTTAATCTATCTTAGTATGCAAAGTTTGAATAAAATAACAAACCAGAATTTTCCATGCCCTACTCATAAATCAATAGAAATAGTCTCAAGACGAATATTAAAGCTTTGCATACACTTGAGTACAACTTTATAAACCCTGTGTTTGCAGTTATTAGACATGCCTTTAGATTTAATGAAATGTCACATACTATTGAGAGGAAGAAGGAGACCATAATCATTTTTTTTTGTCTCTTTTCAGCAAGATTTTTCAGCATTTGGCAACGCCTGTTCTACTGTCTTTGTGGGGACAATTGGAGTGTCCTACCTCATACTGCCAGGTTAGACAGGTGCTGGTTTCTGCCCTTCCTGAGAGGGATTTGTGAGGTCAAACCTTTAGGAGATACACAAATCAATGTAACTTTATACGGGTCTCGTTTTTAATGTTAATTTTTATAAACGAATTACTTGTCATATATTTCTACTTTCCCTTTATAAGAACAAAAGCACTTGAAGAGAGATGTTGGGAAAGAGAAGCATAATAAAAATTAACACATACAAGAGGAAGAAAACAGAATTAAAAGAAGGCTAATAAACTATGCATTAACTTGCAACCAATACAAGATCTAACGATGCATCTTAGAATCCAAAGTAAACAGGAAAACGTGATTTGAAAGAGGGAAATACATCAGTTCCTTAATCACACAAAGCCCTTGGTTATCCCAGATTCTTACATACATTTTCTCCTAGAACATGAGGCTCGAGGTATAGAGCAATGCTCAGTGTTCATACAAGGGTTCCAAGCCCTGACTGAAATGGCTTTCCTAGGAAGTCCAAAGCAGCACTTTAGAATACGGTCCAGTGAAGGGGAATCAGTATGCATTCAGGCACAATAACTGAAATATGCAGCCATCATCTAATATTTTGATCCAAAGGTTATACTTACATTACGTAGAAAAGTGACTATACAGCTTGTCTCCAAATTATCTTCTGGAAATGTTTATTGTTTCTTCCAGGACCATAATAGAACCTTTATGTCAGGCAGATCAGCAAAATAATTTCAACCAGGACTGGAATAATAGGTAGACTCTACTTTTCATTAGAGACAGCAGTTTAAGTTTCTTAGCTTGGGAAACTAAGCACAATGAAATGCCAGGACAGGTGAACTGCCAGGGTGCTCATAGGCTCAATCAACCTCCAAGGAAGTCAATTATATCTCCTCCAGCTCCTGCACTCATGCTTGGAGGAAGACTCAAAGTTCCTCACCACGGAGCATGACAAACATGGTTTAACTCTGAAAACTTTTCATAGCATCTGTCGTCATTGCACACCAGGCCACTTGAAAACCTCAGTAATGCAATAGATCAAGAACCAAGCAAGTTTTAAGAACATGATTGCCCTGTGAGTCTGCCAAGCTGCTTTACTACAAAAGGCGGTTTTATGAAGCGGATTGAATAAACCACCTAGAGTGATTTGCACTAACTACCAAAATGAGTACAGTTCAATATGTATAAAAATGTCTTTCCAAGAAAAGTTTTGGAACATTAATTTTTTTAAAAGTTTAAAAAAATTTTTTTAAAAGTTTAAAAGTTTTTAAAATTTTTTTAAAAGTTTAAAAGTTAAAAGTTTAAAATTTTTTTTAAAGTTTTTAAAACATTAATTAATGTTTTAGAAGTAAAAAAAAAAAAGCAAAGCTATTGTTTCTTCAGATCATTCCTGTTTTATCATAATGAGAACAGGCAGACGACATAGAGGAAAATACTTTTTCTCATCTTTATTTTAAGAGAATCAATCAATTTCTAGCTTTAAAATGTATACAAGGTATAAATTAAAAATGAAAGACCAAGGAAAACCCTTGCTTTTGACTGTGGAATTTTACAAAATTTACAGACACATTAATCATAGTAGTTACAGACACTTATTACTATTTGATTTTCTGAATATCCTTCTACCAAAGCTCCAATACATAATGTCTTAAAAAGTAAGCTCTCTTGTCCCATTGTAGTTTTTATAAATAAATATTTTTGAACATTAAAAAAAAATCACATTGTATTTTTTTATAAATAAATATATTGTTTAACTCTTTTTTTTTTTTTTTTAAGTTCTTTAAGGGACAATGGGGAAAGTCTACTGTATTAGCTTGGGCTCCCATAACACAACACTGTAAACTATGTGGCTGAAACAACAGACATTTATTTCTCACAGTTCTGGAGGCTGGTAGTCTGAGATCAGGGTACCAGCATGATTGGGTTCTTATGAGAGCTCTTGTCCAGGCTTGCGTGTACTTAATATTTGTTCATATTCACAAAGTACATTTGTTATTAAACACATACTACTCCCGCAGGTAATGTCAGAGTTTACATTTAGAATTTTTATATACCGATTGAGATTTTCTAAACTACATTTTAAAAAAGAGTTTGTATTTGTAAAATCAAGGTTTTTTGTGTGTGTTTTCTTTGTTTTTTTCATTTCTGGGAAGTCATCAATGGAATGGTAAACATTTTATGCTGCCTTCTTTAAGGACATGTTATTCTTAAGAGGAGTTATGAAAAATTAAGAATCTGCCTTTGCTTCTGCAGGTAATTTTTACTCAAAGTTCATTGCTAAACACCATCAGAAAGTGTTCATTTCTGGCAGTCTATTCTCTTGAGAAAGTGACCATTATATGTAAAACAAAAAAAAGACACACTTTTCATATATATATATATATATATATATATATACACACACACATGTATGTATGTATATATATATATATACATATTCATATGTACATATATATATACATATGAATATATATATGTATATATATATAATCCCTGTGTCCTCTGCGGGGCATGGTTACCTTGAAAGAAACCAAAGCTCTTTCTTTCTATTTTGTAATAGAGCTGCATCAAACAAAAATCATAGTATTGTAGCCAAATATTTCTGTAATATTTTTCTTATTATAAGTAATATCTTCTCATGGAATATTTGGAAAATATGAAAACTATGCAATGGAAAATAAACATCACTTGAAGCACAGATATAAATAGCATTAACATTTTAAGGCACTTCCTTTTAGTCTTTCTGTGTGTGTATAAATCTACTTTACATCACATGTTGCATTAATTTCTGTGTCTTGCCATTTTGCATAACATTATATTAATAGTGTGTTTCCATGTCATTAAAAACATCAAGACTATCATCTCCGGTGAATGCAAAATGTTATATTAGTGGTCATTTTTTGGTAACAGCCTTATTGAGATATAATTTATATACTTATATTCAAGTAGTTTACTCATTTAAATGATACAATTCAATGACTTTTAGTGTATTTATGGTGTGTGCAACTATCACTACAATCAATCCTAGAATATTTTCGTTACTCCACGGAAAAACCTCATACCTTTTAGCTATCACCCCTATCTCCCCAGCCCTTCATCCCCTAGGCAACCACTAATCTACTTTCTGTATAGATTTTCCTATTGGACATTTCATACAAATAGAATCATATATTAAGTGGTGTTTTGTCAGTGGCTTCCTTCACTCAGCATGTTTCAAGGTTCATCCATGTTGTAGTGAGTATCAGCACGTCACTCCTTTTCATGGGCAATGGAACCTCACTGCAGTGGCTATATTATTAAGGTAAGTAAGGATATTGATTACAGGCTTGTCGTTCATAGTGCAATTTGTTTATGGAGTTTTCTTTACACAGCAAAGAGGATCGTTTTTTGAAACTTTTTTCAAGTCAAATGTATTGATTTTTTCCATTCTCAGTTTCTTCTCCATTCATTCCACAAGTATTTATTTACAGACTACAAAATACAGGCCTTGTGCAGACTTTGTGAATTCAAGGTGAACAAAATCGACACAATTGCCTCCTTTGTAATTCTGTGAGGAGTCCCACTTTAACAAATATCTATACAAATAAGGATATAATCGAAATTACTAATTGAGATAAGACATATCAGCACCCTCTAACAATAGTTCACCAAAGTCTGGTTGGCTTTCCCCCCGAGTCATGGATTTTTTTTACTTGATCTATAATGTGTGTGTGTGTGTGTGTGTCTATAGCCAGATATGTTTATTATAAGCATGAACTGCTCTTTGGCTAGTTAAAAGGAAATCAAATGTTATGCAGTTGACCATGACAACTCTGGGTAATGAATTCAAACTACTTTGTTGGATTTCCAGAGCAGAAATTGCATTCTCATAAACAGTAGTCATTTATAGGAGTATAGCTAGCTAGACTCCAGTGGAAATATAAGTATTGAATATCTCAACAGACATAAGGTGATGATTGGTCTCTTAAGTGAGAAAATTTTCAGAGTAAAGTTAAAAGTTAAACAGGTGCTGAAAAGTGGGCTAGAGTATCTCTGAAGAAAACAAACTAAATATTTTAGCTAAGACCACCACCAAATTTTTTTCATTGTTGATGGGCTAGAAATTTCTGGTCGGGATGACAGGTCTGGCAACAGCAAGGCTCTATGCAAAATGAAATAGCAGTCCATTTGTTCCAAAAGAATTAAGAATTTTAATATGGAGACTGCAAAGCCTTAAACCATGCTGAAATTCTAAAATTAGAGCCACTAGGTCAATAACTCCTGTCAAATCCCAGCCTAAAAGAGCCAAGGATATGATGGTCCTGATTAGACAGGAAAAAGACTTTATGATGAAAGAATCAGCTAGCAAGTACTGGTCAGAGATAGGGGAGTATCCGGGGTTGGATTTTGAGGAGGTCTTGATCAAGGGGACCAGAATTTAAGACTAGATTAGCAAAACCTTCTTGACTTAGGGGCCCTGTTCTCAAGATTCAAGATTTAATATCCAACCAACCAGCTACTTCAGAGGTAAGGCAAACTTGTTGCTGGGGTTACTTTTAGAAACCTAGAATAAAATGACAGCCAAATCTCAACAAAGTGGAAATGCCCCATTTACCCTTGCACATCGTAGAGGAGGGAATGAAGAGGCTGAGAGGAGGGCATGCTGGAGAGGCTATCTTATGCAATGCCAGAGGCCCGAATAGAATTTGCTCCAGGAGAGGACCCAGGGGATACGCCCTCAGGAATGCCCTGGTGAGAGGGGCACCAGCATCACAAGGGATTTAGTTATGGTTTCTTCTGCAGGCTGGCGATGATACTATGGAAGGAGATAGTCCCAGAGTGAGAATTATTAACATCCATGAGGATGATGGGGCACTGAAGAAATAGAGACCAGATGGCAGCTCTTGATGGCCACAAATTAGGAGGCCGTAATTACTACAAGGAACAGCAGGGTAGAAGGGACAGACAGAGGGCCATGATCCATTGAAAGTTGTAAAGCTATTTAACTAAATGTGGCGTTTCCAGGGGTGAAGGAGATGGGCACTCAACAAAATGTTATTTATCATCTATAAGGAAAGGACCAGGAATTGAAGAATAGGAAGCGAGAGGTAGTTTCTGAAATGAATAAATAAGTAAATAACCTCTTGCTAAGTTCCCACAATTGATTGACTGGAGAGGTTGCTGTTGTCTAAGAAGAAGGACCTTGTACCATGATAAGTATACACCATAAATATTCTTCCAAGGGAATTCCTCTATAGATGCCTAAAGGGATCCATAGCCATTTACCTGGGTGACAGTATGCTGGGAAAGGAAAAATATCAATGCATTTAGAGAATTATTGGACCCAAGTTCTGAGTTGGCATTGATACTCAGAGACTCGAAGCATTATCTTGGTCTCCATGTTAGTTTCCTGTGGCTGCGATAACAAATTAGTGGCACTTGCTGGCTTAAACAACACGAATCTCATACCTTACCCTTCTGGAGGTCAGAAGAACAAAATCAGTCTCATGATGTGCCAGCAGAGCTGGTTCCTCCTGGAGGCTCTAGAGGAGAACCCCTTTCCTTGTCTTTTTCAGTTTCTTGTAGCTGCCTGCATTCCTTGGCTCATGTGCCCTTCCTTATATTACTCAATCTCTTGTTGCCATCATCACATCTACCACTGACCCTAGTTTTCCTGCCTCCCTTTTATAAGGACTGTGATGGTTAATTTCATGTGTCAACTTGACTGAGTCACAGGGATGCCCAAATATTATTCGGTTGGTGCAAAAGTAATTGTAGTTTAAAAGGTTAAAAATAATTACAAAAAAACACAATTACTTTTGCACCCACCTAATAGCCGGTAAAACATTATTTCTTGTGTCTGTGAGGGTGTTTCTGAAAGAGATTAGCATTGGAATCAGTAGACTCAAATGTCTACTAGTCAGTAAAGTAGATCTGCCCTCACCAGTGGGATGGGCTTCATCCAGTTCAGTGAAGCCTGAATAGAATAAAAGTCTGAGTTAAATGAATTCTTCCTCTCTGCCTCTGTTTAAGCTGGGACATGTTTCTGCCTTTGAACTTAACATTTGGACTGAAATGTACGCACTCAGCTCTCCTGGTTCTCAGGCCTTTGGCTTTGAACTAGAACTTCCCCATCAGCTTCCCCTGTGCCTAGACTTCTCAGACTCCGTAATCACATGAGACAATTCCATATAAATGTCCTGACTAATACAAGGACCCTTGTGATTACATTGGGCCTACCCAGATATTCCAGCCGAATTTTCTCATTTGAACGTCGTCAACTTAATCACATCTGCAAAATCTCTTTTGCCATATAAGGCAACATTCACAGAGATTAGGACCTGAATATCTTTGTGGGCCATTATTCATCCTGAAACACACACACACACACACACACACACACACACACACACACGAATAAAAACATTAGCAAATAAGTTTACTTTGTCTCTGACTTTTGTGTGTTTAACCTAAGTATTACAATTATGACAGAACCAAATAACTTTCAAGTTTCCACAATTAAAACAAAATAAATTTTGTGGGATTTTAGTAGATCGCTTAGCTTCTTCTAATTACCGTGAGACATTTATCTAAACTCTCTGTAACAAGGGTCTCAAAAGACTTCATGAATATTATCTTAATTTTATTCTCGCAACTTCCAAATGAGATGGAGTAGTTGTCAGGTATGGTGTGATAACAAATACATTGCAAAGTACAAGCTTCTGAAATAAAAGAAGGTGACTAATTAAAATGTTCTTAATGTGCGTGATACACTGATAACTTTTGATATGGTTATCACAATACAATAAAGACAATAAATAGGTATCTGACATTTAACTTGTGGTTTAATTGTAAATACATAGATTAAGAAAGCAATTGTTATTGGCTCCTAACTAAAACAGTAAATTTGTATAATATACAACATATACATTATTTTCACATTTAGCATCTCACTAAGGCTCATGTGTCTATGTCTTATTTTTAAGTCCCACTCCAATCATGACAGATTATACCAGAAATGCATGTCACACGCAATTATAGGATTTAAATTCAATATCAGTCATTACACATTTCAAAGCAAATTAACATCTAGTGGTTCACATAAAAATAAGCATCTTTCCAACTGAAACTTGGGACATTACTGAACTTCTCAATTATTTGCTCTCTTCCAATATACTGTAAATTCCTGGAATCAAGTGACTTTATCCCGTTGCTTTGGTATTCCAGAACATTCCTGCCAATGCTTACAACATTAGGTGAACTCTGCTGATAACATTTATACCTTCAGAAACCAGGATAGTCAAACATTTCTTTACTTGCTTCTCTTAGTGAGCAGCCCAAATCTACTACTTTCCCTTTCTCATTTTCACGATCTCTTCTAATCAACTCTTAAATGACAACTGAGATGTGGTATCTCTTGTATATTTATCCCTAATTTTTGTCTATCCATTTGAAATGCCACTATCAAAAAGAGTCTACCCCAAAACAGTATCTTCTTCTACTCCCTAGAAAAAAACCACAGCTTCCACCATAACTATTGAGTGCTTCTGTTTTGGCAGGTTTGTGGCTGTATATTTGCATACATTTCCTGAGGCTCTACTGTTTGCTTTAGAGATTAGGGAATTCTTAGTCTTAAAATGACCAACTTTTTCTTTTTTTTACATCCCAGGAGGGTCCCTCGCTTATGTGTTTTTGTTTACCAGCCATCATTGCCTGGGCTGCAGTTCAGGTCTCAGTCTTATTTCTGCCTCCTGCCCTCACGCCTTGGCGGGCTGTGCCAAAGTTCCGTGGGTGGCCTGCTGTCATCACCCTCTGCACCTGTCCCAATTAGCAGGCTAGAGACGCTGCCAACTCAGCCTCTGGGCTGGTGACTAGCTGCCTTGTGTGACCTCATTGCTGGAAAGGCAGTGGCTCAATGGTATGTAGTGTCTGGACACCATTTGTTGGTGAACTGCACGGTAGGTGAAAGCTGTGGCGCTGGAAGTTTCTCACAGCTGTTAGCAAGTGGGGGGGAAAGACTCATTAGAGGCTTGACAGTGGAGTCTGGCTCACCCATTGCTGCACCCTTAGTGCTCATCACGGGGCTGGCTCTTAGTAAGCATTCACAAATGTCTGTTGAATTAATAGCAGTTTGGAGCAATATTGATTTTCTGGTCTTACCACAAAATCTAGGATAGCATTGAGATAAAGAGCATGGATGCTGGAAGCAGAACACTGCGTTCAAACCCTGACTCTATCACTTTCCAGCTGTGGGCATTAGGCAAGTTGTACAGTGACCCTGTGCTTCAGTTTCCTCATCTGTTAAATGAGGACAATAATAATCCCATTTTATAGGGTTGTGAGCATTAGAAGAGCTCATATTTTAGAAAGCTCTTTACAAATCACTGGGCACGTGGTGAAGGCTCCAAAATGCTATATGTTTAGCATCACCACTTTCTATCTGCAATCTCCCAACCAGAATGCCGCCTGTCATAATTTTCTCAATCAATGTTCTACATACGGGACATTATGTTAAACTCCAGGTTAGTAAATATTACAGGCAAATGAATTTAGTAAAAATCTTCTTTTTGAGCCTATTGTGACTCGTTTGGTTGTCAGAAGCTATTTTTGCTAAAGATAGAAAACAAAGCAGGTAGCCGAAACAGATACTTTTGAAAGTAATAAGTATTACCTAAAATGTAATGTGCCCCAGAAATGTATCTCTGTAGTTCTAGTAGCAAAAGGAACTCTTGGAAGTTGGATGAGACGTGAGAGATGGCCTGTCCTCAGAAAGAAGAAAGTGTCTGTGGGAAAGACTCTGCTGAAAGAACTCTGGCAGGCTGAGGTGGCCCCAGGTTCTGGAGGAAGCTGATGAGGCTGGAACTTTTCTTCCCCCATAGCAAGCAGTAGTAACCTTTCATAAGGTGTTGATGGAGCACGCCCTCCTTCCTGCTTCTCCAAGAGACAGGTCCAGAGGCAATGGGGTGGAGGTGGAGGTTTCTGGGAGTACAGGCCGTGGACCATTCCTTTGTAACTAAATTAGTTTTACCTTCAGGACTGTACTTTCACACACACACACACACACACACACACACACACCACTCTTATTTTATTTATTTCTGGACCTCATGCACTGGTATCAGTCATATAGTATTAATTTATGATGTAGAATGACTTAGAAAATGTCTCTGAACAGAGATAAAGCTTACAGGCTACTAAGCTGGTGTTCATTGGTCATATTTTACGAAGTGGTACCCCGTGTCATTTGCTGAGTCTCCTGCATACCCCAAAATATGCTTCTGCAACCACTACATCATGACATCTTCATGGATCTATACACACATTATGGATAATTTCACCATCAGCGGTCATTCTAATATAGAAAGACAAAAGAAGGCAAATTTCCTATCATTAAATTACAAGTTAAAAAATAAACTTTCTTATGTAACCACAAGGTGGCGCATTTAACCCATAATCAACTCTACTACGTAAATCTGTTAGTAATATTTTATTTTTATGCAGGCATTTTTACTGTTTGGGGAAGGAATCTAAAGCTGAGATGGAAGAGAATATCATGTCTTAAAAACATTAATTTTAAATAAAATTCCATAAGCTATACTAAAGTCTCATTTCCTAAAACATGAGTTGCATTTTAAAAAAAAGTCTTAATGGCCAAACTAAGAAATCCTGGGCTACTTCACATACCAAGTGATAGATTTCTGTAAACCTACATTTTGAAATGGATAGATCTGTAAAATGCAGCAGTCGTAAGTCAAATAACAAACCTGGATTTTCTGTTGCACTTGACTCCTAAGGAACCTAATTCACGCGCTCTTTAAACCTAAGTTTTCATGATTATATTAATCCAAATAAAATTTCATTATTCTATTTGTTTGAAAACTGCTTTTTAATGGCCAGGTTATTATACTGAACACAAATGAGAAAAGCCCTTTCCAAACTAAAGGTCTTTAAAGACGATGAATTTCACCTGAGTTGAAATCAGCATCACTGAGTTGATGCTGATTATGTGAAAACAAATGATAATGTAGTATGTTGAACGTGCTTAATAGCTGACTATTCTCTTAAAAAGAAATGATGAATTTAAGTAAGAGATGTGGGCTCCTCCAATGAAACCTAGAACCAGGCTTTGATAGTATGGACAAACACTACGTCACAAAAAGTGTCATGTCAACACCAACGTACACTCCGTATGTCCCCAGGAACTCAGGCAGGATGTAAGCTGCGTAAGCCACATTTTGTAAGCCGGAGAAAATCACACTGGGTACCTCCTGATGAAATTTAACCAAATTGAATATCAGCAGCATCCTCAGAAGGGGATGTGAGAGAAAAGCACCCTCTCTCACATTCCGCATACCTTCGGACTGAGACAGAAGTGTCTTTGGAGCAAGGTTCTACCAACGTAGGGTGGAGAGAGGACAGAGGAAGTAACACCGTGATAGCTGGGAGGGGGTGCTGGGACATTATGAAGTGACCCAAAACACGGGTGTTGGGACTTTCTTTTCCACTACACCAACGTATCGTTGCCTTCATCTTCTTCTGCAAGATTATAAATTCTCTCATAACTATTAGCCAGCCCGATCTAGGGATGAACACGCCTGAAACCACAAACGGGCATCACTTCTGCTTGATGGGAGAAGTGCAGACTACTGATAGCAAGAGGTGCACACGAATGAAAGAGAGGTCCTCTAATTCCTCAGCACAGGAACCGGTGGCATTCACTGGAATAGAGACGGAGGTGTTGCAGGCTCTGTCATGGCGCCACCTAGTGCTGGCATGTTTTATTGCAGCTCCTTGATGGTACTGGTTCTGATGCTGAGCCCCTGGGTGCTAGTCCCAGGGCTTCCAACCCCTCTCTCATATCCCCCATACCTCCGGACTGAGACAGAAGAATGACCCAGATTCCGGGGCTGTCTAGAGGACTACAGGCACCTAACAGGGAAATGAGACAGGGGTTCTGGAGGAAGGGAGCAGATGCGTTGCTTAGTTCTTCAAACTTTGAATCCCCCACAGGAGCTTCGGTAAAACGGCCAACTTGATTACAATTTCCATCCCCCATCGCCTTTATCATAACAGCATTGGGGAAGGGGACACTGAGTTCCTTAATCCACTGTATTTTTGTGGCTTTTTAATCAGAGGTTGACTGCACCATTTCTGTGGAGTTACCTGATGAACCGCTCCAAGGGCTTAACCCTACACTAGCCTGACCTTAGATTATGTTGATAGCTGTGGTCATTGGCTCCATAAGAGAAAGTCTTCTCTCAACCCAAAGAAAAACAAATGAGAAGCAAATATGTGAGAAGAAAATGTCCTTTTCCATATCTGACTTCCAGCCATCTGTATTAGTTTCCTAGGGCTGCTGTAAACAAAGTATCACAAAGTAGAGAGATTAAAACAACAAAATTTACTCTTTCACAGTTCTGGAGGCTAGAAGTTTAAAATCAAGGTGTCAACAGAGTTGTGTTCCCTTTGAGACTCTGGGTAGAACCCTCCCTTGCCTCTCCCTGACTTCTGGTGGGTGCCTTCTTGACTTGCAGCTATATCGCTCCAATCTCTGCTTCTGCCATCACGTGGCGTTCTCTTCCTGTGTATCTGTCTTTGCATCGATTTTCCCTCTTCTTAAAAGACACTAGTCATACTTGGTTAAGGCCCACCCTACGTAATATCTTTATATCTGCAAAGACCCTAGTTCCAAAGAAGTTCACATTCAGAAGTAGAAGGTTAGGACCTCAACATATCTCCTTAGGGCTCACCATTCAACCTATAAGACTATCCTAGTATTTTGGCTGAGCGGTATCCAGTGCAAAATCAGAAGTATTTTTTAAACAATGCTTTGTAGTATTTATGTTGTTTTTCAAAGTATTTTCTTTCCAATTAACTAATTTTGTTCTCTCTAGAGTTCTCTGAGACACATAAGTCAATATAGTTATCCTGCACTTGCCAACCAAGGAGCCTATAGGACATTTAGCAATTTTTCAAAGGCTCTATGTCACATTAGGCACAAATTTGGTCTCTTTACTACATTCCCCTCCAAAAAACAAATAAAGAAAAACGAAACAAAATAACTTCAGAACAGCTTTATGAATCACGTAACTATGAATAACACTGCCAGACAATTATTTCAAAAGTCACATCATGAATTGGGCTTATTAAAGTGATACCTTGAACAATTTTTCTAGAAGACGGAACAGATATGTAGTGCTCACTTGAATTCTATCTTAACATTTGACTTCAGTTTCAGACTATTTTTCCTTGATGCTTAAATGATGGGACTATTGAGGAGTTAGGATATTTTATATGATTCCTAGGTGAAGAAGAATCTTCCCATATAACATTTATAGATAAGGGATTGTTTTTGAAATATATTCAGTAAGTGTAAGAAATCAAGATTTGCACCAAAATTTAAATGAAATGTGTGCACTGTCATTACAATGAAGAAGTAAATTTTTGATCTACCATTTTAATTAGTCCTAAGTTCTTGCAAAGTATCAAGACAGTTTATTTTTTAAAAAATGGCATTAAATTAATTAATTCCAAATTGGAAGCAACTCATAGAGATGGCCCAATTATCTATGGAGATGAGACAGCCATAATTTCTTTTAATTTAATTATCACTGGTTATATTTAACTCTAACTCTAAATTCCACAAAACAAAATCAGAAAAAGCTTAAATTGCCAATAATTAATTATAACTGCGGTAGTTAAAACAAATAATTAGTTTCAATCTCATTTATGTACAGACAAAATCATTTGCTTGGAAATCAATGACTCAGAAAATAAAAAAAAAACACAAGAGGTAAGTATGCTGCTTTATTTTTAGAAAAATATGCAAGCAATCATTCAATTCCTTAAAGAAATTCATTCATGTTTTTCCCACTGGTTGTACTGTATTACAACAGAAAAATTCGCTGGTGTAATTAACATTAATTTGTCCAAGGTTTAGCTAAGAGGCAGTATTATGCAGTGGGTAAGGCATGGCCTCTGAGTTAGACTCTCAGCTCAACAATCTGCCTCCCAAGGGCAAGTCATTTTATCTTCCTAATCTTTGCCTTTCTTAGACATACACTGGGAATAATAATAATAATAACAATAATAGAGGCAGAGCAAATACTATGAGTTTTCCAAAGATTTTCACTTTCTGTGGGTACACAAATAGACTTTCCTTCCCAGCTTGCTTGAATCAAATTGGTGCTATTACTACTTCTGGTTAATGGCTTGTGAGCAGAACGGGTGGATGCCATTTCCAGGCCTGGTCCCTGAAATGCCCCCTGAGCCCTTTCACGTGTTTCCCTTATTGGTTGTCTAGCTGCACGCAAATGGCCCAGTGGGGGCTCCAGGTAGGGATAGTAGAGCTATTAGCTTGAAGAAGCCTCGAACCGTTGAATTCCGAATCAGTGCTTGAAGAAAAGAGACTGTGAAATGAGCAAGAAATAAACCTCTCTTTGTTAAGTTACTGCGATCTTGGAGTGCTTGGTACAGCATTACATACCTCAAATAATGTACCAACTCATAAAGTTGTCAGGATTAAAAGAGAGGGTGATCATAGCATGACTAGCATACAGTAAATCTCCAATAATTGATGAATATTTTTGCTATTTAAAGGCCAAAGAAGTGTGCAATTTCTGTTTGAATATTATAGCCTTTGACAATAATTAAAATATCTTGAGAAAAGCACAGAAATAGGTTATATATATATACACACAGATACACACATACATATATATACGCAGGGTCTATTCTATACTGCATAAAATTATGTGACTTAATGTAGCGTAATATCACAACTTATCTCTTGACACAGTACCTGGTAGAACATCAGTATTCATTAAGGGCTGAATGAATGATAGTTTCAATGAATAAATTAATTCATGAATACAGTATAGTAAAGGATATTTTTCCTATTTAATTGCACTGAACAGAATTACCATGTACCCTGTAGAGGTGAGGAATTTTCAGAAACTCAAGAATGTCAAAGATGCTTAACATTAAGGGGGAGGAGGAACATAGAGGAACACCAAGGGAGCTTTAACTCAATGGGTTATGTGCTAGTTTTTACATTATGTGGTGAACGTGTGAGTATTTGTGTGATTATTACCTATGTGAACTAACTTACAGGTGCTTCTGTATATTCTGTTTGCAGGCAAATATAACATAATAAACAGCTTAATAAAAGAAAAATAATATTCAATATCGGTAGTCGTGATTATACAGAAGGTTTTAAAGGGATTTCTCATTAGAGTTTATTAAATGCGCAATTGCTGTGACTAGGTAAAAGACCTCGATATGAAAATGCTTTTGATATTCGGAAACCACAGAGATAACTTTTGGCTCTAATTGAGGAACTGATAGGGGAATAATTGTGAATAGACAACATTTGTGGAGGGAAGGAAATTTCAGGCAAGGAAGGAGATACTGAATACCTTGGCAAGGGTATTCTAGGCAAGAACATTCTCACTCCAGGCCCACTGTTTACCATGGGTTTGGGGGCATAATCTCTCAGAGGCTCCATTCTCTTGTGCATAAAATTATGGGATTAGGCTAATTGGCGAATTTTGTGATGGTTAGGGTTCATTATTTGTTTATTATCATCATAATAAACATTAATTTTCATTGCACTATGTGTGAAAGAAATGATCAGTTGGAAGAGCTTCGGCTGAGAGCATGCTAGATAAGTCACCTTTTTAACTGTGTATTTTTTCTTGATACATAAATAGTCGCATTCCACAGAAGCCAAGTTATGTCAGATAACAAATTGAAAGACAAATGGAAACTAGAATATTTTATTCATACTTAATGGGGCAAACACAGTTTGTACATATTCCAAACAAACAAATGCAGAATAGGTTATGTATTCTAGTGAGCCTTCATAACAATAGAAGCAGTGTGGAAAAAAAAAAATTGATCCAGCAAAAAAAAAAAGATGATTTGAAGATGTATTTATGGCATACCTGTCACCCCAGTTCCTAGGCAACAAGGCATGGTTCGAACAGACAGAAAGGTAGATAATTATAGACCATGGTATATTTGGTCTTCCATGCTTAAGGATGGATATCAGCAAGAACAAAGAAAAACTATATATGAATCCTAAAGATGTCGTTTCACGTGTCTAATTTTAAATGGAATTTATTGACTGAATCATGGCTCCTTTCATTTAAGGCACAATCTACTAATGGCTTTTTTACATCCCTCTTTGCTCTGCATCAGTGGATTCCAGTCCGCAGTGCTCGCTTTCAGCCATAGTTGGCGACTATTTTTAGGAGAGACTGCTGCGAAGGAGAAGAATCATGGAAATGGGTAAGGAAAATATGCTTTCCTAGTGATTTATTGAAAGAGGCTTTTTTTTTTTTCAATCCAGAATATCCATTTGCGTTCAAAGAGAATTAGTTCCAGATTTTGTCTGGTTTTCTTTTGCTTTCTGTAGGTATCAGATTGTTGCTCAAGGACCCAGGCAAAAACAGAGCACACAGCTGAGGCAGCGAGAAGACAAACCAAACCCTGCCTCAGGGCTGGGAGAAAAACGCCAAACCAACAGAGGCAAAATCATGAGCTATTCTCAAGCGCTTTTAATTTCACATCCAAACTAATTATTTATCAGTGTTGTTGAAAAACAAACTTTAATAATCCCTCTATTAATGAATTTAACACACATTCACAAACAATTCTGGGTCGTCTTGTCCTGATTAGATGCTATTCGGGGGCTTTGAGGAGATGGTGGTGGACAGACCCATCGTGAGTCCAGATTCATGGAACTTCCAACATGTGGACGAGCGGAAAGAAAGCCACTGAACCAGTGAACTCATAAGTGACTGAATAAATGCAAAGTGTGATAACAGCCAAGGAATAAAAAAAAACCAGTTTCTCCAAAAGCCAGTAACAAGAGAATGTGTTTTGGTTTGTTTGATCCGAGAAGATCTGTGAGGAGGTGATTTAAACTGAAGCCCTTAGGATGAAATACCCTCAGCCGGGAGTCAGGCAGGGGAACTGCATTTTAAGCAGAGGGAGCAAATAGTATGTACCATGGCTCTGAAGTAAAAAACAAACAAACAAACAAACAAAAGATGCTGTGTCACTTCCAGTAGAAGAAAAAGGACCAGCAGAGCTGTGGAGTATTGTGTGAAGAGGTATGTGTGTGGCGGGGACGGGGAGGACCGTGGGAAGTGGTACAGGCTGAGACTGAAAAGTTGCAGGTCAGGCCTACAATTCTTGTCCAGCATTACAAGTGCAGCGAAAGCCAATAGGGTGTACGCAGGCCAATGATATATCTACTTACTGTGAAGAGAATGGATTGGGGAGTTAAGAATGACAGCAGTGATACACACATTGGAAGCCTCCATGACAATAACCCAGGGGAAAAGCACATTGTATCATTCAGGGTCTAAGCAGAAAAGCAGAATCCACTCAAAGTATCTTAAAATGAGGAAAGGAAAAAGCAGAGCACACAGGTAAGTCAACCTAGAGACAAATCAAATCCTGTCTCAGGTGTGAGAAAAATGCCAACTAATATGGGCAAAATCATGGCTATTCTCGAGTGTGTTCAATTTAATACCAGGAACTGGTTATTCCTTTAAAGGAAATGATGAGAAGCTAAACAGGAGTTGGTGGCGAGATACTCCATGGATTAACAACATCAGGAAGCCCCTGCCACCCCAAGGTTGCAGGGCTGGAGGGAGGAGGGAATATTAGCAGAATCCAAGGCCGCCACCTGGTGGAAGTGGGGAGCACATTGGGGCAGTTCAGAAGGACCTGAAGCCAGGGAGAAGATGAAGCTCTTATAGGGGACGTGTTGTCCAAGGTCAGAGGCCTGTCGGTATCTCCACTGTCACCCCACTGTCCTCCCATTGACAAAATCCAGCTGGACGCCAGCTTACTCAGCAACCTGGAGAATTCAGACTGCAGGAATCAGCCACCTTCAATGGACGGCAAAGAAATGAGAGGACAAACAGACCAGGAACTGGCGTATATGCTTTGAAGACAGAACCCAGAATAACTGTCATAGATTAAGTGTAGGGAGAAGCAGAAGTGTAGAATCAAGAGAGAAACATTCGTGTTTCTGGCTTGAACAACTAAGTAGATCATGATAACTTTGACTTAGAAATGACAAAGAGAAAGAGAAGCAAGTTATAAGAGCTAAGAGTCCAATTTTTGATAACTTTACCCTGACACACTGTGAGACAGCTGAGTGGGGAAGGCAGATAGGAATGAAAATAGAAAGCTAGTTAGAGAAAAAGATGATAAGTGATAGACACAAATTCAGAACAACACTGACACCTTTGTAAGGGAGGAATGGAATGGGATTTGGGAGGCATAAGAACGGCTTGTCTCTGTTGAATGATATTATTTTAAAAAGTTACGAAGCACATTTTTCAATAAGTTAAGATGTGACAAAACGAGGTGGGAAGTACATAACTGTTCATTGTATTATTGTCTGTGTTTTTTTTTTTGTTGCCTCGCATACGTATGACCAGCCCTAAAGAAAGACTGAATGGGACAAAGAAATAGAGACAGTGGTTGTAGACAAGCCCTGGGCCATAGTTGGCTATAAAGAAATGGAGAGAAATTGAAATTGCACTGGGAAGATAAGCATCCAGGGAAGGTTGGCTTGTTTTTAGTTGAGTTTTAGTTTTAATAGTGATGATACTACAGGGTAGCTCTCTGCTGAAGAAAATTATCCTGCAGAGAGGAAGCATGTAAGTGTGCATGATCAAGACATGAAAATGAAAGGGTGAAGTCCTTGAGGATGTAAGAGAAGTTGGAACCCAGAACACATGTGAAAGAGTGGCCTTTTATAGGAGAGAAACTAAGTTAATTAACCTGAGTGAGACCCCAGTAATAATAACTTACATGTATAAAGATATGTTTGCAAAGCAGGTTGGACCTATAAGATTCAAAATTAGTTCTTTTAAATCAAAATGGAAACATAAGAACTAATTTCATAAACTTAAACTAGATCTTATTTAAAATGATTTTTACTAGAACATGAAATTTGGGGCGTATAGTTTTCTGTACTGATCTCCTTCTTTCACAAAAAACAACCTGAAGTAGGTAAACTTCATTATATCACTGGTTTCGCTACCCTGAACACATGGACACGAGTACTTAGAATTTCATTACTGTGAAATGTCAGTGTACACAGGATAATAGAAAATGAGACCAAAGGGGGAAAAAGATCCTTAGAAATGTTCTGCTTTATTTTTTCTCCCCAAAAGAGAAGTAAACACTACATCTCTCTCAAAGTTAAAACACAGTCCTGCCAATGTAAGTGGGGGGCAGGATGGCAAAAGACGTGGTTTTGCCATGGTCCCCTGTCATTCCACTGGCTGATCTTCAGAGGTGATTCAATAATTTCAATATGATTGTTCCTTCAGTAGTATATTCTCCCTAAGCAATCCTAGTTTTATTATCTTGCATGTGAATCCACTGTCCAACCTCCCTTCCTCTCTCAGAAATGTTGCCTAACAATCCATCATTTCACAGCTCATTTGCACCACTGCAAAAAACAAGCATGTTAGAATTGAGCAGAAAAGGAAATTAAAATCCAATCCTTTTATATTTGAATCAATTTCGCTATATGGGAGATATGGTGAGCAGAGATCTGTGTGGACACAATTTGAAGAGCTTCGTAAAGTGATGTCATTCCTGATCCTGCATATCCAGTAAATAAGTTGGCCTTCTCCCCTCTTTCCCAGTATTGTTCAGGGAGTTTCAAAGCAATAGGTGTAGAGTAAATAGGGCCAGGAATGATACAACATTTCTAAAATATCTATGTGTAGGAGGGAAAATAACGGTCCCCAAAGATGAACCTGGTCATAATGCCCAGACCTGTGAATAGGTTCCCTTCCATAGAAAAGAAGACTTTGCAGATGTGATTAAGTTAAGGATCTTGAGATGGGAAAAGTATCCTGGATTATCTGGGTGGGCCCGATGTAATCACAAGGGTCCTTCTATCTAACAGTTAGGCAGGAAGGTCAATTTAGAGAAGTTGTCATGATCAAAGCGGAAGTCAGAATGACATGCTGGGCCAGGAGCCAAGGGAAAGGGGCAGCTTTCAGGAGCTAGAAAAGGCCCGGAAACACATTCCTCCTAGAGCAGCGCTGTCCAAACCCGCGATCCATTGTTAATTGGCCTGCAGCAAATTCCAAAAATATATTTAGTTTACTTAAATAAACCAGGTGAGGCAATACGTACTTCACCTCGAGTGAGTGGCCTGGCTGTTTGTGTATTTTACTGCATATGGCCATTGGTGAAAAACGTTGAAAAAAGTTTGGACACCCCTGCCCTAGAGCCTCCAGAGGGAACACAGCCCAGTGACCCATTTCAGACTTCTGGCCTCAAGAACTGTAAGAAAATAAATATGAGCTGTTTAAACCACCAAATCTGTGTAGTTTACTACAGCAGCAATGGGAAACTAATAGCACATATAGAGAGATCTTAACATACTGCCTGCTACATAGCATTATTTTCATTATTATTATTATTATCTAATATTTTTCTTATTCTACTTTGGGCTTGCTTTATGCATTTGGTTAGCTTGCAATTGTTTAATTCTGGGTATCGTGTAAAAATGAACTTCCTATTCTATAGGTGTCATTTTCAGGAATCTAAAAGAAAAAAAGAAAACCCCACCCTGTTTTAGAAATGATTAGAAACAGATGGCAATGGCACACCTTTGATGATTGACTGTCCTTGTGCTGGAAGTGACAGTTTTCACTGACCAACTACAATGAAATGCTTCATCATGGTATCCATTCCTACAGGAAGTTGGACTGCTAATTTTGTGATGTGTTGGGAAGCTTATGAAATACTGTCCCTCTTAGGGGCTAAATGGACAGCACAAACATTAGTTCCTCCTTCCTTTCCTTTTAATCATGACAAGGCCTGGATACTAGAATGAATTTTTTGTATTTGAAATACAAAGCGTCCCAGGCTTGCTTCCATTTTTGTTTCTTCTGAAGAATGCTAATTAAACTTGTATTGTAGACATTGTGATGTTGCATTTTTAACGGCGACAGCCTATTCAGAACACAATGCTATCTTTTCCGTGGAGTTTCTCTCATGGTTTCAACGTGAAGTAAATCCATGGAGAGAAACTGAAACTAGTCCCTTAAAAGAGAATTGTGTTTTGAAAATGGCCAGGCCATCTCTCAGATGTAGATTTTGTAATCCTTGCTGTCCATTTCCTGGTTGAGTTAAACCCGGAGGGCTCCTTATATTACATCCTAGTGGTTCCCCTCCCAGGTCAGAATGTCCTGACTGGCTTCCAAGAAACTCTGCAAATATAAAGATATGGGGCTCTGAAAAATTCTTAAGGACCTTCCCTATCAGGTATGAAGTTTGTAGAGCAACATCCAGAACAGTGAAGCCTATTTTAACTAGGCTGGGTGGAGAATGAACACTTTGTGCAGCTAAATGTTGCATATTAGAAACTTTGTGACTGTTTCCCAGAAAGAGATCGCCATCCATCTGAATGATGTATTCTCAGCTGCATTTCCATATCAGGCTGCTCTTTGCTATCTATCTATACCTATATATTGCTTATGTTGAGAAAAGAAAGACTGCTTTCTGTGAATACCGAACAAGGTACACATTAAAATGTTTATAATGCCAAACTTGCAGGTTTCGATACATGCACTTTCTGGAATACCAAATATAATGAACCCTCCATTTAGAAATGAGTTTGGCTCATTTTTATCCATTCATATTTTACATTACCTGCGTGTGTGCATGCTCTATATAGCTGCCCTTTCCTCAGGTAACCTTCAGCTGTCTTGGATGAATTTTAAAACTCCCATTACAAATTCTTACAGCCTTTTAGTGTTAAATAAGTCCTCACTGACATTTACAAGTCATACCATTTACAGGAGTGCACTGGGGTCTTCATGTTTATCCCCCCTTTCACTGCAATAAAATGTGATGTTTAATGCTCTATTGATTATTATTGCAGTAATAAGTGACACTTTTAATGAGTGATTTTCTTTTCTAGGCTTCATCCTGGATGCGTGTTACACAGTAAACTAAATTCTGTGTTTAAAAAAAAAAAAAAGTTTACTTGCATCCAATAACAAGCTTAAGACAAGCCACTTTCCTCAGTTTATGAAAAAGTATAACAACAGTGCAAATAATACTACAATATAGAAAAGTGAAACAGATTGTTTTTCCAATTTTATTGTGGCTAGGCTATTTCCTCCTTAGTGTTGAAATCATTGAAAGTTTATCATTTACTTGGTGAATCTGTAAGTTGCAAGTTGACATACATTCTCTATGTATATGCAGTTTATAGGAGCTGTCAAGGTGGACATTTTATGTTTAGTTTTAAATAATTCTTTGCAGCAGGGAATGAAGAAGAAGAGGAAATATTTTAATGCTAATTTAGAAGTTTGGAAATTGGACATGTATCTTTTAAAGTCATGTTTTGCTAGGAGATTATTTCTTTATTATGATGGTAGAAAGGGGGAGAAGGGCCCTTATAAAATAAAGACCGTTTAGGCTTATTGAAGTCATGTTTAACTAAATTCAAAATTCCAAAGAAACAACTAAAGCTGTGTATCCACATGTACAACTAATGCGACTATGGTCGTCTAGTCGCTCAAAAAACAACAAAAAATTGAATCACTCTTTTTGAAATACTTATTTTTATTTTTATTATTATTTTTACTGGATCCTCATAAAAATTCATGGATGGTCCTAAACTATAAAGCAGCTTAGATGTGGCCTTCTTCATATCAAGCAACTCCAATTATCCCCTAAATCATTACCGTCCTGCACCACAGACCCTAAATATTATCTTTTTTTTTTTCCTTCAAATATTCATTCCCAGAAGAAAATGCAAGCCCTACTTTGAAGGCTGGCGCATTAAGCCTTCTCAGATGTTTACTCTTCAGCTAATGATTCATTATTTCCTTCGAACTTGACAGCTTGCTGAGAGCATAGAGAAGCATCGAGAAGCATTGAGCACAAGAGCTCCATCCACAGATGCCAAATAGAAGAGGCATGCCAAAGTGAGAGTTCTGCAAAGCCAGCGGATGTGGATATCCATATCCATAAGCCAACAACATATGAATAAGTAGTTGGGACAGTAAGAGAAAGATGAGGAAGATGATCAAAGAGAATGTAGGGGGCAGAGGTCAACATGAACACACCCCATCAGCAGATTTAGCCCTGGTGCTGATGTCATAACAGAAGAGCTGCGTGCCACAGGCTAAGAAATAAGGAAAGAGGATAAAAGCATGAGGTCACAGATATAGGGCAACGACTGTGACAGAAGGAAAGATTTAATGATGTGGTTAATTTGAATTGCTCATGTTTTATCTTCTCTACTTGCCCTAAATCATCCAAACAAATGCAAGCCAAGTTTATATTGCCGTCACTAGCATCTTGGCATCCTTGATTTGGAGGTCCAAAGGAACACACAGGAATACAGCAGTGTCCTTAAGACTCTTTTTGAGTGAATTATAATAATGCAAAATATGCTAGGTTCTGATTTTAGAATTCACTCAATTTTCCAATTTAAATGCAGAGTTCCTGCATTGCTTATGAACTGAACAATGTGAGAAACAGTTGCTTACAATCACTGTTTTTTAAGGAAAACTGACAACCATTATAGGTTTTTTGTCATCCTATGGATCTCTGAGGTGTTATGAATATATTCATATAATAAGTGTGCGTGTGAATCTAACTCCACAAGAGGATTGAATAAATAAGTTTTCAGAAACCAAACCACATAATGGAAAATTAGATCTGCTCTATACTGCATGAGCATAGTAACAATGTATTTCATCATTTCTTCAATTTATTATAAGTAGAGTCATGCCTGTAGAAAATGATTTTATGCATCTGTTCAACAAACATGCACTGAGTGCATAATAAGCACTAGGAATTGTGCCTGGGTGTTGTATACAACGGCAATCCGGATGCACAATTCCTGACCTCAAAAAGACTAGTCTAGTGGGACGTAAACACAGTCAAGGGATGAATACTAAGTAGACATGAAGCGTCACTGGAAGAAAGCAACTACACCAGAAGCTTAAAGGATGATCAGGAATTAGCTAAGCGGTCAACTACAGCTAGTTACAAGACATTTGGAAAGCTCAAATGTCTTTGAGAGCAAGAATAAGAAGAAAGATTCTGTCCAATGTTAGTCTTGGCTAATAATGGTCCCTTAAAATTATCAATTTTAATTTCTACACAGAAATCTCATATCATAAAAGAATAGAACACCTGAGTTGGTGTAAACCATTCCATTCCTTTTAATATTGAGATAGAATTGACATATGTCATTACATTAGTCTCGGGTGTACAACATAATGATTCAATGTATGTATTGTGAAATGATCACCACAACTGTGATGAGAACATTTAAAGTCTACTCTCTTAGAAACTTCAAATATATGATACACTACTATTAACTGTAGTCGCAATGCTGTACATTACACCCCCAGGACTTATTTTACTTTGTAACTGGAAGTTTGTATCTTTTGACCCTTTCATCCATTTCACTCACCCCCTACCTCCAACTTCTGGCAACCACCAATCTGTTCTTTGTATCTATAAAAAAAAGTTTGAATTATAATTTGAAATTGTTTAAAATTGATGTGCTTTCTCTATAAACATTAATTTGTTCAAGAAATATTTATTGAGGCCACATTTTTAATCACTGAGCGTGTAACACTCAGGAGGATAAAGATGACACCAAAATCTAGCGGACATTTGTCGTGCCTTTTGACTACCCAACAACTTTTTCCTCTTTGAAGAATTCTCCAGTTTTTGAGACTTGGTAGGGCACAAAGACTTTCTCCTCCTAGAAGTGCTGAGAATGTTTGGTACTATTCCAGCCTCCCTTGCAGCTAGCCACAGGCATATAAGGTGGGCTCTGCCAAAAGGAGCTAGTAACACAAAAAGCAAGAAGAGGCAGTCACCTTTTCTCTCAGGCATTGATGGAAGTAGCAACAGCTCTCAGATGGGCTCCTTGAAGAAGTCAAGACTGAATAGTTGTCTGCCGTGCTAAGAGTAGCATCTAGTGCCGAGTGACAGCTGGAGTGGTTCTCGGCAGAGTAGCAGAGTTTAAGGGAGTATTCCAGGGCCTTGAGCCTAACTTCCCAATTTATTTAGTGATTCTGTGAGCTACCCCAAACCTTCCTAATAAATAAACATGTTTTTTTGCTTATTTCTGACCCAGTAACCTTCTGTTGCTACAACAAAGAATCATGATTGACAGGCCAACTTCAGAGTCAGCCAGCCATCCAGAGAAGCAACAATTAGAACAAGGAACTTATGAAGACCTAAGGGACTCAGGAGCCTTCAGCATGTTGATTACTCAGAAGCACTTCACTATAACAACTAAACAAATGCATTTAGTTTGGCTCTGAGGCTTCTCTATTAAATATTTATGTTAGTCTCATTAGGTCGATATAACAAAGTCTATGACAATATAGTTAGTGGCTAAAACAATAAATATGTATTTCTCACAGTTCTGGAAACTGGTAAGTCCAAGATCAAGGTGCTGGCAGATTTGATTCCTGGTGAGAGTCCACTTTCTGGCTTGTAGACAGCCACCTTCTCATTTATAGCACCATTACATGTGTATATATAGATTTTAGCCCTGAATGAAGAACATAACATACAAGGTATGACAAGTAAGTTCACGAACTCATCCTATAAAAACTGCCACATACCTCATTGCTGAATATCACTACAATCACCTTCAAAGTACTCCCCTTGGGAAGCTATGCACCAATGCCAGTGCCTAGTCCACCCTTCAAATTAATGTTGGAACTCTTTTTCTGGAATGGCCATCAGAGCTGTCATTGTAGTACCCTTGATGTCCTGAATGTCATCAAAATGTCTTCCTTTCAATTAAAGAAAAGGTAATATTTCGTTTATCTTTGGGTAAAGAAAGAAGTCATTGGGGGCCAGATCAGGTGAGTAGGGAGGGTGTTCCAGTACAGTTATCTGTTTACTGGCTAAAAACTCCCTCACAGACAGTGCCATGTGAGCTGGTGCATTGTTGTGATGCAAGAGCCATGAATTGTTGGTGAAAAGTTCAGATCGTCTAACTTTTACACACAGCCTTTTCAGTACTTCCAAATAGTAAACGTGGTTAACTGTTTGCCCAGTTATACCAATTCATAATGAATAATCCCTCTGCTATCAAAAAAGGTTAGCAACATTATTGCAACAAGTTTGCAAACTTAATTGTCAGACCTCATATACTCATCAATTTGTCTAATTTGTTGCAGTCCCTTTCTCCATCAATCTTTAGCTTATACCCTGATGAAGAACCAAATAACTCCCAGGATCTGCACTTGACTAATTCTTCTTCCTGAACCTACTATTTTTACTCAAATGAACCCTCCCCCCAGTAATGGCTATATATGCAGCAGCCCTGATGTTGCCCTCCATCCATAGGGCTTGATGTCCATGACGTTTCTTGAAGTTGTATTCCATGTCCACACAACACCTCTTTTATGACGATGCACTTGTGTTGCCTCCTCCTAACTAGACTTTGGGTGGAAATGCTTGAGGTCCTTGTGTCCCCTGTTTGTCCATCAGCCAGACTGGCCACAAGCCAGAACACTTGCTCTGGGAAAGTGCTCGCTAGCTGGTCTCCTCCCACTGCTGCTCATCACACGCTCTGCCTTAATATGAGCAATCAGCCATGGCCAGGTGAATCCCAGTAACTATGGACAAACAATGTCAAGAGCTCGGAATTATGATTTGAGGTTCTTTCGTCAACCAGTGTGTATGACGTTTACAGACTATTACTAATTTAAAAAGCCAACTCAAATGCAAGTTCAAGTTCAATATTGCCAGTACTTTATTAAAGTCCTGAAATAATTGGATCCTACTACATCGGCGTTCTACCAAGAGTTACCTTGCTAGGTAATGAGTTACATGAGTAGAGAAGGGGGTGAAGGGAAAGGAATGTGACCGCAATCAATTACTTACTCCATGCCTTTCTTTCACCACAACTTAACAAAATAGGAATAGTACCCCCATTTTAAAGGTAAGGAAATATGTGTTCAGAAAGATAAAAGACTCTTCCCAAGTTCTGAAAGCCTGAATATGGCGGAAACAGTTCACACCTCTGACAAGATGACACTGCTGCACTGAGCTTTTGATTTTCAGTTGCCAAACAATGCACCATTTCTCAAAGTGCTTATATATGTTCACAGCCTCTCCTCAGAGATCATAAGTGTTTCCAGGCAGCTGCACTGAATGAAAGGCTTCCCAGAATGTGAACATTTTTCACAAATGCATTAAATAAGAGCTTTAAGGCATTATCCTCATATATATTTATGAGTAGAGATTATAAAAGCCAAAGTCATGGGTCATTTTCCATAAAAATATAGGAGAAAATACATTACACTGCAATATGAGCACCTGGTTTTCCATCTTAGACACATTCCTGCAAAGCTGAGCATAAACTGAAAAAGTGCAGATTTTATATCAAGACATCTCTCACATATGGATTCAAAAAACCCTGACTGAAAGGAAAAAGCCATTTCTGTTTCTAAAATAAATTCGTTCAGTTACAGGCTAGTTTACAAGTAAATCAAATTCTAAGTATCGATATCAAACTTTTGCGCTTACGGCTTTATACCAAAATATAGTAACCTGAATTTTAGAGGACAATAATAAGTAAATCACAAGGTATTAACCTTGTGGTTCTTTGCAGCTGAAGATTCTACTATTGACTCACTTTCAAAGAAATTTTTTTTTTTTTTTTTTTTTTTTTTTTTTTTTTTTTTTTTTTTTGTAGTTTAATTTTCCTGCAGCCTTTCCAGCCTCATTATCTCTCACCTGCAATACTGCAACTGCCTGGCGGGTCTCCTTCTCAGAGGTATAGCATAAGTGTTTCCATTTTCCTTCCTTCTAGTTTATTCGCCTCGTTGCTACAAACTCATCCCACCCTTAAAGTCCCCCACGAGTTACTACCGATTTTCAGACATCCAAATTTCTCAGCTTGCCCCCAAATCCCCTTCCTGATATGGCGCCAGTTGAGCTGCACTAAGCTTCTCTCCTTTTCCAAGCTTGGCATCTGTTGGCTCACCTTCTTCCTTGGGTCATGTGTTTGCACTTCAGGGATACCTGTCCTTACTTGTCTGTCTAAGTCCAATTTGTGAATTAGAATCCAACATTGGATTTACTCCTCCAGTGTAGTACCTGTTCTTAATTAATTGTAATTCATCTTCACATATCATTTCATACTGTGAGATCTCCGGTTTCTTGAAGTCAGAGATCTTGTGTGGTTGAGTCCTGTGCTCTCAGCACTTAGCATTAGTCTGAGATCCAGTAGGTATTAAATAAAGGGATTTTTAGTGGAGGAGTGAATGAATGAATGGATGGAGGAAGGGGGATGAGTTGGTATCAATCCACAGTCCTCTGTGAAAAATGACATATCCTTATGAAACAGGCAACTGATTTACAGAGGTTGAGTCTAATATTTTGGTACAGCACAATTCAGCACATAACATTAGAAAAAAAAAAGCATTCCTTTCCTGTATCTTATTTTTAATTCACCATCCTTTGTGGTCTTATTTTTGAAGGTACAGCCTACATTTTTATTGAATAAATAATGAATCCATACCTTCTCATTTTATAATTCAAAACTTCCAGAGTTGAAAGGGAAGTAAGTGCTTATGAGGACAGTCAGAAAATTTAATTCATAGTAAATTGTACTAACCATTTTATATGGATTATCTCATTTAAACCTCACAACATCATTTTACACTAGATACTAGTCTAAGTCCCACTCTACAGATGAAAAAAGTGAAACAGAGGAATAACAGACCCAGGAACTAAACACAGATAGTGCCATGCCAAAAGCCCGATTCCCAACTATTGTGCTACCTTTTTTTGATGGGACAATACCCTAAATGAATGAAATATTTCTATTTTCCTGGTTGCAAGGTCTGCCTCTGTAAATCCCTGCAGTTTCTGATTGCATGTGTCATCTGTAAAACGTATGCAATACATGGTCCTCTACCACTAAAATCTCATTGGCAAGTTCCTATCTCACAGACCATTAAGTCAAGCTTAATTATTCCTACATCAAATCCTTTATATTATTCCTCTTTTTATCTTTCCCAGTTTTTCTTGCTTTTATTCTCCCAACCCCAGTTTTGAAAATGAACTAAATTACATGACAAAGAAAGTATGTTGTTTCTCTACTAAGCAAATACATTGGGACCTAGATTATTTTGTGTGTTATGGTGTGTGTGTGTGTGTGTGTGTGTGTGTAGAAAATTTTCATTTTTCAGAGCAATGTCAGGAGCTCATCTTAAAGTAATTTGTTCATAACAACAAAAGAATGCTTTACCACGGCTATGTGAGTGAAATACTTCACCGAAGAAAGGAGAGGTTGGAAGTCCATGAACGCTAAGATAACCTTTGCCAAACGAACCATGTTAGTTCTTCTCATCTGTAATTCACTCTTCTGGTTTAGCAACACTTGAGAAGCCTCCAAGACCCTTCCGTTAAGGGTACTGTATGAGCGTGGTCTAAAAGGTAGTGAGCCACACTAAAAATCCACCAAATGATGGCATTTAACGACTTCTCTCACAATTTATACAAACAAACAGGAGGAAATCTGGAATAAATAAGATGGTTCACTACTAGGCGACTATATTTTCATAGGACTTTTCATTTCTGACTTGCTTAGCAGAGGAAAAGATTCTAAATTAATATGCTTGCCTTAAAAAGAATAATTTACAAGTTCCTATTTCACAGGATAGGTGTATGAGATGCTGGGAGAAACATAATGCAATTTCTGTTTAGAATGGCAATTGAGAGTTGATATAATATAACTCTGAATATCATAGACACTGGTTGCATGAGACAGAATGAACTTGCCTATATCAGATTCTGTAAGGCTTTCAATTTTCCCTTAAATTTATAAACACAGTTACAATAGGAATATATGCCAAACTACTTACGTGAATATTGTGAAATATTATGAATCATTAAATTATAAGCCTTTAAGCTACAGAAATGAAAATGAAAGTTTTTAGCAAGAAATCAAGTAACTTTCAAAGGTCATAAATAAAAGCAAAAAACCATAAAGGAATTTTAATCACAAAATGTTTGTATACAAAGCTCTTTTTAAAGCAATATTTTAGCTCTCTGGATTTTAAAATATAATTTGGATAAGCCCAAATTGATTTTGAGCTGGCTCTCTAAGTTTGGATATTTTATACAAGAAAATACGATGTTTGATTGCACTTTTAAATTGCACCTTAGCTTTGAGGAAAGGAAGATTAGTTTGCATAGAAGTGTAACTAAGTTTACAAGTTGTTTTTAACCAAATTTACTAATAATGCTATGGTGGCTTATCATGTTTAAGAAGCAATATTATAATATTAAGTATGTCACCATTGTAAAGTGTCTTTAAGGTTTCTCATGTCTATATCTACAAATTCTTGCAATGTCAAAAAATTAACTTATCAGCAAATACATTTTAGGAAAGCATGCAGAGAGGCATAACACTTTACCAAGTGAATCTTTTATAGTTTCTTTCATAAATTGTCCTAACTGTATAATTGGAACAATTCATGGTGCTCTTGAATAAATGAGATTTTTAATCCCAACAGTGTGGTGAAAGGCCCAGAATCTGAAAAATATCCCATTATGCTTTATCACAAAATTGTTCTACTCTGACGGTGCCACTATGGAGAAATAAGTTATTAATTCTTCTCCGAATAAGATTACAACTACTGAGAAGACATGTGATATGAACTGTTATATCACTATTGTAACTCTCTCTAAACACTTTAAGATTTTTCATATTACAAATGAAATATTTATTGGTAAAATATGACGTTGGTTCATAAAATCATTTATATCAACTGCAGTTTCAGAAAGTAGCTCATTATTAGAAAGGTCATAAGTAATTTTTACTCAATACAGTATTGATTTGAGAACAAATAAGAAGGAAATTGGTTCTTTCCAAAGAAAGAATTTGTTCCTTCTAAAAGAAAAAAAAAAGTAAAGACAATATAATTGAGACGACATCTTTTCATCTTAGGGAGAATTTTTTTACAAACAACAATTATGCTGATATGAAGATGTCCTGAGCAACTATATCATATCTGTTTTTCATTTACTTATTTTAGAACAAATGATATTAGGTCATGAGGGGACTGAAGTCTTTATACATATTTTCAGCAACAGACAAAGAAACAAACAATCAAAAACTAACCAAAAGCTGACATAGTCTAGAGCTATCTAGAATATTCCAGAATTTATGAGAAGCATTCAGTGTTTCTGAGCAGCCTTCTTACCTCCTCACTTCTCCCAGTAATCTTAACTCCTGTGACTAGCAGAGTAAATATGAAAAGAAAGTTTAATAGGATTCCAAGGATCTTAGTAAGATTCTTGAATTCAGAATGTCCAGGGGATTCTGGGTAGCATCATTTACTCTGGTCAAGCTGGACCTTAAACAAGAATGTGTAATCATTTTATACGTAAATCCTGCCCCCAAATTCTCCATTTTCTTCTCAAGCCTTTTTCCACATCCTCCCTAGCATTAGCAAAACTACTTGTACGCTACCATAAATTGGAAAAACTTATTTTTTTCTGATAGTCCATGCTGTTGATCACCATTAATTAATTAATTTGCGATGCAGACATTTCCCACTCTAATTTTAAACCCAAACAACGCTTTAAAGATTTTATGTTAAGTTTTGTTCATAAGCTGGGAATATTAGATTTCTATCATAGGACAATGAAATGATGTAGATTTTTAAAAAACGGCAGATATGATAGGCTAAGGAAATTCCCTGGGAATAAAGGAATCAACAAGCCCTATTATGGAGGAATTATTTCATAGAGGTTCCTGTTTAGGGGTGACATAGAGAAGGAAATGGGATTATAGCTTCAAATATTTTTAAATCTTGAGTGTAATCCAATCTACTTCCCATGATGTTAATATTATCCCTCCAATGCTTAGTGTCCCTCACCATTTACTCCTAATTAAATCTCTTCTCTTCTCCTTTCTTTCCTTCCTTCCCTTCCCTTCCCTTCCTTTCCCTTCCCTTCCCTTCCCTTCCCTTCCCTCCCCTCCCCTCCCCTCCCCTCCCCTCCCTCCCTTCCCTTCCCTTCCCTTCCCTCCCTTCCCTTCCCTTCCCTTCCCTCCCTTCCCTTCCCTTCCCTTCCCTTCCCTTCCCTCCCTTCCCTCCCTTCCCTTCCCTTCCCTTCCCTTCCCTTCCCTCCCTTCCCTTCCCTTCCCTTCCCTTCCCTTCCTTTCCCTTCCCTCCCTTCCCTTCCCTTCCCTTCCCTTCCCTTCCCTCCCTTCCCTTCCCTTCCCTTCCCTTCCCTTCCCTTCCCTTCCCTTCCTTCCCTTCCCTTCCCTTCCCTTCCCTCCCTCCCTTCCCTTCCCTTCCCTTCCCTTCCCTTCTTTCTTCGTTTTGCCTTCCTTCCTGCCTGCCTTCCTTCCTTCCTTTTCTCTTAACTCTTCAGCAGCTCATCCATTAGTTACAACAACTTATTTCCAAAAGCCGCCTCAGGAGAGCACTGGCGTGAGCCCACCTGCCTGTGTTGTGTGGCAGCACGTGCAGCACTGCTCATAACCCAGCTCCCGGGTGTTTCCTGGAGCTCAGTAGTAAACATTTCTTTAAGCTATGTTTTTAATTATCTTACTTTGGTCAGTGTGGAAGGGAAACAAGCATTGCATTGATTGTGTACTCTATAAATGTGATACTATAGCCAAAATGGTGACCTCACACTGGCCATCATTCATCTCAAAA
This sequence comes from Rhinolophus ferrumequinum, assembly GCF_004115265.2. Lineage (NCBI taxonomy): Eukaryota > Metazoa > Chordata > Mammalia > Chiroptera > Rhinolophidae > Rhinolophus > Rhinolophus ferrumequinum. The sequence goes on along the minus strand of NC_046285.1, from coordinate 94,016,742 downwards.
TATTTCAATTCCTGGTGTCATTTCACTTTTATGTTCAAGCAAGATCAAGCCATTGAGAAAACACACACACACACACACACACCACGAATATCTCTTATTGAATAAAAAGAACAATGAGAAACAAACCTTTGCTTAATTAAGACTGGTGAAGAGCACATCCTACTTCTAACTCAGGAGCTTAAAGGATGCTTCAAAAAGAGGCTGATATATTGCCACAGCACGAGGCACCATCAGTTTGCAAATGACATTGTTCTCTCCAAATGACAGACTGAGACCTAATTCTATTCTGTGGGATGGGGTATTTGGCAGAAACCAATCAACCTTACTACAGTCTTAAATGAGCTATTATTATCATTTTTCCACCAGTCATGTTCTTTTTAATGGGCAAACCTACAAACCATGAGAATGTCCTGGAACCAAAATTGGGCAATTTTAGTTTGGGGAAAATGGGCATTCGGCACCACTGATCCTTACTTTGTTCACTGCAAATGGTAAACCAGCCCTTTTTCCATTTTTAAGAGCTTGTTTTGAGGATTCTGTTTTATTTGTCGACATGCACAGGTTTGAAAGGACTGAGATAAATCCTTCCTCCCTTGCCCGTATTACTTCACAAATATAAAGGCCATCCCACAGCAGGTCCAGATCTGGCCTAGAAGACTGAAGAGCACATAATCTCTTGTCACTCAGGTAATAATATTTGTTCTTTTACACTCAGGAAGCCATTCTATCTATGTAGCCATCTGCATGTGGGAGGTTCGACATCCCAGTAATGCCAAATTCACTTTGAAAGTGAGGTTGGTGTCACAGGCTAAGTCATTGATTCACCACCCCTACCTACTACAAAGAAGCATTTAATTAGTTTGAGAAATTTTGCATGTCAAATCTTATTTCACGGCCCAGAATATTCACCATACACATTAGTGTAAATTTAGACATTTGGGCAGACTGTTGATTGTCTCCCCAATATCCATTTTTCCTCTTTCTCATTGTAATTACAGAATCCTCTGTCCCCACTGAGCTTTTGTGAGAGCCTTTCACCCCCATTGCACTAGCCGGCAACTACAATTCCCAGCCTTCCTTGCATCTGGTTGTTGTCATATGACCAATGGAATGTGAAGGGAAAGGATGTGTGCTCGCTCCTTCTGAGTTACTCTTTTAAAAAGGAGGCTGCTACCTCTCACTTCAATTTCCCCTTCCCTGAAGTCAAGAAGGAGATAACAACTAAGCAGCTAATCTAGACTCAAAGATCAAATCCAGAGCCTCGGACCTCCCCTGGATACTCTGCCCAACTCTGAACCAAATATGAGAGAGAAATGCATTCATATCTTGTCCAAGCCACTACAGTTTTGTAGGTTAACCAGCTATATACCATTGAGCTGTAAAGAAACCTGTGTAACTATTAATAACTTGATGCAATCAAAATTTATGATGATAGAACTGGAAGTTCTAGTGAAAAGCCAGTGCTCCAACAACATAGTGATTTATGGAATGAAGAAAAAAATAACAAGTTATAGCTTAGAATTTGTATATTTTCAAATATATGCTAAGCTTATCATTCAATTTTATGGTTTATTCTACCCAGTTTTCAATGGGCATTTTGTTTTGTTTTGTTTTGGTTGTTGTTTTCCTTTACCAATTTTAGTTTAACTGATATATGTAATGTGATGAGTAATATGTTGGTTATAAAGCATAACAAAATAATGAACATTTCATCCAAGCTAACAACCAGAACTTGCATCTACTTAACGGTTTCTGATCATCCAATGCCTCTCCCACCAGCCTAGGTGTGCTCAGGATTCCACATTTTATGAAAATGAATCAAGAGCATTGTTAGTATCACTTGTAAATCACACAAAGAACTATGATTCAGATCTCGGGGCTAGTTCTGAACCTTTAAACATCGGAAACCTTGTTCTGTAAAGCATTATATTCCTTCCCTGCATATCTGCTACAAAGTTTATACGAGATAATGAAGGCGAAAGCCACTACTTAGAACGTGACATATCATATGACATGTGGCTATTGATTGGAAAAGAAGAGAACCAGAGGAAAGACAGAGGAATACAGATGGAAAAAAGCCAAGTGTTGCAGCACAGCCAGAGCAGAGGGAATGCTGAGTCAAGTAACCAGGGCTGTGGCCTGAATGCCGGTCTCTAAGTAAGAAACTGACTGGTGGATGCGGGGCGGGTGAAAACAGATTATATTATTCTGTAATCTATTAATCAGCTAAAATATGATGTCATTACATACCTCAGTACATATAAAATGCTTAGATCATGCCAGGCACATAGTCAGCATTATTTAAGTGTTTACTAATACTGCTATATTTTGGCAAAGATGTAGAAAAGCTCCTCTGACATATATGCAAGTCATTTCTTTAGCTAATGTAAAGTCATCCCTTTATTTGCACAGTCATTAGGATTTAATCCACTCGAATGTTCTTACATTGTAGTAACTTACTGACTGACTAAGCTTAAATAATGGGATCAGTGTTACTTATGTTTATCAACTTTGTTGATATATCCCAATAACGATGAACAAGACAAACACATAGCAGATGCTCAACAATATTTACTGAAGAAATATCGAAAAATCAAAAATTTCAAGAAGGTTTTCTTATTAGAAGCATCCAAGTTGCTCTCTGGCTCTAGAATAACAAACAATAGTCAGGAAGACAGTGGATTTCTAAATAAATTATTTTGAGTAAGACATTATTGAATTTGACTAATGCTTCCAAAACCTGGTTGCTGAATAGAATTATTTGAAGGAAATTTTAAAATACAGATTCCTGGGCTCTAGACAAGAGAATCTCAATCAGTAGATTGATGTTTTTGTTTGTTTTACTAAGTTGAGGTCAAATTATACCTGCAATTTAAAAACCTACTATACAGGTTAAGTCATAAGCAATTGTTTGTTAAAATATCAATTTCACAAGCATACTTTTTCATGAATAAATAATACTCCACTGAGTAAATACACCATACTTTACATTACTTTTTATTTTCATTGAACAGTTAGGTTGCTTGCATTCTTTCTATCACCACAGTACATTTAAAAGTTAATTTCTGTATTTAGAAGTGTATTTGTTGACAATGGGTAAATAGAGTTTTTTGAAACATATTTTGTTGTTGTTTTTTCTTGGTTTGCTTTTTCCTGATTGTTTTTCCAGGTTTATCAATATCTTTCTCCTCACTTGTAAACTATCCTAGAGACTGTCAAGATGTGGGCCTGATCTCTCTCCAACACAATGCAGTGGAACGGACGTGCCCATACTAAAGAGACTAGTGGAACAAGGTATAAGCCTCCATTTCATAGGGTAGGTATCCTTTAGCTTCTCTATAAAATGCCAGCAAATCCTGTTCTGGTTTTGTTTTCCAAATGTCTCACATTTTTCTACTCTTTTCCAAAAGATGGTGGTTACCCAAATTTAGGGCCTCAACCTCATACTTAGAGCATTGAGGGCAATAATTCTTTATCATAGTCTTGACTGGTCTCTAGATTTCAAATTTCTACTCCAGATGATCCATCCTGCTGATGATGTAAAATTTTCAAATAGGCAAAATGATGACTCTCATTCAAATATAAAATGAACAAACATCAAAATGAAGGAATTAATGACTGAGGAAATCAGTAAGATGTTAAACATAGTTCAAGAAAGAACAATATGTAGTTCTAGTTCAAAAAAGAACAGAAAGCATCTATATACACATATAAAAGCATATATGTACATATATACATATAGATGCGTGTATATAAAATCAAGAATGCTAAACTAAAGTTACTAGTAGATGCAAAACTGGTTAATATCCTATAAAACAATAAAATGCCATGTTTGGGCTCATCTTTTCTACAGAGCAGAAATCAATTTTATTAAAATTTATTTGCATCACCATCGGTTTTCTACAACCTAACTTCTATTCATATTGAGTTACAATATAAATTAGTAAATAGAAAAAATAACCAAATGTGCACGTCTATACAAGCAGATAAACCCAGCATTTCACTGAAAAAAGACCCAGTAATTACTTCTGCATCAAGTCACTTATAATTACTCTTTATTACTGTTTCAGTGTTTATAATATAGTCTATATCAAGCCCCTACCCCCGCATCCAAATTAGTCATTCCAGAATATACTCTCCACTCAATATAGTCAATGTTTGCCATTCCCTGCCCACTCTACTCTTCCCGCCCTACTCAAACTTCCTTTAAAATAATTCAACCGACCTGTGAGACAGGTAGTTGGCACACAATAGTGAGGGGATGTATTTTCTACTGTAATGAAGTTTACAGTCTAAAATAACATTTCTCTTTTTCTCTATGAACTAGTCATCTTTCAGTACTCATAGAATTCTCTCTCCTACTGCGAGATGCCTTCTCCAATTGTACCAGCCAACACCAACAACCCCCTATAGTGTGTCATGTGGGCTTTGAATTTCTGATTGGTTTACAAAATCATTTAGGACAAAGACTTTGCTTTAGCCTTTTATTTAGCCTTCTACAACATCTACTACCTTACCTGATAACTGTTACTTAAGATGCAAGAATTGTGTATAAGAACTCACTGACTTCTCCAGTGTCCATGTCTGAGAGTTTCTGGAGCACTTCAGCGATCAAATTTTCTTGATGTAGTTAATTGAGTTTATCCCAATTTATGATTCCAAAAGCTTTAATTTCAGAGTGATAGCTGAAATGTAAATATACATTAAAATGAACATAATATACAAGTGCCGATCTATAAAAACATCTGTACCATGAACCAAATCACTTACAAAACGTCAAAGGAGAAAAATTTCTGGAAGGGGGTTAGAGGTGGTTACAATCCTAGCGTTTGATAAAGAGACCAGTATTTCCTTAATTCCTTAATTTATTAAAAGCGTCCCACCTGTCATGCAGGATGTCATGCGGGGTCTCTGGTCCCGCTCCCCACATAAGAACGCAGGACATGGTGAGGCCAAAAAGGAACACCCACGGAGCCATAGGTAGGGGAGTCATACCACTATAGTCTCACTGGAGGCTGGATTCACAGGACGTGCGACCTGCTGTCCGCTTTGCTGCCAATCGACCGACTCGACTCTCCTCGACTCCCTCTCCACTTCTCTGCAATCCGCAACCCACACTCCGCCGTGCTAACTGCAATCCGCGCTTGCTAGCTCAGCCCCCATCTTCTTGCTAGCCCCCATTTTCTGCCAGCATAGCCACGGCAGTTATATTAGTGGCCAATGGCTCACTGGTTACAGCTGACGGCCAACTAGCCACAGCTGATGGCCATTTACTACCTGAGCAGCACCTTTCTATGTGAGGCCGAGAGCCTGGAAACTGCTCTCTGGGGCTCTGTCCCCACACCACCATAGTAGCGATCTCATTCTCTTCTTCTAACAATGAACAGGTAAAAGTTATGCATCTCTATCAGGGTATATATTTCAAAAAGAGAGTAAGAGAAAGTATTTCTCTTCCATAAGGTTAAAATATTAGCATAAAGCAATTTTAAGTGCTTGGTTATATTATTATGGGTCTCCACTTGTAACAGTCACAGAAAAGTACCTCATAAACCAGATCCAGAATGGTCCAAATGTTGTCAAATAGAAATAGAAGACATGATCTAAATGCACAAATAACCATCTACCATTGTAATTTTGTGCTGATACTTGTAACAGCTTGTTGTTAATTCCCGAAAAGAAACATGGTGTCAGTTGTGGTAAGGAAGCTATTTTTTAAAACGAAAATCTCTTTCTCTGTTGTGAAAGTTTTATATGAGGCATGTGCATCCAATTACCTTCGTGAAGAAGCAAAGTACCAAGTTTAGGTAGAGTCAAATTGTTTGCCTCTTCAGTTAAAGGGAGATGATTAGGGATAAAACAACAACAAATTTTCACTTGGGACTGAATGGATTCAATAATCATTTAACGACTGCATTAGAATAAGGAAAAGCTTCATTTCCATCTGTCCTCTGTCAATCAAGTTGGCTAAAGATCATAAAGGCTGAGTCACAAAGGCTTACAGGCAAAATAGAACATATACTTAAATTTTTTTTAAATTATCTTGCTCTCTTCTCAAACTCTCTTTCTCCCCCTCCTTGTCCCTATTGTGAGAATTGAAAATAAATTCAGACAAACAAGTACAACTTGAAGTAATGAAAACTAAAATTATTGCATTTTCTGCTATTTACTGTGAAATTACAGAAATCCACACTAGTGGCACTTTAGCATTTCCTATGAAAATAAAGCACCAATACTTTGGAGTAAGTTTTTGAAAGTAAAATAAAATTACAGCTGTTAAAATCAGTTTCTGAAACTAAGACTTGATGACTGACAAACACAAGTGACCAAAGCATTAAGAGATTTAACACCAAGAAGAAAAATATAAAGGCTACTATTTTTCTGTAGCAGAGAAACAGCAAGAATCTGGATCAAAAAAAGAAAAACAGCATGGACTGGAAAACATATCATACTAGAAAACATAATATGATTTTAACAGAATTAATGTTAAAAGTATTATCAGGAGTCAGTAGTGAGCTGTTTTTACTGAATTTACCCCACATAGAGAAGTAATTGTTTCAAATTTGATATTAACACATTTGTCCTGGCACCATTTCAATAGAAAAAATTGTCTATGTAACTATTAAAAATTTAATATACACTATATATGTTGCAGTTGGTAAAGCAAAAGCATGGTTCTATATTCCATCACGATCAATGTCTTCTTAAGGTACACATAAAGCACAAATTAACAAGTTTTCATGCCCAGTGATATTCATATAATTTCAGGAATGTTTATTTCTTCATCTGGCTACTTACCAGTAGCATGCCTGACCATAAGTAATTTAAAGTATTTAAACACTCTTCTTGTCTACTTAAAACAATCGCAAAATAGGTGACCAGGAAACATCTTCTTAAAAGAATCCAGATAATTCTAATGTTTGTGGTCTAAGATCATTACTTTAAGAAAAAGTGCTTTAAAGAAAAGTGCTTTAAATTATCAACTCATGAAAGATGGTATTAATCTTTTGTTAAAACTCATTTTGTCATGTAATCATAACGACCTTCAAGTGTAATTGAAGGAACAGTGACACAGATTATCTAAAAGAGTAGATAACATAAGTATTGATCATTGGCTTTCCAATACATTATCCACTTTCCTAATTTTGCCTAATACAATTTTAAAGTGAAGAGATGTTCCTAGCCACATTCTAGGTAGGTTATGAGGGAAAAAAATATAGCCCAATGATATGTTGAATCATTGAGAAGTGATCAAACGATGGTTCTGCATCTAAACTTTTGAAATGTGGTAGATTACTGTTAATATCGTAAAATATGGGAGTAAAGCTCTGGGCCTCATTATACCAATGCTGGATGATGCCATATCGAGTGGAATTTTCTAAATGGTAGATTCAAAATGACAGAGAGCAGAGGGAAAAACAAACAATCTCCTAACTGACTAAAACCTCAGCCAGCTATGATACTCGATCCACTCTCCAAACACAAAATGAAACAAACAAATAAAAGCACAAAAATACAGATTAGACATGGATGAGCAAATGCTTGAGCAAATGCACATGACAATGCTTCAGAAGAACCATTGTTGGTCACACACGCACATTTATCTATCACCAAAATCATGAATTTCCAAATACAGCTCCAAGACCAGTAGCTTTAGTTTACAGTGGAAACTATCCATCGTTTAATGTTCAAGCAAGTGTTTTCTTCCATTTGAACTTCCTCTAAGCCCTAAATCAACACTGCTCATGTATCTTTAAAACAATCAGAATTTTAAAGAAGTAATAAAACTGTAAGATCAGTTCATTAAATGAGCATCTCTCATGTTGATTTTTAATCTTAGCTCTCTTCTCCCCTCCTTGGGCACACACCGCTCTCATTAACATTCAAGGAGTTGCATACATGCATGAAGGAAAAGAAAGTTCTTCAGAACAATGAGGCCAGAAGTATATGCCAACATCATCACTTTTTCCTCTTGCTTTGTACTTACATTCATCCCACTCTGCTACCCCCAGATAAGCCTTCTCAGCGTTATTTTCTAATACAGATATATAAAGTCATTCTTTGGTATTTTATAACCATTGCTCCTATAATTTTACAGAAAGTAGCAATGGAATGTGTGTTTTTGTAACGAGAGGAACAGTTTAAATGATTTTCTTCAACATCTGCTAACTTCCATGGCTGAAAATTTATTGAATTCTGCCTATGAATTTGCTACCGGCTATTAAAGAGCTCACAGAAGAAGGTCCCTACTGTATTTATGCTTATAACTGAAAGAAACAAAGCAAATGACAAAATAAGCATAATAACCTGCATTTATATAGGGTTTATGATGAACAAATTGCTTTCCCAGGCCTACGTCAGTCAATGCTTCAAACTACCTTAAAAGACAAGCAATATGACATCATTACCCCAATATCATATATGGACTAGCTAAAATTTATTGTGTTTAAGTCACTAAGGGTCACAGAGTCAGGAGAGTCACAGCCGGGGCTATGTTCACATGTATTGTCTCCTACACCAGCGCTCTTTCCACGCACCGAGTTATGTGACTTTTGATATTTGCTTAGACATTATCCCATAGATGGAAAGATTAGACTGCTGTCCCTGTGAGAGAACCAATAAAAGACTTATAATATTGGCATAGTTTTCTGACAGTTAATGGAGTTGCATTGAGCCTTATAGATGGGGGCAGGGATAGATAAAAAGAGAAAAACCTGTTTTGAGCATGACCTAAGGAAAAGCAGAAGTAAAGAGCGGAATGGCAAAAAGAGAGCAAAGCAGAGACTAGATTCCCTTGAAAGAATGTGAAAGGGAGGGCAAAACTCTGGAGGTGATGCTGCATGACATAAAGTCAGGAGGAATGGTTTCGAGAGGATGATGTTTGCTCTTTCTACACTGTGAGGCAAGGCACTTTGGAGTTCTCTTTGCAGGTGTGGCTGGGATATTTAAGTTAAGAGGAAAACTGTGGCTCAGAGGAAAAAGTTACCAAATCCTCTTTATATCTGAACTGAATCCAAAATGATTTGTGGTAGACACTGAGGAATATAACTTGGCTATGGAGAAGGAACAAAATGGTGAATATTAGATCTAAAGCGAAAGAATGGAGTGGCAAACTGGGGAAGGAGGACATGAATCAATAAAGAACGGAAGATCTTACCTTTTAAAGCATGAACACTACAATTTATCCCCCAAATTAGGAAAATGGTGAAAATAAAGCAAGAAATTTAGTGTTTCCTGAACTCCAACGATTCAGATGATTAGGGTTTAAATCACTGAAGACAAAAGCGCACAGAAGGTAGTTGATTCACATTAATGAAAGGAAGGTATAGTTAAGGATGATACATTCTGGCTTATATGATAATGAATTTCTGCCTTTTTCAAATAGTATCAAGCGGGACACTATAAGCCGCCTTACTTTTATGGATGTATTCCGACTAGCTGATGTTTAATAACGATTTACTGAAACATCTTCAGGTGCTTAAAACAGAAACTATGTCTAAGTTCTGATGAGAATAATAGTTCACTTTCAAAACCAGATAGGATGCTTGTTCTACCTTTCCTCATGGTTTGCTCTTTCTTTCAAGCTTATAATATAGGGGAAGAAATATTGAAATGAGTTTCATATTCTCTTAATTATGTGGGTCTTCGGGTCAGGAAGAACCGATGAAGCAGACGTGCTGATTGAACCAAGCCTGGATAGGCTGACGTGGCTGACTGAAGATTACTGGGGCAGAACCCTAGCTCATTTTTATATCTTTAACTTAATTGGATGTGAATTTTATATTATGCAAGGAAAAGAGTTTTAAAACAGATTATTTTTGTCATAATTTGGCTAAACCTTTCTAGTGCACATTTCAAGTCTTTAAATGAAGTTTCTAATTATTTCAGATTCTTCCTAAGCACAAAATATGCTAATTATTGGAGTTATGCAGATTGTAGTTTTATTTGGTGTCCAATGAACCTTCTCGGTTCCGAAGACATCTCTTTAGCATATTCAACAAAAAAAGTTTAGAACCACTTAACAAAACTGTTAATACTATCAAACCAGAACAAATTTGAGTGTTTTCAAATTTTATATTATTGTAATATAATATATGCTATTGATTTTAAAGCACTATTTTCATAGGCCTAAACTTCTCCTAGTACATAAATTAGGTATCTATAAAAGTACCATTAATGCTGTTTTTAGTTCATGGGTAAGAAAAGGATGACTTTCTAAAAAACATTTGCCAACGTCTCTTCCTATTTATGGCATGATCTAGGAATAGCAAAAGGATGCCTTTACTGATGTTTTGAATCTACTTGCTATGGTAAGAGAAAACACTATTCTGACCTTTAGAGTGATACGGTTAATGTTCACAGCTATTAAATTTATTTTCCTACTGAATCGTGTATCTCTGCTCCATTTGTAATGCAAAATGAAGTTTTCCCAGTGCCTCATTAATTTAAATCATCAGTCAAATGTGCTTATGAGAACTAAGTAAAGAAATATAATTTGCATCCTGACATGAGCTTCACTGGGCTTTTCTATCCTAAGGGGGGATAGATCCAGCTTTATCATCAATGTTTTAAAATATGAAGGTCTTAAAATTTCATGCTACCATTGTGGTGGTTTCTAAATTGTTTGAAATGGCTTTCATTTATGCCATTTTTAATATGTAGCAATAATAGAGTTGCCAGTGGCCTCTTTTAAACTGAGGGAGAAAAGCTATATTCCTCAGAGATTTAAGCAAAATAGGCTTGCGTGGATAGCTGCACACTCACGCAGGTAATCGTCTAATGGAATGCAGCTCGGTGCTTGGGTACTTGGAATAGTCCTCACCATAGGGACTCAGGGGAATAACATTCCATCATCCTCTGATCACCCGATTGTGACAGTGTGAATGTTCTTATGACATTTTGCTGGTCAACAGGAGTACTGAAACAGCAAAACAATGATATCAACAACAGGGTAAGATAGCCAAGCTTCCTGGGCATTTGAGTCTTTTAAATGGAGGTTCCAACAGACGTGCAGTAGTTGTGAAGTCAGTAATTCCTGAGGGTGTTTTCTAGATGGAGTTTGCTGCAGGCTTAAAAGCCCCTACCTTGAGAACATTAGGTTGAAAAAAGGTCTAAAATGGAGGCTTATGGGACCTAGTGAGGATGGTGTGGAATGCTAATAGCTACCACAGGACATGGAGACCTCACTGGTCTCCTTCTTGAATATACTTTACAAAAAAAAAAAAAAAGTGTCTTTCTACTGTCACAGCTAGAACTGGGCGACCAGCCCTTATTTCAAAAGTCAGTGATGATTCCATGATCTATACAGCTGGGGTTTTTGGCAGTTTTCCAACCTGCTAAATTGGAAAAGTCACATCAGATTTTGAAGTGGTATCCACATAGGTGAGGTTCTTATTTTCCTCATTTCTATGAATAGTTTTTCCATACAATCTTGAGAGAGCTGAGAATTATTTTCTTGATATTTCATGCTGGAAATGATGTCATCCAATCAAAGGTAGGGCTGCTTGGAACTGTTATGAGATAATTATTTAAACAAATGTGGTTAATTATCATAATTTTTATGGAACTGGTAATTTGGTATCAAAAAAAAAAACCAAAGCGGGAGTGAAAAAGTCTTGACACTGGTTTTATAGTGTTTACAATCTTGGTTTGTTGTTGGCAATCATATAAACACTATTTATCCTTAGCAATATCTAAGTATTCACATATTTTTAAATATAGCAAAAAGAGCAGAATACAGCATGGCAGGAAATAGGATGGGAGTGAAAAAGAAAGAAGCAAAATCCTGATATGTTCAGGCATTTTCAAATGCTGTTTTCTCTGTCTATGAAACAAACACCCCAACTTATTTTAATAGACAAAAGTTTTATAATATCCTTTTTTTAACTTCCTGCAATTCTTAGTCCTCATGAGGTCTATACCTTAAGAACAAGGAATGCCTAAGGATCTTAATGTTTTTGTAGAATTCCTCCAATCCTTTTCATGTGTGCGTGTACACTTCATTTACCTAAATAAACTCTAATAATTCAAATTGACAGCGATCTTAGGAAAGGCTAGCTAATAAGGAGAAAGCATGAAATTACAGTAGTTCCTTTGATGGAAGAACCAATAGGATCTTGCTGGCCATTACTTCTAATGATAGTTAGCATTTATTATAATTAAGATGGACTCATTCAGTTCAATATAAGCTAGAATTCTACAAAAACAGCATAGTTTCTAGGTATGTTTTCATCTTAATTCTTAATTGGGAAAATGTTTATACTTTTTATTAGCTATAGTATTTACTCAAGGAAATTAAAATTTGAATATTGTGATTTAGCTAACTTATATTAAATAAATTCTCACTTATTATACCATCCATTTGTATATGGAGACTCCCCAACCCCATATCCAAAGAAAAAGGGGGAGGGTAGGGAAAGAATAGGGTAAGAGAGAAGGAAGGAGGGAGGAAAGAAGGAAAGACAGATGAAGAGGGAGGGTGAGAAGAATAGAGGGAAGTAGGGAGATAGAATGGAAGGACATAATAGCTAATACATATTGCTTTCTTCTTCCAGGCAAGTGTTTTATATATTTTATTTTAATCACTGCAGCAACCCTATAAGGTAGCCTTATTGTCTTCTTATTTTTTCAAATGGGAAAACTGGGGAACAGAAAGTTTAAATAAATTCTTGGCTAGTAAGTGGAGCTAGTGATAAAACCATTTTTTTTTGGTTAAAGAATGTGTAATGCTAATCTGGTGTTTCATTGGTGACAAAGTAAATATGGTTTAATATTTACTAAGTGGGATATTAGAAACTTGATAAACTCAACCACTTTTCTTCTCCTCATTATTGCTTAAAAAAGAATAAAGTCTTTGGTGACCTAAAAATTTCTTGCATTTTAGAAAGAAAAATGTGACTGAGGAGAAATGAATCAAAAAAATCTACAGATAAAATTGGCAGACAAATTAAGTACATGAACTATCAGTACTGCTGTAGTTTAATATTTATTCTTCCATTTGTTCAGAACATCAGTCTCTAAAAAAAAAAAAAACAATAAAAAAAAACTGGCACCATGAGAAGTAATTTTACACATATTTCCTTAATACTCTCAATATTATTTCATTTCATCGCATCAACATTAAAGAAGTGGACATATTTCCACAGAAAAAGAACCTCCTGAGATTGAAGAACTCTTTAGTTATTAATCTAGCAACATTCTCTTTGAGATGTCAAATAAAGGTGAATGCATGAAACCAAGTATAGTAAATCTACATAAGACTTAAATATCCTATTATTTATACATCCTTATAAATGTCAAAGGAATGTCAGCAGTTGTCTTAGTCTGTTCAGCTGCTATAATCAATGTCCATAGATTAAATGGCTTATAAGCAACCGAAATTTATTTTTCATAGTCCGGAGGCTAGTAGTCAAAGACCAGGGTGCCAACATGCGTGGGTTCTGGAGCTTTCTTCCAGGTTGCAGACAGCCATCTTTTCTCTGTGTCCTCACATGGCACAAGGAGCAAGGGAGTGCCTTTTGTAAGGACACTAATTTCATTCATTAGGGCTCCATCCTCATGACCTAATATCTCCAAAGACTCCATCTCCTAATACTATCACATTGGGGGTTAGGATTTCAACATTTGCATTTGTGGTGGGGGGGACACAAACTTTCAGTCCCGACAGATGAAAACCAGAAAAAATGGCATTTGAGAAGAATATGATATGATCTAATACAGAGGATAGAATACAGATTCTGTCACCCAATTGCGTAGGTTCAAAGACCACATCTGGTCCATACTAAGCATATAATCTTAGGCTCAGCAGCCAGTTTCCTAATGTATAAAATAATAGTGCCTCACAAATTGGTTTTCAAGATTAAATGAGTTACTTTTTTTAAGTTTCTAGTAAGTAGTACACAAATATTAACCACTTTATTAGTCAGGATCCAGTTGGGAAAAGAGAAAGCTACTCTAGATATTTTAAACCATAGAAATTTAATGTAAGAAATTTTTCACAATGGTGTTGAAAAGGCTAGAGAAGCAAAAAGAAAGGGAATTGTTAGAACACACACACACACACACACACACACACACACACACACACACACACACACACACACACAGCAAAACGGAGTAAATGGCAGCCTGATGTCAGGAAATTGCTCAAGCCCATTCTCTTGAGCTACTACTGACCTACAAGAGGTTCTTGCACTGCTGGGTTGCTGGAGTCATTATTTGTCCTGTCCCCCGCTGCCACTATAGCAAATGGCAGCAGGTGTAGCAGCAGTTGGAACCAGCAGTGAAATGTTTTCTTTCCTCTTTCCTTCTAAGCTGCCACCGGCGCCTCCTGCTGGCTGAACGTAAAAGGAACACAGCTCGCAAGGTAGTCTGGGAAATGCTCTCTTGCAAGGACCCAGCTTCATCTGTCTAGAAGATAATTAAGCTGAAGTCTAGCCTGAATCTGACCCTATAGAAAGCACTGGGGCATGAACAGCACCACAGACTTATTCCTTTTTAGGCAAAGAGGCTGGCCTTTTTTGTCCCTCTTATCTTTGCATTTTTGATGGCTGCAGAGAAGAGCCTGATCTCCTAGATATTTCCCAGATAGACGGGGTGGCTCCTGTCACCTAGAGCCTTTCTACAAAGGGATAGAATTCATTAGCTGTTAGTAGCCAACATTCACAACTGGGATATGGGTGCATTGGCTCCTTTAAACAAAACCTGTCCATTACTTTCCGATCCTAAAGTGGCCTTGGAAATTGTGGCCTAAGAATTTACAGATGGGAGCATATACTGCAGAAGGGCACCTGCTGGCATCTGTGAATATTTTAGTGTTGAAGTTTCAAATTCTATAAAAAGAAAGAAAATCCACCAAATTTAAGAAAACTTTAAATATGGAAACTTACATTAAACACTTACATATTAAAGATGCATTGCTTATATTGTAGAAAAACCACCAAAACTCTCATTGAAAGGAGTCCTTAGAGATCATTAGCTGCTTCTAAGTTTTTTCCCCCTCATTTCTTTTGGATTTCATCACTGATTTGTTACTAACCTTCTCCTACCTGGAGCAGCTTACAATCAGACTGAAGACTCAAAGCCACCCTTAGTCCCATGACAGTAATAAAACCATTGAGAGTAATGAATATTCTGAAGTTCTAGAATGAGACGTTTTTGTCGCTTGTCTGATAACTCCATTCCCCCCCCTACAAAAACTTCTTTGTTGCAATAAGAAAATAGCAATAATTTTTACATGGTCGTGATAATCAATGGCATGCTTCTGCCTGAGAACTTTCTGCAAACTTTTGCTGGTGGCATTTTTCAGTCCCATAATACTATGAAAGTTGAAATGACTTTTGCACATCATCCAATTACTCTCCCTGTTGAAAAATAAGAACATTGAGGTTTATAGAAATGTAACGACTTCTCTAAATCATCAAGGCTCGTTAGGGGTGGAACAAGAACTAGGCATCAATTCTCCTGTGAAGCAGTTTATTAGTCTCTCCACTGCATCACATATTTTTGCAGTTCTGCTATTTATTACAGGCCAAATTCTAGATTATCTATTACCTATTTATCTGTCTAATTTAGTTATATAGAACGGATTAAACTGGTTTGCGAAAATAGGCACAACACAGTGAGATTTTAAACATTTAATACATGAAGCGAAAGGAAGATGAATTTGGGGAACATGAACTGAAGCCATGGTTGAGGGCGATGGGAAAAATGCGTGTTGTGGGACTTTTCCTGCAGCTAAACATGAGACATAGACACTAATTGGAATCTAAGATTTCTACACTGCAAAGGAAGAAACATGGATCACATGATCACATTGGGTAACTAATTCAGGTGACTGAATCTTGGTTACAGTGGATCACAGTAATCATAAAATAAGAATGAGCTAGTTGCAGACAGAAACAGACTCATAGATACAGAGAACAAACTGATGGTTGCCGGAGAGGAGGGAGGAATGGGTGAAAAAGGTGAAGGGGAATAAGAGGTACAAACTTCCAGTTATAAATAAGTCACGGGGATGTAGAGTACAGCTAGGGAATATAGTCAAAAATATCACAATAACTTTGTATGGTGACAGATACTAGACTAATTATGGTGACCACATCGTAAGATATTTAAATGTTGAATCACTGTGTTGTACACCTGCAAATAATGTAATATTGTATGCCAACTATATACTTCAATAAAAAATAGAAGCCAGTTGTTCAAGAGAGCAGTCAATACTTTGACAAAATTGATAAATTGTTTTCTTGAAGAAAATGGCATCTCTCCAAAGAAATAAATTGCAAATAAAATCAGCTTACCACCATTGCTCTTTCTGACCATATGTTCTGTCAGAATCTAAAAAGAAACTAAGTAGAACATTTTGCTCATTATAGTTTTACAAGGTTGTAAATAGATCTTTTGTGATATTATAACTTAAAACACAAATATCATTAAGCTTCTGCCTTACTATAATTATTCCAGTATATTTAAGGATATAGTCTTATATAAGGTCACCGTCAGCAGTAAAATTGCTGCCTCAAATATCATGCTCTAACTGAAATTTGAAACTGTCATTTTAAGGTGAGCAGGCTGAGGTTTATGTGATGTTTTGAAGTTGTAAAGGTCATCTAAAGTCTGAAAGATTAGTGATTAAGCCTGTGCTCACGGATAGCCGCCATCTAAAGATTATACGCTCTAGAAATAAGCTCAATTGATTCATTTAAACTCTACCCAGTTTCTTTAACCATTCTTTGAATATAGTTTACTATGACTCCAAAAATGATTAAGAAGTTTATAGAAAGGCAAATAGAGCTCCAATTAGATCTATACCATTTCTAGGGCAAGCTCACTACCATTGCATAGGTAGAGAGAAGGTTGCTTAGTAATTTATTGTGAAAACATCACTGGTTGATGAGAGCAAAAAACCTTTAACTTGAATCACTCAGGAACTCAATATTATCATTTCACCAAGAGATTGATTCAAATCAGCCATATTGTTACTTTTGTATGTATTAGCTGCAGCTTCCCATAGCATCCAGATTCATGTTTGGGTTTCTTATGCTGTTGTTTATTTTGTCTCATATTTCATTTCAATAGTCCTTTGGGTCAGTCAGGTAAGCAAATTTCCTGTCAAACATATTTTTTCCAGGGATCATGAGATGGACTACCCTATTCAAAAGACACTGATGTTGGAATCATAAATCGTAGATCAGAAAAATCAAATTCCATTTTTTATATCAACTTGATGGAAAAAATTATTTTATTTTTCATGAGAGATAAAGGTAAAAGATTTCCTTGTGGCTTCAGTTGTCAATTGTCTTCCCAAGATTTCAATTTCCTTCATCTTTCTAGTTCATTCTGATAATAGAACCTGTTTCTACATAAATCAGCAGATATGGGAGTTTCAATATTTGTTAGATCTCTGAAATTCCTTTGCTGAATATTGGATACTGATGGTAAAAAGATGGGTCACCTGTTAAATATGTTTTGCCACTTCTCTATCATTCCTCAGAAAATCATCAGTAACCATAGCCCTCTCTTTGCTGAGAGACCAAAATGATCCTTCCTCCACCTATCAAATTGTCCTTTTTTTTCCATGTAGCATTGGAGACCACTGTCTATACAGCTCTGAAAACACCCTCCTTGAAAAATAGTTTTACCTAATGCCTCACTTAGAGGGCTGTACAATTTATAGTCATTCTTCTTTTAAGCATCATATTTTTCTACTTACTATCTTCTTGATAATGCTCTGAATATTGCTTTACTGTTTCAAAAATTGCCTCTTTTTGACATCCTTCTTGGATTATTGTTGTTTTTTTTCTAAATCTATGTAGCAATTTATCATTTTTACTAATGAGTTAGAAAGAAGAGAGGTGGTCCTTAAACCCTTTCACCTTGCAATCAAACAGATTGTCCAATCTGTTCTCAGAGCACCAGTAATTGGAAAATATTTTAGTCAAACTTGACTAAACACAGCATATATCTGCATGTTACTAGAATAGTTGTTAATGTTTCCATATCAACAACTGGGACTCAGATTAACTTTTATCCTCTTTGCCTATTCTGCATACACACACACACACACACACACACACACACACACACACACACACACGCTGCTCATCCCCTATCTTTAAAACCCAAAAAGTCATTGCAAACTTATATGGCAAATGATCTAGTCTATTTTTAACACTTACCCTACTGTGGTTGCATAAATCAGGAAGCATTCCCAGAAATGGAACCATGAAGTGAAGTCATTCTAATCTCTTTCTGATGAATCTCTGCTAATTAGGCAAAACATGAATCATGTCAAACTCCTTCCTGAAATCATCGAGTACTCAAAGATCCATGAACCAAGTATCTCAAATAACACAGTCACTTTGCTGCATCTCCTTTATCACGGAATCCTTGGGTTTATCATAATGCAAGCCTACTAATTTGCAAGTATGGCTTTATAGACACATATCCAATCCATAGGTTTAGTTGCTGTATCAGCTAGGTTCCTGGTAAGAAAACGTGCCACACTGAAACTGAGTAACTTGAAAGGAGTTTACTAAATGGGTGATTTAGAAAGGTGTAGATAGGGTTTAGGAAACTTAACAAGGGATAATGATGAAGTTGAGGCTAACAAGTGAGAAAGCTGTTATCCCTTGGTCAGAAGGGGAAGAGTGGGAACAGGAGACTTGAACTTGAAGAGGACATTGGTATGAAGAGGGAATCCTGAGAGAAATTTTGGCCCCCAGAAGAGGGAAGCAGCCAACCTACTATCTATGCTTCCCATTGGCTCAACCCAACCTGAATTCAGAGGACAGGGAACCACATCTAGATCGACATCCTGGGGCAGAGTAGGGTAGAAAAGAGTGGAAAGTGGAACTTGAGGAAGTAAATGGAAAATATTCAGCAGTCATTGCACTTAAAAAAGGTAACCATATGAGGCAACATGGCAGACATAACAAGACATCATTCAGTCCAAAGCAGAAAATTTGAGCTCTAGAATGGCATTCTAGATGTGGGCTATCACTTGCACAACTTACTGTGTTTCCCTGAAAATAAGACCTAGCCGGACAATCAGCTCTAATGCATCCTTTGAAGCAGAAATTAATATAAGACCCAGGCTTATTAAGTAAATATATAGTAAATATATAGTAAAATAAGCCTGGGTCTATAATATAATATGATATATAATATAATATAATACTGGGTCTTATATTAATTTTTGCTCCAAAAGACGCATTAGAACTGATTGCCCGGCTAGGTCTTATTTTCAGGAAAACACGGTATCATCATACCTTTACATCAATTTCTGAAATAACCTTTTTTTGCACCTCCCATATGGCCTTAAGTAGTCCTGTGCATAGTAAATTCTCAGTAATCTCATGTAAAGTCACTGAATACCTTTCCTCTTATGTTCCCTATCAAAGTTGTTAGCCTTCTATCTTGTATGAGTTTCCATCAGCAATGTTTCAAAGTTCTGAAAATAGTCATGTATCCACATATAATGGTATGTCAGATTTGGACAAATAATACAGAATGCTGTATTTTAAAAGAGTGATCAAGGCAGGGTGGTTGCTGCCACATCCAAGAGAAGCGAGGGCAGCAGAAAAATCACCTCTGTCAAATGAATTTATGTAGAAAGACCTCTTGGAATCGTTTGCAGTTTTACTGTGACACTGTTTCACACAGTTGAAATGACATGAATGGAAATGTTCAGTAGAAATTCAGAAACCATTTTTCTCAATTTCACTATAAAAAAAAAAAAAAAAGAAAAAGAAAGTAGTGCCAGCCAGTTTCAGGGGGAAATAGATGCAAGAACTTCTTTTCCTGCCCCATAAAGATGAATTGACTATAGGACTGCCATTTGAAGACTGTAGTCTCAAATTTTAAGCATCTTTGTGGCATTTTTTAAAAGCATGGAAATGCACATGCTTCTCTCTTCTGTCTAATGCTTGTGTGTATGTTACATCCAAGAAAAGAATTTATTTTTCTCCTCTAAAATTTCAGTATCTCAGGTGACCTATGGGGAAAAATCTGTATTAGGCAGTGCCCAAAATGCTCCACATAAATATACTGTTGTATTACTTTTTAGGCACAGAAGCAAACTCTTTATGTTCTAGTAGCTAATGAAGATAACGGTTTGCTTTGCATGCAATTTTGCTTCCTTAATATCTTTTATATTGAAGTCACTCTGACACGCAGCACATCCTCCATTTTAGTCACTGACCCATAAAGTACAAACGAGAGCTGGTAAAAGGATAGCAGTGTGCATTCTGAATAACTTGCTGGGAAATGCCTCAAATTTGAAAGACATTTTAGTAAAAACTCACCTACCAATTCCATTAGCAGAGAAGCACAAAGAGAAGATTTGAATTAAACAGCTGCTCTTGCTATATTTAAAGATATTTTGAGCTACATTTAAGCTTTTGGATGTGGTATCTCACAGTTTTTGTGCCAGCAAAATGCAAGACCGTATTAGTAAAACCCAATTAATGGTAAACCATATTTCTCCTCCACACTTTGCTCCTAGTGTCATTTATATCTCAACACCATATTTTAATAGCTGTCTTCGTTTAAAGAAACATACCAAGCAAAGGTAATTTAAACTAGTTTTATGATACAAGTATGACATTTATTTTTTTATTTTTCAATTACATTTGACATTCTACATTATTTTATATTAGTTTCAGGTGTACAGCATAGTGGTTAGACATTTATATGAGTCTAATTTACGAAGTGATTCCCCAATTAGTCTAGTACCCACCTTGCACTATACATAGTTATTACAATATTATTGACTGTATTCACTATGCTTTACTTTACGTCCCCGTGACTGTTTTGTAACTACCAATTTGTCCTTCTTAATCCCTAGACCTTTTCACCCTGCTCCGCAACCCCTCTCTCACCTAGCAACCATCAGTTTCTTCTCTGTATCTATGTGTCTATTTGTCTCTTGTTGGTCATTTATTTTGTTCTTTAGATTCCACATATAAATGCGATCATATGGTATTTGTCTCTCTGTCTGACTTATTTCACTTAGCATAATATTCTCTAGGTCCATCCATGTTGTCACAAATGGTAAGATGTCATTCTTCATTATGGCCATGTAATATTCTATTGTGTATGTGGACCACTTCTTCTATATCGAGTCATCAATTTATGGGCACTTAGGTTGCTTCCATATTTTGGCTATTATAAATAATGCTTCAATGAATGAAAATAGATGTACATACATCTTTTTGAATTAGTGTTTTGAATTTCTTTGGATATATATGCAGAAGTCCAATTGCTGGGTTATAAGGTAGTTCTATTTTTAATTTTTGAGGAACCTCCGTACTGTTTCCTTAGTGGCTGCACCAATTTGCAATCCCACCAACCGTGCACGAGGGTTCCCTTTTCTCCACAACCTTTTCCAGTACTTGTTGTTTGTTGATTTATTGGTGATGGCCATTCTAACAGGTGTGAGGTGATATCTCCTTGTGGTTTTACTTTGCATTTCTCTGACGATTAGTGGCATTGAGCATCTTTTCATGTCTATTGGCCATCTGTATGTCCACTTTGGAGAAATGTCTATTCAGGTCTTCGGCCCATTTTTAAATTAGATTGTTTGTTCTTTTGGGGTTGAATTGTATGTGTTCTTTATAAATTTTGGATATTAACCCCTTATTGAATGTATTGTTCATGAATATCTTCTCCTATTCAGTAGGGTCTTTCCATTTTGCTGATGATTTCCTTTGCTATGCTAAACCTTTTTAATTTGACATAGTTCCATTTGTTTATTTTTTCTTTTGTTTCTCTTGCCCAAGGAGATATATCAGAAAAAAACATTACTAAGAGCAATGTCAGAGGGTTTAATGCCTATATTTTCTTGTAGGAGTTTTATGGTTTCAAGTCTTACATTTATGTCTTTAATTCACTTGGGGTTTATTATTGTATATGGTGTAAGAATGTGGTCTAGTTTCCTTCTTTCTTTCTTTCCTTCTTTCCTTCCTTCCTTCCTTCCTTCCTTCCTTCCTTCCTTCCTTCCTTCCTTTCTTTCTTTCTGGGGGGCATGTATCTGTCCAGTTTTCCCAACACCATTTATTGATTAGACTGTCTTTACTCCATTGTATATTCTTGACTTCTTTGTCATAGATTAAATGACAATATAGGTGTGGGTTTATTTCTGGGCTCTCTAATTTGGTTTCATTGATCTATGTCTTGGTTTTTATGCCAGAACCATGCTGTTTTGATTACTATAGCTCTGTAGCACAGTTTGATATCAGGTAGTGTGAGACCTCCAGCTTTGTGCTTCTTTCTCAAGATTGCTTCATCAATATGGGGTCTTTTTTAGTTCCATATAAATTTTAGGATTGTTTGTTCTAGTTCTGTTAAAAATGAAAAAACCATTGGTATTTTGATAGGGATTGCATTGAATCTGCAGATTGCTTTGGCCAGTATGGATGTTTTAACAGTGTTAATTCTTCCTATCCATGAGCACAGTATATGCTTCCATTTATTTGTATCTTCTTCAATTACTTTCTTCAATGTCTTATGATTTTTAAAATACAGGTCTTTTACCTCTTTGGTAAAATTTATTCATAGGTACTTTATTATTTTTTATGCAGCTATAAATGGGTATGTTTACTTAATTTCTCTTTCTAATAGTTCATTATTAGTATGTAAAAATGCAACCAATTTCTGAATATTAATTTTGTATCCTGCTGCTTTACTGAATTTATTTACCAGTTCTAATAGTTTTTTGGTAGAATATTTAGTGTTCTTTATATATAGTATCATGACATCCATTTTCTTTAAATAAGGGTTCTTTTTCCCCCTTTGTGTCAACTTCAGCCTTTTTCTCAATATCTCCTGTAGCATACATTTTTGTTCCACTTATGCTATACACATCATGTTAGCATGCTCTGTGAATGAACCTATTTGTTTCTGACCACTTTTTCAAATTATATTTTTATTATTTTATTATTTTTTTTTTGGTTTTGTTTTTTGGGAGGGTTTTTGCATGTATATTAAATTCCTGAAGCTGCCTTAACAAAGTACCACAAACTGTGTGGCTCAAACAATAGAAATCTATTGTCTCATTTCACAATAAATTCTGGAGGCTAGAAGCCCAAGGTCAAAGTGTCTGCAGAGATGGTTCCTTCTGAGGGATGCAAGGAAGAATCTGTTCTATTCCTCTCTCTGGGTTTCTGGTGGTCTACTGGCAATCTGGCATTCCTTGGCTTATAGATGCATCACCTCAATTTCTGTCTTCATCTTCACATGGCATCCTTCTTGTGTGTCTATGAATTTCTCCTTTTTATAAGGGCATCAGTCGTCTTGGATTGCAGGGCCACTCTGACTTCAATATGAACTCATCGTAACTAATTACCTAGGTAATAAACATTTTTCCAAATAAGGTCACATCGTGAGATACTAGAAGTTAGTATTTCAACATATGAATTTTCTATATACATGTACATACGTAAATCCTGATGCTACTTTTATTGCGATCTTATTGGATCTTAAATTAGTATAAGAATAATTTAAATCTTCACCACGATGAGGCTTCCAAAACCTCATGAAATATCCTTCCATTTATATAGGCCTCATATAACTTCTGTCAATTGGTTCTTGGATTTTACTAAAGAGATTTTGCATATCGTTATTTAGATTTATTCCTGTGTATCAGATATTTTTGATGTTATTATAAGTAATATCTTTCTTGTAATTTTTTTTCTATTCATTTGTATTGGTACATAAACATACAGTTGTTTTTTGTTTGCAATCATCTACATGCTAACATTGTTCAATTCACTATTAATTTAATAGTTTTTTAATTGTTTTGGAATTTCTATGTACATAATCATCTTGTTGTACAAATAATGAAATCTGTATTTCCCCCTTAACTATCCTTACAGTTTTATTTCTTATTGACTAGGGACTGAATTAAAATATTGAATGGAAAATGTGTCATGTTCTTAGTCTTGAGGGGATATTTTCAATATTTGACCACAGCATATGATTTTTTTCCTATAGGTTATTTACTGATATTCTTTGTCAGATTAAGAAAATTCCTTTCTATTTCTAATTTGTAAGTTTTTCTCTTTGTTATTTTGTTTGTTTGATTCACAAATAAGTGTTGAACTTAATCAAATGTTTTTTCTGTATCTATCAATATGATCATATGATCTTTACTTTTTTATTCAATAATGTAGCATATTATATTGATTGATTTTTTTAAAAATCTGTAGTTATCTACCTGGAATAAACCCCACTCAAACTTGTAGTTAGGACTTTCTAATGTCTGTTTAATAATAATGTCAGACAAATTGATTATAAACTCATTTTGGAGCTTTTTTTTGAAATTTGTCACAAAGGAAGAAGTTTACGTACATGACAATTCATACCACTCTTCTGGGAGGAATATTTTATGGAGGAAAATGGCTGCATAATTAGATTGGTTAAATTAGTCATTAGATTGGTTAAAACATAATGCAATGTCTGATTAAAACATTATAGACTCTTTGTGAGATTGGTTAAGTGACATTAGGCTCTTCCAAAGGTTGAGTATAGTTAATATTTTAGCAGGGGCTCTTAGGTTTATTAATTTCTATCAGAGAATTGCTGGAGAATTTATCAGGAACGGCAATTACTTCCTGAAGAAATACCTTATCACATTAGACCATAACATTTTTCCAGTTTTTAGACAATTCTTTTTAATGTCAAAAAAAGGATCTGATCATTAATTAAGAGGATCATGAAAAGCTATGAAACCTGCCTAAGATGTCATCCAGTTGTAGAACAAAAAAGCTAATTCACAACAGAAGTTTAAAGGGATGGTAGTGGAAAGAATAAAGATGTTATTTGCTGGTGCCCTACTTCATCCTGTTGATTTTTGCACCAAAGCACATACCCTTTCATCTACCACTTATGTTTCTAGTTATTTGACATAAGACGATAATCATGTATGAATCACATATAGCTATTAAGGTTTTCATTGTAACATGGCTTATACCAAAAATAAACTTTAAAAATGAGAGAAGGTGGGTGGTGGGTAGAAAAGAAAGAAAATACTTCAATGCTTGTCACCAAAGGAATGATTATACAATCAGGATCCATCAGTGAAACTAATTCATTGTCAGCAACTTTTAAAATGCCTATTATTGAATGTTTTCATTAACATTAATACTAACTAAACGTTGTTAAATGAACAACCAAGAAAGCACATTCCAATACAGTATATTCTCATTAAAAATAATGTATGTACAAATAATGTATATAAAAATCACATATACAGTAATGTGGAAAGACTTTGTTAAATTATTTCTGGGATGGTAGACTATATTTAAGTTCTTCTTTATGATTTTTAATATTGTTCTTAAATATTTTTTGCTTTTATAAGAAAAAATAAATATTATAATCATGTACTTTGTTGTAGTTAGACACACATATAACCTTCCCATATTATCTTATAAAAACCTCTAAAACCCTTTTAAAAAGAAGCTTTCCATCACGTAAAGTAAATCTTTAACATGCTTTACTGAATATATATTAAAAGGCCCAGAGAAGTACTCCATTTAACTTCTGTCTTATTTCCTATACTGCCTTATTGAGAATACAGCTTAGTGTGTTTTTATTCCGAGCATGTCTGCCACAGGTTGAACACATTATTTCACCATAGCCCATGGCATCCTTTGTACAAGTCAACTGTCAAGTAACCCATCAGATATAATGTATCCAGTCCTCCTTACAGTGGCTGCAGGTCCTGGAATCACAGAGTCACTGGCCATTTTCTCCACAGCAATACTTTGTTACTCTATCAAGCATTAGAATTTGCCTGAACAAAAGGGACAGGCGTAAGAATGCAGTGGATCCAAGTGTCATCTAGTCAATGACGGCACCAGACCTGAAAGCAGAGTAACTATTAGGCAAGTGTGTGAATGTGAAATCAGATTCCCATTATAAGTTTGAAGAATGTGGTATCAAAACACAGTCGCCAGCCTCATCTGCAAGCCTCAGCTTCTAGAAAGCCAGGGATGAATACAGGGTGCTGGATGTCATCAGCTTCTTTCATGTTGGCCATACTGTGATTGGAGAAAATTGTCACTGAATGTGTCAAGCTCGGTGTGTGTCCTACTGATTTTTATTGTCACTGAATAGAATGTCTCAAAGATAACAGACAGCTGAGAAAAAGACTAGATCTTTTTCCCAGAGGCAAGGTGAAAATCGGTGCCGAATTATCTGTATATATATTTTGTTCAAAAATAAACTATTACATTTAATGGTAACACACCTCCTGGATATTCGCCATGATTGTTTACAATAAAACAAATTAACATAAAATTTAATTTCCAGATACTCCATAATACTTCAACACCATATACAAATACCTATCACTAAATAACAAAATATTTATTGAATTCATTAATAAAATTCCAAATATCCAGTTCTCTAGGTGAATGCATTATACTAGACAAGCTAATGATCCAAATTATTTGGATATCACCCTTTATGTACTTAATTTTTCTTTGATAGCTTTTGAAAATTATTGTGTACGTCTCCACCTATTTAAGCCATTATATGAAATATAATGCAAACATTATTGATATATATATATATATATATATATATATATATATATATATATATATATATTCCAACTTTTATGATGTTCTATAGATGTAGAAATTTAGGCCATTGGATACAATCCATATTGACCCTCGACACCTGCTTTCTTGAGGAAAAAAAAGTTATGATTTCATTGTTCCTATTGATTATTTGTACCTTCTTTAAAAGGTGCAGAACTGATTCTAAATAATCTCCATAACACATGGATAGTTTTCTGCATATATACACAAAAATTTAGAAAGTTATCTTCTTGACTGTTGCCATTAATAATCTTTGTAGTATTGTCATCTTCATAATATTATCTACATTATATGTATCATCAAAACATTGTTCCATAACCTCTTCTTTATTAGTTTGATCTCATCTTCTTTCTCATTGTACCACATTTATAGATAGGGTGAATAAAAGGCACTTGACTATTAGCATTTATAAAATTGCTATTTAGGGATGGCTTATAATTATTTTCATCTAAAACATGCCCAATTGCTACACATTTTTTCCATTCAAATTTCTTTTATGTTTAACTTTTAACAGGCTTCCTAGGTGATCACAAGGACCCTTGAATGTAACAACAAGATAAAACTTTACATTCTCTTAAAGCAATGGAAGACTAGATTGCTTCTGGTCAATAATTCTACTCAGAACAACTAGAAAAACTGAAGCAGATTTTAGAGAGAAATATATATACTTGAAGACAGTAGAGGGCCACCAACCCAACAAGGACTTGTGGGCCTGAGAGGATGTCCAGAAGGATGAGCCTAACATTTACCGCTCCTTTGCCCCTTGAGCATTTGCCTTTCGGACAATAGTAGTTGGGGAAGTGAGAAGTTGAGCAGAGATGTTTGCAGCCTCATAGAAATAGGGGTACTAAAATTAGACCCTTAGACTTGTCAAGGAAAAGGAACCTCAGTAAACATCCAAGTCTGTCAGTTCTCACACCAAAGGACTACAGCCTGGGAGTACATACACCAGAAATAGACCAGTTCTCTTACAAGGACTGAAGCCCAAATTCTAACGTGGTCAATTTCTAATTAGAGTGATTGGATTACAGTAATCAAGCAATAGCCTAACTGTCTGCCAGTAGCAAAATTAAATTCTTTCTAGATGAATATAATAATTTAGAGATTCAATTATGTTTCTATTTTTAAGCACTACATGTGGCATCAATCAAAAATAATTAGACTTACAAAGACATAAAATATTTGAGAAAATCAAGAAAAAAATAGAATGAGCACTATAAGAGATACGGATGTTGCAATTATAAGGTATGAATTTTAAAATAACTGCTATTTTATTATATATAATTTATTATTTAAAATAACATTTGAAACCAAAATTCTAGATCTAAGAAAAATTATCATGAAATCAAGACATGTAGAATTTCAGAAAACTATAAACTAATTTAAACCAGGAAATTATAGAAATAAAAAATACAATGACTGAAATTAGTAACTCAATGGAAAATATTTAACAGATTAGATGTTGCTGATATATATAAACTAGAAAGTTTCAGGGAAAAAATATCTATACAGAGAGAAAAGCAAAGGAAAACATACCAAAAAAAGCATAAAGGATATATGGGACACAGTCAAAAAAAGGTCAACTATATATGGAAGTTATGATTAAAGATCTAAGTATAAAAGGTAAAACAAAGTTTCTGGCTCACAAAGTTTTCTTATCAAGTTCACACTAACCATTCAAAATTTTTTGGAAAAAAAAGGCACTACAGTAAAATGAAGAACATATGTTAACCACAATACATTATTAATATAGTAAAAATACAAATCACACAACAAAAAGATATTTCTAATATTTACACCAACAAAAGCCTTGTATCTAGAGCACATTTTTAAACTTTAAAACGCAATAGGAGAAAAATTGAGGAGACAATAAAAAATAAATGAGCAAAAGACTTGAGAAGAGGCTTCATATATGATCAATACACTTATAAAAGTTTGCTGTCCTCACAAAAACCAAGGAAATTAAAAAGACTAGCAGTACCAAGTTTTGGCTAAGATGAGGAGAAACAGCAATCAATCATACCTTGCCGATGGAAATGAAAATTCATATAGCCACTTTGGAAAACTGGCAGTAGCTACTAAAGCTCAACAAATGCATACTTTATGCCCCAGCAATTACCCATCTCAGCATATAACCTACAGGATTCTGAATTCATGCACACCAACAACCTGTGTGAGAGTGTTCATTGCAGCACTGCTGAGGCTCGTATTCCCATTCCTAAATATTTGGTGCAGCACTATTTGCAAGACACTAAACCAGAAACAATGCAAATGTTCATCATATTAAATGTCTATAAACTGTGGTATATTCATAGAATGGAGTACCATTCAGCAATGAAAAAATAAATGGATTGACCACAACATTCATCAACAAGGATGAATCTCATGAACACGATATTGAGTACAAGAAGCCAAATACAAAATATAACTTAGAGTATGATTCCATGTACAAACAACTCAAAAACAAGCAACGTTAAATACGATGTCAGAAGTAAGAATAGTTGGTATTTTCTGGTTGGGGGAGGAATTTCTGAAAGGAGGCATGAGAGCGCACATGGGATGCTTTTTCCACAGAGTTCATCATTCTATGAAAGGTTTTGATTTGTATACTTTTCTGAACATATGTCTTAAGTCAGTAAAAATTTAAAACATTTTCAACATGCAAAATTAATCTGGGGTATTAAAAATCAGAATAGTAGTAACCTTTGGGGAAGGGCGTGGGCAACGCATGGGAGCAGATCTGAAAGGGGTACCTAGGAGGCTGGCAGTGCTCTGTTGCAAGACTTTAGGCATGTTTGCGTTACTGTTTTTACTATGATTTGTGAACTTTTTCTATATGTCAATTAAAATATTTGTGAATAATTGAGATGCATATGAATTTTTGGAATTTTTCTTTGTGTGTTATATTTTACAGTTATAAAGTGTTTAAAAACACTAACTAATATCACCTCTGTCCAGTTTTTTGCCCTGAAAGGCAAGAACATGTCAACAATATAATCAATATTAAAAACTATTCTATACTAGCTCTAAGTGTGTATAGAAATAGAATGAGGTCCTTTATCATGAAATGTATTAGGTTGGTGCAAAAGTACTTGCGGTTTTTGCAGTTATTTTTAACCTTGCAAACCGCAATTACTTTTGCACCAACCTAATATGTGCCTTTATGCAAATATTGCAGGTGTGATCGATCTGAACTAGTGATCTCTAGCATCTGAAATAAGAGATAAAATTGGAGCCCACGAGATTGAACTATTTAAATTTCAATGGCTTGAAAATAATTCTTGCCCCCCGAAACTCTGAAAGAAGTAACAGTCTTAATTTTAGAAACAGTATCTATGCAATAGGATTGGGGTGATTAACAGCTCTAATCTAAACTGTGGTTTCTTCCGGAATTTAACTCTATCTTAGTCTGCTTAGAATGCTGATGAGTGAGGCCATCAGAGAGCCAGAGGAGTCTCTCTGAATATAGCAATCTAAAGAGACCATTCACACAAATATCAAAGAAAATTCAGCTTCACATTTTCTTCTGGCCCACTGCCTCCCACTCGTCAGATGACTAGCTGAGCTCTGAGAGAAATGAGATGGAAGCAAACACTGAATAAACACTCAAACACAAACACACAGTGTAACAGGGGAACAAAGGTGCCCTTTTCCTGGAGCACCACAACTCTATGACTTTGGTGAGAAGAAAGGTCTCCTGCTTTAGAACAGAGGCACTGGCACCTTACAACACTGTTAGATCAGGACAGAGGACACAGCACAGTGACAAGTATGGCTGACAGACCATTGTTTGCAGTAGCGTCCAAAGGTGGTAGCACTAGCCAAAGCTGGATACTGCTGTTTTTAGACATCGTTGTTGACCTTGGAGGGTGAGGGGCCAGCTTCACTTGCCATCAAAGACAACAGCAGGACCTGGAAGAGATTCAACAGTGAGCCCTTGGGTTAAGGCTGAAGCTCCTTGTGCATTTGGATAGACTGTAGGAGACACAAACAATTTTTATAGAGGCTGAGAGAATTGGAATATGGGAGGCCCGCATGGGTTTACATGAAAAAGGAAAATGATTGAAAGTCTCTTATGAAGTTAACTCTAGAGTCTCTCAGAAATACGTGGGTGAGGCTGGAGGAACAAAGAGGGTTGTAAGGATTCCTTCATTGTTGCGAGTTGGCAAGAAGTCAAGATTACTAATATTAACTTCATTGAATCCTACGGTCGTTGTTAGAAAACACAGATAACACTACTAATGAAAATGAGCCACTTGATTTTATAGATTTTTTTTCCCATTATGTAACTTTGCCAATTTTCTAGTTCTCTAAATAAAAGTTATGACTCATCATTCTCTTACATATTATACCTAACAAAGTAAAATTTTTAAGCTGAAGCTTTTTAGATATGTTCTCTTTGAGATTCATGTCATCTTTTCAAAGCCTAACAGCATAAAATAACATCAAATGCCACACGCAAAGCATGACATAGCAAAGGAAGGGACTGTGTAACCCCTTTTCAGATGTATTGTTCAGATTCAACCAGAGTCAGAATCTGTAGCATAGTGGCATTTGGAACACGGCTGTTACTCCATAATTTCAAAAGACACAAAGTCTAACTAATGTCTTGGCTCTTTGGCCTTTATTCTTTGTTACATTGGAAATATGAATGCTTAAATTCTAAACTTCCAAAGAAATATTAAAGGAAGAAACTGAATGAAGCATACATCTGGGTAAAACAATGACTAGGATACTGGCATTCAACTCTTTCCTTCCAGAACCTAAATGAAAGGGCTAAAAGAATGTAAATTTAAGGAAAAAGTCAGTCTCAGCATCAGAGATGGCAGAAGTGTACCAATGACATGCTATGAAATTAGTGTTATTTCTAACAGAAATAATCCCACTGGGGCTAGAATGAAAGATATGCCTAAGGGCCAACGCATAAAGCCCTTTCCTCAAAAAGCAAGGGAGTGAGAAAATGCCTAGAAGAAATTCTGGCAGAATTGCCGCAACTCCTAAAATATGGAGGAGAAAGGACTAGGGATGAAGATGGCTAAGTTTAGTGGGTGAGAATGCCTCCAGGATCACCTCCACCTGGTGGATCAAAGCAACTGGAAAGGAACGCCATGGGAAGGACAAGTGTGACCATGGCAATCAGAGCGAATGGCAGCAGGACTGCCTCCTGATGCAGTAGGACCTTGGCTGGCAACAAGGATCACTGATTTCACCAGACCGCGGGAAAACAGAGCTTGAGTGGAAAGTACCAATGTTCCTGGGTGTAGTGCCAGATGCCCACAACTGCCTTCTCTTCTTCCTTCAGATTACAGACACACAGAACTGCTCATATAAAATTATATTACTGTATGCCCACAAAAAGATTTACACCAGAATATAGCATTTATTCATAAGAGCCCCTAACAACCTAAAATGCCCATCAAAAGAGGATGGATACGAAAAAAAAAAAAAAAAAAAAAGGATGGAAACAAAAGATGGCGTCATATACATCCAGTAAAATAATGCTCATTGAAACAAAAAACAGGAATAATGATATATGCAGCAACATAAATGAGTGGAAAAACTTTATCTTATAAAAAGGTACACACCAAAAAATACATTTTTATAAGAATATCCTTTTTTATGAGGTTCAAGTGCTGGCAATAGTAACCAATGGTGACAGAAATCAGAAAAATGATTGTGTATAGGGAAATAAGAGAATGAGAGCATGAGAAATTTGGGGGATGATGCTAATGTTTTATGTCATGTTACTATGTAGGTGCAAAAGTAATTGTGGTTTTTGCAATTATTTTTAACCTTTTAAACTGCAATTACTTTTGCACCAACCTAATATTTACATGGGTATACTGATTTGTCAAAACTCAATGAATTTAATTCCTAATAGGTGCGCATTTTATAAAATGTAAATTTTAGCTCAGTTAAAAAAAAATTATCTAAATACCATGACTTAATTTTATTCCCTTCATTGCTTTACAAATCCGTAACATCCCTCTAATATTGTAAAGCAATATATAGTATGTATTTTCCTGTGTTCTTACTTGAAACTTAACTGGCTTAATTATTTCCATATCCTTATTTTCTTATTAGACTAATTTCTTCTTTATTTTCAGGTGTGTGTGTGTGTGTGTGTGTGTGTGTGTGTGTGTGTGTGTGTGTAGAACTCAAGGGATGATTCTGGATCCATTGTATGATAAAATACTTTCCCCTTTGTTTTTCTAAAAGCAACACTTTTATCTTTTCATCTTTGTTAAAACACACTACAGGGAAATTACCAAATATGAACAAAACTAGCTTTTCTGTTGGCTGCACCCATCCAAAATAAAGCTGATTTCTTTGGGCTAGACTAAAATCACAAGATAAGAACTATTAATTTAACTGCTCCAGTGGCTTTCTATGAACTGAATGCTTAATAAGTTTAGAAGGAAAAAGAACTTGTATTTTATCTTGTTATTATCTTATTCTTGATATTCTAAGAGATCTATTTATATAGTGACTTCATGTCAAAAAGAAAAAAAGAGTAAGGTAATCATTTCAACCCTATCAACCTCAAGATACATAAAAAAAATGTTTCTTATTCCTTGCTCTCATTTTATGATATTAAAAGTTTTACCCACGCTGTTATTGCTGTTGTAACAAGTCTTGCAAGATACATATCTTCTGAAAGTAGATATAAAGAGAAAATAAATTATGAAAAGAAGAAATATGAGTCATGCTTATTGAGTTTTATGTTCAAAGATAACATGTAGATGAAAACTGCCTAAAAGATCTAACATCATACTACTATACATATTTAATGAACTTTATTCTGACCTTCGTTCAGCCTTGCTAGTTGTACTTCGAAAGTGTCTACGTGTAAGGTACAGTCCCCACTGAGTTAACTTTCCTCTGTTACCCCCAAAGTTCAGTCAATTTTTATTTCCTATAATCATACTTTCAACAGCTTCCAGTATTCATTCCCTTCTGTCCACCCCCAAAGTTGTCACCTAGTTCAGGTACACTTTTCATCTCCCCTGGATTATTTTTAAAACTTCCTAGCTGGTCCCCACAGCCCTAATGCTGCTAGGGCTGTGGTATTAACCCCGCTAACCACTATGTCTTAGTCCATTTGGGTTGAGATAATAAAATAGACGATGTGGCTTATAAACAACAGATAATAATTTCTCACAGTTCTGGAGATTGGGAGTCCAAGATCAAGGTGTCTGCTGGGCCCCTGCTTCCTGGTTCACAGATGGCCATCCTTTCACTGCGATCTCACATAGCGGAAGGGTGAGGGTGCAATCCAGGGTCAGGTACTAACCCTACTCTTAGTGCGCTGCTCTCATGACCTAATCACCTCCCATGGGTGCTACCAACAACATACCATTACACTGGGGGTTCGGTTTCAACATATGAATTTTGGAGGGACACAGATATTCCATCTAGAGCACACCAACACATCATCGAGCAAACGACTTTCCTGCTCCAAAGCCTTCAGACCTTCCCCTATAGCCCAATAGACTCCATCTTGTCTCCTAGAACAGATACAAAACTGACCCCAGATTACACAAACACCTTTGTTTTGCCTTCATCCTACATATTCTTAAAACTTGTGATTAAAAAGGTAATAATTCTGGCCATAAAAAATCAAACTGTAGAGCTGTATTAAAAAAACATGAGAAAGTGACTGATTTTCCTACATCCCTCGCCCCATTTCTAAGTGGTAGCTGCTGTTATCATTTAGGTACGTATTCTTCCTCCCATAAAAAAAAACACACCTGCACGTTGTATAGGGATAGACATAAAAAAAGTAGATTTATGCTTGGGGACTTCCCTTTTTGCTATATAATTTTTGACTGATTATTTTCAAAGTAATTTATGACTTATCTTATTCCTTTTATGATTGTTTTTCTTTCATTCATAGGCTTTACCCTAATATATTTAATTGGTTCCTATTAATGGCCATTTAGGCTACTTCCATTTTAATACTTTTATATAATATTGGATTGAATATTTGTGTATCTATTTCTTAGATGCACATGTGCAAATGTATCTAATTTTCTCCAAGTGAAATAATTGAATCAAGTGCTGTGCTCATATTTATTTTGAAAAATATTACCTTAAATTGTCCTTTAAGAACTCACCACCCATTTATGACCATTTCCCACCTTCCTTCTTCACAAGAGTAGGTGATATAAATGACTTTAATGTCTCCACTCTAATAGGTAAAAAATGGAATATCCTTTTTAAATTTCCATTTTAAATTTCCAAACTCATGACTGAGTTTGAACAGCTTTGCTAATATGTCACTAGGTCATTACTTCTCTCTTTTTTCTTTTTGAACTGCTTTTTTTACACTTTGTCAGAATTTACGGAGTTGTTGGTCTTTTTCATGTTGATTTCTGAGTTCCTTGTGAGTTAATCAATTTTACCATTTCTCTATCAAATTAGATACAAATAATCTGCTTATTTTGTGGTGTGCATTTGGAGTCAAATGATATTTTGCCAGGTTTTGCCATAAAATAAATTTTGTGTCATCATATTTATCAATCTTTAGTTTATGGAAGTAGTTCTCAAATGAGTGTGTATAAAAAGTAGGTAAGATGGCTATACTAAATACAGATTCTAGGAAAAAGAAGTCAAGGTCATGCTGATTACATGAATAATCTGGAAAGATTTTCTTCTTCCTCTATGCTCTGGAATAGTTTAAACAGATTTTAGAAAGACCTTTTCTTTATGCTAAGAAAAAAAAATTGCCTGGTAAACTATCTGGTATTGTTATTTTCTCATTGTATATATTAGCTCTAACACTAATATATACACACTATAAAAACAGGAAAAGAAAGGGGTAAAGAAATTTCACTAATCCAATGGAAGATTAGAGAGAGAATAACAAAGCATAGAAAATCAAGGTAAATAGAAAGAACAGAGTAAGGTGGTAGAAATAAATCCAAATACATGAATAATTACAAAAACATAAATGACTTTTAGAAGACAGTGATAAATATAATTTAAAAACCAAACTGTATATTATTTATGAAGTTCGCATCTAAAATATTATAATGCCACAGTATGCAAAATATGCATAATTTTATAAAACTGAGGACAAATAAATTTGAGCAACATTGAGATAATATTTATCCTGGTCAAATAAGCAAAATTAAAAAGAAAAAAAAAATTTAGCCATCATAGTTGGGCAAAACTGTGGAGCAACTGGAACTCTCGTACACTTTTTATGGGAAAACAAATAAGCCTTAGGCAACCTAGGAAGCAATTTGGCAATATCTCAAAATATTGAATGTATCTGTGCCCTACTTTATCATCTAGCAATTCTTCTTCAAGGTGTATGACCTAGAGCAACTGTGACACTATGCGTAAGGAAACACATACCAGATTATGAGATGGTTCATTGCATCATTGTTTTTAGAAGGCAAACAAAAGTAAATAAACTGCATATTTCACCAGCAGATGAATGAAGAAAGAAGTTGTGATGTTCACACACTACACTGAAGTAATGTAAAACAGCATTTAAAAACACATGAGCTAGCTCTATACATATCAATATGAATAACTATCAAAATGCAATCACTCTCCCATAGTTAATAATCATCATTGCAAGGTTAGATTTTTTTTGTTAGATAAAGCTTTTTGATTGTATCTTAGCACTTCAGAACAGTATGACTGCATGAACAGCCAAGAACCAAATTTATTGGACTGGCAACTTACCTCTAAGACTGAGACAGAAAGGAAATTTTCACAAGACATGCATTCTACTTTATTTCTTTTTTTTAATTAAAGTTTATTGGGGTGACAATTGTTAGTAAAGTTACGTAGATTTCAGGAGTACAATTCTGTAATACAAAATCTATATATCACATTGTGTGTTCACCACCCAGAGTCAGTTCTCTTTTCATCACCGTATATTTGATCCCCTTTACCCTCAAATAATTTTCGACAGAGAAGCCAACAATAATGGAGAAAAGACAGCCTCGTCAATAAATAGTGCTGGGAGAATTGGAAAGCCACGTGCAAAATAACGAAACTAGACTGCTATCTGTCACCATTGTACCAAAATTAACTCAAAATGGATCAAAGACCTAAACATAAGACCTGAAACAATAAACTGCGTAGAAGGAAACATAGGTACAAACTTATGGACCTTGGGTTCAAAGGGTATTTTATGAATTTGACCTCAAAGGCAAGGGAAGTAAAAGCTGAAACAAATGAATGGGACTATATCAAACTATAAAGCTTCTTCACAGCAAAAGAAACCATCGGCAAAACAAAGAGGCTACTTTTCAATTTTATTTTGAAGTCTTAAAAATCATAGTCCCCGAACGTAGAGCATTATCAAAATTTGGTATTCAGCTGAATGTTTACTAATAAAATTTTAACAGATGATCTGAATTACTTCCATGTCATTAGCATTCCACTTGCTTCTATAATGATTTCTGCATCATTTTAAATGCAGTAGCACAACTGCATAAAATATAAATACAAAATTGATAAGAAAAATGCACTATAGAAAAAGTCTATCATTTTCAATAGGCAAGCCCATGATTATTTTTCAATATAAACATACACTTTTTTAAAGTGTAGCTTATAAAATAATGATTACTCTTTTTCTATTATATATTATCCTATAGAGAGACAATAAAAAGTTAAACATTTACGACGGAAGGAGCAGGATAATTGGCACAGTGTCTTCTTTCTAAAATTTTCCAGGTTCCAAAATCATCAGAGATTTTTTAGCCTGGGGCTTTAACAAGCATAGAAGATCGTTAACCGAAGGTCATTACAACAAACTTCCATGGGAGAATAATTAGTTATAGAGAAATTGTTTAAATGACCACAGATGCACATGCCAATTTAGCTTGGGGTTTTGCATAATCCCTACTGACTACATTTCTATATATTCTAGCAATACTTCAGAAAGCTCACTCTGGGAGAAGGGACAACACATTTTAATTTTCAAACTCTGTTAGGTAAAGAAATTAAGAGGGAACTACCACCGTTAACAACACACACACACACACACACACACACACACACACACACACACACACACACACACACACCTCCTGGAAGATGTGTGTCTACTTTAGTTTAAATCAGAAGATTCTCTTACCCAATTTGAGACCATAAGCGTGAGAATTTATCTCTGCATAAATTTAAAAGCCACACACTTATTAGGTATATGCTATTATACTTTCGCCCCCCTCAGCTCTAAAATGGTAGCAAAGATGATGACTTCTCCCAGGTGTGTGATGAAATAGAAATTTAACAAACATTTTATGTGTAGCATCTAGTAGAGCCACAAGAGGTATTATATGTCCTCCAAAATAGAAGCCTTTTTTGTTGTTGTTGTTAGAGATTGCACGTAACACTAACATACAATGATAAATATTAACCAAATGTTTTTTCCATCTTTAAACCGACTTTGGTTTAATAACATTTAATTTCTGCTATGTATTAAGCACTCTGATAGGTGGATAAGAAATAGTTTGTACCCTCAAGTAATTCAATGTTTAGTAGGAAACATAGAAGTAAATATAATTATAATATAATAAATAAAAAATGTATGAAGGACAGGGAAATGTAATCCAACAAAGTGATAGATGGAAAATTTCAGAAGGAAAGGAACACCTTAGTTGAGAATTGAAGGATATAAGAACATTTTAGAGGTTTTTAAAACTAAGAATAATACTCCAGGCAGAGAGAACAGGCTGAGCATATACATTGGAGAAATATAAACTCTTTAGTTGAATAACAAGAGCAAGGAGTGAAATGTCAGGCACAGATGAAGGAGATGAAGCTCTTGATATTGACAAGGGCCCGGCCATAGGGACATTATATGATAGGGCCTGATAATGAGAATCCTTAGATACATTTTTTTTTTTTTCTTTAAGGTCAGATTTATTTTGGATGGCTTTTTCTGGTTGGCTGATGGAATTCCAAAAGGTCAAGCCTGGAAAATGGGAGACCAATTAAGTAGTTATTATAAAAGTTCAAGTAGGAGAGACAAGGAGAGTCTCAAAGAGATGGTGAGTAAGAACAAGATTCTAGAAATATTTAGGAAATGAAAATGAGAGGACTTGATTGAGTGCGTGAAGGGGGAGGCTAACGCTTGGATTTCATGCTTGGGTGGCTGGGTGGATGGAAATTTCTGAAGCACAGATCTGGAGGGCAGAGAAAAGACGAGAGAGAGAGGAATTTCTGCAGAGAAGATGATTAGTGAAGTTTTAGGAGCCTTGGGAGAATCACAATGACAGATTTTGAAGCTATTAGCATATGTGCAGTAAAAAAAAAAAGGAAGAAACAGAAAAATTTGTTTTTTACAGAAAAATTTTTTATCAGAAAAATTTGATGCAGTACTTATAAAAAGAGTTCAGAGTTAGAAGGGAAATTGTTTTGAGCAGAACTCTGGGAAGGTCTAAGATGGGAAGATACAGACCACGAAAATGGATGAAGAAAAACCTAGAAGAGAAGTCCTCTTATAAATCCTGAGGAAGAGGAATTTCAAGATATCAACAGCCATGTATTTAATGAAGCTCCACTCTAAAACAATTCATATTCTCTCCCACTTTTTCATTAAGATGTTCTAAAATCATTTTAGTTTACCTGAAGATAAAGAATACTTAGCTGTCTTTTAATCTGTATCTCCCAGAGCATGTATCCAGAGATAA
The DNA here is from genome assembly GCF_004115265.2 of Rhinolophus ferrumequinum. Taxonomy (NCBI): domain Eukaryota; kingdom Metazoa; phylum Chordata; class Mammalia; order Chiroptera; family Rhinolophidae; genus Rhinolophus; species Rhinolophus ferrumequinum. The sequence continues at coordinate 93,977,480 of NC_046285.1, read as the reverse complement.
TAAAAGAATAAAGGAAATTTCTTGTACTCTCAACATAGTTTTGTGCTGCTTTTGATATTTTTTTAATTACTTTTAAATTTCTTATTGAAGGAAAACTTAAGTTAGTTGTTCTCCTAATACCTACCCAACCCCTGAAATCTTATAGGAAATTATACGTGGTCTCACTTGGCATATAAATCCATTCTATGAATAAGGAAAGAACCTGAGCACACAAGGAATAGAACATGTTCAACCGAACCAAACATTTTAAAGGGACCTTTCAAAAAAGAGATAGGAAGTACAGCGTAAAGAATATAGTCAATAATATTATAATAACTATGTATGGTGTCAGATGGGTACTAGATTTATCAGGGTGACCACTTTTTAAGTTATATAAATGTCTAATCATTATATTGTACACCTGAAACCAATATAATATCATATATCAACTGTAACTGAGAAATAAAACAATTATTAAAACATTTTAAAAATAAAATGAAAAGAGATGGGGAGAATTCACCAAGAATTTGGCAGGGACTTGATTAGTGTTTGTTCAGTAAAGGGACCTCCCACCACCATTTTGCAAGCACTGTGAAGAGTGCTGGGGACAGAAGGACAACGAGAACATAGCCGCAGCACCTAACATCTCACAGTTTGGAAAAGACATAGAAAAGGAATCAAACTGTTACCATAATGGGCCAGCATTCTAAGAAGTATACAAGATACTATGAGAACTCAGAGGAGGAAACGCTTAAACTGATATTCTTATATTAATCAAATTGCCATCTTTAAAAGGGACAATATACTTAAAAAGTTAATACTGAATAAATTAAATGAAGACACTCTCTTAAACTCCTAATCAAGGAAAATAATTTTGATCTTCCTCTGCTTGATCATTAGTGTCTTCACAGTAAGAAACGGGTTTTCATTTTGGTTTGGTTTGGGTAGGTTCAGTTTTGAGTTTCGGTCTCATCTTCCTAAATAATGCAACCTGGGTTGCAGTAACATTTAGAAAGTTGAGTTGGTGCTTGTTTATGGAAGCAAATAACAGGACATCGGTTATTGTAAAATTTAAAGGGGAAAGTGCTATTGAAAAAATTGAATTCAGTATATGCTTTATTTCTTGCAAATCAACAGAGATCAAGTTTAAATATTATTTATGCAGTATTTTCACATAAAAAGCTGTCAAAAAATCCAGAAAAAGAATTTTTAAAATTTTTATGCTTTTTCTCTTTTTTACCCATATACAGAGCAAGTACAAAAAGCTATTTTTACATATATTCTCCATACAATGTGCAAATGCATCCTTTTCCTTGAAAAATGCCAATGTCTTATCTCCATATTTTCTACTTTGTTATGGGAAAAAAACCAGCTATCCTACAGCTTTACACGCCTTGCTGCTGCCTTAGAGATGCATATTCAACAAAGAATAAAAAGGTTTAGAGAAGAGAGGAGCAGCCTTAACTCGTGGGAAGTCAAAATCCGAGAAGAAAGTTGCTAACATCAATTTCATTGGGATTCATAAAGGCGGTCTCCGTAGCAACATCATTTTCACAGGGCACAGAAATGCTGCATTTTTATTTTTTGATGGAAAAGCCGAGGGTCAGATTATCATTTTTTTCCCATATCCCATTTATTCTTTACCCTCATACAGGTCCAACTGCATTCAAAAGGAGCTTTATAGACATAAAAGTTGGCTCCATATTTAAGTGGAATAGTACTCTTAACCAAGTTTCTTACAAAACTATACAGTGTTAGAGAATTTGAGATAAATTTGAAGGGAACTACCCCTGAAATTAGAAACTTGACCCTCATTCTGAGTACTTGGGAGCTAGTTATTTAAATATGATTGTATAAATTCAACAAAGGCACTCTTTTAAGAGTCAAATAAAATCCAATTTGTATGACCAAGCAGCACATTTTGCCTCTTTCTGTTTTTCCATTTGCTTTAAGGAGTAACTTTACAAACAGGATGGTTATAGTTTTAATGATTTTTCATTAATAAAAATACCAGAAGGTAAAGGGGTTGGGGGGTGGGGGATGAGGGTGAGGGGGATCAAATGTATGGTGATGGAAGGGGAGCTGACTCTGGGTGGTGAACACACAGTGTGATTTATGGATGATGTGATACAGAATTGCACACCTGAAATCTATGTAATTTTACTAACAATTGTCACCCCCAATAAATTAAAAATAAATTTAAAAAAATACATTATCCCTTCAGGTATTGTTGCTTTTAAAATGCATTTTGTGTTTTTTGGTTTGTTTGTTGTTTGTTTATTTTACCTTCATGAAGGATTATGGTGGAAGAAAAAATTTGGAAAGAAGTGGCAATAATTCTTTACTTACTAGTCTATTTAAAGGATTATTCTTAGAAAAAGGTAAAATTCCTTATTAATTTTAAACTGTCTTCTCAGTATTCAAACATTAAATAATCTAACATCTCTTGTTTTAACACTAACCTGCATTTTAAGATTATAATTGTATTACAATTCTGGAAGTGCATTTAATATTTTTGGAGAGGGTGGGTTTCTAAAATAAATTTTCACCCAAGAGACTTGGATAACTCCATCATGAATAAATACCTATTTACTCAATAAAGTAAAATGAGTCTCTTTGGAGCTTGCATGGTCCATTGACTACATTTGCATAATTAGGTGAGGTTTTCTGATGTTTTTAAACCAATCACTTCATGCATCTGACAAAGGAGAGTGACTTTAATGAAAATATTTCATGCTACAATGAAACAAGTAAATTCTTTTGTAATACATCCATCGTATATTAAAGATTTCTAAATTGAATTTGTATCAATTACAAAACACAAAAGAAAGCATCCAATTCAAATATACACCTAGTAAGGCCTTAACAGATCCCCCAATACTATGTGTCTTTCTCTTTTCGCTATTTGCTTGTTAATTATGGAACTAATGCCATTAGAAGAAAATTATGCAATAGATATAGAAATTGATGTTTATATATTTTATTAAAATGTACAATATAAATTACATAGCTTTTAGACAAAATAGAGCCTTTTAGGCTAAGTTTACATTTTCTAAGAAAAGACCATTTTACTTGTCCACAAAGAATATTTGGTAGATGAAAAAAGCTTAAGATCAAGAATAGCCAACTCTAATGAAATAGAGCAAAATTGACAAATGGCTAAAAATTCTAAACAGATAAAAAGCCATTAGAGTACACTGAGTTCCTAAAGATGAATCAGTTTTGAATATTACAAAAATATATTAAACAAACATATCAATATCTAATTTTGGTGTTATCTTCATTTGAATATGGAATATTTACATGGCAATACTTCTGATTATATTAAATGATCAAGAGCCATCAAGTATTATTTATCTTAATATACACACTGAATAAATGTAGTCTGTCTATTGCTTACATCATTGTAGCAGAATTTTACCAATATATTGTTCCAGAATAATCTGTTAGCTTAATAATTCTAATTTTTCTTTTACTTTAATACATGTTTGCTATTTAAACACCTCTAAGCACTTTCTTATCTTTTGTATCATTGAGTCAAACAGAAATTTTTCTAGTATCAAACAGGAACTTTTTATTGCATTTCTTTTTATTGCATTTCGGCTATTTCTTATCTTATCCATCTTTTCCAATATCTGCTATTTTTCTAACTCTAAAACACCTTCAGTACCAGCCAAACTTGGGAGTTCGCTGAGCGTATTTCTCAGTCTTCCCTCCGAGGCCCACATCACTTGAAACAGATTTTTTCATCCTTTCTGACATCTTATATCCTTCTATTCCTTTAAATAGCAATACAAATTGTATGTCTTCTGAAAACCTTTTCCCAAATAATCTCACTCTTTCTTCAACCTACAATAGTATCCATCTATGCAATTTCTATAATTGTTGTACTTCTATATTTCTTTGGACCTCATGCATGCCGCCTCTTTCCATTCATATTGTTAATTCTAGAAGACAGGGAAAATAAATATACCTTGGACAGGATATGATTTCTGACAAATTTAATGTATTTGAGTCACTGTGGAATTTCTAATTTAAAAAGTATTTCCAAATTTCGGCAAAAGAGTTGAGTACTGTGATCTATATAACATGTACTTTTATAAATGAATGTTACCTTTAAGTTATATCCAATGAACAATATGATTATGCAAAAATGATCACTGCTTATGTTTGGCACGTGAATTATGGATTAAAATCTTTTATCGGATGTACACCCTAGAGATCTATAGATCAACTATATCACACATTTTTCCTTTGCAAAAGAGAAAGAGGGAAAAAAAAGAAAAACAACTTCTTTCTTAGACTGAAAATGATGCAAGAAACAGGAAGAAAGGAAGAGAGAAAGAGAGAACTCTACTGATGATGTTCATAATTAAAAACAGAACTTAAGGAACGGAAAAGTTTTAGGAGAAAACAAAATAGTGTTTTTGATGAAAAAGTATAAAAAGTAGATAAGATAACCTACCTGAAAAAAATAAGAATACATCTCTCTTTAATTGCTGATATTAAATTACATAAAAATATGAAAACTTTGGTGTTTGTTATGAGGGTAGTCTTCTAATGAAGAATTGTCTTCAGAGATCCATCAGAATCTTCACAATTTATCTAGGATTCTTTAACCAAAGGATTTGTGTATAAAATTCAGTGGTCTTTGAATTTGGATAGAAAAAAATTAAATTTTGATTTTCATTAACTCCTGACCAAATATATTAGCATTTCTTTCCATTATGAATGTAGGTAACAAATCACAGAAATGACTGATACTTTCATATCACATTACAATTGTCCCTGTTGCAAAATATCATTTATGTTCAAAACTAACTTCAAATTATAGCAATCAGCCCACTACTAGAGCACATTATTTTCTGTATTACTAACAACAACAACAACAACAACAAAATCCCACATGTATTACTATTTCAAAATATTGAATGCGAGTTCCTGGCCTACTAAAGGCTGATACCCTCTGCACTAAACATCACATGCAGAGAACTCTGCCTTATATTCACTTATGTTAGCATGACAGAGCTGAATAGCAGCATACACTCAGAAAACTCACTCATATGCACTTTCATATGATGTCCATGCACTCTATTTAGGTGAAATCTTTTTAGGATGAAGTGATGCTGATATTTCCATGAGAACGGATCAAGGTATGATAAGACTATGCTCTGCACACAATATGGTGCTGTGTGCAGCAAGGAGTGGGTGGCAGGCCAGGCACAGTCTGTCTCAGGCCTTGTTGTTCTGGAGACACCAGTGGTTATGTAGTGGTACAGTGATGTCTGGTCACTGCAACACAACTTGTGGATAATGGAGCAGATAGTGCTGGATGCACAGCTAGAAAGTACCTAGAAACCAGACTCTAGAGCTGCTCAACATGTCTTATTAAATGTACGCTTGTATCCATGTGAAGTTAATTATTTAAATGTAAGTTGGTTGGGGTGGGGGTGAGCAGCTTGGTGAGCCGCAACTCAGCTTCTTGCTAACTGATAGGATCTCACCACAGTCAGACAGAACACCATTATCAGATCTTCTCCAATAAAACCTGGGGAGACTCAAGGGGGCGTGATTACTGAACATTCTCCAGCGTAATAGCCACTACTAATCTTTGCTGCAAACTTGTCCTTCATATTTATCAGCCAAAACTGTAAATTGTGTAAAATGTATGTGTCAGAGATATTGTTTGTTCCAAACCTAATCATCTGTAGGACTCCGGGTTGTTGCAATTTTTCTCCAGTTTTATCATAGTTCTATTTGGATATTGTTTGATGTATATATAGCTTAAATTACATTTTAACCACAAAGGTGTAGGATTGTGCATAAAATATATACAAATACACATTACACAGCAAATAAAGAAATATAGATACGTACTACTGTCCTATTTTCCTTTTATAGGATAAATCACCCAGAAAGACGCTATTATTTCTTTTTTCCCTCGTCTTCCTTTTTGTGTGTGTGTGTGTATGTGGGTGGGTGTGTGTGTGTGGGTGTGTGTGTATGAAGGGATGTTCATCCAGTTGTTGAAAAGCTTGAAATAGCCAGGCTCAATTTGAAGAAACTAAGGTGTCTCATGATGAAGTCATTTATTCCTTGGTCCCTAAAATCTCCAAACTAAAATATCCTAGACTCAGGAGATAGAAGCAACATTTTGTATAGGTGTGTAAATATGAGAATTGCCACTTTCACTTTTACCCCCTGCTATCAGAATCAATATATTCTGGCCCAGTAGAATCAGCAGTATATATTAGCTTCTGGTTCATACTGAAATCTTACAAAAATAGTTTCCCAGATGGGCTATAACTAGGTCACAATAATCTTTTTCTTTATTCTGGAAGACCAGAAGCTTCTAACTTACAGGGGACATGATAAGACTAGTGAATCCCATGAGCTTCAGGCTTCGCCTTCTTTAAAAAAAAAAAAAAAAAAAAAAAAAAAACTATAAAATGAGTTCTTTGGTTAGGAACAATGTACTATGGTGAAGCTTTTAGATATTCAATAAGTTTAGGGATAAAGGTATTTATGGCATATATTAAAGCAACATATAACCTAAATCCAGAATGAGAGCACAAGTCAGGAAGAATAAGTTATTTCCTTCCAAGAAGGGGCCCAAGATAATCAACCGGGAGCCTGGAAAATTACTGGTATCCCCCATGTGTGGTTCTAGATTACAGGGAGAATTCATTAGAAGGTTTCAGATGCAAGTGAGAAAATATCCAGTATGGGAGGCTGCATAATGGCCTCCCACAATACCCAGGTCCTAATCCTCAGAACCTGTGAATGTTACTTATTGTGGCAAAAAGGGACTTGGCAGATGTGACGTTTAGGATCTTAACAGGGGAGATTATTCTTGTCCTTAAGAGTGTGAGGCAGAAGGAAGATGTGGCCTCAGAGACAGAAGGCAATGTGAGGAAGCAGGAAGAGATTTGAAGATGCTCTGCTGCTGGCTATAGAGATGGTGGAAGGGGCCACAAGCCAAATAATGAAAGGAACGCCCCTCTAGAAGCTGGAAATGGAAAGGACATTGAGTCTTCCCTAGAGCATCTAGCAAAAGTATAACCCTGCCTACACCTTGGTTTCAGTCCAGTAAAACTGATTTTGGAATTCTGACCTCCAGGACTGTAAGAGAATAAATCCTTTTTTTTAAACCACCACGTTTGTGGTCATTTATTACAGAAGCCATATGAAACTAATATACCCAACAAAAAGTGGCTTAAACAATAACAATTTCTTTTATCATGCAAAAATCCAGGGTTAATTTAGCAGCTCAGGGATGTCCAGTTCTCTGGGTCAAATTTTCTGTGAATCTCTTGGCTCTCCTCTCCATGTAGTAAAATGACTACCACATTCTGAGTTTTATGTTATCCTGTGACAATATCCAAAGGCAGAAAGAATTGGATAAATATTTATGTCTTATGTATAGCTCTCTTCTCTCTGTGGAATAGGAAACCAGTAGCATCTGCCACATGGGCGGAGGCTTGAACTCTGCTGACGGCAAATTGAACTTCCAAAGGTCAGGTAAGCGTTAGTAAAGTGAAGTCCATAGTATAAAGCCATGTGTTTCTGCTGCCTTGGCCCCTTCAACACCCTTGAGCAAAATTGGGGCTGGAGAATGAAGCTGAGAGATATTGACAGAGCAGGTAATCTTGTCCATCTGATTATTAAGAGCTGTCTCTTCGGAAAGAGACCATTGGAGAGTGTCTTAGTCAATTTGGGCTGTAATAGCAAATGAGCACAAACTGGAAGGCTTAAACAACAAACATTTCTCACAGTTCTGAAAGCTGGGAAATCCAAGATCAAGGCAGATCCCCTATCTAGTAAGGTCACTCATCCTAATTTGCGGACAGCTGTCTTCTTGCTGTGTCCTCACCTGGTGGGGAGGAGAGAGAAAAAAGCTAGCTTTTTTCTTCTTCTTATAAGACACTAATTCTATCACTCATGACCTAATTATGTGCCAAAGGCTGGCCTCCAAATACCATCACATTAGGACTTCAACTTATGAATTCTGCGGGGACATAAACATTAGCTGCAGAGCAATGAGAATTCACATGGAACACAAACAACCTCAAACTCTAGGCTCATCCACGTACTTCTCCCCCAACCTTCTTTGTACCCAATCTTTCTATCTCAGACCACCCAGCAAAACCAAGAAAATGTTAACCTTTACTTCTTATTCCAGGCAAAATGGACAATCCATTGTAAGGCTCTGCCTACTTTTCTTGATCTGGAAAGAATTCCATTCTCCACTGTCCTTCAGAGTCATTCCTGGTGGGTTTATAATGTTGCACATCTACTTACAGCCAATTTTAGAATTTTGGAAGAACCATCTGTAAACTAAGATCTATTTTCTCTCTCTCTCTCTCTCTCTCTCTCTCTCTCTCTCTCTCTCTCTCTCTCTCTCTCTCTCTCTCTCTCTCTCCTCAATTAACAGGGCAAATGGAACTCCCAAGGAGACCTTAGCTGTGGGGAGTGGGGCAGGTGGCAGTTGTGCAGCAGTTATGCTGGGACTGAGGACAACCTATTTCCATTACTTAGCTGTGTGTCCTGGATCAGTCAGTGCCTGATGCCAATATGCCACCTCCATTTGATGACAAAGTGGTGCTGGGTAGGCCCTACTTTATGGACTGGTGGATCAGATAACACCAGTTCATGAAGAGCACTATGGTCCTCTACTGTTACCATCAAGGACCCAGTCTACCTTCTAGTTCCCAGTATCAAGCTAAGAGCTGGTTCTTGAAAGAAAACAAGTTACTTGACCAAGAAGGTTTGACTTTGCTCAAATAAACTAAAAAAGTGGCTTTTAAAAATTGGGGCCTCAGAATTCTGTAAGAAATGCATTTTAATTTGTAATGCAGTACAACACACTAGGAAGATCTTGAATAAAAAAACCAAATTTCAATAAAGGTCACCTTACTATAAGCTATGTACACTGTTTTCCTTTCTAGTCTATTCTCATTCATATTCTTTTAATGTTGCTCAAGACCCTTTAAATGGATTTCACAACTTACTAATGGGTCACAGCACACAGTTTGAGACATGCTGCTCTAGAGGCCTCACAATAATTCACCTCCTGGGATTTGCTAGAAGAACCACAGAACAATCCAATCAGCTATAAAACGTTCAAGCAAAATTGATTCTCCCGGTTCAAAAGGTCCAAAAGTCAGAGAGCTGCTTGCCCTGCAGGACCTGCTAAAGAAGCTTCTCAGGACCACATTTTAGCCCAGTAGCCCACAGGGTCATCAGTAAGTGGGTCAGAGCAAAACCTCCAGTGTGATATATACTGCCATCACAATGTAAGGGGAGGCGGGCTGTGAAGCATTTTTCCTTCTCCGTAATACAAGACGCAGCAACTTGTCTTTCAAGGTTGTGGGGTTTTTTTTTAATTTTTATTAAATTTATTGGGGTGACATTGGTTACTAAAATTATATAGGTTTCAAGTGTACATTTCTATAATGCATCATCTATATAGCGCATTGTGTATTCTCCAGGCAGAGTCAGTTCTCCTTCCATCACCATATATTTGTTTCAGTTTTGAGGGGACTTAACTATATGCTTTAGTAGTGAGAATAATATGTGTAAAATACCATCCAAAATATCTTCCTTATCAATAGCCACCATTCCTTAAAGAAAGGTGAAAAAGGATTCACACTGTGGGAAGTTGGAAGACAGAATCAACACAGAAGTCCCTGCCAGGCAAAAAAGGAAATGGGAGAGACTTTCTAGGTCCGAGGTAGAGCCGGAGAGAAAAGAATATACTGAAGATCAGACTTTCATGTTCAGGTTTACGCAAATGATGAATTTGCTACAAACAGCCAGATACATAGAGGAACCCAAGAGCTGTGGGGTATGGTCCCCAAAAGGTCCTGGGTACTTTTATGGCCCCTTAGCTGAGGGTCATATATGACAATGTGCCTTCCAGGCTGGAAATAGAGGATCAGCATCATGAGTTGGAAGAAGACGAAGATTGTCACACTGACTTCTCTGAGATTTGAGATCAGTGTGATAGGAATTCCTAGTTCTACATGGGCCTAAAGTAGGAAGCTGATGATTGCTCACATGTAGGGCAATTCTCCAGACTCCAGAAAATCACCCAGGGAGACAGAAGAACCCACCAGAGGGGAGATGTTTGGACCATTTGCAAATGATTGGAAGGTACAGGTAACAATCAAGACTCCACTGGATTCCCAGCTCCAGCACGCTGTGGAGAAGATGCCCAGAGAGTACCTGAAGATCATCAATTATGCCTCACAAGGAACCAGCAGCCAGAAGTCAGAGCTCCAGAAACCAGAGAGGTCGCACAATCTCCAGACATCAGCAGGGGAGCAAACACAGATGACAACCTGGCCAGAGCAGCCAGCTGTATTGCAGCAGACAGCAGAGCGGGTGCCCAGCTGGACGCGAGACCCACGAGAGTCCTGAGGACACAGCGATTCATACAGAAATCTGGGTCCCTCCTCGTGTCCTCATGGGAACATGGGAACCACCTTCTCACTGAACATCGGATGGAGAACAGAGAAACGGGCCTGAAAGGGAGCTTCTTCTCGGCCTCAGTGGCAACGGAAGGTTGTTAGGAATTTTTGATGAATGACAGAAAATAATAAAAATATGGTATTTTACAACATATGACTTCATAGGTGTACATAACTGATCCTACTACAGCTCTGAACTGGATTTAAGATTATAAAATCAAATGAAAGTGCAATATTTGAAATTTAGTTGTGCACCGCTAAATGACCTGTGTAGGTTGATCGTCAGTGAGTAAGATTCATTTCCTTTGGGGGAAAAAAGTGAATATTGTGAATTGTTAGAAAACTTCAATCTGCTATCTATTGATTCAACAGACAACAAAACGAGGGCTGGGCAACGTCATTATAAACCAGGCAACACAAAACTGCACTTTACAAATAATAAACGAGACCAAGAGAGACAAATCTTCCTGGTCAACGTCCCACACAAAATTCTGAAATCCAATCTAGGACACTATTTATTCCAAAAATTACCTTAAACACTCTTTTGTGTATATACAACCTAGATTTGCAATTGGGGCATAAAAGTGGAAGAAAACCTCCGTGCATTAAGTTTCTACTCACTATACATCAGCTGACAAGGTGATGCAGGAGGTAAGTGAAACACTTCAGCAACCTACTTCTGTAGCAGTCATGTATTATGTATGAGCAAGAAAGATATATAATTGCCACTATAACCTCGAAAAGGAGATTAGAGGATAAAGAAAAATTTTCATTAAGAGTTTGTGATACACACGACAATGCAAATATTTCTCCACAGGTCTAAAGGCAGAAAGTGACACTAAAGTAATCGAGGTTACATAAAATACCAATTGTTTCATAAATAATAATGTTTCTATAAAGAAATATACGTTTGCTATATACATTGACCATATCCAGCTAGACCAGAGTTCCTAGACTAACACCACGACTTTAAATATGGACATGTATATAAACGTCCATTTGGGAAAACTTTTTGACTCAGAAACATAGTCCTAGATTCCAACTCACGTTTTTTGGTCTTCAAAGGGGCAACACCACTCCCTACCTCAGGTTCATTCATTTCCCTCTTTCCTATTTCACTTTCTGTGTCCTTTTAACCTCTAAATAGCCTGTCTCCACACCTCTCAAAGCCCTCTGTTGGACACTCTGGTTTGGCTCCTGGACAGATGTTCTCCTTCCCCAATCCTGAGCTTGCCCTCCCGCTCCTTTTCATGTAGTTACTCTCCACAGAAGATCAAAGTTATGTCCCCTTCCAAGGGGCTCCCAGCATCCAATGACTGATGGATATAAGGGCATAGGGGCCTGGACCTCTTGGTCCGATTTAGATTGACTCTGAAAGGCCACCCAGCTCCAAGCTACCTGCCAAGTTGGCAGAGGCCTGGTTGTGGTTTCAGTAAACTCAGCTTCTCTCTCTGCCCAATTCTCCTGCCTTCACTCTCTCACAGAGCTGATCCCGACAGCGCTCCCCACAGCAGCTTCCTGAACTCTAGAGCCGGCTTCAGAATCAGCTTCCTGAGGAACTCATCTATGACACACTCCCTGCCCTGAAATCCCAAACGCTCCATGAAGCAACTCCTACTAAGAAGCTGTTTTGTTCCCTCACAGAGACTAAAACTCATAGAGACAATTACCTATGAATAATGAACATAAAATCATATTTGTTACATATATTTAGCAATTTTTATTATGGTAAAAAACACATGGCATGAAATTTACCATATTAGCAAACTTTTCTCCCTGTCCCCAGCCCCTGGCAACCACTGTTCTACTTTCTACCTCTATGAGTATAACTACTTTAGCTCTCTCGTGTAAGTGGAATCATACAGTATTTGCCTTTCTGTGACTGGCTTATTTCACTTAGCATAATATCTTGTGGAGTCATCCATGTTGCCACGTAGGACAAGGGTTTCCTTCTTTTCCAAGGCTGAATAATATTCCATTGCATGCATACACCACATTTTCTTTATCCATCATCCGTTGATAGATATTTAGGTTGTTTCTACCTCTTGGCTGTTTTGAACAGAACTGCAATGAACATGAAGTGCAAATATCTCTTCCAGATCCTGTTTTCAAATTTTTTTTTTTTTTGGATAAATACTCAGAATTGTATTTTATCATTCATTGTCTTATTCACAGATTAACTTTATATACAGGCCTGACTTTACTTCTTGATCAATTCGAAAATATATAAACATACTAATTTGGATTATGTGTGCCTGTCATGGTCTTTGCAGATTATGGTCTTATAAATCTTAGGACACTGGGCTAGGGGGCTATGTTATTTACAGGGCTGATTTGATCTTGCCCAAGACTGAGAGTATCAGCTACATCAACTTTGCAGAACTTGTGATTTGTGAATGACAAGCAGTGTGTCAAAGCATTCCGGAACGTCCATGACAGCTCTTTTCACGTCTGTATTGTTAATCAATTCATGAAACAAAATTTAAAGTCTCTCTTTACAGTGGAATGTGGAGTGAGCTGGCAGAGGTCAGGTGAGTGGTGTGTTTTGCCCCTGGACATCACTCGTGGATTCAAGACTCATTTGTACCTGACTGGACAGCATGGTAGTTTTGAGGAGTGTGAAGGTTTAATTTTTTTTTTTTTACTACTTTTAATTTTGGTCATATCCTATGTAATGTGTATTCATTTTTATACCATTCATTAAAAGTAGGAAGCATAAGGAACAATGATTATAGAATTGAAGATAATGAGAGGTATATGAAAGATGAAAATCCAAAATTTTGTACTAGGGTCATCTTTACTAGATCACAATTCTTCACTATCATTTAAAAACGAATCTTCAAATTTAAAAAACAATGTTAAAAAAGATACAACATGGGGATGGAATACCACTAATAAGACTTTTGCCTTTGGAAACTAATGATTACTTAAACTCACAGGGAATTTATAGAGCGTGACTGAAATAATTTTAAATGCTCTCTCCTATTTGCTCATCTAAAAACAAAATATAAAATTACAGGGGGGAATACAAATAGCAATATTTCTCAACAGCTGATAATGAAACCTGCTTTTATGTATTTTCAATACCATAGTACTTAAAATTCCACATACATTGGACTTCCAGAATAAAATACGTCATTTTTATTATTTATTTTAAAATAATACTTTCCCTATATAATTAATTTAAAATAAGTTAACCAGGGGATGTCACTTATCACTTGAGAAAATGCTAAAACTTGTCTTAGGTGTCTTAAGAATAGTAATAAAAATGTACTAAAATTTAACATATTATACGAGTGTGTCCCAGAAGACACTGTTTCCTGGTCTATCTCAGCAGAGAGAATACATTTAGATAAAGCACCAGTGTGACATCCAAGAGAGATTGGAAGGCAATTTAAATTTTTATGGCTGCTTTTGGAAACATTAAAGAGGGAGTATATTTTTAACTCAGTAAAATGTGTTAAAAATCTCCTTATCTGAGACTCTCAACATCTTATGCAATATGGCAAGATACCTGCTCCCAATCTCCCTTCTCACCCCACCCAGATCCCCCTAATTCTTTCTCCCTAAATCCTTGCAGTTGCTTCCATTGTCCTAATCAATGTATATTTTTAAAATAATAATAAAATAAAAAGGTATTTATTTTTATTTTAATAAATAAAATATTGCTGTGAGCTGCTCAAGCAATTAAGGACTCTCATTGTGGAGGTTAGGGAAAGGCTATGAATGTTTATATTCAATATTTGTCTTTGATATCTGCACTTCCATTTTCTTCCAATACTCTTTTTTAGAAGTTGACGTATAATTTATATTCTATAATATGTACTGATCTTAATGCGTTTTGATGCATTTTGACAAATATATACACCTGTGTAACCAACCGCCAAAGTTCAAATGATATAGATCATTTTTATACCATTCATTAAAAGTAGGAAGCATAAGGAGCAATGATTTTAGAATTGAAGATAATGAGAGGTATACAAAAGATGAAAATCCAAAATTTTGTTTCAGGGTAATCTTTCCTAGATCAGAATTCTTCACTATCATTTAAAGCCCAGAAAGTTCTTTTGCACCCTTGTCATGCTGTTCTCTGCAATTAATAGAGCCAAACAGTGTGACGATTTCTATCACCGTTTTGTGATTCATTCATATTATTTAGGTAGCAGTACTTCATTCCTTTTTATTGCTAAGTGGTATTCTTCTCTATGAGTATATAATTGCTGGTTTGTCCATTCTCTTGTTGAAGTGCATTTGGGTTTTTCCAGTTTGGGTCTCTCCTGCTACACTGTATTTAATAATATATTGATATAATGTTTTTACTTAAAACAACTTTTTCGTTTCACATCTATCCTACCAGCCAAAATTTAAATCTAACGGTAGCACACTGGGGAGATTATATAGCAACCAGGTCTTATATTCTGCTGGATAGAGTGTAAATTGTTATGATCAGTTTGGAGACAAATTTGGCAACATATAAGAAAGTTATAGAGACACATTCTCCACTCTCCAGTAATTACATCCCCAGTTATATATTTTAAAGAAACTCTCAGATATGTATATAAGGACATATCTACAAAATGTCCACAGCAGCAGTTTTTATAAAAAAAAATAATCAAATCACCATAAATGTGCTGGCAACAGAAGAATGAATAAATTGTGACATATATCCTTAAATTGAACGCTATATAGCAATAAAAATGACTAAATATGAGCGACTTTTATCTACTGGAATAATTCTCACAAGTATAATATTGAGCAAAAAAAAACAAGTTTAAAAGAATGTCATGGTACTTTTTATGAAAATATTTAAAGCAATAATAGAATAGCACATATTATGTAGAAAATGTATTAAGAAACATAGAGAAATGATAAACATCATATGGAGGATAATAATTATTTCTGCAGAAACAAAAGAGAGATAAATAAGAGACAGGAAGCTTTAATTAATTTTCTTTAAGCTGGACTGTGGATATATAAGTGGTCATTATAATATCTTTTGTGTCTTGTATTATGTCCAAAATATTGAAGGAGAAGAAGAACAAATTTTCTCTCGTGGTCCTAAACCACTCAAGAGTGAACACATTATTCAACAAATTCGTTAAGGAGATCTTTCAGAAAATATATTAGAGTACAAAGAGTTTAAGCTAGAATGTTTGGGAGACAATGAAGCAACCTAATTTCCAGATTCTTGATTCTGAGACTCAGCATTGCAAACAGTTAAACATAATAAGTGAGAGACTGGGTCACTATTGAACAGTATCTGATCTTTCCGCAGGAATAAAGGAGTTGCTTTGAAAAGAGATTTTCAGATTGATTCTTTTTACTATTTCTGCTAAAACATAACATATAAATAGATATGAATGTATATGAACATAAAGATAATTCAGGGACAGTGGTACGTCGGTAAAGGTTTAACAACCTGCTTAGGGAGAGGAGAGCAATGAAAGCCCTGATTTATGGAGATGACCAATTCCAATGGTGTAAACACTCCCACCTGGTTTATTTATGCTACTGACGCGCCTCTGAAGAACGTGAAGCTGGGAATTGATTCACACAATCTGCTGGTTTGATGAGATCTAGCACTTCACTCACTGTGGGAGACAGGAGTCACAGAAGATGTCCCCTAGAGACCAGAGAGGTATAACACAGTGAAAGTCACCATGGTCCAAGATGAGGCTGGGATTTTCCCAAAGATCAAACTAATGCAAAGTGATTCAAAAAAATACAAAGAAGAAAGGGTAGAAGAACAGAATCTTGACAGAAAAAGTTAGCAGTATTTCCCACGTTGAACTACAGGTACAAGTCAAAAGCTTTCCTGCATTTCAGAGGCTAAGTGTTATCCCTCTGGGAAGCAGACCTATTTCCAATAAGATGGTCCAATGTCTTGAAGACTCTGAATCATTGTTAATGCATTATTATCACAATGAAATGGCAATGTCCTTCATAGAAAGAAGTCAACAAGTACAGCAAAAGAAACGGAAATGTATGGACATGGTTACATATGGAGAAGATTACACAGAAGTTCAATGTCTCAATTTCCAGAACTGTCACGGAAAGACTAGGGATGCACAGCAGTGCTTGATTTCATCTGTGATGAGAAAGAGTACAACCAGACGAGAGAAGTTTCTCGTAGATTCACTTAGAGGTTTTAAGCCCTCTTGTTCCTCCTCATCATCAGTAAATTATTGGAAAGACAGAGATTATGGTTCTCCCTGCTCAACAGGGGCATGAATCCAGGGCAAAACAACCGCCAGCATGTTTATAAACATTTCCTGAGAGGCACAGGTCAAATTTCCAGGCTCTTCCCTAAGCCCATCCAGACTTCTGAAGGCAGGTTAAGAAAATCTTCTGGTAAGATTAATATCTCAAATAATGTGGGAAATTCTGCGATTAAATCAGAGTTATTGCTTTGTGTCTCAACCTTCAGCTCCGCAAACGAAACACCTACAGTCCTTAAGTGATGGTATTTAATATGCAAATACCAGATAAAACTAGAAAGATGATCTAACCTAAGAAGTTTCTTTTTTAAAAGGTAAAACAGGATGAAAGCCTGAACAGTGCAATTTTCTTAGGGGTACTTAAGAATATTACTATGTCAGCTTCTCTGTTAAAGATTTAATACCAGATAAAATTTCTAAACTTTTCATTTTGGAATGTTCTGTACACAGAGCTGGTTTATAGTAAATATTGCTACATATATAGCTTTAAAAAATATTTCCAGAGAGCCATAAAAATAAACTTTGCTGTTCTCACTGTTTAATAATAGATTTTTAATTACTGCTTATTTTTCCTTGGGATTTGGGAGATTTGTTTCACTTTTCTGTCTACTTAATGAAGAAATAATATACTAAAGAATTTATTTTTTCAAGGATTAATAAACACATTCAAGAACTTGTTTCTTATGTTGTTTTGGCTTCTCTGCAGTTATCCAGGCTTTAAGGCATATGGACATATAGTAATTCAAAAGAGAGCTGCTTTAGTAATTTTTTCTCAGAGCTCTCACACAATTGACTATTAGATTATTTTCTTAACCTGTCTTTATGCCAGCAACTGAAATGCTTTTTAAAAAATGTGTTTTTTTCCATAAATTTGGTCTGATACTTAGAAATTTTGGGGGGAAAAAAGATTTTTTTCTCCCAATCTTTTGGAGCATAAATACTACTTAGGAATGTCACCTAGGCTAACCAATTAAAAAGCGCCTCAGAGTAAAAATTAGGGACTTTTTGGAAAAGACATGTACCCCTTTTCTTTGATTCAGTTAGTTGTTTATCTACAATAAGAAACTTTTGGTTAATATCATACCAGCTGCTTGAATCTCAGAGAATAGTAGTTTGTCTGAATTGATCAAGGTTTTTAGATTGGAAATCATCTTGTCTCCCTAATTGGCTCATCCTGAACTTTTAGTCCAGATATATTTATTCCTTGGTAGTCTTAAAATCTTTTAGACTCCCATTTAAAAGAAGTTCTGTTATTTCTTTGAATCCTTCTGTTTTGTTTTTCTTGCTGCAAACAGACTGTACTTTTGGAGTATAAAAATATATATACAAAATGTGCCTACATTGGCTAATTCTTTAAGCTGATATCAAGTAATGCCTTGATGGAGATGAACTGACAGCTAGTTGAGAACTTTATAGGGATCTTTCAAGGCACAAGTGAGGTGGAAAAAAAAGGAGAAAGACTGCAGAGAGCAAGGCGAAGAGCAAAGACTTATTTCCCCCTCGTTCAAAATACTGTCTCAGGGACATCTGTTTAAAAAGCCAAATTGCACAGATGTATTTCCCCATGCTGTCTTCAGGAATCTAACCAAGATGACGGTGAAGAGATTTAAAAAGGGTAAAAGTCATAGTCTCACAAGGATAAAGAGAGCAGCAGAAGAGACAGGAGCAGACAGGTCAAAAAAATTTTTTAGAATAATGAAAACAGGTGAGTGATAAAGGATTTAGCTGAACAGAGGAACCTGAAAGCTACATGCCTTTCCAAAAAGCACATGTGCTGCCCCACTGAACTACAAAAGGGCTGGGGGACTGAATATGATGGGCATATGGGGCTCCAAAGAGGAGAGATGACTGAAATGCCCTACAAGAAACTGTTCAATGATAGATCCTTCCACTTCCCAATGCCCGAATTGAGAACACACTTGAGACAAGGAATGATATGCTCGATTAAGAATAGTAGGGGCCATATTCTTACCATACTCTACCTCAAGGCCTGGATAAAAAGGAAGGAGGGAAAGGAGGGAGTAGCAATTTTACTTCTGTTTACACCACCTCATGCTGTAATAATGAAGTACTGAGGCCAGTACTTGGAATTAAACAGATATCTCTCTTGGCAAATTGTGACACATAACTCAAATGAGCATGTAATTAATTTTTTTTTTGTTTAGCTTTGAATTGCATTATGAAAATTGCAGCTTTTTAAGTTTTTACATATTTTCTTAATTATGTTTTGCTTTGTGTAATAGTAAAATTCATTTTAATTCCCTATTCATTTGCTGACCTATAATGGGGAGATACAGTCTGAAAATGGAATGAATGCTTCAAAATGTAGTACCCACAAAACGGTCACCTGGTAAACACATTCCCTCATAAAATGTCAGTTAACTTCAATGTATACTAGATCTCTAAGACTAGCTAATAAAATTCTAGCCATCTTAAGAATCAATAACAATTGGTAATGATTCTACGCATGAAGATGATCATTCAGGGTATATTTATTCTAAATAAATAAAAGGTACATGACTTGAATCTACAACAAAGTAGTCACAGAAAAACTTAAATGCAAGGAGTGATGTCATCTAAACCAGCTTCATCTCCCAGAATAATGGCAAAACTCAAGAAGTCAACAATGTATATAAAATTCTTTATCCCCAATCTTGTTCCTTGATAGATTAAAGATACACATCTCCACACATTTATATTGCACCATAAAAATTAGAAGAATGACAGAAGAATAATATGATCAACTCTATGCCCATAAATATGATAACCTAGATGAAATAAACCAATTCTTTGAAAGATTCGATCTGCCAAAATGCACACAAGAAGAAATAGACAATCTGAACAGACTTTTATCTATTAAAGAAATGGAATCAATAATTAATAACCTTCTGAAACAGGAAGTACCAGGCTCAGATGCATTCACTGGTGAATTCTACAAACTACAAGATAAATTGTTAATTCTCTTCAATCTCTTTCAGAGGATAGAGCAAAGGGATACTCCTTAACTCATTCTATAAGGCCAGAATTACCCTAATACCAAGAACCATAGTTGGGGACTTCAAAACTCCTCTCTCAGAAATGGACAAATCCAGCAGGCAGAAAATCAGTATAGCTGAATTCAACAACACCGCCAATCAACTGGATATAATTGACAACTATAAACTACTTCACCCAACAACAGCAAAATACACATTCCTCTCAAGCTCACATGGAACATTCTCCAAGACAGACCACATTTCTGGCCATAATATACACCTTAACAAATTTAAAAAACAGAAACCATATATCTGCTTTCAGTCCACAGTGGAAATCAGTAATAGAAAGATAACTGGAAAATCTCAAAATACACAGAAATTAATACATTCCAAGAAAACTATAGACCGATATCTCTCATGAACAAAGATACAAAAATCCTCAACAAAATATTAGCAAATAATATCCAACAATGTAAAAAGAGAATTATACACCACAACCAAGTGGGATTTATTGCAGGTATGTAAGACTGGTTCAACATTGGCAAATCAATTAATGTAATCCATCACATCAATAGCCTAAAAAAAAAAATCACATAATCATATGAATAGATACAGAATTTTTTTTTTTTAACAAAATCCACACCCATTCCTGATAAACACTCCCAGTAAATTACGAAATCTTTGGTTCTATAGTGATGAACCCTCTTTTATTTTTAATACCGGTAATTTGTTCTCTCTCTTTCTCTCTCTCTCTCTCCTTCTCTCTCTCACTCTGTCTGTCTCTCTCAGCCTGGCTAGAGCCTTAATGATTTTATTAATCTTTTCAAAGAATCAACTTTTGGTTTCATTAATTTTCTATATTGATTTCTTGTTTTAAATTTTATTGACTTCTGATGTAATTCTTATTATTACTGATGAGACACGTGAAGAGTTATATGGAATGGGCTTGTGTGCTGGCAGGATGGGACAGACAAAGAGTTAACATGAGCGAGACTGTGTGCTGACAGGAATGAGCTTAAACATTAACCGCTTGGCTCTAACTCCCCTGCTACTAGCACTGCACCTGCAAGCTGACAAGCACCTTACATCCATCATAGGTGAGAACAGAACAGTTTCCAATTGCAACAGCAGCCACCTGCAAGCTGATGTCCATCATAGATGGGAACAGGACAGTTCCCAGGAGAAGATAATTGGAACAGCAGGCCCCAGTGAGCTGATAAGCACCCTACATCCTGCACGGAAAAACATAAAACCCCAGCCCTCCTTCTCATCGGTGCAGCTGTCGCCCATTGGACTCTACCCTGGCACAACTCCATTTGCCAGTATCTCTCTCTTACCCCTCTGTCTCTGCAGCTGTCTCCATCAGACTGTTCTGGAAAACTTCTGCCAGTATCTATCTCTTACCCCTCTGTCTCCACAGCTCTCCCTCTCAAACGGCCCTGGCAAAATTTCTGCCAGTTCCAAACAGAACTCTCTCTCTCGCTTTTTAACTTTCAATAAATCTTTTCTCTGGATACTCTTGTAGAGTCTTATAAATCCTTTTACTTCTGTGAATGACCAGGGATTAATTCTACACCAAGACAATTATTTTTCTTGTGCTTACTTTGGACTTAATTTGCTCTTTTTCTAGTTTCCTAAGGGGGAAACTTAGATGATTTTTCTTCTTTTCTACTATATACATTGAATTCCACAAGTTTCTCTGTAAGCACTGTTTACTCTGTACCCCACTAGTTTTAATAAATTGTATTTTTATTTTTATTTAGCAAAAAAATATGCTTACATTTCTCTAGCAACTTCTTCTTTGACCCATGTGTTATTTATAATTGCTAAAACTTGGAAGCAACCAAGATGTCCTTTAGTAGTTGGATGAATAAACTGTGGTACATCCAGACAATGGAATATTATTCAGTGACAAAAACAAATGAGCTATCAAGCGAAGGAAAACCATGGAGGAAACATAAATTCATATTACCAAGTGAAAGAAGCTAATTTGAAAAAGCTACACACTGCAATTCTGTATGATATTCTGTAAAATGCAAAACTATGGCAATAGTATAAAGATCAGTGATTTGAGGTGAGGGGATGAATAGATATCACACAGAGGATTTTTAGGGCAGTGGAACTACTCTGTATGATATGATAGTGATGGATACATGTCATTATACATTTGTCCAAACTCATAGAATGTACAATACCAAGAGTCAACCCTAATGTAAACTATGGACTTTGAGTGATTATGATGTATCAATGTAGGTTCATCAATTGTAATAAATGTACCTGTCACTCTAGTGAGTGATGTTGATAACGGGGGTATCTATGCATATGTGGGGCCAAGGAGTATGTAGGAAATCTCTGTACCTTCCTCTCAATTTTGCTATCAACCTAAAACTGCTCTAAAAAAATAAAGTCCTTTAAAAATGCAAAACACAATAAAAAAAGAGAAAGATGTAGGTATCTTAGGCTCATAAATAGGGATCTAATTACCTTAATAGTAGAAATAAAAGAGGGATTCGATTGCTATCAAACAGCTTTCATCTCAGAAATGTAGAAACACATGAATCTCGCCAATTATGTCAAATATATCCCATTTGTCCCTTTTTTAAAGTTCTCCAAGGGAATTATAAGGAAGGAAAAATAAAGTGAGACTCACCAACAACTAGACTTGTGTCAGAAACTCCAGTGAAGAGAACATTAGGATGCCAGGCAAGACCACCTATAAGGTTTATAACCCTGAACCTGAATACTTATTAACCACTGGACACGGAACAGAGAAAGAGATTGGGAGGACACCAGTGCCAGACTTCCACAGAGAGGGCCAGTTCCATCTCTCAGTGGAAAAGGCCCCAACTAACTTTCCCCGTATAAGTCAAGGAGAGAAGAAAAAGAATAGAGCAGAATGCAGATTGTGCCTTCTGTGAGCAATCTGGTTCAGCACAACTTTTTCTGCCATTGGAGGGAAGGAACAGGAGAGAGAGCCATACACATTTGTGTAGCCTCTAAACACAAGATCACCTGTCTATTTGCAAGAGTCCCAACTAAGGTTAGATAATCTGACCCCTTAGATTAATAGTTCATGTTCCCTGGTGGGGAAGGAGGAAGAGAGTTTCTTTAAAAACTTTCTGTCCATCACACCCCCACCCCCTCAACCCACCTGAACCTCTTACCTTCTCACCCAGCTGAACTCCTACTTTCTCACCCTAATCCAGCACCCAGCAGAGAGCCGTTTATGCTTTTGAGATGGAAAGGAATTTGGTCTTCATTAAAGCAACTCCATTTTGCCACTGTTGATACTGAGAGTCAAAGAGATTAAGCAACCTCCCCAAGGGTGTTTGGCTATTTCCTGCATGTCACCTTAACTTACTAACACTCCCTAGTCACCTTTATTGTGCTTTCTATCACAATTAGAAAATTCCCAAACTGTCCTCTGTTGTATGAATCGACATAAAATTTTGAACCTTGATTATAATAAATGAAACAATGTTTTTAATATCCCATGTTTTAATACCATGATTATATTTTTATACTAGGGAATCAATCACTGTCAACATTTCCATACATGGAACTGAAACATAAAGTATGTTGTTATAATCGATCATTTTCTTTAATTGAGCCACATCCAGGAGTAAAATAAATGATTAAAGAAAATAATAATTAGCTGTAATTATTCTTTTAATTACCATTAGCCAGCATTGGGTTTCTAATTTGTCACTGTACATTGATAATATACTTTAGGTTTTGCTGAGTTCTTCAGTTTTAAGGACATGTCTTATGACAGTGTTAGGACCTGAATCGTGTACCACCAAAATTCATATGTTGAATCCATAACCTCTAATGTGATTGTATTTGAATATAGCACCGTTAGATAGGTAATTAAGGTTAAATAGGTAATTAAGGTTATAGGAGTGGGACCCTAATTCCAAGTGACTTGTGTCCTTTAGAAGAAAAGCGACACCAAGGATGCATGCATGCACATAAAGGAAACGCTGTGTGAGAACACAGTGAGAAAGCAGCTAAGTCTACAAGCTAAGGAGAGAGTCCTTTGGATAAAACAAATCTGCCAACACTTTGATCTTGGACTTCCAGCATCCAGAACTGTGAGAAAATATATTCTGTAGTTTAAGCTGCCTTGTCCATGTTATTTTGTTATAGCATACCTAGAAGACTGATACAGACAGCTATTTTTATGATTTTGTAACCACTTCCCAAACCAAAATTCTTTGCTTTGAAAGTTTTACATTTGGGGATACAGATGATACCATGTATGCTTTATTATAACGTACTTAAGAAAATCATATAAAAAATATGGGTTTGCAGCAACTGAAAAACAGAATGTTTCTTTTCATGGGTGGTCATGCTTGTTATTATTTTTGTTTATAGTCCCCAAGATAATAATATCAATTGCATGAAGTTTTCACTTTAAATTTTTTAAATCAAATGTATACTTGAAAATACTTTTATTCTAATCTTTCCATAAACTATGGATAACAGCATACCATTTACTATTAGCATTTTTAAATATTTCTATATGTCTAACTTTCACAGAATCAAGGAACTGGGATTTCAAGGGATAGAAGAGATTATGGAAAGGTAGAAATAATAACTGAGGTGTATATATTATATGCCTTGCATATGCTATTTCATTTCATTCTTACTGTGATATAAGCAGAGAGAGTATGAGTGTTGCTATTGCAGTGTCCAGGAAATCGAAGCTCAGAATTGCAAAGGGATAGTTAGAAGGACTCACTGAAAGTGAGTACTATTCAGAATTAAAATCCTGATCTTTTGATGTCTCCTCTGCTGTTTTTCCCTTTTACCTCACATTGACTTATAGTTTACTTTGATTTATTTCTAACCAAAAAATTACCTAAAAATTATTTTCCAAATGTGGTAAAATATAGACATCCAATGTGGATTTATTTATTAATTAGACATTGCATTTTTCTCATCATTCTTCTGACAAATCCATCATTCTCCATGAGTCAGAAAGAGTAAAATCATTATTTTTTCATTGCATATTCTCAGGGTTAGAGGCGAAAGAGACATGTGGTTTTATGATACAGGAGGGGAAATGAAGGATTATCAAAGACAGTGTTGTATTCACGAGGCTTGAAGACCACATGTCTATGAATGGCCCAAAATGCCATGACTCTGAACCCATATCTATTCTCTTACAGACTTAATAACATTCTAACTATCTCTATGAGTTTCCCATGACCCATTCTGAAAATGTTAGCCTTTTCATAGAGCTGGCCACTGCTGCTTTGGCATAAGATTGCCACTCTGCCAAGATCAGCCATACAAGGTTGGTGCCTACAACTACTGTAATCATTCTAAATGTCTCTGACCACATACTAAGCTATAGAGCCAAGACCAGGGTGGATCTTTTAATGCCTGACTGAAGATTCAGGGATAATAGGGAAAATTACAAGACAGAGTAACTGTCAACCTCTCCGGTATATACATGATCTCAGAGCCCCCAGGTTCATACCCATTCTCAGGGTTATACAGTATTCCTAGCTGCTGGCCAAACTCAATATAGCGGTGCCAACTCATACAGTGTCCTGATTCAGAGTATAATCTCCCTTGTCTCAAAACTTTAACTGAAAAAGAAAATCTCCCTTTTATCCTACCATGAGGTTTGCCTTCTTGACACAGATCTCCATTTTTCCTAGTGATTAACTGAGGGAATATCTTCTCCCTTAAGGAGGGATCTCGACCCTCATGGAGGTGTCGCCTTTCCACCGGCCTCACCCAACAGAACAATCATATCTGAACACAATAGCCCCATACAAAGTCTTTCCTTAGCACGCAGGTCATTCAGTCTTAGACAACACCACTGCTAAGAAATCAAAGGGCCACCAAAATGTTCACACACAAAAGCAAATGTCCCTCCTTTTCTGGTTTATTTCCAGTGTACATTTAAAATTATGTCTGTATCCCTTTCCTGAAGTCCTCTTTATCTGAGCTCCTTATTCCAGAAAACAGCTGCTCAAGCTAGAATACATACAATATCAAAGAGTAAATTACAGTATACAAGCAGACTACATTATAAATATATTCATAAAGCAGAAACACGTCTCTCAGAGAAGCAACAAAAATCTGTAGAGATGTTGCTTTGCCAAAAACTTATGCACAACACTTAAAATTACCAAAGAGACTACATAGTTTCTCAGTTTATAACATCTGCAGGCATGTTTACATACTGAGGAAAAGAGCCCCAGAAGAAAAAAAGAGATGCTAAAATGCAGAATAAGAGATACACGCAGAAAAAATTCTCTTAGGATTTTGGGTCCAAGATGGCAGATTAGGTAAACGCTATGCCTACTGCATCCCAGGATCACACCAAAATTACAAATAAATTATATAACAATCAACCTCAAGAGTCATCTGAGGACTAGCTGAACAGAAACCCTATAACTAAGGATATAAACAAGAGGCCACATTGAGACTGATAGGAGAGATGGAGACACAAAATGGGCTGACCTCAGATCCACAGACAGTGGTTGAACACCGGAAGGGACACCTCGGTGCCAGAGGTCCCCACAGAAGATTGAGTGGTCCCAGCCCCACACCGAGCTCCCCAGCCCAGGGGTCCTGTGCCAGGAAGAGGAGTTCCCTTAACATCTGACAGAGAAGATCAGTAAGGACACTGTCTGTCTGTCCCAGTGACATGGAAGGCAGCTAGAAACCCCGACACCATTTAAAAGGCCTGCATACAGACTCATATGCTTGCAAACACTCACCTGGTCTCTGGGGGCAGCAACTCAAGAGGTGCCAAAGACATATGGGGAAAGACTGAGTTGTGTGGCTTTGAGGCAAAGGCCGGAGGGACAGCAGCCATTATCTGTGTGGAGCCTGCCTCACATACAGCCTACAGAAGGGCACCATCTTTTCTATGTTGAACCCTCCCCCAAAGGGCCAAATTGGAGACGTCACTGGTCTGGTAAAACTCGCACGTGTGCACCACCTTGGTAACGCCCAGGTCCCTGCCCTGCACAGATAGTACTGCATCACCCCAGACTCTCTCAGCTACTGAGTGGCCAGCCCCACCCCACAATCTGCAGAAGCCTTTTATAGCAATGGATGGCCTGCAGTGGCCCAGAGAACTTTTGGTGGTGGCCAGTGAACCACAATCTGTGCTGCAGCCTCTCTTGGTCTTCACTCGGGAATCATAGCCAGCCAAGGCAAGCTATGGCTGGCTGAGGAGTTCTCAGGGCATTTTTTGAAGTGGTCACATGCCAGACACTGGGGCAAGAACTCAATCTGCCTTAACTTTGTAAAAACTATCAGCCACACCTCTTGGCTCCCTGGGACCAGGCCCCGCACAGCTACTGCTGCATCGCCGAAGGCCCTCTCTACACCAGGTCAACCAGGCCAGCCTCTGCACCTAAGGAGGCTCTTTCAACAGCTGAGCCTTATGGGGAGCCAGCAGTTGGCAACAGGCCTAGGGGGCCATGGGCCTTTTGCTAAGCTGCCTCAGGCCCAATACTGGTGGCAGCTGCCTCAGTTCACAGTGAGGCTACCCCCACATGACTCCAGGTCCAGCACAGACAGCAGCCAACCACATATAGCTTTGTATGTGGTTGTAGCTCCTTTGTATGTAGCTCCTACCAGGTAGCCATGGGCTGGTCACATGCAAGGTTGAAATTAGCCTGCATGGGAGCCCATCCAAAAGAGACACCAGAAACAACACACTCAGAGGCCAACTTCAGACCACACCAGAGCACTACCTGGTTAGCCCCACAAGTGGGCACACCTAAGAGGTTGTCTCAATAGGCACAACAGCCGGAGGGGGCAAATCCCCCTCTGAGGGGTCAGCCCCACACACAGCAGCTCATACACACAGTCAGTCCTCACAGTCAGTCAGCCTGGAAGTCAGTCCCACCCACTGATACACCAAAAACAATCAAGGCTCAACTACAACAGGAGAACACACACATTGCACTCAAGGGACACTCCTGGAGCACACACAGGAGATCAAGGAGACTGTGCCACTGGACCACACAAGACACATACTACATAAGGCCTCCCAGAAAAGACTGAGAGACATACGAGATCTACCTAATACACAGAAGCAAACACAGAGAGGCAGGCAGAATGAGGAAACAAAGAAACATGTCCCAAATAAAAGAAGAGGAGATATACCCAGAAATAGAACTAAATGCCTAACCATCGTGCTGCACACCTGAAAGTAATATAAAATAATATTAAATGTCCACTATAATTTAAAAATAGGTTTACAATCAAGGGATGTAAAAGACAGCATAGGGAATATAGTTAATGATATCATAATAGCTATGTATGGTGTAAGATGGGTAGTAGACTTGTTGGGGTTATCACTTTGTGAAGTGTGTAAATGTGTAATCATTACGTAGTTTTGTACACGTGAAACTAATAAAAATAAATAAACAAATTAGTTAATTAGTTAAGTAATTTTTAAAAACCTAATGCAGAAAAATCAATGAGGAACATAACATCAAAATTTTAAATAAAGACAAGTAACAGTGCCATGTCAACCCACATTGCAGCCTAAGGCAAAAGGAAAATCAGTAACACTTATCCTGTCTTTAAGTTTTGGACCTTTTGTTCACCACTGATTTTCTGTCTAAATTAATTGAATTTTTAAAATACTAAAATAAATTCTCTTAGGAGGACTATAATTAGGAGATAGAAGTCAGAGCACAAGTGGATGGAATAAACTTGGATTAAAGGAAAAGCTGGTTGAAGTTTGAAAATAAAGGTCTGGAAAAAGATTCTAAACTAAAACTGAAAGCACTAATATGATCTGGGAAATAGGGAAAAAACATTAGATGTATTTCAATTCCACAATGAACTCCTGGGTGGTTAGTAAATAAGCCTCTGTACCTTCCTACGTTTGAACCAACTTTATAAAAGAGAAGTATTATTGAACCTCGGCTTACTTCTCACATTAAGAAGTGGAAATAGAAGATATTTCATATCTTCTGGTCATAGAGAAGTAGAAGATGGTGAATCTGCATTAAAGTGTATGACATCTTTTTTGTAATCAAGAGGGAACATATATGAGAAGCCTTGTATGCTTGCTGGACAATTAGAGAGCAGAGGCATTAATTCCAGTAGACAGAAGGCAAGATTTCCTCCTTGTTAAGTGTCCCATATTGAAGGTAGGTTAATCATTACGTCTATATATGGGACATGGATTGCATTACATATTGTGAAGGAGAGTCCAGGAGTCCACTAGAGCAAAATATCGCTATGTTTGTAATGCTGTAAAGGCTGCCCCCTCTCGTTATTGGCATAATAGGTTATAGTGAGAATATAACCAAGGAGAATGCGTTTTGAAATCCTCTGACCTTAATGTTCTGATTGCATTGTTTATTAGCTGTGCGCTAGACACATCTGTAAACTCCTTTAACGTACAGTAATAAGAGAGGTGCTTCACAGGGTTGCCAGCCTTTCTCTCTCTAGTATTAGGGAGGCAGCATTGGTGCGAGTCACTGTAAAAGACAGAGGCACAAGGACAACTCCAGGGGAAATCATGACAAAAGTGTGGAGAGTCTAGTTAAGATATCATGAGCTTATGTATCTGAGAGGAACCCTGGGTACTGTGGGAGAGACCACTGGGGTACCCTTAGAGTCAAAAACCAGTCAGAAACTGGGGCAGTGCTTTAGATCCTCTCGGTTGGAGGGCTTCATGGCTTAATTCTTGACCCTATTTTCTGCATATATTCTCTTCTAGAATATTTTCATCCAGGTCCTTGCCCTTAAATACACAGTCATATTAGACTTAGGGCCCACTCTACCCCACGATGACCTCATCTTAACTTGACTAATTACACCTGAAATGACCATATTTCCAAAAAAGTTTTACATTCGAAGGTACTGAGGGTTAGAACTTCAACATACCTTTTTGAGGGGCACAACTCAACTCATGCCACCATTAATATATTGATGAGTCCCAAATTTGTATCTTTAGTTTTGATCCTGTGTGATCTCTCAATTGCTTAGTTGGCATTTCCACTTGGATATCAAAGTAGGCACCTTAACATGTGCAAAACTTATTACTGTCCCAACCCCCAACTCCAAACCTTTATGTTTGCAGCCTTCTTCATCTCAGTAAATGGGGTTAACATCTGCCTCATTGTCCAATTTAAAATTTAACACTCATCTGCTATTCCCCCCTTCCCTCATCTTCTACATATATTCCATCAACAGCATGTTTTTGTTCTTCTCTTTCTATGATGGGAGGTGAATCACCCATTTCTCTCATCTATTCTACCATCACATAGATCCAGATCACCATGGAGTATAAAAACAGCTTCCAAAATTCTCTCCTTGCTTATATCATTGTCTCTCAATAATCCATTTTCTATATAGCAATCAGAGTAAAATTTTAAAGATATGTGGCATTTCCTCTTCTTGAAACTCTGAAAGTCACTCCGCCATATTTAGAATGAATTTTGAACTTCTCATTATGGCCTACCAGAACTAAAAGGCTTGAGTCCAACACCACTGTCTCATATTACTACTCCCTCACTTATATTAGCCTAGGCATGCTTGGGACCACTGATTACAGAAACTGTCTTGTGTTCAAATTGTTCAGATTCCACATTTGAAGTGCTCATGTGAGTAGGAGGGGAGATGGAGTGGAAAAGGATGGAGAGAAGAAGGAAAGTATAGCAACTGGCATTTCATGATTGCAGAGATCTGGAGCCCACCCACTTTTTTTAAGTCTTTTTTTTTTTTATAATCTTCTTTTCTTTTTTATTATTATTAGTTTCAGGTGTACAAAACAACATAATGATTAGACATTTACACCCCTCATGAAGTGATAACCCCCGCCCGAGTCTGCTACACCTCTGACATTGTACATTGCTATTAGAATACCATTGACTATATTCCCTATGCTGTACTTTACATCCCATGAATATATATATATATATATATATATATATATATATATGTATTTATTATATATATATATACACATGTATATATGAAATTGTAGTTGACATTCAACATTACTTTATATTAACTCCATGTGTACACAAAACAGTCACAGGGATGTGAAATACTGCATGGGGAATATAATCAATAATGTTGTAAAGACTATGTAGGGTGTCAGATGGGTACTGGACTTATGGGAAGAATCACTTCGTGGAATCCACCCACTTATATGTACCCACTTTAAACCAATCCTTCTCATTTCACTTCTGCTTCCTACCACTGCCTTCCATGTTACCTATACCTGCAAGTTTTGAGCATTACAATTGGATTACCTTTTGCATATACTTAAGCTAAGGTGTCTTTGCCCTATGCCAGGTCAGGTACTTCTCAACTCACATTCTTCCAACTTCCAAAATTCATAACTATCTCATGTCCACAGGTATCTTCTCTCTTACTTTCGTTTACCTTATGAATTGATAAAATTTTAATTCTTGATTATTGTT
The DNA here is from genome assembly GCF_004115265.2 of Rhinolophus ferrumequinum. Classification (NCBI taxonomy): domain Eukaryota; kingdom Metazoa; phylum Chordata; class Mammalia; order Chiroptera; family Rhinolophidae; genus Rhinolophus; species Rhinolophus ferrumequinum. The sequence continues at coordinate 93,946,407 of NC_046285.1, read as the reverse complement.
TAGTGAAGTTTAGGAAAGAGAGTAGACATACAGATGTAATCAATCTGCCTGGTTAATGAGAAGCATGTCTGGTATTAACTCGATTTCTCTGTTCCAACTCTTCCATTGTTAACAAGTGGCAGAAAACCCATAGATTTGGGTCAAAGTAAAAACTACATCATCTGTATAAAAACAATGGATGGAGTGATAGTTGAGAGCATTATATCTCAATTTCAGCAATACTGACATTTGGTACTGGATAACTCTTTGTTGTGGGAGGCTCTCCTGAGCATTGTAGGATGTTTAGCATCACCACCTGGTCACCCTCCCAGTCACAGAATGTCTCCAGATAGCCTCAGATGTTCTGGGAGCAAAATTTTCCCTACAGAGATCCACTGATTTAGAGAGAAATTGGAGTACTATTAACAGAGTAAAGAAGAAAAAATGACAAACCCACGAAAGATCCTCTACACCATAATTTAATCAACAAAAACTATGACTTGGAAAGCCTTGTGGCAAGACACGCCAATACTTTTGACCCTGAATTACTATATGATCTCAGGACAGGCAGGAAATGGGAGGAGCCAAGGTGTCTCTGAGGAACTGGCAGTAGGATACTTTGATCTTTACACAAAGGTTTCACTATTTGTGGAGTTCAGCGTCTCTGCAGTTTCCAGTATTTCCTTCCTGTCTGCCAACCTGACATTATATATGTCATATATAGATGTGTACTTCACACATATCTTTGAACAAATGTTTATTTCCCACCCACAATATGTCAGGGACCATGGAGACACTGCGTATACAACAGTTATGTGATATTTAGGGCCCTGCCCTTCATGGTGTTTATATTCAGGGGGACAAGTAATAGTAAATAGTAAACCCATCAATAAGTATGTTAGCTCAGGTGGTTATAAGTACTATATAGAAGATAAAAAAGTGCAATGTGTTAGAAATGAAAGGTGAGCAGGGCAGGGGAAAGAAACAAAGAAGACAAAATTAGCCTGGGAAGTTAGGGAAGACCCACTAAATAGGTAACGTCTGACTCAAAACCCAAAAGACAATTAGAAGATAAGATTAAATGTTTCCCATATGAAGACTTAGTAAGAGAACTTTAAAAGAAGGAAAACAGCCAGTTTCGTGTGTGTGTGTGTGTGTGTGTGTGTGTGTGTGTGTGTGTGTGTGTGTGTACGTATGTGCTGTGGTCTAAATGACTGTGCCTTCCCAAAATTCATATGTTGAAATCCGGCCCCCAAAATGATGATATTAAAAGGTAGGGTCTTTGGGAGGTGATGAGGTTATGTGGGGGGAGCCCTTAGAAATGGGACCCTTATAAAAGAGACGCCACAGAGCTTTCTAGCCTCTTCCACCATGTGAGGATGCAGTGAAAAGTCAGCAGACTAGGAAGCGGGCTTGTACCAGAGACTGACTCGGCCAGCACCTTGATCTTGGACTTCCCAGCCTCAAAAACAGTGAGAAATAAATTTCTGTTGTTAATAAGTCACCCAGTCTATGCTATTTTTTGTTATATTAGCCCAAATAGACTACAACAATATGTATACATTTACACATTTATATTAACTTTATATACATTTCAATTAACTTTGGCCCTACTTCTTACTTCTGTTTATTAGGCCAGCAAACGGCCCATTAGAGTTACTTGTTTTCTCCTACTGTCACCCTCCTGTGTTCTCAGCTGATGGGCTGAACTTACCTTTTTGTTTTAAGTAACTCCATAAAACGCTTCCAGTCTAAGGATTGATTACTCTTGGATCAGCTGCCCTTTCTTATAATCTAATCAACAAGTTCGTGAAGGAAAAGGGTGAGTTAGTACCACAAAACCAGTTTACCGTTTCCCTTCAGCAGAATCCACAGTCAACTCAGTTTCTCTTCAAAGGGACTGGATAAGCAGGATTCCTAACGGACATATCTCTTGAAGTCACCAGCGGGATCACTCTTGCCTGTGTACCCAAGGTTATTTTACCCTTCAGCTCTGCTATCATTCATGTTCCATTTTTAATTTGTCATCCAGAGAAATCCTTGGAAGATATCAGAAAAGTCATCCTAGCAGTAGCAGAGGTTAAAAGCAAACAGATAAATATATGTCTTCTTCACAACAGTGTCAGATTGAAACTGATTTTCCCTAGACACTGAAACGAATGTGTTTTATATTTCTTAGCTCACATTCTCTGATTTGAATCATAAACTCACTTATTAAACCAAAATTTTTTGCATCACCATTTGAGCCAAATCATGTTTAAAGCTCTGGATAAGATATCATGAACAGAATAGATGCAATCCTGACTTCAGGAGCTTACACTATAGTGGGGACAAACAATGGCTATTTACCATACATCTGGGACTGCCCAGCACTCTTTGAGGACCCTTCCAGTGTCTTGAAAATTTTCCACCTATGCAGAACTGCCTCTCCAAGGAAGACACCAAAAACTCAACACCTCAGAATCTCTTGCAGCTAGATCACAACGTACAACTATGGCCCTTCCACTTTCCAATGACATGCATTGTTAAGAGATAAATATGAAAGAAGTTGCCACAAAACTCAAGACACACACAGAATGTATTTTTCGTGAGAGTGCTGTGGTGTTGCAAAAAGTTATCTAGGCCACAGAGGGACAGTAATAGGGATTTTGTAATAGTATTAGCTATATAAGGTGTGGAGTCCTCAGTTACACAGCTTTATAGTACAATCTGGATTTGTTCTAGATTTGTGCCATCTAATATGGTAGCTAATATAGCCATACGCATCTCGTGGGCCCTCAGAATACACTTAGTACTACTGATGAACTAAATTTTTAATTTAATTTAAATTAAAATCTTAAAACAGCTGCTTTATCCAGTTATTAGAGAACACTTAAGTATATTTGGAAAAACGTTGGTATGTTTATCTACTTGTTCAACTGTACATTTTATTAAATTAAGATCTAAAATAAGTTTTTCTGATAGAAATTTAATATCCAAATTGAGATCGTCAGTTAAGTGCAAAATACAGGATTTTGAAGACAATGTAAAAAGTAATGTAAAAATATCTCAATAATTGTTTAAATCGATTATATGCTATAATAATATTTTGGATTGATCAGGTAAATAAAATATATCTTTAAATAAATACGACTTTTTCCTTTTGATTTTTTAACATGGCTGTGGAAAACTTTAAATTACGTATGTGGCTCATGTGATATTTTTATTGGATAGCAATTTCCTAGATGAACGGGTCTCAAAATTTAATATGCATCAGAATTATCTGGAAGGCATATTAAACCAATTCAGTGTTTTAATGGAAAATAACAGGGTGACCAAGGAAGGAATCTGAAGACATGACCTCTCAGGGGTCTCAAGATTAAGATTTGGGAAGAGGCCTGCTACAGAGAGATAGAAAGGTATGAGCTAAGGTTCTGAGGGAAGAAAATGACTGGTACTTCTGAGAAGTTCTAAGAGGCTCTTGTGGCCAGATCATAGTGAGGAAGGACAAAACCCTGGTAAGAAATCAGAAAGGCAGTTGGGAACCAAATTGTGCATGGCATTGTAGAACATGGTAAGAAATCTAAATTTTATTCAAAATGCAAAGGAAATACATGAAAGAATTTCAATCAGTGGAATATGGGGACCTCATATCATCTCATTACTCAAGCTAATGCCTGGAAAACTGAATATGAGCAAAGTGGAAACCAGCTGAACAGTAAGACTATTGCAGCAATAAAGGAAGGGTTAAGAAAAATATGCTGAAACAATATAACGGGATTCTAAGCAGCTACTGACAATAATAACTGTAAAGATGGTACAAATACTGAAAATGTTTAGGATACCATGGTAACTGCGGGAAAAAGTATATAAAATCCAACAGACATTATGCTTCAACTATGTAAAGTTATATATGTATACAAGAAAGACTAAATGAGAATACATCCTTTCTATTTCAAAGAATAGTGAAAATATGGACATATTTCCTTTTCCAGAATTTAAATTAATATAATATTGCTTTAGAACAACATAAATTGGGAATTTTCTTTAGTTAATTAAAAGATTTATCTTGCCTATCCTCTTGTGAAATATTTTTATCAGTTCAGAAGATAAAATTGTTAATATATAAGCCACATATGTATTTGTTTACCACTGCAGAGTGAATTTCAGTTTATTTTTTTAAATCAGAAGCATTCCATTCGTTTTTCTAAATCAGTCTCTGTACTACAGCCACAAAGGAGATATTATCCACTTGAAGAATTCCTAATTCTATTAAAAATAAATGCATCAGGTTTCCAACCAGAACACAATGGTGGCCATCTGATTTCAAATCTCCCTATATAATCTTTCACCAACAAAACAAATACAGTATCTCCTAACTAGTTGTGATTTGTGTACTTACATGCTTACTGATTGCTACATGCTAATTGAATATCGTGCTACTCTACTGAATCAGGCACCTAACAACAAAGAGACCTAACGGCATAACATGAAACTATCCAAATGTTATTATTGACCATGAATGCCTCTATCACCTGAGAGTGAGAAAAGGCTTTCTAAACATAACTTCAAAGCCCACTGCATCGAGGCCAGGTCCAGAGAGCTGTGTCCTACCAGTGCCTGCAGCTGCTTCTAATGGCCACTAAACATTCAGAACCATACCTCTAAACTACAACATAGCTATAGTTATAAAAAATAGTAACAGTAAAACAATCCATCTTAGGATGGTTAAGATGATTAAATGGGATATTATACATGTAGAGATGATTTTGTAAACTGTAATAAAACCATTCATCATGCATGGCAGATTATTATTGTGTGACAAAGAATTATGGGATAAAAAATTCTAAAACCAGTGGGACTTTGTGTTTTTATTAAACTGCTCTTCCAAATAGCTTTACAGAAGGTTATTGCCTCAAACCTTCCCACTCTTGCTTCTAGGTCTCACACTGGAGAGGTTCATGAAGCTTTATTGAAGCTACCTGAAATGATTGCCACTGAGAAGGCTCATCAACAAGTGTTTTATCTCCTGTTTTTGATATGGCCAAAGGGGAAATCTTCAACTTCACCAAAACCAAACAAGCGAGTAGTTTTGAACGACAATTTAGATTCTAGGGGTAAGGGTAGAAGCTCTGCTCTGCAGTTACACTACCAGGGCACCACCCACTGCTGGGTGATTTGGGGCAGATATTCATCCACGCTGGGCCTCAGTGACTTTGCTCAGACATGGGTGATGATGATGGTATCCATTAGGATGCTCAGAGTGTTGATTAAAATTTTAAAATACTTGGAGATGTTCTTGGCACACAATGAGCATTCAGTATTTGTTTTCTGCCCTGAATACCACATTTAAGCAATCTCCCTTTATCTTCTTATTTTTTTTGTCTTTGCTTTCTTCTGTCTCCATTCATCTTACCTGTGACCACATGAGCACTTTCTTTTCTTGGCATCCACACATCTTTTAATGAACATGAAGACCAGACACAAGTGGAAGACTAAATGGGTATAAAATGTTTTTGTTTTATTTATTAATGAGTGACTAATTACAAGAAGTTATGCTGATCTGTCTGACTATATACATGGTGGAATAAATTATTTGAAGAAAGAAAGTATGGGACGGGAGAACTCAAATGGAATTATCATCAAGCTCACACACACTCTGTCACATCACAGTAAAATCTGATATGTGTTCTCTAGGCCTAAGAACTTGCCCTACCTCTTACTGACTTGGTAATTTGGCCTTAGTATTCTCATCTGCAAAACAGGGAGACTGACCTAGACAATCTGTGAAGTCCTGTCCTATTCCAGCCCTGTGGTTCTACATAAGACCATAGGTTCAAATTCCTCAGCTGTCATACATCACCTATATCTTTTCCATCATCTTTAAGCATGTAAAATGTCAGAACTATAATACAAGTGCATGCCAAATTACACATGCTACAGTAATAAATGTCCATTGATGAACTTATATCTTAAGATTTTAGAACTATGGCTGGAATGAAAATATCTCCAGAGGGGAAACCATTTCATTTTCAAAATGCAATAGTATTTAAAAGTTTTCATATTTGTTGTTAGGAAAGAGCCATTCTAACTGGCATGGTCAGACTAAAAGATTTTACTTAAAAACTCATTTTTCTCATTATAAAGAAGTGCAAGTTTATTGTAAAATATTTGAAAACTATAAACAAGAATAAGTACATATCTATGTATTTACTAAATTAAGATCTTAAGTAAATAGTTTTGCTTCCTCCTTAGAGAGACCATGAGTATTTTTCTGTATTTTTAAAATATTCTCCCCAGACACGAGTTGAATGATAAAATAATATTGCAAAAGAAGGGACCTGCCATATCTTTAAAACTAGCATTTATTATATTTTAAGAGCTATATAGGAAAATTATGAAACAATTAGAATTCAAGCAGTCATAAAACTAGCTATTTTTAATGTTTGTATGTACTCTGACCCGCATCTATGCATTAGCTACAGCTTTAAAAAAATACCAACTGCCTTGAGGTATAATTTACATACACTAATCAGACACATTTTAAGTGTACAGCTAACTATACAGTTCCATGACTCTGACACATGTGTACACCTGAGTAACAGCCATCATTATCAAGATACAGACCATTTCCATCATCCCCAAAAGCTCCCTCATAACCTTCTGTAATCAATTTCCTTTTCCTACCCCTTCCCCCAGGCAATCATTAATCTGTTTTCTGTCATTATAGATTAATTTCACCTTTTCTAGAATTTCATATAAACAAAATTACACGGTAATTTTTGGCTGGCTTCTTTGTTCAGCATATTGTTATAGAGATTCATCTATGTTGTTGCATGTACCACAAATTTTATTTTATTGCCAAGCAGTGTTTCATTGTATGAACATAGCACAGTTTATTTACCCATGGGTTATTTCCGGTTTCCCTTTTCCATTTTTCCTTTTAACTATACATCACAAGGACTTTTCCCATCACTTTAAAGTACTGAATGTTAATAAGAAGGCATGCATACGTATACTATGTATGCATCTTAATTCACTTAACTGTTTTACTTCTGTTGGACATGTAAGCTCTTTATCATGATTTAAAATTATAATACAGACTGTTATAAGCATCTTAATAGACTCAATTATTAACGGAATCTGAATGAGGAATAGGATTCTTGGACTACAGTCTTTATCTTTCAAAAGTTTAGAAACATTTTCACTTTCTTTTAAATTCCAAGATTCCAAATGAGAAGTCTGATGCCTATCTGATTATTTCTTAAGTAAACTTTTTTTTATCATATATGAAAATTTATTATTTGAAATTTATACTTGTTCAAATGGGTCTCTGGGATATGTACACATGCATGCCTCTTTTTTAAAAAGAAAGTTATTCTTAGAACTCACCATTTTAAATCTAAAAATACAAATTTTATTATAGCTCAGAATTTTAAAATTAAACTTTGACATTTGTTTCTTCACTTTTCTTTCTTCTAAAACAGCTTTTAGCCTTCACATTATTTCACATCAGTTCTCCTCTATGTGTCTTAGATTTTTTGTATCTTTAGTCATGATTTCTATTTCTTTGTATTTTTCCTTATGTTGTCAAATATGCTCTCTAGTTGATTTAACAGTCTAAGTTTTTTTTTAAATCTGTGCCCATTTTATAATTTTCTGTGATTTAAAAAAATCTCAAATCAAGTTTTATTTTAATTTCCAGAAACTCTTTTATGCCCTTTCTTGCTGTGTTCTTAAGATTTCTCATTTCATATATATTTGTGTGTACATGTATATACATATATACATACTTTTTTTTCTTTCAAATGTACCACATTTCATTAAAAGGCTTGATATCTTTCTTTGCTTTTGGAAGTCAATTGAGTTAGCTTTCCTATGCACCTGAGTAGTTTAAGTTGGAATTTTTTTTGCAGTGGTGAACCAGTAGGCAAGCTTGCTCAGTCCTTCAGTTGAACAATATGAGGGGAAGTTTCTTTGGTCTCAAAAGTAAGCTGGGAGAGGTTACTCTGACCAACAGAGCAGCTTTCTATCGGCATCCATGACCACAGCCACTCTCTTCCAGAGCTATGTGCAATAATTGTACAGGAGTACTCTCTCCTCCATTACCAGATACCTGCCCCCACCCCACCCCTTCCCACCCAGGCTTCTGCATACAGTTTCATTTGTAGAGACAAACATCTTTCCATTCCAAGAATCCTCAATACCACTTTCTAGCTCTGCAAATATTGACTTGCACCTGTACCTCCTTTTAGAACTCAAAATCCTGTATGTTTGAGACTTCCTCCAATTTCCAACCATTCTCCCAGTTATTTAGAAATTGTCCCCCACCCCCACCAGCAGAATGTTGAGATCAGGTTGAGAGTGACAGAACCTAGTGATAAAGTTTCTCAAAAAAACATGGATTAATGTTTGGATTTTTAACCTACGGGCAACAAGAAGACATTGAGTTGTAAGTAGGTAAATGAATGCAATTAAATCTATATTTTAAGAAGAAATGTTTTAACTTCAGTCTAGAGAATATCCCTGGAGGCAGAGAGACTGGTTATAAGGGAGACTCTAAGACCCTAGATTAGGGCAGAAATAGAGGATAAAATGCTAACATGTTTGAGTGGTGTTTAGGAGTTCAATCAGTGGAACTTGGTGATCAACTGTTGGAGTTGGGAGAGAAGGAGAAATTGACCAGAATTCTTGTTGGACTAGGTGGGCCTACACTGAGGCATAAATCACACTAGGGATCTCAGGTTACATTTATTTTGGAGGTGATATATTCCCATCCTTTTATGCCCATGCAGCAGCATATTTATAGGGATAAATTCCTAGAGGAGATCTAACTAAACTTCATGTGCATGTGAATTTTTATACCTATTGACATAGTGCTCTCCTTAAAAGTTGATTTTTTTCTCCTCCTTTGGCTGATCTGATACACAGAAAATGTTTCACTATCAATTTGATTTTTATTTTTTTATTTTTTTTGGGAATAACGATGAGCATCTTCTAAATGTTCAGAAGACTAGAAGATATATATGTATCTGTTAATATCCCTGCTCAGTTTTCTATTGGTTGTCTTCTTTTCCTTCCTGATTTCTTAAGGTCCTTATATATTAAGAAGACCAGGCCTCTGTCTATCCTATGCATTGCAAATATCTTTGCCAGTTAAATGCTTGGCTTATCATATACAGAAAGTATTCATTCTTATGGGCTTATATTGTTCGATTTTTTTCTTTTATGGTTTCTGAGATATTTTTATAATGCTTAGAAAACATTCTCTATTCCATCATTCTTTAAATGTCATCCTTTCATTCTTTTATCCAATACTTTCATAATTGCATCTTTAAACAAATATTTAATTCATATAGAATTTATTTTGATGAAAGGGAATAACACTTCACAGATGCCTACTCATGGCCCCAGCACAATTCATTGAGTAACCCATTATTCCCTCCTTTGCTTTAAAATGACACATTTTTTTTAACCATAAATTAAATATCTCTACATAGCTCTCTGTTTCTTGGGTGTTTTCTTTTTTTGGTGGGGAGCGGCATTCTCTATTCTGTTACATTGAGCCTATATAGTCTAGTGTTAATCAAAACTTTCTAAATTATTGTGATATTATAATTTATTTAATATCTGTTGAGTCTTATCCCATTCACTGTCGTTTTTTAATAGATATTCTTACATGTTTATTCTCTATGTAAACTTTAGAAACAGATTGGTTTGAAACAAAATCATGTTGGTATTTTTATTGAGTTCAGTTTAATTCCCAGATTTATAGATTTTGGGAAACTTATCTTTATATTGTTTATTTATTATTTTTAGTCAACAGAAGTCTATTTATTTATTTATGTCTTTTATTCCTTCATGCATATAACTTATAACTTTCTAACTGATTTTTAATTGCGTGAAAGAAAACTATTGTTTTTTAGTTACTCAACTCTAGTTAAGAGCTCTATAGTTGATTCTCTTTGATTTTCCATGTATACATGAATATCATTTACAAATAATTTTTCCTCCAATTTTTATAATTTTTTTTCTTACTCTTGTCTAACTGTATTGGCCAGTAACTCCATGACAGTGTTAAATAATAGTGATGATAGCTGTTCATTCTTGTTTTGTTTTTTCTGACTTTACTGAAATTTTTTGGGGTGTTTAACAAAGAACAAACTTTTTATCAGCTTTCAGTAAGATGCCCTGTACTGTATCTGCAATTTCCATTTCCCTGGGTTTCGTCACTGGCTTTCTCTGTCCAGTACCTTCCACCCTGAAAATTTCGTCTATTTGTTTACAGATAAAAAAAAAAAGTAAGGTTCTTCTTCATCTATTGCTTCAAAACGGGGGGAGAAAAGAGTGAAGGGCAAGGTGAAAAAGCAGCTTGCTAAACTCCACAGCAAAAGGTTAGGAAAAGTTCCTTCAGGAGAGGGACATGCTCCCAGAGATAGATGGAAAAACTGCAGCGTGGGGAGGAGTCGGGGCCACCCCACCCCCAGCCCACGTCGGTGCCACCGGCAGAGATGAAATGTGAGCCCCGCGGTGGCCCAGGACTCAGGAACTGCCGCTTCATCCGCTGCACGAGCGCCACCGAGAGAGACAAAGAGACGTGGGCACCAGCACTGCCCTGCTCGGCCGCCGGGGCTCCCGTCGCAGCTTCCGGGGCAATGGCCTGGTCCCCGCGCGACCCCCCTCTCGGGAGCGCAGCTCTCTCCATCTGACCGCCTCCATCCCCTTCCCGTTCCGGGCTCTCCCTTCCCTCGCAGCCCTGGCTCCAGTCTCTCTGTCCATCTGTCCTGGTGCGCAACCTCGGGCCACCGGCTTGGATGGATGCGCGGAAGCTGCCCGTGCGTCCAGGGGTCTTGCTTTCGAAGTTGGTCCTGTTCTTCGCCTACGCAGGTCAGTGACATTGGACGGCGGGAGAAGGAAAAAGGCTTGGGGCTGCATTTGGGTCACATCCCGGACGCTGCGGTTTGGGCGGGACTCACGGGCACCTTTGTGGCAGCGCACAGATCGTGTGGTCCCGGCGGGGCAAGGAACCCTCGGCTCGATCTCCACGCGGTTTTGTTCTGTTCCTCTCCTTTCACGTTTCCTTTTTTCCTCTTTTCTTTTCCTTTCTCTCTCTCCGCAAAGCAACGTGGAAACCTCAATCGCACATTTAGGGAATTAGCGTAAAATTTATCCAACCGTATCCACGACTCAGGAATCGGGGCGAGAGGGCGAAAGCTAAGGAGTGTGAGGAAAGCGTTTTCACAAAACACCTGAAGTTCAGAGGTATCGATGAAGTTTTCAAATAAACTAATGGGGGTAACTTTTCCATTTCAGTGTAGGCTACTTACTGCCCTCCATCCCCACATTCTGAATATTCCGGTTGTTCCCGTTGGGAAATCAAAAGCCTTAGACCTTTGTTTTTATTTTCTAGAAGATGATTCTCAAGTGTGGTAGACTGGGCAATGGGATGCTTTGAGGTCAAACGTAAGGTTTTTGAGGGGCACAAATTCACCCAGAGGCTATCCGTTCTTTGATTTAGTTAAGCACATGTTTATAGGTGCATGGCATCTCATTTCCTTTCTCCTAATCACTCTTAGTGAGAATTGCTAATAACTGATGGAGCAAAGCGGTTTTCTAGTCTTGTACTTAATGTGGAGCCAAATGACGTGGCCTCCCATTGATTACTCACTTATAAAGTTAACTATACGTGTGGTTTTGCATCTGTTTCTTATTCACAAAACAAGCTAAAAAGCAAAGTACTTTGCAAAATGTTTTCATGTCTCTAATTTCATGTAACAAAAACTATTGGTTGGTACCCGTGACCTTTCAATGCTAAATTTATGTATAGTACTGTGATTTACCTTGTCATATTTGTAAAGATACTACAACTGAAGTGAAGACCTTCCTCAACATTGTTATCTGAACAGCGAAAGAACTGTTTCTCTTTCATCCTTGCCAGAAATGAGTCCCAATAACTTCTATAGAAATTTTCAATCTGTTTATTAAAATGCAAACTAGTTGTTTCTATAAGTTATTTTAAAGATATTGTATCATAGGGAAAATGCTGACGTTCAAATGCAGAAATTCATAAAAGTGGGAAAAGTACTTCCTATTTAATGAGGAGAATCCACATTCTGATCTGTTTATACTTATTCCTTTTACTTAAATCATACAAGGTTTTCAGCAGTTGAGGGACAAACAGTATCGACTGCATTACTATTAGTTTTATATTAAAATATCTATAATAGTCTGTTTGAAGCAATGGTAATTCTTTCCACCTCCTCTGTTTATCAAAAGAATACAAAAATAAGAAAATAGAACACAGCAAATAAAACTTTAAGGCCCTTACTTGCCCTTACTCAACCACACCATCGCACAACTTTTTCTTATTCTTTCGTCTGTTTTATCCCTGATGGTAAACAGAAAGTTTCTAATTTGCACACTTTTCCTAACCTTCCTCTTCATCCTCTAGTGCTAGGTACACAACCTCCCAGGGTTCAGGAAACCCACAAGGTTGGCCAGTGGCAAAGTTGGTTAGTTTATAAGTGTCCTCTCAATTCATTTCTTCTCTTTTTCCGCATCCCTCCTTGGTAAACTACAAAGTATGTCATCTCAAGCCAAAAATACTAGGCTGACCAATTGTCTTTGATAAGAAACTTACTGCCTCTGATAAGAAATGTTTATCCAATGTGCTCTTTGGCATTAATTCCTGAACTCTATTTCAGAGGCCTTTTCATGCTCGCCATACTTATTCAACTAATATTTGCCAAGAGCGATATGGCGAGTGACATATAGAACAAAGGCCATCCTCTACGTCTTATCTAGGAGATAAAGTAGGCCCATTACTCACTCTATGTATAAAAGACTGTGTGGTAGGAGAGGTACAATCATGTGCCATAGGACCTTATTGCTAGCTTAGGAATGTAAGATGATGGCTGTTTGCTCAGAGACTTACCAAACACCTGGCCCGTAAATGGTGCTCAGTAAATATTTGCTCAGAAAAATTGAATTTGAGAAAGGCTTTTAAACTCGACCTTTGCAGGACATAGGAGATGGAATAGGACATAGTGTGAATAAAGGCAAAACCCAGGAGATGTCATGTATGAAAATAGATCATTCAGTTTGGTCGGAACTAAGAGATACAGTTGGAAAGGAGGATTGGGGTGAGATGCAGAAATCCTCTGCAGAAATAAGAATAGTTTAGACACCCTGGGACAAAAACCTAAGTAGATGCACTGTCCATAACCTGAATTATTTTTCCCAAAGCAAGTGCATTGGATTCTTATTCCCTTTGTTAAGGAAATAAGAGCAAGGTTTCTATACCTGAAGCATCATATTGAGGAGTCACTTTGGGAAAGAGACTCAAGGAAGTGTTTATATTATTATCCACTCCCACTGTAGGCCACAAAGACAGGATTTGGCCAAGGTTCTGCCTTCCTGGCCTCACCACTGACTTCTGTCCCCTCCCTTTCCTTCCCCTCTTATCCTTAGCTTACAAGAAGCATTTGTGAGCCAAGTGCTCGGAGCCAGCTGCTCTTTTCCTGTACTACATACTCCTTGTGGTGGGGTCGGGGGCGGCAGGCTTCCTCCAGATCATGCCTTTAATTCAAGTCATCGAAGAAAATCTGAACAGGCTAATTGTCAAGGATATTAACTTGAATATTACAAGTAATATTATTGAAGTAATATTACTGAAAATAGTTGGAACGTTCCACTCTTTTACAAGGGGAAAAACGCTCCTGTATCATCCAACCTTTGATCTTCATAGAATTATACTCAAAGAAACTGGAGAAAGCAACTACAACATCAAAATAAGCTTTGAGGTGTGGTTGAAACCTCAGTTTGTAAATGTGATTGTGGATCTATTTGCCGTGCTATTAAATCTGCCTTTTTCAGTCTTTTAATTCTGGGAAGTAGACAAGAGCACTGGAAAATGCCATAAAAATAATGAACAATGTGTGACACAATCTCTAGATGTTTGCTGCAGGTAAAATCCAGCTTCTTGGCTACAAGATATTGGGCTTGGTTTCCTGTAACATTGGCTCAAAATATTTTGATAACACCATGTCCTTATAATAATAGTAATGAGAGTACAATAGTAGTAATTGAATCTTTGATATTCATGGAGCCCTTAATAAGATATCACTGTTGAAACATCCAAATTAACTTATTTTCTAAGAAAATATACTCTCATACTTAGGCAAGTTCTTTTGATGATTATGGAATCATCTGTGATCTAAAACCATAGTATCTACAGTTACATTAAGATTCCATTTGAGGAATCTTTTATTTTATTTTAAATTAAAACATTCATCACACTTTTCTAGTCATGAAAAACAGAGTGGTTAAAGTATTCAAAAATTGAAATACAATGGCCATTGCATTGTGACCACTTTTAAAAGAAGCTTATTACCAAATAATTAGGAAAAATGGTAACTACACTATTGCTTATTTGTAAGTTAGCCCAGTTCATTACTTCTTTTAATAAATATTTTTGAGCTTCTATTTTGTGCCAGGTACCGTTGAACCATCAAAAAACTTTCTCCATGTACTCTTCCCACCAACTTTTATGCACTTTAATCTTTGGATGTTTTGGCCTCCCACTCAAGATATATTTACTTTAAAATAAACTTTGTACATATTTCTAACAACAACAACAAAAAAAGATATTATTATCCTGGGCATCATTTTAAAGGTATCTCATTGCCTACATACACACTGGTTGTCTTTCCTGCTTCCACAGAATAAGTGGGGACATCAGCTCCCCCACTATCTGAATGGCTTTTAATGGCATTTAAGAGCATGAGGCTAACATCCCCGCTAAGTGCTTGAGATAACTGACGACTTTAAATATTTGAATTAATTAAATAGTACAAAAACTGAAAGCTATAGACATTCACTGGGAAAATGATAAAATAAATAGCCTGAGAAAGTGTTATGTACTCTGCAAAAAGCGTACACTGTCAATAAATCATTAGATTGTATTTCTGTCATCAAAATTTACAAGTAAATTTAAGTCAAGTTACTGCAGCTTACAAAGGTAATTATTTCCCCCTCTCATTTCTTCTTACCACATCCCAGAAGAAAACATTAAGGTTTGTTAATTAATGAGGTAGAAATAAAATTGAGGGAAAGAAAATATGGACTTGTACAAAGGCCGTGCATTATTGATAAAGGTGAATGAATTTTGCTACCTTTTGATCACATCCTTTATAAAAAGTAGTCTTGGCAGGGAGGTGATTTAAAAGCAAAATCTAAATTTTCCTTTCTAGATAAATCAGTTGCATGCACATGTAGATAAATATAACATCTTGTACTTTTGTTATTACTTTAGGGAGAAAACCAAAATCTTATATAATTTAGGTAATAGTTGACATTACCTTCAGAAATTGAGTTGGAAAGACTTATTTTGTGATTCTTCAACATGTAACTTAAATTATTAGACTATACTTAATATTTTCGTAATCGTGTACCTGAAACTCACATATCTATTATAATTTATACCACGGATTGGAACTAAACGGTAACCTTAACTTGTTAAACATTAGTTATTTGGGTGGAATAAAGAATTTTTAAAAGCCAGGGTAATTTTTATTCAGCATTTTTGGTATAATTTTCCTTGCCAAAGACATATGAAAAAAAAGATAATAATTTGGTTTCGTTAGCTCCAATGTATCCTTTTTTAATCAGAAAATAACTTCCCCCCTTTACATAGTGCTATTTCATAGCTTATTGATTCTTAAATCTGACAGTAAATAAATTCTTAATTATTCATAAGTTAATTATCTAGGGGAACTTCTTATCGTCCAATCCAAATGGATTGACAAAATATGCAGATTCATTTGTGTTACCATATGAAGGCAAACTGATTATCAAGGTAAAAAATGGTAGAGGAAGAAAAGCCTATAATGCATTGTCCTGAAAAATACACATTTTTAAAAATTATCTCCAGTTGACATTATTCATGTCAATAACACTTTCCATTAAGTAAAGTTAATTGAGAGTAAAATCCAAAGACTTTATCATTTACAAATTATTATAAGAACTCAGTTGACAAACTGAATGACTGATTTATTGGATCATTCATTCCTGCCTTCATTGTCCGTTCAACTCTAACTATTAAGTATGGTGCTTGATGCAGGTGATTCAAAGAATGATCTTTGCCTTTTCTAGCTTTATGTCTAATAGGGAAGGAAGACTAATTTAGATGCTTACAAATGATTTAGATTCTGAGTACGTAAAATGAAAATCTAAATGCACTAACGAGTGGTTGTTGACCAGATAAGGTATGGAATGGAATAATTTTTCATGAAGTTGTGATTTCAGGACTGTAATTGGATTTGTGTGTTTTTTATTTTATAGATGATTGCCTTGCTCAGTGTGGCAATGACTGCAGATCTTACTGCTGTGACGGGACCACGCCTTACTGTTGCTCCTACTACGCCTATATTGGGAATATCCTCTCGTGAGTATCAGTCAAATTTGACAACATCAATTCTCTTTCTTTTGCCCAGTTATGTTTTCAAAAAGTACTAAGTTATAGTTCTAGGTAAGAAATTTTAAGAGTGGCTATTGACATAAAATCTATACTTGAGATACTAAATACTCATCACTATCTAGTACGTTATTTGACAAAATGTGCAGATTAATATACAAAATAACTTACCTTTATTAGAAAGAAGTTAAAAGAGATACCCTTTTATTGCTTATATAATAATAACAATGTTTTATTGTTTTATAATAACAATGTTTTCATTAGATCATATTGATAGTATTGATCTTTCTTAACATTGTAAATTATGTTTTTTGTCTGCTTTGTTGAAGGATTTGTAAGTTAGAATTTGTCATTTAATTATGACCAATTTATTTTATCATCCATGTATTTGTCTAACTCATCCAGTAGATATCAGGGAAAAACTACATAAAAAAACACTTGAGATATGAAATGTCAATTTTCTACATGATGCAAATAAAGCAACTTCAGGAAACAAGTGTAGAACCCAAGATAGGCTAGGCATCAGCAATATAAAGTAATACCCAACTACAAAAAGCAATGAGACATACACACTTAGAATGCGTTAAGCATTTCTCCATAGCAAATTAAATATTTATTTTAGAGATGCTTCTGGGCAAAGGGAAATGGAGAAGCAGAAACTGCCTTCAGGGTTGCATGTCTACAAAACGTACAACTCTCTGTTCCTCTCCTCAGACCTCCAAGTGGAAAAATTAAAGGTAGGGAATTAGGAACATAAGACTGTTCTGAGTCAAAAATCACCTGTGGCTTTCAGATAGTGGAAAGAGTCTAGCCTCTGTTCTCCTTAGTTTTTATTTTTCAAGTGAACCTGAGGATGATTTGGGAACTGTCCTGTTGTGGCTTAGCTCATGCCTTAAAGGCTTAAGTGGAACCAGGGATAATTAGGTACGAAAACATGTCCATAGAGACACCTTATAAATCATTCCCCATTTCCTGAGAATAGAAAACCTTGTATGATACAAACGGTCTAGAATCAAAGCTGAGGCTGATGTTAGAGACCATGTCTCTCTGAATAATACCAAAAAGAATCATACTTCAGGATCCTCTTGCAGTCTATTATGACTATGTAAGAAATATCATGCTCTCACAAAGATTGATGAGTGGATCTTAAGCATTCTTTGAAATGCAAATAAACTCTAAATAAAATGTTTGAATTGTTTTGTATGGACGATTTGGTGGAAAAGAAATGAAGTCTTTTCCTTATATTACAGCACAAGGGTCAGAGTGATAGAGGAATTAATCTGCTCAGAATACCTGAACTATAAATACAAAATGATGTTTCACGTTGTATGTCACTTCACACTTTTAATTTAAAATACTTTATGACTAAATTACAATTTTATTTCTAGTGGTTTCCCCATGCCAGATACTGCCAGTCCAGGTAGATGTGTGAGTGGGCCCAGCAGGTGTTATAGAGTGATTCTGTAGTTCTTTGATCCTCTGGCTCCCGACCCAGTTCCCTGGTCACTAATACATCATGGTGTGAGTGGTGCCATTATTTCTCACCTTATAGCTCCCTCCATCCTGGTAAATATATGTACAAGACGTAAAATTACTTATTAATCATAAAACTTTAAAAAATTTAAATTTATAGGTGTGCTTTATATGATTTATATTTCCAATCAGATTCACATTTTTATGGTACGTATTCTAGGTCTTTAACATCACCACTTGGTTAAAGTAAAGAATTAGTTGAGTTGATACATTTATCTGGATTATTAGGGCTGTATACTTGTAATGTTTGAAAAACAAATTATTGTGTTGATTGGGGGAAATAAACACAGATGGTATTATATTTCAGGCAGTTAAAACTGAATTTTCTGTTTAAAATAGAAATCACTAAGTAAATCCATTGGTAAACAATTCTTTGGGGGGAGAAAGGAGGTGGGGTTAACGTGTTTTCCCTACTGGATAAAAAAGAATACATTTTCAGGATTTCCAGTTATTGTTTAAGATTTGAAAAGAGTTCTTAACTCCACCCAAAGCTTTTTTTTTTTGCAAGTTGTGTTGGGGGTTGAGAGAAAAAGAAAATCATTGCAAGAATGCTTATGAAAGTTCTTTCATGCACATATTTTCAAATATTGCTATTTTGGATCTCATAAACTATGCTTCCTCTCTTCCAAGCATCCGGACACATTTTTAGTATAAAGCAATTTTAATCATCTTAACAGAAAATTAAAAGTTTGTGGTTATCAGGCAAGTAATAAGAAAGAAAGCAATAAACACAATAGAATGTTATGTATCCTAAATGAGAAGTTTTATAAATTGGTCATAATTTGGTTTCTATTTTTGTCTGTTTAAAAATAGAAAATATCTTGGCTCAGTTTAAAATGAGCTAAAAAGAGTACAAAATACAATTTGGTTATTCTAGGCTGTTCATAAATGGTAAGGAAGCTACACTTGATCCTGGTGGCTGAGGCCTCTCCTGTCACCTTAAAAATACTCAGAGCAGACATGTTTATCCCTTTATTCTGTTTACTTCAACTCTCCTTTTTGTTTTGCCAAGTGACCATTAAGACTCATTTTTGAAGAGATCACAAGAGCTAACTTTCAATTTACCTTTCAGTTGGAAAGTCTTTTACTTTTTTGATATTTTACCTGAATATGAATTAACTTTGACAAATTCAGATTCTCCTTCTCCCTTCTTTCCTTTACTGCTTAGGAATTTTAAAATGTTCTTGTGTCTCATGAAAAAACTGAAAAAAAAAAAAACCATACTTTTAAAATAGCATATCTACCTTTTTTAATTGAGATATAATTGACATATAACATTATATTAGTTTCAGGTGTATAAGATAATGATTCAATATTTGCATATATTGCAAAATGACCACCATAATAAGTCTATTTAACATATCTATTTAAAATAGCGTATCTATTTTTGATCGTTATGGTCAAAGACGATGACTTCAATGTAGAAAAATAATAGTATCATTTTCCAGAATTTAAGGATCATTTCACTGAAGTCAACATATGCTATGCAATCAATTACTTGTCAATAATTGAGTGCCCATAATCAGGACAGCACTGACCTAGATCCTGGGACCCAAAGAAGAACAAGTGATATACCCTGACCTCTAATATCTTGCAATATAATAAGGAAGAGAATGTAGACAAATAATTCTAATTCAATGATCTATTTTATGAAGTGTTATTGGAGAAAACAGCTAAGTCTGTGTGTGTGTGTGTGTGTGTGTGTGTGTGTGTGCGTGTGTATTTAGAAAGAAATGTTTAGAGAAAGCCTCATTAACATGAAAATTGAACAGAGGTTTGAAGGAAGAGTAGATATTTACATAAATGGACGCTGAGAAAGGGAGGTGCATTGCAGACAGAGAGACTCTTGCTTATAAAGACAAAGATATAAGAAAGGAAATAATCAATTGGAGAAAATCCATGTTGTTCAGTGTTGCTAATGAGGTAGGGATAAATTCTGAATATAACATACAAATAAGTAGGCAAGACAAAAGAAAAGTTTTTACTTTTTCATACTTTCATTGTAGATTACATACATTTATTGGTCGTGCCTAACACAACTGAAACAAAATAATTCAATATTTTCCTGGAAATAAGATAGCTGGTTGGAATAAACATTGAAAACCATTTATGAACCACTTATGACAGTATATGTGACCTTGAAATGTTTTCTACATTTTTGTTCACAAAAATAACTACCCGAAGAGTAGAAGCCTCAATATGTTTGAAAATGAGAATTGGGCCAATTCAAGAAGTAAACAATTTCCCATCAAATTGTTTCAAAAACATTTCATTCAGCCACTGTTCTCCATGGAAGATAAACATATGTGATGAATATGGAAAGGGATATTTCAGTTTTTGCTGTTGATGAAATTGAATTGCCATTCCCTAGAGAAAGGGTCCAGGGTAAAAATATGGTTTGTAGAGAAGTCTTTAGAATCGGTATAATTCAAGGGAAGAGAGGGTGCAGTTGAGTCTAATTATTGTTAGACTTTACTGAAAATGAAGGTAAGCTGCTTTGTGAGAAAGAGAATACCTGTAATAGAACAATATTGAATATGAACCAATAATGACTGGGTTGGACTTAGTGAGCCAGATGACAAGATGTAAGGTTTAATCCTTACTCCAAAATAGATTTTTGCTTTTCCAGTTTGCCTTTGTAAAATGCAGGTCTGTCTAGGGATTCTTCAGAGCTCCATCTGGCCAACACAAAATCCCCACAGGGAAAAACCAAGAGGAAGAACTAATAATGGAAATCCTGGTGGGATTAAGTTTCCTTTCTTCTAAATGAATTGTGAAAGATGTATTGCCCACAGTTTTGCAAAGACAGCTAATAAATATCACAGATGTGATTTTAGAGCCGTGTTACACAGGAAAGCAGAACTGAGTTAAAAGATAAAGCTTTCATATTTTCAAATGGCATTTGAGGTCTGCTTATTAAGTAGCTGAGCATTCTGAATAAAACACATGAGTCTATTCACGTGACAGAAATATAATGCATTTTGAAAGGACTTTGGCATTGGTAAAAAACATCATTTAAATTAATTAAATTTAAATATTCTTAGCACTTAGATACAGAAAAAACACTTCTGAATAGTACATACTAAGCAAATCAAAGTTTGTGGGAGTCTTATTTTTGTTTTAGTAATACACAAAGATAAATAACTAATATGGTGTTAAAATAAATTGAGGTTGATTTAAAATGTAACAAATTATGTTTCATATACAAAGAAAGTCAGTGTTTCTCAGGAGACGTATATTGACATTTTATGGGTTACTTTATTAAGAACAAATATAAATGTGTAGATGTCTAAAACTTTTCTCAGTCAAATCTATATTCTATTCAATCATAATTACCTTTGTAAATTAAGCTTAATTGTCAGAAACATAATTTGTATTTAGGAAGCAATAAATGAAGTTTTTAGAGCAGAGTCTCAGCAATTCATTTGTATAAATATGTACAGAGATATTCTATGTTCTACACCAGGTACTGGGGGATACAGTTATGAATCAAGCATGGTTACTGCCCTTGCATTGCTTATAAGTTGCTAGGGAACACAAAACTATAAATAAATAGTTTAATCTACTGGGGAAAGCACAAAATGCAGTGGAATCAGAGAAGGGAGCTTTTAGACCAACTTTAGGGTTCTGGGAAGACTTCTTGAAAGAGTAATTCTAAGATCAACCTCAAATGTAAAAAGCAGTTGACAAAATTCATCACTCAAAGTTAAAAGAAAACACTTAGCAAACTAGGAATAGAGAAGAAAAGTTTTAACCTAATATCGAAAACAAAAACAAAACCACCCTACTTCAAGCACCATACTTAATGGTCCAATGTTATAACCCTTCTCTTTAAAGACAACTATAAGACAAGTTAGCATCTAGCTCCACTTCTGCTCAGCATCCTACTGTCTCAGTCAGTATAACCAATGAGACACATTAAAAAGAGGTAATAAGAATTGGAAAGGAAGAAACTAAATTATTATTTGCAAATGATATGATTCGGCAATTGTATACTACTCAAACTATAAAAACAAATAAGAGAATTCACCAAGATTGCAGGATATAAGATCAGTGTACAAAAATTAGTGCATTCCTATATATCTGCAACACTTAGAAAATGTAATATGTATGTGTGTACACAAATCTCATTTACAACATCAAAAACTATAAGATACCCAGTGAGAAATCCAATAATAATATATGCATGTCATTTATGGAGCAATATAATTACCTAAAAATTTCAAGGAATGAAAGAGAAAACTAAAGAAATTAAAAGATACACCGTATTGTAGGAATACTGTAAGGATGTCAACATTGGGATATGCGGATTCTTTTCTGAACTATATTCAAATTCAATGAAATTCTAATCAAAACCTACAGGACCATTTTTTTGTTGAGTTTGCCATACTGAGATTAAAATTTGAGTGGGACAGTAAATGATATAGAAAAAAGAAGACAGTTATGAAAAAGAACAAAGTGCTAAGAGTTTGTTCTAATAATCTTAGAGACACTAAGATTATTGCAAAGTTGTAGAACATAAATTGTGTGATATTAACAGATAAACTGATAGAATATAGAGCTTAGAAATTAACTCTTGTATATATGGGAACTTAGGTAACAGAGATGGCGTTTCAAACTAGTGAAGATGGATGGATTACTTAATAAATGACGCTGAGACAATTAGTTAAACTCATAGATAAACATTAAACTATGTCATTCCATCACATTATACCCCAAAATCTACTCCAGTTGGACTAATTACATAAGTGCAAGAAGCAAACACAACTTTTTAAAGGGGAGAGAATGGCATTATGGTATCAGGAAAGGAAACATTTCTAAAATAAAAGATAAAAAGCTGAAACAATAAAACCACTAAAACAACTGTAAAACCAATAAAACTAAAACCACTGAACTGTTTATTTTAAAATGGCGAAATGTATGATAGGAGAATTATATCTCAATGAAATTTTTTAAATATATAAAGCAACCGAATTCTACAGATAAAGTGTAAGGCAGATATCCCACTTGAAAAAGACATTTGTAATTATAAATACCTATATAGTTGTAATTTATATAATTCATAGAAGATCAGTATCTAGAATGCCTTAACAGGAAAATGCACATTGTATGGGCAGAAAAAAAAAAGTGATAGAGCAGAAACCTGGAAGGACAGTGAAGGTTTGGAAGTCACTCCACCTGGCTCGCTAAAGCAGGGAAATGCAATACCATCTCACAGCCATCAGACTGGCAATGCTCTGTAAATCTCATAGCACCAAGCAGTGTGCCAAGGTGAAGGGGAGCTCACACTGCTGGTGGGAGAACATACAGTTAGAAACACTTGGAGAGCAATTTGACTACGTGCAATAAAGACGAAGACGGGCGTACTTGAGGACTTAGCAGTACCTCTTCTGTATACATTCCCTAGAAAATTCTCAAGTAGGCAGGAAACATTTGTAATGTTGGCTGACATATTATTTAAAATAGCAAAACATTGGAGGCAACTTAAATTTCCATCAGAGGAAAATGGATAAAGTACATTCATACAATGGAATGAGATACCACAATTAAAATAAATCAGTGCATAGTCATGTCTCATTCTAGTAAATCTCAAAATTGGTAATGCTGTGTGGAAAAGCACTAACAAAGAATGTGCCAAACATGGTAGTATTGGTGCAAAGTTGAAAACATACAGTAAATAATTCTGTGTATTACTTGGGGAAACAAGCACACGTGGGAAATGTGTAAATGTTTGAGGGAGAGAAGGGTACACATGAATTTCAGGATTGCCTGGGATTGAGGGGTTTCCTAGGATTCGTGTGGGTTTTCCAACACCACCAAGCAATTACCTCAGTTTTGACACTATCTGTGTGGAGACAACATCAGATCCCACAGCTTAAGGACTCAGTTCTACAAGACTGCTCCCTGCCTCCCACTTCAGCCACCAATTCCAAGTCCAGGTTGTCACCTGTGCTTCTGACTGACAGGCTATCGATTGGAGGTTCAAATGACTCCCTCCTTGGGGTCAATTAATTTGCTAGAGCAGCTCACAGAACCCAGAGATATATTTTATTTACTAGATACTGGTTTATTATTATAATATAAAAGGATATAACTCAGGAACAACCAAATGGAAGAGATGTGTAGGGCAAAGTATGGGAAAAGGGTGCGTAGCTTCCGTGCCCTCTCCAGCTGCCTTACTCCCCACTCATCTCCACATGTTCACCAATCTGAGAGCTCTCCGAACCCTATAGTCCTTTTGGGTTTTTATGGAGGCTCTATCACATAGGCATGATTGATTAAATTATTGCCCATTGATGATTGAACTCAATTTCCAGCCCTTCTCACTTCCCCTGAGGTCTAGAGTGGAACTGAAAGTTCCAACTCTCTAATCATAGGGTTGGTTTCCCTAGCAACCAGCCTCTATCCTTAGGTACTTTCCAAAGTCACCTCATTAACATAAACTGAGGAGTTTGTTATGAATATCAAGGCGTTTTTATTGCTCTTGTCACTGAGGAAATTCCAGAGGTCTTAGGAGCTCTGTGTCAGACACAGGGACAAAGATCAAATATATATTTCTTGTTATAACTATCACAATACCTTGTTAACATGCAGATTCTGATTCGGTAGGTAGGTCTGGGGTAGGACTTGAGATTCTGCATTTTTAACAAACTCCCAAGTGATACTGCTATTGCCCATCCTCCAAGCACAGTGGGGTAGAGAGGGCTGGCATTATTTAACAATGTCCTGTACAACAGGATGACACGATAGAAGAGATTAGGATGTGAGGACTGATGGGATGTAGGGCAAGAGATTAGGGCTAAAAAGAGGAACCAGTCCAAAAATAACTGAACTTTCTTCTTTGGATGATTGGGTGGATTGTGTTCTGGGAACGCAAAGGGGATATTCAAGAAAGTTCAGAGAAGGGAATGGATTTCATTTTCAATGTGTTGAGTGGCATGAACAGGGGTGAGAGGTGGTAATAGGCTTATAGGCCAAATTTCCTGCGCCTTCGGTGGGTGGAATGCCTAGAGGTGCTGGTTGAAAATGTGTGGGAATGAATGAGACTGTGAAGAGAGGTGTGAGAAGGAGAACAGCACACTATTGATGGAGCCTCAAGGAGATCAGGCATACACTGTGATTTTTTCCCCCCTCTACACTCGATCAGTTTCCTGAACAGTGTTTTACACCAATTTTAGCCTCCCTTGAAGTGTCCTCCCATCCGTTCAAAATGTTTTCACCCTTCTGAAAATGGATCCGCCCTGCCCTAATCATCCTGAAAACACCTCCCGTGGCTGTAAGGACAGCAAATGCCTTTCTTTTCTTCTATGTGCATCTTGGGTTTTTATATTACGTAAAAGACAGGATTCATGGCATTTCGGCTTGTTCTGAATTGCATATGGTGTGAGAACCCAGCCATTGATGTGGGGATCCATCTTCATTTATTCTGATTGTGACCAAATCAAATAAACTCATATCTAGTTATATATTCCATGTTTTAAGGGCTACCTTAATTACATAGAAATCAGAGTTGAGTATTATAAGAAAAAGTGTGTTTCTTGATGGCAGGGATTATTAGAGTGAAGGGAACTACGGCTTACTTGATGTCTTTTTTAGTCCCAGATGCTTAAAATATATTAGTTTATTAATCTTCGGAATAGACCTCATCACCTAGGTAACGTTGTTCCAGTCTGTACAGATCAACACGATGAGGCTCAGTTGAGTAACATGTCGAAATTCACACAGCTGCTACATAACAAGCTGGCATGTAAAACTACATGTGCTGGACCTCTTCCTGCTACTCTCCACTGGCTCTTGAAATCCTGAAGTTTTGGGGATGGGGTGATGGAAACTATTCATGGCTAGAAGACCTTATGAAGTCGTTAACACCGTATTTTGGGGGGAGCCTTTTCTTACCCTCAATATCTGGATTAAATTCTCTTCTATTGCTGCCATAACATTATCTACCCTGTTATTATTTATCACTTCATTCAAGTTCCTGAATTATCTGTCTGCCCTTCCACACTCTAGACCCCGAGGGAGAAAGAAGGCAATTTGACCGCTAATCATTGAAGGTAGAGGGCCTAACCAACTCCTCTGTTTAAACATGAAAAACCTGACATTTTGTATGTTCTAAATAAATACGTATCATCTGGATACATACTTGCTCAGAAAAGTCAAATCATAATTTGAGTATGTTATTGATTTCAGAGAATTAATTTTCTTGGAATATGAATCAGGCATCACTACAAAGTAAAATAAGTGATTTCTATGGATTCAGTCATCTCCTTCTAGACACACTGTGTATGATGACAAATTATAATCAGATAACATTAGAATGCAAGTGGCAATTTGATTATAATGATTTAACCTCTTGTCATATTTCATTGACAGAGCACATATTTGAATGTGCTCTACCCATGAGGACATATGACCTGCCAGCCTATGACTATTAAGGCAACAGGCTGCTATACAACTCTATTTAGTTGCATAATTTGGGGAGATAAAATATTTTACTGATACTATTGAAAAGGGAAGAATTATGCACACACAGTAATTTTTATTCTATTACATCGGAAGAATTCGGGTGGGTAACTGCAGGCCACAACACAGTTATCTTCCAGCTGTCTCCCAACTGCAAAATGTTAGGGTGAACACACCCATAATGAATGACAATTTCAGTGGGTGATGATAACCTCATAAAGTGTAATAAGATTCCATCTGAAAGTGCCATGAGTGAAAGCCTTGCCTATTTCACCCCAGTAACTCAGAGACAAACAAGAGTTTGTAATGTCGATATTCATTGTTACAGAAAGAGAAAGAAGAAAGATCTTACAGGTAACAAGAAGAATGCTTTTTTTATGCCTTTGCACAAATCTGACAAAAAGAGAAAAACATGACAAATCGCTTCAAACATACCCTGTAGGAAGTCACACTGTCAAAAAGGGGGGCAGAACTATATCTCTCCATGCTGCATTTTACAAACAATAAGTGCTACCTGTGGTTGCAAATAACCAACTGTACAATGTTGATACAACATTTTTCCTCTACACACACCAGGCATCATACAAAACCAGTCTCCAAAATATTACACAGAGGGAAATGGTTGAATTTAAATTTATCAAACAAATGGTAAAAACTCGACTTTGCAGTTGCAATCTCAAGTAATACCCATACTTTACATTAAGTAAATAAGCCTTTTTTGCACTTTGCCAAGTAGAATTAAACAGGAAACAATTATTTGTGAGTCTATTCTTAGTAGTAGTTTCCGTAATAGTAGGTTATAGAAGAAAGACCATGTGTGTTTGGATTCACAAAAATTATAAGTTCCTCTTCTTTTATGCTGTGATAAACTTTATTCTCCTGATATCATGGAGCCTCTGTTTATTAATTTATAAAAAGGGAACAGCAGTAACAATTTCTCTCTCTCAGAATTAGGATGAAGGAAATATTTGTGCATAAAAGCACTTAGAAAGGCTTTGGAAATTCTTCCTGTCATTAATGAAAACACTGGGTCATGAAAATATCTGCAGTTTGGGAAAAGAGGAAAGAGATGGGGAGCAACATGAATTCTCAAGGTCATTTGGAAAGCCCATAACTGACCAGCAGAGTGTCACTTTGTGTGTGAGGCTCTCTCCCTGGTCTTCCAGGCCCAAACATGGGCATGTCTCCTCATGAGAGCACTTTCAGCCTTGAGTGAAATAAACGGCCTACTTAATCAAATGTGATTGCAGCCTGATAACTGCAAAGGCAGCTAATTAAGTACTGTGTCCTGCTGCCCAGCAGTTGCTAAAAGCATAATACGGCCCCGAAAGTCATGTGCATTAAGTAGACAAATCTGCCATATTGCCCTAGGCTGACCTGTGAGTTAGAGAAGCTGACTTAAAAATGGGGTAAACAAGTCTCAACAAAAATGTTTAAATGTGATTTATGAAACAATCACACATGTAATACCAAAAATCAGGTGACAGTGATTTGCTGTACAAAAAGATTCATTATAGAGTTCCAATTAATTCACTATTCAAAATTTATTTTATTCACAACTTTTCAGAAGTGTACACTGTGCATATGGCTGGTTCATCTCTATTGATGACATGTTAATAATCAACACACAAAGCAGTGGCCTAATGGTTAGCCATTTCAGCAGAGTGATCACAGTACTCTATAGATTTGAGCATGCTTTTGCATGTAAAAGTTTAGAATTGCCCTGATTAGGCTTTAAAAAAAAAAAAATGTGTGACTCAGCAGTTCCCTCAATATGTCAAGTGCTTATAAGACTTATAAGAATACAAAGGACAATGACTTGCCTCTGATAATATTGTATACAACCTATATTTCCAATAATTGCCAGATTGAAAGTATTTTCAGTGATAGCAAATAAACGCCAGATGGCATGCTGAATGAAACGTCATTGACCATGGCAAGGATCAGCTGAGGTCTATCAATTCTAAAATGAGTTTCTTTTGACTCAGCTTGTTGGCTTTAAACATCCAGCTTATTGTACACGCCCTATATTTTGCATAGTGTTTGCAGTAAACTCATTTTTCTCTCATGACCTTTTGTTGGAACGATTGGCTCCAGTTTGGGGTAAGATTGAGAAAGCTCACTCCACTGTCTGCCTCCCACTGAATGCAGCTGTAGAATGTGGATAGAACACATGAAGCTATTTCAGGTATATAGGAAGCACATAGTAGCAAGCAGGTTGGGGAATAAGACTGAAATTTTAAGTACTGCCTACCTAGCCATGAGTTTATCAGTTTCATGTTTCCTCTATTTACTCCCTCTGGACTAAACATAGCCCCAAACACATAAATAGGCTCAGGACATGGACAGAGAGAGATACAGGAGAAGCTCTCTACTTCTGGCCAAATAAGCAAGGGCTCTTCAAGCTCAAAGACAGTGGGGGAACTACCCTCACATATTTGTTCTCTTGGGCAGCTCCCAAGTAATCTTTTGGTTGCAGCAGCAGTGGCAGTGACAATGACAGCCACAGCACCTGACAGGAACCTAAAACTCTGAGAACAGGGAGTTCTCAGATCAGAATGATGTAATACCAGGAAGATGAGGTGAACTTTTTTCTGCCCTTGTCTTCCCATTGTTCAACACTGAATATGAACACAAAGAGAAGAGTAAATAAAGCCCATCTTTCTGACCAGAGAACCAAAAAGTGTTGCCCCCAGGGATCCAGAAAGTACTAGGGAGATCACCAAGGTAGAGGAACTCAAGAAAGTGACCCCAAAAGTTGCTTGTGAACTCCTGGACTCATCTGAAGTTGCACAGGCATGGACCTGACCCTAAATAGTATACCATAGACCTGGACAACTGAATATAGGTCCCAAATTGGCACTTGTGTATTGTACACACAGGACAGATCTAAACCTGACTGCAAAGGCTTTGAAATGAAACTTACATTGAAACCATAACCCACAGAAGTCTGATTGGAACTTATGGTCTAAATTGAACCTGATTGAATGCCTGCTAGAAAATACATATCAAGATTCATCATAACCTTAAACAAAACCCAAAGTCTTACAACATAATATTCAAAAAGTCCAGGACACCATCCAAAATTACCCAGCATACAAACAACAAGGAAATCTCAACTCACAAAGGAAAATATCATTAAGCAACAGAGATGTTGGAATTATTGAACAGAGACTCTAAAGCAGCTATAATGAAAATGACCCAAGGAGTAAGCACAAACACTATTTGAAATTAGTGAAAAGACAGAAATAGATAATATGAGGAACCCAATGGAAATTTCAGAACAATACAATAACAAAGGTTTAAAAAATTCACTGGATGAGCTCCATAGAAGAATAGAGATAACAGAGGAAAGAATATGTGAATTTGGAGACAAAACAGTAGAAATTGTCCAACCTGAAAACAGAAGGAAAAAATATTGAGAAAGAAAGAAGAACAGAGTCTCAGGGACCTTTGGGACAATAACGAAAGGTCTAGCATTCATGTCGTCAGAGTTCCAGAAGAGAGGAGGAAGAGTGTGGTGCAGAAAACTTTCCAAGTTTGGAGAAAGAGAGAAACTACAGATTCAAAGAGCTTAAATCCAAAAAAGGAAAAACTTTAAGAAATCCACCCACAGACACATTATAATCAAACTACTGAAAAGTAAAGAAAAAAGTCTTGAAAACAGCCAAAAAATAAACAACATATTACCTGTTGGAGAGCTATGATTTGAATGATTCCATATTTCTCATCAGAAAACAGGGAGGCCAGAGAAGTGGTACATTGTTTAACTGCTGGAAAAATAAATAAATAAATAAATAAATAAATAAATAAATAGTCAATTCATACTTCTATAACCAGCAAAATTATCTTTCATGAATAAAGGTGAAATATAGACACCCTCAGATTAAGTAAAACTAAGAATATATTTAGCAAGCTGACTTGATCTAAAAGGATTACTAAAAATTCTTCAGAAAGAAGGCAAATGATATCAGAAGGAAATTTGGAATATACGAAAGGAACAGTAATGAAATTGGCATATGTCTTGGTAAATATAATAGACTATTTCCTCCTTCTGAGTTATTTAAAATATGTTAAACTATTTAATGTAAAAACATATAGTATTGTATATTACTATTTTCAATGGATGTAGATATAACATATAACCACAGCATAAAGAGGAAAGGGACCTAGAAGATGGTGTGGTTCTATATTCCAACTAAACTGCTATAAAAGTGATTGTAGATGATGATAAAAAGTTAAGTATGTACTCTGCAATCCTTAGAACATTCACTAAAAAGAAAAACAAAAACAAATAAACCAACAACAAAAAATCCCTACAGTGCAATTTAGTCAAAAGAAGGCAGGAAAGGGGAATTAAAGGAATGCAACAGAGAAAAGAAACACGAAACAAATAATGTGATAGACCTAGATCCAAACATCAATAAATTACATTAATGATCAAAACACACCAACTACAAGAAAGAGAATGGATATTTTTAACTGACAGAAATTCATCCTATTTACGTGAAACTCATTTCACCTACAATGATATAGGTAGGTTAAAAGTATGGGAGGAGGAGGGGAAATCGGGAGATGTTGGTCAAGGGGTACAAAGTTTCAATTACTTAAGATTAATAAGTTCTGGAGATCTAATATAC
The DNA here is from genome assembly GCF_004115265.2 of Rhinolophus ferrumequinum. Classification (NCBI taxonomy): domain Eukaryota; kingdom Metazoa; phylum Chordata; class Mammalia; order Chiroptera; family Rhinolophidae; genus Rhinolophus; species Rhinolophus ferrumequinum. The sequence goes on along the minus strand of NC_046285.1, from coordinate 93,915,339 downwards.
AACAGTGTGACTATAGTTGACACTGAATTACACTATATTGTGTAATTGAAATTTGCTAAGAGTTCAGATCTTAAGTTTTCTCAACACACACACACATACACACACACACACACACACACACGAAAAAGGTAACTAAGTGAGGTGATGGATATAATTACCGTGACTGTGATGATTATTTTACAGTGTATATGTATATCAAATCATCAAATTGTATACCTTATTTTGCCATGTATAATGCACACTTTTTTGCCCACATTTGTGAGGGAAAAATTAGGATGTGCATTATACATCATACATGGGTGGTACTAATTCCGTACCTACATAAATAGTTTTAATTCTTTTATTTACGCTTATGAGTTAAAAGTGTAACTCTAGAAATCAATAACTATGTCCATATGCAAAATAATACCCTGTATGTAATATGATAATCGGTTTTGTTGCACTTATGACAAACTGGCAAACGAAGAGTTCTTGGCCTTCTATGATGCGTAAATATCGTAAATTTGTTACCAGTACATAAAATTTCTTGTACCTTGTATTTGTTATTGTGTTTTGTAATTATCTGTTACATAAAATTTCTTATACCATAATATTTAAAAAAATAAAAGCTAAAATTCCTTTATAATACAAAAACAAGTACCTAAATGTAAACAAATAAAAATTTGAATTAAAAAATTAAAATGAAAGATTATTTTCCCTGAAAGTTTGGGCTTAAAATGTGGGTGTGCATTATACACGGCAAAATACGGTATATAATTTTAATTGTCAATTATGCCTTAATAAAGCTGGGAAAAATAAATAAGCTATCAAGCCATGAAAAGAAGAAAAAAAAAGTAAAAGGAGGGAAAAAGATATGCCATGCAAACCTTAACCAAAAGAAAACTAGAGTTGGATACATTAATCTAAGACAAAGTCCAGAGCAGAGACTATCACCAGAGATAAAAAGTGATATCACATAATGAAAAAAGGGTCAACCAAGAAGATATAACAATTAAAAGAAGAAATTTAAAATTTTGACATTTGGTTTTTATAAACAGCAAATAAGAAACTAATTTTGTTTGTTGAAACTCACCTTACAAAGGAAAAAGAACAATAACACGTTGACTTATGTACAAGGCTAAATGAAATTATTTGCATTTTCACTTTCTTCATTTTAAATTATGAGTTATATCACTTAATACAGATAATACAGTGGAAGCTTAGATTTACTCTATTCCAATATGAAACCAATCTAAAACTTGACTATGCCTGGCATTTTTATGTGTAAACATCTCCTCTAGGAAAAGAGATTTTGAAGAGATGGCCCACACATGTACTTTTTTGTAGTGCACCAAAAACCCATTGCAGTAACGGTAGAAACATTAATTTCACAGAGTGGATGGAGAGTGTGTTCTGTAGGTGGTATAGAATAAAGACAAAAACACAAGCACCAGAAATTGAGTGTCGATAATTAAATGCTGTGATAAAAATGACTAAAATAATTAATTTCAACTTAGGTTTAAAAGATACATTGCTTCATAAAAGGTGGAAGAGAATTTTTGGGGGGGAATGAGTGTAATATTAAAAGTAAGACTCTTTAATCACTAGCAGGCTTTCCCAACTATATTCATACATTTTTAAAAATTCATTAAACTTTTTAAAAGAATGATCCTGGATTTTTTCTTTTAATCTAAATATTGATGAGAAGAGAAAGCTCACACAGAACTGCAAGACCGAAAAATGCATTCTTTTCAAGAATGAAATTAGTTCATAAGAAAGTAGTTCATGAGGGAGAAGAGCTTATCCTAAAATGATTTATCCAAAGCCAGTAAAATCTATCCTACTTTTCAGATTATGCTATTAGGATGACTAACCCTCAGGTGTTTCAATTAATCGATGATCTGATTTAAAGATCTACAAAATCTTATAGGGTGTTTTCCCCCCCTGTATCACATCATTTGTTTCAAATAACACTTTTAAGCTTATATTGGCATAGAAAAAGCAAAACATATTTATTCATTTTTAAAATAACATTGAAGCTTTTAAAGATCTTGTGATTGTAAATACTAGACATTAATTATGTCTATTCAGTAGAAAATAAGTAGAGATTTCACAGCATTCACATTAGTTTAAATTAGAGGTTCCTAAACTTGAGTATCCATGAGAACCCCTGGGAGTACATGCTAAAAATGTATTTTCTCACTACCTAATCTGGAAATTCAGGTTCAGTAGGTCCACAATGGGGGCATGAAACCTATATTTTTGTTAACCACTTCCCACTAGAAGATTCTGGAACAAATGGCCCTTGGACCACACTAATCTACATAAGCCATACCAAAAATCATTTCATTTTGAAGTCCGATTATCCTGCTTAGTTATCAAATTAAGAAACATAAACTGTCATTTCATGAACTATAACTTCTTTACGCTTACATAGACTTATATAAAGGTTTATTTTAAATTACTATGGTAAATATATTCTGGAGTATTGAAAATAAAATGCCATGAAGGTTTATTTACATTTGGTCAAAGTAATTGGATAGAGTTCTTAGTATTACTTGAGAACCGATGAGTTCTCTGTCAGTTCATGAGCAGTCAAACTTACAAAGCTTTTACGTCTCCCAAAAATTGGTTTGTAAAATGGTGATGACATAAAATCTGTCCCATAGGTGGCTACAAGGAATAAACTAGTTAATACTTATGAACAAATTAGAACAGCAGGTGGTTCTCAGTAATTATTAGCTAACATTTATTCTTCAATGTATGCTTCCGTTATATTAATTATCTCATACACGATGGCTAACTCAGGAAATGGTATTCATATAATAAGAAAGTTGTGTTGGTTTACACATGACTTTTCCTTGGCAAAGGGAGTCAAAAAAAAAAGTGGGAATAGAAATACAGTCTTCAGCCAGACAGAACAAAACCCTTCGCTTAAATGCTGCACAGGCTGGACCCCTACTTGCTCTATTTTAAGAAAAATAAAAGTGTGCTCACGCCCAGGGCTCCCTAACCACAAAAATGCACCTCAGCCTTATTCAGGTCTTGACCCCTGGCAGATTGCACTTTCATCTGCATTGTCTCAGTGCTGGGAAGCTGGCATTTCCAGTAGATTGTTTTTGTGCCTTTTTAATATTCTCTGAAGCAGGCTCCGGCCACAGGGAGCTTCCGTTTCGAACTGGGCCTGTTTTTTCCTGAGTAGCCATTATTGCTGCTCCAGTACTCCAAACCCAGTAGAATCTATTGCAGCGTCAGTGAAGCTTTCTCGTGAGGGTCTTATTTTGCATGTACCTCTTCATTGCATCTAAGAGAGTGCATTCACATGGTCATGCATTTTTGTAACACAAAGTAAGATATTTGGACTGTCTCTTTTAGGACCACAGTTTCTTTACACTTCAATTTCTTCTCCCTCCGGGGCTTTGGAATGGCTGCAGTATTTTAGGGATCCAGCTGGGGGAACTCAAATGTTGGATACACTTAGTCTAACTTTCGTATATATTTATGTGGTTCATAGTCACTTCCATGTATAATTAAGTTATTGCTAGCCATTCAATTATAGGAATGGCTTCCAAAAATGATCTAACAGCCAAAGCAAATTTCCATCCATCATGCTAGAGGAAAGACTACATTATCTTTCTTTTCTCTGTTTGGAAAAAGATATTGCAAAGTCATTGTCACGTGAAGAGGAGCTCAAAGAATCTGCAGCCAAAAAAATTGTGGTAAAACATACAGGAACTTATACTGCTGAATTGTGAAACTAATATTACAGTTAAAGTAATATATTTTCCTTAAAAAGTGTCCTCATGCTTCAGACTCCACTGGTTTTGATTAGCAATTTGCGTAGATCTCAACTGGTCTGTCACTAATCTGTTTTCCCACGAATCATATTATTTTTAATTCACAATATTGTAAAACTTCAGCATGTTGAGGAATACATACATCATCTTATAGCAGAAACATCTATTGTTATTTTTTTTTAATTTATTGGGGTGACAATTGTTAGTAAAATTACATAGATTTCAGGTGTACAATTCTGTATCACATCACCTATAAATTACATTGTGTGTTCACCACCCAGAGTCAGTTCTCCTTCCATCACCATATATTTGATCCCCCTTACCCTCATCTCCCAATCCCCAACCCCCTTACCCTCTGGTAACCACTAAATTACGTTCCCCAGATTAATTTTCAAAACCCCGTGGTCATTTTGTGGTTACTGATTGTTTTCTAATCCCCTCACCTTCCCCCTTACCCCCACCCCCCCCCGCCCATCTAGCAACCCTCAGTTTTTCCTCTTTGTCTCCAAAACTGTTTCTGATTAGTTCATTCACTTATTCTTTTCTTTAGATTCCGCATATAAGTGAGATCATATGGTACTTATCTTTCTCTGTCTGACTTATTTCACTTAACATAATATTCTCTAGATCCATCCATGTTGTTGCAAATGGTAAGATTTCTTTCTTCTTTATGGCTGCGTAGTACTCCATTGTATAAATGTACCACAGTTTCTTAATCCAGTCATCTACCGATGGGCATTTCGGTTGTTTCCATGTCTTAGCTATTGTGTATAGTGCTGCAATAAACATAGGAGTGCATAAAGATTTTTGTGGAGTTTTGGATTTCTCCGGATAGATACCTAGGAGTGGAATTACTGGATCATAGGGTAGTTCCATTTTCAGATTTTTGAGATACCTCCATACTGTTTTCCATAGTGGCTGCACCAATCTGCAATCCCACCAACAGTGCACAAGCATTCCCTTTATCATTGCTACAATTATGGGACCTTGACATGAGGAGGGAGGCAGACGTTGAACCAAACCTGCTCAATAATAGAAAGATTTTTAAAAAATATGATTTGGTATTTTATATTTTATTTTGTATTTTAAAAACTTTACCTTTTGTATGTGAAAAACTGCATTTTAAGAAACTGTCAAGTAATTAAATCCCATAGAAACATTACCCCTTTTTCTGAAATTAAAAGCTAAGCAGATCATAGTTGTCTTGGTACATGTACTGGACTTGCATTTTGTTATAAAAGCTACAAACCATTTGTTCCTGCTTTATTTTGTTTTAAAAATCTCTGATATCTAAAAGTAGCAAGGTCCATGTCCCACTTATGAAAACAATTTTTGCACTTATTTAAATTACTTTAAATTATCTATTTAACCTTTCTTATTGAGATGTAAATCAGGTAAACCATCTTTAATTTTATTAGGAGTATTATTTCATCAGAAGGTAGAAACTTCACAGTACACCTGTCTGCCTGGGTGTACTGTTGCCATCTGGGAATTAAACTTGTATCTTTCTATGAGAAATAAATCAATAAAGCAGCCTAGAGGACACAGTGATGTGTGTGGTACTTTAAACTGGATGGTCAGGGATGAGCCCCTCAGGGGCCCTGAGGAGGTGAGCAGAGATCTAAACCAAATGAGAAAGCAGCCATGCGAACTTTTCGGAGAAAACCACCTCACCCGGTGAGATGCAAATCCAGAGACTCTAGCATGATGTGATTAATGAGAAAATAGAATTTTAAAAATAAAATCTTTCAAAATAGCACCAAGATCTTATATTTGTAACAACTATATTATAATTTTAACATAAATTTGCCAAATAAGGAATGAAACACAGAACAGGATTTATAGTAGAGAAATTGTGTTATTGACTATGTTCTGAAACATTTAACCTGTTCTGAAGCAGTTTTGGCATCCCGTTAAGTTATTATTTTCATGTCATTTTACACTCAAATTATAAGTTATCTTATTCTCCATCTAAACCTGTATCTTCATAACATAAAAAGTATGTAGTTAGTGTTTCAATTATAAAGTTATCCTTTAAAATGTATTTAAATTATGTTAAGCAATTTTCATAAAATCATCTTTCTTCTGACATTTTCATTAATACGTGCATCCTAAGTATCACCAGGGTACATTGCAATGTACACCCATCAAAAGTGTCTTTGGAGATGAACCCTGATTACAAAGGGTTTATAAAATGTAGTTTTGTAAGTCAGAAAAGAGATTTATAAACATTGCATTCTTATGATAAACATTTGGCTAATAAATCCTAAGTAAGTTTTGATTTATAAAACCTTTTATGGCCCTTGGGATTCAAGTAGCTGATTAATGAGTCAGTATGCTAAAATCTATAATTTGGTCAGGCATAAATCTCATTCTGTGATTTTTGCTTTAACATGTAATTCATAAATCTTGGTCAGTGTAAGTTATTATGTTCTAAGTGCTCTGCATTTAGCAGTGGGTCCCCTACATGCCTATTTTAGGATGCTGATGATTAAACGTGGTAACTTTCACATAATTCAGTTAAATAAAAACAGCTGCTGAACAGAACTTTCTCTGTATTCTAGTGGGCAAGTTAATAAAAGTGAGCTCTAAACACATCGGTGATTTCAAAGTATTTTAGCTTTAAAACAGTAAAATATTATAATTATAGTTATTGTTGATATAAACCACATATCCAGTCTCTCTTTTTCTATAGAAATAAACTTTTCATAGAGTACAATATCAGCCCAGGATAAACACCACATTTCCCAGCTTTCCTTGTATCTAGGTGTGACTATGTGACTAACTTATAGCCAATGATACGTGAGAAGAGGTGAGAAGTGTAACTTCAGTACATACACTGGCTAGAGTATAAAAGTAGCTCAGGTCTAAGTGGAGAAGAGAAGGAGTTCAGTCTCCTGACATGACACTGCCATTCTTTGAGCCCTGGTGCCCTACACCATGATAGATGGATGACTGGGAAAACAACTTCTAATATTTTTAGAAGTTAATTTAAATCTTTCAATATGACAGAGAGAATCAGTGAAAACAAAATTTACAGAGATCACACTTAATGGAACGTTTCTCCCTAAGTTTTGAAACAAGGCAAAGGTGTCTATCAACTTCTATTCAATATTTCCAGGGCAACTAGGTAAGAAAAAGAAATAAAAGGCACTCCGATCAGAAAGAAGTATAACTCTATTTGAAGATGACAATTTTTTACATAGAAAAGCTTAATGTACAAAATAATTACTAGAAGACAAACTTTTTTTTCTGTTTTCAGTAAATTTTATTAAATATTATTTGTCAGGAACTCTGCTAATCATTGTAGACATGAGGTAAATGTGATTCAATCCTTGCCTTTGTTAAATTTATTCCTAAGTAGTAATTTGTTTCTTAATGCTCCAATACATAGAACTGTTTTTAATTTTGTTTTCTGTTTGCTGCTAGAATATACAAATATAATTGGTAATAGTTTGTAAATCCTGTATACAACCTTGCTAAATTCACTTAGTTCTTCTAGTAATTATTTTGTAAGTTAGGATTTTCTGTGCAAAAAAAATTGTCATCTTCAAATAGTTATACTTCTTTCTGACCTTTGTGCCTTTTATTTCTTTTTCTTACTTTATTGCCCTGGAAATATTGAATAGAAGTTCATAGATATCTTTGCTTTATTTCAGAACTTAGGGGGAAATATTCCAGTAAGTGTGATCCCTGTAATTTTTTTCACTGATTCTCTTTGTCCTATTGAGTAAATTCTCTTCTGTTCTTAAAGGTTAGGGTTGAATTTCATCGAATACTTTTTTTTTGTATCTATTGAAATTATCGTATGTTTAGTTCTCTTGTTACATGATTATATTGACTGACTTTCAAATTTTAAACCATCCTTGCATTCCTGAGAGACTCCCTACTTAGTTTTGATTTTTTAATCCTTTTTATATATTTCTGAATTTAATCTAGGAAGGTTTTGTTGTGGATTTTTGCACCTATGTTCATGAGAGATATTAGTCTATAATTTAATTTTCTTGTAAATGTCTTTACAAGTTTTGCTTTTGGGGTTATGTTAGCATCATAAAACCCAGGAAATGTACTTTCTTCCTCTATTTTCGGAAAGAGACTGTATGACATTGATTTATTTCTACTTTAAAGGGTGGATGGAATTAATCAGTGAAGCCATCTGGGTCTGGAGTTCTATTCAGATATTTTTTATAATAATTTTAATTTTAATTCTTAATGGATATGGGACAATTTAGATTTTCTATTTGATTTATATATCTTTCAAAATTGGTTTTTTACTTCTAAGTTTCCAAATTTAATTTTAATAAGTTTATAATATTTTTACTATCCTTTAATATCTACAGAATCTGTAGTGATAAACCCTCTTTTATTCCAATTATTATTAATTCATATTCTTGCTTGTTTTTTAATCAGTCTACCTTATCTAGGGATTTCTCAATATTTTTGGTATTTTCAAGAAGCAACTTTAGGTTTTATTGATGTTTTCTACTGTTTGTTTTCTAACTCATTGATTTCTACCCTTTATTATTTCCTCCAACTTATTTTATGTTTGCACTTCTCTTTTTTCCCTAGCTTCTTAAGATGGAAGCTTAGATCATTGATGGTACACCTTACTTTCTTTCTAATATAATTATTTAAAGATAAATTTTCCTCTATGCACTGTATAATTACATCCCACAAATGTTGCTAGGGTGTACTTTTGTAATCATTGACATGAAAATCTATTCTAATTTCCTTTATGATTCATTTTTTTACCGAAGCATACTTCTTTAATTCCAAATATTTGGAGTTTTCTCAGTATCTTATTATGGATTTCTAATTTAGTCGTGTTTGGCTATGAGACCATACTCTGGAAAATTTCAAATTTTAAACTTTATTAAGATTTGTGTTTGGCCCAGCATATGACCTATCTTGGTGACTGTACCATGTGCATTTGAAAAGAGTGTGCATTCTGCATTGACTAGGTGTAGTATTCTATAAATGTCAATCACTCAAGGTGGTTATAGTGTTCTTCAAATAGTCTGTATCCTCACTGACTTTTTATTTGTTCTTTTAATTGCTGAGGTAGACTGTTAAAATTCCAACCATAATTGTGAATTTGTCTATTCCTCCCTTTAATGCTACCAATTTTGCCTCATGGATTTCAAAACTTTTTTTGCTCCTAAGTGCAAATGCATTTTGAATGTTGTCTTTTTGAGGAATTGACTTTTTATCATTATGAAAATATTTGTTATATTGCCAGCCTTTGTCTTGGAATTCAGAGGGCATTTAACTGAATTTTTTATATTTAAAGTACCTCTCATGTAGACAGCATACAAGTATACTTCATGCCTTTTACACTATTCTGACAATCTTTGGCTTTTAATTGGAGTACCCAGTTTTCCATTAGTGTAATTACTGATGTGGTTGGAGTTAGGGCTACCAGCTTACTATTTGTTTCCTGTTTATCTTATTTGTTTTGTGTTCCTTTGTTCCCCTTACCCTGTAACTTTTGAGTTAATTGATTGCTTTTAAAATTCCATTTTAATTTATCTATTGGTGTTTTGCTTACCTCTATGTATTATTATTTCAGTGGTGCTCTACAGATTACAATGTACATCCTTAGTTTTTCAGTCTGTTGAAGGTTAATGTTATAAAATGTAATAACTTATTTTTTTAGCACAATTTTATTGGTCTTGTTGTACTCCCTGTAACTTGTGCTATGGTTTTCATGTTTATTACATAATATGTTATACTTGCTATCATTTTTACTTTATACAGTCATAAATATATTTTTAAAATTAAGATCTGAGTTTTTTATCTGGCGTCATTTCCCTTAGGCTTAAAGAACGTCCTTTAGCTTTTCTCATAGAGAGTCTGATGGAGAATTATCTTTGTTGTTTTCCACCTGAAAATACCTTTATTTCACCTTTATTCCTGAAAGTTATTTGTGCTCCATATAGAATTCTAAGTTAACTGTTGTTTTCATTTGACACTTTAAAGGTAACATTCCACTGTGTTCTGCCTTCCAATGTTTCTGCTGAGAAGTCATTGGGAACTTGTAATTTTGTTGTTGTGTATGTAATGTGTCCTTTTTCTCTGCACACTTTCAAGACTCTCATTATCTCCTGTTTTCATCAGTTCCACTGTCATATTTCCCAGGGTTTTGTTTTTGTTGTTTTCTATTTATACTGCATAGTATAAATAGGTTTTAGAATGTGTAAAAATTTCAGAAATTTTCACCCATTCTTTCTTCAGATGTTGGATTTACCCAATTCTGTTTTTTGTCTCCTTCTAAAACTCCATACTGACCTTTTGCTATAGCCCCACATCACAGAGACTGTTATTTTTTCTGTGTTTTTTCATTTCTGTTCTCCACATTGTATAATTTTGATTGAACTATCTTCAAGTTACTGACTCTTCTTTTATGTCCAATATCCTGTGAAGCCCATCCAATAAATTTTTAGATTCAGATGTTGTATTTTTCATTTCTAGAATTTCCATTGGCTACTACCTCTCTGCTGAGATTTCCTGTTCATCCTTTCATCACAAACATATTTTCCTTTGCTATACTTGAGCATAGTTATAATAGATACATTAAAATCTGTGTTTGCTAATTCTACCATCTGTGTCATTTCAGGATAAGTTTCTTTGATTAGCAGACACTTGGTCTTATACAAAACATCCACGGAGACATCTGATCCATGCTGACCCATTTATCTAACACCATGTGCCATGAACAGCTAAGCTACTGAGGCAAGAAGGGTTATTATTGGCAATATAGCCACAACACAAGCAAAAAATAATGATAGTATTTTTTTTTTATGTATTAATCCTGTAAACTAAAAGTATATATAACTGTTATGGACTGTTTGAACCCAGGGATGTTTCCTAAATATGGACATTTTGGATAGGACCAGATGTCAGAAACCATTTAGCATGGACAAAATGTCTCCGTGAATGTTTTGGACAGGACCAAATGTCCCGCAGGCTTTTAATTGCCTTTCCTCTTGACTATACGTCTAGTACTTTGAGATGTATCCTGGATATTGAGAAAAATACATGAGAGAGACTAGATTCTGCTATTTCCTTGAGTGTGGAATTCTTTTCGTTTGTTTGTTTTATCAGGTAATTAACATGGCAGGACTCAAGTTCCAGTCTTTGTCACTCCGACATTGGAGTGACTAAAATCCGTTCAGTTCTTTTAGCCTTAGCAAGGCTGCTGGCAATTTGCCTCATGCACCCATAATTCAAAGATCATTCTGATATTTCCCCCCCAGATTTTACATGCAAAATGTAATGTTCCCTCCCCCTATAGTTTCTCCTTTCCCTAATTTACTCTCTCACTTGCCATCTACTTTGATACTCCTAAACTCTGACCTCTGGTTCTAAAACCCAGTGCACTGCAGAGGGTCCTAGCCAAGATTTAACTCATTTGCTTAATCTGACTGAGGCATGCCCTTGAGCAAAGAGGCTTATCAATAGAAAATTTCACCAAATTCCATTTCTTTCTTCCAGACTTTGACTCTCCAATTTATGTCTGCTTTCAGTTTGTCTCCAGTGACTTCAGAGTGGTATTTTTTAGTATTTTGTCAAGAATTTATAGTTGTTTTCTGTGGTAGGGTTATACCAATAGGAGCTACTCCACTTTTACCATTCTACCAGAATGAGAAACTCCCACTTCCCTGGTCGCTGCCTTAGAACTCACAGTCTGGTATCCTAAGCAAAGACACTAAAAGCATCTAGGGAGAGTCTAAGAAAAGTTCCTTTAAGAAATGATTTCCTTAAAACACAAAATAGACAACTTCCTTCAAGTGGCATTGCATATCAACCTTCTTTTCTCGCTTACTTTTATAGTAAATCAGAGAGAAGGAAATACGCTATTAGGAGAGGGGGAAGAGATGTGAATCCAGACATAATAAAATGCTGCTTATAAATTTATGAATGCATCAAAGCTTCTGTTAAACAGCATAGATTGAATGCAAATGTCTATCTGTACTTCCTCCTGAAACCTCACAAAGCAATGGCAATAAAGGAATTAAGGGGGGAAAAAACTCACAAGGACAAAAAGAAGACAACGGACAACAAAAATAACTTTTTGAAATCTGGAATATTTTAACCACTGGGAATTGCTTTAGACCAGGGGTGTCCAAACTTTTTTCAACGTTTTTCACCCAGGGCCACATGTGGTAAAATACAGAAACAGCCGGGCCACTCACTCGAGGTGAAGTACGTATTGCCTCACCTGGTTTATTTAAGTAAACTAAATATATTTTTGGAATTTGCTGTGGGCCAATTAACAATGGATCGCGGGCCACAGTTGGCCTGCGGGCTGCAGTTTGGACCCCCTGCTTTAAACTAAAGAATGCAATGATCCTAGTCTGCTGAGGCAGAAAGCCAAAAAGCCAGTCATTTTGACACAAACTACAGAAATCCTCAGGGATTGGTGACAACTGGTGCTTGAGGCAAGTGGGCAAAAAAAGCGGGGGGGTGGGGGGACTGAAAACAGGAGTACAGATTAAGCATCATTAAAATAAAAATTAGGCTTCCCATATTCCCTCTCGATTCCTGCTCCACCAAGAGAAAACCTGGGGCTTATTTTTGGAGAGGTTTTTATCTGACAGCCTCTGGATTTGAAGACAAGCAAGAACAGCTGAGGACAGACAGTGATTTACTGTGATGAAATCTGAGGGATTATGGGAAAATTTTCCCACTGAAGAGTGATTTGCTCCCTGCAGGGTTCCGGAAAGACCTGTAGCCAGGCATACTCCCTTGAGGTAGGAGAGTGGTATGCCTCCTGGAAAAAAGCCAATGCACCCAAAAGTGTAGACCTCCAGTAGGGATTTTTAACCAGAGAGTCAATTAACTTGAAGAGAACAATAATTCATTTTTCTAACCTCTGAAAGTTAGCATTTCTGTCATGTTTGAATGTAGACAACAAACCATCATAGCAATCGCAGTACCTGTGACTTTGTCACTAATAGGAATCATAGTTATTTTATCACTTTATTCATTGTGTACATCTTGAAATAGTATTTATACTCATCATTCCAAAACTTATTAGACACAACTCTAAAGCTTATGATGTCATGCATTAATAAACAAGCACATACTACAGTGTCGCAAATTTAACTTTTAATGTTTTGATGCAATCGACTTCTTGCATTTAAAAACACTATCTGAAAGAGGGTCCACAGACTTCACCAGACTGCCATGGCACAAAAAAACGTTAAGAACCTCTAAACTCTGGATGCGGCATTTGGAGATTCTCCCAACCAAACAAATGATCCCATAGTTGCAACTGTGCTGTGAGACTCACAAATTGATAAGCCACACTCATACTTCCAATAAAGTGCTTTGGGGCCTCATTGTTAAATATGATTTGACACCTAAAGGATACCAGACATTTGAGGACAGCCTCTACCAAGAAAGGTAGATAGAGAACAAAACAAAGTAGAATCCAATAAGAAACAAAGAAGGCAGAGAAACAAAGGGGTGAGAAAATAAACATGTGAAAGAAACATCCTAATTATTCCAATATTCTAAGAGAAATATTCTAAGAGAATTAAGAGATTACATTGCATCCCTAAAACAAGATCAGCATACTACCTGCAAAGGAACAGAGAAAATGAAGGAGATCTTGGGAATTCAATTAAGATAGCGTCAATAAGAAGTTCAACAGACATGCAGAAAGAATATTAAGGACAGTATGACTCATTTCCTTCTTCCAGGAAGTAGATGAAAAGTCAAAGAGATGGCCATGGTATTTTGTCTGCTCTACCTAGTCTCCGTTAACAAAATAAGGCATTGCTTAGCCAATGCCCTCTGATCCTTGCCTCTGGCACGATCACTTCACCACAGTGCCCCTACCCACGCCCATTCAGCTACGCAGCAGTAAATGGTGGGACATGAGAGGTTAGAAAATGGGTCGGCAGGCAGGGTACCAATAATTTACTCTTTGCATAGACTGTCGTATCTGGCAAATGAAGGTTCATCTCTGTGGTGACCACTACTGCTCCTCACCAACTCTGTCTGGCTTTCTTCCTACCAGCCTCATGGTAGTCGGTAGGCTGCTCCCTCTCTGTAGCAGTTTGAGGTTAAGCATTGCCTGTGACTTGCTCTGGCCAGTGAAATGTGCAGCCCTTCTGGAGAGAAGCTTTCAGAGCTGGTTCACTATTTGACACTTTATGCTTTTCTGTCTGTCTCAATGAAGCCTCTGCCAGGCTGGGCCTCTGAGTGCCAATGCAAGACAAAAACCCCTTCCGGCCAACCCAAGTTGGGTACAAAGCTTGAGCACTAGATAAACCTGAGAGCTGGAGGTTGCTTGTGTTACAATGTCAAGTAGAATCTCTCCCGTCTACCTCCCTGCATCTGCTCTGTATGTGTTCAGAGTTGTGAACAAAGTGGAATGCCACACAGAAAAATAGGATAGACGAAGCCGCCTTGGACCTTCTAACATCTGAGCCTTGATCTTATGTATAAGTTTCCTGGAGTCCAGTGGTTTTTAGTCAAATACTGCATCGCCCATACCTTATTTCAATACCACACAGTCTCTGAGTCCCTGCATATGCCATTCTATCGGATAAACTCATCTTAGACCTTCTCCTGTACTCTTCCATTAATTAACTTGTGGAGTCATCCATCCCAGTCCCCTCCAACACCATTTCCCTATAACAATGTCTCTAAACCCAGATGCCAGGTTAAGGTCCCCTGGCTCGATGCTCCTACACTTGTGCTTTTCCTTCAGTGTTCACAATGATCAATGTCTACACAGTGTCTACAATTGCAAATATTTGCCTCTTTTGCTTGACTCCATGAGTGCAGCATCTCTGTCTGGGCCTGGCACACAGTAGGTGCTCAATAAATATTTATTGAAAAAAGGAACAAGTGAATGTAAGGAAAGGTGAGAATAAGCCTGGAGAACACAGACATGATGTGGTATTGGGGAAATGCAGAAATAAAGATCAAGGCATGAATGAAACCAGAGCTGGTTAAAGGACTCGATATAGTGTTGCCCAGGTAACATCAAGAAGAAGAAACATTTCCATTCTGGTGTCTCAGGGCAGCTAATGTTATAAAAATAGTGCCTAAAAATCAAAGGGAAAAAGTTATCATTTTCTTTCTACCTAACTATTGAATTTTAAAAGCAAAATGTCCTTTTTAATCATATGAGAGTGACTCCTGCCGTGCTTTCCTAAAAGGAAAACCTCTGAAGTATGGGGACAGTTGTTTAAAATGGCCTCTGGTGACTTACACCTTCCCAAAAGTCTTAAGTTCCTGCTCTACCTGATTTTGAAATGTTATAATTTGACATTGCCTTCCTTTGTTAATGTACAGTGTTTCTTAATTCACACAGACTATACATATATCCCTTGGTCCCTTGGTGAAAAGCATAATAAAGCATCTCATGGAAAAGCAGGGCTTAATACCGGTGCGGCTTTCGACACTGTTCCATCTCCCTTCTTTTTCATGCTTCTCTGGCATGGTAAGGCTTACGTGGCAAAGGAGACATACAAACTCCCTGGTGGTCTGTTGGATAGGCAAGTCACAAATAGCCTCTGGTGGAGGTGCCTCAGGGTTCCCTGGACTCCTGAGCCTGATGGAGAAACTGAGGTAGTGCTTGGAGGGTGGGAGCTGAGAGTGGCCACTGACTCACTGTGGCAGCACATGCAAGCAAAAGAAGCTTCAGAATGCAAACGCTGTATGGAAAACAAATAAAACGATAGTCCCTTAGATTTTAGAGGGTGTGGTAACGAAACTTAGGTTAGAACTCATCAACCTAACTCCATAACCACTGGGCTCATACTAGTGTAGGTCTCACAGCAGGCCTCCTCCACCCAATGAATGAGCAAAACTTCAGTGGGACAGCACTTTACAATAGCGTATGTGTTCTGAGCCGAGCCTCCTCCATTCCTCCTTTTCCCTCTCCCCCCCTTTTTTTTTGCCCTCACCCAGCAAAAAGGCCTCTTAAACAGGTTTATTCTTTTATCGAACAGAGGCACTCGGTTTGGGCTAGGCTGTCTCTGTGGCACTCTGCTATATCAGGAATTACACCTAGTAGTGGCAAGGTCAACAGACAAATTTCTGATGACTTAAGGGAACGATTAAAGAAGGGGGGGGGGAACAAAGGAAAGAAGGAAGGCAGGAAGGGAGGGAGGGAGAGAGAGAGAGAGAAAAAGAGAGAGAGAGAGAGAGAAAGAAAATAATAAAAGTTCCAGGTAAGATGTATTTTTAGCATAGCTAAATTGTAAAATGGGCATAGTCCTATTTTCCTTGCAAGTGCAAGGACTAAAATTAACTCCGTAAGATCTATGTAAGCAGCTATTATGGTACCTGTCAGAGTCCCAGCAGGAAACAGCTCACTCAAACCAGAAATTGAAGGGAGTTTAAGATAAGGATCTCATATAAAGGTGCAGACAGGGACTGGAGAAACCAACAAAGTATGGTGCAGTGTTCTGGGCTATCAACAGCAGCGAGCGTTTACCATCCCTAAGCGTGAGAGCGACAAGGGGAAGGAGCAGCTGCCAACATCAGAGAGAGTAGCTGATGAAAAGGACCTCCTCCCCAGAGCTTTGGCTTCTATGGAAGGCAGCCAACTGGCGGCAACTGACCAGATGGGGAGCCAGAGCATCACAGGTCTCATTCTCACGTTCAACCTCCAGTCTCCTGTGTCAGGTTTCCCCTGACGAAACCCAAAGAGAAGTCAGGAGGCAAGTTGGTCTATTGATGCAGTTATCATAGGTCAGCCTTCCTGATTACTGAGCAAGACCGAGAAGGGTTGAGAGTGGGTCCAGATGGTCAAAAAGAAAATCTCCAGCACATTAACACATAGAGATGCAATGTGGGGCCACTGACTGCAGCTGAGTGTGATGAAGTGAGAAATCAGCAACTTGCATTCCCTGACTCACTCATTTACCATTAACCCTGCATTAAGCCCTTATGATGTAAAGGAACTCTGCCAGGTCCTGAGGATACAAAGAAATACGACACCACTTCTGCCCTCAAAGAGTTGTAGTGGAGAAATCAGACAGATACACAGGCAAATGACAATACATCACAATGATACTGGTGAAATTTTGAGAAAGTATTTTTATAAGGTCATTATTTTGAGATTCTAGTTGAAAAATACCTTAAACTGATGTGAAATAAATGCTGACATAGTGCCAAAAATACTGGTGAATGGCCTGCTATGTGTGCTTGAAGCTTTTGTATTTAGAATTTGATGCTGAATTTTATATCATTGGAATCAATCCTACAGCAAATACATCTGAGTCCTAAATTCTTAGCAAAAGCTTGTAGGCTTTTTGCCATGAAAGAATGAGTAGCTTTAGCCAGCTATGTTATATAAACTAGTGTTTATTAACATTCACTTTTACAGTCTTTTTATTCTCAGAACCAATACCAAGCATTGAACACAGAACACAGGCAGACACCACTACCACCACCAAAAACAAGAACAGTGGCAAGAGCGAAAGCCGAGTTGATATTTTGTCATGAACAGTTTTTGACTGTTCTGCCTGCAGTGTGGCCAAAATAACAGGATACTCCTAGATACCAGTAAAATTTCTCCATTAAAAACCATGAATTTATTGTGGTAAAAACAATCACGTAGGCTGCTTGTGAACAGCTGGAAATCCATAAATAGTTTCTCAACTTCAATAACCTTCATAACAC
Organism: Rhinolophus ferrumequinum; assembly: GCF_004115265.2. Taxonomy (NCBI): domain Eukaryota; kingdom Metazoa; phylum Chordata; class Mammalia; order Chiroptera; family Rhinolophidae; genus Rhinolophus; species Rhinolophus ferrumequinum. The sequence continues at coordinate 93,897,913 of NC_046285.1, read as the reverse complement.
ACAAATACAACAAACTGGCCAACAAATCTAAGCGTCCCAGTGCACCCCAAATGATATAGCTTTTTAAGGTTTTCCCTAGTCTCCAGTGGAAGAACTGTTCATTTATTTACCATAGTTGCAGAGTGGTTTACTAACATGTCAATATTCCCACTGATATATACTAGTGTTGCTACAGTTTATCATTGTCAGTAGAAAAGATGGGTTGGGTGCAATAAGAAAATTGTCAAGAAAGGAGCTTTCGAAGACCTTTTGGTTCCTTCATTGTGAAGTCCATTGTTACCAAAGGTCTAAGGACTAACTCCTTAACCTCTCCAAATACACCTCTACCCCTCCATCATTCTAGCAAACAACCGAAGTGCTTAATAAGATAACATCCAGTAGCGTTGAACCAAGGTGATTTCTGTCAAAAACATCACCTGCAGCTGATAATTTTAAGTTAAGTGAAATAGAGATTGATGAGAACCCTGACTTGTGCAAACCATGTGTTCCTGTGCCGTCAGGATCTGTGCGTGTATGTGCCATGCTATCGGCCTAGCCAGCCTCCAAGTCTGCAGTCCTGTGTATTTGTTCCCAAACCATGCTAAGCAGCTGCTGCAGGTTTTGTACAGATTTAATCCACTTTAGGCAAAGCCAAGAGTGATCATTTAAAGTCTAAATACAAATTGTGGTTACCTGTTTTCGTCTCGAATTGAATACTTTACAAATGTAATGCATGGCACTCACTGAGTTAATGAGTGCCTCTTATACATATGAGCATGTCACTTAATCTATTAAAGGTAATTCATATCCAGTTTATCAGAAACTCATTTATTTTATAAAACGCTATACCTTTCTAAAAATATGCAAAAGTCACATAGGTAAGAAAATCAGATGTGAGAGACTTAGATGGGCTGTGAGCAAAGCATACTTCCATTCAAATTGCCACCTTTGCCACTTTACTAACTTAAAAGTTACTAAACTCCTCTGAGCCTTTCTTTATATATTAAGTAGCAATGACAATACACATCTATTGGATTGTCGTGAGAAATAAGTAATATATGCAAAGTATCTTTGTAAAGCGTAGAGAGAAAGGACTCAATAATTATTTTAATTTCATGTTTGCTGTTAATAATGGAGTGTGTGTGAAATAGATAATAAAGCAGTAAAACTCTATGGTGTTAGCCTTCCTGCCCTAGAAAAACATTTATTGAAAAGGCTTAACACAGATTTATTTCAATGTTCTTCTTTCTCTTGTATATTTTCTTCTCTGATGAGCACATGTCATCAGTAACCAAGCTTCTCAACAAAATGTCAAATTGATTTCTGATCAGGAAATTGCTTCTCTCTGCGTATATAAATAATGGTACCATTCCTATAGATTGAACTGAACCTTACGTTAAACTTTCACTGTTTCCCCTATTTCAAGGTCTTTCAAAAGTTGTATCAACACATTTCCGGAAAATTTTATTTAACAGGGATTTCTAAAAAGAAACCAAAAGCTTTTAAATGAAATCTTTTTGAACTATCAGCAGAAATTTAGTTATTAACCGAAATGATACTATGAAGGCATAAAATAAATATTTTTATTTCTATTCTCTAATGATATTTGCCTCTTTCCGATTGACAGTTGACCAGATTTCTACCAGAACATTTCTAGATTTTTACTCATTTTAAGAGTAGCTGAATTTTTCCTTTACCTTTTTTAAAAATAGAATTGCTAGATTTCATTTCTTGACGTTTCCGTATAATGTTTTTATAAAATAGTTCATTCCTTTGCCAGAGCATTTTTTCTAAAAAAAAAAAAAAAAAGGAATAATAATGCCTTCACCTTCACTACCTCTGACATTGTAGAATATCATATTTCTAGAGACCCAACAGGTGAACAGAACCTCTGATCTCTGCGCTGTTATATTATTTGAACAAATATTCTCCTGGGACCTATAAAAGATCCTGATACCTCAAACCTGAATTTAACTTTGAATTTGGCAGCAGAAGTCTTTGTAAAACAGTGTTTTGAGGAGCTGAGCTTTCTTTATATATGATTCATCTGGCCATATTCTTGCAAAAAAAAAAAAAAAAAAAAAACAGAAGCAGCAGTGGAATGGGATATATTCATCCATCATGGACCATTTTTACTTGATGATGAGAGCAGTTCAACAGTCAAGAACTGTCCATAATGAAAGATTCCTCAATTCAGGGAGAATGTAAAAAGCTACCTATTACATATTCTTTCTTAGTTGGCTTTCTAACCTTTGAGGTTTATACAACATTGATTGAGAAAAATAAAAGTGATTTGACTTTACTGCTTATGTAAATTGGATTATTTCACATAGTTAAAGTATACTGAGCTTACACAACGTCATGCCTGCAAAAACAAAACAAAAGAAAACACTATTTTAGAAAGTATGCTAGGTTACCTCCAAATTCCAAGCCTCAGTTGATGGACAGGACTACTTATTTTGGTAATGTTGTGGCCTGTGGAGAAAGAAAAGAGGGAAACTGGCAGTCCTTCCGGGCTGTGCTCTGGCTGGCTCTAATTAGCTCCAAATGTCCTTTTATGTGTTTCCAGGGCAGAACAGAGTGACATGAGGGTATCCGTTCCCTGACTTCTGATCATTCATGTTATGAACACACCAATGTATTTGCAAGAAAAAAATAGAAGAGTCCAGAGGCTCTTTACCTTGGAGGTCAACTTACTTTATTGGCTAATTCATTATGAGTGACTCGCCTGAACTCTTGGCTTCTTTTATGCAGGGAGAAGAATGCCTTCTCTCAGGCAGATACTGAGAATTAACAGGGCCATCGTGCTGGGAGGATGTGTGATGTGTACCTAAGTGGGTTTTCTGAATTTTAAAATGTGTTCACCTTTCTTATTTTCTTTGATATGTAGAACCCTGAAGTAAGGACAAGAATTATTATACCACTTTAAAGATAAATACAAACAAACAAAGGAGTCAAAAAGATGCAGAGCCTTACACAAGGTTCGCATAGTTACTTAGCTAATAAAAAGTCATAGTAGGGCCCAAAATAAGGCAAATATCTTCACTGACAAAAAAAAAAGAAATAGAAATACACAAGTGTTAGTTAAGGCCAAAGCTTCTGGAGAGGGAAGCAGGCGGAGATGTCTAGATTGTTGACCTGAGATTGAAACTTGGCTTTTTGAACCTTATGCAAGGATACCAAAGTGGAAATATGTGTTACTGAAATCCTGTAGTTGGAATTGGATTCATTTTTTTCATTTGAAACACTAATAAATTATTTTAAGTACAACCGGAATGATCACATCCATCAACTAAATTATAGTTCCCAATGGCTGCTATTGTCTGAACATGGAAGTAGTTTCTATATTACAATAAGAGATTTAAAATGTAACCTCTGTAAAACAGTTTAGTAATAAATCAGAGACGGTCTCTAGTTAATGTTCATCAAGATAAAGTAAAACTCTTCAACCAATGGGAACCACCCACAAAGTCAGCCAGGTAAAATGGTTGTCTAAATCATTGTCTAAATGTAGACAATGATTATTTGTTCGTAAGAGACAGACAGCCTAGAATAGATTTAATTAAAAAGTGAGTCCATCAGAAAAATTATCAGCTTCCCTCTAAATATCCCATATACATATAAGAGTGACAATTTTTACTTAAAAACCTGTAGTAGTGTTCAAAATAGGATAAATATCACCATGGAAGCCTCCGGGAAGGGACATAGGCAGAGATGGCTAGGAGTTAGATTCCAAAGTACTGCACTCATTGCGGGGGGGCCCTACAGGGTTGGGGGCTGGTACCAGACTCACTGCTTGAACCTGCAGGCTATTAGGAGGATGAGGTCAGCTCTCCCACTTATCAGAGAAGCTAAAATAGCTGCAATGAAACAATATGATTAGACATTGAAAATTGGATCAGAGTAAATATTTTTACGATTCTGCAAAACATACGGGAACAACTCCATTAAAATTTTTGAAAACACATCAAAAAAACAGGCAGAAATGAAAAAAAAAAAGAGTCAGTGAAGAAGGAAGAGGAGAAGGAGAAGAAATAATTAAGAATCCTAAAAGTGAAAAATAAAAAAAGGTGGCATTGGGATAAAAGAAAAACTGCATAGAATAAGACCTGCATATGGTTGAAGAAAGATTTAGTGAACTGGAAAATGGTACTGAGGAATTCATAATAGGCATCAGAAAGGAGATGACAGAGAGAATGTTCTAAAATCTCATGCCAGTTACCAATTTATTGCCTCTTAGCTCCTTCAATACATTCTCTGTGAGAACAGATGGAATTCCTTTGAGCATGATGTTAAGCTTTCCCAGTAGAGGGAGTGGAGGTCCATGGGGTGGTAGAAGGTCAGCAGTATGGATGTCAGGACAGCAGGTGGAGCTGTGCTCCAGCCACCCACCCAGGATGCAAGATCTCTCAAAGACCTTGAAGCTTTGTCCTGATAGTAACCTTTCCCAGGCCCGTTACCCATGGAAATCAGAGCCCTAAAGATTTCCTGTCTACACCAAATGCCTGCTGCCCACTCAGGCACCCTGGATGTCGTCTGTAGGCCCCTTACCTGGCAAAGTGTCCCTACCAAACCTCCACATCCTCTGCAGATGCCCAGGCAACCCGCCAGCACCCCACACAATGTCCAATGAGCTCTGCAAGCTCAAACTGCTGGTTTCTGATCACTTGTTCCCAGGCTGTTCTCTGGAGGGTGGCATTCTGTTTCCCAGTAGCTAGACCACCTCTGGCCAAACTGCAAACTGCTCTGCTATTTAGTGACTGAACTAAACCTCCAGCAAGTGAAACCCTCCCAGTCTGTCCTTCCTTGGACACTCTCTCTCAGTGCTAGCATACCATATAGTTTCCATATATCTTACAATTATTATCTTATCAAATTTAATAATTCCATATGTATAAACTTCCCCTGTTTAAACTAGTTTCTGGTTTCTATCTCCTGATACAATCTCTGCATTATTTGGAAGGTGAATGGGGATACGAATTACCTTTAAACGTATTCATGCCAACTCTACATGTTAAATACCCTGAAAGAATAAAAATAGAACGTATTATTTCTGAATTAGCACAAAGAAAAAGGGAATAAATTGAGTCACTTTAACCAACCCAGTAGAATACAAAAAGAAGAGGGGAAAAGCAAAGGGAAACCATGGTTTAAAACACACACACACACACACACACACACACACACACTTACACAATAACACAGTAGAAAGGTCCAAAATTATTATAATCACAATAAAGGTAAACCAAGTAACTCATATATTAAAGAACAAAGATGTTCACATTGCATAGTTTTCATTTAATACAACTATTGGATTTTTACAAGAGACAAAAATAACACGAATAAAAGTTTTAAAATAAAAGGAAGGGAAAAGACACACCATGCAAATATTAATCAAAAGAAAGCTTGGCATTGTAAATTTAATCAGACTAAAAAAATTCTTGAAAGCAAACAACAGTATTAAGCAAACCTGAAAGCAAAGGCAGTATTAATAAAGGTGATTATTACTTATAGAAAAAAGGGAACGGTTCACCAGTTCAGTTATCATGAGGAAGACACTCAGTCCTAATGCTATGCCTTTATCATCAACATAGCTTTAAATTATATAAAGCAAAATTAACAGAACCGCAAAGAAAAATTGATAATGCCCTACAATGACAATGGGAGATTTTAACACACTTCTCAGAAAGTAGGAGACCTTTCAGACATATAATTTGTGAGGATCTAGATAATTAGAACACAGGTAAATATGTTGGTCAAAAACCCTTCACCACAAAGCAGAGAATTTACTTCCCTTTCAAGAATATATGTGACATTTACAAATTACGACTACCAAGAAAATTTAAAAAGATATCAAGAAATAATGACAGACTGACCACCCAAGGTACAATTAAAGTTAAATATCAAGCATCTAAAAATAGTTAAAATACAACAACCTAAGTTTAGAAACTGGAAAAAAAAAATATCATTCTTAAATAAATTGTTTAATGCAAGCTAAACTACTTAGAGAAAAACGCATAATCTCAAAAAGATTGAAAATAATTGAGTTAAGCATTCAGCTCAGGAAGTCTGAAACAGCAACAGAGCTTTAAGGAGAGTAGAAAAAAGGAAATGATAAAAACATCTTTTGCACCACTAATTGGAATGTAAATCAGTAGAACCTTTGACACCTGGTGAAAGGGGCACATTCAAAGATGTTCACTGGGGTTTTTTTAGTCATGAGAGAGAAAAAAATCTAATCCCCCAAATGTTTATCAAGGAGAAAAAAAAATTTTGTGGGATATTCAGGCAAAGGAACACCAGCATAGCATGTCCACACTTTCATGACTATGGTTCTTTGTGCCCAGAACACTCTAGCTCTCTGCCTATGCCTGGGAAAATGGGTTCATCTTCCCAAAACCAGCAACCCTTGAATTCACTTATCCTGGGGTTAAAACTGCCGTGGAATTCATTTCCTTAATAATGTTTTTCATGTATGATCATTGGCTGTGTCTATATCTCTCCAGATACAATGTGAGATTCTCAAAGGCAGGGACCTGGACTTTTTATTTTCATCATTGTACAGTATATAGTGGGTGCTTATAAATATTGGTTGAAATTTCTATCCCATTATAAAAAATTATAACAGGTAAAATGAAATATTTTCTTTTGAGTTCTTTGTGTTTTTTGAGGATGTGTGCCATCACAGGTGCCTTGGAAATTGTGATTAAAAACTATTAGATCGTTTAACAGATTGATATCAATACACGACTTTGCAAATAATTTTAGAGGCTCCCAGGCCCACTGAAACCCACTCATGAAATAAATGAAAACTAGGTTAAAGTATCTTTGTTGAGCTTTTTAAAAATAATATACAGTAAATCTTCTCTGTGGTTGGAATCTTGCTCACATTGTCAATTGTTGCTATTCTCATAGGTGTAGGTGTCTGAGACTGTGGTTCGTCTATATGTGCCAATAAATAAAGGTGAAATCTTCATTCTAGGCAGCGTAGCTAGTTTCGACAGAATGCCACATAGAACAACACAACATCAGTGTAGAGCTGTTAGTGAATTTTTACTTCAGATAGTATTGATTTGTACAATTATGACGGTGTAATCTTTTCAATCGTACCACCACAGATCCTTTCCTGGGCAAAAGAGCTAACCAGGAGCTCCAAAAAAAAAAATTAGTCTGCTAATGAAATGGAATGGATTTCTTCCTGAACGTGAGCAAATAATTGATTCTGTCTCTGCATGTTTCTCTTCTTTGAAAGATGATGGTCCTTTGATTCTGACGCTATGTCACAGATGAGCTATGAGTAGGTATATTTGAATGTATAGCATGTATCCAGGACCCAATGAAACAACATTTGTTGATCATTCATTTTGGAAAAAGATACACTCAAGAGTTCAATAGAGGTAGCTGTTCATCAGGAATTATGTTTGTAAACAGATGGAAATACTATTACTTGGGCAAAACTAGAACACATTGAAGGAGACTATTATTTGCTATTATGGATTGATGTGAATTTTAATATTCTCTTCAGATAAGTTAGTCCTGATGGTTTTTATTGGAATTTGTTGTTGAATTCAGTGTCTATTCAGTGTACCACCTATTTACAAATTTTAAGAATTAAGACAACCCCTGAGAACATCTCCAGGTGAAAACTTATTGCCAATGCTGCATCTACTTAACTAAATTTCTTTAGTAGACAGATAAAGCAATTTCAGTCTGGGAGAGAGCGTGATAGGTTAATTTATGGAGGGACCAAGGTTGCTGATTTAATCTCTTAAAACTCCCTCTCACCTGGATTACTGCAACTCCTTCTACTTTACCCCTACTCCCACAGTCTCTTCTGAGCCCAGAAACCAGAGTGATATCTTTCAGAAACCCAAGGTTAGATTATGTCACTTTTCTGCTCAAAAACGCTTCAGCCACTCCCACTTTCATGCAGAGTAAGAGCCAAAGTCCTTAAATGGCCTACGAATCCCTCCGACCTCTTCGCCTTGGACTTCACCTCCTACCATTTCCCCCCTTGTACACTCTGCCTCAGCCACAATGATTTCTTTGCTTGAATAGAGGAGAGATGCCCTAGGCTACTGCTCTGTCTGTGCCATCTGCCCAGAATGTCCTCGTCCAGGTGTCCACTTAGCCAACTTCTTTGCCACCTTCAAGTCTTTCTTTGTCTCTCAACTCACCGGCATCCCTTCTCTTGATCATACTTACCCTGCTGACTTATCTTTTTATTCCTTGTAGAATGTAATAGCTTTGGATAATATTTATACTTTATTTATTGTAAAAATATTTGTTATGTTTATTGCCTATTCCTCTACTTGTTCCAGAATGTAGCCTCTTCAAGGACAGATATCTTAGTACTATATTCCAAACATCTAAAGAGTTCTTGACACACACTAGGCTCTCAATAAATATTTGTCGAATCAAACAAATGAATGGATTGGCTGTACAACTTAAGATTTACCTGTTAATTCATTCTGATGATACAAAAATGAGTAAGAAGATGTGATCCTGTCCAAAACTGATTTTACCTCTAATCTTAGGAACTATATTAAACTGTTTGCCAGTGATCACTAGGCCTGAGTGAAGAAGTAGGGATGGTTCTACCAAATCTATCCAACTTCTGGAGAAAAGATATTTGTTGCAAGGATTTCAGGGATACTCCCAAAAATATAAATTACTGCCTGATGTTTGAAATCAGAGTGACATCCTGATCCTAGGCCCTTTCCTTTCCTTAAGTAGTCAGTTCGTGAGGGATTAAGTTGAAACATTAGTTGGTGTATCAGAAGGCTGAGCTTCAGCAAGATAACAGTCTGGGAGCATCATAAACTATTGAGCTACAAGGAATAAAGTAGCATAAGTTCTGCTTTTCTCAATGAGGAGGTTAAAGCAGTAGGTTGAAGAAGTTAATGTCCAGGAAAACCATAGCGGGGGTCTATGTTTGGATCTCAGGTGGTTGCAGGTACGTAGGAGCTCATCTCTGCTTCTGTAACCCAGAGCCTGTCTCAACCCTGCCTTCCTACATGCTCAAGGACTGCCTCACTCACATGTGAAACGAACCCTTTCCTTTTAAAATCTGATGTCCTTATCATAGCTGTGTGCAGGCAGCATAGGTGCTGAGATACAAAGATTATTTGTATTGTGGACCATGACCTTAGGGACACGTGAGAGGAACACTGATACACCTCAGGTCGCAGTCCGTTCAAACTGCTATAGCAGAATCACACCTGGGTGATTCAAACAACCAACACTTGCTTCTCACAGTTCCGGAGATTGAGAAGTCTGAGATTAGTCAGCGTGGTTGGGTATTTGGTCAGGGCCCTCTCTTACGGACAGACAGCTGCCATCTTGCTGGAGATATGGGGGGTGTAGGGGGGGGCGGGGAAGTGGGGGTGCAGGGCAGTAAGAGAGCAAGTTCTCTGGTCTGTTTTTTGCCCCACCTCCAAATATTATCACATTGGGGTTAGGGCTTGAACATATGAATGTTGACGGGATACAAATATTCAGTCCATAGCAGGCCCCAAGAAATAATCTGTATGTCCCCTTGTGGAAATCGTCTGAGGTTTAATGAAAAAATGTCTGGGTATTTCAAGTTTGGGGATTTCCCTCTTCGTCCCCCACTGACTCCACCATTCCCACCTGTGCCAATATGTCTGATTTCCCATCCATCTGAGTCTTCTTCTAAACAAAAGCATAAAGAGGGAAATATTTTTATATAAACTAAAAGTGTCTAAATGAATGAATAAGTTTTGAGCTCCATTTTTCTTTTAGTTGCAAGTAACTTCTGGAAAATAATTAGGTTTATCTGACAGCAGTACCTGAAAGATTAGAAGTAATACCATATTAAAACTGCGTATAATAACATAAAAAGTAAAAAATGGATTCTAGAAGGCATAGACTCAGATAATCCTAGTATAGGGTGTTCTATTTCTTCATTGTAATTCACTTTATTGATAGGTACATTATTTTCAGACTTCATGGTAGTCAAAATTATAATTGGATAGATTATCCTAGTGAATTCTTAAATCAAGGCTAAACATTTCTTTTACTGTTCCCTAGAATCCCTTCGTTACTTGCTAGCTTGTAGAATAATTTTAACATTAAGTTATTAATTTAAGCAAAGAATTTTGAAGCCACTAGCCCTTAAAATACATAACACATTCTAGGGACCAGTATAATTCGCTTTAATTTTAACCATTATCATATATAATATACACACCTACTAGTGTCTATTTACATAGATAATTAAAATTGATTATATTTTGGGAAGCCTCTGTAAACCTGTCAAAACTAGGGAACTTATCATCCAGCCGAACCCATCAGTTTGATATTCTGCTGTCAGTATTTTTAAGGTGCAATTTTGAAAAGAATGTATTTCATAGTTTTAGCCTCTCATAATGGTGACTTTTTTTGCAGTCGTCACTGCAAAGTCAAAATTATATTTTCATAATTTAGTGCCCTTTGGTCATCCATTTAGAAATGCATTAGTATTTATAAAATGAAAAGTAGTTTTTAATGACATTTTTTAATGTCCTAAATATGTTTTGCTCTCCAATCCAAATTGGTTTTCAAAGGGCCCCTGTGAACTATCAGGCTGTCACAACGATGTAAATTATGCAGTTATTTAAATAGAACTTCTTGGAAGGCTACATGATCATAGGATGCAAATCAGTATATTTCATTAGAGACTGGAAAAGCAGCTTGTATGCCAATGAGCCTGTACGTACTATTGGTAATGGAAGGTATTTTTAGACTCCGATCCACACATTGGCTTTGCAAGTGGTGTAAAACAAAGAGCCATAGATTGCCTTCAATAAGCCAACCACTTCTTCCATTTCATACAACTGCTGCTTTCTAAAGAAATCTGGTGATCAGAAAGAATTGTATTAACTGGAAAGACCCAAGTCAGAAAAAAAGGGGGTGAGTGTGGGAACACACTTCTGAAGAAATGGCTCTTATAGAGGAGTCTAAGAAAGTGAAATTTCATTTATACATTATTCTTTAGTACCTTATTTTTTGAAACACCTCTTTTGTGTGAATGATACCATAAGGCACTAGGAGGGGAGGTTAAAAAGATGTGTACAAACTCCAGCACTTTTGGAGTTTATAATATGTGCACAAGTATTATTTCAGATCAAGTACAGAACCATATAAATGGAACAGAAAGGAATGCTGTCAGAGTGGAGTAAAGAAAGAGACATCCTTTCTGAATGAAGAGATCAAGAGGGTCTCATTAAGGAGATAAAATTTAATTAACATAGAGTAGATAAGGTGTTTGTGGGTTGGTTGGAAGGCAGTAAGTAACCCAAGAGAACTAAATAAAACAAAATGAAACTGGAAAGAAAATAAGAAAATTTGGACTTAGCCTGTGAATGGTTTGGAAGGCCAGAAATCCAAAGCAGTTGCCTAGAGCGACCAATATGTTCTTAGGTTATTTCACTTGCCTGTCGGCTCCTGGGACACAGAGTATCCATGAGTTGTGAGCAATAGAAGAGACAAAAGCTATCTAATTTATGGGGGGGGGGGGGGAACCTAGAGAAAACATAAGGAAAAAAGATGAGTACTATCACACTTGACATATTAAATTGCAAAAAGGGTGTGCATTTGTAATTTTTCTATCTTCATTATTCATTTACTATTTATTGAAGAAGTATGACAATGTGGAGGGGAGCTGGAGGAACTGGTTTGGGTTCACTTAGGCCTGTCTTCAAATCTCAGCTCCACTACTTACTTATAATCTCTCTAGGCCACAGTTTCCTCATCTGTAAAATGGGGGTGATGCCGCTTCCTTGCAGACCTCCTGTACATGTTAGATGAGATACTGTAAGTAAAAGACTTATCATAGGGCCTCATGTGTGGTGAGTGCTCAAGAGAAGTTAGTCCTCTCTCACCTTGGCCCTTTCCAGGCCTAACTCTGTCCCTTCCTTTGTGTCCCTTGTCTTCCACCACAACTGAGGCCACTTAATTCTTCTTTATAAGCTTCTCTGCTCTATAGATCCTTGAATTAAATAGTAACCCGAGCCAGAGTTATTTAAGGAGCCCCTCCGTAATATTTGGGACTTGGCTCAGGTCAACCTCTTGGTAGCAATTTAGCTCTGATCTTGAGCATTGTTTCTGTCTTTGGACTTCTGTCCAATCACCTCCTTAGAGCTTATTCTTTCTATAACCGAGCCTCTTAAGTTCTTGCCAAACTCCACAGACCCTCTTTAACCCCTTTACTGATGGCTCTGTTGCCCTGGACTCTGGTCTGGTTAATGGAATCTTCCTACTTATAAAGAACACCACTGATGTTTAGAATCTGACTGGTCAGCGTATTGTCTGTGCCTGGATTGGGTCCTGGGCTTGTGCCCTTAAAAGCTCGCTTGTCTTTTGTTTGTTTTTGGAACTGAATGACACCTCCCCGTTTCTTTTTATTTTTTTATGGAACTGAGTCGCCCCTCCCACAACAGTTGTAGTAGAGCACTAACTTGGGTCCTTTGCATGCCCCTGGAATTTCCCCTGAATCCTGCAACTAAGGAATTATATGACTGCGTGTGTACTGAGGCTTGACATAGTTCCTGGCACTAGTCCCTCAGTCCACAGGGATATGTACCAGGCCTGGACATTCTTAAAGGTACAATGATGACTAAGACAAGTCCTTATACTTAAGGATAATAGAGTAGGAGAAACGAGACAAGTACATGACTAGATATAGTGCCAGCCAGGATATGGTAAAGTGTGTCAGAGGTTAAAACACTGCAAATTCATAGAAGCAAGAATTCACATTAGGTTGATACATTTTTCATGTTGAAAGTGACACTAAAGCTGAGCTTTCAGTGTTAGATATCAACAGACAATAGATAAAAAAAGAACACAGCTAGAAGAGAGCAGCAACATTAACCATGACACAGGTGGTTGAGAGGACACCAAGGAAAGAGTAAACAGTAGAGGAGTAGGGTCCAGAGAACCTGGTCTGGATCTAGGTTACGGAACATCTTAAATGTGCAGCTAAGGAAAAAAAGTATTGAATATGACGAGTGTTAGTGATTAGGGCTGTTACATACGGCCCTACTCCAGGAGGCCCCATTTTTATAACCTGGGGGTTGGCCAACTTTTTCTGTTTTATCTGATCACATAGTAAATATTTTACGCTTTGCAGGCTGTGGGATCTACGTTGCAACTACTCAGCTGTGCCTTCGTAACTCAAAAGAAGGCAAAGACAATACTTAGCATGGACAATACTTAAACAAATTAGCATGGATATGTTCCAATAAAACTTTTTGGACACTGAAATTTGAAATTCACAAAACCTTTTTCTTTTGATTTTTTTCAACCATGTGTAAAAAATGTTCGTAGTGAATAGGCTATACAAAGCTAGGCAGCAGGCCAGATTTGGCCCTCAGGGTATAGTTTGCTGACTCCTATATAGACACAGTATGCATGACACTCCTGGAGCTATAAGACTTAGGGGCCTTGGTGGGAAGCCATTGATGATATCTATTAAGAAAAGCATACTACTGTCAAATCTGAATAAGAAATAGATTAGTGGAAAGAAAGATAGGACACCAACCCCAAGGCTACCTCTCCAGTTCCAGCTGTGTGTGTGTGTGTGTGTGTGTGTGTGTGTGTGTGTTTTCACTAGTTTTGACATATAGTTGAACCGCCATGTAGAAAGTGACATTTGACCTGGCTTTTCTATTTTTCTACAGTGATTATTGTATACTCTCTATTTCAAAATGTGTATACAATGTATAACCATTAACTTGGCACTGTGACCAGCTCTCTGCATGTCTTTTAGAAAAGAGAACAGCAAGAGTATCTTAAAAAGAATAAAAGGAGAAAAGCAATCATTTTCAAAACTGTAATGTTTGGGGGTGGAAGTAGGGGAATTAACGAAAAGCCTGGAGTCAAGGCAGTAGTATAAGTTGCCAGCACAAGGAAACAAAGGAGCATTCACTTGACAGTAACCTGGTCCTATTTTCTCACAATATCACCTAAAACATCTTACAAAAGTCACTGTGCTTTCTGTTACTCTATTTTAATAGCCAGCTCTTGGGCATGTGTCAGAAATCTTGGTTCAGTGACCTTCTGCTTCAGAGAGCTTTATCTCATTGTTCGTATGCTGTCTGCATTCCAGCACCTGGCTGTGGGTATCTATTTGTGGCTGGCCTTATTGAATCCATCTTCTTTTGTTCATCTCAGTAGAGTTATGTGGGCCAATGACTAGGCAGGAAAATTCCATGACAAGGTTCAATTAGAATATTCTCATATGGATTTTTGTGTGTTGATTACCCTAAGACTGACTGGTTTGTGGTCTCTAATATTTTAGATTATCAAACTATGATCTTTAAATGACTGTAAAGATGCTCCTAATGTTTAGTATGTGTGTACAGTACTATTACTAGAAGCAAGAAACATCTTCTGAACTAGAAGAATGGGTGGGGGTTCTCCAGAGGCAAATATCTGCATAATACAGGAAATACTGTTCTATCAGATACAGATATACAAATGGAATGAGCTTTTCCATAGATAATAAATGGTATCCCAGCAGGATTTTTCTTTTCTTTTTTCTTTCTTTTTTTTTTTTGGTAGACATAGACAATATTATTCTAAAATTCATATGGAATTTAGAGCCAAAACAATTTTGTGAAAGAAGAATAAAGTTGAAGAAAGCACACTGTCCAATTTTAAGACTACTTACAAAGCTACAGTAATCAAAATAATGTGGCATTGGTAAAGAGATAGGCACATAGATTAATTGATCAAAATAAAGAACTTAGAAACATACCTGCAAAAAAAAAAAAAAGCTAATTAATTTTTGAAAAAGGTGCAAAAGCAATTCAGTGGAGTTTAGTATATGTCAAATATACCTCACAAAAGCTATTTTAAAAAATGGCATACTAAGATAATAAGAAATTCTCCAGAGGAACAATTTGTTAATTTGGTAGGGAATTGGAACAGGTGACTTGGACTCCTTCTACCCTAATGTTGTAGGATTCCTCTGCGATTTTCCAGAGAACCCAGAGCATATTTAAATACTAGAATCCACATCTTTAAGTATTTTGCATTAAATGTATTTGAAATATCAAATTTTCTATGTACAAAACTTCTTTGAATATAGAAAACTGACAAATAGGATATTATTAGCATCATTAATATTAACTTTTTATCATCATCAACAATCTTGAGGTGACTGACAAAATAATTATGTATTAACTCAGTGGCTTTTTGAAGTCTGACAAATGTACACATTAATTACCCACATCTATAAAAATTAATGTTATTACAAGACTAGAAATATCCTTAAATACATTCTAATGAGATTTTTTTTCAAAGAGTTGATATTTGGTCAGTGTTACAACTTGTCTCAAATATTCATCAATCCTTGGAACATATGATTGACTTTGTCACCTAATAGCTGATCCAAGATGACTCCCTCCAGCAACAGAACATAAGATACCACACAAGCTGCCAATATTGGATCCAGTCTCTCTTGAAGGCAGTGATAACATAAAAGTGTCTTTATAGTCTGCAAACTCATGCTGTTTGGTAATCTCTTATGTGTGCCCTATATCTCAATTTCTTTGGCATTTTCTTCAGGCTCCATACATAGAAAATACACCAATACTGATACATAAACAGCTCCTTACTTTACTGCTTTGGCATCATAGCTATTAAGCCAGCAGGTCTGCAAATGGTACCATTCCCTATGACTCTTTATCAATGTTGATGTTAAATGGGAGTATAATTCATTTTGTCTCATCCAGGCAGGTTTTCTATGTTTCATACTGCATTATTTATGCATTTGATTTTGAATAGTAGCCTAAATTTGGTAACTCTATTTACAAAATTTTATATTTGAGACTCATAAACCCCTCTGATATAAGCAGGATATATATTATTTCCCCCATTTTGTGGATTTGAAGACAGAGTCCCAGAGATGATAACTGACTTAAGGCCACATGGATAGTGATTGGTTCAACCAGCTCTTATGCCTAACCCTGCTCAGTCCAACTCCCATGATCTCTCCATTGCATCACCCTGTATCTTAAAAAGATTATTCCAGAACTGGCTACTGTGGTAGACCTGAGGAGTGCTCACAAATACCCAGGTCTTCTCTCCTTCCAGGGCACTTAGAAGACAATACTTCCTAGTCAGCCCTCTTGTAAGTGGGACCATGAACTAGCTCTGACTATTGGACAATGAGCATGACTTCTGGACTGGGTTAGGTAAAAGCCTCTGTGGGACCTTTCAACACTCTTTCCTTTTGGTGGCAAGAATAAAGGCTATTTGTGGAGACAGTGGAGCCATAAGATGCAGAGAGCCTGGATCACTGAGTCACTGCATGGAGGAGAGATCTGTCCTGGTGAGTCATCTGACTTAAGCAGACTTTGGCTGAGGAAGAAACCAACTTTCTCAGTTAAGCTACTGAGATTGGGAGCTTGTTTGTCACAGCAGGATAAGTAAGCCTATTCTGATGCAACTCATATGGATCCTTTCTGCAGCTGCTATCAGCACTTTACTATTATCTCTCAATACACCATTATCTCCCATTAAGATGTTTAAAAGTAGTACAAAATCTGTTCTTTGGTGCTATGAGAAAATAAGGCAGGAGAAGGTGATAAGGATTGGTTAACTTATAGATGCCACAATTTTAAACCAAGTGGCCAAGGAAGGACTCACTCAAAAAATGACATTGAACCAATAGTGCAAAACTATGCAGATATCTGCAAAAAATGTACTCTCGGAGAAAGAGACTTGTCAGCCATCTGATGTTTGTGGCGCAGCAAAGAGGCCAGTGTATAGCTAGAATACAGTGACTGGGGGAGAAGGGAAATCATGAGACATGAAATCAGAAAAATAAGGAGAAAGAGGCACATCATGCAGGAACTTGTGGGCTATTCTAAGGACTCAGGCTCTTACTCCAAGTGAAATCAGAAGCCATTGGGAAGTATGGTTCGCTGTAGTGACATGGTTTGATTTATATTTTTAAGGGATTGTTTTCTAAAAGCATATTTATGACAATAAACAGTTATTAACAACCGCTGATGTTGCCATGTAATCCTGGCTTCACGCTTGTGCCGTTTTGATCCATAGTAATTCTCACCAAAGTAATGTTTGTGGTGTCAACTCACAGTACAAATTATACTGATGACAATCAGACTCCTGTCTAAGGTTCCCAATGATACCAGAGGCTACAATGCCCTGATTTGAAACCTTGCCATAAAGCTATCAAAGAAATTCTTGCAATAGTCTTTATTGTCCCAAACCTTCACTGTAAATCAACAAACACCATTGCATTATAATTTCACAGCATATGAAACAGCACTTGGCGTGTCCCAGGAAATGACAGAGTGAATGCACTGATCTCACAAATGGTTTACCTTGGTATTTCTACCTGGATACCCAAAAGACATCTTTGGCTCAGTATCTCCAATAATAAAATTATTACTCACTCCCATCTACTTATTCCAGAACTTATGCCCATTATACATATTTTTTTTCTCGGTTCAGACAACTGCCATTACCACAGAAGTTCAACTCAGAAACCCCAGAAACTGGTAACCATTTCTAAGAGTTCTCTGCCCTACACACTTCTCAAATCCACCTTTTCCTCTTCTTCCAACACCACTTCAAATCTAGCCCTCATTCTTCTCAGGTGAATTGCTGGGATAGCCTCTCATTGCACACTGCTACATCTTTCTAAAAAAGGAAGCATCTTTCTAAAAAAAACAAATCTGGTTGTCACTCACCTCTGTGCAAGGAATGAGCTACCCTCTTTGGAATTAAAGATCCCTCACCGTCAAGTTTGTGCCTGCATTTTCAGCCACATCTCTTGCCTCCTTCTATATGGCAACTTTGGCTGCAGCCATGCAAAGTTGCTTGTTGTTTTACAAACATCATAAGCTATTTCACACATCTGTGATGACTTTGCATATGCCCCCTGGTAGAATATTTTTTCACCTTGTTTAACTGGCAAATCCCTAGTGCTTTCAGATTTTGCTTATATGTCATGCCATTTGTAAAGTCTTCCCCAATCTCCCCTCCAGGGCCCTTCATATGCAGCTTTATTTCAGTGGTGACTTAGAGCTTCCATCTGTCATCCCCACAAAACAACTCTTTATCTGCTCAGCCTCTCAGACAGAGGCACTGTAGATATTATACATAGTAGGTGCTTAGTTCACACTGAATGAATGAATAACTAAACATCATTCTAGCCCTGTTGCCTTGTTTCAGCATAAATAATAGATGTCGTGTCTGTATCTCGACACCCATCCTGTGATGCTTACTGGGTAAAAAGTGGCACTGTGTTGTCATATCCTTCACGAGGGAAAATGTAGTAATTTCTTTCAGCATGTTTGCTGGGAAACTTGAAAATAAACAGTACTTCAGTATTGAACTTGTTCTTACTCAGATTTTAGGGGTAGGGGGGCATTTTATTGCTCCAGATTGATTTATCTTTGTAATTCTTTTTTGTCTTGCAGCAGTTGTTATTAAATGATTCCCATTCTTCTTAGGGCTGACCTTATTTTCTTGTGCACTGCATACTTTAGCCATGAAGGAGAAACCCATTGAAAAAAAATCAGCCTCTGGTTTCTTGGTTCATATGGGGATCAGAATTCCCAAATATGTGTGAAAATAGATTACATTTAAGAG
The DNA here is from genome assembly GCF_004115265.2 of Rhinolophus ferrumequinum. NCBI lineage: Eukaryota > Metazoa > Chordata > Mammalia > Chiroptera > Rhinolophidae > Rhinolophus > Rhinolophus ferrumequinum. Next base: position 93,879,304 of record NC_046285.1, on the reverse strand, counting down.
AGCATCTATTCTAAAATTAGTTGTTAATTAATGGTCAAAGTGAAAATTATTGATTTTTTAAGGGATTATAATTCAGGGATATAACATTGTGTAGTGTTTATATTTAGCTCTGTTTTTCTTATTATAGGAGAGCATTTGTTCAGAGTTGGGACATAGCTGTTTTTGCCTCATCAAATTGAGACTCCTCTCTAGTCAGCATAAGGCATCTTTGGCTGAATCCGACAATAATATGCTATTATAATTGGTGGCTGAGTCATCTGATTTTACAGGATCAGTACTGTAAAGAACTGAGTCACGTCTCGTGTCAAAATTGAGTGAGAATTTTACAGTTAAACATAATATGAATCTTTTAATATGCTCAAGTGAAAAATCACAGCTACCTGTAGGCTGAGGGTTTTCATAGCTACTATTGGATTTTTTTCCCCAAGTTACATTATTAGACTCTTCATATTTTCATGCAGCAAGTGGTAAAAATCCAAGCTTGGAGCTCACTAGTACTGTTGTGGAAAGGATGATAATAGAGATGATTCTAGCTTCTCTGTGATCAGCTAGAAACCTTGATCCTCTGTTGATTATGGGCTTTATTTGCTCATATGAGTTTCCAGTAGTCAAGTGCTCAAATGAGGGGTGACAGTCATATTAGCAAGTGGACACACACCTAGGTTGGGTAGGGAGCCTACAGAGGTCTTTTCACCTTTTGAGCCTGTTTCTTTACCTTCAAATGAAAGGATTCACAGCATGAGCACCTGGCGCATGTGTCCAAGGTGTAAAATTCAGGGCACAGGAGACAGTGATAAAAGAAACACCTAGAGAAAACTGCTTGAGACCAAGAAGACCAAGCTCATTCTTCTGTTGCATCACGATTTAACTCTGGAACCAGAAAATCTTCTTTAGGGAAGCTGAGTCTGAGAATGCAGCTGCCCCTACGATTCACCTTCAGGTTTTTGTCAAGCTAATTTTCTCTGTCTCCTTACTTAGCCTTGGCCCAGGATGTTTTGGAAAACACAGTACGATGATGGCTGAGAAAATAATATTTCAAGTTTGTGAATCAAAAAAACGAAGTGAAACATCATCAACACAATAATGGAGGGAAAGCCCCCGAAATGTTAGGAGGTCATAGTTCGTAAGCCATTTATGTCTGGAGAATACTCGGCATAATGCAGATAAATTAGATTGGGGGTATGCTGAGGATAGGACAACTGTGGGTTACAGGCAGATGACACAGACTGTGAGTGAAGTAAAATCAATGGATTAGCAGGCAGGTCTAGTTAGGGAAAGGAACAAGGGCTTCAAATGTCTTATGGGTCCTTTTAGGAAGGGAATCTGAAGTTTCACGTCATCAACAGAAAAGTGATTGTCTTCAAGGGGTAGCTGGGGATTGGGCACAAGGAGTATTGAGATGACGATAAGTTCTATGTGTTAGTGGGGTGGTGGTTACGTGGCACACGCATAAAATCATAAAATTCAGCAAGCAGCACATTTAATATTAATGTACTTTACTTACTTAAATTATACTTCATTCAGAATAAACAAGACAGATAGGTTAGACCTGGGCAGAACCTTGATTTTCTACTTCTCCCAAGAATAAATGGTCTCTTAATGTAAGCCTACCTTCATTTCTTCTCTGACACCTATGAAAAGCATTAAAAGCATATTTTCTTTTTCCGTATTAATCTAGTTTCTTCAGAATGTGCTGTTTGTATGGTGCTACGTAGAAAAATAATTGCCGTTCATTTTCTTAAACAACAGTTCACGATTTAGCCATGGGGGCTCTGTAATTGCCCTCAAATTCAGCTTCAGAACTTTATTGGGCTAACTGAATAAGAATGATAATGATAATAGCTCATGTTTATTAAGCACTTATACTGTTCTAGGCACTCTAGTTCCATACACACTCATTTTTTTTATCATAACAACCTCACAAGTTCAGTACAATAAATACGTGCATTTTTCTTACCAAAAAAACAAAGTCTAGGGAGGATGAGCATCCAACGCATGGTCACATTGTGAAATGTGGTGGACATTTAGATCTGTCTGTTATCACATCACAATCCTAAGCTCTCTGAACTATAGCACATCCCAGCAGTCTCCAAATTCTCTTATAGAAGCACATCTGTATTTGCAAGTCAGGGTTTTTTATTGTTTTTTTTGCATGTTTCGCGATAAAAATAATTGGAAAAAATATTAATTCTAAATAATTAACCATACCTTGGTGACCATGAGGTACCACATAAAAAACAAGATGCTGTTAATAGTAGCAAAGCCATAAAAGTTTAGCAGAGAGGGGCCATTTTTTTTCTAATTTCATCTCTGAGGTGAGTTTTAATTCACATAAATTTTTCAGTTTATAGAATTTTTTTAAGCATAAACATTTAAAAATATTTTATCTTTCAGAAATGATAAATATAGCCTGAATACATCCATAACTTCTTAAACAGGGGTACACCTTCCACCATGTACTGATCTTTGGATACCATTAAGATGTGCTAGACTCTTGGACCTACTCAGAATGTCCCAGGTTAATATAGAGGTTTTTTTTCCTACTGTTTATCTGTATTATTTTATCATATTCCAAAATTATTATAGTGACATTCTTTAAGAGGCATCCTGAATCGATTTTCTTTTTTAAGTTTAAGGTATATAGCATAATGACTCAACATCCATATATTATAAAGTGATTACCACAATAAGTTTAGTTAACATCCATCACCTCATATAATTATAATTTTTTTTCCTTCCAAATATACCATACAGAATTGTTAATTCTAGTCATCATGTTGTACATTACCTGCCCAGTATTTCTTCATCTTATAACTGGAAGTTTGAACCTTGAGACCACATTTGCCCAATCCCCCCACCCCATGCCCACCCCCTGCCTCTGGCAACCACCAATCTGGTTTCTTTTCCTACGACTTTTTTTTTTTTATTCCACATATAAGTGAAATTATCCAGTATTTCACTTTCTCTGTCTGACTTATTTCACTCAGCATAACATCCTCAAGGTCCATCATTGTTGTTACAAATGGCAGGATTTCCTTTTTTTTTTATGGCTGAATAGTATTTCTGTGTGTGTGTGTGTGTGTGTGTGTGTGTGTATACACACTACATCTTTATCCATTCATCTGTCGATAGATACTTAGGTTGCTTCCATGTCTTGGCTATTATAAATAATGCTTCAATGAACATGGGGGTACAGATATCTTTTTGACATAGTGAATTCATTTCCATCAGATAAATACCCAAAGTGGAATTACTGGTCATAGGGTGGTTATATTTTTATTTCATTTTTTTGAAGAAACTTCATACTGTTTTTCATAATAACTGCACCAAATTATAATCCTACCAACAGTGCACAAGGGTTCCCTTTTCTTCACATCCTCGCCAGCATTTCTTCTCTTGTTATTTTGATGATAACCATTCTAACGTGTGTGAGGTGATATCTCATTGTTGTGTTTATTTGTATTTCCTTGATGATTACTGATGTTGAGCACATTTCATGTACCTGTTAACCATTTGAATATCTTCTTTGAAAAAATATTTTTTCAGGTTTTTTTGACCATTTTTAATTGGGTTATTTGGGTTTTTTTGCTATTGAATTGTATGAGTACTTTATATTTTTGGGATATTAAGCCCTTATCAGATATATGATTTGCAAATACTTTCTCTGATTTTATAGGTTGCTTTTTCATTTTGTTGATTGTTTCTTTTGTGATATGGAGTTCTTATACCATGTTTCCCCCAAAATAAACCCTATCCAGAAAATAAGCCCTAGCATGATTTTTCAGGATGACATCCCCTGAACGTAAGGCCTAATGCATCTTTTGGAGCAAAAATTAATATAAGACCAGTCTTATTTTTGGGGAAACACAGTCGCTGCATTTTCTCTCCTGAATTGTTAACGTTTTTCAAAATTGTCTTTATGTCATTTCATTGAATTTACTGCCTCAAAACTCCTTTGGGCTAAAGAGAATGTTAATAGATACATGATAGAGCTAAAATTACAGGTAATAGAGCCTTCATCATAGTTTTTAAAATTAGAATAAATAAACAATGTGTGGGGGGGAGCCTGAAAGTTTCTCTTATTTTTTATATGAAGTACAGATTTTTTTTTTTTGTCCCACCTCCCTTTTGCATGGATTTGTAAAATCCACATTTTTCCAAAGGTATTTTTTTCTCCTTTACATCCTATACTTCAGTTGTTATGATAACCTGCATACCTAATATGCAGACAAGTGCTTTATTGTGACTTTTTAAAAAATGCTACTTACTTGAGACAAGCTGGTGATTTCTGTTGGCTCCTCATTAGACATCTTAAATCTCCAAGAGGCCATGACAGTCGATGTTCTTCAAGAGTGGTCTCTAGGCAACAGGATTCCAGGCAGAAAGACACTGAGGAGGACACAAAGGGAACAGAACTATGACAAGACGCTGAGTTTGGGAAAAGGAAGAATTTAGAGGAAATGTAGACATATTTGATATATCCTAGGATCTTGGAGAGAAGAGTTAAAAGGAAAATTTTTAATATATCACTTATTTATTAAATTAGACTATGGGATTTTAAATTTTTTATTCAGGACTTGTTTAACTTTTTAATCAATACAATGTAATGCTCAATAACGTACTCTTAAACTATAATTTTGATTCAGTTTTGATCATATACCTCAAATTATCTTTTCCTTTTCTAAGAATGAAATAAGTGGTTAAAGAAAGAAGGACTTAAATATTTGAAAGTATGTCCCACTACTCAAGAACAGATTCAAAATTATCTCACCAGTATCCTAAATAAATGAGGTCTCCACGTATTCTCTCCGTTATAATAGTATCTCCAACTGTTTTTAATGGTGATAAAATTACCCTACTAAAATTAGACTTACTATCATAGAGACTGATTTTTTGTGGATTCCAGTAAATCTCTAAAATTGAATCTTGTGAAAAAAAAGAATATTAAACATATTATGAGTTCCACCCACTTTTATTTTCCTTATCGCACCTCCATCCGGAATCAAGTATAAAAAAGACACTTTTTAACAAAAGCAAATATATTCTGACCATATCTGTAGAACAGAATATAGGCATTTGGGCAAAAATAAACTGACACATGTGAATAAGGAATAAAAAGAAAAAATTTCATCATCAAAAATATGCATCTACAGAAGCAGAGCTCTACCTGTTCCACATATGGTATTAAAGATAAGAGAATTTAAATAAAATGTCTTATCTTAGGTTTAACATTAGCTACAGCTCACTAGTGTATTACAACATAGAGACAAATGATATGAAAAAGAAAATATATTTGGAGTTTAATGTATTATAAATTGACTTATGACACCTTTTTCAGGAATACAAGGAATGGGACCGCTCGAAAAGAAAAGATACGCACTATAATGTCTCATTCTTATAGGTGCAAAGACCAAAATAAATTGTAAGGGCCAAAATAATTTAACTATTTTCTATATGCTGGAGGCTTACAGCATGAAATAATCAGTGTGCAGGAAGCACATAGTGACTTTAACTTTCTTTTAAAGTGTTTAAATTCATAAATAACTTGTTCTTCTCTTATTGCTCTACACATGTAACTTAACTCTTCTTGTCAAATTTTCTGTATATTTTCATCTGCTTCCTGACTACTTCTAAAGCAAACAACATTCATATCTCCATTTGATCTCTTTTGGAAAGACTAGGAAAAAAACACAAACAAACAAAAAAACCAGTTATCAAATTTACACATGACCACTGAATTCTGTCCCTGCTGCATTTTGAACTGGGGAGGAAATTATCCTTGCTGTCTTTGCTTTCTGAACACGAGTCTTTAGTTTTTTGCCTTCTTATATATACTGTTCTAAATTTCTAAGGCATATCATTGGATTTCATTATGTCTTGCATGCATAAATCAATACTTTATTTTTTAATTTAACTGGATTTTTAGGATGCAGAGAATATTTCACTATTAATGTGTGTGTGGTCTTGGATTACCTGGTTTTGTTATTACTTTTATTTTTCTACTCAGATATCATGCATATTCCTTTCTACCCTAAGCCACTGAGGTACTAGCACAAGCCAGCCAAGATCCTTGGCTATGTGTTTTTTCCACATTCATTAAAATATACTTTTTTGTTGGCAGTTTTAATAATTCTCATCATCTCTCTCTCATGGTGCGCGCTTCATCTTCAGTACATTTTGCAGACCATCATTAATTCTTACAATGCTTCTGAGAGGTAGATAAGTGGGTGTTACTAGTCAGATTTCCATTTAGTCTAACTGTGGGAATCCTTCCATCAAGATAACAAATGAAATTGGGACCCATTATCTCCACTGTACAGATGAAGAAAATAAAACTTAAGTGGTGAAAAAAAGATTAAGTGGTGAACCAAGAGGAAAGAGAGCCTTGTGTGAACAGAGTGAAAAAGCTTTTTCAATTCCAGCTCTCAATCCTGGGTCTTTAGTATTTATCTGGTTTACAGACTCTCTTGGCTAAGAAAAACAAATGCAACCTGTATGTGATGCTTTAGAGAGTTCTGTATAAAACTTTTCCCTAAGAATTACAAGACATAATTCAAATACAAGAAAAACATTGTTTAATAATCATGTGATTTGTTCACCCTATATTTAACATTAGGAAATGGGAGAAGCATCTATTCAGAACAGCCCTTTGCCACCTTATTGTGTTCTGTGGAAATACGTCAATTACTAGGATTTCTTAGAGAAAATGACCTTCCTTTTCTTTCAATCAACATTACATAGAACAAGCATGATGCTACATAGATAAGCAAAACACAACTCTATCCCACTACCTTTTTACAAGAAGCTTTTCCCCTCTGATGGCTGAAAATCTGGTACATCTGTGATTTTTCAGCTCACTCTTAGCCCACAAGTTTTCTAAAACATTCTCATTTGGAAATTTTAAATGCCTAATCTGAGATGTCAGTAAACATTTTAGACTTCAAGCCAGGCTTCTCCCCATCTTCTAGCTGAGGTGGGTCTTCATGGAGAGAGGTGTGTCCAATTGCTCTCTTTTCCCACCCAGAAGTCCCCTCCCACCAGAGTGAGAGCTATGGGAGGGCAGAGAGAAAACGAGGGCATAGAAAAGTTCTGGTTCAGTTCCTACTTAGCTGGCTTCCTGCGCTCTGCTGGGCCCCTCTGACAGCAGCCCCCTGGATGTAGAGCTTCTTCCCTGCTGGCTTGGTAGCCTTGCTGGTATCTAATTCATGTGGACACTGTTTCTTCTTCCCTGCACCACCTCCTGGCCTCCCATCATCCTCTGCACACACACTCAGTGGTCCCCCCATCGCAGCCCCATTGTTCCTGTTGTCTCTCAGGACCTAGAACAGCTCCCGAGCTGGCTCTTTATCCCACTAGGCCCACATCTGGTCCACAGATAGACAGTCAAATTCCTGGCCTGCTATGGACCGCATATTTGCATCCCTCACAAAATGCATATATAGAAGCCCTAACCTCCGATATAATGGCGTTCGGAGGTGGGGCCTTTGAGAAGTGAGTAGGTTTAGAAGAGGGCGTGAGGGTGGAGCCTCAGTATAGGATTAGTGCCCTTCGAAGAAGAGGAAGAAATCCCAATTTTGCTGTCCTGACAGGATACAGCAAGAAGGGGGCTATCTGCACGGCAGAAAGGGGGGCTCTCCTCTAGCACCAAATCTGCTGGCACCTTGACCTTCGACTTCCCAGGCTCCAGAACATAAATGTCTGTTGTTTAAGTCACCCAGTACGTGGCATTTGTTAAGGCCGTCCGAGCAGACTAAGACACTGCCCTATATTTGACTGAGTGGTAAATTCCCCAGACGCAGCCCTGTCCCCTCTCTGCACTACCATGGACCCTTCCTCCAGCCAGAAAATACTGCACTCTGTTGATTGTTCCTCCTTTTCCAATTTTCCTTGCCATTGTTCCAGAACATGATTCTTCTTGTTCAGCCATTCTGATCTGCTCAGTGATGTTTTGTGCATTCAGACCCAGCCGCTTTTCCCTCATACAACCTCCTGTTTAACTGCCCGGCCTCACTCACAAATGCCTTTAGATCCCGCTCTGCAGGGGTTTGGCAATGTCCCAAATGCATGGTGTTCTCCCCTTCTCCAATGTCTTTCTCTTACCTTGCTGTATTAGCTTCCTAAGAGTGCCACAGCAAATAATCAAAACCTGTAGCTTAAAGCAACAGAAATTTGTCCTCATGGTTCTGGGGGCTGAAATCAAGGTGTCAGCAAGGTAACGCTTCCTCTGGAGGCTGCAGGGGAGAATCTTTCCTTGTCTCCTCCAGTTCCTGGTGGCTGTCAACATTGCTTGGCTTATGCTCAACCCTCTGTCTCTGCAGTCACATTGCTTTCTTCTCTTCTGTCTGTCAAATCTTTCCTATGTGTCGTTTATAAGGATACTTGTCAATGGATTTAGAATCCACCCATATACTCCAGAGTGATCTTTTGATCTCAAGATCCTTAATTTAATTACATCTGGAAAGAGCCTTTCCAAACAAGGTAACGTTCGCAGATTCTAGGAATTAGGACACAGACATACGAGCATCTTTTGGAAGACCACCATTCAACCCACTACACTTGCCATGCCTTTCCTCACCTCTTTTGCAAACTCCCAATTGGTGTCCCTCTCTCCATTCTTGCCTTTTGTAATCTTTTTGTTATTTTACTGACTTCCTCCTTGCCACTGACCTCTCTGCTATATAGTCACCCCTTTACCTTGGTTTTCAAGGTCCTTCGTGAGCTCACCCCAGTTTAGCTCTCCAAACTCATTTGCAACCATTAGTCAAACATCTTTCTGTCATCAAAACTGTGTACAAGACTTACTGTATTGAACTGTTTTCTCTTAAAATAAGCCCTGCTCTCTCTCACTTTCTCACAGGTTGCTTTATCTTCCTGAATACTTTTTATGTTTTCCTCCTTGACTAACTCATCTTTCAAAGCACATTGTAGTGACCACTTCTTTCATATTCCATAATATTTTGCTGTCTGTCTTCCTTCCCTAGTAGCATTCAAAGGAGATACCTTCTGAATCACTGTTGTGCCCACAGCTCCGAGATAAACACTTGAAGAGGTACTTCATCCACAAGTGACAAACATATGAAGAGACATGGTCCTCATTCTTTTCTGAGAATTTATCAAGTGTAAAAGATCTTGTAAAGCTGATGTCAAATTTAGCTGCTTGAGATTTCAAACCAAATGGAAATATATGACACAAATGACATATGGGAACTCAGTTTGAGATTTAATTCAGACATTTTTATTCAATAGAGAGCATAAAATCAATATTTACACAGGGGCCTCTTTAAAGATCCACATTTTGCTTGAACATAACATTTAGGGGCCTTGATCTTAAAGTGATTTATCCCCCCAAAAGCAATGATTAGTTTTACATTATCATGATAGCATTGTCAGAGGCACTATGCATGCCTCTTTCTCATGTTGGTTGACAAGAGCCACACTTCACTGAGTCCATGGCATTTTAATAACTTGAACTTAAAATAGTAAAAGACCAAATTATACTTCTTAGCCTCATGTGGTGCTAGACCTTCCCTTAGGGACTAATATAAGAAGCAATCTACTCACTAATAGCAGATGGGGGAAAAAGAGGTCAAGATTTATAGAACAGAGCCAAAGGTTCTATGATCATTTTTCTTTTTAGGCGTGTTTCTCACACTCTTGCTAACTCATTTGCTTTTTAAAATTAACCTGTTTTTAATAGAATACAATCCGAATTCTTGTTAAAGGGTTGATGTTATGTATTGTGACTTGAGTGATAGAAGATTGATGAAACAATCTTTGAAGTCATGCACTGGTGAATTGATTGGCGTAATCCCAAACTGTTTACATAAACTAAGTTATTGGTGTTGTTCCCCAGAATATTTATGACTTGATTTCCTGATGAGGGTATGTTGGTGAAAAGGGGCTCATTTGCAAACTAAATCTGAGCAAATGTGTGACTAGTTTTAAGAACCAGTCAAAATTATTCAGACCGTTGACTTTGATTTCAAGTAAAGAAGAAAAAAATATGAAGCTTTGGCACCAGTGCAACTTACTCCGTGTAACTGAATTGACTATTCTTTTGTAACCTTTCTACATCATCAAAACCAAGTAATGAATATGTTAATGTCCAATAAATACCTTTCATTACCAGCAGATATTTTCAAGTTTGTCATCCCAGTGGACCCTGGCAGTTCAAAAATGGTTAGGAGAAATGTGAGTTAAAGTTATAAATGGCAAAAGGAAATGAAGATATACCATTCCATTAAGATTCACTTACATCTGCTAGGAAATTGATCTTCCATGCTGAATGTTGGTTATGTTAGCAACGGAACAGGACGTTGGATAAATAATGAGTCTGAACCAATTTGGCAAATTTCGATTGCTGGACTAGTTTTCCTCCCTATTTGGGAAGCACTGATCTGCCTGTTTTTATAGTCAAACATATCTTTTAATGGTTATCTATGAGCAGACAAGATTGCAAACAATTGTGCAGTTTCTATATTTCTGTAACATTTTGTTAATGTTTTACTAGCTTTGCAATATACCATCAGAAATATTTTTCTATGTTGAATATTCATTTTGTACACTCATGATTTCTTCCCATATTTTAAATGCATTTAGCAGACTGAGAATATGAAACAGAATGAGGACTGAAAAGAAAATAATAGTAATATTCATAATGATATTTCTTCCATTTTATCTCTGTAAGTGGATATGTTTTGACTTAAGTTACTATCTCTTTTCTGTTGAGAAATTGCTGCTAAAATCACTTCTGTTTCCAGCTCTACATATCTGAGTCCCTATCTGAGTCCATCTGATGTTTCTTCTTCCTAGGCTCCATCCTTCACCTCCTGAACCAATTTCTACTGAAACAGAAAGCTCTTGAGCAGCTTCGGACCTCTTTGTTACTGCAAGTCATTGATTTCCAACTCTGGCTCTATAGTAGCCCCACCAGTTTAACTTTAAAATTATAACAATATCTGGATCTGATTCCCAGAGATTCTGATTTAATTGATTTGGGTTAGGGCCCAGGCATCAGTAGTGTGTGTGTGTGTGTGTGTGTGTGTGTGTGTGTGTGTATGTGTGTGTGTGTGTGTGTGTGTGTGTGATTTACTTTTAATCTAATGTGAAACCCGAGTTGAGGACCATAGCCTTCACTCTGAGGGAAAACGGGATTGGCTGTCATATTCTTTACCAAATCAGGTGCACTATGGATCCCATTCAGCTGTGTAACTCGGGGAGCCTGATACCTTGGAAGTTACACCTGTCTTGGATTATAGTATTTCCAGGCCCACCACTGGACTTCCAGTTTGTTTCCTGAGTTGAAACTCCTGATGAAGTTTCATTTTGGTAACAAGATTCTTGTCCCCAAAACTGAAGCTCAGAGAGGTCAAGTCACAGAGCTCATTAGTGGATTTAAACTTCGTCATGCTAAATCCACATCCTGTGCTCTGAATCACAGCACCGATGCCTTAGCCAGGCTAGTTAGGCTTTTCTGTGGAAACAGATAAACCCTGAAATCTCAGTGGGTTAGCTCAACACCATTTTATTTCTTGACCTCGTAACCCACTCAGAAGTGTGGTTACCTCTCAAGCTGTGACTCAGTGACTCAGTCTCCTTCCATATCGTAGGCTCACCATCCCAGAATCCTTTGGTTGCAGTACCACAAACAGGCTAAGATAGTAAAAGGAGGTGAGGAAGAAACATTGAGTCCCAACTGACCTTGACAGGAAGTGATATATAACTCCCTTTAATATTCTGCGGGGGAGAATTACCATATTTTGCTGTGTATAATGCGCTCCTATGTATAATGATCACTCACATTTTTGACCCAAACTTTCGGGGGGAAAAATCTTTTGTTTTAATTTTTTTAATTCAAATTTTTATTTGTTTACATTTAGGTACTTGTTTTTTGTATTATACGGGAACTTCAGCATTTATTTTTTAACATATTATGATACAAGAAATTTTACGTAACAAATAATTACAAAACACAAGAACAGATACAAGGTACAAGAAATTTTATATATCAGTAACTAATTTCTGATATTTACACATCGTAGAAGGCCAAGAACTCTTTGTCGTTGCAAGTTCTGCATAAGTTCACCAAAACCGATTACCATATTCCAGGGTATTATTTTGCATACGGATATCGTTGATTTCTAGAGTTACACTTTTAACTCATAAACATAAATAAAATAAAAACATGTTTATGGATATGGAATTAGTACTACCCAGATATAATGCATATCCGTATTTTCCACTCACAAATTTGGACCAAAAAAAAGTGTGCATTATACACAGCAAAATACGGTAATCACACAGCCCCTCCTCTCCAGGACGCACAGGAAGCTGGGAAATATAGAGGAGCACGTGGCTTACTGTCTCTGCCACAACCCTACTGCCAGCACTCATCTGCCTCTGATGAATCTGTGGAATTAAAGATTATTATCCCCATAATCCCCTGATGCTGTGTTCTCCTTGTTGGATCTGTCTCTCTCTCTACCCAATCTGCATTACTTTAATCAGAAGAATCTTTCATCTACAGTGATGACCCACATTGTAATTTGTTATTCTGCCTGTCTACACTGGCAGTAATTACTTGTATAACTTCAGTTGGCCGTATTTTGCCAGGCTACCCCAACTTGTATTAGTTAATTTTTTTCTCCCCAGTAAGAGAACTGCCATTTCTCAGTCTAGTCCCCCTTGCTTTTGCCTGTGCTAACTGATGGAACAGGATGAAGTTTAACTGATTTCTGAGACATACGAAAGAGACGAAACTGGTGTGACACCACTCTGATGGTTCAAATCCAGCACAACTGCCTATAACTTGCACGGCAATAAGAGTGAGTAGCCTCCTGGCCTATGGCAATTTCAAAGAATACAGTGAAATATTCAAGCACGTTATAATAGCTGCTCCTAAAAACGCACAGAATCAATCCGATTTTCCAATGACTTATGCTCTTTAAAAACATATCATATAAGATATGTTCCAAACCAACTACTGTGTCAAAGCATAACCATTTTTACCAAGATCTTTTGAGACAAAACCAAAGTAGAAATAAGTAAGAACTGGCTACATGATATAAATGAGTACATGCAGTTATAATTATTTAGATAAAATATTTACTACTACCTGGATGATTATCACATCTCCACAGACTTGAGATTGTTGCTTAAACTGACAATAAATAAGGATTACTGAACAAGATATCTCAGAATTGGAAGTGATACAGGGGGAGAGATTTGTGTGAATGAATCCAACTTAAATTACAATTAGCCAGTGTTCGTAGAACTTTGTTCTTATGGACTGTAATTAATTATCACACTAAAATTTAAAACTCTTCTCATCTTTTTTTGCATCTTCATTAGGCTGAGAGTTCCACCTCTGCTTTGCTTTCCTTTCTTGACCTATAGCAGTTATGTTATTAAAGTGGAATTTCTGCTAATTAGTTGTGGTACAGAGGAGCTGGGGGCAGGGGGCCTCAGGCATTCATTCTCTGATACAATTAGATTTTATCTGTACAAAGACCTGGATCGGACGATCAGACTGCATGAAGCAATCTAAGCATAACTCACAGACTGTTATGTTTTATGGAGCTTTAGGGACATTGGTTTCAGAGAAGGACAATTAAGAGTTGATTGATTACACAAATAAAGCAAATCTCTTACCTATGCATGCTCTTTCTGCTAAAAGTTTATGTAATACAATATTAAAGAGTACATGTGCCTTTTATAAACATATTCATTTTGTAAAATACACTCAGTTAAAGTCAGACCAATATGCTTTGCAACAAGGGTAAGCAAAGTTTATCTTCTGCCTTCTCTACAATACTTTCAGGGCCTGACACTTCCCTTCTTTCCTATAGAAGATCAGAGCTTTCCTTCGTTAAAGGTTCCTTCTTTGGATGCAACAGATCTGGTGAGCTAAATCATACTGTAGTGTCACACATTTACACGGCATTGTTCCCTAATGGAATAAGCTGCCTCCAGACATAATGACTTTTAAATACTGGGAATGTCCAAAAGCTTTGGTGATTGGACATAGCACAGAATTACAACAATCCTTTAGGAGTTTGAACGTGACCTTAAGGCACCTCTGACGTTACCTTCTACGTTCTTGAACTCCCTCCTCCCCACCTTTTTCCCTGCCCCACTGCCTTGTCAGTTTCAGTCTTTCACCATGTTTTGCCCAGATAATTACAATGATCTTTTAATAGGGCGGCCTGGGCACAGTCTGGTACCCTTCAAAATCCACTCTCCGCATTCCCCTTGGACTGATCCATCTTATAGCTTTTGGCTTGTTTTCCATATACTCCAAAAAAAATGACCAACTTCTTTATTGTGTTATTGAAGACCCCCAATCGGCCCTCCAACCCCCTTCTTATTCTCCAGCCTCACCTCCTTATTTTCTCTTCCAGCAACTCTCAGCTTTTCATGGTCCCTTAAACACATCATGATATATTACATTCCTATGGAATTTATATGTTGTTCTTTTGATTTGAAATGTGCTTCTACTCTAATCCCCTCAATTCGTTTTGATTAATTCCTAAGCTTCCTTTAAGATTCAGAAGGGGTTACGGCCTCAGGAAGCTAGACTCAAGCACCCCCTCAAATACACATACTTGTATACACCCACACCCTTTTTCACTCACATATATCCTCACGCATACCTTCTCTCTACTCACACACACCCAGTATCCACTCTCTACACACGCACTCACACATGCCTGCACACATGCTAACACATCTGGATTGGGTGCTATCTTCTGCTGCAACTGAACATGGTCTGTGCTTCCCCCATGTCCCCTTAATGCTGTGTGTTATAATTGCATGCATGTATGTCTGTGGCTTCCCCAGGCTTCATCTTCCTTGAATCTCCAACATCATATCTAGGCTAGAGAAGATACTAAAAAATGTTTGCTGTTGCATAATTTATGATTCCTTCCAACCTTGAGATTAAATGATTTTATTTTTTTTTAAATAAAGCCTTCTAGAACAGATGGCCGCTAGGAATCCTCAGAGTTCCACACCTGCAAACTTGCCTCAAGTTACCTTTCTGACTTAGCGGTACCACTTCTACATTTAGGTGAAGCATGGACAGATCTGAGATTTGGAATCCTTTGTCTCTAGCTGTCCTTCATTCTTTATAATTATAGCTCACATCTATAAACTCAAACTTGGACCTGGACTCCTAATGATACAAAGTTATGTGTGTGGGAATACCTGTGTCATGTCTGCCAAACCCCTTGCTATTCCTAAATCCACCATCTCTATTTCCTTCTGTCTTTTCCCATTTACATAATTCAGGCCTGGGACAAACAATGACCCAAGCTGGGCCAGTCGCAATATTCCTGGCCGTGGCCAAGTGGATTGATCCAGAGCTGGGTCCTCAATCTAGCTGGACTGATCACATTCCTTCACTGGGATCGTATCTACTGAAATGAGACATGGTTGAAATCAATTTTTCTGTCACATATGATTAGAAGGCACAAAACTCAGAAGCTGGAGCTATGTAGAGGCAGCCATCTACAGTGAGAGACAATGACAGTGATGCTAGCATGACGATGTATTACTTGTGAATGACATGAAGAGTCACTAAAATGAGCATGAGACTCCATCCTATGAGGAAGTCAAGATGTGATGGTGCCGACCAACATCAGATGGGCACAGGTGAGGTTGTGAGCAAGGCCTCCCGATGGGTGTGACCAGGCAGTAGCATCGGGGTCTGGGAAGCCATGAGCTTGTGAGAATTGTGTGCAGATGATAAATGTCAGGACTGAGCAAATCACTGACAAGCCTAGAACAGGCGATCTCCCCGGCAGATGGTGATCAGTCACACGCTTGTCTCAGCAGAGCGTGAGTACTTGTTAGGGTCCAGGAAGAGCATCACAGTTGTTGGGTGGGCAGGCCAGCTCGTAATGTATAGTCTAGCAGTTGGCAAGGCGCAGGAGGATCTATTGGGTGAGACAGCATGTGGGCTCGCTGCCAGGGTTCTGTCATGCCTTCGTCGTCTGTTACCTGCTCCGGCAGTTACATTGGAAAGGATTACAACCTCCAGCATCCGCCCGAGTCCTATAGGAACCTTATTAAGTTTTTAAATGTCTAAGCCTGAAAGGTAACTGCTATTCTGTCAGGTCAATAACTGTGTGAGCTCCCATGTTTATTTGAAGCTCTCCAGGCTGGAGTCAACGGAAAGGAAAGCAGATTACTCTGAGGGCTCTGCATTTTCATAATCAGATTCAGTCTCTTAAGTCTTATATGCTCTCAGGACTTAAATCTCAACAAATAGACTTTCAGTAGAAATCCTTGTAGTCATTGCTAAAAGTACTGCTTTGTGACTTTTTTCCCCCTCAAAATATGATAAAAAGCTACAGAAAGAAAAAGAAGAAAAATCCTGTCTAAAGCAATCATTGTAAGTTAAGGTAATTAGCTCTGTGTGAAGTTTCAGCAAAGGTTACTTCAAAAGGGTGAACTGTGGCAAAGCATTAGAAATGAGAGAATTATATCTGGAAGTAATTGGGAAATTTTAGGTTTGGAAGGCAGAAGGCAGGGAAACCTCTATGCGGGGGCTGCTTCTGTTTAAATCTAGCTTATGATTGCATGTCTCAGAAAGTCTTCATTTCAACACATTTTTATGAACTGTCTATTGTGCAGCAAGGGGCAGTCACCCACATGGAAGACATTCAACCCTCTGGCCTCTCACTTACTCCCCAATTCAATCAGTCACCACGTCTCAGAGCTTCAATTTCCCAACCATTCCATGAATCCTTTTTCTCCTCTTCTTCTCTGCTTCTCAGCAAGACTTGGTTTATTTTTTACATGCCTAGTGTTTCCTAGCATATCTGGCAGAGTGAAGAGACTCCACAAACGAATGCTGCGTGAATGAGAGAATGTGAGCAAGGCAGTCCACTGCAGTATAAACAGCTCTGGGGTGGAAATCGGGACCACTGAGGTCTATTCTATACTAGGAAAAAAACTAGAAGACATATATTTTAGCCTCTTACAGATTTGGTTTTCTTGCCCGTAAAATAAGTGGGTTGGATTCTATTTCACAAGACCGTCCTCTGGGTCAAAAAACTGTATATGCAACTAAGAAGTATTAAGAAATCATTACTGCTCTTTTTAGTTTATTACATTCATATTGTTGTTTTAAGAAAAGAAACAATTCTCTTTTGCTGAGTAGGATAAATTCTTTAATTGTTTTCTTTTCTGAATCTTCTATGCTTGGAGATAATTGACCTTCAGAATCTCTCTTTGCTTACTACCCCATGTATGGCTCTAAAATCCTTCAAGGTACTATGTATCATTCAACTTTGTATCCCATCACTCAGAACGGTGCCTAAAACATGACAGATGTGCAATCTATACTGTATTTCATGAGCGTTGCTATCTAGTGGCAGCCATTTAGAATTGCAGACATAATGACAGGAATAAATCAAACACCACAAGGACATGCCATGAAAATTAAGCTGATTTAAGTGTGGGTCAGTACTACTTTTCCAAATATTGCTGTTAACTAAACAATGAAATTAATCACATCCATGTATATTGCACAAAAATGTTCTGGAAACTTTTGTAACTATGAATGATTGCATTTAGACTTCTACATTATGTTATGTTGTGCTATCTCAAGGTTATTTTGGCAACTAATCAGATAATGACACTTGGAATCCATACACCATACCGAACATATCAATATAATTCATGGAATCCTTACTCGGATTACTGTTTTCCTAAGTAAAATACAAACATACACACACACACACACACACACACACTAAAAATTAAAACAGGTTTTAATGAAAAAAAATTTAAATCATTTCTCTCTCATGTAAAGGAAATCCACAGACAGGCAACTCAGGGCTGATAGAGCATCTCCATATAGTTATTAGGGACACACATTCCATTCCATCGAACTCATACTTCCTCCATCCCTAGGCAGAATGTCCTCAGGAGACTAGACCTCAGCCATTACATTCATATTTCAGAAAGAAGGTTGGAGAGCAGATGAGGAGGAAGGGACAAAAAGCCCATTTCAGCCATCGGATAAGAAGTTTTCTTGAGTTATGTCACAAAATATTTTACTTAAAACTATCTTCTAGAAGGGGTAGAGTCAGTAAATCAGGTAAATTTATTCATTTAGAGAAATGTTTCTAATTTTATTATTCTGAGGATAACAGGGAAGTTACCTATAAAGCCCCAAGAAAGATTTATTGAGGGAAGTTATTAAGGAGAAGGACTAGCATGAAAAAAATGCAAAATAAACATCTTTAGCGTATCTGAATTTTATAGGATATTTTTGCAAGCAATGTAGACCTATTGGGAAAATCATATGGATTGGTGTTTCTATCTTCCATTCACATTTTACCCATGGGATTTTAACAATATTTATGCATAGTAATAATTTAACTACATGAAATTATAATTGTCTTATTTGATATATGTATAGACATATATGTAGCTAGATATAGATACAGACATACAGATACAGATACAGATAGTTCTGGAGTCCTATTGTTAATAATGGCAGTTATAAAATAATGTATTCTTAATATTGAAAATGATACTTCCTTAAGTTTGCTTTCTATTTTTACCATTCTGTAATGATTTAGTAAAGCAACAGAAAAAAAAAGTATCATATTTAAAAGAAGCAAGTCAAAGTTTTACTAAATTATATACCGTTAAAATTGCCAATAAGTTTAGAATACAATATTGGTTTTGAAAACTCATGACCATGAAAATATTGTATTACAACATTTTAATGCATTGGCCAAAAGAATGAATTTTTTAAGAAAATGGAATAGTCTGAAGAAGAATTTTGCCAAGTTCTACTTTTCTCATTTGTGCATTTTTACTTTCATCCCTACAGTGTGGAATGATATTTTTCTATTGCTTTCATTCGTTACACATGAATTATCATAAAATAAGTAGGACTGTTTAATATTCCCTTCTTGGTAAAAATATTAAAATGCTGTTCCTTCACTTTTAAGTATATTTTTCATTATAATAGGAAATGAACTCATTTTAAGTTAATTCTTTTAAAATTGTGGTCATTTTTTCCAGAAAACTTTCTTCTAAAAATTCTGCCGCTCATTTATGTACTCCTTAGAAACTCTTCATCCATATCAAAAGTTTCTCCTAATGGAATACTCTGTAATTCTGCCCTCATCTTTTATGGGCATCAAATATCTCTGTGGCCTTTTTTTATTTTCCTATTTTATTGGTACTAAAGTTATTAAATTATTGCACAGAATATTCATAAGTCCTTTCTATTACAGTTTTATAAAATGCTTTTGTAAATTGGTCATGTCAGAGAAGAAGGGAAACACTACAATGATTTTTTTTCATATCTACTATTTACCTTAAACATTATTTAACAGTAAAACCATGTCAACATGTTTATATTAAGTTACTGTGTAGCAGTTCTGAGTCTAAACGTGTGTTGTAAATGTTACTGTAACAATTGCAACAATACCAAAATCTTTTTTACTTATCAAAAGTTCTTTATGGAATGAAACATATTATCTCCAAGCCCTGTTATAAACCACAGTTTCACAGCATCATTAGAGCCACTACAAATACATTTAATATCTTGATTATAAAGTTTCTTTTTGGCACAAATTTTCAATTTCAATCAAAATTTTTCATTTTCAAGTGGTCAGTATCCACCCATGGAGCTAATCAGTACACGGAAATACATGCACCTACAAAGAATTTTGGAGGACAGAGAAGGATGTCTGCGGGGTGTTTTTCCTCCTGACACCAACCGATTCTCATGGCAACTGAATGTCCTACAATTCAATTGAATTCTGACACTAACTCCGTGTTCGCGTCAGACTCCACAGTTTTAAGGGCTCAGTCCCACAAGATGTGACCTCACTCCAGATACAGGTCACAGTTATTGAGTCCCCAGATTACCTACACTTCCATCCAACATGGCTACAAAGTCAGGGATGCCCACAACCTCTTCCTTTAGGTTTGATTAATTTCTAGAACAATTCACAGGACTCAGGAAAACACTGTACTTACTATTAATAGATCACTAGTTTATTATTAGGTTGATGCAAAAGTACCTGCCATTTTTGCAATTATTTTTAACCTTTTCATCCACAATTACTTTTGCACCAACCTAATATAAAAGATAAAACTCAGGAACAGCCAAACGAAAAGGACGCATAGGGCAAGGTATGGGGGAAGGGGAATAGAGCTTCCAGAGCTTCTGTGACCTCTCTAGGTTCTCTGCCCTTCCAGCAACATAGTGTGTTCACCAACCCATAAACTCTGAGCCCCATCATGTAAGGGTTTTTATGGAGCTTCCCTTGGGTGGCTATGATTGATTAAATCATTGGCCATTGGTGAATAACTCAATCTCTCACCACTGCCCCCTTCCCCAGAGGTCAGAGTGAGGCTGAAAGTTCCGACCCTCTAATCATGCTTTGGCCTTTCTGATGACCAGAAAATACGCACACCCTGAAATACATTCTTTCCAAAAATCAAATTCCCTAAATTTTTTTCAAGGTTTTTACGATGCCAAATTTCTCACATTAATAGCTTGACTCTTTCTAATAGTTGACTAAACCAAAACCAAATTATTTCTATACAGATAGGTTAGTTTGTTTATTGCTTCTTTGAATTAATAACAATAAAAAATGCTATAAAATTTATATTTGCCATGTCTTAAATAACTGATTTACAGTTCTTAATGGGTATCAAAGGATCAAGGCCACCAAAATCATGATTTAATCAAAAACCTAATTTAATACATCAGTTGCAACTTTATTATTAACCTCAAGGGCAAGCACTTTTGTTGGAGCTGCCAACAAGGAAGCAAAATGTGACTAATTTTCTATTTTCCACTGTTTAAAAAGGATTAATGAATATAAGTATATCCCAATTTGATATTAACAGTTTCTATAACACATACTTAAGAAACTCTATGCCTGGAATAATTGGGCTATTGACTGTTTCTGGAACATAAATTAAGTCCTCCAATTTAGACCTCTTATTTAGACCTGAAAATTACAATTATAAAGGAGGTTTCCAGATTGCTTTTAGTTTTCTTATTTGAAATATCTCCTTTAATAAATCTTTTTTCTTGAAAAAAACTTATTTATTAAGCTGCTAGGCTCTTCCCTTCTTAATTACGAATAGCAGCACATCCAGATATATCTCACATTCTGCTTTCATAATTTACTAACAAAGTTAAAATGCATACAGGAATATTTTAAAGGAGCCTATTGGAATTCTTAATGGTATTCTGTATTTGTTTGTTTGTTTGTTTTTAAGTGAGTGAAAAGGTCACAGAGAGAAAATCTCTTCTGAAAAGTACAAATAGAGGTTCACAATTCCTTGTCCAAAATCCTTAATAAACTCTGGAAAGTGAAGGGTTTGATATAGCTCCATTGGTAGCAAGACTGGACCTGAACAAACCTGGGCTTCTTTCTAGTCTCTGTGTAATCCACAAGTGTTTATATTCCCAACTTTACTGCAGAAATATAAATGTGCTGTGCTCAGGATGCTTGCTCTGGGAGCATTATACAATATACAACGTATTACTGTATTCCCTTTCCAAAACCTGAAAATTCCTGACTTATGAGACATGTCTGGTCACAAGGGTTTAAAATAAGAGATTATGGATGTGTCCTAGAAAAGTATACAATGAATGTTCAAAATGCACTAAGAATAATGCCTGATCTCGTAAGCGATCCATGAGCACAGATATTTTATGACATGAAATTTGGGAGGAGAGTCAGATAAACACCAAACTGACCTTCATGTCATTAAGAAAACTGGGGTGGGGGGTGGGGTTAGCAGCTACAGTTGGAACCCAGGCAGTCTGGCTTCCAAAGTCAAGCTCTTAAACCACATGATTTTTTTTTTTAATGAAGATTTATCCTGAAAGCCTCCACAGTCACAGCAGAGTGAGACTGAGTTTCTGAGCTGAAAGCATGGGGATTCTGTGAAAGGTCATACCCATAATGGGTAAAACCCCAGGCTCCAAGATACTAGAAGCCCAGCTGATACTCCACAAGTATGAAATTGGAGCACCCTTTTAAAAAGAAAACTGAACATCCTCCAAGAAATAAAACTATGGGAACTGACCTCAGGTGAAATTCACATGTCTAATGCTGACCTTGCACACTGAACTTCCAAGCAGATATTTAGTGCCTGTTTTAAAAATAAGAGGAGATTCAGGGATCACCAAAATGTCAAATATGGAACAGATCAAAATGAACAATCAATAAAATGAACCTAAATAGGACAGAGGAAATACAAAGAATAAAGAAAATTTCAAATAACTTATCATTAGTACCTTCAGAGATTAAGAGAATAAATAAAATTACATCCATGAAAGCAAAACAAGACAGTTTAAGAAGGAAGGTTGTAACAGAGGATAAGATAGAGAGGCTGGAAATTAAAAATATAATAGCTGAAATTTAAAAGCTTAATAAAACACTGTAAGATAAAGTCAGTGAAACTGCCAGAAAGTAGTTCAAAAAAACAAACAGAAATGAGAAAAATTAGAGAATTTATCCAGGAAGTTCAGAGGCTTATTTCAAAATAGGCTTCCAGAAAGAGAAACAGAGAAAATGGTGAAAAAGAAATTATTAATTTATGGAATGGCTTCAAGAACAACATGAGTCTCAGACATGAAAAATCCTAAGGGCCTGGCAAAATAATTTGTTCAAAATCCAAGCACATTGTGGAATTTCAGAAGACTACCGTGTTTCCCTGAAAATAAGACCTAACCGGAAAATAAGCCCTAGCATGATTTTTTAGGATAACATCCCCTGAACATAAGCCCTAATGTGTCTTTTGGAACAAAATTTAATGTAAGACCCAGTCTTATTTTTTGGGGAAACATGGTAAGAGTAAAAAGAAAATGCTAAGAAATTCAGAAAGAAAACAGTATCACACAAAGAAAAGTAATTAGAATTCTACAAGAGTTCTCTATAGCGGTACCAAATTCTAGAAAACAATGAACAATGCCTTCATATTTCTGAAAACTAATGTCTTTCACCTTAGAATTCCATACCCAGCCAAACTATCAATTGAGTGAGCATAGTATTAAGTCATTTTCGGGCATGCAAGGACTCTTAAACATCTATCTCCCTTGAACCTTTCTTTAAGAAGTCATTTAAGAATGTGCTTCAGCAAACAGGGTAGTTCATCACAAAAGAGCAAGAATGGGGTCCAAAAACTAGACATCCACAGACCATCAAGCAGGTCTTAGAAACAGTTCCAGATTCAAAAGGAACCCCTGGAGTTGGCAGGTTACAAGGGAAATCACCATGGGAACAGAACTGATAAAGTAATTGTTACTGTGTTTGAGTGTTTTAAAATAACTGATCATTGTTTTAAAGTTTTCTAAGAATTTGGAGGGGAACAGGAATAGCAACAGGTATATGGAAAAATGGGAATTCATGGAAATATCTTTAAAAAATTTGTGTGAGATAGCCATGGTACATTACTTGGCTCAGCAGTAACATCATGGTACTAAAAATATTGATGACTAATTTAATGAAAGATAAAAGTTTTTCCGAGGGATATACAGCTCCAAAACTGTAAGATAAGTCACTAGAAATATGTAAAAATAAAAATTTCAAAAATAAAGGAATGTAATAATTTTACTGACAAATAGGAAGAGAGATACTAAAAAATGTCTGAAAGAGTTGAAAATGATTGCTTCTGGGGAGTATACAATTTTTTCTTTTTTCCCATTCTACAAGATAATCACTGTCTATATGTTCAAAAATTTGACATGTAAAATTACGATTTACCTCATTACTGGTATTAGTCTGTTAATACTTGCCTTTTCATTTGTAGTATTATTTCTAAGTTAACCATGTATCATGAACATATCAATCCATGTGGACCTCATCACCCTTTTCAATCATTGTATACAATTCATTCTCTGATGTATCATAGTTTGTTCTTTTTGTCAATCCCCTTTTTATGGACACTAGGGTGTTTCTGATATTTTTGCATGTAGTAACAACACTTGGATGAACATCCTTGGTACCGTTTTTGTGCGCACGTGGGCTGTACTTCCTTAGGAAGCATTGCTATAAATGATAATGCCTGTTGAAATTTTACATTTTGATAAAGATTTCCCTGTTACTTTCCAAAATGCTGAACAAATATAGACTCCAACAAATCATATTATCTACACATAATGATAATTTTGACTCTTTCGTGCAGTATTGTTTTTTTCTTTCTGTAATTTCCTTGCATGAGAAAAAACTTTCTGGACAAAAACATTAACATTGATAAAATAGAAGTTTTGCTTACATTGTTCCTGAATTTAATGAAAATACTGTTTGCCATAATTGGTCTCTGTATAATTTTTTAAAAATGTTTGGATTCCTTTGTTTTGTTAAGAAAAAAATTGTAGTTCTACTTTATGAAGAGTTTTAATTAGAATAAATGTTAAATTTTATTTAATGTTTTGGCATTTATCAAGTTGTGTTCATTAAATGCATACATTCTACAAAAAATAGATAAATTCTTTGCTGTTTAAGTACACAACAGAATGGTTTTTTTAAATTATTATTTTAGAGAGCATATCTGGAGAATTGTGCTTTGCATAAATACATGAATTTTTAAAACCAGAATCTGAATGATGGGTTTACTGTTCTGGAAGAGGATTCCCTAAAGGTTTATAACTCTTTTCTTCTCCATTGAAATACTGTTAACTGATTCAGAGAATTATCTCTTTTTTTTTTATTGTTAACATTATCTTTAAGAACATTTGTAAAGAAGCACTCATCATATAGTCATTGAGCTGTATCTGAAAGACTGAAGAATCCTACGAGACTTTTCAATAAATGTACTTTTGTTTTTCCTTTTTAGGGGCACGGCAATTGCTGGCATCGTGTTTGGAATTGTATTTATCATGGGTGTCATTGCTGGAATCGCCATATGCATCTGCATGTGCACGAAAAACAGCCGCGGGACCAGGGTGGGGGTCATCCGGACCGGTCACCTCAGTGCCGCCACCTCCTGTCCTGGTAAGCAAAATGGCTTACCCCTTCTCAAGGAAAAGTCCGATGTCTTAGTTATGCTAATAACTGACTCCTCGGGGAGAGGAAACATTAATGACTCACTGGAATAATCTCCAAGTATGGAGTGTATTTCTAAATCAATGTAGATTGAAACTCCAGCTTTCAATAGAGATTACTTAGCTCTAAATAATAAAATCTACCTCAGATTTGAAGAGATTCATATTTTCAATGATTGTCTCATTGATTACAATTACCGATCAGCCAGAGTTAAGAGAAACACACAAGTTACACCCACTACGTCTATCTGCCAGTGAGTTCTGACAAATATTTGTAGAGAAAGCATGTTACATGTCTGAATGAGCTGACATCTGATTCAATAGTTATGTATGTTTTGAGAAAAAGGATGGAAGAAAGTTTTTATGTACGCTCCTTATGCAAAGAACACAATTTTAACATAATATTAAAATTCTCAACGAAGAGCAAAGGTGATATATTAATAATTTGATAAGAGCATCTGCTAGAAGTTCCACATATAAATATGACTCCATAAAGAAAATATTGAGTTTTGCATTAGGTGATTTCAATAGTGCTTTCTAAGTCAATCTGTATATGTACAATTTGACATATAAAAAAGAGTCAAGTTCTAAATTTAACACATCCTTAGGAAGATAATTTCCTATTCACACTCATGTCGTTTCTCTCAGTCCCTACAGAAAAGGAGAGGGTACCTTCTACGTGCAATCTGTCTTCTGTATCAATTCTCTAATCCTTCCTTCCTTTTCTAAACTTTTCCCTATCATCTTCAATTTGAGGGAGCAAATTTCAGATAAATGTGAAAATAACAATTTCTCCTGTTCCTCCTTTATCAGTTCTTCCTCTTCTCCAATGTTCATGTTGGAGTGCCTTAAGGCTCAATCTTTTCCTTGGTTATATCATTTGGCCTCATGGTATTAAGTACCATTTATATGCTAATGCCTCCCAAAGTTATATAATCGCCATTCCAAACCTCTTTCCTGAATTACAGTTTTATCTGATCCCTCTGTCTACTAGACATCCACCTCTTCGATACCTAATAGATATCTCAAATTTAACATGTCTAAAGCAGTACTTCTGACCATCACTCCAAATCCTCCTCGACTTGCAGCATCTGCCCTCCTAAATAATGGCATGTGTAGCTTTCCAATTGCTCAAGTCAAAAATCTTAGAGTCATCCTTGACTCTTCTCTTTCCTTCAAACCTACATGCGATCTACCAGGAAAACTTCTCAGCTCCATCTTCAAAATCGATAAGGTATTTGACGACTTCTCACAGTACTCACTGTTCCTTTCCTGGTAGAAGCCACCATCAGCTCTCACCTCTATTATTATAATAACATCCTAACTCCTCTCCCAGCATCCCCCCCTTGACCCACAGGGTCTATTCTCAACACAGTAGCCAGAGTGAACCTCTTAAAATAGTGGTCAGATAATATAGCTCCTTTGCTCAAAATCTCTAATGGCTTCCCATTTCCCCCAGAGGAAGAGTCAGAGCCTGTGGTTCCTCATTTTATCCAAAGTAAAAGGCAAATTCTTTACCAGGGCCTGTAAGGCAATATATGATTTGTACCCCTTCTTTCTCTAACCTCATTTCCTCTGCTCTCCTTTTTGGCACTCTGGCTCCAGTCACACATTTTCCCTTGCTTCAAGTCTTTGATCAAATATCACCTTCTGAGTGAGGCCTGCCCTGATCACCCTAGTTAAAATTGTAATATGTCCCTTCCCACAGCAACCCAATCCTCCTTACTGTACGTTTTCTCCCAGAATGTTTTTAACCTTCTAACATACCATATAGCTTACCTAATCATTACATTGATTATTGTCCATCCCCTCT
The DNA here is from genome assembly GCF_004115265.2 of Rhinolophus ferrumequinum. Lineage (NCBI taxonomy): Eukaryota > Metazoa > Chordata > Mammalia > Chiroptera > Rhinolophidae > Rhinolophus > Rhinolophus ferrumequinum. The sequence continues at coordinate 93,852,449 of NC_046285.1, read as the reverse complement.
TTCTAGAATACTAGCTCCATGTGGCAGGGATCTTTGCCTATTTTGTTCACTACTCAATCCCAAGCACGTAAGACTTGAACTGGAACATAATGGGCACTCAGCAGATGTGGCTGAAGGAATGAAGAACACAAGTCATCACGAGACCTGAGTTAGTGATTTATCAGCGTCTAGGGAACTTACCTTAAATTCCACCCAAGAGTATTAGCTTTTACTCACTACAAAAGCAATTCACCATGTTGAATCTTCCCAATTTACTGAGAATATTGTTGGGGTTAGTGTGGGGTATAAGGAAAACAGAGGGGGAATTATTTGTCATTCTTTACCTCTCCCCATTTTTATCTGGTCAATCCATAACCCAAGAGAAAAAGAGACAGGAGTTAGACAGAGAAGTCAATTGGAGAGAAGGTAAGAAGTATTATGCAGATAACATTCCAGATACACTTTTGCTTGACCAAGAAAAGTGTATTTAAAAATTTTAAAACGTTTTTTAAAAAATTATAAAATTAGAATAGAACTTACAAAATATTTTAATGTAAAGACTTGTGCTTTGTTGGGTTTGAGGTTTCTATTTTATGTATGGAAACATGTTTTTAAAACTTTATAGTAGTAACACCATCTATACTGGCAGATCACAGATGCATGTTGCATTTTTAGTAAATGCATTGTTCTGGGAACTGAATAATGCAAGAAATATAATAAATCTTTTGGTAGAAGCATTTTTACTGCAAAACGACTAGGTCTTCGAAACATAATATGCTTAATTACTTCTCATTTCCCTCTCGAAGACACTAATTAAGCTTTTACTTAAAGGATAGGGAAACAACATAGAGTAGTACTGAATGCTTTTCAAAATCTTTCATGTGTGGAAATATAGAACATTTTTAATTCACATTAATTAACAATGTGATAATTGAGATAACCCAAGTTACTGTATAGTCCCACAGCCTAAAGGCTACATAAGTAAGTAGAAAATAATTTAGTAAAGGTTATTTCATCCATTGGTGAAAGCACTCAGTGGGAAACCCCACAGTGAACATAATTACTCTATACTGGGAGGAGATTACGAAGAAAATGTAATCTGCCACCCCTGGCCCTTTGTTGAACAGTGACTTTCCAAAATTGTTTTTTATTCCTGCCATGTTGGGTAGAATGAATGAAGTTCTGTTTAATTACAATTATTTTTAAAACCATCAGTGTAAAATAATAATAATTTACCAAGTCTTATACTTCTACTACGTTCCAGAACTTCAATGTAAACAAAGAAAATTGATCATATTAACTCTTTTTTAGAAATAAGTTTAGATGATATGCACCTGAAAGAATATAGAAAGACCATAACAAAAGGCTTTGCAAAGATATAAATATCAGCGAAAGGCAAACAAGGGATTTCAATATTATCAAGAAAATTAAGATTTGAAGTACATTATTGAGTCCCTCAATGACTGATTTATGATGATAGATGTGTGTGTTTGTGTGTGTGTGTGTGTGTGTGTGTGTGTGTGAGAGAGAGAGAGAGAGAGAGAGAGAGAGAGAGAGAGAGAGAATGGAGAAGGAGGCGGAGGTTCTTGATAATAGAAAAATGCCAAAGGATACATGTAGAGAGGAGATGTGGAGTTGGAAAATTGTTCATTCTAAAACCATCCTAAGAAAGGCTTAGAACAAGAATCATCCATTGATGCTAAATCGGGGAGGGGGCCAGGGAAGATTGCCGAGGAACAGGATATTTGCTCTTAAAGTATCTACTCCCAGACATCTTGTTATAAAATTGGAGAAACTAAATACCATCTTGACCAAGAAGTTAAAATTAATATCACCAAAGAGAGAAAAAATGGACATAATATATCTCTGGGTGTTACTTTGAAGATGACATAGCTTTATCTGTGTAATGGTCCGGCTGCAGGTTCACAGCCTGAATCTTAGCATGAACAAATATCTATCAAATCCAAGTTGAGGAACATTCTATAAAATAACTGGCTTGTAATTTTTAAAAATTTCATTAAGAAATCAACACTCCATTTGCATCATTGAATTAACATATGAGGGCAACTTTATCAATATATATGCTGAACATGGGAAGACTTCCACGTACTACTCATCAGAGGATTTGGTGATATGAGGAAGGTCTCTTCTGATAGTGCCTATTTTCTTAGTGAGGTAAGAAGTGAGTCTTATGCTGAAAGTGGATTGAGGAGGTGTTTGTAGTTACAGAGAAAGAAAAAAGATGAAACAGTAATCTCAGAGAACAGAGGGGTGGCGGAATGCCTAAAGAAATGCGTAATTTCGGAGCATTGCCAATGGCCTCCACACTTAAGGATATGGTCATTCATTTAAAGTGAGATCAATCTGCATGACTGTGCATTTTTATCTAGCTAATTAAGCTCCTATATACAATTCAGGGTTAGCCAAAATGTTGGAGTTCACCAGGCAACGGGGAAAGAAAGGGATAAGAAAGTTGACAATAGATGCACAGAAATAATTTTAATGATGGACCATAAATTAAAGCAGAATAAAGACATGAAAACACAAAAAAGGTGATATCAGCTTAAATTTTTTAAATATCATCAGTACATTGGAAATGCAGTTCAGGTCCAAGATGTTTTGGAATGTGTATTCTAGAAATATAAAGAGAGGTGGTCCGATTTACAAAATGGTACCATTATGAGAAAAATATTTTTGAAGGCAAAAAGTCCAAGGGACTGAGAGGCAGGATTACATGTGTTTGAAAATGATTCAAGAAGATAATTCAGGTGATAGAAACAAACTTAACACTTCATGAAGTGGACAGTCTTCATGCAGAGAATTGTAAAATGGGCAGAAGACAGGCAGCTTTTATAAAATAAAGAATAAAGTTCGAGGAAGAGAAAAGTAGAAACTATCTGACTGGCTGGAGCCACATATAGTCAAACTTGTTTGGGTGGAGAAGGAACTAGGAAGTAAGTATAGAGCCCAAAGTTGGCTTGGTGTTTGGGAGTTAGCTGACTGGATACGTATCCTGAGTTTCTGGTCAAGCAGAGCATTACAGAGACATGAATGTTATCTAACTTCCTGTTTGCCCATGTGGCACACTGGACAGGAGGGGCTCCATCTTGGGGCTAGAAATTTATTTCAATATATGGATGTCCACATCACCAAAAATGATAATAGAAGTCATGATGCAGAGAAAGATAATGTGTCTCATGCTAAATCTTCAATGAGTGAGAGTTTGGGGCAGAGAGGACCACAGATATTGATAACAAGGAGGAGTGAAAAGTAGTATGATCTCATGGCACATGCTACAAGAGAGCTCACGTTTTTAAAGAGGAAGAATAGAAAATGGCTTGAAAAATGGCTGTGAGAATTATAGAGCACTCAGTGCACCTCCTAACCTTAAAGGATGTAGGATGTGAGAGACAAACAGCCCTTTCATAGTGTTACAGAGGAAGCTGTCCTCTCATAGAAAATCAGATTTTAATTGAAATAGAAAAGTGAAGTGAATATTCACTTCCACTCCGAGATAATGATCTCACGCATTCTTCTTTCTTCTCAAAACTCAAAAACCCCTCAGCCTTTCTCACTCTCAGCAGATGATTTCTCAGCAGATCTCACTTCTGTAAGAAAACAGACACAATCGGAAGAGAACTTCCTCATATTCTGAGCTACAGTAACGTGTCAAGGGATGAAAAGAAGGTGAGGATACAAAGGCTTTTCTGATGACAGACTTTGGTTCTGAGCACAGTGAAAGGAGCTATGGAAAGTTTGGAAAATTAATAGGCTCAGAAGTGTAAAGGCTCCAGAGTTAAAGATCTACAATGTAGGATAGTCTAGGAGCTTGTCTTTTTCATGGTGACTGGGGTTGTCTTGAGGTTATCTGAGGGGAAGGGGAATGACAGGTTCTAGTGATATCATTCATCAGGAACTGCATTTAGGCCATTGTACAGGAGAAATGGGCAGGACTGTGTTTGTGTGCTGGGGGTGGAGGCAGTGGTCTTACAGAAGCTCTGTGGGCTCTGAGTGGGGTTCCGGTGAATCACGAGTAGTGGGGTTTGAGGGAGGTTGAAGGACAAAGCATTCTCCCAGCAATAGTATTAGAAGTTGTCATTACAAAAAAGTCATGAGTGATAGAGGTGTTAGCTAACACTAAAGCATATTAAAAGATAAACTGGGGCATATTAAACATTTTAATAGTTTGAATAAAAATTGATTCCAATTGGGCAGACCAAAGAGGAAATGATTAAGAATAACCTGCCTTACACACAGAAAGTGTGGAAACAGAGAAAGGAAATTATTTGATTGGCTAGAGCTTAAAGCCAAGTTGGCCATTTGTGATAGTCTGTCCTTAGCCTTTTGATTTTGTAACTCCGAGGCATTTACAGGCTTAGATTTTGGTTGAGCCACCCCAGTCTAATAGCCTCCTTGCTCAATTAATTTAACAGGTAGTGATCATATTGCAATATATAAATGGATCAAATTAACACATCATACACCTTAAATTTATACAATGATCTACGTCAATTATGTCTCAATAAAAACATTTTTAAAAATACATTAAAAAAGTAATGTCATGGGATTCACCTGTCCTACCAGATATTAAAACCATTTAAAATCAACAATAATTAAAATGAGTTGTTCCTGGTACAAAAAGATATGCCCTTAGTCATTGGAATAGAGCATGTAGAATAAAATTTTACGAACTCTAAAGGAGAGATAACAAAACTGTGAAAAGTGAGGATTGAGAGGCCACATTTAGATAATTTGGCTTAACCAAAGGTTAGAACTTAGAAAAAATAAACTTTGATGCAAAAATATACCAAATAAAATAGCAGATGTAAGGAAACATTAAATATACAGATTTAAATGGAAAAACTCAAAAATAGATTGATTATATGTCAGATATCTGAAAAAGAAGACACATTTTTAAGCTTTGAAACAATACAGAAGAAATCAAAAAGATAAAGAACCATATATTTTGTTAGATACAAAGTTTTAAACTTCAATATGTCAATAAACTAAAAATAATATAATTAAGCATTTTGACAAAGAATTATTTTTAAAAAGTCATATGAACATGATATATAATTGTGTACACTTATTTATATCTGAATTATATCTTAATTCTAATTAAGATCCCAGTTTATAAATTATCAGTTGAAACAAATAAAAAATATCACCTAATATGAATTACAAATAGTAAACAAGATGTAAAACAATATCAAATCTAGCTACTATCAATGTACAGTAAAGAGCGATATTTTTTTCACTATTAAATAACCAAAATAGTAAGTGATAGCCAGTTAGTTGATCCCTGGAATTTTATTCTAAAGAACTAATTCAAAATAGTAAAAAGTTTATGTATAGAAGGATATCCATCACTCCATTATTTATAATAATAAAAAATTGTTAATCTCAAAACAAGTGAATGGCCACTTGAATAACATGCAACTATTAACAATAAAATTTATGAAGAACATATACCATAATGAAAAAGACTTTGTTATAATATAAAGTAAAAAAACATATACCATTTTACATGACTACAAGAATATAAAAAACACAAATGACCAGAAGAGAATACATAAAAACAATACTTGTTAAATTGTGATGACAACATTATGGATGATTTTCCTCTGTTCCAAAATTTTCCAAAATAATGTTGTACAGTTTTAATAATACCAAGCATCTTCCCTTTACATATGCTTTAGAAATGTTGGCCTGTGTGGATGAAAAACATTGAATTTCTTCTATGAGTTTCATAGCATCCTTAGATTTTGTAATATTGTAGACAACTATAATGATAGTAAGGATAAATGGCATGTTTGCTCTACTTAAATCAGAAAATTGGAATGTTGGTTATGAAAGAATTTCAAAGACAGCTGTATCATCCATATATCTTTTTAAATGATTTAACCTTTAAGGAAGAATAAAACCTATTAGAGTTAATCCGGAATCCTAAAAATTGATACTTTGATAAATTTGCTTCCTAAGGAAGCCTTACTATGTGCAAGAAAGAAAGCACGGTCCACAGTTATACAAGTCATTTCAAAATGACTTCTAGTAGCTATTACTATAAAAGATGTGTCATGTTTATTTCTTGATGGACAGTCAGTCCTCAAGATATCACTCTTTGGCATTGTACTATCGCTTTCTCAAAATTCAAAGGCTATATGAATGAAAGAACACTGTTTCATATCTTCGATTTTCATGTTCAACATGCAGCTGTATATACCATGGGGAATCTCACTGAAATGTCTTCCAGCAGTTTTTATGCAGATGGCAGAACATAAATGCTTTGTTACTGAGGCATAAAAAACACACTGTGGCTTCATGACAGCGAATGATGATGCAGGGTCGATCTGTAGAAACATTCGGTGTGTGCTCCACACGTGGGAGGCAGGGAAAAGTTTCAATATAAAACCAACTGAGAATCACATGCTTATAAGAAACAGTTCAATGGGTATCCAGCTGTAACTTCCCATTTTACATGGAGGCTGCATTTCTTGGCTTGGACAAAGCTTATTATAAATCTCTTCGTCTCAGTCCTCCTAGATATAAAGAAGCAAAGCAGTGGGTGTAATGCACTAGGAATGTGTGTTTAGACTCCACAGAGGGTTGTTCCATTTTGTTGTACAGAATAAAGCTGGGAGTAGCCCCACCTCCAAAGGTCTAAACCAGTCATGAAGAAGCGGTACACATCATTGCTGCTTTCTCCACAGAGTCGTGTCCTCCGTCTCAAGCCCTTAGTTTACTCAGCCCATTAGAGACTTGCAAAGCCTTTGCTCACCAGAGAAGTCCTTGGAGGATATCCTACCCCATTTTGTGTCTCCATCTTCCTCTTCTCTTGGCTGACTCAATTCTGCTTCCTCACGTCACAGAGTATAGGCAAGTCAGTGAATGGTTCGAATCATTAAGCTCCTGGTAAAGACAGCCAAGTCAAGGGGTCCAGAAGAAACATAGTTTGAATGTGCATGTAAGGTGGAGCCCAGTGTTTGTATGCGCATATTGATCAGAACACTATCATAATCTTATTGGTAGGGGCACAACTTACAAGCCGTCTTAGAGATAAGTTTGTGGAAAGGTTGCTTGTTCTTTCCTCCCATTCCAATGTTACAAGCCTGGCCTTTTCTTTTCTTTCTTTTTTTTTTTTTTTTCCATTATTATGACAGTAGTCTTGTGATTTAGGCTACATTCACAGTAGGCAATTAAGGCATGTCCATTCCAACTAGAATCATGATCTTGATGATGATTCAACTACTGGCAAGTCATCAGAGGGCTTGCTGAGGGTTTGCTCAGAGGTTGCAAAATGATTTGGTTTTAAAGACATGGAGTACTAATGGGCTACCTCTCTTCCAACCCTCAAGATGGGATTGAGATCAGTACACAACAGACATCCATACACAGTCATAATAAAGTATATTATATGTGATTTAAGAATATATAGAATATATTACACTAAAAATTAATTTAAGAAAATGTTCCAAATAGGATTTAGGAAACAAAATTCTTCATCCGATTTGCAAACCTACTTGTCCTCCTTTTACTTTTTTTTCCTTATTCCTGTAATGGCTCCCTGACCTTCCAAGTTATGGGAGCCCAGTATTGGGTGTCCAAAACCTTGACACCTTCTTTCACTCCCTACCCCTTTCTCCACCTCCCAAGTCATCACCTAAACACTCAGCTGCCCAAGGGCTCTTATGATTTCCCCCCCAACTGCCATGAGTCCCTCGTAACCCCTCACATATGCTTTTACATCATCTCACCTTTTCTTTCATCCACCTCAATCCATACTTCAGAGAGTCATCTTCCCAAAGCATGTTCATTAGCATATTCCAAAACCCTCCGATAATTGCCCATCACACACTTTTTATATGATAGTCAAAGCCCATCGTAATGATGATACCGTCAAATTCCTCCAAGTCTTTCCCATTTCTTTCCTTCATGTATAATACTTTTTGCTTCGAACAAAAATGTTCTCCTGCTTCTGTGCCTTTGCTCAAACTTGAATTATCCCATAGCTTCTTCTCTCTCTGGCCCTTCAATAACAAATTTCCAAGAAAATTACCCTGAGCCACCAATTCTAAATAATTTGGCCAAGGGCACCACTTTTTACAGCAGTAACTCTTTTATACATGTGTGTCCACACCCTGATAAAATGAAGATTTTTGCAGGCAAAAATTATGTCCCCTTCCACATTATCCAGCCCAGTGGCTCAAACACGGTAGACACTCAAATGTTTGCTAACTGCCTGATGCTGTTTTCCTTTCCTTTTTCAGTCCCACCGCCCCCCTATAATTATGACCATGAGATGGAATACCGTGCAGAATTGCCTCCTCCCTACTCCCTGACACCACAACCTTCAGCCCAGCGTTCTCCACCCCCTCCTTATCCTGGAAATTCCCAGAAACAATCCTCCCGGAACAGAATATGTGCCAATCTGAGATCTTTCCCGGAGTAAAACACCTACTCAAAAACAGATAGGATTTCTCTAAGAAATACTGTTTGGGGTCAAACAATATATCAAGTGGAATGTTCAGGCTAAGAAATACGGGGATTTTACCCCTCACAGAGCTGACCGCATCTGGAGTTATTATGTTTGGTTTGATTAGACAACATTTGAAGAGATCTGCTGATCAACGAAAACACATTCAGAGAAGAGTAATGAGATAGACAAAATGTCTGAAAAGCATGTTGCTTAAGGAAATTGCACTACTGCTCCTGGAAAAGAGAAGATTAATGTAAGACAGGAAAATAGCCACTATGTTCTATATTCTATGTAGCTTTAAAAGTCAGAACTAGAATTGTTCATTCCTTCATTCATCAATAAATGCAGATCAAGCGCATAAGAACCTACTCTGTGCCTTATACTGTTTGAAGCCCTGGATGGAAGTTGCAGGACCTTTGATTTCAGTATAAGAACAGGGAACTTTGATTTCAGTATAATAAAGAGCAATTGGAGATTTTGTGAAGTGCTCTGGTACCAAGACTTCAATGAGAACCTGTGCTGACTGTCGGGTAGTGACATGCTCTAGAAGGGATAGCTGAATCAAATGGCAGAATGGTCCACCGGGCACTCAAAAGCTCTGCTCATGTTTTAGGTAGGTATGGGGTAAATTTTTGTGCCTCCAAGAATGAATACAACTGGAGTTAACTGGAGAGTTAAACAGGATCAAAGGAATTCAATAGCACCTTGAAGCCAAGAACTCTTCAATGCTAGCTTCTGCCACCTAAAAATCATCTGATTTTAATTAGAGTATTATGACAAGGTTATTCCTTATTCCAACTGGGGGGAAAATAATTGTGTCAAGTTCCATAAGCAACAGATTCTTCACTCCAGATTAAAAGAGATTAGAAGCCAAATAGTCCCACGGGATTTTATATCAGGGAGTAAAAAATCTCAGGACTTGACCATGAAGATACATAAGTTTATAAAAGAAGAGGGAAATATGAAGTTTGGATTCTGTTCCATGTAATTCCATTCATAGGTAGCTTAGACAAATTTCTGTTTCTCTTTTGTGATATTTTGGTAATCTGTTCCCTTGAAAAAATTATAATTAATGGAAAGGTTAAGATATCAAATTGTTGCCTTTTGCCAAAATCCAAATGTTATGAAGTGCCTCTTTCGATGCAAAAGTTGTTAATAAATAGTTCTAATATGCTACATTTTGCTGTAAGTGACCTTAACATTTATATTTTTATGTTGGTCCTTTTCATGTATTTAAAATTTACATTGAAAAAATTTTGGAAATAGATGATGAAATTTTTGTATCACTTGCAATTAAATCTAAAATTTTGAATCCAAAATCATTATGATTCAGTGAACTCCCAAAACAATGCTAAGAATTTTACTGAATAAAACAATTAAAAGAAATATCTTAAGGTATATAGTGTCTATATTTGTAGATAGGAAATTTAGTAGCTAATACAACAAGCAAATTCTACTTTCAAATATATGGATCTGACTGAAATATGGTTTCACTGCCAGTGAGATCTAAAATCTAGATTTGTTTTGAAGGACTTACTTGATTTTCCTGATTTTTTTTTTTTAATGAAGATGCAATGCATTCAAGAGTTCCAGCCTATTCTAATGACTGAGATTTTAGCACAATTTTAACAGTGCTTTAATGTATTTCTCTTCTGAAAGTGTGATCAGACCCAATTACACCATAGCTATGCAACTCAAAGTGCCAGGGTCTCTGTGATTTTCAGAATGTTGGCTGCAAATGCACCATATATTTCTTAAGAAAAACAGAGAAGACAAGACCAGTGGAAATTGAATTCTCATCATCTTCACTGTCAATAAACATTTATTGCAGACTTCCTATGTTCTGTAAACATTACCCACATAGGAGCCATTTCAGTGCACATTGTCTCTCTTCTTTGAGAGATTTATGGCCTCCCGGAAGGTATATCACAGACCCATAGATCTACAATAGATGAGTATTTTTATTATTTGTATTTAGTGTCACCATAGCATAAATGTGCACATTATCAGTATAGACTTTTGGAGTTCACTGATTGTTTTCATACATGACACATGTTGGGGGAAAATAGTATATCATGTGAAAGCTTTGAATTATGGTTATTTAAAAACTAATGTATTTGCTGAGGCCAAAATGTTTACAATAAGCAAATAAAATGAAACAACCCATTATAACAAGCGTTACATTTTAACTGTCTTGTGTCCATTTTGTTTCACCCTCCGTTCCTGCTGATTTAAACTCTTCTGTACAAGAAACACAGGACTAGAGCCAAACAGATTTTTTTTTATTTTGGTATTTTTATTTATTAAATAAACAATGAACATTTTATCCAGATAGGTGAAGGTGTCTGGCCCTGAAATATTAGATAATTTAATCAAAACCAAATTTACAACATATTAAATTTTTTATACTCTGAAAACTAGAACTAATTAATACCAAATCCCATAAGACTTTCTCCAGTAAGCCTATTTCAATTTGTTTCCTCTGACAGGATACAAGACAAGCACCCGGTTTTCTTGAGTTTTAAAAGGATATTTCCTTTGTCCCACATGAATGACCAATAAAGCCATAAGTCCAATTGGCAAAGTGAAAAGTGGGTCGGACTTTTTTTTGAATCCTGTATCCTGCCTGTATGATTTAAGATGGACAACTTCATCTCTCTAAAATTCAACTTTCTGTTCTGGAAAATGTAAATCACATAATGGGCTTCATTGGGAAAATTGAGTGAATACATGCAAAATTCTAAGAATAATGCCTGGCATGTAGAAAATATTCCATAAATATTAACCAAAAATAAATTAACAAAAGAATAACGTAAGGATGGCAGCCTCTGGACCTGCAGTATGCGACACATTAGACACCAGTCACATGTGGTTATTCAAATTTAGATGAATTAACATTAAACTAAATGAAAAATTCACTCTCACTAGCCACAATTTCAAATGCTAGGTAGCATCATATGGCTAGTGGCTACTTTATTGGGAAGTGATGCTCTAGAAAAATCCTCTATGCAAAATGCAGTGAAGTAGCAGGAGGTGTTGCAGAAGAAGCCACTGAAGACGTGTCCAGGAGAAACTGTGGGCCTTGTCAGTTAATGGTGACGTCCGTCAGGATGATGTGTGAAGAGGCCATTGCTACCTGAGTAAGGCGATGATCTGTATGACAACCATGAGCCATGAGAAGCCCTCTCAGGCTCTCCTCAGGGCCAGGGGTGGGGCAGATATTACAGGAACTGAAGGGCTGAATGCAGTCGAGAGAACCTGGACGTGCCCAGGAGCTGTGAGACAGAACTACAGCCTATTGTCGGACTCTAATCAAGTCTGCAGCTGCCCTGCTCAGCTCTAGAAGCCATTGCAAGAGCATGCAGGGCCGTCCGCATCTTCCTAAGGTACAGCGCTGAGGTGTACTTACTCTTCTATTATTTCACAATCTTGTTCCTACCACCAAATGAATGCAGCACCCACCACTCATCCAGTCTATTCCCAACTGCTCCTTGTTTAGCCAAATTCATTTTGCCAGTGTTTGGCTGTAGCTAAGATAGGATCAGGCATGTATCACACTATATGAGTCCATCAAGCAGGAGAGCTCTGGGTGCTATTGTTTTATTTTTCACTTATTTCAAACAACCTAACACCAGACTGTCAGAGTCACATCACCATCTTACTAATCAGCAGGGAGGCTGCTAAGGACGACCAGATCCTTAATCAGAACCTGGTTGAAATGTGCAATTTTAATTATTTAATCACAGGCCCAAGCTGCAAGGGATGCAGCTGAAATGTGTAAGTTCAGTGCTCTTCTGGAACAACCCCACTGTGTGGTGTGGTTCCCTTCCACCTGTGTCAGGACCTCCCGAAAAGAAGAGTGTCAGAACTAGCTTTAAAAAGATCTTACAGGTGATTCTGATGGCCACCCTAGTCCCAACCCTGCTCTTCCCTCTTACGATATGTTAATGCAGAGGAAAGAACTAAGGCTTCAGAGTAAGACAGTTGGGTTTTTCTCTCTCTCATTTCTGTCACCTTCTAGCTATGTGTTCTGAGCCAATTAACAGAGTTTCCATAATCTCAGTTTATACAGAATCTGTGATTACCACCACTCTTGCCTGGTTGTTGCATGATTATAAACAGTACACGTAGAACATCTGTCATAAAGATTCTATCTGGATTGGTGACTCAGACAAACACAAAAATATATCCCTATGCTCTTTCTAAACTTTGTACCTCCATTTCCAAGCCTTAGCACTTCTATAAACAAGTGTAACAGTTATCCATTGCTGTGGAACACTCAGTGGCTTGAGACAACAGCATTTAGTATCTCAGTTTCTGTAGGCCTGGAATCTGCATAACTTAGCCGGGTCCTCTGGCTTAGGGACTCTTCCAGGCTGTAGTCATCTCAGTACGAACTGAGGAAGGATTTGTCTCCAAGCTCCCACGCATGTGTGGGCATTGACAGGATTCTATACCGTGCAGGCTTTTAGACTGAGGTCCTCATTTACTCACTGGCTGTTGGCCAGGGACCACCCTCAATTCCTTACCATATGGGCCTCTCCATAGGGCAAATCAAAATATGTCAGCTTGCTTCCCCAGAGCAAGGAAGTGAGCAGAACCGAAGAGTGAGAGAACATGCCAGCAAAACCTAGTGTTAGCAAGAGGAGCGTCACAGACCTTTAAAACCTAATCTGAGAAGTGCCATCCCATCACTTTTGCCATGTCCTATTCCTTAGACTCAGGTCACTGGGTCCAGTTTGCACAAAAGAGGAGAGGATTGTCCGAGGGTGCAGATACCAGGAAGTGAGAGCATCAGAAGCCATCTGAGGAGTTGGCCAACCTTCACAGGGATAGTTCATCTCATTCTCCTTAAGCCCATTATTTGGAGTTAGGTACTCTCCTCTCTAACAGCAATGTACCAACACAACAGCTGGAAGAATCTGAGGACCATACTTGGCTGTTCACAAATTGCTTTTAGTGAACTGATGGGTAGAACGGAGAAAGCAACAGCCACAGGCCTGTGCTACCAGGGTAAGTGCCACATTCCTAAAAAATACTGACTGATGCACAACATTTGTGCTGCCCATGGATTTCATTTACAAGCCACCGCATTTTGGCCGGGAAGGAAGTGGACCACATACCACATACCTTATGGACAAGTCTTAACGCAGTCTCAATGCGTTCCAAGATATTTAATCGTCATCAAGAAAAGAATTCCAAAACAAGTTTCTGGATGAGTGTTCAGTGGATCAAGTTGCTACCTAACCTAATCCTGAATACCTTCACTAAAAATGGAAAACAAACCCAGGGAAACAGTGGGAAGTGCAGAAACACATGCTGGGAATACATGCCTTCTCTGGTTACTTAAGGAATCATGGGTTGTAAAACATTATTCACAGTTAGACTCTTTGATTCCTATTTCTACTCCGTCTCCCCTCTTCTAACCCAGTCAGGAACAGCTATTGAGTGTGTGCCACCTGCCATTTTTTAGTATGAAGAGGAGGCAGAGGCGGAGAGATCATTTTCTGAATTGTGTTTGGTCATGGGTGATAAGTGAATAAGAGAGCTCATATTGTTTCCATGGCCTTAAATCTTGAGATTATTATGCTAAGTGAAATAAGTCAGACAGAAAATGTCAAGAACCGTATGATTTCACTGATATGTGGGATAGAAAACTGAAAACAACAAAGGAACAAGACAAACAAATGAAGAAACAAAAACTCATAGACACAGACAATAGTTTAGTGGTTACCAGAGGGTAAGGGGGGAGGGGGGTGGTAGATGAACGTAAAAGGGATCAAATATATGGTGATGGAAGGAGAACTGACTCCTTTGAACACCATATATTTGTGTGGTGACCACACAGTGTGATATACAGATGATGTATTACAGAATTGTATACCCAAAACCTATGTAACTTTCCTAACAATTGTCACCCCAATAAACGTGAATTTAAAAAAAAACAATAAATAAAACATAATATACATATATACATATATATATGTATGTATAAAATTTAATTTTTTCTGACTAAAATCCAAAGAGAACCAAAGTGATCTGATTTTCCCATTTTTGTCTCTTATTATAAGTTAGTGTCTTCATTATCACACATCTTGTGTATTATCTTCTTTCTCTGAGCACAATGTGAAAACAATTCAGAATAATTAAGTAACTGAAGTTCAATTCCTTCTGCTTTGCCTGTGAAAATGCATTTGGAGACCCACCCCCTGTGTCTCTCACCACCGCCTGAACACACAAGCAAACTCCTTCAGCTCCTTGCCTGGGGATAGGCTTCTTCTGTGGAACCCCTGCTCATCTTTCCAGATGTAGCTAATGGGCTCATACTCTGAGGAGAGTTCTGATCATTTCTCCAGTCAGAATGAATTGATTCCCACATCTGGGCCTTTTTGTACCTATTTTGTACCCCTCTCATACCCCTTGTCACAGATTTGCTAAATGTCTATCTCCCTATGAGATCATAAATTCTTTGAGAACAAGGTTTGTCTCTTGGACATTTGTTGTCCCCAGAGGGAATCTATACAATTATGTGGAACATGAAATAAATGATTCAATATATTAGGTCAGCAAATAATATTTGACATTAAAGAATGTTAAAATAACTTTAAGAATTAGAGGAAGAGAATTTATAGTGAATAGTATAAGTGGGGTTCATAATCCAAGATATGGGTTAGAGAAGTGGACAAATGGCTAATAGTTTCATAGTTCTCAACTGATGATATATGTCACCCAGGATTGTATCATTAAGTACGGTATTAACATATGAGTGACTCACTTAGTGGGAACAGGACAACACGCCAGTTTGAGAGAGGTACTTTTATAATTCTTCAGATTAAAATTGAATTTGTCAGTTTTTACAGAAAATGAATGCCAACCGAATATTAGAAAAGAATTACCTCATTAATCATAATTCCATAAAATGGATTCTAATTTAATTTAGACTTCAGAAGCAGTAACCAAAGGATTCACTAAAGGCATTTTTACTAAAATAAGATGTCATAGTTTTCACATTACAATTTGTTCAGGGCATGTTAAAAAAACACTGACTAGTCTCCAATGAAACCCAAAGAAGACTAGAAGTGCTAAAAAGGGGTCATAAAATGGCTACTGCTTTTGTGCTATTATTTAATATTTATAGAGAGCAGTAAGTGCATCCAAGTTCTAAAAAGCAGAAATACCATTGAAAATAATTGATTCTCAATAAAATCATCCCTAGAAATATGTTACCTTAAATCATAATAATAATAGTTTTGGGGGGTTGGGTTTTTTTGGGGGGAGCATGTGCCAGGAACTGTTTCTAAGCACTTTTCATTTAATCTTCCAATCTGATGATGTTGGTATTATCATCCTCCTTTTGTAGGTTTAAAAACTGTAAATGTATCACTTCGTAAATCTAAAAAATTACCTTTCAGTGAAAATAAACCTTTAATGCTGCAAAGAAATATATCCATATTTACTCTTTGCTTGGGAGAGCTACCTGTGGCAAACTTGGGGCTGACTGTGAAGCTGCCTTTCCTGGCTTGAGTTCCAAGTGGATGATTACACGTGTTGGAAAAATGCTGATGGCTCATATCCTTCACTTTGCCCTTCTGTTGCAATTCATCATTTAGTCTCCATCAGTTCCAGTTTTTACATACAGCAGGGATGAAACAAAGAGTGAAAGGACACTTTTATCTCTAATACTGCACCTCGTCCCAACAGACAACTTCACCCAGTTATCGCCTAAATCGTGACTATTCCCTATACAGAAACCAGCATGGATTTTCTGTGGAAGCTCTGTATTTCCTCTTGACCTGAACAGAGGAATGAGTCAATATGTATGGGAAAAGGATAAAAGAAAAGGGTATCTGCAAAATGATGTGAACTTTTAACTAATTTTAAAGGAACAGTCTTGAATGTTGGTAAGTATGAATAGAAATTGCAAAAATTGGTGTGTACTTTGTATATGTCACAATTGGTTGTTGTGACAGAATTGGTTGTTGGTTTTGTTACACATTTTTTAGAAACTCAGACCTCTGCAGAATTTTAAAAAATACATATAAGCCACAAGCTATTAAACTAGACAATAACAATATGTCACAATACTTAGGGAAGAATTTTTAAATGAGAAAAAGGTAATAGTAATCTTTTAGATAATTCTGAATAAACAGCAGTGTTCTGTAGTAATCAAGGAATAAAATAGCTTTTGCCCAGCACAAAGCTATACGTGCATGAATGTCAAAATTAAAATATTTATGAAGTCTGTGTTTCTCCAGGCCACAGCAATCTAATAAGTGCCATTTTTTCATCTTGCACCTTATTTGCTACTGTAGGACTTCTAGACTCCTGTACAACCTATAATTATATTTGGGAGTCCCAGAGGGTATTTCATTTGGCCTCTCAGTTACCAGGTTGCGTCTTCCAGTCTTTTTCTCTCCAGCTCCCCTTTACTGATGTTATTGGCTAGACATTTGCCCACCACTAGACCTCATGCAGGTCACTGGGCACTGCCATGCTGCTGAGAATGACCATGAAGATATTTGGGTTGGTTTGTTGTGCCCAGCCACTAATATTGTAGGAGCTTCAACATTGCAATATCACCGCCCACTACTGCAGTGGCGGAGAGATTGTGGAGAATAACGGGGATGCTGTGTGTGCCTCTGGCTATTGTTGAAAGGTACTGACCCCAGTGTCATTAGAGTTAGGACACACACATACCCGGAGTCCTGGGCCACTGAAAAAGGAGTGTCTCCAATATGCTAAAGCTTCCTGCGTTCTCTCCATTCCTCAACAAACCAAGAAAATGGTGCACTCTGAGCTAAATGGGAAAATACCTCTTTTTGTTTTATTGAAAACGTTAGGCTTAAAGCAGCAATACTTCACGTTCCTAATGTCTCATAGGCTATTTTGTGAAACTCATGCTTTCAGTTTGGACCTGACATTGTCTCCTCTCCCTTAAACTTAGACATGGATCTAGGAGGAAAGAGCTTTAGGATAAATTCTAGTGATAGACATCGTGCTTTCATGATTTACAAAAATTCCACTCTCCTCTAAGATTGAAATACTTTTTCAGAACATAATTCTGGCTCTCTCCTCCCATAAGATGAACCTTGCCCAGGACACTTTACAATCTCACACAAGGAAAACCTTGGTGGACCTGCTCCACCACTCAGGCTTTCAGACCCACTGGGAGAGGACAGCTGAAGCTCAGCAAGGGCAACTACCTTCCGTACTGCATACAAAACACAATGATTTCAATGACTAACCCATTGCTCCCATTAAGAATAAATAGCCATAAAGTAGTCTTCAGTGAAACTACCATTTGGCCAAATTCAAATAAATGGAAAGAACGATTTTATCAAATTATTTAGATGGACTCATTATTTGTTTCAAGTTTTTATGTGAATTGACTGTAGTCTTGGCCATCTGTAGACAAGTTCTTAAAAACATGTCAGCAGAAACCAAAATAAGGGCCAAATGTCTCTTTGTCATATAATGATTTTTGCGCAAATATATGGCAAGACGTAAGACACCTAAAAGTGTTGGATGAACAAAGTGTCAAATAGAAATAAAAGGTAAAAGAACCGTTGCATTAAACCTTTCTGTTTTGCATATCTTCCCACTTGCCCTTCCAGATTCCATCTCCAGCCCTCTCCCCTCTGTCTCTGCCCTAGGACTACTGTGTTTCCCCAAAAATAAGACCTACCCTAAAAGTAAGCCCCAGATAAGATTGTCAGCCAGATGGATGCATCTATTACGTTATGACGATGTTCAAGAAGAAATGACATGACTGTATTTGAATAAATGTAGATTGTTGTACCTGAAAAAATAAGACATCCCCTGAAAATACGCCCTAATACATCATTTGGAGCAAAAATTAATATAAGACGTGGTCTTATTTTCAGGGAAATACGATATAAGACCTAGTCTTATTTTGGGGGCAACTCGATATATTGCGTGGACTGTATCATTAAGCTCCCTTGCCTATTGGGCTTCCAGTTAAGTTTGGCCAATAGGGAGACCACCCAGGAGATCAGAAGGAAAAAGGAGAGTAAGGATAGTGTATTCACTTGGGGAATTTCCGGAGCTGCCCCTCTCAAACAAAGCCTCAATTCCCATAGGATGCCTTCTCCGAACAGCTATTTCTGTTAGCTCTCTCCTTTGGCCCATTCAGGCCCAAGGCTGGCACAGATTCCCCATGCTACTGGACTGCCCCTCGTAGTTTCCTTCAACTCTGCCCATGCATTTCATTAAACTCTCCAATTACCTACTTTGAGTGTGCCATTTGTTTCTTGCCCTGATTGAGACATTTATTTGTAAATACATATATATATATATATATATATATATATATATATATATGTCATTTAATATATTAAAATAGACCACAGTCTCTTCTCAACTGCTCTGGTTTTATTACATTTTTATTTGACAAAGCAGGCAGGAGACCCGAATTCTAGTCTCAGCTCTACCACTAACCAGCTTCAGGATAGTGAAGAGTGCTCCAGGGCCACTATTTTCTTAAAAACAAAATGAAAGTGTTAGACTAAATGATTTCTAAGATAATTTCTAGCTCTGGGTTCCTATGAGGGAAGTAATAAATTACTGCATGACAGCTTTCAAGAATGAATAAGCCAAGAAAAAGAATCACACAGACTCAGAGCTATAAGGCCTCATAGGAATATTTTTATGTGACACCCTTATTTCTTAGGTTAGGAAACAGACACAGAAGCAAAAAGAGTTTTGTTCAAAGTCACTGGTGATGAGCCAACTTGGTGGCAACCAGCACGACCCCAAAGTCCTTGCTCTGACCCACTGCGTTATGCCACTTCTCTACACAATTGTTGGTTTAGTTTATTTGTCATGCCCTCTCCAAACTCAGGGCCTTTGTACATGGTGATCCCTGTCTTTCTCATTGATTAGGTCTTAGGTTAAATACCATACCATAAAATAAGGCTTCTCTGAAAAACTGAGCTGAGGAAGTCTGTAACTAACCCTTACCACTACTCTGCATCACTATTTCCTGTGTGTTGCCTTCACAGCACTTATCCCAAGAGGTAATTAAATATTGTTTGTTCACTCTATTCTGTTCTGTCCCCTTGTTCCACTAGACTGTAAGCTCCCTGAGACCAGGGGCATGTCTGTTTAATGTGTCAGTCTATACCTAACACCCAGTAAAATACCTGGGGCAGTATAGGCACTCAATAAAAGTATATGTTGAATTCATTACTGAATGTGTTTTTGCAGAACTACAAACCAAGGTGTAGACTGTAGTTGCCCAAATGCTCTAATAAGATTGAAGTTAGATTTAAGCTCAAAGATCTTAAATTTGAAGGGATCATATCAAAAAACTATCTCCCTTCCCCTCTACTCTGTTCCAATTTTAGTGAATGTGCTGCTGAAGCGAGCACATCCCTCTACTCTGTTCCTATACCACCTTCCCTAACAGGCATGATTCACAAGGGGGGGGGTGGTACCACAAACACCACCCAGCCCAGGGATCTTTGGCACAGCATGGTAGCCTTTTGGTTGACAAATACCTAAGGAGATGCTACTGGAACTTAGTGCATCACAAAACACAATCATAAAAAAAAAAGAAAGAAAGAAAAAAAAGGAATACTCCTGTCCCAAATGCCACAGGTGCCAACATTTTTCCTAAGATTTGCCTTTCTCAGGTATCTCAGAATCAACCCAAAAGATAAAAATTCCTGATTACGTGAAGTATCATTAATTTTGAAATGTTTCAGACAGTTAATGACCCTAACACATGCCATTAGCATGAATTGCTCAGCTGACCGCGCTGGTCTGAAGAACAAGGGTATATTCATAAATGTTCTACTTCCATTCTTTTCTTCAAACTTCAGACACCGATGGTTAAATGGCAAGAATATCTCACGTAGTGTTTTGGCCTCTCTTGTTGCCATTTGGCTTTGACAGTTTTGTGTCACCCAAGTAATGGCCATATGTACCTGCCTCCCAGGGATGGATGCAAATATCCGCTGTTCAAGTCAGGATATATTTTTACCTGACAGCAACCTGCATTCTGTTTAGAGTGAAGCTGCATTTTATTATTGATGAAGAGGAGAGTGGTAACTCGCGGATGCACAAGTTGTTGGAGTATGAATAATTGCTATTGGACATTAAGTCCTTTTTATGGTCTCCTTTTGTCAGGGAAAAATCCAATGAGGCAGCATTGTTTTCCTATCACCAGGAGTGAAATATGTCTTTGGAAATAAAAACATTCATTGTTTACACGTCCTAAGCACGGATTTTAGTAAGTCAAGCCCTGTAACTGTGAGATAACATTAAAATTAAAATAGTAGAGGCAACAATTCTACTTATATTAAGGAGAACAAAAAATGAAGTTACTCAAATGAGTAAATGATATAACATTTTCTCTATCCCTAAGTTTAAATATAAAAATGAGATATCACCTCATACCAGTTAGAATGGTTATCATCAACAAGACAAATAACAAGTGTTGGAGAGGCTATGGAGAAAAAGGAAAACTTATACACTGTTGGTGGGAATGCAGACTGGTGCAGCTACTATGGAAGGCAGTGTGGAGGTTCCTCAAAATATTAAGAATAGAATTACCATATGACCCAGCAATCCTTCTCCTGGGTATCTACCCAAAACATCTGAAAACATTTATCCGTAAAGATATATGTGCTTTGATGTTCATTGCAGCTTTATTTACGGTGGCCAAGATATGGAAACAACCAAAGTGTCTTTCGATAGATGAATGGATAAAGAAGTTGTGGTATATATACACAATGGAATACTACTCTGCCATGAGAAAAGATGAAATAGTGCCATTTATGACAACATGGATGGGTCTTGAGATTAATATTCTAAGTGAAATAAGTCAGACAGAAAAAGTTGAGAACAATATGATTTCACTGATATGTGAAATATAAAACTGAAAACAACAAAGGAACAAGAAAAACAAATGAAGAAACAAAAACTCATAGACACAGACAATAGTTGAGTGATTACCAGAGAGTAAAGGGGAAGGGAGGTGGTAGAAGGGGGTAAAGGGGTCAAATATATGGTGATGGAAGGTGAACTGACTCTGGGAGGTGAACACACAGTATGATATATAGATGATGTGTTACAGAATTGTACACTTGAAACCTATGTAACTTTACTAACCATTGTCACCCCAATAAATTTTAATTTAGAAAAATGTGCAAATAAACAAAACTCTGAAAAAAAAAGGTTGGTGGATTTCACAGGAAGATGATGACCTCTTCCCACCTAGTTACCAAAAAGCAAGCAAGGCACATTAGTGACTACCCTCTTTAGAATCACTTTCATTCAGTTATTCATGCATTAGGACCTTTATTCAATCAACAGATTTTTATTGAGAACCTATTCTATGTCAGACATTAAATGCTGAGTTATTAGCAATAAAAAAAGTGGACATGGTCCCTTGACTCATTGAGATTAGAGTAGTTTCTATGTACTGTACCTGATTTTAAAAAACAGCCATTTCAAAATTAATTTATCAAATTCAATTGTAGGAAGTACTGTGAAGACAGCATCAGTAAGTTTGTATGCATTATCTCAAATAGAGGAATGCTGAAAATGTGGGAGGTGAAATGACAGCTAAGTGCAGCCAGAGGAAGGAGCAGGACTGGGGCTCAGACCAGACAACACAGATGAAGTGGACAGAATGTTCACCTACACAGTATAAGGCTGACAGGACCACTAAAAAGAGAACTACAGGTGCTTATATTCTCTCGCTAAAGTCAGGCTCATAGCTCATGTCATCTAAAGGGTCTTATGTAAGAACAATTATCTTCTAAACCTGAGAGGTTTCCTTTTTTATTGTTGTAATGTGACTAACACTGATTGTTTTCATTCAATTTTGTTTATTAAGCGCATTGGTTATAAATCTATGGTTTGCTTGCTTTTCAGTTGGTTGATTGGTTGGTTGGTTGGTTGGTTTTAGCAAAATTCAACTACCTTACAGTTGGAAAAGTCATTTACAGAACCCAACCACAGCATATGATTCCAACTATCTGACATTCTGGAAAAGGCAAAACTAAAGGGTAGTAAAAGGATCGGTGGTTGTCATGGGTTAGGGGGAATGGAGACATAAATAAGTGGAGCACAGAGGAATCTTAGGGAAATGAAACTAGTCTGTATGATATTTTAATGGCGGATGTCTGTCATCAGACATTTGTCCAGACCCATAGAATGTACAACACCAAGAGTGAACCCTAAGGAAAACTATGGATTCTGGGAGATAATGATGTGTCAACATAGGTTCATCATTTGCAACAAAGTTCCGCTCTAGTGTGTGATATTGCTAGTGGAAGAGGCTGTGCATGTGTAGGGGCAAAGGGTGTATGGGAAATCTCTGTACCTTCCTCTCGGCTTGCTGTTTCTGTGAACATAAAACTGCTCTAAAAAATAAAGTCTGTTTTTTAAAAGCCCTTTATAAAGACACAAATCATCAGTACACTAAATGAGGACATAAGTGGTGCTACCTACGCCCGCTTTTACGGATATTCCTTCATTCATTCAACAGACATTGGTTGCATACCCACAATGTGTCAGTCATGATGCTGGATGCTGGGAATGTAGCAGGGAACAAAAACTCCCTGGAGCTTCAAATAAAAACAAATAAATGCATAGTGTGTCAATTATGGAAAAGCTCTGATGAAAACAAGCAAGGCAGATGAGGGTAAAGGGGATCAAATACATGGTGATGGAAGGAGAACTGAGTCTGGGTGGTGAACACACAATGGGATTTATAGATGATGTATTACAAAATCGTACGCCTGAAATCTATGTAACTTTACTAACAATTGTCACCCCAATAAACTTTAATTAAAAAAAAAGAAAACAAGCAAGGTAAAAGGAGAGAGAATGACAGAGTTGGGCAGGGGGGGAAAGGCTGTGTTTTTTCATAGAAAGAGGACTCTTGACTCAGTGCCATTTAAGCAAAAAAACTTAAAGAGGTGAGGGAGTCAGGCTTGCAAATATCTAGGGCCAGAGTACACCCAGAAGAGGGAACATCAGAAGCTAAGAGCCTGAGCTGGGTGAACACTCAGCCTATCTGAGGAAGAGGAAAGAGGCCATTGTGGCTGGAGCAGAGTGAGCAAAAAAGAGATTATGTCACATAAGTATCAGAGTAGGTCGGGCCAAGTGTGTAAGCCATGGTAAGAATTTTGGATTTTATTCTGCGTGAAATGGGAAGTCACTGGAAAACTTTAAGGAATATACATATATATGATATATATGTATGTTTTATATATATATATATGCGCACACACATATATATGTATATACACACTCATAAGTATGTATATATGTATATACACACACACATATATTTATTATACATACTTATAATTTAAATGTTTTATTCAAATGGCAAAATTGTGTAATATATATCCTTTAGTTGTAATGTTTTATGCTTGTATATTGCGCTTCAGATTTCAAAGTGCTCTCATCTATATAACTGCATATTTATCATCAAAGGGGTGCTCAGAAGTGGAGTGTGAGTGACAGCTGTGAAACGGAGATACGTGGGTTAAGGCAAAGATGTAGCCTGAGACCATTTCAAATTGGGTCATGGTTATCTGTCCCATCGCAGCATGTATTAACTTAACAGCACAGTGTTTCATCTAGCACATTCCTACTGGATATTCACACACTAGAGAAGAAAAAGAAAACTGAAAATTGGGTCAGCGCTATATATCTTGAGGGGGCTAGGGGCATAGTTGGGTGCTGGCTAGCAGCTGGGAGTGGCTGGCACAGAGGTAGCACTGGAATAAAATCAGGAATGCTTCAAAATAGGGAGCTATAGTTCCCCAAACTTTTTTTTTTTTTTTAACTTCAAAATGTCCCCTAATACCTAGAGAATACTGGTCAATCTCTCCCCAGCCCTTCTCAGTCTTCCGCCTCTCACCTCCCCCAAGAGGCACACCCAGAAACAAAACTTCCCAGCACAAGGTTAGGTCTCAAAAATTCATTTTCATATTTAAAAGCCCTTAGGTATTCTCTGTGAAATGTTCTACCACCCGTTTATTGTTCCCTGGACTGAAGAATCAGGTTCTATGTTTCTGAAGGTTCGTGGTCTCTGGGGTACCTCACAAAAATACACCGCCAGTATGCTTCACTTTATGGCCAATGGATGGGGGCCAGGTTTGTGTGAGAAAACTAAAAGTGCATGAAGACTGGTGAGTCCGTGATTCTTATGAATGTTCTTAAGCAATGTTTCCCCATTTTTCTGCCAGAACTGACATGTAACATGGGGACTTGCATTTCTTAGTATTTTGTTTTCTGCTATATATTTAATATTCTTTGTATATACCTTTGGCAGATATGAAGCAAAAGTGGGAAATGTTTTACTATCCTTTCCCTTTTAAACTGAATTTAAGGAATGTGTATACTCCCCAAAGTAGGAATGTTTAGTTTATTGCTGTGAATTTTCAATAGTCTCTACACTTCCAATGAGGAGTAATTTGGTGTGTTTGATCCTCATTTAACCATTCATAATAGCAGATGGATGCAGAGATGTCAAAATCTAGAGAATCCATCAATATTTATGAGTATAAATCATTGTTCATCCCCAAATTAGATAATCAGTACATAAAACTTATAAACAAATCAAATATATCCTATGTCAATTATCAGATTTAAACTCCTTACCCACATAAACTAGTCAAAGGAGGGCCTCAAATTTGAAAATAGCTACAGAGTTTTTCATTATAAAATTAGCATTTTCCTTGTTCATGGCATTTTCCAGCTTTCTCTCAAACCTATCTTTATGAGTCAAAGAAAAGAAGATAAATATGGATATTTTCAAGAAAACTGCTATCTCTGCACTCAGACATCTTTTTTCTGAAATAACAGTGCTGCCTCCTAACTCAAAGCCAAAACATGATGATTTAGGGATTGAATGATTAGATTGTAATAAAGAAATAACATTGGATTTCTGACTTTTTAAATTTCCCATTTTATATTTCTGAGTGTCATGAAGGAACACACAAGCTCTACAATATATAAAGAATAGAAATAATCTGACATATTGGAAATAATACTGAAATTACCAAACCACTCTATTTCCTAAGATGTAGCTGATAAAAAAAATAAAATATTCTACTTTCCCAGAAAGGAGAGAAAAGGATGAGAAAGGAGTCTAAAAAGCTCTAAAATGCTCCAGAAGGATGTAAATTGCTGCTTTCAAATACATATTTTGACCAACTGACATGATTATTAACTTTCCTCTTAAGCTCTGTGCATATACGACTCAGCCTCAACTACAAATCCCTGAAAAATTTGTATTTGTCTAACAATGGTAGAATGTTTTTTATTAAATATGGCCTAAACAAAATTATGAGGTTTGTGTTTGTTATTGTGACAGCTGCCTTCTTTTCTGACTGACTCAATTTATTCTCACTCTGTGGTACATCCTCCCTTAGATGTCAATGATTATGAAAGATGATCTACTTTTCCTCTTCTATGACATGGATTTTCCAGGGATCAGGCTATAAAGATGAGAGGGGTTAGAGAGAAAGAGAGAGAGAGAGAGTACTGAACACACTGTGGACTTTGGACTCAGACAGAGCAGGATTTACATCCTGGTACCACTGCATACAAACTGCAGGGTTGAAGCCCCATAATGCCTCGAGCCTCAGTTTTCTTATCTGTACATCGTAAGCCATTTAGCAGGATCTATTGCTTTCACTAGCTTCTGAGAACCATCCATGATGGTAAATTCTGTGTGTCGACTTGGGTAGGCTATGGTGCCCAGTTGTTTGGTCAAACACTAGTCTAGATGCAGAGGTATTTGTGGATATGATTAACATTTGCAATTGTTGACTTAAGTAGATTCACCTCGGTAACATGGATGGTTTTAAGAGTAAAGACTGAAATTTTTCAAGGAAAAAGCAATCCTTCCAATCTCTCTTTCTCTCTTGCTCTCCACAAACACACACACACACACACACACACACACGCACACACACACACCCTATGGTTCAGTTTTCTAGAGAACCCTGACTACCTTTCTATCTCATGTTGTTCTTGTGAAGAGGAAAGGAGGAATTCTATATGGTTCTAGAATATCATTAAGTGTTCGATAAACTTTGATTCCTTACCCCCGTTACCTGCCCCCCAAAAGAAAGTTACAGAGAGTCCACTCGTAAGGCTACTTATGAAAGCAAATTGGCTTTGTCCTTTGGGCTTTCGGGACAGTTGGGGAAGGCGGTAGAAGGAGAGGAAGTCACAAAGGATGGAGTCTCCCACAGGAGTTGCCTGGGATAAATTACATAAATAAATAAATAAATAATAAATACATGAGTCCAGTGTGTCATTAGGTGTCATTCTAACCCGACCCAGCCCTAGGTTAGGTCCCACTCCACCAGAGAAAAGGGCTCTATGCCTGGCTGAGTCATTATCTTTTAAATGAGCTCTATTGGCCCAATTACTGGAAACCATTTCACATCAAACCCAAAACCGAACTGTGCTTCAGTTGGGCTTTGGTCTCTAAAAATTAAGTGGAGAAAAAGGATTTTAAAATAACCCTATCAGAAGAATCACTATAAAGAGAGGCTAAGGTTTTCCTTTGTTCTAAATGTGATAAAAATAATGCAATATCTTAAATACCATCACTGTTCTTTATCAGAATTTCTAAGGAAGAAACTTAAACCAAAGTCAGTTCAAGCTATAGAGCTGATAATATCCTCATAAAGTAAATTGATATAGTCTTATTTCTCAATAACTAGACATATAATTCGCTCATTCATCTCTCTCTCTGGAATCCCTGACAACTTTCTATTATGGTTTAAACTGATTTCACCTAGGAAAATGTTGAATTTATAATCATTACTTAATAAAATGCAATCACAACTCCACAAACTAAATCATCAATTCAAGATTTTGAAATTTTGTTGGCTGTCTTAATGTATTTAAAGCCTACTTCCAAAGACATGTGCCTAGTAAAGATGTGGGGTACAGGTGCACTCATGCCCTGTTAGAATGGAGATGGACAGTTCTTCCTGGAGAGCAGTTAGGCCATTTACACCAAATTGCAAGATGTGCATATTTTTTGACTCCATGATTTCACACTGAAGAAATGATCTAACAGACATAACAGGACAAAAATGTAAAGATGTATGTATGAGAATCATAACTGCAATGTGTAATATAACATAAAGTAAAATCAATATAGTTATGCATCAATAAGGCTAAATGTATAATGATGATCCATACAATGAGATACTCTACAGCTTCCAAAGTAAATCATGCAAAACTATTCTATGTCCACATTATATGAAGCAGCAAAAGAGGATTTAGTGTGCTTTCATTTTTGTGTTAATAAAAATACTATTTGTATATAAAATCCAGAAGAATATATACAAAAAGATTAAAAACTTTTATCCTTGGGTTGTTAGATGAAAAGTTACTACTATTATTTCCTTTATTTTATTTCTTCCAGGATATATAGTCCATTGATTTTTATAACCAGGAAACAATGTTATTTAATTATTCTAACTACAGGGAGTGGTCCAAGATGGCAAAGTAGATAAACACTGTTCCTTCTGTGAATAAATTAAAATTTCAACTAAATTATAGAACAATCAACCTGGAGAACAATCTAAAGTCTGGCTGAGCAGAAGTTTTATAACTAAAGATAATAAAGAAGAAGATATGTTGAGACTGGTAAGAGAGGCGAAGACACAGAACTGGCTAACCCCAAACTTCCATGTGGCAGTTGAGAACCAGGAGGGATAATTTAGCTGCAGAGAATTCCCCTAGAAGAGCGAGGGACCCCAGCCCCACACTGGCCTTCCCAGCCTAGAGTACTGCTGCCAGGAGGAGGAGCACCTACAACATCTGGCTGTGAAAAACAGCAGGGATTCTGACCATGCAGGTGGAAAAAAAGGTAGCAGGAAACCCAGGTGTCTTCATAAAGGGCCCATGCAGGCACTCACCCTGGGCTCCGGTGAAGGGATGGTGTCTTGGGGGGTGTCGGGGACATACGGAGGACAGACTGGGTTCTGTGGCTTTGAGATAGGGACGGGAGGACAGTTGGCACTTTCCCTTTTGGGGGATCTCCTCCCAAGCAGCCAGAGAGCTAACACCATCTTTCCTGTATTGAGCCTTACCCCATGCTTATGGCCAAATCTGAGTCTGATTGGTCTGATGAGACCACAGCTCTACCCTGCTGACTCACTGGGACCCCATCCCACCCAACACTCCCAACGCCAGACACTTTCTCCAAGAGCAGGCAGCCCTACCCTCATTGCACTCTTTCTTGGAAAACTACCAAAGTCCAACAGACCCCAGCAGTCAGCAACTGGCCTCAGTGTGCTCTGAGACTTTTGCATAGTAGCTTCAGGCTCAGCATCAAACCAGAATTTACATTAATTAATTTGGTGACCACAACTTTTCCCACACTAGTGACTCCCTGA
The DNA here is from genome assembly GCF_004115265.2 of Rhinolophus ferrumequinum. Taxonomy (NCBI): domain Eukaryota; kingdom Metazoa; phylum Chordata; class Mammalia; order Chiroptera; family Rhinolophidae; genus Rhinolophus; species Rhinolophus ferrumequinum. The sequence goes on along the minus strand of NC_046285.1, from coordinate 93,823,580 downwards.
GACCCTACCTCACCCAACTTGCATATCACAAGAGGTTTTATCAGTGACAGGAACTTAAGAGAGCTGGCAAGTGGCAGCATGCCTCAGTGCCCTGGTATTTTGTGGCGCTACCCCAAACCTGATACTGGTGGCAGATATCCTAGGTTCACAGCATGGCCTCTCCCACATGCTTCAAGGGTTAACACAGGCAACGAACAATCTCAAATCACTTGATAGCTCTTACCAGGTAGTCCCCAGCCATCACAAGCAGTGGGTGACCTGGGCCTGCACTGGAGCCCCTGTAAAGAGACTCCAGAACCAACATACTTGGAGGTTGAGTTTAGACCACAGCCCAATTAGCCCCTCTAGCAGCAAAACCAAAGGGTGGTCTTCAACGGGCACCAGAGCCCACTGGGGTGAATCTCACTCACTGGGGTAAGACCCCACACAGCAGCCTGTAAGCTGTGGACATGGCTAAATCCCACAGCCATCAGCCTGAGGGTCAATTCTACCCACTGACATTCCAATAGCAGCCAAGGCTCAACTATAACAGGAGGGCACATACAACCCACACAAGGGACACTCCTGGAACACTTGGTGCAGGTGACCAGGGAGACTGTGCCACTGGGCCCCAAAGGGCACCTACTATATAAGGCCACCTGGTAAAGAATGAGAGATGTAGCAGATCTACCTAATACATAGAAACAAACAGAGAGACAGCCAAAATAAGGAAACACAGAAATATATCCCAAACAAGAGAATAGGAGAAAACTCCAGAAAAATAACTAAACAAAATGGAGTCAAGCAACCTATCAGATACAGAGTTCAAAATAATGTTTATAAGGATGCTCAAGGAACTTAGGGAGAACTTCAACAAAGAGATAGTGAGCATAAAAAAAGGACATAGAAACCATAAAAGAACCAGTCAGAAGTGAAGAATACAATAACTGAAATGAAGAATGCACTAGAAGGAATAGCCGGCAGACTAGATGAAGCAGAGGATGAATCAACAATAAGGAAGACAAGGTAGCAAAAAACACCCAATCAAAACAGCAAAAAGAAAAAAGAATCCAAAAAAATGAGGATAGTGTAAGAGACCTCTGGGACAACATCATGTATAATAACATTCTCATCATAGGGGTACCAGAAGGAGAAAAGAGAAAGCAAGGGATCGAGAACCTATTTGAAAAAATAATGACTGAAAAATTTCATAACCTGGTGAAGGAACTAGACATCTAAATCCAGGAAGCACAGAGAGTCCCAAACAAGATGAACCCAAACAGGCTCACACCAAGATACATTATAATTATAATGGCAAATGTTAAAGACAAAAAGAGAATCCTAAAAACATCAAGAGAAAGGCAACTAGTAACTTATAAGGGAGCTCCCATAAGATTGTCAGCTGGTTTATCAATAGAAACCCTGAAGGCCAGAAGGGACTGGCACAAAATATTCAACATGATGAGAAGCAAGGAATTACAACCAAGATTATTCTAACCAGCAAAGTAATCATTTAGAATTGATGGACAGATAAAGAGCTTTCCAGACAATAAAAAGCTAAAGGAGTTCATCATCACCAAACCAGTATTACAAGGACTTTTAGAGAGACTTCTTTAAGATGGGAGGGAGGGGGGAGGTCAAAGTTACGAATATAAAAATGACAATAGCTTTCTATCTATCAACAATTACTTTCAATGTAAATGAATTAAATACTCCACTCAAAAAACAAAGGAGGGCTGAGTAGATAAAAAAAAGAAGACCCTTATATATGCTGCCTACAAGAGACTCACTTCAGATTGAAAGACACACACAGGCTGAAAATAAAGGGATGAAAAAAGATATTTCATGAAAATGTAAATGAAAAACAACAAAACAAAACAAAACAAAACTGAGCTAGCGATACTTATACCAGACAAAATAGACTTTAAAACAAAGTCTACAACAAAGGACCCATAATCTCACGTCAGGGTATTTATCTGAAGAAACCCAAACACTACTTTGAGGGGATTTACATCCATATGTTCACTGCACAATTGTTTACAATGGCCAAGATGTGGAGGCAGCCTGGGTATCTGTCAATGGAAGAATGGATAGAGAGAAGATGGTACATATATACAATGGAATATTGCTTGGCCATGGAAGGGAATGGGTTCTTGCCATCTGCAACGGCACGCATGGACATGGAGCATATTGTGCTGAGTGGTGCATCAGACAGACAAAGACAGAGGTAAAGAGATGTTGCTTATATGTGGAATCTAAAGAAGAAAATAAACAACAAAACAGAAACAAACTCATAGATACAGAGAACATTTTGATGGTTGCCAGATGGGAAGGGGGTTGGAGATGAGTGAAAAAGGGGAAGGGATAAAGAAGTACAAATTGGTTGTTATAAAGTTGTCCCAGGGATATAGGGTATAGCATAAGGAATACAGTTAATAATATTGTACTAACTATGTATGGTGTCATATTGATACTAGATTTGTTGGGGTTATAAATGGGAAAGGGTGGAAGACAGGGTGTAAAAGGTGAGGGAGTAAGAAGTACAAATTGATAGTTAGAAAACAGTCACGGGGATGTAAAGTATAGCATAAGAAATAGGTTCAATAATATGGTAATAACTATGTATAGGGCCATGTGAGTACTAGACTAGTCAAGGGGATCATTGCTTAAATTATACAAATGTCTAACCACTATGCTGTACACCTGAAATTAAGATAAAATAATATTGAATGTCAACTGTAATTGAAAATCTTAAAAAGGGGGAGAAAGGTGAAGGGGCATAAGATGTTCAAATATCCAGGTATAAGACAAATAAATCATGGGGATGTAGTGTATAAGGAATATAATCAATAATATTGTGATAACATGGTTCAGTGTCAGATGGTTGCTGGACTTACCATGGTGATCGCTTCTTTAGGCATATAAATGTTGAATAACTATGGTGTATACTTGAAATTAATATAATGTTGTTCGTTAGCTATATTTTAATAAAAATCTTTAAAAAATTCTAATAATACATAAATAAATATAAAATATTTATTTTCACATATTTTAAGGATTTTTTTTTAAGTTTCAGAGTTTCAATTGGTTAATAATTTTTAATGTAAGGCATAATCAAAAATGCTTTGTTTTGTTTTTCAGATTCAAAGAAAACAGAATTATCTGAAATCCAAGGGATGCACAAGAAAATATTCAAGTGCTTGAAAATCCTGCAGATAAAAATGTAGGCTGAGATCCATGGTAACCACTGAATAAATACAGTTGTCAGTGTCTGTAAATCTGTGGAGGAGCATGATCAGCTCATCAATGAATTACTTAAGTATCACGGGCATGGATTCCAAGCATTGTCTATTATTGACTCTATTATGTGCAAGTTAACAAAGCTTTTATTATCATCACAGATGGAGCTATTTTTACATTGTAATTTTGTGTAGCAATTTCTCTCTGGGTGTTTTTCCATTGACTCTCAAAACAAGCCCATCTTAATACTAAACTCCAGCCAGAATATGGTTTAACATGATATTGGTGATAAGGAGAGCTCAGTCATTTTTGTAGAGGGATGATGTGTACGTATAACAGGGAAATATATAATGTTTGTTTGTTTTTTCCTATCAAGACAACAAACTAAAGAGAGTAATCTGACTTTCTGTTCTAGGACTCAACTGTGAATTGAGAGGGGTGATGAGCCTGGTTGCTTCTAAGATGTATGAAGGGGTAACAACAAAATAAATGTAATTAATAAAATAATGAGTAGATAATAAAACTTAACAATAGACGGGTGGATTTTGGAGTCCGCTTGCTATGCCGTTTTTAATCCTTGAGTTTCTGGCACAGTAGTGGGGAGGTGGGAAATGCGTCATGTGTGGGAGATAGGGCGGGATGGGTGAAAATTTTGGAGGGCTCAGAACAGTACCTATTTAGCAGCTGGTATAAAATTCTTCCCATATTTTAACAATGCTACAGCCTTGCATATCTTTGATTTATACAAGTGGCACTGAGACTAGCTCTAGAAACCATGCTCTAAATCAGGGTTTCCCTACACATATTCCCTTAAACCAGTGGTTGTAAAATGTGAGCATTTTTGCCCCCCAGAGGACATTTGGCAACATCTGGAGAGGTTTTTGGTTGTCACTACTGGAGTAGGGAGCTATCAGCGTCTAACAGGCAGAGACCAGGAATGCTGCTAAACATCCTATAGACTTCACAATAAAGAATGATCTGGGCCAAAACGTCAACAGTGCCAAAGTTGAAAAACATTGCCTTAAGCAGGGTATATATAAGTTATAATAAAGTCTTCTAATCATATTCCTTGACTGAATTAACTGATATTTCCATGGCCAAAATAAAGATGCTAATCCAATAGGACATCACATAGAAATAATTTGGAAGCTGCTAATATCAGGGTTCCTCCTTAGGTGAAGTGTATTTCCCTTGCTCTTTGATAAAACATAGGAAACCTCAGATTAGTTCAGATATGCCAAAGGCATTGAACAATTATACTTATGTTCCATTTGCAAACTCGAAAATGCCAAGCACAGGTCCGTTAAGAAAGGCCACGTGTTTAGAAAACATGGTGTCAAGTTATTTTCCCAAAGAGCTCATAAGATTAGACTATCAACATGAGCATGCGAGATGAGTAAAATTTTCCGATATGTTCAATTTCCAAGACATGCTGCTTTAGGAAATGCTGTAGACTAAATGTGACTCCTCCCCCCAAAAAGTCGTATATTGAAACCTAATCTTCAATGTGATGGTATTAGGGGGCAGGGCCTTTGGGAGGTGATTAGGGCATGAGTGGGGAGCCCTCGTGACTGGGATTAGTCATGAAGGGACCGCAGAGAGCTCCCTTGCCCCTTTCTCCATGTGAGGACACAGCGAGAAGACAGCTGTCTACAAACTAGGAGGTAAGCTCTCACCAGACACTGAATCTGCCAGCGCCTTGATCTGGGACTTCCAGGCTCCAGAATGGAGAAATAAATTTCCGTTGTTTATAAGCCACCTAGTCTGTGGTGTTCTTTTATAGCAGCCTAAACAAAGACAGGAAACTGCAGCATTTATCCTCATTCTGATAGTTGTTCGTGCAAAATGAAAGGTGACTCTGAATTATTTATAATTAGAAAAGACATTTGACAAATACTTTCTGTAAGGGTCTTGACCAGTGGTTTGTATGTGTGACTGTGTGTTTGCACGCACATGTTTATTGCATGTGTGTCTACCAACAACCACAGACTTGACGTTGGTGAAATATGAGTTTACAAACGTGCAGTGTGGCACCACTAGAGAGATGCTTCACTCATCCCAGACAGAGGAAGACTAAATGCTTCTGGAGAGGAAAATACTTCACATTCTTGGAATTTAGTGGTCTAGTATTTAATATTCGTGACATCAGAATTAGCTGATTATTGGAAATTATCTAGGTATTTTCCCAAGGGATGATTTAAGGATTATGAATTGAAAGGAGAAAAATGGTGCCTATACCAGCCAACGCATAAATTCACTAAAAGGTAGAAATACACATTTTTTCTAAGGATTATATGATCAAAAGACACATCCTGTCTCTACCAATTGTCATCAACACAATCTGAAGTTAGTGTTTTACTTCATAAAGAGGTCATCCAAGGCCAACTCTTATCATACATCAACCAGTGACTCTTTTTGCTTAGGAGAAAGAACTTTGCACAATTTGGTGTTTCCCAGGCTTATCAAAAGTGACAATGATGCATGTCCAGATGCTTAAAATGAGGCACTTCTGAAAACAATGAGTAAAACTATGGCCATTTTAAATTATTTTTGCTCCTGGAGTATTTCAGCCATTATCTGAAGTTCTACAATTCCAGATATAACACTATCTTTTAGTTATTTTCATGTCACTTATCTGCAGAAGGCAAATTCACAAAGTCATACATGTGTTGATATACCAGAGGATTAAGTGAAAAATTAAGGCATAAAACAGCAACTTTCAACATGAGCAAACATTTGCAAATTTCTACCATGCATGTCTTCTACAAAAGCCTACAATACAAGAAAATGTATAAAGGTTTTCAACCTTTCTTCTGTCCACAAAAAAAAAAAAAAGAGGTGCTGTCATTTGCATATGGCCACACCATGGGATGTGTTCTCCATACTTTCCTTCAGTGTTTTACTGATTAGAACAAGATTTATTCTTGGTAAAATTACAAAATCAAATGTGAGTTGAATCAAGAAAATGATAAAATCAGGCATTCTTAAGTACAGAAGAAAAGCAAAAAGAACCACCACACACCGCAACCATCCTAAAAATTACACTGTTGGTTTCTGCCCCCGGCGTTTGCCTACAATCATTCATGGGAAACACTCACATGCTGAAAGAAAGAATAATTAAAATTGCCTGCTGGCATTTCCCTACATAATATAATCTGTTTGTTCAGAAGCTCCACTTTATCTTCCGAAGGTTGATTCAGGAACTTCTTAATCTGACAAGATATGTTTTATTATGTTTTCCTTCATAATGAATATTGGAATAGTTAATGTAGGGACTGATTCTTTATTAAAAACAATATATTACAGACAAAAACTCTTACTCTGTCTGAGGAAGCAATCTCCCAGTTCCCAGAATGGGTTTATTAACCATCTAAATTTGATCTTCTCATGAAGCTAATTTTTAATTGTTTTCAAGAAGTACATGCAGGGTCTTTTACATTAGAAAAAAAGAAGGACTATTTTAAGCTAAACACTTATTAAGTAGCAAAAAGTAATGAACTTCACTTATTTTGTATGTAATAGGCCTTATGTTTACTGAAGCCTGAAACTCTTGGTTATTACCACTTATATAACATTGAACTTGGTGCTTATGTAAGAGCATGCGAGAGGTGACATTAACCAAATTAAAAAGAGAAAACTCCCCATGAGAGATTATCTACTGGTCCTCAAGTGACATTTTAGAACTACCTGGAAATTTGCAATACCAAGGCAAGCTTCTGCGATTTAGAAAAACGTTCCCTGGAATTTTGAGAGTTAACTGTTCAATTTTGAAACATCAATTCCCCTTCCTATGGCTCAATGCTGTTTAGGGGTAATGCATTCTTAGTCCCAGATACGTTGTTTCTGGACTCCTCACAACAACCATTTTCTTTCTTTACTATTCCAAAAATCCATAGTTTTCCTAGGAGCAATGAGAGGTTTTTCTTATAGAAATAGTGTCTACTCAATTCCAAAACCATCAGGATATTGTTTGAGGAAATAAACCAGCCAATTCATCCAAATAAGTCTGTGATGTCACGTAAACAAAACAAAATCATTAGTAATGATATTTAATTATTTAACTGTCATTTGGTAATTTTATAGGTTCAAGAGCCAAAATACGAATTTATATTTTCAACTTTTAACCCAAATCAAATTTATTCTCAATTCCAATCTTGAAGGGGGCCAGGTGAAATACCAAGGAGCTATTTCAAGAATAGTCTGCTAGAATAATTTTTAAGCAGTGAAGAATCTGCCCTGTTTTGCCTCCAGATCCCACCTGAAGCACCTTTAAAGTATGAACACATTTTATCCATGGACTTGGTTAAAACATACTTGTTTGTGTGACTCTCAGTAGCAGACAATCCCCGCAGGAGCTACTCTGGGCATGTTAGACATGATGGACCTGACAATATATGGAATGACAAATGACAGGCTGACACTCCAGTTGAAATCGCTCTGTTCCTTTCAACTTTGAAGCTTAAAGAGTTATTTGTCATTTTCACTCACTTGGCAGGTATGGAATTCCCTTGTAACAGTTTTCAAGGTTGAAGATTTGGTCAGTGTGCAGTAGTACTGTATTTCTTTTTCCTACTGTAAGACTTGAATATGACATATAGCCCAGGCAGTAACCAAAATGACAGCATGTAGGAAAGAGTAAATTGACTGACCCCAGAGCTGAGTATCCATCTCAGACGTTTACAGTAGAGACTGCAAAGAGATACCTAGCAGCCAAGAATTACTGCTCGATTTCTTTTTTTATTTATTTAATTGAAGTTTATTGGGGGGACAATTGTTTGTAAAGTTACATAGATTTCAGGTGTACAATTCTGTAATACATTATCTATCTCACATTGTCTGTTCATCACCCAGAGACAGTTCTCTTTCCCATCACCATATATTATACCCCTTTTACCCTCTTCTGGAACCCTTTTCGCCCCTTACCCTCTGGTAACCCCTAAACTATTCTCTATGAGTTTTTGTTCCTTCATTTGTTTGTCTTGTTCTTTTGTAGTTTTCAGTTTTATATACCACATATCAGTGAAATCATATGATTCTTGACTTCTTCTGTCTGACTTATTTCGCTCAGCATAATACTCTCAAGATTCATTCATGTTGTCGCAAATGGTATTATTTCATCTTTTCTTATGGCCGAATAGTATTCCATTGTGTATATATACCACAACTTCTTTATCCATTCATCTATTGAAGGACATTTTGGTTGTTTCCATGTCTTGGCCACCGTAAATAAAGCTGCAATGAACATTGGAGCACACATGTCTTTATGGATAAATGTTTTCAGATTTTTTGGGTAGCTACCCAGGAGAGGGATTGTTGGGTCATATGGTAATTATATTCTTAATTTTTTGAGGAACCTCCACACTGCCTTCCATAGCGGCTGCATCAATCTGCTTTCCCACCAACAGTTTATGAGGGTTCCTTTTTCTCCACAGCCTCTCCAGCACTTGTTACTATTTGTCTTGTTGATGATAGCCATTCTAACTGGGGTGAGGTGATATCTCATTGTGGTTTTTATTTGCATTTCTCTGAGGATTAGTAATGTTGAACATTTTTTCATATGTCTATTTGCCATTTGTGTATCCTCTTTGGAGAAATGTCTCTTCAGGTCCTCTGCCCAATTTTCAATTGGGTTGTTTGTTTTTTTGCTGTTGACTTGTATGAGTTCCTTGTATATTTTGGATATTAGCCCTTTATCGGAGGCACTGTTTACAAAAATCTCCCATTCAGTTGGTTGTCTCTTTATTTTATCGATGGTTTCTTTTGCTGTGCAGAAACTTTTAAGTTTGATATAGTCCCATTCATTTATTTTAGCTTTTACTTCCCTTGCCTTTGGAGTCAAATTCATAAAATGCTCTTTGAACCCAAGGTCCATAAGTTTAGTACCTGTTGTCCTGAAACAATAAACTTCATAGATGAAAACATTGGTCCTAAACTTATGCTAGATTTCTTGAATTCATGGTGTTCTTCATTAAACCCTGCAGAAGTAATTGGGGTTGAAATAAACATTGTCTTATATTTCTCTCATACTACAATAATTGTTGTAATGGTAGTCATGCTAATAATAATAATAATTGTCATACAAACATTACAACCTGATATCTTTAGAGTTTTATAGATTTTTACTAGAAGCTTCTCAAGAAGTCTGACTGAATCTGAGAAAAGAGCAGCTAACGTATATGTAAAGGCTCTTCCTCCCGCCCCATTTTATTGAGATATAATTGACATAAGGTGTACAGCATACATAATGACTTGACTTTCATAAATGTGAAATGATTACCACAATAAGTTTAGTTAACATCTATCCTCTAACATAGACAAAAAAAAAAAGAAAAGAAAAAGATGGTTTTTTCCCTTACAATGAGATTTCATAAGATCTATTCTCTTAAAGGCTTTTGCCAAGAAAAAAAAGGAAGAATCCTTAGGCGGTGCAGAAAAAAATTGATGAGGCCAAGCAAATAATTTAGACTTAAAAAAATGTATGCCCTTAAGTAGGTACCCAAACTTGAGTTATTTATCTAATCTCCTGAGTTCTCAATTTTATCATTCAGATCATGAGAGATTAAATAATATCCAATTTCCCTTTCAATTCCAAAATTCTGATTCTATGATGAAATATCTCAGTAAAAATAAGTTAGCATTAATTTCTCACCAAAATTCTACCAATACCATCTTTCACATTTTCTATAAACACAGAGATTATTTAACCCTGAGCAACACCTGAGAAGACATTTGATCAAGACTATCAAATACATTTTCTCATAGGGTGACCAGCAGTTAAAACAAGACTGTCTCACTTTTACAACTCAGAGGCCCATGTCCCAGGACTGCTCTCCATCCCAGGCAAACCAGGAAGACTAGTCACCCTATGTCACCACAACTCTACACCTGTCAACTCTACCCTGTTCCTATAGGAATTAGTTCCTTCATTCAGAAGATTCAGTTCTACCCATTTACTGATTCAATCTCAACCAAGGAAGACCTCATATAAGGAACTATAACCTAGAACTGTCTTGGTTCTATTTCTTACCTGCCATCTAATAGGCCTGATGAGAGCCTTGGCCAGCTGCTTGCCCACTGAGAATTTATTCCTGTATTGAGTCTCAAATCTGCTGTAAACCTCTGGCGCCTTATTTATGCTGTTGCAACATACCACATCTTCCCCACCATTCTCATGTAGGTGCTGTTCCTGCCACTTGTATTCTTTTGAACAAATTCATCTGTCTACCTGATAGTGAGCTCCACTACCCCTTCCATTTCTATGCAAAAACCTCCAGCCTGGGGTCTCCTGTCACTGTTCCTAACCCCCATCCACTCCTGAAAGAGAATCTAGGCCAGCCCAGATCAAGCTGAGATGGCCATATTGCTTTGAGCACCATAATTTGTGCCAGTAGTCACCTTTGTAACCCTCCCTGGTGCCTTTCCAACCTGACTTCCTGATTCACCCACTAGCTTGCATTGTTGGAGGTTCCAGTATGAGGTATGGGGTTCCAACCCCAATTATGGCCAAGTTCACTCCTAAATATGTCATTTCTCATACTTGACTCTTTCAGTTTTAATCCTCTGCTGAAAGCTGTTGTGGAACAGGTGATGCTCACACTCAAGGCTCTGCCCTCTCCCACATTGGTACCAGCTAAGTCTCAGTGGTGCTGGAGCAACTAGACGACCGAAAGGATTCAGTCAGTATGAGAAAGACATTACTAATCCATCTGAGTCTCCAAGTACTTGATGGCCAACTAGAATTTTATGCACTATGGATCCTCTGAAGGCACCTTCAAATGGTGCCTTCAGAGGATATTGGGTAGGAATCAGATCTGCTGTCAGTTGTCCATCAACTGTCCAAGCAGAAGTATTGTTTGAATCTAATTCATACTTCCTGGTGGAACTCTTCAGTCCTTAGTGACAAAACCCAGAAATTATGAGCACGAGACCTGTGAGGAACGAAGACCACATGCCCAGAAGGTTAAGATGGTGGCCATCTGCAACCTTTAGTAAAGTAAGATCCTCACTCAAAGCTAAGATATAGACCTCACAAAAGGCACAGTCAGATGTAGGGAAGAGAGAAAAAGAATCATAGCAAGTATTGTCCACAGGCCCTTTCCCCAAGAGCAAATTCAAAGGGTAGGATTCAAGTGCCTCATAAAAAGGGCAAATCTTAAATAGAGCAAAGAGACCTGTGCTTGCTGCCTGCTGGATAGGAAATGGTACATAGATTTGGATCTCTGGGATAGAACAGAGGACAGAAACAGAGGCATGAGTGGTCAGGAGGCAGGAAGCCAAGAGCTACTGAAGCTAGAAACTGCTGATGAGGCAGGGTTTGCAGCAACTCTGGAAAGGGGCAGCAGAGGAGAAGGGAGAGACAAAGGAAACCAACCAAATCAGAGAAGCAGCCAGCTAATTCAATGCACAGCTGAGTTCTGTCTGCACAAAACCAAGCCAGACTGGGACACAAAGAGGTGTCACCGAGATGATTCACTGAGTCAACAAGTGGGAAACCACAGAGATGGGAAATTCGTGGGTCAGCTTTTGCATTATGACTTCATTCTTAAAACTCTTGAAAGGCATACATTGTTAGGTTCTTGTTCCAGTTTTTCTTTACTGCCATTATCACGTTCCAAGCCAAAAGAATGAAGTGTGTGAAACTATTCCAGTGACCAATCAGATACTTAAGTAGTAAATGAATATATGCCCAAGACAGGTACAGTCAGGGACAATGGAGGAAAGAAGTGGTTACAGCAACCTGTACCTACTGAAAATTTACACAAAGTCTGAGAGTGATGGAATTTGATCAAATTGACTTTGCATGATAGCTCTCACCACTACTACTGAATTCCCGGTGTGTGAGATGCAATACAGGAGAGGCGACAGGCTTAGAAAAAGACAGTGTCTTTCTCTACTAACCCTCAAATGATTTGTTATACATACTCTTGCCCCTCTAAAGAAAATCACAGTGGAATAAGAAACCCTGAATAAAGAGTTAAAAAACCAAAAGTCAAGATAAGGGTATCCGACTTCTAAAATCTTGGATAAAATCTTAAATGTTCAGGGACTCAATTCCTTTATCTGTAAAAAGAGGGTGATAATGCTTGCTTTCTCCTTCTTGTAATAAATAGAAAATAAGAAAGTGAAATGTAGAGTGTAAGGTGCTGCAAACGTACACTACAATTATGACTACATGACGATGATACGAGACATTTTTTATTTCTATTTCATTTCATTTCTTCCTTGTTTCTGTTTTCATTTCTCTCCCTAAACATACAAGGAATATTCTACTTCCAGATTGAACAGCTTTCCAATCATAGTAAAATATGATAAAGTACAGAGAAGCCAAAAGGAATTTGGAACACCAGGCTCATCAGCAATGCTATTTATTAAGACAATTGTAGGTAATGTCTGCATATTACTCATTGACAGATGATTAGCAACACCATGACATCACCAACAGGCTTTTCTCTCTGTTTTCCTTCCTACCCCTCCCACGTTGTACATGTTACTTGTTCTCCCTTCAAAATGGCGTCAGCTTCCTGATTTTCAGCTGTCAGTCTACTTGTCCTAGAGTGTGGAATTTAAAACCACTTGATTATACATAGAGATGCTATTAAAATAGACTTTATTTTAAAATGTCCACATGATACAGTAAAAATGTCTATTATTTGTCAACGTCTCCATTTAATGGAGACAACCTGAAGCCACGGTTCTAGCCTTATGGCTTTTGTTACACTCTGAGAAAAGGAAAGGAGACAGGAGAAAGTGAAATAGAGAGTAATTGGGTGATGGGAATATTCCACATCTTTTTGGGGTGATGATTACATGGCATATCACTTTTCTCGGGCTGCCATAACAAGTATCGCAAACAGAGTGACTTAAACAACAGAAATCGATTGTCTTACAATTCTCAAAGCTAGAAGTCCAAGATCAAGGTATTGGCAGGTCCATGTTCCCTCTGAAGGCACTAGATAGAGGAGGTTCCAATCCAGTCCTCATTCCTAGCTTGTGGTGGTTGCTGGCTTGCGGCAGTTAACACTGGTCTTCACATAATGTTCTCCCTATGCGCACGTCTCTGTATCCAAATTTCCCCTTTTATAACAATACTAATCATATTGAATTAGGTCCTACCTTAATGATGTCTTTTTAATTCATTACCTCTTTAAAGACCCTTTCTCCAAATAAGGTCACATTCTGAGGTACCAGGGATTAGGATTCCCACATATCTTTTTTTTGTGTGAGGGGGACACAATTCAACCATAGAACATGGCTTATACATTTGTCACAACTCATAGAGCTGTACACTCAAAATGTATACATTATATTGCATGTAAGTTGTGCTTCAGTAAAGCTTACTTTAGAAGAGATTGACAACTATGGAAATTTTAACATGTAAAATGCATACTACTTACACTCTGAGTACAGTAAGTGCTATCAGGATAAACCCTGATGTTGTCCTGCATTCTTTCCAACTACACTTAACCCAGAATATTTGACTCAGCAAAAAGACACCATTTGTCCCATTCATCTTTATGACTGAAGATAATCAACTCTTGTTGAATGTTACTTCTATCTTACTATATAAGCCAAGTGATTTCCTAATAAAAACTGTCCTTTAAAAAAAAAAAAGATATGAATACAGTTAATATTGACACAATGAGAAGAATAGCCAAAATTTAGGATTCCAAATGATATTAAACCACTTCCCTTTGTTCTCATCAGTGAAGTACTAGGCTGAAGAGGGTTGCACTTAGATGAGAGGAAATCTCACCCTGGAATGAATTGTCAAGGATTCCACAAATCCAGAGACTTGCAGAGCAAAAAGCCATCTTAGAGGCCGACAAGAATACCCTCTTTTTAAAGAAGTAGAGAGGTTAGGTGCTTTGCCCAAGGTCCCAGCAATAAAGAGAGGTAAAGTGGGGACTGGAAACCACGTTTCCTGACACTTTACCCATGCCCTTCCCAAGCTCCTGCTCTGTCAATATTCAATTCTTGTTGTTGGCAAATTCTTGTGAAAAGTGAAGTACAGAAAGAAAAGTTAATATGATCAGCACAGAAAGGGGAGAACAGAATTTTATGTCCCCAAATGTTAAATCCTAATTTCTTTGTATGATAAAAATGCAAGAATGGAAGAACACAATACTCCAAAATTGAATAAATTATGTTACTTATATTTGGTTATGTCTTTTTTGTGGACATGTAGATTTTTTAAGTTATTGGGTCATTGTGTGAAAGCTTGAAAAATGCAGTTAATTTTTGTCTTAAATTGTTCTCAAACTATAATTTAAGTATGTTTGTAAGAGCTCATATCTTTGCGATTATGAATGGTGCTGCAGTGAACATAAGGGGGCATATATCTTTTCGAATTAGTGTTTTGGATTTCTTGGGATAAAGACCCAGAATTGCTAGGTCATAAGGTAGTTCTATTTTTAATTTTTTGAGGCTCCTCCATAGTGGCTGCACCAATTTACATTCCCACCAACAATGCACAAGGTTTCCCTTTTCTCCACATCGGAGCCAACACTTGTTTTTTGATTTATTGATGATAGCCAAATGATAGCCATTCTGACAGGTGTGAGGTGATATATCATAATGGCTTTAATTTGTATTTCTCTGATGATCAGTGATGTTGAGCATAGCAACCAAAATGCCCATCAATAGATGATTGGATAAAGAAGAAGTCATACATATATACAATGGAATATTACTCAGTCATTTAAAAAAATGAAATCTTACCATTTGCGACAACATGGATGGACCTAGAGGGTATTAGGGTAAGTAAAATAAGTCAGACAGAGAGAGACAAATGTCAAATAATCTCACTTATATGTGGAATCTAAAGAAAAGAATAAATAACAACAATCAATCAAAAACAGAAACAGACTCATAGGCACAGAGAACAAGCTGATGGTTACCAGAATGGAGGGGGATTTGGGGGGCTGGGTGAACAAGGTGAAGGGATAAGAAGTACAAATTTGTTGTTACAAAGTACTCATGGGGATGTAAAGTACAGTATAGGGAATATAGTAAATAATATTGTGGTAACTGTATAGTTCTAGGTGGGTACTGGATTCATCAGGGATATCACTTCATAAATTATATAAATGCCTAACCACTATGTTGTACACCTGAAACTAATATAAAATAATACTGAATGTCAACTATAATTGAAAAATTAAAAAGATAAAAAAGGAGTTCATAACTTTGGTTAATTAAAATACGCTCACATTTATCTTTCAATTATAGAAACTTCTTTGCCTTCAGACATAGCTAAGCCATAGAGAATGTCTCATTCTAACACTCACAAAAAAACAAAGTAAAATGTATTTTATTTGCCTCATTAAATATTTTTTTTTGTATTAGACGCATAGTTGTTACAAAAAAAATTACCTGAAAATATAGTAATTTGTAATATGGTTTCTATGAATCTTACCTACATACACATATACTCATATTCATTCTTTCATTCTTTAAAATTGTTTCTGCCTTATAAACAATTTAGTATTCATAGGTGAGGGTATCAAAATGTATAAGCCTTCTCTTAAATAATAAATTTTAATTTTGATAATAACCATAATAAAACAAATTTAAGCTCAGGATGCACTTTTTATATTATCGGGAAGTGTTCAGCAGGAAAAAAAATGCTGAGAAAGCAAAGCAACATTTAGTTTCATTTAAGCTACCCAGCATCTTAGAGTTCTGCATCTCCCCGAGGACATAATCAATTACTAAGTGCACAACAAGCACTTAATAAATACTAGTTGGATTGAATTTTACCCCCACCAAATTCAGAGAAATGAGGGTTTTAAAAGAACAGCAAAACAAAATATCTGAGGTAGCCTAAAGATCAGGGTTCTGTCAAAAAATCTTAATGGCCATGTTCACAAAGTGTAGTAGAAAGCCAAAGCAACTCCATGGGCAATTTAGATAAGAAACATCTGGAAAACAAATTGTAAAAGCTAGAAAGATGAAACCCAATTAACCAACGATGTCCCTACATTTTTGTTTCATTGTTTATGTTTTATATACCAGAAATAAGGAGTGAGCGCTCTCCAAAATGTTGCATCAATTCTCCACGCAATTTTTGATTTATTAATGATGGCCATTTATTGATGAGTTCCTTTTCTCTGTGCCTGGCAACACTTACGATATAATTTCCTTTAATGAAATTTGTACACTTCCAAACATCCCCTCTCCACACACTCAAGACTCCATCTTCAAAAGATAGGAAAAAGCCTCAGGTCCTCAGAGTAAGACCACCCCACTTGTGGCCTCCACACGTCACTTAGAAGCCATGAAGGGGGTGTCCCAGACCCCCACTTCCCACTACCTCTCAACATTCAAAGATTCAACACAACTTTCTGTTTTGAAGTCACCAGAATTCATCAAATTATAGCCCTTTCCATTACTTATTTATATCATCCCAAGAAACTATGACTCCCAGATGACCCTTCATCTTCTCTAACCCCCCCATGTCTCCACATCCCCCAGTGTGTCCCAACCCCTGAGATCCCCCCACTCCTGAACCTCTTCACTGTGCCCTGTGGAATTCAGGTCAGACATTCCCAGCAACCAACACCCTCAGCCTCTTCCCACGGGCTTTGCTGCTCTTCTTAGGCTACGAGATACCTGGATCTCCCTGAGGTGGTTATTCCCTCCCCCAGCCCCAGACCCTGATTGGGGAGCTGGGAAAGTGTCCTCTTGTCACTTCCACAGCATCCTCTCTTTCCAAGAAAACCCCAGCTTTGAATCTCTCTTGTTTCTCAAAAATCTTAGCACCCAGTTTACTGTTACTCTCTTTCCAAAACTACTTCAAGCTTTAATCCTAGTGATTTCAACGTTCATATGAACGATTTTTCCAACACCCTGGACTCTCAGACCATGAAACTCCTCTCTTCCATAATGTTGATCTTAACAATTCCGCAAACACAAACTCCCACGGTCTTGTCATAAGAAATAAATGCAATTCTTCCTTAATCTCAATTTCAAAACTTCTATTCTCTAACATAAAACAATCTTTCTGCTCCAATAAAATCTTCATTCCTTTAACCTTGCCACCTTTCCACTCATTCTCCTAGTATCTTTCTCTTCCTCCTTATGCAAACTTAAATTCCATTTCAATCATTATCAATCCACCCTTGGGAACACTCTCAATTCCTTATTCCTCTCTCATTTTGTAACACTCTTTTAACAAAACTTGAACCCTGACCAAATTCATCTCTCTAACTCCTCTACACTTCCACCTATGCAACTAACTGTGACTAAAGTGAAAGGGACAAAGATGTTGTCTGGTCTCATTTTAAATTCATGACTTCCAACTTCTAGTGGGCCCTTATTGCTGCCCCAAATTATGCTACATATCCTTAAATCATTCACAGTTTCATTTACTAAATGATTATATGATACCTTCTCCTCGCTCCTTGAATCTCAACACCTTCTCACCCTTTCACACTTCCAAATTCTAACCTTGCTTTCTACTTTATTGAGAAGAATTAGATAATCAGAAGATAACTTCTTCACGTTCTAGCCACCATTGCACATGGAGCCATTTACCAACTTTGGCCCCTATATAGTACACCTCTGCTCCAATTACTACACATCAGTGATCTTAAAGAGTGTTCCCCAATTCAGCAGCATCAGTATTACCTGCAAACTCAGATCAACTGAGACCTACTGAATTAGAAAATCTGGGGGAGAGGCCCCCAATCTGCATTTTACCAAGTCCTCCAAGTGATTTCTATACAAGCTGAAGCTTGAGAACCATTTGTGTTCTCAAAAACATTTTTTCAGTTATGCTGGGTCCTCTCCTAGATACTATGTTTTAACTTTGAGGAGCTCAGAGATAGACATCGGGAGTTTTAATAGTTCCTCAGGTGACTCTAATATGCAAGTTGAAAAACCGTTGCTATCAATGAACTGTCCATACTCACATCTAAGGACAACCTCTCAATTTGACTAGTAACTTCCATGCCCTCTTGCCTTCTCTAAAACATTGCTCCAGCAATTCTCTTCTCTCTTGTATCTTCAGTTTTTATTCTCTACTACAGCATTCCGTTTTTTGAAAACATGCTGTTCTAAATCTCATTTTACAAAAAAAAAAAAAAATCCCTCTTAGCTCCCCGCTCTCCAGTTACTGCCCAATATTTCTACTCACCTTTAAAGGAAAACGCTCTTAAGAGAACTCTCTACTAATTACTTCCAATGCACATCTTTCCATCCTATTCTCATTAAACCCACTCTAATCTCCCCCCACTACCCAGTGAAACCTGAATGTATCAAGGACACTAAAAACCTCTTCTAAATCCAGTGGTGACATCTTCATCTTCATTGTACTTGATTTCTCAGCAGCCATTGACACTGTTGATCACTCCCTTCTCCTGGAAACACATTCTTCACCTTGTTTTCAAGAAACCACCTTCTCCTCTTTTGAATTTTTTCTCCCAACTACACTGGCAGCGCCTTCCCCGTCTCCTTTGTTGATTTCCCCATTGTGTTGAGTCTTTGCTCCCCTTCCCTTGTGTATCCACACTCACTACCTCAGTGACCTCATCTCCTCTAATGATCTTACATACCATCTAACACTAACACACATAATTGTTTTTAATCTGCTGGTAAGACCTTCCTCCTAAACTCAAGACTCATAAATCCAACTGCCTACTCACCATGCCCTAACAGACACCTCCAACTCAACATGTCCAAAATTGATTGTTGAGCCTTCTTCAAATACCAAGCTCTTTCCAGTCTTTCCCAAATCAATCAATGGTCATTTGGGCCTTCCGATTTAGAATCACTTTAATTCCTTGACTCCTCTCTTTCCGTCTCATAGCCAACCCTTACCCCATTCAGTATGTCACCAAATCCTGTTGGCTCTACTTTTAAAATTTATTCAGGAACCCATTTCTTCCTACCTCCACTGTATCCACCTGCCCAAACCACCATCTCTCTTGCTTGAATTAGGCAACACTATTCTCATTGATGTCACAATTCCACCCTTGTGTCAACACAGTCTATTTTTAACTCTGCAGCCAGAGAGATATTTTCAAGCTATGTCTGTTCTTGTCACCTTTTCACGCAGCACTCTCCAATAGTTCCCTGTTTCTCTCACAGTAAGAGCTAAGGACTTTACAATTCCTAACAATGCCCATCAAGTTCTCGTTCTCGATCACTCTAACCTCATTTCATTGTCCTCTTCTACTCAATCACTCCTCTGTTATCACAGTGACATCCTCGCTATTCTTCACATCAGCCATGATCTTGCCTCAGTGTTTGCACCATACATCGTCAGGCTGCCCCTCCACCTTTCTCAACCAGTCTCCACCTTTCTCAACCCTGCTCTGTACCTTAGAAGGATGAAATCTATGACTGGTGCAGTAGTCTCCCTGTCTCTCTTCTTCCAGGTGGATTTGTCCAATGGGGAACCCTCGAAACACACGAAGGAGAAATGAAAGTTGAGGGTAGTGTTTCCTTTCCTCTCCTTTCTGGTGCTTCCTTCCTGCAGTGTTGGTGCAGGTGCTGCAACGCTCAATCTAAGGTCACAATTCCAATCAGGCAGACTTTCAATACAGCTGTCTCTTACTCCATATTCCAATAACCACTTACCAGTCACCCACTCAAGCCTAGTGATGACTGTAGCGCCCCACGCTCTCTAGTTCCTGCAGGCTATACTGTCTCTTGTCATTTTCCTACAACCTGCCCACGTCTTTGTAATTGATCACTTTTTTTCAGCTCTCCTCAAAATATCAGAGTTGATTGTGTCATCAGTCTTTGCTCTGACTGATACAGGGCTTTTGCACTTGTTTCCTCTACCTGCAGCACTCTTCCAAGATATGCACATTACTCATTCCCAAGCTTCTTTCAAGTCTCTGCTCAAATGTCATTCTCAGGAAGGCCTTCCCTCTTCTGCCAATTTAAAATTGCACTACTCTTCACCCTCTTTTCCCTACATTCCTTTCCTACTTTGTTCCATTCCATGAAACTTATCATCCTCTAATGTACCAACTTATTCACTTATTTGTTTTATTTATTGCTTATCTCTTCTACCCCTCTGCCCCATTGGAAGCAAAATTCTTTGAGGACAGTACTTTTTGTTTGGTTCTATTCACTATATATCATGAACACTTAGAACAGTGGCTAGCTGCAGTAAATGTTTTTTGAATGCATGCAAAACAAAAACAAAAATAGAAGAAGCAAAAGACCTTAAAATCCCCCACAAGGTTGAGAGCTTAAAAATCTTGCCAAGTTTTAGTAAATTATTCTGTGATCAGTTTAGTCTTATCCAAACCTAGGCGAGTTGTTAACTAGAGATTTTATTGAGTCTCACCACGGGTGACATAAGATTCCTATTTGAACAGGTAAAGTTTAGAAAGACAAATTTGCCCTTCAAATTCCACTTTTAAAGTAAATGTTAAAGTCCATAAATCATTTCAGTTGCTTAATTAGAAATAAAGCCGGGTCCCAGAAATGTGAAGCAGGAATAGCTTCAGTTTGATACATGCGATTACTCAGTGTTTTCTGTCTCCTGGCAGTTTATTGATCCTCGGTTTTGTGAGTTTGCAGAAGAAAGTAATTTTTTACTCAAGTAATTTTGCATGGATGAATTCCCAATACCTCAATGCAGTTATTCCTGACAGATGTAGAAAAGCCAATAGCCCCGCATTCTTCTCAGCCTTTGGGTCTATAATTCTCTCTATAATTATCTTACTCCCTTAGTTCATCTTCCCCTTATTGAAATTAGGAATTTTTTATTCTTTTTTGAATGATGTCCTCTTGACACCAACCTATCAAGGATGCAGGCACATAATCCCATGAATAATTAAAAGTTAAAAGAGCTGTCACTAATGATTTCACTTGCATCTTGTGCTTAGAAGCCCCTTCCATCTGATGATTTTTTACCCACATTATGGAATGACAATGCCTGTCTTCCTGCCTCCACTGCCTGCTTTAGAAGTTACCACCACTGCCTGAAGCCTTCTCTGAGAATTCTGTTTTTACAACAGAAATGAAATATTTTCCAAGGTTAGTGTATGATGGTTAATATCTTTACAATGATCCATTTGAATGTCTTTTACACTCTGGTAGAGATACAGGATAAAATCAAAGAAGGCAATAGCTAAAGTTGATGTCCATTTCATATATCAATGACAAATGGACAAATACCAACTGATGTGGCAGAGAAATTATTTAATAAGTAACTAACTGCTCAACAGTTAAAGTTCCTGGTTGCCATATATTCTAGTAATAACTGTTATTTCTTTTCTGATTAAAAAGTCACTTTTATTCATTATTAGAAATGCAGAACACACAGAAATGCAAACTGTAGGAAAATAAAACTCACCCTTACTCCCATGTAACCGACATGGAGAAGTGTCATGCATTTCCATTCAAAGAAAAAAATCACCAGCCAGCTCTGAGGAGTGTGCCTTTCTGATGGCCTGCAATTCTCACCTCCTTCAGCCAACTGCCTTGGCTTTTAAGCTAAGGTCCTGCTCATCTTGGGGCAGCCCCCAAACGATGACTGAACTAGGCCACAGAAGCTAAAAATTATGGTAACCAAAGTCAAGGAAGTGCTGCAAAGGCCTCCCCATTTCTACCCAATGCGGTCCCCTCAAACAGGCAAGTTTGGCCCTGTAGCTTGTATTGGTCAGGTCTACATCGTAGTCTGACAGTTCCCCTGCCCACTCCTCCTTCTTCCTTGTTTCTTTCACAGTGTTGCTCTCCAATAATCCTTTCCTTTTCAATTGTGGTAAAATACACATAACATACAATTTACCACATTAACCATTTTTAAGTATATAGTTCAGCAGTATTAAGTATATTCACATTGTTAAGCAACCAATCTCCAGAACTTTTTCATCTTGCAAAACTAAAACTCTGTACCCGTTAAACAACTCCTCATTCGTGCCCTCCTCCAGTTCCTGGCAACCACCATTCTACCTTCTGTTTCTGTGAATTCGACTAAAGATATTTCATGTAAGTGGAATCGTACAGTATTTGTCTTTCTGTGACTAGCTTATTTCACTTAGTATAACGTGCTTCAGGTTCATCCATGTTGTAGCACGTATCAGAATTTCTCTTTTTTTTAAGGCTAAATAATAGTCTATTGTATGTATAGACCACGTTTTGTTCATCCATTATCTGTCCATGAACACCTGGGTTGCTTCTACCTATTAGATATTGTGAATAATGCTGCTGTGAACATAGGCAAATATCTCTTTGAGTTTCTGCTTTCAATTCCTTTGGATATGTACCTAGAAGTGGAATTGCTATATCATATGGTAATTCTATTTTTTGATGTTTTGAGGAACCACCAAACTCTTTTCCATAGAAACAACAACATTTTAGATTTCCACCAACAGTGCACAAAGGTTTCATTTTCTCCATCCTCATCAACATTTTTTATTTTCTGCTTTTTGATGGGTGTGAGATGTTATCTCATTGTGGTTCTGCTTTGCATTTCCCTAATGATGTTGAGCATCTTTTCATATGCTTTTTGACCATTTGTGTATCTTCTTTGGAGGAATGTCTATTCATAGCTTTTGCCCGTTTTCAATTGGATTACTTGGGGGTGTTCTTGTTGTTGAGTTGTAGGAGTTCTTTATATAGTCTAGATATTAACCTTTTATCAAATGCATGATGTGCAAATATTTTCTCCTATTCCAGGTTGCCTTTTTGCTCTGTTGGTTGTGTCCTTTGATGCACAGAAATTTATAATTTTGATATAGTCCAATTTATCTAATTTTACTTTGGTTGCCTGTGCATTTGGTATCATATTCAAAAAAAAAAAGCATTGTCAAATCTAATGCAATTAAGATTTTTCCCTGTTTTCTTCTATGAATTGGATACCAAAATGATTTCATGCCACTATTATTGCATTGGACCTCAAGGCTGACCAATGCTAAGAAGCACACACCCCATTAACCACCACACTCTCTTGGCCCTGGAAGTCCTAACCCCAGGAACCTACTGATTCATTGGCTGCTAAAATTCTGAACGATTCCTGTCCCCAGGGTAGGAGCAACTACAGGCTGAGCAAAGCCCTGAACGACAGGAAACCAAGCTCCCCTTTGGCCTCTTGCTGGCTCTGTGACTTCAGCTACAGCATTTAACTATGGCACTTACATATTCTCAGCCTTGTTTTCCCCATGTCTAAATTAGCAATAGCAATTCCTTCTGCTCAAAGTTGTCATGAGCTTCAAATAAGGTAACATGTGGGAAGTTAATTTATAAATTGAAGGCTTAATATAAATTTCAGTTGTTATTCTTAAAAATTAGAGAGCCTGATGCAATTGTGGAAGTAACTACGTAGTGATTTCAGTGCCCGGGACTTCTTGGAAAAAGAGGAGGGCAGGCAAACCACAATTCTCTCATGTAACAAACAACTCACCACAGCTGGTCGTGCTTTTGCCAAGCTGAGCTAAGCTTCCCAAACACTAATTGATTGACGGAATAGATTTCAGTCCGGTCATCAGCAGCTTTTTACCTCCCACCGAGTATCCTCAGCAACCAGCGCTGGAGATTTTGAGTCCTTAGGCACTCACCAGTGCCCAGCTGGTCGAAGTCGTCCTTACTACAACCACCATAAACTTTAGGTAAGGTTGGCCTAATCCCCTGGGAGAACAAGCAAACGCCAGTGACTCCAAGCCATTTGCCATTGCCTAAGGGTGAAGTCACCCACTCCGATGTGAAGAAAGTGCATATTGCCTCACTCATCCTTGGGAAAAGTTACAGCCTATGTAAAAGTACCAAAGGCCAGAGCCAACCCGGAATTCTACATCTTCCAGAATGCTCAATCTCTAAGGTAAACAATCCATTTTACCTGCACTATCTCCACTCCCTTCCCCACTGCCCCCCACTGCAGTCAAGTGCTTCTAAAATCAAGAAACTCCATCTTATTTAAAGTCTTCACTTTTGAACATACAAATGAGAATGTTCGCCATGGTCACTCTATATGATTATAAATGCCTGTGTCCCTACTCTAGTTAAGAAAAGGAGAAGCAGTTTTCTGATTCTGTGTTGAAACACCTGGGATATTACATTGTGTAATCTTTCCGTCAAAGGGAACGAAAGTTGGAATCAAGGATCCAGCCTGCTTCTCAGGAAAGGATCGAGACTTATGGAAATAGAAAGTCAGTTTGACATTGTTGATAACTAGATACAGAACTGTGTCAAACAGGCATCCCAACCCAACTTAAAATCTTCCCCTGGCAGCACTGAGGGGCAGGGGAAGGAAGGGGTACTGCTAATACTTACTGAAAGAAAAAAGTTACTGATGGTGAATTAAAACTGAAGGTCCGTTCTCCAAGCTCCTGAGCTTCAGGAAGTACAGAGAGGTAAAGAGGGAGGAAAGAAAGAAAAAAACCTATTTCATTCTTAAAAAGGTGACAGTATTTGTGTAGGTTGCAAGTCTGAATAAAGCTACAAAGGATATATTTAAGTAGCATGTCTCCTCCTCTATCTCACAAGCACATTTGAAAAAAGTCAAAAAATCTATTTCTGAGGTCTCTCAGTATGTTATTCAAAAATAATCTTTCCAACATTACCCTGGAAGTCCACCCCCTCCCTAGTCACTTCCTAGCCCCCTCCTAAAAATCCTCCCATGACCTGCCCTGTTCCAGCGACCATCCTACACCGCCCTTAGGCACCTACACGTCAGCTGCTCAAACGCCTCATTTCCATCTACACTTCCGGCTTCCAGATGGGGCCAGCTTCCTTAACACAAGCAGATTCCTTTTGATAAGATGAACAGTGAGCCTGATGTCATCACATGAAATGGATATATTTCTGTTCTTACCTTACTTGTGCTTGTTGCGATATTTTCCATCACTGACCATCTCCTCTATCGGGCATCCCTTCTCCTCCGCGTCTGGGGTATCTCTGTCTCCTAGCTTTGGTTCTACTTCTACTTCTGTTCCTCTTCAGACTCCTGTTTGCAGGTTTCCTTCTCCTTGTAATATACTAAATGTTTCGGGTTCCATGGCTCTATCCTTAGCCCTCTGTTCTTCTAATTAGTCTACCAAGCATCCCTTGGCCAGCTTGTGCATGTTCACCTGCTGACGATTGTCCTCTGGCTCACAGCCCGCTACTGGCTTTCGAGGCTGTATATACAACTGCGCATGTCCTACAGGCCCCTCCTACTCAACACATCTGAACCCTTTCCAACCTCATCTTACATTTCTGTGAATGGCCCTACCTTCCCCCTCGTTACCATGGATTAAAAACCCAACAGACATTCTACCTAAATAATCTCCTTTTACTTGTTCTTCAATATCCAGTTAATCACCAGCCTATAAATTCTATCTCCTTCATTTGTCTCAAAATCATCTTTTCCCTCAGTCTCCAGTGGCATTGTTTTAGTTCGTGCTCTTATCATTTCACTCCAGGCTCACTCCCTACTAACTGATCTCCCTGCATCTACTGTGCCACCCTCCCCCTTTAACCTATCTCTGGTCACAACTATGAAAATAGTGATTAAGAATTTAAGGATTCTGAGTTAAAGGGCTGAGAATTTTAATCACAGACTAGTCATAGTCCTATGGGAAAGATTCTCTAAATTTCTGTTTCTTTAACTCTAGAATGAACTTAATACTTTTTCCCAAAGGTTTGTTAGAAGAATTAAATGAGATGCTGTGTTCTTAACCTCTTGAGCTCTCAAACTAGTAAGCATTTCCTGACACATAAAAAATTCTCAATAATTAAACCCTCCATTTATTAATGCTATCTCACTACAACAAAAATGTGATTCATTATTTTACTTCCCTGATTATAATCCTAAAATTACTTTCCAGAGCACCTAGAATATGTTCACACGTATTTTCGCTTCTGTGAACTTCATATTCTGGCTTCTGCCTACCTTTAGCTTCATCTTCCTAGTCACCCTCATATGCCGTCTCTTCCATAGACACATGGGACATTGTAGTTTTCAAAACATACCCTATTTTATCTTCAGCATCTCCACACTATTGTCACCTTTATCTAAAATGCCTTTCTCCATTTTATCAGCTAGAAAATTCCTATTGATTTTTTAAAACTCTTGTAAAATCTCAAAATCTCCTGGGAAATGCCCTCTTTCCCCACAGTCTCCTTTCGAGGCTCCTCCATGTGTGTGGGAATAACACTCCACGTGTACCTACATCTGACTGTAACAACAGCAAAGGTGTTATCATCTCACTCTATCTGTGCTTCTTAGCTTCACTGCCTCCCCATGTCCCTCGAGTCTAGTACCATAAACATAATTTAAATAAAAAATAAATAAATACCCAGAGTCAGTTCTCTTTCCATCACCATATATTGGATCTGGGTGGTGAACACACAGTGTGATATATAGATGATGTATTGCAGAATTGTACACCTGAAATCTATGTAACTTTATTAACAGCTCTCACCCCAATAAACTTTAATTTTAAAGAATCCATAGGAATTTTGTCTATGTCTTCACCTCTTCATATTCCTGGCACATAGTAAGTGCTCAATACAAGTAGATAAAAGAAAGAAAGGAAGAAGGGATAGAGCAAACAGAAAGTTAAGAATGACTGGAGCAAAGAAGTAAAAGCAAAGCTATTTCTTACTTTGTTAAAGTCCCAGTCATATGGGAGATCCACCTCACTATAGAAATTTTCCCGTGGTGTTCATTACTCTTCTATTCAGTTTCTTAATCCTAGACTAAAGATTGCTCCTAGCCTGAATCACAGAATGTCTCTCACCCCAGCTTCAGGTAACTGCTTAAAAGTCTCTGACTTCCCAACATCCTCCAACCCATTCCGGACACCCCAAGCCAGTATACTTGTTGATTGTAATAATTGAAGCCTAATGTTCTTTCCAACTCTTTGTGGGCCCAGCTCCTGGACAATTGATGCCACCTGAATGACTCGTTGAATGGCCACCTGAATGACTTGTTGAATTAGGCTCTATAGAGCTAATGGTTTATGAATTAAAATCTATTTTTCCTCATTTAGGGATTTTGGGGATACAGAGGATACCCCAGGAAGACTGTCAGTCCCAACCAAAGAAGCCAACACGGTCTTCCAGGCGGATCTCGAGACTCGGTCCTCACATCCGAGATCAGATAGAGTGGGAATTCCGTGAATCCCCCAATAGGTAGGGACACATCTATGCCCCTGCCCAGCAGGAAGCAGAAACAGAAAAGCAGACCTTCGGTCCCTCAACTTCCCATAGAGATTTTATGGGGATCATGTCTCTCAAGGGGAAAACAAGGCAGATAGTTAGAGATAGGCATCAGGTCTCTACATTACCGCCCAAAAGACCTCCCTCTCCATCCAAATCTTTTCCTTTTCATTGTAATTATCTACTCCTTTTGAGGAACAAATGGGTACAAAATACCCAACTAGATTAGACCAGTCACTCACACCTGCACAGTAAAGGCCACAACGACCATCATTTCACCTGGGCCTCATTATACCATCATTATAATATCATACATATGCCTGGAAATTCATTATAACAGACTGAATTCTGGGAAACAAAATGTGCAGTCTAAAAAGATGAGTAGTAGCCACTTGTCAATCACAGGTGTCAATCAAGTGGTCCCACGCCCAGAAAGGAACAGCCCATTCTAGAGAAAAAAGTATAAAAACCCCAAGTCCTCGCCAGTCAGGCCTTTTTTTGAGCCCAGACCCTTGGCCCCTTGGCCCTTTGGGCCTCTGAGCCTTTGAACTTTTTAAGCTCTTTTTTGAGCCTTTTCTTTTGCTCAGCCCACTCCAAACTCTTTGGAGTGTACTATCCCTTTTAGTACTGGCCCTTGAGCCACTGCTTTCTGCTTGGGCCCACTTCTATTTCTTTGAAGTGTACCTTTTCTTCTAATAAACTGCTTTTTCACTACTTTACCTCGGTATCTCATTCAATTCTTTGCTTGAGACTCCAAGAACTTGGACACTGCGCCAAGGAGGGTTCACCCTCCGGTAACACCAGG
Organism: Rhinolophus ferrumequinum; assembly: GCF_004115265.2. Taxonomy (NCBI): domain Eukaryota; kingdom Metazoa; phylum Chordata; class Mammalia; order Chiroptera; family Rhinolophidae; genus Rhinolophus; species Rhinolophus ferrumequinum. The sequence continues at coordinate 93,795,454 of NC_046285.1, read as the reverse complement.
GTGTTTTTTGTCAGCTTCTGCAAGCTCTCCCCATTCTCCTATAGCAAGAGATATTAGAATCTCCCACGTCTGTGCCTTCATTTCCCTGCAAACAATCTCCCAGGAAGCTCTGTTCCTATGCTCCTTATTCAATCAATCACCTGCCTCCATCCCTTTTTTTAGCTACTATAATCTGCAGATCTTCATCCTAACAAATGATCCTTTATTAATACTGAAGAGATTTATCCCTTTGACATTTTACAGTGCACTTAGATGAAGGGAACAAAAGGACAACCTGTGAAAGAAACTTGTGTTTTACCAGTATTACTCCCTAGTAACTCAGGGATTCATTGAATAAATATATTTTGAGCACCTGCTCTTTGCCTGACAGCATGGTAAGCATAAGAAATACAAAAGTTGATGAGCTAAGGTCCTGCTTTGGCAGTGAGCTCACAGATTAGTGGATTCTTTCCACTAACATTGTTTTCAGTGCTTTTTGTGTTCCAGGAACTGTATTAGGTGCTGGGAGAATAGCAATGAACAAACAGAAAAAGTTCTTGCTCTCATGGAAGTGACACCCTAGTAAGAAAGGAGACAATAAACACCTGGATTGCTCTAAGGCTAAAAGAATAAAAAGGAGCAAAGGTGGACACTAGAAGACTAGATCCACCTGAGATTGTCCAATCAGGTAAACGGACACTTCTTGGTGTAGCATAGTAATGGTACAAATCATTAAATTCTGTAGGGCTGACTGGATATGCTGACAGATTAGACATGAGTTATTGAAAAGAAAAATGAGTCAATCTTGAAGGCTTCCAGTCAAGATGGTAGAGTAGGTAAATGCTGTGCTTGCCTCCTCCCACAACCACATCAAAATTACAACTAAGTTACAGAATAACCATAACTGAGGATTGCTTGAATTCTAGACAAACAGAAGTCCTACAACTAAGGACACACAGAAGAAGCCATGGGGAGACTGGAAGAAAAGGCAGAGACACTGAATGGGCTGGTCCCACACCTGCATGAGGCAGTTAAAAATCTGGAGGGATATCTCAACTGCAGGGGTCCCCTCTGAGAAGCTAGGGGTCCCAGACTCACAGCAAGCCCCCCAGCCCAGGGTTCCAGTGATGGGAAGAGAAGTCCCCATAACTCCTGGATGTGAAAACCAGTGGAGACTGTGGTTGAGTGGACAGAAGTCAGCTGTAGTCCCAGGCATTACTCTTAAAAGACATACACACAGACTTACTCACTGACAGCTCACTCACTCTGAGCTCCAATGCTGGGGCAGCAGCTTGAAAGTTACCAGGGACATATGGGGAGGAACTGAATTGTCTGGCTGCAGGGCGAGGACTGGAGGGGCAGCTTTCTCCCAGACAGAAGTGCCACCAAAAGCTATTGTTCCTTTGTTGAGTCCTCTTCCCAACCCAGCCTGCATGCACAGGTGGACACCATATCTGCATCTCCATCAAACTGCGTAACACCAATGACCCCACCCTGTTGTGTCCCTGAGACCCCACCCTACCCAGCTTGAGGGCCCACCCAAGCTGTTTCCAGTGACTATTCCATACAAATGGCTTGTCTTAGATCATGCTACAGACTTTCCAAAAATCTCTCAAAGGTTCATAAAAATAAAAAAGCAGCATCTGGCATTGGCATGACCTGAACCTCTTGCTAAGAGGCCTTAAGCCCAGTACTAGTGGCAGCTAGCCTCAGTTCACAGCTTAGCCTCTCCCCAGCACCTCCAAGCCCAGCACAAGTGGCAACAAGCTGCAGATCACTTTGTAGCCCATACCAAACGGACCCGAACTTCGCCTGCACTAGAGCCACTCCCAAGAAGCCCCAGAACCAACACATCAGTGACCAGCTTCAGACCACACCCAGAGCACCATCCAATCACCCCCACAAATGACACACCAAAAGGGCAGACTCAGCAAACACCAGAGCCCTGCTAAAGTAACTCCTGCTCTGTAGGGTCAGCTCCTGCACCACAGTTCCTCCACTATAGTCATGGCCAGTCCTCACAACCAATCACTTGAGAGCCAATGCCTCCCAATGACGTGCTAACAGCAATCAAGGTTCAACTGCAACAGGAGGGCACACACAACACACACAAGGGACACACCTGGAATACCCAGCTCTGATGACTAAGGAGACTGCACCACTGGCCCCACAGAACACCTACTACATAAGGCCACTCTACTAAGACTGGGAGACATAGCATATCTACCTAATACATAGAAGCGAACACAAGGAGGCAGCCAAAATGAGGACACAAAGAAATATGCCCCAAATGAAAGAACAGAACAAAACTCCAGAAAAAGAGCTAAACAAAATGTAGAAAAGCAATCTACCTGATACAGAGTTCAAAATACTGGTTATAACAATGATCAGTGATCTCAGGGAGAACTTCAACAAGAGATAAGAAACGTAAAAATGGAGATAGAAAACATAAAAAAGAACCAGTAAGAAATTAAGAATAACCTAAATGAAAAATACATTAGGGGAAACCAAGATTGGATTAGATGAAGCAGAGGATCAAATCAGTGATTTGGAAGATAAGATAGCAGAAAACACACAAACAGAGCAGCAAAAGAAAAAAAAATTCTCAAAAACGGATGATTCCTTAAGGGGTTTCTAGGAAAGCATCAAGCATACCAACATTCACATCATAGGGGTACCAGAAGGAGAAAATAGAGAAAATAAATATTTACTTAGCCATAAAAAAGAATGAAATCTTGCCCTCTACAACAACATGGGTGGACCTGGAGGGTATTATGCTAAGTGAAACAAGGCAGACAGAAAAGGACAAATACATATGATTTCACTTATATAGAGAATCTAAAAAACAAAATAAATGAACAAACAAAACAGAAACAAAGTCATAGATACAGAGAACATTTTGATTGTTGCCAGATGGGAAGGGGGTTGGGAAGTGGGTGAAAAGGGGAAGGGATTAAGAAGTACAAATTGGTAGTTGCAAAATAGTTGTGGGAATATAAAGTACAGCATAGGGAATATAGTCAATAATATTGTAATAACTACAAGGTATGTATGGTATCAGATGGTTACTAGATTTTTTAGGATCACTTTATAATTTATATAAATATCTAATCACTATGTTGTAAGCTTGAAAGCAACATGATATTGTATGTCAACAGTAATTGAAAAATAAAAACCATTTTTAAAAAAAGCGTCAATCTTGACACCACGGATTTTGGTCTATTTACCTGGGAGAAAAGAATTTAATCTTACTTGAGTCCGGAAAGTCAGCAAGAGAAGTAGGTTTTGTCAGTGAAATAACAAGTAAAATCATTGTCTGAGATTAAAGAATAGAGAGAAAATATTGGAGTTTGGGAGAAGAGAAAAAACCATCTAGGAAACTAGTTAATTGTCTATGCTCTTTGTGGTGTGTTTGTAGATAAAAAACAGATAAAAGCTAAAATGTTTGACTTTAGATGTAGTATGTTTGAGATGCCTAGAAATTATAACGGCAAACATTTCTATAGTGGTCACTATAGAATGTAATCACTAGAAGACGTATAGTGTGAATTTAAGTCATACCATACATCTTTTAGCGCTATGCACCTATAACAGTGATATAACATCATAAGGTAGGTGTTCAGGACATCATTCTCCTGCATTAGCGATAATACAGTAGAACATTCTGAAGTTTAGAAAAGAATTGCTTTATTCTTTGTGGATTAGGATAAAGGACAACCAGTACTTGAAGAGTATGATGCTTCTTTATGACCGCAGCAATTACAGATCATGAGTAATGATCTAGCAGAAGAAATACATGAATATTCACACAGAGCAGAGCAAAGTTAACTTCTCTCTGAAGGGACATTGGCTTATTGTATATCCAGTTTTATTTAATATATAGCCTCAGTTGTAAAACTTATGGAAAATACAACTCTCAGTTCAAATATCAGAAGAAATAGAATGCATCTCAAATGTATATCATCTATAGTTTGATCAAGAAGCATTTAGTGGATTTTAGTAGTGCTTCATATAGAATATGGATTGAGTTCTTATATTTTAATTAACTCAATTTTTTCCCTGTTTACATGATTTGTTTTAAGTGTCTTAAGAAGAATGAACTGATCAACTGTGACAAATGCTGTTGACGGTTAAAGTAAAATGAAAACTGAGATTTACCTTTGAATTTGACAACTTTAAGTCATTGGTGACCACGGTGAGAGCAGTTTCTGAGAAATAGTGTGAGGAAAAAAGCTTGACAGGAGGGGGTTCAAGAAGTATGAAAGGTGAGTAACTGGAAACAGAATATAGATATATATTCTAAAGGGTTTATCCAAGAGAAACAGAGAGATGGAGTGGTAGCTGGGGAAACATGTAGGTCAAGGGAGAATTTTTTAATTAAAGATTGTATGGTTTATTTGGATGCTGATGGACATGATACAGTGAGAAGGGAAGCTGATGATGCAGGAGGAGAGAAGCCTACAGTAATAGAGAAAAAAATGGGAACTAATAATGAAGTAGGGGAATTTGCTTCAGGTAGAATGAGAAAGGACCAATCACCCATGGTTATTGGAAGTTAAGGCAAAAAAAAAAAAAAAAAAGAAGTATTAGATTTATTAATGGAACATGTCAACTTCACTTTGATTGCTTTTATTTTTCAGTGGAATAAAAAGCAAAGTTAAGACCGAGAACGGGAGAGGTGATGTTGAAGGCTTTAGAAGAGAGCAGAAGGTATGAACTAGTTGCCTGGGAGAGTTGTTAATTATCTGACCTCTCTCTGGAATGTTTACTGCAGAAGCCCTCTATCAAAATTGCACGACCCTATGTTATGGTGACAGGTCATAATGAAGAGGCCAGTCCTGTTCTGTCATTGGAATTAACCCCTGGGCGTTCACAAAAGGTGAAAAGAATTCACAGACTCAGCCTGAAATGAGGAGAGCAAGGTAGTAAGTTTATTGAAGATGCCAGCATAAAAGGTGCTGAGGCAGATGACTGCCCATAACTTTAGGTAAGATTTTCCGTGTATAGGAAAGGGTAGGTAAATTTCCTTACAGCAGGAGATGTGACGTATAGACTGAGGTCATTTGATTGACATACGTTGGTTATATAACTAGTTTCTTTCTGTGCATGCTCTTACCACCCAGAATGCATACAGAAAAACCTATGGGGGGGGAGGGCAAGGCTTAATGTTGATTCCATTCTAATTGCATTATAATTAGGCTAGAATTCAACTAATGGGCAGGTTTTGGCAGTTTGCGCATGTGTGAAGAACCAGTTAATACCAGTTGGGTCTTATCTCCTCTTTTTATGAGGGTTTAGACATCTTAGATTTATTTCTAGGGGATGAGCCTGGGCAGTTCCTGGGGAGGGGATGCAGGCCTGGGCAGTCCCCCTTCAGGTTCACTTTTATTAACTCTTTTCTGCCTCACCACGTCCTAAATTTGATTAAGCCCATCTTCCCTAAGACCTAAACCTTATGGATAGGGCTAGGAGTGAAAAACTTCATACAAGATGGGTGAATACTGATTTGTTCCATGGGAATTCTGGACCTGGAAATGAGAAAGTCAGCCTCTCTTGAAATGTTTGATTTGTGGAAATATAAATCTTTTTTCATGCCTAGGAAAATGAAAAGTGTGTCTGTGGAGAAAAAAGAAAAAATAGATGTGCATAAATAACAAAGTGAGAAAGTCCCGAGAGGGTTGCTAACTCTAATTCCAGGCATTCTTGAATCCGAGACCATGGATTGTGAAAGAATATTTAATACCGTGCATGTCCTTTTTTGCCTAACATACCTTGAATTCAGTTTCTATTACATGCAGCTGTAAGGTTCCAAAATAATCCAACCTTTTCATGGTTGGCCGGAGGAACAGGCAGTATAGACTGACAGTATCATGTGACAGATTCAGGAAAGTAAGTCTTCTTCAGCAAAATATCTCCATGATTTCCAGCTGTGGTTTATGAAGTTCCACAATGAGAGTGAAAGGGAATCAAGACTTACAGAGTAGCTTCTAGAAGCCTAAACCTAAGGTAGGTGTGTTAAAAATATTCTCATTTAGTCAGTCCTTTAGCACAGGAGAAAAGCTTATCCTTTCAGAATCCAGAAATATCTCTTCCCCAAAAATATATACATATATACCCAAAATATTATTGTATATACCTTTGCTCCAACATTAGATGGAAGTGAAATTAATTAAAAATATCATATTTAGAAGTGTTAAAATTACAATGTAATGTCTGAAACGAAATCAGTGAGGCCAGAAAATGTGAATACTTGAAATGGAGATACAAACATTGGAAATAAGATTGGGGACAGAGGACAGGGGGCTAGGAATTAACTGGAAGTCACAAAAAGTACCACAGACAGAAGGAACTCAGATATGAAAAGAAAAGGCTTAAAAGCTGTATGCAGCTGTTGAAAGAAAAATGTTCAGACAGATAAAAAATGTCTGGAAAAGAAGGAGATGTTTCATGGAAATGCCTACTAAGGGAATCAGCTATTTCTCAATATGTCAGATGGGCAGTCTCAACTGGATTATAAAGTTTGAAGAGATTACACAGCAAGGAACAAATGTCCTTAGTTATCAGAATTTCAAAAAGGAAAGATCTGCCTGGATTCAGATTAGAAGCCAGGATAGAAGAAAAATGTGACATGGAAAATAAATGTCTTTAAAGCCAACATTCTATTCCATAGACAGCTTTTAATTTCCAGCTAGAATAAATAACAGGATATTGTTCTTATTGTAATTTAGCTAACAAAACAGAAAGATATCTAAAGCATGTCCATTTATATAGCATATATACAAGCTATGCATTGGATAACTCTCTGATAAGTATTCATATTTATATATAAAATGTTCTATGAAACATATTATGGGAGGATTATGGGGAGAATTCAAGGTGAGGGTGATAAATTGTCATTTGGGGTAGAGAAATCCTAGCAATGAGTTCATTGCAGTGAAAAGGAGCAATAGTGGAATTCTTACACTCACTTCACTTAGGAACAAGGAACTCTACCAAATACTTAATTTAAATCTTCGTTCTACAGTTTTTCTTTTCTTAGCCTTCAGGGAAGATAGCTGCTTACAATCTCTGAACTGTTCATTCAATTCCCCTTTTCTTTTCCCATCTGAGTCTCATTTGAGAGATCTTCCCTCACACAATTCTCCAATCAAGGTGTAGAAAAAATATTTCTGAACAAAAGGAATTGTAACACTTTTCAAAATGGCATATTCAAATGTTATTTGAGATATATAATGCAAAACTCCAAAATGTTGACCATCATCACGGACACAGAGAATGCTAGATCTATGGAAAGAAACTTGGGGGTCACTTGGTACAAAATGCTCATTTTGTTCATAAATAAACTAAGGCCCAGATTGCTGAAGAGACAGAACCAAGTTCACACTGACCAGATGGTACAGCTAGAAGGAGACTGAGCTGTTCCATTCCCAGTCCCAACTTCTTCTAAAGTACATGTCTGATAATTAAGTTCTTGAATTGTTTTCAACAATGTTGCTATCCTTTTTTTGGTATCAGAGGGATTATTCATTATGAATTTGTACCAACTGGACAAACAGTTAACCAAGTTGACTATTTGGAAGTGCTGAAAAGGCTGCGGGAAAAAGTTAGACGACCTGAACTTTTCACCAACAATTCATGGCTCTTGCATCATGACAAAGCACCAGCTCACACGGCACTGTCTGTGAGGGAGTTTTTAGCCAGTAAACAAATAACTGTATTGGAACACCCTCCCTACTCACCTGATCTGGCCCCCAATGACTTCTTTCTTTACCCAAAGATAAAGGAAATATTGAAAGGAAGACATTTTGATGACATTCAGGACATCAAGGGGGGAATACAACAATAGCTCTGTTGGCCATTCCAGAAAGAGTTACAAAATAGCTTTCAAGGGTGGACTAGGTGCTGGCATCAGTGCATAGCTTTCCAAGGGGAGTACTTCAAAGGTGACCATAGTGATATTCAGCAACGAAATATGTAGCTCTTTTTCTAGGATGAGTTCATGAACTTAATTGTCAGACCTCGTCTACCTTCCTGGGGTTTTAAAGAATTTGCATAAATTCCTGACAGCATTTGAATCTAGGCATTGATAGCTAATATAAAGGAGATCGGTAAAAAGATGATTAACTAATTCAAGAATCTCAACAGCACATAACCTTTTTGCAAATAAAGCTAAACAATTCAGTAAAAATTGGAAGAGGAGGCAAAATCATAAATAGTAAAAATAATCTTCTAGAGTTAAAGTTTTATGATCTATTTATTCATGCTCCACATACATAATTACCATAAAGTTACCCCAAAATCCCATTCATTATAAATTCACCAAAAATGACTCTGGAAAAAAAAAGTAGTAGAATCTTGAAAGAGGTTTTACATGCAGAGGGTATCCAATTAAGTGTGTCCTGGTCCTTTTCCATCAAAAATGTTGGCAGCAGAGCACACCACGTCTGCATCCAAGAAGATAGATGAGAAAATGGAAGGCTAGCTAGATGGATAGGTACAGCAGAACCGTGAACTTTATTAAGTTCAGGAACTGTTTTAAACAGAAAAGAAGGTTTGTTTTTAAACGATAACAGAAGCATTGACTGAATGGTGAAATACAATAGATTTCACTGAACTCACTAAAGATTTAGGAGGCCACTCGCCCAGTCCAGCTCTAACATTTCCACTCTGAGATGACGCAGTACTCAGAGATGGAAGATGTCAGCTGACTGGAATGAGAAACTCAGGGGAGCTCTTTCCCAGGGAGGTTTAGGAAGGGTGGAAAGATAGGAAGCTCAGTGTACGAAGAAAGGTAAGTGAGGAACCCCGCAGAACTGTGAGGGAATTCGGAACAAAGTTGAGCTATCAACAGAGACGAGGGCCTAGGAGCCCATCAAGGACGCAAGTGGGATGAGTGGGCTCGTGGGTCATCAGCAGCCATGCCCAGTGGGCAAGACAGCCAGGAAGGCTCAGGCAACCACCGTTGGTCTTGAAGGATCTTTCATGAGGCAACCAGGGACTTTAGCTTAACCCAGACCACCGGTCACTAAGCATCATGTATTTCAGCACTAACTCATGTTAATATAGATGCCAAGTGAAACTAAAGAAAATAGGTTGCCTGCCCAAAGGAGCAGAAATGATGGGCCTGTCAGTGTATTAACCTTCAGGGGAGAAAACAGCTTTAAGGACAGAGGAAGCAGCAGCTTCTCAGGTATTAAAAAGATTAAGGGAAACCATATTGGATGAGGACAGAGAGGAAATTATGTACTTGCCTGTCTCAGGGAGGACATTTCTGTTGTTATTGCCCCTATAAACTATCTTTGCCCTCCATTCCATTTGGGTGGGGCTGATGGGATTTGTGGAGGCTATACATCAAATTAGCCCAGCTGAGGAAACTACAGCGGGGAAAGCTGGAGCCAGAGAGAGCCCTGAAATTCATCTAAGTGACAGGATATTTATAGGAGCCAAAGGAGCCGCTAACTTGCCAGTGTGAACATCACAGCCAAAAACGGTGCTAATACAAGAAGGCCTGTGCCTTCCGTTCCAAGGCAGAAAGGAAGATTTGACGAGTAAACCCATGACCACCCAATGTCTTCATTCGCAGACTTGAACTTAGGTGAAAATCAGAAGTTCAGAGATTTCCAGCAATATTAGGAGAATACAGGAGGGCTATCATGAGGCACACCTGCCGCATTCATTGGATTAGGGATGATCAAGATCACAGAAATATTGAAAAACAAATAAACTGTCTACTTTAAGGGAAGAGGTAGAAAGGTACTCTGCAGCTAAATGAACACTGAGAATCCCCAACGGGCCCTGAGAAATCCTTTCCCAGCCTACGCAGCTACACTTTGATCTTGGACTTCAGCCTCCAGAACTGTGAGAAAATACGTGTCTGTTGTTGAAGCCAACCTGTCTATGGTGCTTTGATATGGCAGCCCGAGTAGACTAATACAGCCACCTGCTTCAATTGAGGTAGGACAATTTGTGAGTGAGGGTGTAGGCTGAGAGAAGCCTAACTCTACCAGGGGAAGCTTTCAAGGAGGTGGTGACCTGGAGAGGCGTCCTGAAGGATGAGTTACCATGTGACAAGCAGAGAAGGAGGAAAGGGCATTCCCTACCGCAGAGGTGCTTGAAGTGTGGTCCCTGGACCAGTAGCATCAACGCCACCTGGGAACTTGTCAGACATGCAAATTCTCAGGCCCCTTCTCACGCCTACTGAATCAGAAACTCTGGGGTAGGGCCCAGCCATCTGTGTTTAACAAGCTTTCCATGTAATGCTGATACAGTCTAGAGTTTGGGAACCATAGCCCTTCAGGAGGTGAGAAGGCTCCAAAGTGCACTCGTGAGTAGTTCGGTGTGGCTGATAAATACTAGACTGACTAAAGAAGGCTTAAAGGGAGAAACAGGAGTTGAGCTGGGCCTTGGAAGAGGTGGAAAAATGGGTGGGTGTCAGGAGGAGCAGAGGCAGTGGGAGAAACAGAAATACATGAGTAGGGGCTTCTGCCCCTGACTTAATCCTTAGCTTGGGGCTTAATGTACAAGCATTGCAGTGCTCAAGGTCAAAATGACCTTAAAATTAAGACGCTTAAGACCAAGAGCTCATTATTCTGGATTTTCTACAAATATACAACTTTAATGAAAAACTTTCTCCACATTAATCTGAAGTGGTGAAAAATGCTTAAAACAGTCCATCCGGAAAAATTAAGTTATTCGTCAGAGAATTACGGTAAGAGATCTTTTAGAGCCAAGTTGAAAAGGATGTAAAAATTTCATTAATTGTCCAGAAGGCATCCTTTGTGTTGAATGTGAGAACACCACCTCAGCTCTAGGCTTTTAGTGAAATGAAATCTCTTCACACTTCACCTAAATTGTGACTTTGCTGTGTGAAAGACTGAAGCCCTCCTCCTGGAAAAGAGTGATTACAGTGCTTACCTGCCAGTGCCTTACAAGAGGGAGCTGTGAAGCAGAGGCTGGAAAAGAACAAAAACCATGATCGCTGTGAAGAAAAGACGAGCTCCATCATGCTCCTCTGGACTTAAATGAAATTCTGTGTTATCAAATGGAGTCATTCAAATCTAAGATTGGAAAATTTTAACTAGTCTTCCATTCATGCTGGGTTGGTTTTGATTTTTCGTTTTTACAGGATTTATGGAGCTGCTTTTGCTTTTCCATGACACACAGATGCACCTGACTGATTATTCACTCTTTCTACCCCTTTGTCCAGGATAAATTTGTGTTCTGTAAATCTTAGTCCCATTCAGTTTATTTGCTTGCAACTTGAACTTCTGTGTTGACAGTGTGTGACTAATTTATAGGCTTCCAACCATTCCCTTTCTCCATACCTTATGCATATGCAGGTGTTATCATTTATGCTTTAGCTTTTTCAGATCCCTTTATAGCATGACGAGTTTCTTCATGTTCATTTAACTGCACTCTGAATATTTATCTATCAACACTGGTAAAAGACAATAGCAGATGGTCCTAAAACTGAAATAGAAGATCTTCTGGAAACAGAAAGGGAAAGATTGTGTTCAGGGCCTGGATTATGTGCATTTCACGTTTTTAATTCCCATTAAAAAAAAAAGTTGACTTCCTCAAAAAACATATATTTAGATTTGAACAAACCATTTATTCAGCAATGGTTGCCTTGCCCTTCTTCAACAGTGACATAAAATGTCTGGCTTCAGGGAAATAAAGCATTTTCTTTCCTCACTGATAAGAAAGCTGTTCAAATGGACTGCCATATTTATTTAATTAGATTGCTGAAGTCTTTCTATGGAGAAATAAATGCAACCCTTTCCTCTTTTGACCTATAAAATAAAGGTGACTTCCAGTACTACAATAATTTAATGTGATTTGAGTCTTCCAAGAGATGAAATTTGGAAAACACAAATTTAAAAGAAGCCTCATATAAACTGTACTGTTATTTTAATCAGCACTTCTATTCACTCTCCTTTTTCTTATTTGCCAGCTTTCCTTTTGATTGTATCATAATAACTGTCTAGACTCTGTCCTCAACTGTGATGGATTTTAGGAGACTTGGTACAAGTGATGCTAGAAAAAAATAAATTAGCGGCACTGTGCATTAAAATGCCACAGTTTAAATAGCTATGAATAGAAAAATCATTGACTACTTATATACCAGCTAGAGAGCCTGCTGTCTATTCATTTTCTTCAGGGTTATAGCTTGTGATTAGAAAGTTCTTTTCCGTCTTGCTATCAAAATTTATCATGAATAACAGTATGTTTCTACCTATGTTCCTATTTAACTTTTTGTTTTCTACTAGACGCAAAAGTTTTGCAGGCATCTTTATTTGGGGTTAAATTACAGCTATAATTATAATTGTATTGGGGACTGATCTTAGTTTCTGACTTTGTTTGTGCTTTGAGGAACTGCTATAAGTTTCAAAGCCATAGTTACCAGTAATTAAGGTTTTACTTAAAGCAACACAGTAACAGTGACAACAAATAATATTAGAAACAACTCTCTCAGCTGATATTTAGTCAGTAGAAAGTGGTATAGCCATAATGAAATTCTTTCCAGAAGACTGGAAATCAGCTTATGCCCTGAGAATCCCCCAGTCCAGGGTCCTGCCACTCCATCTCTGCTGCCTAGGCCGCTCCTCCAGAACCCGCATCCTTTAATGACTCGACCACTAAAGGTTAACACCTGGTCCAGTAAGCATGGTATGTTCTGATTGGTAAGCATATACACCATAAGTATCTTTAACTTCTTTTCTGACTAAATCTTATCAGTTACCATCTCAGCTAATATCTTAGCATCCAGTAATGCCAGATAGGAACAGGTCTCAGAACAACTCCTAGATGTGTGAAATGAAAAGGAAAGCGGTAGAGGAGGCCATGAAGGGGAGGAAGAAAGAGGATGGATAGGTAGAGGACTTCTGATGGGAAGATCCAAAAGATTATTGTATTTACAAGGAAACCTCTACTTCCCAATTTTCTTTCAGGTCAACCTCACGCCAATTATCTAATTGCTATATAGGATTTTCTCAGACACAAGATGATTTACTGTTTTGGGCAATGGGATAAGACTTTTCAACCCCCAGAGTTAGAACTTGGGGATATTCATGAGTGGGAAGGAGGCTGCCCACAAGCTCACAGGGATCTAGATATTGCACCCCACTCTGATCTTTACGGCCAGTGGATCCATCCTCCAGTGGCTGGTGTTGGTTTTTGGTGGCTCACAGATGCACCCTCTTCTTGCCGTCAACCAAGGAGAGGCCCCTTGCCTGAAGATACCTGGGAGGTATGCTCCCACCACCCCCAGAATAGGCTGCGCCTAAGGACGGATTCTATCCATGCAGGACAATTTTGTGGTACTATTCAGGCTCCAGAGCTCCTCATGGGATCAGGTAACCACATTTGACGAGCTACATAACCACCTTTTTGTTTAGCTTTTTCCTTCTGCACTGTCCTCCTTTCCTCAAGTCCTTGAAGACTCCTCCTGGAAGAATTCCCTTAAAGAATCCCTGCGTCAGTCTCTACTCTTAGAGAACCCAAAATATTTTTTTTTTTTTGGAGACAAAACAAAAGACCTTTTTTCTTTCTAAATATAAATGGCAGAAAAATTACATGGATCATTTTTAGACCTTTTATCGATCAAATTTGAGGGGCATTAATACAGTTCAACTTTGATTTCTTCTTACAAATTACACCATTAGGAATGGGAAGTAGATTGTAGTTCTATTTTTCTTTTCTGTTGCAATACCTTTTTTTTTCTTCTTGGACTTTCATCACTGAAATTCATGCTTACCATCAAATTTTCCGTTTCACATTATTCTGCACATATGTAGATAGGAAGGAACGTGTCAATACCTTGTAGGCCACAATTAGCCACGTCAGCTAATAGAGAAGGCATCTGGGGGTTTTTGGCTGGCCCCTCCAGATACACGCTCCACCCTGCTCTGAACCACAAGAGTTTAACCTCTAACCTCAAGGGACTACACCAACATGCTTCCTTGCCTTCCAGCTTCCAATTTAGCCAGCGGAAGACGTTTGCCGAAAACGTGAAGGATTAGTGGAGAACAAGGAAAGCACTTTATTCCCACAGCAACCTTCCTGCAAGGTCATCACAAGCTGGCTCTGACCCGTTACCCAAGGCTACAGTCCCTATTGGGCAGCCCTGTCCATCCAGCTATTCTCTCTGTGTTCCAGCCACTGCTTCCCACACCAGCCCCCCCCAGAACTTCTGCTTTTCCTGGCCCTCGGGTACTGCACTCTCCTTTGCTGTGATGCTGCACTTATCCCTGACCATATCATGAAATTCTCTTTAGTGGTCCTTCTGAGGATGTTGTTTCCTGCCTAGATGCTGGGTGAAATAATAGGATACCCTAAGGTGGCTAACACTGGAAGTGAAAATACTTCTTACTTGGGAAAAAATAAATGTAACCTGCTACAAGAAATATTTAAGTAATTCCTCTGGCATCTGATAACTTAGTAACTCCTACACTCATTATTGCCCATTGACTTTGGGGTTATAATCGCTCAACCATCCCTTCATTCATTTATTCCACAGCCAGTTATTTATCACAAACTCAGATTGATGCTGTGTGGGCATGGTAACTAACCAGGTAGGGCACAAAACTATAGTTTCATGCACTCCATAAATTTCTCCCTGTGAAAACTTTCCAGGTTACCTTTGAATAATGGCTATAGGTGAATGAAAATGCTAAAGAATGGAAGGAAAACATTCTGACCTCTGATAGGGACTGAAATGAGAAAGCCCATAAATTAAAGGAGTAGAAGTGACTCTTAAGGCCGGTTCTCTTACAATAAGCAACTGAAGTACCACTCTGCAGAAGGTGTCAATGGATAAGAGGGTGATTAGACCCTGGTAGGGAAAGTTTGTGCCCTAGAAGATATCTGGTAGCTAAATGGACGGTCTGGAAACTGTGCTGAAAATTGGGGTGAAAAAAACGCTGTAAGTCTCAAATGCTTCAGAAACAATTTCGTAGGCTGTCCTAGTTAAGGGGCACGTCATTCAATAGTGACTATACAGTCAATTTAGTGAAAGTCAGTCAAATACGCTGTTTGATATTCTCAAGACTAAAAAACCAATTGTGTGGCTAAATTTTTCATTTTTCAAAGCAGTCATTATAGAGAGAATCTAAATTTTGCAGATGATTGCTTTTGGAATAACACTGATGTTTAATCTCCAAGTTGTTCTTTCTGCTACAGACATCTGAAACAGATGAAAGAAATGCTACAGAGTACAAATTTTTAGAGGTCTTCAGAACAAGAAAGAGTCCGGTTTAGGGTACCACTAACAAAACATCTCTAAACTTCCCCCCATTCTATATTGCTGTATCATCAGTAAATATTTTTTCACTGAGAAAATGCTGGTATAATCAAGAAAATGTATTGAGCTTAACAGTAGAGAGGGTGGCCTCATCCCTAACCTCCACCAGTGAGTCCAATTCCTGGCACTTCTGTCATGGTATGAGGATTGCTGAATGACTGAAAAAGAGCAGAGGTTATTTGTAGATGGCAATAATCCCACCTAAGAGAATAAATGGATCATTGATAAAGTTATGGACCATTACAGAAAATATTTAGGAGCTGGTTGGTCCATATAACACAACTTTACATGAAATTATATTATATGGAGGTCTGCAACGCCCATATGGAAATATAAAGATTACTGATATTTTTGTGAAACACAGTCCTATTTCTGGCATATACTCATATTGATCATGCCTGCTATGTGCATTCTGAGCTCATGAAGGGAAATGGGAAGCATTATCTGCTCTATGTGCAAATTTATCTTCAAGAGGAATGGGAGTAGTGAGTATTCCCTTGGCTACCCATTCAAATGTGGGACACTGCTGGTTGGTTCTGTTAAATACAAGAGTTTCCTTGTAAGGGAAGAAATCTGGGAGTGAAGCAGATTGTCAGCACAGGGCATCTGAGTCCTAGGGAGCTGAAAGGTATGCCATTACATTCATATTTGAAAACCTAGGTCAGTGCTTGATGGACAATGGACACAATGTATGTAAACATTGGTTGTAAACACTGGGGAGGGAATCAGTGCATTTCCAATTCTGCAAAAAGTAACATTCACTGCATCTCTCTAGAGGGTGAAGGTGTCAACAATAAATTGAGCTCATTTGGCAGGGTAGGAAACTGATGTATTATGTGTGCAGTTTGACATGTAGTAACTTTGTGGGAGATAAACGTAATAAGCATGATGTATTTATCTTCCTGGAAAACCAACAGTTTCCATTTACATCCAAGCCAAAAGGTTGGGTTCTTTGTGTATACTTCTTAGAAGTCATCTGTGGTTGAGATGAATTTAGTCCACACTGAGTAGGACGAATAGCACATCTTTATATCCTTAAATCAACTGAGTTCAACGGTAACCTATCTCATTGGAATTCTCACTCATGCTCGACCCCATCTTTCAACACACAACCTCTTGTATGCATGTGTGCACACACACACACACACACACACACAGACGCAATCATTGATAAGGATCTGATAAGGCAAAGGTAAAGATACAACAAAGTTATCGTCTTTGGAAGAGTCCTAAGATTCTTCAATTTTTACTCTACTTCTGAGTATGCTCATTATGGTCTCTATGTCTTGTATCTCAGCCCCTTGGTAACACTTAGGGCATAGATTTTTGGGCAAGTTGGAAAAACAGAGCCATTCCTTTTGAGGACTCCTTACTCTCCCTGGTGTTGCCAGACTGCAGAGTTCAAGTCTACAACACAAGTACCTTGTGTTTTTTCTCCCCTTTCCTTTCTAACTTAGCTCTTTCCCTGCCTTCAAATCTTCGCCCCCACCCCCCACCTCCCTCCACCCTACCCCTGTTCTTTACCAACTCAGGGACTCCATCTTTTCTAAAGGGCCAGGATTTTTATATAAAATAAAAAAGAAGCTTTGGATTTAAGATTGCTTATGTTTTCTGCTAGGTAAACATCCATGCAGCTAGCAATTCCAAAGCCTGGATTCTACCTTGAAATAGAGCAGGAAAAAAGCAGAAGTAGAACAAATACAATTGAATGTCTTAAATTGTCTGCTGCAATACAAAATCAAAGTGCTTTTGGTGACATTTGAGGGTAGAGTAAACGGATATGTGTAATATCAAAGTAGGCTAAAACTATAGGTTCATGAAAGATGAACTTAAAAACCCTACTTCAGGAAATGTTTATTAATTAATTAATCACTATAATTTTGAAAGAATCACTTTAATTCTACATTTTTACTGATCTCATCTGAAACTCTAATAGACTACTGAATGGTGGGTGTATGGTGGGATTGCACTCAGTGTGATTTGTGAAAGTATATCTGTGTGTGTTTCCTTATAAACTGTTACCTTGCAGTATAATTTCTCTCCCAGGAGCTTAGCTGAGAAACAAATTTAGAACATAGGTGGGATGCCAGTTGAATAAAACCACAGAAAACCTAGAAAACAATTTTTTCTAATATTGGAATCGACTTCCAATTGGCACAATTTACCGCAATGTTATATTGAACTTGACCCAACCTGTCCATACATATTTTTTCATATGTGGCATATTTATCAAATATTTTTTATTACATAAAAATTTTTTTGTGAATAAAATATATGAAATCTTTTTTTTCTGACTGAGATTTTGGTCTAAAACAATTTTTAAAACTAATATGAAATTTTTTATTGTTTTCAAAAGCTCACTAAGATTACTCTTTGCCTAAAAAAGAAAAATATTTGTTATAGGGAGGAAGAAAGTAGATGGATCAGTGCATTCCACATTAGGAAAAAAATACTAATAAATACTCAAGATCCACAGGCATATCACTGAGCTATGCTATATGAGTTTGTGTGGAGTATACTTTCCTAAAGTTTTAAGGAAACTGTTTCTTGAGGGAAAAAAAAAAAGACGCAGGTTATGTAGTCCCTAAACAACCATTTAGACACCTGTTTTCAAGGATAATTACACAGATATTATGTTTGCACATGTTTACCAAATGTTTCCAAAATGCTCTGGAACCCAAACACCCTTTAGGAACTAGCATTGTTCTCAAATACGTAGGTAAGGGCTCTGCAATTCCCGGTAATAAGCTGGATCACCAGGCCATTACTACATCCCTGGCTGGGCTCAACATCTATTCTACATATGCATTTACTGGCGAACACTTTAAGAATTTCGAGGTGAATCTGGAAGGACCAGATCAACTGGACCCATGTTTTAATGTTTCTGGTCTTTATGTGACCTGTATATCAACTCTGCTGAATCTTTATACTTATTCTTTGAAGTTCCTGTCTACTGTGAAAAGAAAGGGTTGTGGAAACCCTTTTTTATTATTTGTTTCATTTGGGTAACAGATGTGATTTGATAAAAGGCAAAGAGTCTTCACAGGTGTGATGAGTCAGATATGGGGACTCTTTCCTTGGCTCTATAAACTTTATTACTGCTTCTGAAATGGACTCCCAACCTGTAATAGATAAATCTATTTCACAGCATGACTTATACGGATGTTGGTTGTCTTTGGGTCTTGTATTTAGCTGATATGCCTGGTTACTAAAATAATGAAATATTTGGGTACCATTAGAATTATCGCAAAACTTTCTCCCTCACCACACCCTCCACTACCTCTGGGTCCCCCCTGGCCTCCCCATGATCCAGCAAATACTCTAGCTCTACGTCTTTCTGTTCTGCTTGCGTGGTGGCCATTTCATGTGAGTGGTTAAATATTGTTAACATTATCCAGTTCTCTTAATTATACATGTTCTTCTGCGCTTACAGATACTAAGCCATATTGACAGTAGGGTTACCAGAATATTCTCTGTTGAATAAGCTGTTTTTCATTAGAAAATGGACGTTTTAATTCAAGCAGTGTATTATTTTAGAGTCCCTCGTAATGTCACCAGCAGGGCAGACAAGAACTGGAAATTACCTCATGTACCCAGTGCCCCTCCATCCGTCGGTTCTCATGATGACCATGGAGTTAGTCCTCCCTGTTGTTCAGTGTGTGTGGGTTCGTCCCACCTGCCCCCCGTCCCCATATGCCTCACACTCAAATTGGTTTTCCTCATTCAACTTGCCCTACATGGGACATCCCATTTCACCTTCACAAACTCCTCCCATCCCCTTTGCAGACTCCCTCCATCTGTATGGCTCTGTGTTCTTATGTTATTCTTAGGACTCCGCTTTAGGCATTTAAAGGAAGCAACCAGCTAAGTAGTACTATGCTGCTGTTGGGATTGTTATAACTACCATAAGAAGGAAGGACTTGTATCTTGTAAACTGTGTTTTCACGGCGAAATTCTGGAGGCAGGGTCCCCACCTGTCCTTTGTCAGCAAACTCAAATGACACTCTTAATCTGTGAGCCCAACAGGCCTGGAGAAGGATGCTGACTCATAAGAAGCTGGCTGGACCCTGTGGGGCCACATTACTCATGTTTCCTGCCAGTCTGTGCAGTCTTTTCCAGAATGAGCATTTTCCAAAATTGTACTCATACATCCCAAGGAAAGCAGAGGTTTTTACACCATTTTCAGTGAGTTTAAGAGACTGTTCACATTGCCTGCCTGCATGGGGCAAGCAAAGGAGAGTAAATAAGTCTGCTTTAATTTTTCAGAAGAGCTGGATTGTGTCCCAGATCATCAAATTGTTATAGCACCTTTGTTTTGCTTGGCTCTGGACCCACTGCTGGGGAATATTCTCTAACCCAATAATACTCACCCTTCTCTCAAGACCTCTTGTATTCAATAAGGACAAACATTACTCAGTGGTATGTTATTTGTTTAAAAGGTTTCAAACACCATGAATATTAGACTCTATTTCTTCTAGCACAATCCATCAGCCACATCTCACTGCCTGATACTTCATACCTCAAATATTTAAAATCGGCTTACTTCTTGCTCACTCTAATTCATTATGCCAAACAAAATTTATCTCGCCTTATGGGTTTTCTGTGACAGAGCCCTAATATTCTGCCTTTGTGTATATTCAAGAATACTTATGTAGTGTACTCTTCCTGTTCTGATAGTTAAGAAAAATCATCAGAATATACAGATTTACTAAAAATGACCCAGACCACTTGAGGAAGAAACAGTAGCTGAGAGCGTGGGGGTAGGAATGGCAAAGATATTGCTGGTTTTCAGAAGTATCATGACCATTTGCTGTGTCAACCGTAGCTCTGCCATAGTGAGAACCAGCCCACGTGAACAAAGGCTCAGTGTGATGGCAGCCCCTGAGATGAGAGAGGAAGGCCCTCCCACCTGGGCAAATCTTGTTTGGGGAGACATTTCACAGTGAGGGGAGACAGCCAGTGGAGAACTGCAGGCCACAACAAGGTCCGTGTTTGCAAACATGGCCTAGATCACATCACTGACAAAGGGCTGCTTTGTCCTGGACATGTCTCAAGAACGCATTAGTCACCCATATGGCATTTATAGAAGTGAGACACCAAATTATTCACTGGAACTCCATATCCACGCCCTGCCTGGAGGTATAATGGGGCATCTATGAATTTGCCTCTCTTCTCTGGATCCTACAGTTGCCCTGAGAGACTGTGAGGAAGCAGGAAAAGGAAGCCAGGCATGGTGGGGTGGG
Organism: Rhinolophus ferrumequinum; assembly: GCF_004115265.2. NCBI lineage: Eukaryota > Metazoa > Chordata > Mammalia > Chiroptera > Rhinolophidae > Rhinolophus > Rhinolophus ferrumequinum. The sequence goes on along the minus strand of NC_046285.1, from coordinate 93,774,931 downwards.
GGCTTGTCATAGAATATTCTGGGCAGTGGTGTTTAGCCTACATGAAGAAGTAGGGGCTCGGATAACTCAGTAGACAAGCTGGAGAGTGTTCTCCCAGGAAAACATTCCCCTAAGCTATGCTTACACAGAAAACAAGTCATTCTTGCCACCATTTATTCCCTTCTGGCTCCAACTATCCATCCGCTTGTCATCAAAAGTTCATTATTTGGGTTAATCTAATGAATGGCCTCTTTGAAAATGCCATCATTTCAAGGCAGACAGAATATAATCTTAAAAATGGTGTAACAAAGATCTGCATTAGCCCAGGTATATCAAGTAAGGTCTGATAAATAAAATGGAAAAGTTGTGATTCAATTGTACTTTGGTTTCAACTCTGTAGAACACTAGAGTTGGTATGATCTTGACAGTTATAGGTCTAATCTTTTACATTATAATAGTAGTTACCTTTAGCCCCTTTCAAACCTCTGTATCATAATTAGGATAGCCTGTGTGTGTGTGTGTGTGTGTGTGTGTGTGTGTGTGTGTGTGTAAATGTGCCTCCGGCTGTGAATCTAACTATTGACCTATACTGTTCTGTTGTACTAACTACGGCAATTGATTTTCAAGAAAATAAGCAAGTGATAATCTTCATTTTAGTACATCTTAGATAGTCTCCTCTAAAACCTAAAATGACTTTTCCTATATAAAGACTGAATGGTCATCCCTCTCAATTTGACTTTATTTATATAGGTAATTCTCAGAATCACCACAGTAGCCAGCTCCCCAAACTGTTCCCTTAAATAATATATAAAATTGCTTTTATTGCACTGTCGTCCAAATGTGAATCTTGCAGAGAATTTTTTTTCATAGCGGTTCATAAATATTCTATTTCCTTTGTAGCTAGTCTTGTCACTAACAAAGCATAAAAACAGTCAACATTTGTGTGGTGGCTATTAACACTTAATTCTCTTTCTCTGTACTGAAGAAATTTATGTACAGACAAAGAAAACTACTCAGATTCATTAAGTACAGCTATACATCTTTCTCCTCAAATGGTTATTCTGCTGTCATCCAGTCTCTGTGGTAAGCATGGTGCTAACTATGCTATAGGATGACTTTAGCCTGCAGGTAGACTGCTACTGAAACAGCTTGGTCTGGTAGATAGAGTGTGAAACTGTTCCAGTCCACCATTCTGCCCTGAGGTCCCAAGTGACCTTGAGCTAGTCATCTGGCCTTTTCTTTGCATTTCAGAGTTTCTACAACAATGGAAAATCTGTGCATTTTTTTCTCTTTGCAGGGAACTATTCTAATATTGCTTTAATGTCTTCTTATACACTCTTTTAATTATAATTTTCTATTTAATATCTCTTATGCTATGACGATCCAACATTCCTGGGTACCTGCATGAATATGTCGAAAAGTCAGATGGAAATTTTTGCTTTGGGCAGGAAGTTAATTTAGAATGATTAGGCAACTATAAAGTCCTATGATTCTCCTTTATTTCTGATCCTTCATTGCAACTTTATGTACCATGAACACTATTTTCTTAATTAACCACTTTCATATCTACTCCACACACCTTTCCAGTCTTCTTTTATATAGTCCACATTGGTTTATAACTTTCCAAATTTCCTCAGCAAAGGGAAGGGCTACATATTACTGAGTTCTAGTATACGGGAGAAAATTTATTCATTCGACAAGCATATAATCAATAACAAAACTGAAGGACTGTCAGACAAATATGGGACAAAGTTAGGAGAATTTCAAGAGATACATTTTGCCTCAACATAAATGTTTTTCTTCCCATGCAGACTTGCTCAGATGTGAAACATGTAGGATGGAGAGCACTGCATTGCTAGAAGAAGAGGCCATGTGCTGAAAAGGAGGGGAGTTCTGTCATCACGACCAGCTGATTGCAACTACCCCAGCTGCACAGCCTGGGCCAGCAGAAACACTGGCTTGTCCCATGGCTGGACAGAAGCAAGAGGTGATACCAGTGGGCTCTGGTCAATTATTGGGGAAAAGGTATAACAAAGAGGAACTAAGGTAGCAGGCTATGATGTATAGTCAAGTTTCAAGGTTTCAGAACATTATCTCATCCTCAGTAGCACTCTAACCAGTGATTAGAGAACTACCACCACCCTCACTCTCAGTAAAAGGGACAGCCTAGAAAAGGTCATAGTATTAGACTCAACACACCTGGGTTTTGGTTTTAGTGTCCCCATTTTAGAAAGAAGCTGAGATTCTGGACAGTAAGAGCATGCAGCCTATTGAGAAAGGAAAAAGAAAAAAAAAACCAGCATCTGACATCCAGATGGTGGCCGTGCACACATAGCTAAACCATGTTATTCTGTTAGACATAAACAGTCTCAGAATACCAACATCAGACAGGTTATGCAGAAACAATGACAAAGTAAGACAAATAAGTCTACTTCGTAATTTTTTCTAATCACAGATAATACCAAGGTCACTGTGTAACACATAAAATACCAAACACTCCTTCTCTTAGCCAAAATGAGTGAGCGTTCCTTTTTTACTAATCTGCCTTCTCCATAGATAAGATTTATTGATGCCCAAGCATAAATTTGCCCCTACTTTCTGACAGCATCCAATCAAGCATGAACACTCAGTTTCTGAGACTCTCCCCCATATCACTCAACCAAAGCTAAAATCCTATAAGAGGGTCATTCTAATACCTTCTACTGAGACACCACATGCTTTCCCAATGTGGTTTTCCTCACTGAAACAAGTAATAACTTAACTGGTCCAATTTGTGGTCTTTGGCTGGAGCGCAGTGACATTGCAAAGTTGGATTCAAGACAGAAGCACAGTTCTAAGGAAAGAGCCAACATTTAGAGGATGAGCATTTATTAAAGAGGCAATAAGATTTCTGGTCAAGATGGTGGCACAGTAGGTAGACTTTGTACTTACCTCCTCTTAGAACCACATCAAAACTACAACTAAACTATAGAACAACCATCATTGAGACTCTCCTGAAGTCAAGCTGAACTGAACCTTCAACTAAGGACATATAAAAGAAGCTGCCTCAAGACTGAAAAGAGGGATGGAGATGGGCTGGTCCCACAACTGCATGTGACCATTAAAAATCGGTAGGACTATCTTGGCTGCAGAGGTACCCCCAGAGGAGTGAGGGGTCCCAGGACCACACCAGGCTCCCCATCCCAGTGCCAGGGAGAGAAGTCCCCATAACTTTCAATTGTGTAAAGCAATGGAGATTGTGGCTCAATGAGACAGAGGGAAGCTGCAGTCACAGAAAATCCTTTTAAACGGCCTGCACATGGACTTCCTTGCTGATGGGCTCACTTGCTCTGAGCTTCAGCATTGGAGCAGCAGCAAGAAAGGTTCTAGGGACAGAAAGGGTGGAACTGAGTTTTCTTGTTTCCAGGCAAGGGCTGCAGGGGTAGCTTTCTTCCAGAGGGAGAAGCTGGTGGAAGCCATTGTTTCTTAGTTGAGACCTCACCCTCCCAGCCTGCAGATGCAGGAGCCTGCCATAACTGAGTCTCTATCAACCTGGCTAACACTGTTTGTTCTCCCCACCCTGGAGATACTGAGACCCCACCCCTCCCAACTTTCAGACCCACCCAAGCTGCTTCCAATGTATTTTTTATACAAACTGTCTGTTTTGGCTCATGCTGCAGATGTTTATAAAATCTCTCAAAGATTCACAAAACCCAAACGTCCAGCATCTGATTTCAGGATGTCCCATATTTCTGGCTGAGCAGCTCTAAGACCAGCACTGGTAACAGCCAGCCTTGGTACATACTTTGGTATATAGTTTGTACACTTCCAAATACAGGACAGGCAGCAGCCATCTACAGATTTCTTTGTGGCTCATGCCATGTGGACCCAGGCAGGGCACAGGCTGTGGTTGAATGTGGCCAGCAGTCAGTCCCCTCCCAAGTGGCTTTGTGGCTGGCACACATAGTAGCCAGCATCAGACTCAGTCAGAGCATTACCCAGCTACCCCCAAATATGACACAGCCAAAGGACAGGCTGGGAAGGCAGCAGAGCCCTGCTAAAGTGAATCCTGCTCTGTAGGGTCAGCCCCTGCATCACAATTCCTCCACTTTAGTCACAGCCAATCCTCACTACCAATCAACCCAAGAGTCAATCCCTCCCACTGATGTGCAAACAGCAACCAGGGCTCAACTACAACAGGAAGACACACACAGCCCACACAAGGGCACACCTGGAACACCAAGATCTGATGACTAAGGAGACTGCACCACATAAGGCCACTCTACTAAGACCAGGAGGCATAGCAGCTCTACCTAATACACAGAAACAACACAAGGAGGGAGCCAAAATGGGGAGACAAAAAAACATGTCCCAAATGAAAGGACAGAACAAAGTTCCAGAAAAAGAACTAAATAAAATGGAGAAAAGCAATCTACCCAATGCAGAGTTCAAAACACTGATTATAAGGATGCTCAGTACTCTCAAGGAAGACTTCAACCAAGAGATAGGAAACATAAAAAATGGAGATAGAAAACATAAAATAGAACCACTCAGAAATAAAGAATGTAATAAGTGAAATGAAAAATACATTAGAGGGAATAAATAGTAGATTAGATGAAGCAGATGATTGCATTAGGGATTTGGAAGATAAGGTAGCAGAAAACACCCAATCAGAAGAGCAAAAAGAAAAAAAGAATCCAAAATAATGAGGACTGTTTAAGGGGCCTCTGGGACAATATCGAGCTTACCAATATTAGCATCATAGGGGTGCAAGAAGGAGAAGAAAGAGAGCCAGGAATTGAAAATCTAGTTGATGAAATAATAACTGAAAACTTCCCTGGAAAGGAATGGATATTCAAGCTCAGGAAGCACAGAGAGTCCAAAACAATATGAAACCAAACAGACCCACACCAAGAAATACTATAATTAAAATGCCAAAGTTTAAAGACAAAGGAAGAATTTTAAAAGCAGCAAGAGAAAAGCAATTAGTTACCTACAAGCGAGTTCCCATAAGACTATCAGCTGATTTCTCAATAGAAACTTTGCAAGACAGAAGGGATTGGCAAAAAATATTCAAAGTGATGAAAAGCAAGGACCTATAACCAAGATTGCTCTACCCACCAAAGCTGTCATTTGGAATCAAAGGACAGATAGAGTTTCCAAGACAAGAAAAAGCTCAAGGAGTTCATCACCACCAAATCAGTACTACATAGAATCTTAAAGGGATTTCTTTGAGACAAATATATATACAGTAGTACCTTGGTTTTCGAACTTCTCTGTTGATGGACATTTTGGTTTACGAACGCCATAAACCCAGAAGTAAATGCTTCGGTTTTCAAACACTCTTTGGAAGTTGAATATGTTACGCAGCTTCCGCTGAGTGCAAGATTCTGAGGCCTAGCTGTCAGCTGTTTTCAAATGTTTCAGAACTCAAATGGTCTTCCGGCATGGATTACATTCGAAAACCGAGCTACCACTGTATATCTTAATTTTTTTCTATTTCCAAGCCTTTTATACTTATTCCCAAAGCTAATGTTATACCTTGTTTTATTCTCTACTTAAAGCAGTGGTTCTCAACTATAGCTGCACATTAAAACCCTCTAATAAGCATTAAGGAAAAGCAAACTTAGTATCTAGGCCAGGGGTGTCAAAACTGCGGCCTGCGGGCCGACTGCGGCCCGCGATCCATTTTTTATTGGCCCGCGGCAAATTCCAAAATTATATTTAGTTTACTTAAATAAACCAGGTGAGGCAATACGTACTTCACCTCGAGTGAGTGGCCCGGCTGTGTGTGTATTTTACCGCATATGGCCCTTGGTAAAAAACGTTGAAAAAAGTTTGGACACCCCTGATCTAGGCCATACCCCAGACCAATTAAATCAGAATCTCTGGAATAAAAGTCTTATATCATCAGCTTTTGTGTTTTTTAGGGTTTTTTTGGGTTTTTTGTTTTGTTTTGTTTTGTCTTTTTTCCTTAGGTGCAGGTGATTCCAACATGCAGCCAAGATTGAGACCCACTGGCTTAAAGTTTCTTCCTTAGCTTTGACAAGAGTCATATTATTTAACTAGAATACGTTCCTTTCCAAGTAACAGGCAATACCCTTCAGCTGTTCTTCTAGCACACTTGTTCTTAACCTGCCAACAGATCCCCCCGGCGGGGTTTTAACTTGAGAGTTTTGTGGTGGGCTCATCACATCTGCTTATTTAAAGAGTACTGAAGTTTGAGGGCCACTGCTCTTCCACCAGGTGTACTGGAGTAATATTTAAAATAATTAAAAACAGGAGGGCAACCAATCAAAATGTGCAATGGCAGTTGTGCTGGGCGGGCAATAGGGAGTTGGAGAGACCCCTAACTTGGAGAAATGTCAAATCTTAATTGCTGGACCCAGATTCGCCACAGGGGACCCTAAGAAGGGGTCAGAGAAGCCAGAGCAGCGAAGGTTCTTTGGGTGACTTGTGAGAGTGGTTATCAACCAGTAAAGAAGCATTTTAATGTTTTAACATCTGCTGCGGGTTTTCCTGCGAGCACCACAATATCAGCCCTCCACGAGACTGCAGCTAGAGTAGCACCTACCACTCTTGTATTGCAGCTATGTATTTGTATGTTCACTATTTGAGAAAGTATAGTATGTGTTCAACAGATGCCTGATGAATGAATGAATGAATGAATGAATGAATGAATGAATGAATTTTGTCTAATGCAGGGAGCCCTTTAGTTCTTTCTCACAATCTGTAAAAATATTTTTGAGGCTATTGCCACCATCATAGTATCTTTAAAACTATAAAGTCTGTGAAGAATTTCATAACTGCATATTTTCAATATTGAGCATAGTGTGTACACTTATCATGATGTTAGGTATTATAAGGAACAGCAGAAAGAGTGAGATGAGATTTCTGACTTCTGGGTGTGTATAGATACCTGTGCCTCTAGGATAGACTCTAGTGCCATTTCCTCTCATGGTGCCATGGACCCTGCGGATTCAGCATCCAGAGAAAGCATTGCAGGCCCCCTGACTGGTTACTGGAGACAAACACTTGGGGACATGAAGACTTTTCTTTTACCCTATTCTTTATAAATAAGTTCCAGTTAATAGACACAAGAGATGAAAATCCTGATCTATATCAAGTTGTATGTTGCTTGATGTATATTATTGCAAGAGATGCCTCTTGGTCCAATTACTTAAAATTACTGTGGAATCTAAAATCAAAACATTCAGCTTGTCCTAACTCCACACATCACTGGCTCCCATTGTTTTTCATGTATCCCTCTTGAAGAAAATTAAACCACAAACCACTAGCAGGTAATAAAGCAGAAAGAAAAACCGCATCTTATTCCATAGACAGAGCCCATTATGGACAACTGGCACACATTTTTGCATTTTAGAAGTCTTAAAGTGGTTTAGTGATTCCAAAAATGTCCTAATTTAGAAGAATCTAAGCAACTGAATTTTCTTTATATTTTAAATATATGGCTTATATATTTGATTTGGTTTAAATATTTGATACCCCCACAATGATTCAATATGAAACATGCATTTCAATATGATTTTAATCAGTCTTGAGAATTAATAATGGTTATGCTTGTTATCATGAAACACCCACCCAAAGGTGCTCTCGTGAGCATACAGTGTCAGAAACAAGTGAGCTCTAACTTTAACGACTGCCTTCCTGATCTTTCTCCAAATGGTGCTTTCATAGATAGAATGACTATCTTGACTTTCGGTGCAATGCACCATCTATGTCCTATTACTTTAACTTCAACGTGGCTATGGATTTTCATCCTCTTTATCTTAGAGTGTTTCTTTGCTACTGTGGCATTAATAATTTTCACAATGAGTTAATATTTAATACAGATCCGTGAAGATACATAGTGGCCTACCTTATCAATGACTACAATAAATTATTTAGTTTTCCAGTGCACAGGAAAGCTCATTTTTATGACAGTTTCAGGAAACAGATTGAATGACCATAATTTAGTCATGTCACTACAGAGTATTAAAGTATGCTGCTCTTCTCATTCAGGGGCTTAATTTGATGGTTGTTATTCTTTATGATATGTGTTTGCATAATATTAGCTTTTGTTTGAATACCCAATGGAAGCTTAACATTTCGTTACGGCCACTCCTCTGAAAATAAGCCGTGAGTTTAAATTCTTTTAATGTATTCTATCTTTGGTATCTCTCTGCATTTGATTTTTATGAACATCTGTTTCTATAGGAGATGGCTGGATGAATTTGCCACTGGAAAAACACATAAGCAGGAAAATATGCTAGGAACAGTTATAAAGAGATAAGCTTTGAATGAAAGGCTCGGATAGCACTGAAGAAGGTGAAGTTGGGAAATACTAATTCACAGAAGGAGAAGTGGCTCCTTGAAGAAAGAAAAAAGCATTTAAGTAAAAGAGATAGAGAGTAAACTCATGCCCAATCCTGTTAGCCCCATTGTGGAAGGGATCTCAATTGAGGAATTAGGATGGAATGAAGCAGTGGGAGTTGTCTGCCATTCTAGCTGTCAACTAGTCATGTGAGACAAGGTGGATTCACAATTGGAGGCAGGGCACAGCTGGCCAAGAGCAAACACCCAGAAACCTGGTACATGGATTAGAATGAAATGGCAATAGTAAGAGCTCCAGCCTACGAGCTGAGACATCAGAGTTAGCACTGTAGCCTGCGCCCCACCCAAACCCCAGCTGGGTCACACAGGAAGGACCATCACTCATGGAGTTGCCATACTCTTGTCTAGCATGTAAGGTTCCATTTACACCTAGGCACTGGAACATCAGGAATGGCAGCCCCCAAATATGTCCACACCCTCTCTGCTACTGACTGAGGGTACAGCCAAAAGATATGTATGAGAAATAAGTTAGAAAGGGGAATGAAAAGGATGGCAAAGGGAATAATGCAAAGTCTCAGGACTTACTTATTTTTGTGTACTATTAATAAATCAGATCAGTTCTAGAGTATATTTGCACGCCATCAAGCCCAAGTTTTCAAATGAAAAATTAGCTTCAGTATAATTAAACCAGACTCAAATCAGACTTGAAAAGACAAAAGTTTTAAATTAAAAATGTTGAAGGGTAAAACCAGAGGTGACGCCATTGCAGCACTGATGTATTAATTCATTAATTTATTCATTGAGCAAACATTTGTTGAGCAAATAGCACATAGTAGGCATTGTTTTAAGTACCGGTGGACAAGATACACAGAGCTATTCTAGTGGGGTAAGCGCTGTAAGAACTTTAACAGGAAAAATATTAAATAATTCTAGATAATGATTGTCACAGTAGGAAAATAGTGGGTTCATATGGTAGAGATTGACTGTGGCAGGGAAGTGAGAAGACTTCTTTTAATAGAGTGACCAGCAAAGACCTGTCCCAGAATAGGTAGTTTTTCACTGAAATCTGAATGGTGGAAAGGTCTCACAGGGCAACAGAGAGCAAAGAAGCATCTGCTACTAGGGATCAAATACATCTGGGCACGTTTGATGAATTCTATTTGCACTCTATCAGGACCAAGAGATCTCCGTTTCTATGATTTAATTTGCCCATAGGCCTTGGTGTTTGTCTAAAAAGAGACCAGACAGTGTCTGTTATCCAGTCTGGGTCCAGAGACTACAGCTGAGATGAATGAAGAGCTGCTCAGGCCAAAGATAGAGGAAGGTGTTGTTTTCACAAGGAGTTCATGAGACACAAAGGAACCAGTATCCGGGGCACAAAGCACTTTCCAGAGCAGAGGATGAACATAGCTCCCATTTCTTTAGGAAGCCCCATGTGATTCACGCTCTTTGTGGACAAAAGGGAAAACAATACCATGTTGACACCTTGCCAGTTGCAGAAGGTGGAGATATCAGCATATTCACAGAGGGCACCACCACTCTCAAGGAACCCTGGGAAAGAGGAGACTCCCCGAATGAGCTAGGGTGGATGAGTATATGAGAGGACTGGCCACAAATACATATATCCTGACCCCTAGAAGTATTTGGGGTCTACAAAAGAACAGGGAATTAAGTTAATACCTAAAGCATGAGGATATGTTGTCATATCCCCAGCCAAAACACCCCCTAGAACTTCATCCTTGTCTCTAAATCGTCCCTTCATTGTCCCGTGAGGATACCATTCTCTGCTGCCATTTCTAGTGGTGGCCTTCATAATATAGGGTCTAGAGGTAGAACAGATGCCCGAATAGTTCTTTGTTGCCCCTTTAAGACAATTCTCACTCCCTGTTGCCCAACCTCCCTCTCCAGCTTCAAAGCTCATATCATCAGTGTTATGGACTAAATTGTTTCTCACCCACTCCCAAATTCTTATGTTGAAATCCTAACCCTCAGTACCTCAGAAAGTGAATGTATTTGGACATAGGGTCTTTAAAGAGGTTATTAGGTTAAAATGAAGTCATTGGGGTGGGCACTAATCCAGTATAACAGGTGTTCTTATAAGAAGAGGAAATTTGGACACAGACACACAAAGAGGAAAGACCATGTGAAGACAAAGGAAAAAGATAGCCATCTGCAAGCCAAGGAGAGAAGCCTCAGAGAAATCAACTCTGCCAACACCTTGATCTCAGATATTTAGCCCCCAGAACTGTGAGAAAACAAATTCTGCTTAAACCACGCAATAGCAGACTAATACAATCAGAAACCCACCTTCCTTGGTGGTTATCTACAACCCTCTTTGAAGATTTGCATTCTTGGTTTAGTCCTATTCCTTTCTCTTACACAACCTCTGTTATTATCCTTGGTGAGTTCTATACTATGTGCATCATCCTTCCATCACCTTAGCCTCTCAATTCCTGTTCTTCACTTTGGTTCACACACTCCCATGGTCATTATAGATTATCATAGCTCCTGAGTAGTGAGTTACGTGGCCCTCACAGAAGCTGAGCCAGATGCAAGCACCCAAAACCCCCACCAAGCACTCCTGGCTGCAGGCAGTCTCCTGTAATTACTATACAGATATGCTATAGACCAGGGATGTCCAAACTTTTTTCAACGGTTTTCACCAAGGGCCGTATGCAGTAAAATACACAAACAGCCGGGCCACTCACTCGAGGTGAAGTACGGATTGCCTCACCTGGTTTATTTAAGTAAACTAAATATATTTTGGAATTTGCTGCAGGCCAATAAAAAAGGGACCGCGGGCCACAGTTGGCCCGCAGGCCACAGTTTGGACACCCTTGCTATAGACTATTATCATTTTCTATATGTAGCACAACAGAAAAAAAATGCTAAAAGGCACTTTCCTGCATCTTAGTGTTACCAATAACTGCATCCCATTTGCAACCTTACTTCAACAATGATTTTTTTTCCCAATCACTATCTTCCATTGTTCTAGCCTCCTTTCTCTTGTTATCTGAATCCAGAAATGTTTGAGCCCATGAGGATCTACATGCCACTAAATCTTCCAAATAAGTATTTGTTGAATAAATGAATAGATAGATGAATTTTCTTAGTACCTTCCCACCTCCCTCTTTAATCTTTTTCCCAAAATTCAAAAACTTAGGAGGGGGTTATTTCTATTTCACTGATGAAAATGTGACTTTCTTGATACACAGAGGACAAAGAAATTAGTCTCTAATTAAAATCACCGTCTGTGGGACACACCTGAGAGCTAGGACGCCCTCCTAGCAGCTCCCTTTCCAGCTCATTTCACCCTCCGCATCGTAGTCATCGAGGAGACTTTGTTTTTAGGGTTCTGTATTTTTTTTAGATGTTCATCAAAGCTGTCAACAACAGCATTATTTATGCATTGTCTTTAAGGACAGTGTGAAGCAACTGCTGATATTTTGCAAAGGGTTGTCCATGTTTTATTTAAGGATTAAATGTGACAGCATATTTTGGAAAAAAAATCAATTCAGTTCAGAAAGGGAAAAGTTCAACAGTCTACAGGAAATGTTACAATCTGCTTAAATGTCCTATTATTACTCATCTGCTGTCTTCAAAAGATGTCTGACTTCCTGTCTTCTAAAGGTTTATATATGTATCTTCAAACTCTCCTGCTCAACTAATCCCACTGAGCCATGAAATTGTAACTCTGGGCAAGACCAGCAGATTCGCAATGACTGCAGCTTCCCTACCAAGATGAACAGTCTTTGTCTTTCACTTGCCATTGACTAGAAGGTTTCATCCACATGGCCACTTAAAACTCTGTCTCTTTAGTTACCTGCATCTTACCCCCACCTCTTCCAAATTAGAGACTTCTCTGTTCTTTTTCTCATTGCTTCAGTCTCATAACTATTTTACTTTAACACTCTAGAATCTAGACAATACAGTCATGCACCGTCATTTCGGTCAGTGATGAACCACATAAGTGATGGTGGTTGCATAAGATTATAAGTGGAGCTGAAAAATTCCTATCACCTAGTGAGGTTGTAGCTGTTGTAAGTAGCCTCATGGCAAAATGCATTACTCACGGCTGTTACTAGCACTTTATTCATACCTGACAACACTTATTACTGTATATTATAGGCAACCATTTAGGTGTCTGTGAAAAATAACTTTGCCACCAAGAATAAAACAAGAGATCTGAAGTTGCCAAAAGAGCACAATGTGTAACTCATAGAATTTCTGTTTTCTCTCTCTCTCTCTCTCTCTCTCCTAAGCCCAAATCCATTCTTCATGTCAGTTATAAAAATTATACCCAACTATCTCAAGTCATTTTGGGAAGAAAAAGAATTGATTGTATTAGTCAAACAACTGCTTATTTTAGTAGCCAACTGAATCTAGTCAATTTGTTAAAAACCAGTTATCAATTATGATGAGTTGTTTGGATGAATTCAGCCATAATGGTTTTATTTTTATGTAGTGTAGTTTAGGAAGAATTTTATTCACTACCCTCATCATAACTTATTATTTCCTATGAGCTATTGCTCCTTTACCAGCCACCAGCTGAGAAAATTGAGGACTGACAACAAATGCAAACTTTATAGTGACTGTATAGGAAAAACATTAGTTAAATAAAGACACAATCTTCTACATGCAGAAATTACAATAATAATTGAAATGAAATTGGTTTGCTCCAATTTTGGTGGTGTAGGCCTGCACATAAACACCTATGGAACATTCCTCAGTAATTATCAAATACTTAGACATCCTGACAAGAAATGCAAAGACCAACTGTGAAGCTGCCCCAAAAATCATACTATGGGTAACAAATGTTGCAATTCTTATTTTGAGGAAGAACATGCATACTCTGATATGAGGTCTACATGAAAAGCAAGATGTTAAAGTGTCCAAGTCAGTGAAAAGATCAGTTGTAATAAATGGACTTTGGGAGAAAAAAATACGTTAAATATTTTGATATTTTAAAATCATCTTCTCTTATAATGTATTGTTATTCAGATGGTCCTTTTCATTTTTTCCCATAATGCAACTTAAATTTAAATATATTGGAGTTTAAAGTGGATGGAGCTTAATTTAATCAAAACCAACATAACTTATGCCATTTACATATAGTGATTTAGAGTAAAGAAATCTTTATGAATATTACTGTTTTAAGAGACGATATGTTTTTAAAATGTAACTCATGAAACAAAATATAATTTGACATTTTATTATTAAATGGGATAGACTGTTCATAGGAAATATTTGTGATGACCTAGTTAAATATATTCTCCTATGAAGCCCAGCTAGATATCCCAGTACGACATATTCTAAGAAATCCATATATACTTAACACAAAAATAAGCATGGCTAATGTCAAAAATTTTTACTTTATCCAGAAAAAAACAAGAATAAAATTATTCATATCTTAGGAAAGAATTGCTTCAGGCCAGACAGACCAGATATAAAAGCAGGTTTTTTAGGCAGTGGTCATACGGCTTTGAACACATTCCAAAGCGAAAATTCTAATCTTCTCCAGATTTAAGAGGGATGTGCGTCAGGTCACATGCTGGCTTTTCCTATTCCCAAAGAAGCACTTGTATGTATATGCATGTAAGGTCAACATCTAGGACTTCCATCTTAACTATGCTTGTCTTCTATAGTCTACTTAGCAGAACCGGAGCTGGGGAAATTGCCACCTCCAGACTGTTCCCCCCCCATCTCTTGCTAGAATGAATATTGAGACAATAAAAAGTTAGCAAGGAAGTTTTTATTCTGGTGTTTTGGCTTCTTCATGTGACATAGCTGGTTCCATTTCTTTTGAAGTAATATTCGTGCTTCCCTATTTCCTAAGAAGTGAGTATGTTCAGTGTATTCATTTGTGAGAGAACTTCTCCCCCCCAAAACAATTATTCTGCTGGCAACTTTCCTGGAAGCTGGAAAATGCATAAGAAGTAGATTTTTTTAGTAGCCTAATGGCAGCTTGTGAAGAAATATTTTAATGTTTTCATCATACTTTACCTACCTCACACAACATTACACAGATTGATTTTAGTAGGAAAATCACTCCAAAACTGGAGTTGGAAATGGAGTTAAGAAAAAAAATGGGTTTTTCTTCACACTTTAATGTCTTCATTGATATGATCCCCCAAAAAAGGAAGGTGTAGGAGAAACATTAAATTCCATCTTCATACATGGCAAAAATCCTTGATTTGAAACAATACTGGCATTTGTACTCTAGAATTGTTATTAATAATTAATAGTTTTATATTTTGAATTTATGTAGTAATTGTATTATTCCAATCTATTTCTTGATTTATTCTAATAATGTACTAAAGAACATTTCTATTTATAAATTAGAATTTCAAATAACTTTTGTAAGTTCTCTCAAGTTCTTACTAGAATAAAACTAGAACCTGGTGAGTTGGTCCCTGAAATGTTTATTCTATACCATCAAGATTCATTGTTATTTGGACGAATATTTAACAAATATTAACAACTCCAGAGAAAACAACAGCTAATGTGGTTCTTGTACACACAAGGTATTTTTAAAATATACATGTTCATATATTTATTCATATTTCTTCTGTGAGACCTTTAACTAAAGACTTGGAGATTCATTTTTATTAGATTATATAATATCAATGATCAAGACATACTTTTTTGGTAAGCATACTTATTTTTGAGGATTGCATAGGCTTCTTGAAAATATTATATATAATTATAAACATCTTTTAAAATATGTAACACCTATTTAAATCAAGAAATTCAAAGAAATGCATTACATTAATTTCTACTGGTAGTACTAATAGTAGAATTTGTACTGTAAGACAGGAAGGAAGGAAGAGGAGGGAGAAAGAATAATGTCTAACCCACTGTACTTTTTCCAACATCTCAATCTTAGAGAAAGTTGAAGTCTGAATTCAACCCAGTCTGATATGGATGGATTGTGTAGGTTGGTTAAATGTATTAGACTCTGAATAGCAGAAAAACCATATGCAGTTGCTTAAATAATTTATTTTTATCTCACAGAAAATATCCAGAAAGAGATGGTCAAAGGCTGGTGTATTTGTTAAATAATGTTATCAAGGAACTAGACTCCTTCTATATGTCTAGTGTGTGACTGTTGTCCCCAGGGTCACCAAGTGGCTTCTTGACCTGCTAGTATCATTTGCACATTCCGGGTAGGAACAAAGAGGAGGAAGAGAAGGCAGACAGCTTCTCTTCTATATCCCATTAGTCCTCACTATGTCACATGACTACTTCTAGCTGCAAGAGAGACTGGATATTCAAGCATTCCTCTCTAAGGTCTCTTTAGCCCAGAAAGGCAATGGAGGAGGTTGCTGTTGAATGAGTCAACCTATAGTCTCTGCCACAGAAAGTTAGACTGTAGGTATTTCAAGAAGAGGAAAGCTTTGAAGCAAATCATAAAATAAGTCTAGAATATAGTGAAAGAAGGGACATCGAGAAACAGAAAAGCACACAATGAAAATTCTGCAGGGTGAGTGGTGTTTTTCTCTTTGACACTGTAAAATGTTATAAGTTAAAATGGACCCAAGTAATATTCAAAGTCAAGAAATCTCCAACAAACCAATCTGAGTGCATATTATGTCCTTGATAAATATTTATTAAGCAACTGAATGGATGAAATGTAGTCTTGCTTCTTCTTTTACAAATGTCAATTTCTTATTTAAGTCAAGCTTCCGTTATGTTGTTCATATTTGAAAGTGAATTCTTTGACTTCAACGCACTTTGGTGAAAGGTAAAAGCTTAATAGTACACTTTCAATACTATTCACTAGAATTAAATCTGAAACCTATTCTTATATAAGCCATTGGTTTTAGCATTTGAAGTTTAGAGAGAAACACATTTTTTGTTTGTTTTACTCCCTGATGAAAAATTTCTGGAAAATACATGGCCACAAAATCTCCATTATTTGCATCACGCTTCACTTTGCTTTTAATCTCCTTTAAAATAAATGAGACAGCAACTTTATAATGTATCAAGTAAAAAAGTAATATTGAGTTTTTGCAATGAACTGGACAAAACAGCTAGTTTTTTTGGTACAGACCTCACTCAACTGATGTCACTTGAGCTATAGAAAATGAAGGTAGACAATAATAAAGTATAAGACAGAGATTCACCCTTTTTCACAGGAAAGGAGAATTATAGATTTGAGCTCAAATAATAACTTGAACAAAATGGAACATTTTCTTGCTAAAAAATAAGAAAGACAAATGGTGAGTGCATAATATAATTTAGTTCTCAAGGCAAAGAAAACAACACCAACTACATAACATTCTTCACTTCAGGAAACTACTGGCCTAGAAGATAGATTCTGAATACTGAACAGGAATATGTAATGATTCATTTCCATGTAATCTGCATCTATTTGTTCTCCACTTTGCAGCTACAAATTTTCAAAGGCCCAGGAGAAACAGACATGAAACCACATGGCCTCTGCCTTTACATTATTTATAATCTTATGAGAAAGGAAGATATAAACAACAAACACACAAACAAATGCTGTAAGGGTTTCCACAGAGGCATCCAAAAGATAAATATAAACAAATCTGCATGCAGGTGATGGGAGAAGATCACAGGAAAATTGATGACCCCAACAATCTGGGTCCTTGGCATTCAAACTCTTGTATTGGCCCCTCCCACATTGACTCATAGTTAGCCTTGGTGACCAACAGACTACTCTACTGAGGAAGTGATAGTGTGTGGGGTCCAAGTCTAGGTTATAAAAGATATTTCCATTTCGTCCTTTCTCTTTCTTGAATCACTTACTCTGGAGGAAGCCAAACTCCATGTTGTAAGAATACTCAAACCACCCTAAAGAGTAGTTTACAAGACAAAGCACTGAGGACTCCTGCCAACACCAACTTGCTAGCTGTGTGAGTGAGCAATAGTTGAAGCAGAACCTCCAGCTCCAACCATTCAGATTGACTACATCTTAACTAAAATCGCATGAGAAACCCTGAACCAGAACTACCTGGCTAAGCCAAACCCAAATTCCTGAACTATATGTGAGATAAATATTTATTAGTGTTTTATGTCACTAATTTGAGGGTTAATTTGCTATGCCACAATAGATAGCTAATACAGGTAATGAATCAACCGGAATGGACTAGGTAGAGGAGTAGTAAAACATCTATGAATAAGAAACAGAATATGCAATGGCACAGAGATGTGAAAACACATGATGAGAGACTCAAAATGCAGTAGCATAGTAGGGCAGAAGATGAGGCTAGGAAAGAGATAGGCATTTGTTGAGCACTAGATGAGAAGTTAGAGTTTTTTCACTGTAGACTGGGAGGCAATTGAAGCTTCTAAGTAGTGGCAATAATAATCATCAAGAACATACCAAAATGTAGGAGATGAAGCAAAAGAAGAAAACTTTATAGCAACAAACATGTATATTTCAAAGGAAGAAAGATCTCAAATAAACAACCCAACTTTAAACCTCAAAAAACTGAAAAGAATAAACAAACTAAGCCCAAAATTATCAGAAGGAAGGAAATAATAAAGATTAGAATAAAAATAAATCAAACAGAGAATAGAAAAACAATAGAAAATATCCAGAAAACTAACAGTTGGATTTTTGAAAAGAAACAAAATCAGAAAAATCCTTAGCTATACTAACCAAGGCAAAATGAGATAAGATTTAAATGAAATCATAAATGAAAGAGAAGACATTACAATAGATGCCTCAGAAATAAAAAATATACATATCATAAAGTATTATTTTGAAGAATTACACACTAATAAATTAATTGACAAGAAATGGATAAATTCATAGAAACATATAATCTATCAACACAAAACTAAGAAACAGAAAGTCTGAACTGCCCAATAGCAAATAAGAATATTGAATAAGTAATCAAAAACCTCTAATAAATAAAAACCCAAAACCAGATTCTTCACTAGTGAATCATACCAAACAGCCAAAGAATCAATATCAACTCGTCTTAAATTCTTCCAAAAAAGCAAAAAGGAGGGATTACTTCCAAACTCATTTTATCAAACCAGCCTTGCCCTGATACCAAAGCCAGATAAAGAGATCATAAGGAAAGAAAACTACAGGCCAATATCCCTATTGAACATAGATACAAAAATCTTCAATAGAATACTAGCAAACCGAATTCATTACATTTAAATGATCATACACCCTGATCAAGTGGGATGTATCCATGGGATGAAAGGATGGTCCAATACATACAAATCAATCAATGTGACACACCATATGAACAAAACGAAAGATAAAAATAACACTAACATCTCAATAGATATAGGAGAAGCATCTAAGAAAATTTAACATTAATTCATGACAAAATCTCTCAACAAAATAGGTATAGATGGAACTTCACTCAACACAATAAAGGCCATATATGAAAAGCTCACAGATTAATATCAGACTTAATGGGGAAAAACTGAAAGCTGTTTCTCTAATATCCGGTACAAGGCTAGGATTCTTACTCTTATCACTTCTATTCAACAGAATTCTGAAAGTCCTAGCCAGAGCAATTAGATAAGAAAAAGAAATAAAAGGCATCAAAATTAGAGAGGAAGAAGTAAAATATCTCTGTCTGAAGATTACATGATTTTATATAGAGAGAAAAAATCCTAAAGACTCAACAATAAAAAATACTTCTAGAATAATAAATGAGTTCAGCAAACTTGCAGTATCCAAAATCAACATACAAAAATCAGTAATGTTTCTATACACTGACAACAAACTGTCTGAAAAGAATATGAAGAAACAAATTTATTTATAATAGAAGCTAAAATAATAAAATACTTAGGAATATACTTAACCAAAGAGGTGAGAGACTTGTACACTTAAAACTATAAAGTATTGATGAAGGAATTTAAGGGAGACACAGATAAATGAAAAAATATCCCATGCTCATGGATTGGAACAATTAATATTGTCAAAAGGTCTATACTACACAAAGTGATCAACAGATTCAATGCAATCTCTATTAAAATCCCAATGGAATTCTTGATAGAACAAATAGCCAAGGTGATAGTTAGAAGAATAAGCTGGAAGCATCACATTTCCAAATTTCAAAATATACTATAAAGCTACAGAAATCAAAAGTGTGGTACTGGTATAAAAACAAACATACAGATTAAAGGAACAGAACAGAGAGCCCAGAAATAAATATACAGATTTATAATCAACTGATCTTTGAAAAGGGTACCAAGAATGCACAATGTGGAAAGCATAGTCTCTTTAATAAATGGTGTTCAGAAAACCTGATCTTCACATGCAGAAGAATGAAAATGTAGTGTTATTGCACACCATGTGAAAAACTCAACTCAAAATGGATAAAAGACTTAAAGATAAGACCTAAAACTGTAAAACTACTATAAAAACATAGGGGAAAGGCTTCTTGACATTGGTCTTAGCTATGATTTTCTAGTTATGACACCCAAAGCACAGACAACAAAAGCAGATATAGACAAGTAGGATTGCATCACTGAAAAGCTTCTGCATAGCAAAGAAAACAATCAACAAAATGAAAAGGATCCCCTAAAGAATGGGAGAAAATATATGAAATCATACATATAATATACAATGCATATAATTCACAGAACTCAATAGCAAAAATAAATAAATAAATAGATAAATAAACAAACAAATAAATAAATCTATTAAAAAACAGGCAAACAAGCTGAATAGACATTTCTCAAAAGAAGACATTCAAATGACCAAAAGTACATGAAAAGGGTCTGAACATCACTAATCATCAGATTAATGCAATCCAAAACCCCAATGAGATTATCACTTCATACCCATTAGAATGCCTATTATCAAAAAGACAAAAGATAATAAGTGTTGGTAAAGATGTGCAAAAAAGGAAACCCTTGTGTACCGTTATTGGGAATGCAAATTGGTGTAGCCATTATGGAAAACAGTATGGAAGTTCTTCAAAAAATTAAAAATAGAAATACGTTATGACACAGCAGTTCCACTTCTGGGTATTTATCCAAAGAAAATGAAATCTGGATCTCAAAAAGATATCTGGACTGCCATGTTCATTGCAGCATTATTCACAATAGCCAAGATATGGAAACAACCGAAATGTTATAAATAAATGGATAAAGAAAATGTAATATGTGGCATATATATATATATATATATATACACACACACACACATATACACAACAGATCCTCAAATAAAATTGTTTTGTTGAACATCATTTCATTATAACGTTGATGAGATGCTGTAGAAACTTAACTCTTGTTTACATCGATTAGCCTATGGTAAAATTGGTTTTGATATATATCATTCTGCCACAGTTCCAAGAATTTATCAATGATGTTAAGTGAGGACTTACTGTATAATGGAATACTATTCAGTCATTAAAAAATAAGGAAATCTTGCCATTTGTGACAATATGGGTGAACCTGAAAAACATTATGCAAAGTAAAATAAGCCAGAGATGGAAAGACAAAAACTCCACGATCTCACTTATATATGGAATCTAAAATAGTCGAACTCAGAAAAGCAGTGACTAGAATGGTTGTTGCCAGGGGCAGGGAGTATAGGAGCAAATGAAGAGACGTTTATTGGAGTGTATAAAATTTCAGTTATATACAACAAATGAGTTCTAGAGATCTATTGTACAGCATGGTACCTACAGTTAACAATTCTATTGTTACTTGAAATTTGCTAAGTGGGTAAATTTTAAATGTTCTCAGCACAAAAAGAAAGAAAGAAAGAAAGAAAGAAAGAAAAGTAAGGATGGAAGGATGGGAGGAAGGAAGGAAGGATGGGAGGAAGAAAGAAAGAACAGAAGGAAGGAAGGAAAGAAAGAAAGGATGAACGAACTATGGGCGGTGATGAATATGTTAATTAGCTTGATTGCGGTGATCATATCACAATGTATACATATATCAAAATATCAAGGTGAACGCCTTAAATACATACAATTCCTGTATGTCAGGAAGGTGAAAAAAAGAGCAAGCTGTCTACTTGGTTAGAGCTCCCTGCCCATATCAATCTTATAATCACTTTGGTAGGGTAAAATCAACTGATAGAAGTGTAGAAACAAATATTACAGAATCACTCCAAGTAGGACATTTAAATCTTTTTCTATGCACAGTTTAGATAAGATCAAATCTGGAGGTTTATCACTTAACTAAATGCTGAATAATACTGATAATAGCAAATATTTATTGAAGGTTTGCCATTGTTATAATAAGTAATGAATATGTTCATAACCATCAGTCACTGTGTAGAAAATTGGGTTTATCACAAGAAGACTCTCTCCTGAAGAATATTTTTAGGGTAGCTATAAAATGATCATAACACCTCACTTTTCTTTTCTGCAGAGATTCTCAAGGAAAACTCCCTTTCAAAAAGGAGGTTATGATTTTTGTCACCTTCCCACTGGGAATTCTCAGTATCCTTGTTTATATTTCACAGGACGCTTTAAACTTCAAGGGGGGAAGGTGTTGTGAAATTCCTATTATTATCCAATCCTGTTTTCATCTGTATTTATTTCTCTAAGTCCTATTTGTGGTTTCTGTAAAAGCCAAACAGTGTTACCTTGGGGTGTTAATGAGCCATTAAAAATCACACAGAATTGCTTCTGAAGTGAAAGAAAAGAGCAGCAAAAAGATAAAAGACCATCTAGAAAGACAATCAGAATGAATACATTTACTAAAGATAAGCATTCCTTTAACCATCTTCCAAGATGTTCTTAAATAATTAAATACTTGCCTATTTATCACCTTGATAGTGAGGTTCCATCAAAAACCACTCCATCTTGGTTGCACCATCTTGTAAAATAAGTATAAACAGAGCCGGCACTAGCTGACTGAGGTATCTGGATCTCAACAAGGTTTGTTCAGTTTAAGTCCTTCACTCCCACCTCCACTCGCCCACACACTGTTTGCATATCTTATTATAGCACTTATAATTTTCTGTTTTACTCACTTTTCCTTAAACTCATCCAAGTAACTAACTACACTGTGTTCATTTTGAATCCCTACAGTACCAGCAGAGTTCACAAGAAGAGAGTAAATGTTCTTATACTAAATTATTCAATTGATCAATTCTACCCAAAGATCAGTACAATTGCCTAACATAATGTCAGCTCTATCTTTCATTTAAAACCACTTTTCTAAAACATGAAAGGCAAAAATCAAAACTAAGGTGAGAAGAATTGCTAAATAGAAAACAGGCTGAGTAGTCCCTTGTATCTGCTAAACGGAATCTGAAATGCACTGATGTGTCAGGAGCTCCTTCCTGCCATTACCCGTATGCTATATAGTATGCTCCATCTTAGATCCGTTACGTTCGTTTGTACTGCTTTAGATTAAAAGTGTCTTGTGCTTTATCCATCCTCTCACACCCAATGCCTAGCACAGTGCCTGACATGTAAGGTAGGTGTCCAATAAAATTAAACTACTAAAATTTCAAGTCCTGACACTTAACTTTCTAAGGAAAATAAAGCACTTAACCCTAACATAGATGAGATTTACCTTATCTCGATCCATCTTTGAAGCAATAACTTTTTTTCTCTTCTCCACTTCTCTTGAGCATAATAAACTCATTCAAGTTTATTATGACAGTTTATTTTTGACAGTGGTCAGCAGCAGATTCTCTGTTTACTAAGGGCAGTGCATTATGGAACCACAAAAAGTAAAGGAAATCCTTGGGAAATCTGAAGATAAACAATCCTGTATCTGGGTGTGATAAGGGAATTGGTTAGTACAAACCTATGAGACAAGAGTTAACATGAGGGTTGAGAGCTGGCAGGATGGGACCAGCAAGAGTTAACAGGAGTAAGCTTGTGGGCTAACAGGAATGAGTTAAACATTAATCTCTTGGCTCTGACTCCCCTGGCTAGCATGGCACCTGCTGGCTGACAAGCACCTTACATTCTCATAGGAGGGAACAAAATAGTTCTCAATCACAATGGTAACCCCCTACAAACTAACGAACACGCATAATAGCTGGGAAGAGGACACTTCCCAATCGCAACGGCAACCCCCTGCAAGCTGACATCTATCATAGATGGGAACAGGACAGTTCCCAGGAGAAGACAATTGGGACAGCAGACCTCTACGAGCTGACAAGCACCCTACATCCTGCATGGAAAGATATAAAACCCCAGCACTCCTTATTGTGCAGCTGTCGTCCATTGGACTCCACCCTGGCACAACTCCATTTGCCAGTATGTCTCTCTTACCCCTCTGTCTCCACAGCTCTTCCTCTCAGACTGCCCTGGCAAGACTTCTACCAATTCCAAACAGAACTCTATCTAGCTAGCTAGCTACCTAGCTACCTACCGATCTACGTCTCTCACTTTCAATAAATCTTTTCTCTGGATACTCTTACAGAGTCTCATAAATTCTTTTACATTCTGCGAATGACCAGGGGTTAATTCTACACCAAGACACAAACTACGCCATACACAGATTTTGAAAAATGGGAGATGGCAGCTATCCAGACAAAGTAAATATCAATTTCCAAAATCACCATAATGTGAAATCTTTTGAAAATATCCTTGAAAATATTTATTTTACTTTGCCTTCTCTCAATCAATAAACTTCTCAAGCAGTTCTCAGAGGAAGAAATATTCACAATGATTATATGTTGCCCTTCACTGAGCTTCCTGGACTAGCTGGATTTATTTCTGCATTTTGTAAGTTACCCATCACCCACATACGCTCTGCTTCAGCCAGTATTAGAGAAAATATTACAAATCTTATCAACTCCTGACACTCTAAAAGACAGCCATGATTCTCCCTTTGGGTAATCCATTTTTCTTTAGTCCTTCCCCATCAGCCACAGAATAGCCAAAACAATAAGCTGGTTGAAAAGATTTATACAACTTATTGGAGGGGAACCTTTTCTTTTCTTCACAAAATTCTGTTCCCTCCTGGTTACAAATGCCTGATGTCAAGTCATATGGATTTTGACAAGGATCATTGTATCTGATTTCTAAATCATTAAAGTGCTGAAAGTAACAACAAGGAACACGGGTTATTTAATAGAACCAACAATTCTTTGGGGTGAATACAAATGTGGATTTAACTTTGAGTTAAATATTATTGGCTAAACTATTTCTGAAGTGAGAATGATTCATTTGGCTCTAGGTGATAATCAAATAAAGGAAATAGAAAGTAATCCTATAGTTTAAAACAGGTAACTAACTGCAATATAGGGTCTTATTTAGAAACCAATTCAAATAAACTGAAAAATAATTATAAAAGTCTGTAAGACAATTGGGGAAATGTGAATACTGACAAGATATTTGATGACATTAAAGAAATATTATCAATTATTTTTGTGTTGTCATAGTACTATGGTGGTATCATATTTTAAAAATCCTTTTCTTATAAAGATACATACTGAAATATTCATGAGATATTATGTCTAGGAATTTCTTCTAAACAATCTAGAAGTGAGAATGGCTTGGGGCATTGATTAAACAGGAATGTCCGTATATTAATAAGTGCTGAAGCTATGTAATGAGTATATAGGTTTTATTTTACTTCTCTCTCTTTCTCTCTCTATATGGATAGATGATAGATAGATGATAGATAGCTAGATAGATAATACATACATACATACATACATACATACATACATACATTCATACATTCATACATACATTATACAGATAAGTAGTATATGTTTCTGTAATTTTTTATTGGGGTAATTTTCAAACATATATAAGTAGAAGAGTAAATAACAGAAAAAGAAATAAAAGAACAGATTACAGTAAGGCCAATTATTACAGTTAGATACCTCTTGATGTAGTAATCCCAGAAGAAAATAGTAAATACAAAAATGTGTATAATAGACTTTGATATACTTATGCCCCACTTTTATAGTATCACATAAAGAATGGACTTCAGTCCAGAACATTTCTATTTAGAACTCTATTTTATTATGAAAGTAACAAGAATCTCATGATTAAGACAGTCCCCTGCGTGGACTGCAAGTAGAGTAAGGTCTAAGGTACTCTATTTAAATGTTTTGCTGTCATATTTTAATCAATTTCCCATTGCCATCATTCTTTCAATGAACATGCTTCACAGTCTACTATGTCCCAGAGACTGTTCTTGGTCCTGGGGAGATAATGATGAATTATATGGTCTCTACCCTGACGGAGTTTACAGACTATGGAATAAAAGTTGTTGAACAGATAAACAAATATGTAACTGGATTTGGGATAAGGGCTCTAAAGTAAATATCACAAGATGCAATGGGAACATATAACAAGACCATCTGATCTCCTTCGGGGGGTAGTGATGAGTAGCAAGGGGTTCATAGAGGAAGACTTCCCTGAGTCTTGCTCCTAATAGGGATGGGAAACCATTGCAAGATTTTAAGTAGATATGACATGGTCAGTTTTTCATTTTTATAAACTGAAGTATGTCATAGAATACAGAGGGTAGGTACATGATCTTACTTAAATTCTGAGAACTTGGACTTAAAAATCCCAGTTTTGCCACTTACTAGCTATGTCATCTTCACAGCGTCCACATTTTAAAGCAGTAAAACAATAATTCCTCCTCTGAGGATTATATTAAGGATTAAATGAGATAATCCACAGCAAGTGCTCAAATATATTGCCAATTTTTAACACAAGAGAAAGAAGATTAGAACTTGAATCAGTCTGGGAAATTCCAAGAGTTTGATTTAATGATGAAAGAAAAACTACATTTCATTTCCATTAAGTATGCCTTTTTAAAAATCAATAATTGACTTTTGAAAGTCTGTAAAACGATAATCAATTTTTCAAAATAAAAATAGTCAATTTTCAAAATGCTGATTAATGTAGAATATTTCCATGTTAAAAGATTAATAACACTTGTAAAGAATCTATTTTATGTTCATATGCTATGCTCATTGTTCATTTACAAGAATATCAATTTATCTAAAGTGCATTAATAACATCAAAGTATTCAACCACAGCAAAATTTTCGTAAATTCATCATCAGATTCTATCATGTCCATACTCACAAAATTACAGCTTAGCTACGTTAGGAATTAGCCTGCATATTGACTCCTATTTAAATATCTCATCTGGTGTCATTCAAGCAATTTCGGATTTTTATAAATCCCCAGATTTTTCACTTCTTCTCTCTTTATTACCACTGTAAAAAAAAATTTTTTTAACCCCACAAGTCTACCGTTCTTTGTTCACCAATTTTAGCTGCTGTAAACTTCATGACAAGATAATTATGTTACTTCTTTGTTTCTTAAAAAATACTTGACAAATGTTAAAATTTCTCTTCTGATAGCTGTGTTTAGAATTCTGTTTCCTTAATTTTATTTTTCTTCTGTAATAAATTTCAGTGTTGGTCTAGTCACATACACTGTATCTAAAATGAAGAGAAAAGATTAACTGTTCCAATCACTGCTATCTGCCACTCTCACACCCATAGCAGAGGCTACTTAGGAAAGAGAACTACCCCAGAAGTGGAGGTAGTTGGCTTCCAAGAGCCTGGCTTTGCAATTGATAGCTGTACAGCTTCAGTAAACCTTTCATGGATGATGGGACTCTGGTCCTATTATTGGCAAAATAAAGGTTAACCAGATTGGGGGTGACAAACTGGGCATCTATGGACCAAGTTTCATTGCAAGCCAAATCCATTATTTTTTCATACTGCAAATGCTATATAGGTAGGACATTCATTTTCTACCCTCACCCTTTAATCTATTTTTAAGTTAGTAGACTTCATTTTTGAACAGTTTTAGATTTACTGAAAAACTGACCAGATAGAACACGGTTCTTATATATCCCCTGCATACAATTTCCTGTATTGTTAACATCTTATATTAGTATGGCACATTTTTTATGAACCAATATTGATACATTATTATTAATTAAGTTCCTTGGTTTATTTTAATTTCCTTACTTGCTGCCTAATGTCCTTTTTCTGTTCCAGAATCCCATGCAGATGACTAGATCCTGGGTCAGGAATTTAGTCATCATGTCTCATTAGTCTCCTCTGGGGTATGACAGTTTCTAGACTTTTCCTTGTTTTTGATGACGTTCGCAGCTTTGAAGAGTATGGCCACGTATTTTGTAGAATGTTCATCTGCTGGAACGTGTCTGACGTTTTAGGGGTTTTTTTAATAAATAACCTAGGGTTATGGGTTTTGGGGAGGAAGATCACAGCAATAAAGTTCCGTTCTCATCACATCACAGCAAGGGTACATACTATCAGCATGATGTATGTCTGTTCATATTGACCTGATCAGTTGACTGAAGTAGAGTTTGTCAGGCTTTTCCACTGTAAAGTTACGCTTTTTCCTCCTTCCCACACAGTATGTTTTAGAAGGAAGTAACTAACTGTGTGTAGCTCACCCTGAAAGAGTGAGTCGTTATGCTCCTCCTCCTGGAGGTCGAGTACATAAGTTATTTAAAATTCTTCTACATGGGATATTGTCTCTTCTCTTTTATTATTCAATTGTTTGTTTATATCAGCATAGACTCGTGGATATTAGTTTTATAGTTTGGGTTTTAACCCAATAATACTTTATTTATGTTATGGCACAAATTGTTCTAGGATTTGCTATTTGAAGCTTTTTTTCCGTTAGATCCTGTTCTTCTTTGACTTACTCAATGGGGTACATGGTTTAGGCAAAGGGAGTAGCACTTTCTTACTTTCTGGCACTGTAAAATGCTCAAGATTTATATTTATATTTCCTGCCCCAGTTCTAGAATTATCCATCTCTCCAAAAGCCCGGTGCCTTCTATTTGTGAATGGTATTAGAAACTAAGATCCAGGTTCTAGGTATGCTCATTGCTACTGAAATGTTGTTTCTTAGGTCTTCTCAGCTGACTGAGCCTCCCTTTAATTTTACATCTGACCTGAGTCATATATTTGGTTATTAATCTAGCCATTCAAGATATTTTGAGGTTTTTGACCCAGGATCTAGATAGCCTCTAGAGTTCCTTCTAACGCTAACAGCCTTGTTAGGATTCCATCAGTCAAGGAAAGGATGGCCAGTATGGGCCCAAATTGAAATGTGAGAAATGAAGATGGGGAAATTTCAAGACAAGATTTTCAGACACGTACTCCCATGGATTCACTTGTTATGATGACTCTGATATATATTTCTTCTTTTATTTATATTTCACCCCAGTCCATATCTACCTCATCTTCATAGAACTTGCTAATGCAGGATTTCTCAATCTTCACACTATTTACAGTTTGAGCTGGATCATTCTGTGTTGTGAGAGACTGTTCTGGGCGATGTAGGAGGGGCATGCATGATGTCTACACAGTAGTTGCAAACAGCATCACCACCTCTTTTGGTGTGACAACCAAAATTATTTCCAGACATTGACAAATTGTTCTCTAAGGGGCCAGCTTACCATGGTTTGAGAACCAGTAACTTAATATGGAAAGTTAAATTTTCAGAACCTGCTGCCAAATTCTAACACCACAGTCCACCTGCCTGCCTGGACAGACATGTTTCCTAGGAATGGAGCCTACCACACAATGTCTCTTGTGATCTCAGGATTCTCATTTCCCTTCATTATCTTGGCCAATGACTAAAAGAGCCCTGGCTGTGAGAAGCTCAGTGTCACTGTCCTTTGGTATTTGTCATATAGAACCTTGTGCTATTATCTTTTCTCGTGAATGCTTCTATTTCTACATCTAACCTGCAAACACTTCAAAGTCAATGACTATAATCTGAGCTCCTCTTTATTTCCAGCCTGTCTAGAAATGGCTACAATATATAATTGTTGGTTCACTGATCCTTTTTCAACTCTCCACATTAAGGAATCTCAGTACATCAAAAGAATTTTTGAAAAAAAATCAATAATAATTGGGAAGAAGAGTAAAGCAAGTTTAAGTTATCTTCTATGCCAGGTTAACAATATTACATTATGGAGTAATAAGCTTTTATTGTTCTGGGTCCCTACGCAAAGGTTTATAAGGTGCATTCAGGGAATTCATTTTGCTCAAAATTGATTTTTGAGCTTTTCTGCAATCATTACCTCTTGGTTGTGGCAAATTTTTTTGCGTAACTATGGGACTGGTGGAGCAAAAATTTGAAAGACGTTTAAGATCATCTCTTTATATTCTGTTCTACCGAATTTTAGTGATGTCATCTCTACACAGTGGGCATCTTTTCTGGTCTTCCCAACACCTATATCTACTTCTGGCAACAACATTCCTGCCTCCTTTACGGAAATACTCTCCCCACCCCACTCAAGAATATGGTTATGCACAGGCTCGAATCTCAGTGCTCTACTCTTAACCACATAGAGCGGACACATGGGCATGGCCAATCACGTGTTATTATATAGCAAAATCTCCTTCTCACAAATCAGCCCATCAGGGATGGTCAGGCTGATCCCTAGAGAGAAGTTCTTCTCCTTTTTGTTGCTAATAAGAGGAGTGTAAACCTAGACTGCTGTTGACTTCATCCTACTTTCCATAGCTGGAAAGAATGCAGCTAAAACAGAAAGAAGCAGAGATGGTTACAATTCTGCTTCCCATTCGAGGCCTGTCCCCATCTTCAGTGATCCACCTCTACATCTGTGGTAGATTCCATTATTGTTCACAATGATCTGTTGCGCTCTCTGTAAGAGGACCCCACGTCCCTCCTATGGTCATGTCACTTGCAGTACATGCCTGTGGGAGGTGATACTTCCCTCACCCAGTGACATCAGGCTTGGCCACGTGGCCTGCGTTTTTATGATATATCCAAGAAGAACCTTTAAGAGCTACCACTAAGTTGTCTGATTATTTTTTTTCTTTTTCCACAAGACTGAGATAGGGGCTGCTCCTTCAGACCAGGTCCCAGAATGAGAATATGTGTGAAGCAGAGCCACAACCAGACTGTGACAGGAACAAGGAACAACCTTTGTAACTGTACAACAGAAGTGCCTTCTAATAAATCCATCTATTTCTCTTCTCCTTTCCTCTTCTTCCCTCTCCTCCTCTCTCTCTCTCTTTCCCAGAAGATGGTTCTACCAGGTTTCTATGCCTGTAACTGGAAGAATTCTGACTAATTATCATATGACTAATACATATTCTTTATCCAATGACAAATGCATACAGTTCAGCAACACATTTACAAAACAAATTACCATAGTCAACATGTGTGAACAAGTACACATTGAACTAATCTAGCCCAGAAATGGTTCTTTCAGTGTCTAATAAGAAATTATATTCAACATTAAACACATGTTCAGAGATGCTAAACAAGTTTTCACAGTAACACTAATTTGTTCTCTCTAACACTCATATTTATAATATAACTAATGTTTGTTATAAGCCTCCGATCATCAAATACAATAATTATAATTTCACCTTCCTTTAATAATTCTTTCAATGTATGTTCCCTGTAAATATTTCTTTTTACAGTTTAATAAAATTTAATTAGCATTTAAGAATTGTTCAATTTACTTTGGACATGCAATATATATGTGTTTTGTGTTAAAACTGAAACATTAACAATTTCATATGTGGTTAGATATATAGTAAAATGATGAACTTTCTCTTTTTCCACTAGCTAATGCATTTCAGATTACTAGTACATATCCACATCTGGTTCTCCTCTTTCCTGTAAACACAAGAAAACCATTTTCTCCTAACCATCTTTCATTTAGAGATAAATGACCAATTCTAGTTCAGTGGTTTTTCAATTGAGAGCAATTTTGCCACCCCCACTAGCCCCACCACCACCAGGGAACATTTAGTAACATCTAGAGACATCTTTGGTTATCACAGCTGTAGGGAGTGTACTGGCATCTAGTGTGAAGAGGCCAGGGATTCTGCTACACGTACTACCACATAGAGGACAGTCAGCCAGGAACAAAGGATCATTCAGCCCAAAATGCCAGTAGTGCCAAGGTTGGAAAACCCTTTTCTAGGAAATGAAATGTAAGTGGAAGTAATGTCACTTCCACTTTCATGCTGTGCCCTTCAAGAGACGATCTACTCTTTAGGAAGTGGCTGTGGAAGCCATGTGTTGAAATGGAAGTACCAGAAGAAGCACATGGCCTGCATTTCTGAGTCATCACATCAAAGGAGAGTTCTTGAGCCTAAGCAGTCTTAGCAATCATGACATAATCTCTTGTCATCTTTAATCTTTGTTGCGTGTCTTAAATCAAATTTCAGGGCTAACTTGTTACTACAGCATAATCCATCCTAACCTTACCAATATAGCTATTTTAACGAATTTTCACTTATAAAGGCCAGCTCATATCACCTGCAGAGGACCAAGTAGTGTTCACAAATAACTAATTTTTTAGGCAAATATCTTTGACTATTCCAGTCATCAATATCTGCTGAAGATAGAGATGACATTACTGAAGAAAAAACAGGATTTGAAGAATGTGTTTTAAAGAGCAGTTGGCAGCACCTTCAACAATCTTCAGAATGTAGAACATAATTGTATGTGTGTGAGAAGAGATCACCCAGAACTGAAAATGAGAAATGAAAATTTACAGGTGGTATAGAACGTTTCTGTCCCAAAGTCGTAAAATAAGAGGTTTGAAAATGATTTTTTCCATTAACAGAGTAGATACTATGCTTCATTTCACAGCTGCCTAGCTACAGCAAGCGACATATGTTCAAAATACAGTGGATGATGACTCAGGAAGGGAATCCCATAAAATCCATCCTGGAGCCAAAAGTAAAATCTGAAAAACATTCCTGTAGTTAATCACCCTAATCACTCCTCCTTCTATGTACCACAGAAGGGCTCACCTTTGAATTCACTTTTACTGTAGATTATTTAAATTATCCAAGAGAAGTACTATAATTCTAAGGCCCTCAAAATTTTAACTTAAAGGAAAGTTACCTATTTTTTATACATTCCACTTTTTCCCGTTCTCAGTTAAAAGCATAATAATAATTTGTACAGCTTTCAACTCATGCTTCGAAGTCTTCACCATCTTATCATGAGACATAAAGTTGTTTGAAAGAGGGTAAAAAAAGAAATAAGAAATGTGAGTCCCACTGTGGTGATGCCACTGTGCAAAATACGGACAATGGCAATACCTACAGCAACTGTGGATTTAACTTCCGATTTCCCCGATGGAAATATTTTACTACCAAGGAGGCAATTAAAACCAGACTCATATATATCATTTTTAAATGAATTCGATGTGAACATAGCTCATAGCTAGAGACCATTTTGATGTAAGCAAAGGGAAAAAATTCCCTGTCAAATAATGGTGCCCTTGTGATGTTGCTCATTTCTCTAATCTGGTACTGTGGAAATGAGGCTGTATGATGTTTTGGGAAGGACACTTGACTGGTAGTTCTGGGATTCAAATTATGACTAAAGAACTGACTCTGGGTGGTGACAAACAATGCAATATATAAATGATGTATTATAGAAATGTACACTTGAAACCTATATAATTTTACTAACCAATGTCACCCCAATAAATGTAATAAAGATTTTAAAAATGAACTTTAAAAACTCCAGACTGTTATGCAACTATGGCAGAGTCTCAGACTGGTTCTACCACAAAGCACTAGGATGTCAGTATCACGGAGAAAAGGGAAGAGGAAAAGCCCACATGTGAGACTACTGGATACTCAACTCTGTTATAAGAGGAACCAACAGATTTTGTTCAGGGTCATGTAGAGAAGTTAGCGTGGTTCACACAGGTATGACTGCTCAAAAAGATCAATCAAAAGAATGGGATAGATCAACTGGAACATAAGTAACAAGACTGGTTCCCGATGACGCTCAGAGAGGAATGAGTCAAGTAGCTGGTGGTACAGGAAAGATGATAGAGCATCACGACGGAAGCATCAGGGCCTTGGCCTCATAGACTGGAATTCAGGATTGGGTTCCAGTCACCACAGCAAACTGGAGTGCTGAAGACACAGAGGCCCAAACCCAACCCCACGACCTGGGATGCACAGGTTGTCTGAGCACAGAGACCACCGGGACAGTGTCTGTAGTAATTGTATCACATTCCATCTCCAGGTGGAATTAAATCTCCCAAGTTACTCTTCACCCTAAGTCAGAGCTGGGGGCAAGACCAGGAGTAAGGGGTATTTGTTGCTACTCACTCCAGAGTCAGGGACAGCAATGACTGAAAAAAAAAATACAAAAAATAACTTTAAACAATGAAAAACTTTTTGTTTGCTTTACATTTTTAAAAAATGCTTCTATACTTTCCTTGGAAGTACTACCATAATCTCCTAATCCAAATACTACTTGATACATAAGCCCTCCAGGCTGGGTATAAATTATAATTTCACAATGACAGTACATATGAAATTAGAAATTCAAGTGTTAAAATTAAGAGAAAATACGCAGCTGTTTATAATGGTCACATTTTTAGAAACCAAAATAAATATTGAAATCAGGTTGCTCCAAGTGTAAACTAATTTGTCATTGTATAAAACGTGTTACATTACATGACCTTTATCTTCTGACTGCATTTAAATTGTATCCACCAGGGCCTTCACTGGACTGTGAAAATGGATAGTCCATAATATTCATCTTTGTAACTCTTCCAGTGCCATGACTCCTAGTAGGTACTCCTTCGAATAATGTTCTCTAAAGGAATAAATTCAAACCAAGGCTGTGACTTTGCTAAAAAACATTAGCTTTATGATCTCAACTTTGAGGGCAGGTTTACCGTACTGAAAACTACGGCTCTTCTACTCACATGGTTGATCAATAAAGCCATAACATTATTACAAGTACAAAGCTTCCTGGGGTTTCATCAATTCAATTTTGCTTTTGTGTATAAAAGAAAAAATTCCAAGAAAGGTATGGTGATTATAGCTCTACAATACAATGAGCCAACTGCAGCAATAGCCCGTCATGTGATTGACTGGAGTTGGGTTATTTTAACCACGCATGAGCTCTCTGATTTCTCACTCACAACCAGCTCTTAATTCTGAGGTCTGTGTTATTCACTATTTATCATTCAATTTGAGTTGTTAAATTCAGGCTGCCCAGTCCCCATAGGATATTTGAGTTTGTTAAGCCTTGACCCAGGAAGGATCCTACTTTGTTTTGCAAGTGTCTTCTCATAGGTCTTGATGTCTCTCATATTTCTTGCAAAGCTTTGGGAAAATGTGGAGCTGCGATGAAAGCAGGGACACTCACATAGCCAGCCAGACCAACTGTCTCAATCCACACTATCAACGGGAACAACTATTACACTTAAGATCATCCTTTTTCAAGTTTCATGTGCAAATATCCATGAAGTCAATATGTTACTTTTAAACGTCGAGAGTCATTTCCATTATGTATTTTTAAAATGCCAAATATACTGAGAACCAGTTATCCTATTGTTTAATATTCCGATATTTTTCAAGGCAAAAACTAAAGGTGCTTTCTTAGTATCATGATGTTACCGCTATTTGTCATAATTTCACAGGCTAGGTAGGTAGATGAGGCCCGTATAAAACAAAGAAAGATAACAGTCCTTTGAGAATATAATATTTTGCTGAAGGTCCTTATTCATCCTCTGGGTTCATTTTTCTGAATGCCTACTTTTCTCCTTCAGTGGTTTTGATTAAAATTCTGGAAATAGATTCAACTTTCTTGTAATATAGCAAGCAAAATGTAAAGCAGACCATGCTAATCTATAACCAAGCTTTATTCCTTCTCTTGTCTCGTACAAAATAAGCCTCATCTACCACGTATTTTCATCCCTTTGGCTCCTTTCATGTTATTGATCTTTGTGTTATTTCTGCAAGCGCACAGAAAGGTTATATTATGTGCATGAATTAAATCTATGATGCATAGAGGCTGCTTTACTCAGCCGAATATGGGTTTAATACACTTCGGAGTGAATCTTACAAAAACAATCTTCATTAAGAGCGGTTTCCCATTATAACTTCTAAAGTTGCTTGATAGCCTTATGCAGTTTTATGATATGCACTAAATTTAAATGAACAGCAAATAAAACTAAATATTATACATCAGGAATGCTCATAAAACTACTGTTTAATTGTTTTGTCCTCTAACCAAGCCCAAGAAAGTAACACCTAAAATCCTATTTTTAATGTTCCACACTTTCTATTAAACCTTATGACTGCTCCCAAAATAAGGCCATATGCTTAAACCAACTTAGGCAATTTCTCTTTTTCTCCCCATTACAACAATAAAACAATACACACAAAAAATATATCCAGAAGCTAAGTAAATCTCAGCTTTGGCTTTTTAGTGGCAACCTTTTTAATTAAGAAGATAAAGTGTTTTAATATTAAAAGCAAATTGTTTATTCCTCAGGGGTTTATTTTTCCATGATATATAATGCCAAATGTCCTGAACACATTATTTTAAATAGTAGATGGATCTCTTGGCACCAGGGCATAAATACACACCATGATATTCTAACAACCATGAAACAGTTTATTCACTTAATAACTTACAATGGTTTTATTCTAGAATAACACAATGCATTAATAAAATTAATCAAGAACAATTTAAAAGGAGAAAAATAAGGACTAGTCTCTAGAGAGATCACAAAATACAGCTAAATAAAAATGGAAATCTGAGTAGCTGGGGGGCCCTAACACTAATCTTCGTTGTCCAACTTCATATTAGTCATTTATTCTCTCATTAATTACTATTATTAATAATATCATTACTACAATATTAATATTATAATAATTATATTAAAGTAAATTAATATTTAATAATTGATCTTTAGGACTATATAATTTATATACCAGTCCAAAGGATTGTGTATTCTGAAAGCAGACAAGATAAAAACAGCTTGCTATTCAGACGCATATGGGGGACTAAAATTAAGATAGGAAAATTGAAGAACAAGAGTAGTCAAAATCTACAATGTATTATACATAAAGGTGAGCATAAAATATAGCAAGTTTAAAGGTCTCTGGGAATATATCAATGCACAGAAAAATTAAATTCTGTTCGTGAAGGAGTGATTGACTATCTCTGCCCCTGATTTGCATGACTAAAACGAGAAAAGAATTTTCAATAAGCACAGGCATTGTATGAAAGAGGCTATCAAAATAGTCAACAAGTACATGAAAAGATGCTTAACATTCTTACTTCACAGGGAAGTGCAAATTAAAACCCAAAATAAGATACCACTAAATACCTACCTGAATGGCTAAAATTGAAAAGGTTAACAATTAAT
This sequence comes from Rhinolophus ferrumequinum, assembly GCF_004115265.2. NCBI lineage: Eukaryota > Metazoa > Chordata > Mammalia > Chiroptera > Rhinolophidae > Rhinolophus > Rhinolophus ferrumequinum. The sequence goes on along the minus strand of NC_046285.1, from coordinate 93,738,554 downwards.
TCTGTGTTGACAAGGACGAGGAGCAAATGGAACTCCAATTTACATCATTGGTGGGAGTGTGAAATGGTATAACTTAGGAATATACTTGATAGTACCTATTAAAACTAAATATGCGCTTACTATGACCAAAGGGTTCCACTGCTACATATATACCCAATAGAAATGAATGCATATGTCCACTAAAAAACAAGACAAAATTCTTAGCAACTTTTTTCAAAATCACCAAAAACTAATAACCCAAATGTCCATTAACAGTACACTAAATGTTTTGTGGAATACTCACCTGCTTAGCAGTTAAAAAGAACAAGAATTATTGCTTAATACAAAGAACATGAATGATTTTTATAGACAATCATGATCAAAACAACTCAAGGGAGTACAATCTGTGCGATCCCATTTTTATAAAGTTTAACAACTAGTAGAACTAATCTCTCCTGAAAAAAGTCAGAAATTTGTCTTGGGAGGGAATTGCGGATACATAGGTTTTCACAGAATAGAGGCAAAAGGGAGCCTTCTGGCAAACTGAAAACGTTATATATCTTCATCTTGGGGATGGTTACAACTACACAGTTGTGTGTGTGTATTACATAAACATACATGTAAAAAGTCATCAGTTGAGATCTGTGTACTTTACAGGATCCGTGCTATACCTCAATAAAAGTTCACAACCTAATACTTTACATCTTGGTAGTACAGGTAGGTGAAAGACTTATCAGAGTTCTCCTTCCAGTGAGAGCACAAGAAATTAACGTTCCTAATGACTTGTTTTCTTCCTCATTGGCCAGCAAGGAAAACCAGTAACAGTGGGTCATTTGTTTTCTGTAGCCTATTGGTGTCTGCCTGTATGATGTGTGTATTATTTTCCTGGGGCTGCCATAATAAATTATCACAAACTTGGTGACTTGAAACAACAAAGAGAAATTTATTTCCTCACAGTTTAGAGGCCAGAAGTCTGCAATCGGGATGTCAGCAGGGTTGCACTCCCTCAGAAGGCTCCCAGGGAGAATCCTTCCCGGCCACTCAGCTTCTGGTGGCGCCAGGTGGCTTTACTTGTGGCTGCATCACTCCAGTCTCTGCCTTTGTCTTCACGCGGCCTTCTATGTCTCTGTGCCTTTTCTTCTGTTACAAGGACATTTGTCATTGTGTTTAGGGCTCACCCAGATAATCCAAGATGATCTCATCTAGAGACTTTTAACTTAATTACTTCTGCAAAGACCCTTCTTCCAAATAAGGTCATCTTCCAAATACAGGTTGTTGGTATTAAAACATGGACATATCTTTCGGGGGCCACCATTCAACCCATTACAACATGTATAGATTAAAATGAATGCAAATGCCTATTACAATAAATTTAAGATACTATAATATGTAACCTCTAGCCAGATAAGGACAATAAAAATGTATATTTGCTTTGTATTTTGCAGATGTAAAAGAGGTTTTTATTTCTTTAAATCTGATTTGACCTTCATAATCAGACTCCATATAATAAAAACATAGATTTACTGTGGTAACCAGGATATATTTACTCATCACTTAGTCCTTTATTTAACCCATGAGAACTGTACTAGAGGGAGACAGTGTTGCAAGTTTTGGTCTTAGTTCATAAGGGAGGACTGGTTTGTGTCCATTTTAAAGAGGGGGAGTATGACATTTAACTACTAATTCACTAAGGAAAGGGTTCAAAATTACTTCAACAGTAACACCTATGGAATATCATGGTATGTTGGATAGAGGGCAACATTTTTCAGGTAAAACTTCCTAAGAAACAAGTTGAACACTACATAGAAATGTTTGACTTAAAAATATAAAATTGGTCCTTAACTAAAGCTGGGAAGTTCTTTTTTCCATTTTCTTCTTTTATGGTTACTAACTTTGCCCACCTTAAGCCTAATGATATATTATCTCCTATATTTCAATACATTATTTTTCAACTATCAAAAGTTACATTTTAGAAATACTAGTGTCTTTTACAAAGATACATTGTTTTGTTTCTTCCTGCAATTACGTTCTGTGTGTATTTTATATGCATGCTACATGTTTATTTTTAAAATAAATTCACTACTATAATTAAATAGCTAAATTTATATTTGTGAATATTGAATAATTATTTATATAAAACATTTTACTAACAAAACAAAATCCTGTAAGTTATGGGTATTATATGTTTAAAATATAATTTCACTTACAAAAATTTGGTTTTCATACAATTATTTATCTATGCATAGAATGAGACTCATCTGTGTTACTTACTTAAAATGCAACGATTATTGCATTATAAAAAACAACTTTGGCTCTCACCAACCATGTAAGTGATTACCTCAAACCAAATATTCTTACCTATTCTTCTGTCCTCTCAAACTTCAAAAGAGAATTTCAATTTTCTAAATAGCTGCATAGAAATGGAGACTTGTCTTTTGTTGCCATGCAAAACATAAGATTCTGTGAAAACTACAAAGAAGCATTTCCCTGCAAAAGCATATTATGAGCTGTGGACTTAAAAAGGCTTTTCTATTGCCAATACTGTAATTGAGCAGATGTCTACTGAATATCCCATGTCTTCATTAAGAGCCAGATTTTCCTAAGACTTAACTATTGTAAGCATTTTAGACGATAGCACGAAATACGCCTTGATTATTTTGCAAATGAAAACTTTAGTCTCCCTGACAATTTTGTATGTGTTTTAAAAGATGGCCCTTAAAATGGAAAGCATAGGCCATAAGACAAGATGGAGCAAGTCAAATACAAAATAGAAAGGAGAAGAGCAGAGGCTGAGGGTTAGACCTTTTACAGGAGCCAGAAGCTGTGTCTTGTTATGGAGGCATTTTCTTCAGAACGGTCTGGGGTTCTAACCGCTCTGGCAGATGGGGAAGGATGCCAGAAATCAAGCTACCTGGGCTAGGAGGAAGCACTTTGTTGTAGATGCAAGCTAGGTAAGTATAGGTAACAAGATAGCAATGGTCAAAGGTGTGCTTCCGGAGAGGGCATACCCAAGTGCAAACACAATGGGAAGCATTGACTAGTTTTGTGACCAGCAGATAACTGCTCTGACATCCTCAGACTTCATTTTCTTATCTGAAAAACAGAGATAGAAGTAGTATCTACCTTGTAGCATTATATTGGCATTAGTGAAGAGTGAATAAATGCAAGGATCATTATTATTTGTTAAAAATTAATAAATCATTAATACTGATTGTTGCATAGGGAAGTGGTGAAGTAAGACTCAATTATAATTGTCATTAGTATTTAATTACTATCTGAGTAGTGATTCTGTTGTACAAACAGTAGTTTCTGGAAGGTGGTGCTGCTTGTTACCACATCAATGGCAGGGCTGGTCACTCTTTTTGGTGTGAGACTTCAGACAACACTTAAGAGTGGGAAGACATTGGTATTTAATGAGAAATGTGTATCAGAATCTTATCTGTAGTGGGTTTTGTTTGTTTGAATAAAATACATCTTTTCCTTCTTTTCTAAAGTAGCTCCACCCCATGCGAGAGCTTCCACCCAAAAGACAGAAGTTTGTCAAGAGCTAAGCAGAATATCCAATTACTACCCCCGCAAACTAAGATATAGGGCAACTGGAATATGCATTCAGGAACCCATGGGGAGGACCAGGTATGCATATTTGGAAAATTCAATAGGAATTGAAAAAGATCTCATCTCTGTGGACTTATGAAACTTAGAGTCCCAGCCCAGATCCACTTGCTTAGTCAAACCCCTCATGCTATTATCGCAAGGCTTATTGAGAATTGGTTCCACAGTATAAAAGGGACAGACTTCCTTGGGGACTGGCTGTTATGAGCTGAATTGCACCCCCTCACAAAAAATTCATGTATTGAAGTCCTAACCCCCAGTACTTCAGAATGTGACCATATTTAAAGAGGTAATTAAGTTAAAATGGGGCCGTTTGGGGAGGCCCTCGTCCAATACGACAGGTGTCCTTATAAGAAGAGGATATCTGGCCACAGACACATACAGAGGGAAGATAATGTGAAGACACAAAGGGAAGACAGCCATCAACTAGTCAAGGAGCGAGGCCAGGAACAGGTTCTTCTTTCATGACCCTTCAGAAGAAACTAATCCTAAAGGCACCCTGATCTTAAACTGTGAGAAAATGAATCTCTGTGTTCAAGCCACGCCGCATATGGTATTCTGTTCTGGCAGTCCTAATAAACGAATACATAGAGATTTGTGGGCGCAAGAGAGACTCACAGGCAGAGAAAAGGGAAAAGACTCATAATTTCTGTTCATGAGTTCTAGATAGAAATAAAAAAAATTAAAATCTTAAAAACTAAATGAGACAAACGAACTAACAAAAGTGAAAATTCCAGGAGAAAGTGTGAAGCAGAATAACAGTCTGGTCGCCGAGCCTGCTGGACACACTTCTTCCCGGCCCTCCTGAGCGGTGTTTTGGAGCCGCCACCCAGCACCTGGTGTTATTCAGGCACTGTTGACCAGAAAATTTCACCAATTCCTGATCAAGAAAAAATATTGCCTAAGTTGCTTCTTGACAGTTATCTGCAGCCTTACGTAGGAGATACCAGGACCTAAAATGGATTTGCTTTAAGCAATATCAAGGTGCTTTTGACATGTTTTTTTCCCTTATGAGTTTTTTTAATGTTTTCTGATTGTGACCTTTTCATCTGTATTCACATGATCTTCACCATGCAAACACATCCGCCACGTTAACCCACACAATGGAGCAGAATTCTGAGTAGATTCCAAGTCACAGGTTTTCCTCACAGTCAGAAGAGTTTACTGTACCTGGACAGCAGTGACCCTGCGTGCCAACAGCTGTTTTGCCTTGAATGTCCTAGCACCACCCACACTTCTGACACTAGAACCTCTGTCACTTTAAAAAGTTACTACTTCTCATTAACCAGGTGTATATTGAAGGTGCTTTTGGGTGGGCCTCTAGCAGAGATGCAACTATTTTTAGCAAGAAAGAAAAAAAACAAAATGGTGTTGCTTGGTTCTTTTATCTTACAACCACAATATTTTTTAAAAAAATGGAAAGTTGGGTAGTTCACAGAGACAGTTCTTAAATGTAAGTGTTTAAATTATAGTGGCTCTTCTCTCATATAATACACGTTATTTCAGGCACGGTGCTGGGTACTAGAACTGCCACTATAAACAGGACAGCTGTGGTCCTGCTGTTAAGGAGCTTATATTCAGATGAAGTTGATAGAAAAATAAATAAATAAACAAATATTCAAACAGCCAAATAATTAAATAGCTATGAATGGTGGTAACCATAGGACAGAAACTAACAAGAGAGCGAGCTAGAGAATGATAGGGGAGAGTAGCTACTTTAGAGAATAGTCTGGAAAAACTTCTCCGATTAGGTGGCATTTCCTTCAGTCTGGACAATTGGACCATAACTACAGTAAATCCTGTTCCATGATCAGAATCGGAACATATTAGGCATAAGGTCCAGTGCAAAAATAAACTTCTTCAACCAACCAAAGTTACCTGCCTAATGTCCCTCTGAAAGCGTGACGATCCCTTGGACACAAAATTTCATGTAAAAAGAAGATAATGGAGTAGTAGACTCCAGTGCATTGTCTTCTAGTTTTATGAAATTCCAAACTCACTGCAAACAGCTTACAAAAATAGATAGTTCATTGCGTTCAGTCCCGGGCAAGACTTAGCACACAGCATGTAATCCCAGCCAAAGCACTACTTACACATTCAGGCCTACAAGAGAAATACATTTCAGCACTCAATTATTAGCTCTAGTCACAGTTCATAGAAAAATGGAAAGATGTACTTAAGCAGTGTGACAGTAACCTGAGTACTCAAGTAGGAGAGCTGCTTTGCTAAGTTGTAATGAATCACTAAGTATTCCAGCCAATGGAATTGCCAAATGTATATAATACAGAGTTCTTTCTAGGTTTTCAACAATTTCAATATGCTTTAGTTGATAAATGTTCCTTTATTAAACAAGCTGCAGGTGTGCATTGTAGAGAAATCTTTAAATGTAGAAAAGCAAAAAAGAAAGAGAGAGAGAGAGAGAGAGAGAGAGAGAGAGAGAGAAGAAAGAAAGAAGGAAGGAAGGAAGGAAGGAAGGAAGGAAAGGAAAGGAAAGGAAAGGAAAGGAAAGGAAAGGAAAGGAAAGGAAAGGAAAGGAAAGGAAAGGAAAGGAAAGGAAAGGAAAGGAAAGGAAAGGAAAGGAAAGGAAAGGAAAGGAAAGGAAAGGAAAGAGAAAAATTACCTGTGTGGTAGACTAAAGGTGATAACAGAGCAGTCTGTCACTCCTCCCTTTACTTATATGACCTCTGTCTTAATGCTATAGCACTCTCCCACTCTGCACAACCATTTCACTTCCTTTAGGGCAGTGAAATTCTGATGAGTATGACATAGGCAGAGGCATGAAAGACACTTACACGATTGAGCTTCCTTGCTCTTCTTCTCTGCCACTGCCATAAGGCCACTCCCAGGCTAGTCCTATTGTGCCAGGAGGAGAATGAGAGACACAGCACCAGAACTGAGTTGCCTCAGTCATCCTAGGCCAGACCCTCCGAGAAACCACCCACACTTATGAGAGAGCCTATCCAAGATCAGCGGAGCCACCCACCCAAACTACACCTGACTGTGAACACACTAGATGAGCTAAATCCAGGCCTGATCAGCTGAACCCTGCAGACTCCAAAGCTAAACACACACTTATCGTTGTATCCCATTGAGATTGTGGTTGTTTGTTAGAAACAACTATGTGACAATCAATGTCTGATAGGCACATCACCCTGAAACAGAACAATTTAACAGTGCTCTAATTTTACTTTAGCTTTTTGGACAATTTATGGCCTTTTGAAAGGTGAAAGATAGCTATTTACATCAGCATGAAAATGTAGGTGTAGTTCTCATAGTGAAAGATCACTGTGGTAAATTAGAGCAACTTCTGGTTTGCCATCCAGGCAATCAGCAAGCAGGGGAGGGTGGGGGGAGGGGACTCACCCACCAAGTCAGGAAAGTAAAACAGGCTAGAGGTAGGGAGTGCAGCCAGAAGCAGTGTTGGGTTGGGGGTAGACATTCCACATGGAAGGAACAATGTGAGCCTTAGGGCTCTTTCCTTGCAAGCAACTATGGCCAATTTAGCTAAAGAACATAACATTGGAAAGAGCCTGACTAGCTCACGGAATCAAAAAGAAAGCCAACCCAGCAAGTTTAAGGATAGAAAAAGGGTATCTCTAGAGAGCTCAGTAGCAATAACTTGTCTCTTTTGGATGCTTCCTCTAACATGATTCAGTTTTAACCACCTTGAGTCTAAATTGTTCCTCTGCTCAGTCAAAGACCTGGCAAAGATTATCTAAATGGTCGAGGGTCACATACGCTCCCCTCCCCGGACCTTCGTAAGCAGGGAAGGAAGGCAGGGCACTGTGATTGAAGGCTACCCCAGATTCACGGAATGAAGAGGAGGAATATCCATAACGCAAGGGAGAAACGCTTCACGAGAGGCAAAAGCAATACATACCTACTAGAAACAAGAAGAGCATGTGTTCTAGTTGATGTGAGACACTGAAGGGGAGTAATCCACCTCCTTTAGCTTGGCTGCCAGCTGAGAAGGGACATGTTCCCACTTGCATCAAGAGACAGATGTCTCCTGGAAGGTCTCTCCCTCTAAGAGAGGGCTGCTCCTTTATTACCCTAAAGGAGCTTAGCAGGTGGGAGGTGTGTCCTTGCTGGGAAAATGTGATTGCATCCCAGCAGGGCTTCCGCTAGCCCACAGGGTACTGGAAAACAACCCAGGAAAAATAGCTCCTGCCAAGTACAGGGGTGTGAGCAGAGACGATGGGGGCCATATGAGTGCCTCGCATGGGTGGAAATAAACATGACCGTGATTCCAAAGTAGAAATTCTGTAAGGCCCAATATTGTTTTCTAAACCAAGCAGACTTAAGTATAACATGAAAAATAAGTAAATTTCATGACTTCGGTTGGGAAAAACGCTACTTCACAGGGTGGGCCAAAGCAACCCTTGTGCCACACAAAGTTCCACTGCAAAATGTATCCAGAAATGATCCAACAGGGATAGGCGACCAGCTACAGACCCCTACCATCTTTGCAGGGCTCAGGGCAAGAATACAAACGAAAACCCATATTCCATCTGTCCAGAGATTTTTAAAGATTTAAACCAAGATAACACACTGTTAAATGGAATAGGTTCTACTGTTCTGCTTTGACAAATATCCCTGCATGACAACCTGGGAGGCCAGGTACAAACTTAGACTTCTCCAACTCTTTGGGATACAGTGTCAGAACACGTAGTGTGGGGAGAGCCAGCCCCAGCCTTTGGCCTGAGGCCTGCTCCACTTTTCTTCCTACCCCAGGTCCATCCCCCACCTTAAACCCCTTCATGAACACACATGCAGAGATCCTAGCTCACAAATTTAAGTTCCTCTTTAATGCCCCACACCTTACCTCGGCCACACTTGGGAGCAACGGTATGGCATGTGCAGTTGGTTTCTCTTATGATGACAGATATTAGGAAGGGGTCTGCTGAAGTGAGCCCTGTGATGTGACACCAAGATCCCATCTCAATGAAAGCTGTCCCTTCTTCTTACGGGAGTGCTGTAGGCAGATAGATGCTTTTTAGTGATTAGTCCCTTTAGGATCGCTTCCAGAGCCAACCCACATTCCATGACTGATTGATGTGAGACTAAACAGGCCTGCCCACCCTGGGCCAAGTCAGGACCACTCAGAAAGGTCATTCTAGCTCCATAGCCCCTTGCAGTCAGCAAGTCATTCACCGGACGTGCAACACAGGTCAACTTCTCCCTCTGCCCAGTCCTGCTTCCTCCCCTCTGCTTCCCCGCTGACCACCTCAAAGCTATTCCTTTCTAAACATGCTATGTGCTAAACTCCTCAGAGTCTGCTTTCTGGGGAATTCAATCTGTGCATCCACAGAGACACTGGAAGCAGCTCCAGTGCTGTATGAGCAGAAACTCCAGGAAGCTCTGGTCCAAGAAGAGCAGGGCACAGGCTCAGGTGTATATATTCCCTTCACCTCATGGGCCTTCATCCAATGGTGAGAGGTCCTCCAGAGTGGGGCGTAGGTTAGGGGTCCTCTGGACTGGACGTAGAGCAGCACTACTCAGCTATGCTGCTTTTTAAAAGTTGTTCCCTTATGCCATCGTATTACTTTTCTATGGCTGCTGTAATAAACTGTCACAAACTTCATGGTTTAAAACAACACAAATGTATTATCTTACAGTTCTGATGGTCTTATGCTAAAATCAAGGTATCAACAAGGCTGCACTCCTTCTGGAAGCTATAGGGGAGAATTATTCCCTTGTCTTTTCCAGCTTCTAGAGGTTTTGCCTTCCTTGGCTTATGGTCCCTTCCTCCAACTGCAAAACCAGAAATGTAGGATCTTCAAATCTCTCTCTGACTCTGACACTCCTGCCTCTCTCTTAGAAGGACAGTTGTGATTAGATTTAGGGCCCACCCATAAAACCAGGATAATCTCCTTATTTCAAAATCCTTAATGCAATCATATCTACAAATTCCTGCTTGCCATGTACTATAATATACTCACAGGTTTTGGGGATTAGGACATGGACAATTTGGGGGAGACATTATTCTGCCTATCACACCATCTTAGAGTGGGAAGTCTAAATTTTAGCTAATCTGGTGAGATTTAGTCCATGTTTCAACACGTCAGGAAATCTGCCAGGATTTTGCCCATCTCCATTCACAATGTTGGAAGTCAAGACTACAGCACGATGACCTCAGATAACTGGTTTCATAAGTGTCCTTGGAAAAGTTTTCTTTATCTCCTGCCTCTGATTACCCTTTCTTTAATTAATATAGAACTCACTCTAGTCGGATCCTCATCACTCTACCACTTCTAATCTCATTAAGGTAACAATGCTCTCCACATTTCTAAATTCAATATTTGTGTTCGGTCCTCATCTTATTGGACATATCAACAGCTTTTGACACAATTGATCGCTCTCTCCTTCCTTCCCTCCTTCCTTCCCTCCTTCCCTCCTTCCCTCCTTCCTTCCTTCCTTCCTTCCTTCCCTCCTTCCCTCCTTCCTTCCCTCCTTCCTTCCTTCCCTCCCTCCTTTCTTCCTTCCTTCCTTCCCTCCCTCCTTCCTTCCTTCCTTACTTCCTTCCTTCCTTTCTTTTTCTCTTCCTGCTTTCCTTATGTCATATATCTTCTATTTTTTCTCTTATCTCTCTACCATCTCCATCTCAGTCTGCTTTGACCATTCCATCTTATCTCCCCACAATCCTAACTTCAGAACATCCCAGATATCCATCTGTTGTGGCCTGAATTCTATCCCCTCAAAATTCATATGTTGGAGCCCTAACTCCTAGTACCTAAAAATGAGACTATATTTGAAGATAGGGTCATTCAAGAGGTCACTAAGGTTAAATGAAGTCATAAGGCTGGGGCCCTAGTTCAACATGAGTGATGTCCTTATGAGAAGAGGAAGAGAGAAAGAAGCAAGATGATGAATTAGGTAAACGCTGTGCCGACTGCCTCCCAGGATCACACCAAAATTACAAATAAATTATAGAACAGTCAAGCCTCAGGATTCATCTGAAGACTAGCTGAACAGAACCACTATAACTAAAGATTAAAAGAAGAGGCCATGTAAAAACTGGTAGAAGGGGCTGAGACATGAAACAGGCTGAACCCAAACCCACAGAGAGAGGGTGAAAGCTGGGAGGGACACCTCCGTGGCAGTGGTCTTCCCTAAAGAGGGAGGGTCCGCCTAGCCCCACAATAGGCTCCCCAGGCCAGGAGTCCTGTGCCAGGAAGAGGAGTTCCCATGACATCTGTTAGTAAAAATCAGTGAGGACTCTGTCTGCCCTTCCCGATGGGGTGGAAAGCAGCTGGAAGCTCTACAAGATGCCCTCTTGTAGAGCTGGCACACAGACTTGCCTGCATGCGGGCACTCAACTGGTCTCTGGCAGAGGGAGTGGCAGCTCGAGGGTCCCAGGGACTGCAGGGAAAGACTAAACTGAGTGCCTTTGGCGTGGGAGCTGGAGGTTCTACAGCCATTGTTCTCCCTGTGTGGAGCCAGCACACATGTGGCTTACAGGGGAGTGCCATCTTTTCAGGGTGAAGCCCTCACCCAAAAGGCCAAGTCTGGGACCTCATTGGTTTGGTGGAATCCGTGCGCCCGCATACTGCCTTGGTGACACCCTGAGTCCCTCCCCTCGGCAAAGCTGGTGCTGTATTGCCTGGAAAACACTGATGTGCTGCTGACCCAGCCCCACAGGATGAGGATTGGGATGGGTGGGCGGAGGGCCTGTGGCAGCCAGGAAAGTGTTTGATGGAGGATGTTAGGCCAAGAACTGCCACAGAGCAGACAGGCAGTGGCTGGCCATGGTGTTCTCAATGTGTTTTTGTTTTTTGTGTTTTTGTTTGTTTTGTTTGTTGTTTTGTCGGTGTGTTTGGTTTGTTGCTGTTGTTTGTTTGTTTTGTTTTGTTTTGCAGGGTGGTCGCAGGCCCAGCACTGGTCCAGGAGCAAAGACTACATTAAATTGGTGAAAACCACTGACCACACCCTTTAGCCCTCTGTAATCCCCCACTGCCCACCTAGAGCTGCATTGCCAGGGGCACTCTGGGCACCTGGGAGACTGGCCCCACATCCACAAACCACGGAGGTTTTTACAGCAGTAAACCATCCACAATGACCTGGGGAGATTTTAGAGGTGAACAGTGACCCAAAAACTTCACCACAACAATTCGGGAGCAGCTCTCAGGAATGTGAAAGCCTGAGGTAGAGGCTGGATGCAGTGTCCTTGGGTGCTGTACAAGGTGGTCACAGGCCAGGGACTGGCTTAAGATCTGAATCTGCATTAACATTGTAAAAACCACCAGTAACGTCTTGTGACTCACCCCACACAGCTAGTGCTGCATCGCCAAAGGCACTCTCAACACAACACCGGGTCAACCAGCCAGACACACACGTATAAAGAGCCCCTTTCAACAGCTGGGCCTTACAGGCAGCTGACAGGTGGCAACATGCCTAGGGATCCCTGGGACTTTTGCTAAGCTGCCTTAGAACTAATACTGGTGGCAGCAAGCCTCAGTTCATAGCAAGGCCACTCCACATGCCTCCAGGTCCAGCACAGGCAGCAACCAACTGCGTACAGCTTTGAGACACCTACCAGGTAGTCATGGGCCAATAACAAGCAGGGCTAAAATTGCTCTACACTAGAGCCTCACCCAAGAGACACCAGAAACAACACACCCAGAGGCCAGCTTGAGACCCACAAGTGGCACAAACAAAGGGGGGGTCTCAACAGGCACAAGAGCCCACAGGGGTGAAGTCTCCTCTGAGGAGTTGGCCCTCACACAGCAGCTGTGGGCATTACCAATCCTTACAGTCAGTCAGCCTGGGAGTCAATCCCACCCATGGACAAGCCAAAAGCAGTCAAGGCTCAACTACAACGGGAGTACACACACAACACAGGGACACCTCTGGAACACACACACAAGAGATTAGGGAGACTGTGCAAATCTACTACATAAGGCTACCCAGCAAAGACTGAGAGACATAGGTGATCTTAATACATAGAAGCAAACACAAAGTGGCAGCCAGGATGAGGAAACTAAGAAACATATCCCAAATAAAAGAAGAGAAAAAAACTGCAGAAATGGAACTAAATGAAATGGAGGCAACCAACCTACCAGAGACAGAGTTCTGGTTATAACAATGCTTCTGAACTTAGTGAGAATTTTAACAAAAAGATAGCAAGCATAAAGAAGGACATAGAAACCATGAAAAATAACCAGTCAGAAATAAAGACTACAATAACTGAAACAAAGAATACACTAGAAGGAATCACAAGATTAAATAAAGCAGAGGATCAAATCAGTGATTTAAAAGACAAGGTAGCAAAACTCACCCAATTGGACCAACAAAAAGAAAAAAGAATAAAAAACAATGAAAATAGTTTAAAAGACCTGTGGGACAACATCAAGCACAACAACATTCGCATCGTAGGAGTACCAGAAGGAGAAGAGAGGGAGCAAGGGATGGAGAATATATTTGAAGAAATAATGATCGAAAACTTCCCTAACCTGGTGAAGGAAAATGACATACAAGCCCAGGAAGGGCAGAGAGTCCCAAACAAGATGAACACAAACAGACCCACACCAAGACACATCATAGCTAAAACGGCGAGGTTAAAGACAAAGAGAGAATCCTAAAAGCAGCAAGAGAAAAACAGCTAGTTATTTACAAGGGAGTTCCTATAAGACTATCAGCTGACTTTTCTACAGAAACTTGCAGACTAAAAGGGAGGGAGAGGAAATATTCAAAGTGATGAAAAACAAAGGCCTTCAGTCAACATTGCTCTACCCAGCAAGGCTATCATTTAAAATTGAAGGAGAAATAAAGAGCTTCTCAGAAAACAATAAGCTAAAGGAAATTATTACCTATATTTCTGCCAGTATTGCAGAAAATGTTAAAAGGGATTTTTTAAGCAGAAGAAAGGTGAAAACAAACTAAGTAATGAAGACCAAAATAGGAATAATAAAATGGCAAGAACTATGTACCTATCAATAATCACTTTAAGTGTGAATCAATTAAATGTCTCAATCAAAAGACATAGGGTAGCTGAGTGGATAAGAAAACAAGAGCCATGCATATACTGTTTTAAAAAGAACTACCTCAGATCAAAATACACATACCGACTGAAAGTAAAGGGATGGAATAAGATATTTCACATAAATGGAAACCAGAAAAAAGCTGGGGTAGCAATCATTATATCAGACAGAATAGACTTTAAAACAAAGACTATAATAAAAGACAAAGAAGGGCACTACATAATAATAAAGGGATCAACCCAACAAGAGGACATAACCCTAGTAAACATCTATGCACCCAACATAGGAGCACCTAAGTATATAAAACAGATACTGACAGATATAAAGATCAACAGAAACACAATCATAGTAGGGGACTTCACTACCCCACTGACACCAATGGACAGATCCTCTAGACAGAAAGTCAATACAAACACTGTCACTTTAAATGACCCTTTAAACCAGACGGATTTAGTTGATATTTTTAGAGCATTTCACCCCAAAGCTGCAGAATATACATTCTTTCAAGTGCATGTGGAACATTTTCCAAGGTAGACCACATGCTAGGCCACAAAATAAGTTTCAATAAATTTAAGAAGATTGAAATCATATCAAGCATCTTCTCTGACCACAGTGCTAAGAAACTAGAAATCAACTACAAGAAGAAAACTGGAAAACACACAAACACATGGAGACTGAATAACATGCTACTAAATAAGGAATGGGTCAACAATGAGATCATGGAATACAATTCAGCCATAAGAAAAGATGAAATAATACCATTTGTGACAACATAGATGGATCTTGAGACTATAATGCTAAGCAAAATAATTCAGATAGAAAAAGTTGAGAACCATATGATTTCACTGATATGTGTATATAAAACCGAAAACAACAAAAGAGCAAGACCAACAAATGAAGAAACAAAAACTCATAGACATAGACAATAGTTTAGTGGTTACCAGAGGGTAAAGGGGGAGGGGAGTTGTAGAAGAGGGTAAATGGGGTCAAATGTATAGTGATGGAAGGAGAACTGAATCTGAGTGGTGAGCACACAATGTGGATACAGATGATGTATTACACAATAGTACACCTGAAATCTATGTAACTTTACTAACAATGGTCACCTCAATAAACTGTAATTTAAATATAAATAAATAAATAGGAAGAAAAAAATAAGGAAGAATTCAAAAGGTACCTTGAGAAAAACGAAAATGAAAATACAATGACCCAAAATCTATGAGATGCAGTGAAAGCAGTCTTAAGAGTGAAATTCATAGCAATGCAGGCCTATCTAAATAAACAAGAAAAATCTCAAATCAACAGTCTATCTTTACACCTAAGGGAACTGGAAAAGAACAGCAAAATAAGCCCAAAGTAAGGAAATAATAAAGATCAGAACAAAAATAAATAAGAGACCAAAAAAAAAAAAAAAAAAAAAAGCAAGAAAACAAAAGATCAATATAGCCAACAGCTGGGATTTTGAAAAGATAAGCAAAATTGTTAAAACTTTAGTCAGACTCATCAAGAAAAAGAGAAAAAGAGAGAGAGGACCCAAATTAATAAAATCAGAAATGAAAGGGCAAAAATGATAATAGACACCACAGAAATACAGAGAATTTTAAGAAAATACTATAAGCAACTATACACTAACAAATTAGACAACCTGGAAAAAAATGGATGAATTTATAGAAGCATACAATCTTCCAAGGCTGAATCAAGGAGAAATAGAAAATCTGAAAAGACCTATTACTACCAACGAAATTGAATCAGTAATTAGCAAACTCCAAACATACAAAAGACCTGAACCAGATGGCTTCACAGGTGTATTTTACCAAACATTCAAAAAAGAATTATCATCTATTCTCCTCAAACTATTCCAAAGCTCCAGAAGGAGGGAAGGCTCATTTCATAAGGCCACTATTACCCTGATCCCAAACCAGACAAAGACATTACAAAAACAAAAACAAAACAAAAAAAAACTATGGGCCAATATCCCTTATGAACATAGATTCAAAAATCCTCAAATATTAGCAAACTGAATTCAGCAATACATTAAAAAAATCACACACCACGATCAAGTGGGATTCGTTCCTAGTATGCAAGGCTGTTTCAATATCCACAAATCAATTAACGTGATACACCGTATTGACAAAATGACAAATAAAAATCATCCAGTCATATGAATAGATGTAGAAAAAGCATTTGACAAAATCCAGCATCGATTTATGACAAAGACTCTAAGCAAAGTGGGAATAGAGGGATGATGTCTCAACATAGTACAGGCCACATCATAGTCAATGGGGAAAAGCTAAAAGCATTCCCCTAAAGACCAGGAACAAGACAAGAATGCCCACTGTCACCACTTTTATTCAACATAGTTCTGGAAGTTCTAGCCACAGTAATCAGACAAGAAAAAGAAATAAAAGGCATCCAAATTGGAAAGGAGGAAATAAAATTGCCATTATATGAAGATGACATAATACTATATACAGAGAACCCCAAAGACTCCACCAAAAAACTGTTAGAACTGATAAATGAATTTAGTCAAGTAGCAGGATACAAAATTAATATTCAGAAATCAGTTGCATTTGTATACACCAATACAAACTATCAGAAGGAGAAATTAAGAAAACAATCCCATTTTCAATTGCTTCAAAAACAATAAAATATTTAGCAATTAATTTAACCAAGGAAGTAAAAGACCTGTACTCAGAAAATCATGACACTGAAGAAACAAATTAAAGAAGATACAAATAAATGGAAATATATACAATGCTCATGGATAGGAAGAATTAAAATAGTTAAAATGTCCATACTACCCAAGGCAATATATAGATTCAGCACTATCCCTATCAAATTACCAATGACATTTTTCAGAGAACTAGAATAAATAATCCTAAAATTTATATGGAACCATAAAAGATCCTGAATAGCCATGGCAATCTTGAGAAATAAGAACAAAGTGTTGGGTATCATGCTACCTGACACCAAATTATACTACAAGTCTATAGTAATCAAAACAGTATGGTATTGGCATAAAAACAGACACATAGATCAATGGAACATAAGAGAACCCAGAAATAAATCCATGCCTATATGGTCATTTAATCCATGATAATGAAAGCAAGAATTTAAACTGGAGTAAAGGAAGTCTATTTAATAAATGGTGCAGGGAAAACTGGACAGACACGTAAAAAAAAAAAATGAAACTGGACCACCTTCTTATGCCATATACAAGAGTAAATTCAAAATGGATTAAAAACTTAAATGTAAGACCCCAAACCATAAAACTCCTAGAAGAAAATATAGGAAGTAAATTCACAGACACTACTCTTGGTAACATTTTTACTGATATATGTCCTCGGGCAAGGGAAGCAAAATAAATAAATAAATATGTGGACTACATCAAATTAAAAAGTTTTTTTCACAGCAAAGGAAACCATCAATAAAACAAAAGACATCCTACTGAATGGGAGAAGATATTTGCCAATGATACATCTGGTAAGAGGTTAATATCCAAAATTTATAAATAAATAAAAAAAAACTCATACAACTTAATAACAAAAAAACAAACAACCCAATTAAAAAATGGGCAGAGGACATGAAGAGACATTTATCTAAAGGCGACATACAGATGGAAAACAGACATACGAAAACATGCTCAACATCACTAATCATTAGAGAAATGCAAATAAAAACCACAATGAGATACCACCTCATTCTGGTCAGAATGGCTATCATCAATAAATCACCAAACTAGTGTTGGCCAGGATGTGGAGAAAAAAGGGAAACTATGTGCACTGTTGGTGGGGTTGCAAATTGGTGGGGTTGCAAATTGGGGGTGCAGCCACTGTGGAAAACAGTATGGAGGTTCCTCAGAAAATTGAAAACAGAACTACCTTATGACACGGGAATTCCACTCCTGGGTATCTATCCAAAGAAATCCAAAACACTAATTTGAAAAAAATATATGTACCCCTGTTTATTGCAGCCCTTTTGACAATAGCCAAGATATGGAAACAACTGAAATGCCCATCAATAGACAACTGGATAAAGAAACTCTGATATATTTATACAATGGGGTACTACTCGGCTATAATAAAGAATGAAATCTTACCATTTGCAATAACATGGATGGACCTAGAGAATATTATGCTAAGTGAAATAAGTCAGATGGAGAAAGACAAATACCATATGATCTCATTTATATGTGGAATCTAAAGAACAAAATAAACAAGCAAACAAAGCAAAAATAGACTCAGAGATATAGAGAAAAGCTGACAGTTGCTAGATGGGAAGGGGATGAGGATAGGGGAGAAGGTGAGGGGATTAGGAATCACAAATTGGTAGTCACAATATAGTCACAGGGATATGAAATAGAGTACGGCGAATATAATCAATAATGTTGTAAAGATTATGTAGGGTGCCAGATGGACACTGGACTTATCACGGGGATCACTTCATAGACTGTCTAGATGCCTGACCACTGTGCCATACACCTGAAGCTGAAGTAAAATGGCATTGAATTTCAAGTATATTAGATTAGTGCACAAGTAATCGCAGTTTTTGCAATTACTTAACCTTTTAAATTGCAATTACTTTTGCACCAACCTAATATATATACACGCAATGGGATATATACATATATGTGTGTGTGTATATATACATATATATTTTTTTTTTTCAGGACGTGGAGTACAGCCTAGGGAACAGAGACAGTGGAACTGTACTAGCTACATGTCAGAGAGGTAGTAGACTGGGGAGGGGGGTTATCACTTTGTGAGGGGTGTAAATGTCTGTCACATTGCTTTGTACACTGACACTAATAAAAAGAAGAAGAGTAGGGGAAGGAGGTTGAGGAGGAGAAGGGGGAAAAGGAGGAGGAGGAAGAGGTAGAAGAGGAGGAGGAGGAGGAGGAAGAGGAGGAGAAGGAGTCGAGAAGGAGGAGGAAGAGGCGGAAGAGAAGGAGGAAGAGGAAGGAGAGGAGGAGGGAAAGGGAGAGAAGGAGGAAGAGGAGGAGGAGGAAGGAGGAGGAGGCAGCACCAGCTGCACAGGAAGGCAGAAAGGGCCATGTGAGGACATGGAGAGAAGGTGGACATCTACAAGCCAAGGAGAGAGGCCTCAGAAGAAACCAACCCTACTGGCACCTAGATCTTGGACTTCCGTCCTCCAGCAAAAATAAATTTTAGTGTGAGAAAATAAATTTCTATTGTTCAAGTTACCCAGTCTATTGTTTTTGCTATAGCAGCCCTAGAAGACTAATATACCATCCTTGGATCTCTTCTCTTTTCTGCCTGTACACACTCCCTTGTTTCACAATATCATCTATATTCTAGTGACTCCCTAATTGTTACCTCTCGCTCTGATCTTGTTTCTTAAATCCTGGTTCATATATAGAACCACCTACTTTACTTGACATTACCCATGGGGAGTAATAAATTGGAATCTCATATTTAACATGTGAAAAATTGAGCTCCTGATAGACCTCCTCAAACCTTCCCTTCTCACTCGCTCACTTCCCCATCTCAGTAAATAGCAAACCCAGTTCTTACAGTTTCTCAACCCAAACACATTGGAACTGTCTCTAACTCCTCACCTCTCCCACCCATCAGCAAATTTTGTGAACTCCAGCTTCAGACTCCAAATTAAACATTTCTCCCCACCTCTACCAGTAAGACTCAAGTCCAAACCATAATCATCTTTCTCCTGGATGATAGCAATAACTTCACATTAGTACCTATTTTCACCTTGTCTTCCTAAAGACTGTGTTCTCAGTACAGCAGCCAGAAGAATCTTTTTGATCATGAAATTTTTCTTTTCAAAATTCTCCTGTAATTTCCCATCAAACTCAAAGGAAATACCAAAGACCTTCCAGTTCGTATGTGATCTAGCACCATGATACTGCTCTAACCATACTTCTGCTCCTCTGTTCCTCCCTCACCTTGCCACACTGGCCTTCCCAATACTCTTACATGTTCCAGGCATGCTCTGATCTTAGGACCCATGTATTTGCTATTTCCACCGATGGAATGTTTTTCTTACAGATATTGACATGGTTCATTCCCTCATCTTCAGATATTTATTCAAATAAGAACTTCTCCCTAAGGTCTTTTGGGCATACTATCTAAAATTACAACCCACTCCTTCCCCCAGACATTTCTTATCCTCCTTAACTTTTTTCTCCTTGGTACTTATGAAGTCTAATGTCTTACTTACTGGGTTCATTTTCTCCCTGTCGCACCGGAATATAGCCCAGGATGGCCAGAATCCGAGTGTGTATCCCCATCCTTCACAACAGAATATTTGAAGCCAAATTGTTAGGTGGCAAAGCATCATTTAAAACTATTTATCCAGCATATTACAAATTTGGTTTAGGTATAAACACATACACACATACAAGTATGGTGGTGTGTATATTTACGCATATACATGCATTAATATATCAGAATATAACAGAAAAAACATTAGAAGGAAGTACAACAATGTATTAAGAGTGGATCATTCTGAGTAGTTATCAAAGTAGCTATTTGAGTAGTGGGAGATAATTCAAGGCACTTTTTATTTTGTTTTAAATTTTTAGACATAAATTCAGAAATGATTGTTTGTCTTTTAATATATAAGAGAATCAGTACCAGTTTTCCCAAAATGTACAACCTAATGGGAAAATCAAGATAGAAGTATCATAACTTTAAAAATCCTAAAAGCAGTAACAGAAATTTATATATAAATTATTACGACTAAATCTTAATGATTCTTGGGGTTTTTTTGTTTGCTTGTTTAAAGAAGAAGATTGATAAATGTAGTGAAGACAAACAAAATACCAAGTAATTCATATTCCTTTAATTTGGACCCCTTACATTTTTAATTAACTGTTTTTGCTGTATTTGGAAAGCCTAAGAACTAACATCCCTCTACTAAAACTAGAATTTTTAAGTAAATCAATAAAAAGGAGGTAAAGTGATCTACTGAGTCCTTTGGGGGAAAAGCTACTATAGATTACATTGACTGTGAAAAGTCTTAAGGGCAAATGAAAAGGAAGGCAACAAACTTTATATCTAGTACAAATTCTCGCCTCTAGCTATAATATAGTTATCCAAAAAGCTTCACATTGGCAAGATCACAGGGAAGTCTGTGCAAAATTCCTCTCCGGTCAGGCAGGGTCACTGACTCAGTATGAGTTATAGAATACGAGCCAGCCTTGAGCAAAGTTGGCAAGCTAACAAATTTGTCTTCTGCACTGTATGTGCCACACACATGTACACAAATCTAACCTTCTTTGGAGTTCCTCCTTCCACTCTATACCTGCAAAACCCCCTGTCCTGTCCCTGAATGCCCTCTCATTCTCGCCCCAGCTCTCAGGGTTGGCCCATCATAGCTCATGCTGTTTTCCTAGTAGCAGCTCAAGCCATGCTACTTTTCTTACTTTCCCCCTTATCTGTACCCAATCTCCAACCAATATGGAGAACTACTTTGCCCTTGGAGGGGGGGGGAATTTTTAATGGATGACGGAGCATGAAATTGGTTATGGGGTTTTCAGGTAGCAGACTGAGATGAACAAAGCCTTTCCGAAGAGGTCATGAGTAAGACAAAAGAATGGCTGTGATGGTGAGGACTCCAGACTGCTGTCTGACCAGTGATGGAATACTTTTGGGTTGCACCATACCGACAGCCACCCATACTGGTAGTGACAAGCCCCAATCCACGTAGTAAAGGTTGGCAAGTATCTTTGTAGGGTTTTGTTGCAGTTAGTGGGAGAAATAAAAAGGAAAGAAGAGAGACAAGAAATGGAGCAGAAGCTTAGAATCTGAGTTAATGAAAATGCCCAAGGGACCCTACAGAAACAAGGTTGAATATTCAGATCAACAAGTCTTCTGCTCTAAAGCTGAAAGTGACCTCCCTTTCCATTATCCTCACTGGGAGCAACTAGATGAGGAAAAGGATCAGAATGACTAAATGAGCCATTTCCTGAATTTCTTCAACAAAACCAGAGTCTCTAAGGCAAAAAACAAAAAACAAAAAGGACAATGTGAGCCATGCCTTCCCTGGGAGCCCTATGTGCTGCTGAGTCTCCTGGTCTGCCACCGCCATTGAGAAGGAGCTCTAGCCAGTTTCATCTGATTCTCAAAGGTGAATCTGTCTCAAATGACATGTGAGCTACAGAAGCTACGTTAAATCACAAGCGACATCAGTGCCACCCCACTGTCTCAGAACCTCGCCAAGATAATGGGTTCTCAATGGACCAGGTATTTCCCATGAAAATTACCAAACAAATCTATCATGTCATGAGTTTCTTTGCTGCCTGTCATTTCACTTAGGTTTTCCCGGACTAGAAACTCTACCAAGATGTATCTGGGCAAAAGTTTCCCAGAAATGGTGAATCCAGGGCAAGCAGGTTAGTACTCGTTGTCAAGGATACCTTCAATAATTGGAATGTACAACTGGTCATTATGTTGCTCTTTCATGTTCATAACAAAGCTACAGAAAACAATCACTCAACCTGACTACTTGCTGGCTGGTTCAAACAAACAGTATCAACTGGTAGCATACAAATATTTTTAACCCCTTCCTGCCTTTCCCCTCTCTCCTCCCTCCCCTCAACCCCAATAAAATGATCATTTTCTTGAATCTCTTAATCCAAATGTCACCCCCTTCACCCACCAATGACTCATTTGCAGCATAATTAATAACGTTCATATATGTGTTTCCCCTGCTTCTCCAAAATTTGTTGTTATATCAAGGATATGACTTTAACATTTGACACTGAGCTTGGCATTCAGGAAATGCTCAATAATATCAAGCTGAATGAATGAAAGGTCTTTTCCCCCTTCGGGGCTTTGCCCTTCCTCTGAACCCTTTGCCCACAGCTTTTTGGATTTCTAGCACAGTTTTATCCTTGGGTTTTTACTCAACTGTCACTTTTATTGATTCTAAAGCAGGCCTTGGCCCCGGTTACCACCTTAGGCATCACCTTATTGATGCTTCATAGCCATGGTCATAATCTATAATTATCTTATTTCTTTCTGTATTTTTTCATCAATATCTGTCTAATAAATTATCTGAGAGGAAGAGCCTTTAATGTGCTGCTTAGAGCTTCCTCCTCAACACGTAGGACATAGAAGGCACTCAGATTTTTGTTGAAAGGATGATACCAGGTTTGGCTTGACAGCAGAGTTCTGTATTGTAGCTTCTGTCCAGGAAAAGCAATTAAGAAATACCAGATAGGCAGGCAGTAGTTTCTGAGTGTGAATGTTTTCGCTTTCGTGCTAGGTTTGCACTCCCCTGTTAGGCCTGTGAGGTGTGACACTTGACCCAACAACATGAATGGTACCAGCCTATTCACGCTGGCACCTGTGCACCTGTGCACCATGGCAAGCCCATTGGCAAAGATCCAAATTCTTGTTAAAGCTCTACCCGCCAAACGGTACCCAGCTGCAAAAGAATGCTAAAGATTTTCCATTTGCACACATATAATTCTTTGGCCTTTGGTTTATTTCGTTCTGATATATCCAAACTTTGATTTCCCTTTTTTGGGGTTTTTTTTGTTGTTGTTTTCTTTTATTTATTTATTTATTTTTTGTTTAGAGAGAGGATTTGGTTGTTCGATCAAAAATGTTTATAAGTCTTACAGTTTATTTAATCTTGTTCCAAACTTAATAAAAACAGTGTTTTTAGAAATGAAACTTATATCCACATGTTAGGATTGCTAATCATTTTGAGTAAATTTCCCTCTTAAGCTCTGCATGTTCACACAAGAGCCTTTCAATATATAGAGACTCATGTTAATTTTTTTTTTCTTTTTGGAAACTTCAGTTAATTTTGTTCTAAATGCTTTGATGTTTCTTAATCATGGTAAATCTTCTTTTATTGATGTGACTAAAATTCTGGATAACATCATCATGGACAAACTGGCATTCTTCAAATTCTTTAGGACAAAGTTATAGCTTTGGGACACACGTTCATTTCTTGATAAAGAGAAAATTTTTTTCCATGAAAATATCTTGCTGCTTCATTTTGTATATAGTTGTTGAAAATATCCATTTCAATTTTCTGTCAACAGCTCATGTAGAAAAATTATTTTGTTGAAGCCAAACAATATTTTATTTATTTTATTTTATTATTTTACTTTATTTTACTTTTTGTGTACATATGTCACAAAACTGATCAGTCAGAAGAAGTAAAACTTTGAGTATTTTTAAAATAAACCCTTATCTGCTTGTAAGTAAAATGAAAATTATTGGGGGTGGGGGGAGTCATGTAATTTAATATAAGATTTGATGTAAACTTTTGTCAATAAACATTCCATATCGAGTAGATATTTCTGTCAATCAAATTCAGTATTTTTATCAAAACCAATTCATAAATCTACTTCCAAGAAGAGAGAGGCCATCTGTAAAAAGTCCCTCAATCACCCTTCTTTGGAAATCTCAGCCTTTCCATAAAGGACCTCTCAGCCTGGCATCCACGGTTCTCATAGAGCAGAACTGGGTCCCCTCCTACCACTCTTCCCCAGGGCACACCGGATTATTCTCTATCCTCAGATCACTGGCATGAACATTCAGACTTCTGTGCCTTTCTGTATGGTGTTTCCTCTTTATCCTTCCCAATTATCCAGTCTGGATAAACAATAATTTTTCTGTGTTCCCATATGATTTGATATATCTAGTTATCACATTAATTGTTCATATATCTGTCTCCCCAACTCCTCCAGAAGAGCATTCATTTCCAATTCATTTTGTGTTCCTAGTACAGAACATCACGCTGGCATACTCGGGCCCATGCAAGCATTCAAGGGATGTCGGAACTTTCTTAATTGTTTAAATCTGCATATGTATGTTTCTGCATTGGTCTGATTTTCTCAACTATTACCAAAAAAACAAGAGAAAAAACTTAAATCTAATAAAAATACTTATTTAAAAAGAACTCCTTATTGACTATTTAAAAAAAATTTTTTTTAATCCTTATTTTCTTTTTTAATTCTATTGACTATCCTGTCGTATTATCCAGGTGAGTTGTTGAATTGAATATCCCCATCTTCCCTTTAAAACAAAGGAGAAATTGTGTGCATTAGCCAAAGAATTAGGGGGAAATATTAAGACTGCTTACTGCTTAATTCTTACTAATTTTAATAATTCATATTACGTGATTAAGTCACTGAACCAGGAGTACACCAGGAAGTCAAGGGAAGAAGAGCATGTCTGCTGAAAGCCCGGATGAAAACATTACAAAGAGGATAAATTTACACCAAGAAATTATGTGTCTATTATTAGCAATCTATGATTTATATCAAAACATGATGATAGATCAGATTAGATGTCTCTGTCAGTCTCCTAACTTATAAGCTTTCCATCTTCGTTCAAAATGAAATTTTTGTCTCTCTGATATAAATGAAAAGTTGCATTAAAATCGAGTTCTTTTTTGCTATAGTCAGATCTATTAATATATATATATATATATATATATATATATATATATATATATATATATGATGTATGTGATTTTCTATGGCCATATCTTTATTTCACTGAATTATAATCACACTGATGAAAACACTGAGGCTTGGGGTTCTGCAATGGTGTGGTAAGTGAGGTGCTCTGAGGCCATGTAGACCATCTTTGCAGCCAATGTAATTATAATGGATGGTCACTCTAACTTGGCCTACCATTGCTGTGTATTTTCCAGCATTCTCATATTTACCAAACCCATAAAATATAAGACCTCCTATTTTGTATACATATGAATGTGCACCAAGATTTCATTTTCTAAATGTCTGTTAAAAGGAATAAGTTGCATGACTCTACCAACCTCTGAAAACTCTCTTGCCATGACAATGTGTATACATCCTTAAACTAAAGCCAATCTTAAAAATTCCAAAAACTGCTAGAATGAAATAATTTAAGGGAAAGTTCACAGAACAGGTGGGAAATAAGAACAAAAATTTGAATGGTGAAAAAAGTTTGTCTCACAAATCTTAATAAATCATTATTATTTAAAGAGAAAATACAACTTCAAAGCATTGTAAATGCTGCAAAGGAATAAGCTATCATTTTTTGTTTTGTTAATATCTAGAAAGAGACAGGAAGGGGGGGAAGAAATAAAACTAACATCTGTGTACACGTTTTCCTTAAAAGATTTACTCATCCAAATTGAAATTTTGTTCAATTGCTTAAGACATTTCACATCATGTATGAAAAGAATAAGATTTTTCAAATTATTTGAAGAATGAAGCAGCTAATACTTTGCAGGATAAGGAAAGCATATTTCTATAATGGGAAATACCTTTTGCGTATTCTATACCAGAAAAAAATGGCTTTCATTTTCAGAACATTGTAAAAAGTCAATAATTTGTTTTGCCAAACCTTCTTTTCAGACCAGTTTTTATAGAAAACAACATTTGAGAATACTGGGAAAGAAATAAGGCATGAAACAATAAGGTAACAATTTTAACTGCTGGTGTACAGTATTCTTAAGCTCTTAACAAAATGAAAAATGACATCAGAAAAAAATCCACTTTAGCGAGTTTATAATAATATGCAAACTGTTATCAACTTGGATTCTGCTCATTAAAGTTTTAAGACTATAATCTTGTGGTCTTTCTCAGAGGCAGCATTCAACACTCAATGGTTGTTTCATGCTATTTGTACACACATGAATGTGTAACGAGATCAAAGGGAAGCCTGAAAGTAAACAGGGAAGCATTAGAATACACTAACGCCTGACAGAATGTTTTTCCCATTATGGAACCATCACAAAATCCTTTAACAAAATAGGGAGTTACTTCAAGTAAAAATTATACAGATGTGGGCACATACATACACACAGTGACAAACACATATGCGTGCACACACACACATAACATACTGCTTCTCTTTTTAAAAATAGTATAATAATGTAAAGATTCTCAAGATGAAAATACTATAATACTACTTCCCTCTCCTCTGGAGACCAGATAATATGGCAGTGCAGAGTGTGAATTCTAAAACCAGACTACTCAGGTTTAAATCTTGCCTCTTCCATTAATCGTGTTTGAACTTGGGAAACATACTTAACTTCTCCATTTCTCAGTTTTCTCACATATAAAATGAGGATACTATCCACTTATTTGGTTGTTGAGAAGTACTAGAAATATGAAAAAAATATGAAGAAAGCAGCACATAAATGTTAATACTGTTGTAATACAAGTAACCCCTTTAGTTCCTACTCAAAATATTGGGCGTTTTTGGTTTGTTTTTTAGTTTGTTTTACAGTTTTACTGATATATTAGGTTGGTGCAAAAGTAATTGTGGTTTTTGCAATTGTTTTTAACCTTTTAAACCACAATTACTTTTGCACCAACCTAATATAACTGACATACAGCACATAGAGCAAATATATATATATATATATATACACACATATATACATATATATGTATATTTATATATATCATATATTCTTTATCCATTCACCCATCAATAGACACTTAGGTTGTTTCTGTGTCTCGGCTACTGTGACTAGTGCTTCTGTTACTATCGGATGCAGATACCTCTTCAACATAGTCTTTTCGTGTCCTTTGGATATATTCCCAAAAGTGGAATTGCTAGATCATATGATAACTCTATTTTTTTTATTTTTTGAGTAATCTCCATACTATTTTCCATAGCAGCTGTACCAATTTACAATCCCAACAACAGTGCACAAAGGTTCTCTTAAGAAACTCAACAGCATTTGTTTTCTTTTTAAGGACAGCCATTCTAACAGTTGTGATATTTCATTGTGGTTTTGATTTGTATTTCCCTAATTTTCAGTGATGTTGAGCAGCTCTCCATGTACCTGTTGACCATTTGTATATCTTCTTTGGAAAACTGTCTATTCAAGTCCTTTGTCCATTTTTTAATTGGATTATTTGGATTTTTGTTATTGAGTTGTATGAGTTCCTCGTATATTTTGGGTATTAACCTCTGATCAGCCATACAGTTTGCAATTATTTTTTCCCATGCCATAGGTTGTCTTTCATTGTGTTGATCATCTCTTTTGCTGTGCAGCAGCTTTTTAATTTGATGTAGTCCCACTCATTGATTTTCGTTTTGTTGCTTGTGCGTTAGGTGTCATGTCCAAAAAAATCATTGCCAAGATGCATGTCAAGAAACATTTATTTCTATGTTTTTCCCTACGAGTCTTATGGTTTCCAGTTTTACATTTAAGTTTTTAATCCATTTCAAGTTAATTTTTGTCAGTAGTAAAAACGGGTCTAGTTTCATTCTTTTACATGTGAATATCCAATTTTTCCAGCACCATTTACTGAAAAGACTGTCTTTTCTCCATTGAGTACTCTTGGCTCCCTTGCCAAATATTAGTTGAATATCTATATGCATGGTTTTACTTCTGGGCTCTCGATTCCATTCCATTGATCTATATGTTTGGTTTTATTCCAGTATCACTCTGTTTCGATTACTAAAGCTTTATGATGTAACTTGAAATCAAGCAGTATGATGCCTATTCAGGTCCTTTGTTTTTCTTTCTCAGTATTGCTTTGGCTATTAGGGGGTCTTTTGTTGTTCCATACAAATTTTAAGATTGTTTGTTCTAGTTCTGTGAAAAATGCCATTGATATTTTGATAAGGATTTCATTAAATCTATAGATGGCTTTGAGTAGAATGTACATTTTAACAATATAAATTCTTCCAATCCATGAACACAGGATACTTTCCATTTATTTGTGTCTTCTTCAATTTCATTCATCGATGTCTTGAAGTTTTCAGTGTAGATATCTATAACCTACCTACCGTGTTTCCCTGAAAATAAGACTTAGCCGGACAATCAGCTCTAATGCATCTTTTGGAGCAAAAATTAATATAAGACCAGGTATTATATTATATTATATTATATTATATTATATTATATTACATTATATTATATTACATTACATTACATTACATTATATTAATTATATTATATTATATTATATTATATTATATTATAAAGACGTGGTCTTATATTATAGTAAAATAAGACTGGGTCGTATATTAATTTTTGCTCCAAATGACACATTAGAGCTGATTATCCAGCTACATTTTATTTTCGGGGAAACACGGTAGTTAAATTTATTCCTAAGTATTTTATTATTTTTGATGTTATTATAAATGGGGTTGTTTTCTTTATTTCTTTTTCAGATAATTCATTGTTAGATTATAGAAACATTGTTGTACATTAATTTTGTATCCTGCAACTGCTGAATTCATTGATTAGATCTAAGAGGTTTTTGGTGAAGTCTTCAGGATTTTCTATATATAAGATCATGCCATCTACAAATAGAGACAATCTTACTTCTTCTTTTCTAATTCCAATGCATTTTATTTCTTTTTCTTGCTTGATTGCTCTGGCTAGGACTTCCAGAACTATGCTGAATAGGAGTAGTAAGAGTGGGTACACTTGCCTTATTTTTGATCTTAGAAAAAAAGCTTTCAAACTTTCACACTGAGTATGAAAGGCCCTTATTATGTTGGCCCTCCTTCTGTACCTAATTTGTTAAGAGTTTTTTTATCATGAACGGATGTTGAATTTTGTCAGATGGTTTTTCTGTATCTCTTGAGATGATCAAATGATTTTCTTCTTCCACTCTATTAATATGATGTATCAAATTTATTGATTTGTATCCATTGAACCATCCTTGCATCCCAGGGATAAATCCCACTTGATCATGGTGAATGATTTTAATGTGCTGCTGAATTCAGTTTGCTGATATTATATTGAGAAGTTTTGCATCTATAGTTATCAGGGATATTGGCCTGAGGTTTTCTTTTCCTTTAGTATCCTTTTGGAGCTTTGGGATTACAGAAATGCTGGTCTCGTAAAAGGAGATTAGGAGTGTTCCCTCCTCTTCAATTTTATGGAAAACTTTGAGAAGGATTTGTATTAATTCATCTTTAAATATCTGGTAAAACTCTCTAGTAAAGCTATCTGGTACTAAGCTTTTCTTCACTGGAAGATTTTTGATTAATAATTCAATCTTCTTACTAGTAATTGGTCTGTTCAGATTTCCTATTACTGTTCAGTCTTGATAGTTTGTGTATTCCTAAGAAATTTTCCATTTATTCTAGGTTGTCCAGTTTGTTGGCATATAGTTGTTCATAGTAGCCTCTTATAATCCTTTGTATTTCTGTCGTATCTGTTGTTATGTCTCCTTTTTCATTTATAATTTTGTTGATTTGCATCCTCTCTCTTTTTCCCTTAGTTAGTCTAGCTAAAAATTTATCAATTTTGTTCATGTTTTCAAAGAACTAACTCTCAGTTTTGTTAATCTTTTCTATCATTTTCCTGTTTTCTATTTCATTTATTTCAGCTTTAATCTTTATTACTTTCTTTTGCTAACTTTGGGCTTAGTTTGTTCTTTTTCTAGTTCCTTGAAGCATAGAGTTAGATTGTTTATTTAAGATCTTTCTTGTTTGGTATTATAGATATTTATTTCCTATTAGAACTGCTTTTACTTCTCCTCATATGAGTAAGTTTAGATAGACTGTGTTTTCAATTTCAGTGGTCCCAAGGTCCTTTTTTATTTCCCCTTTATTTCTGAAATATTGTTAGAAATTAAAAAGTAGAAAATTATTTCATTAACTATATTAAAAAGCCAAAATGTTTCTGAGGCAAGTAGAAGTGTTTATCTCAAAGCTTCTCTTAAGGTAAAAATAAACACTGCTCAGTATCATATTAAATTATATCAATTTCCTTGTTTTGATATTGTACTACAGTTATATATCACTCACCATAGGAAGCTGGGTAAAAGGTTTAAAGAATTCTATGTACTATTTTGCAATTTCCTATATGTCTATAACCATTTCAAAATAAAATGTTAAAATAAATTTTGCTACATCCAAAAATTTGAAAACTTTTCAAAGCTAAGATATGAAAGTATGGAGTATTTGCCTCACCCTTAATCCAATCTATATCCCAAAACACAACTTAGAAATAGTTTTGGAAGAGAAAAGACGTCTCATATGAGTGTTTGTATGTTAGGGAAACAGTAGATCAAAGACCAGTATGGATCCTTGGCCTTGGTGCTGTTGAGTTGTTGGATTTCATGGGGTCATTTCCTTTGCAAGTAAGAGAGGACACAACATAAACTGGCTTAAACTGGAATGCACAGGCTCATGCAGTCCAGAAAACATTTAGGCTTCTGGTGTGGTTTGATAAAGAAAGACTCCAGTCTGTTTCTCTATAATACACTGTGCTCTTCTCATTCTGCTGCATCAGCTTTATCCTGAGACTGGCTTTCCTTATGATAACCAAGTATGTGTAGCAGTTCCAGGCCTCACATCAAGATGCACGTCATCCAGAAAGAGAGATAACTTCTCTCAAGTTTTGAATAAATACCATGGGCTTCACTCTGATTGGAACAATTTATGTCATGTGATACTTCTGAACCAATTACTGTTGACCAGGGTGATGGAATTATTGTGCTATAGGCTACGCCAGTTAGGGTTCACTTCTGAACCTGGAGCTCATTTTAACTATCTGGATTGGTGGTTTCTCTATAAAACAGGAGGGATGGAATTGATCCTGGAGAAGGAACAATAATGACCACTGCAGACAAACTCACATGTAAATAACACAGCTGTGCCGGCGTAACAACCATTTGGGTAGTTAATAGTTTTCTAGTTAATAAACCAGAAAGATTTGTTCCTTCATTTAGTGTTCAATCATTAAATGGCTTGGTCACAGATCCATTTAATCAAGTATGCAGTGTGAATGATATTTTTTGCTTAATTAATCAGCCAACCATTTTTTTTTTTAATAATTAGAGAATTGAATCATTATTTCACTGCTTTAACAAGATGGCTCGATATAGTGAGGTATCCAAATATTGGTTAAATTTTGTATGAATGTGTATTTAGACTGCCTTTATTTAGGTCTGGTGTATTTCAAGGATTTTATTGCCAATTTTAAAAATTAATTAAAGCAATCAAGTAACTTACTCTCTTTTTTAAGAGGATTAATCAATAACCAAGTACCAACACAATCACATTTTGCCTGCACAATGTAAATTCAACCACTTAAAAAGTTGGGAAAGTTGGGGAGTAGGCTAATATTTCCTTTCTTTTGCAAACTGACATATAACTGACTTATTATTCTTTTCTCCTCCATCCCCAAATTTACTTCTAACTTTATCAGATCAACTGGTTGTTTTGGCACCATAAAGCCACAATATATATTCGAGCTGTTTGCCCAACAAATTAACTACAATAGTATGGAAGCATTTTTCATATGCAAATATGTACTATGAAGTGCACCAAACTGGAAACCTACAGCAGTTTCCTCTAAAATTTAAAAATCAACTTTTAAAATGTATCTTCTTTAACCATCTGGTCACTGTGGTAAATGACTTAGAAAAATTGTCTCAGACTCACTGGTATAAGAGAGGGTAAATTTTTGTTTTTAATATCTTCTATTAATCTTGTATTTAAAGAAACAGTACAGAGTCTCTGATATTAGTCTAGATACTATGTAAAGCTCAGATACCTTCTGTGCATATATATTATTTTTGATCTTCTAGAATTGTTCTTTTCCACATACTCCCACTTCACGTTTCACTGTTATTCTATTCTAGCCACATAGTTCTTTTTTTAAATTAGGTTTTACATATACAAAAAAATATTTTCATTCCTTTAGTCTT
Organism: Rhinolophus ferrumequinum; assembly: GCF_004115265.2. NCBI lineage: Eukaryota > Metazoa > Chordata > Mammalia > Chiroptera > Rhinolophidae > Rhinolophus > Rhinolophus ferrumequinum. Next base: position 93,706,355 of record NC_046285.1, on the reverse strand, counting down.
TTGATTTAGCTTCTTATCCTGACTGATTCCTGGTTATCCCCCTCTTTTATTTTCATTTTTCTGTGTCAACCTCTACCTGATCTTCTTTAGACTATTAAGTACCAGTGACCCTGCATCTCCACTGAGTCTTTTAGTTTTAAAATGTAATATAAACATTATTTTTCCCAGGATTTCTAAACCAGTATATTTTTTAAAAATAATTGAATGCTCTTCTTCACAAAATTACAAAGAGAAATTTTGGTCCTCTCCTACTTTCAAGATTTAGTCCTCAGGGACAGCTTTAAGATGTCTGGAACCAAAAAAAAGATTTCAAGCCTTTTTTTATTATTATTATTTATTTTTTTTTTTTAATTGGGGAATACTGGGCAACAGTGTGTTTTTCCAGGACCCATCGGTTGTTGTCCTTCAATCTAGTTGAGGAGGGCGCAGCTCACTGGCCCATGTGGGAATTGAACCAGCAACCCTGTTGCTCAGAGCTCTCACTCTAACCATTTGGCAGCCCCAAGCCATTTTGTTAATAGTAAAAGAAAGTATATTGACTGAGCAACTATAAGAAGAACTATCCAAATGTAAGATTTTAGAAATTTCAAAAACATACATTTGTCTTTTCCTCTTTATTCTAAATGCACTTTTATTCTAAATTATACTTTTTAAAAATGCAAAGCTAATTTCCTAAATCAACATAACATTCTGCAGCACAGAACAATTTCAAGAAGATAATTTTCACCACCAAAACTATTTCCTTTAGCTCTTTCCTCTTCTTTCTCCAAATATCCAAGAGAGAAGTACAATGCAAGGTGTCTTGAAACAAAAAATATTGACTCCCAGTGGTCTCTGGTAAATATTAACACCCTCCCCTTACTTATGTAACTTAATCTTTAATCAGCCAAAAAAAGAAAAGGAGAAAAAAGAAAACAACCCAAAGACAAATGGTCCCCAGGAAGGCAAAGCTAATCTTTCTGCTGTCATGAATTCACTCCAGCTAGTCACAGTGAGGCAAGGACTCTGACCATTTATATTTTGCACATACATTGTCCAACCTCAACTACACTGCAGAGGGCCATTACCCCACTCCACCCCCATCCTAGCACTGCCATGATGTCACACTGACTTGTTTTCAAGTACCAAATTCTGCTCTTGTTCCTACTCCTAACCTCTTGTCTTGTTTTCCTCCATCTGCAGGAAGGATGAAATTACAGCCCAAGCCTCATAGGTGTGACCATTAAATGAGATAATATATTGAAGATGCATGACATATAGATTTTTCTTGAAAGTACATTCCCAATCTCACCTTCTTTCAGCAAAGATCTAGAGTAAGGCCGTTTTTCCTTTAAGTCTTCTCCATATGGATAGAGTTGAGAAAAATTCAAAGGAAAAGCCCAATGTCATTCAAAGATACTGATTCATTGCAATCTACATAATTTGATTTGTTTTTTCCATATAGGAAAAGGCACACTTCCAGCATGAAAAAAATGGTGTAATTACAGAGAAAGCTGGTTCCCTCTTATGTTTTTCTTCGAAAAACCACAACTGAACATTATAATAACAAGCATCTATAAAGTGCTTAACTCTCTGCCATGCACACATATTAGTCATTTAATCTTTAAAACCCTAGTACTATTATTATATACATTTTATAGATGAGGAAATTGAGTAACAGAACTTACTTTTCCTTAGGGCACCAAGCAGAAGAAAGGCAGAGCTGTGCTCTAAACCAAGCAGAATCTATGCTTTTCAACAACAATGCACTGCCTCCCCCCATGGATAGGATTCTGTGATTTGGCCATTCTGATGTCATTAATGCTAACATTTGGTTCCTACAGGATGTGAACCAGTTCTTTCCTTGGGAACATCTGTGATCCCCTCTTGAGATAGCAAGCTGCAACTTTCTCTTCAGAGGTAAAACAACGTATTTACAACACAGCCCTTTAGCTCTAGCCCTTACCAATTTGGCCTTAAGCATCAGGACAAAAGGCCTTGAAAATAATCATCTTTGATGATTTACACTATCTTTATGATTTTTAATAAAAATCATCCAGAACGCATTTGTTTTTCTCTTGCACTCAAAATTAAGCATAAGAACTGTTGTAAATCTGCATAGACTTGAAACATCTGACTCGGAAACTTCTGGAAATGGTACAAATCTAACATTTCACTGCCATGTAATTAATCAAAATCTCCTGGTGATGAGAACTAGTATGATGAATCTTGGGCTTGATTCTGATGGGTTTTGAAAGGCAATTTATTCGCTCGAAATAAAACTTTCTTAATCCTCTATATTTGATAACCTAGGTTCTATGGTAATCATGGTGTGTCCCTCAGTAACTCAAAAAGATTTTGTGGTAGATGCTTTGGTACACACACCCCCTTCGAAACTGAGACATTTATTCGCCTCACTGCTGTAAGCAATGATTGCTGAGAGTTCTCAGCTGAGGCTCTCTCCATGAACTGCTGGTATCTAAAGACAGTCATTTCAGCCAAAGTTCCCTTTCCTCTGGGTCTGCCCACAGCCCATGATGGTTACTCTGAGGATGTAAGGCCCTGGCCCCTTTGCCTCTGTTTTTTATACTCTAGGGCCATCACAACTCCCAGGAACTGCATCTGAGTTCAACTCCACCCTCTTCTCAGTCCTACTTTATCTCCCAGAGCTACTGATCCCAAGAGCACTCCCCAGTAAACTTCCTACCACAGACCTATTTCAGTGTCTGTTTCCTGGGGAACAAACAACAGTTGCTTCATAAAAGAAGTCTGCAGGTCTTTTGGGGCAAGTATTTCCTACTTTCTGCAGACCACACAGGCCTTGTCGCCTGCTTTCACATGATGAGCAATATTTGTATTCTATGATTTACTGGCACAGTGTTTCTGATTAAGTACATTTTCTTAGGCCAATATAATCCTGAAAATTGCTTCAGTCCAGGGCTGTCATTGAAGGACTTTATTGTAAACTCAACACACAAGTTAATCCCATAACATCATCTAAGAACTCCCTAAAATATAATGTTGAAACAGATAGCACCGTCAGCAAAATAAGCAGCAATAACTTGACTGGCCATTGATTCAACCTGTGAAATCAAATCTCTTAACAGTGGTCAAGCGTTTAATTGAAAATTTTGATTTCAATGATCATAAAATGTTATAAACCACTTATCTCATGCAAAATAGGGAGAATATTCTTTTGGAAAATACTGCTCTTTTCAGGACTATCATGCATCTTTTCAGAGTTATCCATTTTGTTTGCTTGAGACTGAGAAGTTTTCAACCTAATAAAGTGAGAGAGGTGACATCAAAGCAAGGTGTGCTCCATAGCATGGAGCTTTTTTCAATTATCAACAAATACCAGAGTATCACCCTTATATACATTGATATTGCCCAGTTTTTTTTCTCAATAGAAATAGAACTTCATTAAAAAAGAAAAGAAAAGAAAAAAGGACTGCAACTTAAAACAGTCAAAAGAAAAAAAAATAGCATCTCACTAACAACAAAGCCTTTTGTTTTTGCAAAACTACTCTGGACTTTTAGCCCCCTATTGCAACTATGAGATCTTAAATGGACCTACATACTTGGGGCGTACATGAACCTAAACTATTTTCCAAAGAATCTAAAATCGGAACCTACAACTAAGACTACTAACTTATTATTGTCTTCACTAGCCAAATTTCCTAGAATCTGTAACTTTTCACTCACTGATTATTTTTTATTGGTTTAACATTATCTCTATACTTAGAGGGATCTTTATATTACATCAATATTTCTTCAGAGTTTTATCTCTGGTTCCAAAAAAGAAGTGATTGAAACCCAATTTTTTACTCATTTACTCTTGTTTTACTTAAGGCCAACTGTATTTTCCAAATATGGCTGCAATAATAGCTCCCATCCCATTTGTTGTTCTTACAGTGTGATCTCGACATCCTTCCCATAAAGTTGGAGTGCCTATGTCACCCATTCTTTGAAACCTGTTGGACCCCCATGACTGCCTTTTCCAAGACGATGGCAGAAGTGAGGCAATATGACTTTCCAGGCTGGATGACAAGATGCCATGCGTTTAGCATTTGGCTGTTGAAACCCAGTTGCTTTGTTAGCAGGAAGCCCGAGCAAGCAGAGCAAAGGTTTCCCTTCCTCAGGGAAAACTCTCTTTGAAGCCCAAAATTGGGTTACAGTCTCCCAAAACACTTTCAGAATAGTCTTTATTTTTCTTACAGATCCATTAAAATAATAGTAATTAATTAATTATTTGAATATTTATTCATGTAAAAACATCTTCTCTCACTAGAATTTCATTGCAGGAGAACATCAGCTGAGTCTGTCTTATTCTTATCTTCTTTATGTTTACAATGCCTGCTGTGTACTAGACAGTCAACAAGTGTCAATTGAATTAAAGAAGGAAAACTGCCAGCAACTGGCAATACCTCCCATCACATATATGACCTTAAGGATGATGTACAATTCTTGCAGATGATTTGAAAGCCTACAAATGGACCATGACTATGGTACTGAAAATTAAATGCTGGTAAAGCTTAAATCTGGACAAAGCTGGACATACAGGAGATACTTATGAGCACCCCATGTCTTCAGGGATCACAGTTATCTGACTCGATGCCCCTTTGTGGCAGGTGTACCTTCCCTTTGAAGCCCTCTTACAAAGCTCTGGAGTCCCCACCAGAATGTTTTACATGTGCCTGTGGGATGGATCATCTCATTTATGCAGAAACACCTCCAGATTCCTCCTTTCTTGTTTAAAACCACTGCAGTGATATAGTCATAGATGCGAGTTAGTCATAGATCTTGGCACTACTGACATTTTGGACGTGACAATTCACTTTGGAGGGGACTGTCCTGAGCATTGTGGGATGTATAGCAACATCCCTGGCCCCTACCCACCAGATCGCAGTACCCTGTTTCCCCAAAAATAAGACCTAGCCAGACAATCAGTTCTAATGTGTCTTTTGGAGCAAAAATTAATATAAGACCTGGTATTATTCTATTCTATTCTATCATATTATATTATATTATACCTGGGCTTATGTTATAGTAAATTAAGACCAGGTCTTATATTAACTTTTGCTCCAAAAGACGCATTAGAGCAGATTGTCTGGCTAGGTCTTATTTTCGGGGAGACACGATAACAACATTCCCCTTCCATGACACCCCCAGCTGTGATAAGTGAAAATGTCTCCAGATGTTGCCAGATGTCCTCTGGCAGGAAAATTTGCCACTAGTTTAGAACCACGAATCACAGAGAAGACACAGAACAGCTGCCAGGCAGGCATCAGGCTGCTGCCTTAGGGGCACAGTGCCATTCATGTTGACACCCAGGGTGTCCGTGTGCAAATGGTGTGACTAGTGGCCCTTCCTGCTTCCCCTCATAGCCAGGTCCAGGCGGGTCTGGCCTGATCCTACAACATCACACTCTGTTCTATATAGGACCTGTGTGCCTACTGACCCTCAGAAGACAAGTACTCATCACCCTCCTGTAAGGTTACGCTATGCAGTAAAAACCTCAAAGCAATGCTTTGTGCATTAAACACCTCCCAGATGTTTAGACAACTCTTTAAATGTATTCTATCTTTTATTGTAATCCTTCTTCATAGGGTCCAGGATGAGGCCCAATGGCCCATCCAGAGTAGAAGTGATAGATACATGCTATACTCAGGACCCTCGCTATCCTCTCAAAGGGCTCCTTCAGGATTCAAGATGTACCCACATATGTAGGAATCCAAGGATGAGCATGGCTGACACTCAGCCGGGGGCCTCCTCTATAACCACGGATGAGACAAGTAGCACTCACAGCGGGACAGAGCGGTAAATTCCTATACTGAGTTTTTGTTCACATTTCTATTTCCAAATCTTGCTGGAAACATTAGCTAATAACCATTAGCTGACATTTGCTTTGTAACACTGATGTTCACTCATGGGGATACCAGGCAAGTAAGTGTCATGAAATGAGTATCTCTCCACATTCCTTAGAGTGGCCCAGGCTTTTCCAATGGTCATATTCCAAATCACATTCCCTCAAACACAGTTCCCCATTTCAATGCATTAAAATCGATGTTGGCTCCGGAGTCCAGGCAGTAGAGATGCAATAAATCACATGGCTGTCTCCTTTCCTGCCGGTCTGTTATAGAGGAGGCAGCCTGCTTACAAATTATTAAAACAGAAAAGCCAGGTAATGATGTGTTTTGAGAGCAGCCTCAGAGATACTGTTGTGCTCATTCCCTCTTGTGTTTCAGGGCTCTGAAGAGTTCTGGTTTAATGGGAGTGATGCAGCTGGGACCCAACCCCCACATAGTTCCCTTTAATAAGCAGGGATGCTCGTGCAGAGTATACAGAATGCCAGGAAACATGTGGTGGCCACCGTCTGTGATTTTAAAGCTTACTGTTGTAAATATTCTCACCGAGGTTTGAAAAGTTACAATGAGGAGAATCTATCTTCCTTCTCAATGTTGCCCAATGCTCTGGAGATGAAATTAAGGGTGTCTTCCAAAACCAATTGAATCACCACCTCTTGCTTCAGTTGCTGTGTGGAATGTCTGAAAATTATTTTATGGGTTTAGAAGTTCAGAGAACTCTTTACCTTCTATGGAGTGATGCAGCATAGGAAATCATTTTTTTGGCAGCTAGAATATTAAGAGTGAGATTTGAGGTTATTTTCCAATATGGCAAAATAGGTACATGTGCTGTTATTTTTGTTCTATCCGTGAATAGGAAGGTTCTAGAACCTCAAACAGTCTAGGACATGAATATTCAGGTTATTTATGATGAAACAGAACTCATCATTCACATAGATGCCAATGATTCTGACCTACCTGCCCTTGATAATAAGGGAACTGTCAGTGCCGCACTTGGGATGCAGAGCACGTGCTTCAGAGGGTGACACAGCAGAGCAAAGCCTCAAATAAGAAGAGCACCCTGTTCCTTCCCAAAGGGGACAAGTGAATGGGGAGTCACAAGTCACCAGCTAATAGAGTTTAACAACTGCCTGTATCATAAACAGTATCAGGCTCATCAGCTTTGAGCAGGAAAAGAATGTTCATTCATACCAGCAATTATTACTCTCAGCCAATTAAAATCCCAATCCAATGGGAAAATTATTTCAGGCAATAGCATTCTTTGATTCATAAAAAGAAAAAATATATTAAAAATAAAAGTTTGTAACAGAACATGATCTTAGCATAATTTTCTAGGAAAAATAATAATAAAATGTTATCAAAACTGTGTAGCCAATCTGCAGAGCTGATTCTAAGCCAGCTCAACTAAAGTTTTCATTTGGGATAAAGCTTAACAGCTTCTCTGGCTTATCTACTAGATTTTCTATGTGCTCAACAGTAGATATTAGTTTTTTGCTTCAAGACTCTCTAGGGCGAGAATTGCTAAAATTTTCCACTTAGCCTCTTTCCTGAGAACCAAAGTAGGTAAGCCTCATTAGGAATATAAGGGAGAGAAAATGTAATGCAGAAGTCATGGTATTTGAAACCACTAACCCATGCTTAGGGTACCATTTGGGATAGGATTCTGAGCTCTTTTGCTTCTACTTATATTGTCAGCTAACTGCAGGAAAGTAAATGTGGTAGAACAAATTAAGTAAAAATGGCAAAGAAAGGAAATTAAATTAGCATATTCTGAAATACACTCAGAAACATCAGGAGCTATGCCAAATAATAAGCATAAACAAAATGTTAAGTTAAATGTAGCTAAAGCTATCAAAACTTTCAATATTTATTTAAATGTCTGATTTTACCATTGCTGTGACCATTGTTGGAAAGTCTTTGTTGCCGCATTGGAAGTATCTGTGAACTGAAAATTGATATGCAAGAAAATGTGTTCAAACGCTAGTGTTCAGATGTGTCCCTTCTGGCTCACCTTATGTTTTCTCAGTAGGACATTATTATCTGGACTGCAATTTGGCTGTAGCTCTGTGGTTCTCTGTCCAGATCCTCTTTTGAGGGTGGATGCACCCAACTCCCAGTTGCTAAGGGCCCAGAGCTGCATTCGCACTAGGAATTGCCTCTGCCACAGAGAACTGCCCTACCCAAGGTTGTACCTCCTGGAGAGGGTGGCCCCACAGCTAATAACTGGCTGCCACAGGTAGACAAAGTCCACGCCCCCTTACTTCAATTAGGGAGAACACGAAGGACCATATGAGCCCAACAACTAACCTTTGGGATCAGCTGAAGCTTCGCTTGCACTGGATTGAAGGTCAGCTTCTCGGTCTTCACAGTGCTACCACCCTGGCTTCTTTAGCAATGGATTTCCCAAGAACACTCCCAAATACACCTACTTGTGCCTGAAACTCTTTCTCTCAGAATCTCTTTCCAAGGATCCTAATCTAAGCAAGTTGATGCCCGGGAGTGGTTCCAGGAAGAAGACCCTAAATTGGGATTTCGGAGCTGGATCACCTGCCAGCCGGCTGGTGATAAGGATCTCACCGCTAGTGGAAGGTGGAGTATAAATAGAATCTGGCATGCTACAGCAGTGCAGTTTTTAAAACGTTCACTGATGGTACGATGGATGTAATGCCAGTGCAAGGGGAAGTGCTAGCTAAGGCAATGTGTCTAGTGTTTGAGAGACATAAGGGGAAAAGCAATTATAAGGATGGAATAGGGTGGCTGCTGAGTGCCATTGATTCATACAAAGGAGTAATGACTGATTAAGGATGATGAAGTACCAATTCAAGGCAAAAGTGAAAGCAGCTATGGAGCTGCAGGATCTGGCTAACATATACCACCAGGAATCTGGAAAGTATGCCTGTAAATTTGGATTCCAAGACAATGTTGGCTCAAGGAGGAAAGGAGAGGAATATGAAATTGGGTTAGGGGGAGTTTATTTATATGAGAGCACACTCTCAAAATACAGATTTAACACTCTGGCAAGGACCCTGGAAAACAATGCTTATACACTACGAGGATGGCTCTTGGAAGCTTAAGACGGAACAACAGCCCACAATAAATGAAGCAGAAATGCCAGAACCAATGCAATAGTGAGTTAGGTGAGGAATGAAAAGATTCAGAAAGGTGGGCATGGTACAGTGGGTCTACTAGGTGAAGCCTGTGCTTTTCTGCAAGAAGGCGCTCAGAACCCTCCCGCTGCTGACACAATAAGAATACACTGGCGAGAAGGGCACTGGCATCGCTGAGAAGCTCAGGAGTGGCCATCTTCTGAGAGCTGGGCCAGGATCGGCAGCATAATTTGCAGGGCGCAGAGCAAAATGAAAATGTGGAGTCTCTTGTTAATGTCAAGACTGCAACAGCAGAGTATAAAACAAAGTGTGTGGCCCTTCTAAGTGTAAGGCTCAGTGCAAGGCACAGGATGTGTCTATAAAGCCAGCCAGGAGTAGGGCTAATGGTAAACCTTATTGTTACAGAACTGGGCTCCCCCATCACAATGGGGATGACAGAATCTTGAAATAACAGGGACCAAGTGGCAACACTTAACCCTCAGAAGCAAGTGAGCATAATTATCACAAGAGGCAAAGGTGGAATAACAGCCAGAGGAGCCTGACACTTATAGAACTACGGAGACAGTCAATATGAGACAGTGTTCCTAAAAGCAAAATAGATGGGCAGCAAATGAGAGTAGTTCTTAAATAATCAGGAGGATCAGGAAACTGAGAGCAGCCACCTCTATAAAAATAGGTATCTCTTGCCCCATTTTCAGACATGAGCCTGTTCTCAGATTCAGACCCCATTGACTAAAGGAGGGACAAGTTTCCTTTGAAGAAAGATTCTGAAACACCACAGTAAGTATATTCAGCAGTAAGTTCCCAAGTCCTTCTTCAAAGGGGCCTAAGTAACCATGTGTTGAAGAAAAGTGCCTAGCCCCTTCAAGAATTGAGATAATCTAAAGTAGCATTGACACCCAGGGAGTCAAAGCACCACTACGGCCCCCTGTTGGAGCACATGGAGACCAACAATACATGGAATCCTTGCCTAGGTCCATTTCACAATTCATTCAGTGGGTCCCTGAACCCACCCAGTGTTCATTTCCATCAGACTCCAAATACATCATTGGAATAGACGTACTGAATAGCTGACAAAATCCTCACATTGGCTTTTTGAAACCTCTGAAATTGCTTCCTCTTTGACCAAGACAGTAAATCAAAACAAAAGCAGATGCGGTGGGGTGGTAAGACCACCTTCTCAGACTTAAAGAAAGCAGGGATGTGGTCTCCAAGATTTCCCAATGTAATCATCTGTCAGGTTCCTCAAATACCAAATGGATTACGGTGGTTGATAATGAACTGCCACCAACTTAACCAAATATTAGCTCAACTGCAGCTGCTGGGCTAGATATGGTATCTTGGCTATAACAGGTTCACACAGCTCCTAGCAAAGGGTATGGTACCATTAACCTGGGAGTTTTGCATTTTTCCTCTCCCTATCATAAAGAATTTCTGAAATATTTTGCGTTCAGAAAATAGTATACACCTATGGTCTTACCCGGAGGCTATATTAACTCCTTCTCCTTTGTTATAATATGGTGTAAAGGACCTGGATTATCTTTCTGCAAAACATCACATTGGTCCACCATATTAATGACATTATATTAATCAAACCAGATGAACAAGAAATGGTACATACAGTGGAGGCCTTGGTAAGACGTGTGTGGGCCAGAGTCTGGAACCTAAATCCTAGGATGCCTCAGGAGGCCACCACATCAGTGATGTTTCCAGAAGTCCGGGGTTTGCCAGAACATCTCCTCTGAAGTTAAGGGCAAATTATGTTTGACTGAACCTCCTAAAACAGAAGCATGTTGTTTTATAAGCCTTTTCAGGTTCTATAGGCAGTATACCTCCCTTTTTGGGAACTCTATGTTGACCTGATTGGCAGATGACAAGGAAGATTGGTTGTTTTGAGAGAAGCCAGGTGCAAGTCCAGTATGTGATTCACACAGCCCTGCTCTTAGGGCAGACCCTATGATCCTAGAGAGGTATGCGTGGTGGGAAAAGACACCATGTGGAGATCACGGCAGTTCCAAATAGGAGAATCACAATGTAGGCCCATATGGTTCTAGAATAAGGCCATGCAGTCTTCTGGGAAGAACTATACACCATTCAAACAGCAGCTTCTAGTCTGCCCTTGGTCCCTAGTATTGTGTGACATGGGACCACAAGTTATCGTGGAGCGGGACCATCAAGAGCTGGGTTCTGTCATGTCCACTAAGTTAAAAGGTTGGGCAGGCCCTGTTGCAGTCCATCATAAAATGAAAATCATAAATCCAGGATTATATGTAAGCAAGGCCAGTGAACATAAGCTGCCTAATCAGGGGACCTATGTAATCCGTGATGGTTTCTCCATCACCTCTCACTCAGCTCACACTTTTTGCCACATGGAAGTGTTCTTTATGACCATGTAACAGGTCTTAGATTGGTCTATTCCGTGCACAGGTATGATCTCAGTCAATCCTCCGGGCTAGATGGAAAGCTACGTGAAGTCAGAACGTTTGTCTTTCTTGTTCACTATTTCATCACCAGGGCCCAGTACAGTATTTATATGGTAGATATTCTTTCAACAAATATTTCTTGATCCCATAATGTACCAGGTCTTGTGCTATGTAATAGGGATACAGCACTAAACACGACAGAATTTATTGAATTATAGTAGATTCTATAAATGTCTGTTGAAGAATGAAAGAATAACATTTTATCATCCAGGGTCCTGCTAGAAATGAGAATTCAATTCAAATGGCTAAAAATTATTGCTCAGATATATGGTCAAAGACCAGAAATAGTGGGAACCCTTTGCACCCCTAGGCCTGAAGGCACAAGAGGTGGGGATGGTTTTAGAGAGTTAGATTTATAAATATGAAGCCAGGACCATCAACAGGGGCTGTAGTTGAGGGACCAGCCGTTGCATAAAATGTAGCCCTCCACAAGAAGAAAGCCTGGAATTGTTACCTCTCTCTCCCTTCACCCTCTGGTCTCCACCAGTGTCTCTCTTTGGCAACAACCAGAAGCCAACTAACTGGCAAGGAAACTCTGGTAATGTGGTCTGCAGGGATCTGCCTCCCAAAGAATCGATCATAGCAGAGATGAAACAATAGATGTGGGAGTGGAGGAAACAGGGCAAATGGAGAAAACAGAGGAAACACTTTGAGAGAGGTATCTTTTGTCCCATTTTAACAGATGAGAAAACTGAGGCTAGTGAAACTGCAGAGACAGTCTTCATACCCAGGGCAAGTGATTCCAAAATCATTTGTACCTTATTTTGACTCCAGGCATTCTGATTTCTGGAGAACTTGAATCCACATAGATTGCATAAATTATATTTTCTATTCCCACAAGCATCTACAAATTAGAGTCACAGTAAATATTAACTGATAAGGTGATAAGACCCTAATGACATACCTAAGAATTTGATAGTAGAAAGTTATTAAATGGCCAACTCATTTCAAAGGGGATTATGCACAATGTTTAGGGGTTGCTGACCCTTACAAAGGACAGTCTTTGCCATTCTGTCCCTATTGACAAGCTTGACATAAAATAACAATGAAAATATTATACTAATATTTATTTATTTTATATCTGCACATTTGGGCTGTGTACTCAGCCCTGCCCTTACTCTGTGCTTCTGGGCTGTGTACTCCTTGGTAGGTATATATGAAGACTTCCCAACAGACATGCATCATGGTGGTTTTAAACATGTCCAGATACTCAACTTCTATACCTTCTCTACAATAAATTTGCTGAACAATGTTCCTGCAGGCTGATAGTTTTCCTTTACCACCTCTCATCTCATAATCACTGTTCTCTCACTTTCCAAACAAAGGCATCCTGAAACCTACCATGGTACCTTGCCCCATAGTTTACTAGCCTCCCTGACACCAAAGAAAAGAATACATTACTCTTGAGGGCCAGTCCTCTAAATGCAAATTAAGAGAGGCTCGTGGAAAGGCTCCCTGCTTTAGCCAGCTAAGCAAACTATCACGTTTCCCCAAAAATAAGACTATGCCGGACCATAAGCTCTAATGCATCTTTTAGAACAAAAATTAATATAAGACCTGATCTTATTTTAAGACCGGACCATATAATATAATAGAATAGAACATAATATAATATACCAGATTTTATATGAATTTTTGCTCCAAAAGACATATTAGAGCTGATGGTCTGGCTAGGTCTTATTTTGGGGGAAACATGGTAGTTTTCTGAGTACCTAATTAGTTGATCATCCTAGAATTAGTGTTCCAAAATTGGATGTTTTTCACCAGGATGCATGTTAACAAATTTATTTGAATGAAAAAACACAGTCAGACTGTTCTGATGAAAACTAAGTCTGATTTGGCTGACTGATCTGACCATAAGAACTAGCCTTGTTAATCAGATGATGGGGCAACAAGCTGAACGAACGAAATCCACAGCTCCACAGTTTTGATGAAAATATATTAAAAACCATGCATGCAACATGCTGGAAACTACATCCTTTGTAACTATAATAACTATGACACATGGCCTTAAAAATGTACATACTTTTAAAAATTCTTATAGAAGGAGTACATGAGCAAACCAGTTGGAGGATACAAGTCTAATCTCATAGAACAAATTCTAGATCTGGAAGGAATATGGTTATTTGATACAATTTTCTTTATAGAGAAATAAACACAGATAAATTAAATGACCTACATCCAATCTGTGACAGAGCTCGGAGTAGAATCTGAGTTTCCTTGTCCCTAAGAAATGTTTCCACATCAAGTTATTTCTACATTTCTCTCCTGGAATTCTCTTTAGCCCACCCCCGCTGGGCCATCTAGGAGCCCTAATGCAGGAAACAGACATTAATTACATAAATGAGCAATTCTCTTCAGAATACAAGTGCCAGAGTGGGAAGAAACTGTTCGATTGCTTATCCTTAATGGCCTTTAGCTGTGACATCAATGGGAAGAAGGGATGAAATCCCAGGAGTCTGAAGGATTAGCATGAGTCACAAAAATATCTCGATTGGCCACCGGTTATTTCGCAGTCCCAGGCCAGCCCCTCAACTGGAAGATCAATGTCACCTGAGCCTCACACAGGGATCACATTTGTCTTCTGAAATGTGAGTTCCCTGTACTTACGTGATCCTCTTACTACGCTGCCAGACTTCAGCCTGACATCTGGTGGTTTCCCAATTTGTCTCCCTTTCAGATTTAATTAGCATAACCCTCTAGGGGAGCCCCTCACAGAGCTACCGTAGTAATCATTTCATCATGTTTTTGCCTCACAGGCAATGAAATTATATCCTTCGTTGATCCAGTCATAACTTCCCTATCTCATAGTTCATGCTCTCTGCTTTATTTTACCAGTTTGGAGTTTTTTGGGTTTCGATTTTATTTGTTTTGTTTTTGCTATTCCAGAGAATTTCCATTTCTCTGTAGAGCTTAACTGAAGATGTTTACCTGCTTTGGAATCAGAGGAATGAGGGCATATAAATTACCTCTGGAAACACTGGAAACAGGTGAGGGAAGGCATTCGAGTTTGTAAGACTCCGCTGACTTTCATCTGCAATGACTAATAGTGCTAACTAGACTAAAATTGAAAACTGTATGTTGATAGCGAAAGAATCGTCCATGTGGATTGGGCATACAATTACAGTGGAACATTTCCTAAGCAAAAGTACGCAGGCCAAGAGGGCTTACAATAAAAATCACTGAGAGAAGTTCAGTGACCATTGATTTTAAATGGATGGCATTAATTTATGAGCAATCAATACTCCTTTAATTGGAATTGTGCTGTCTCTGGGTACATACCTAGAACAGTCTAATAAGGCAAATGATAAGTCACCTTTGTTCTATAGCTTACAGCAGGAAATTAGAGATGGAATGAGATTAGGGCCTTGTATTCCACTCACCAGTATCATTTACGTAGCTATGGAATAAAATCAAAGAGGCTCTATTTACCCCAGAGATTCCAAACCTAAAGAAGTAGTTTCTCTCTCTGTATATGTAAGTACTGCCATTGCCCACCTCCACGCCACCTCCTTACTATCCACTATTTAAGAAAAAGCAAAGCCGTGTACTTTACACATGGATTTTTTTTTCCTGCCTGGGAGATTAGATCCTACAACGGAAAAATCTGTCGACCAGAGTGAGCGCTCCAGACTTCATTCAGATGCCATCACTTATCACGAGTGTGATTTCTCTGAATTTCATTGCATCATCCATAAAATAAGCATAATAATATTTATTTCCTCAAGGAAGTGCTAAGGATTAAATGGCAGAAGCCCTACACAGTGAAAGTCAGTATGCTGGTATCTGCAGATGAACTCATCTGGGTGAATATTTCATTTGCTTGCCTTAAGTTCTAACCTGCTGTTCAAACCGGAAACCTCCCCAAGATTCCAGCAGGCCAGGTAATTTCACGGACAGCACACCACGAGCACTTCCATTTCCCATTTTCTTGCCCTCTCTGCACCTTCAAAATTCCTGTCACTCCACAGCAAACAGCCCTCTGAGCTCGTCTGACCAAAGCTTGTTCAACAATGTCACGCCCTTTTCCAATTTGAGACAAACTGAAGGACAGGTAGGATGTTGCCTTCAAAACAAGGGAGGGGAGTGAGAGAAGATGCTAGAAAGCCTTGCTGTCCTGACTGGCCTGATTCTAAGTGAATCAGTCCCAAGCGGACATTTTAAACATAATCTCTCCCTTCTCAGTGTTCAATAGAGAAACGTGTGAGAGGAAAAGTCCCTTAAAAGGATAAGTTTCAGCAAAATTCTGAAAGCCTTGAAAATGAGGGAGAAAACGGCCAGAAGAAGAAAGTAGGAGCCTGTTAAGCCCCAATGCATCATCTGTTCTGACAGGCAAATGTCACAAGGAGCCAAACCTTGACAATTCTCCTCCCCTGTTTTCTGAAAACTGCTTCCCTGGCAACCCCTTACTAAGCTGAGACAGTCACACTACATTGCAGGTGCACTATCTGCTGTCATCCCCCTTTCTGGGAGGCTAATTTATTCCGATGAATGGTGCAGGTGGAGAGGGAGGGGGTGAGCAGACACATTTCCACTGTGTCCCAGGATGAGTGCCCAGGCTTTTGGGGAAGATGGCACATCTTCCCCTTACGCACAGCTCTTATAATTTATAAATTTTCCATCTCTGAAATGCTATTAAGGGACAACGAGTTAGATTATTTGTTATTGAGGTGTTTTTTTTTTCTTTGATAGTAAGTAGGATAGCAAAACAATGCCAATTCATTACAGGATGTTGAAATATTGTATAAACATCATAGAAGAACTAGCAACATAATGGCCATATCGTGCACAGGGAGTTTCACGTATTTATTTTCCAGATCAATCATTTTATTTTTCTAATATGTTCTTTTTTAAAATGTACTTGTAATTACAGTTGACATACAATATTATATTAGCTTCAGGGATATGAGAAAGTTTTGTATACTTAAATTGTGACAGTGGAAGGGAATAAAGAGAAACATTAAAAATAAATAAACAAAAACTACATTACAATTGTTCCTGAGATGACTGTATAAGATGTGAAGTACACACACACACACACACACACACACACAGTTTACCAAATATTAGACCACCATAGAAAAGGAAACCTATCCTTAAAAATCTACCATTTTAGCAGCTGGAGAGCACTGAGATATTTTAACAAATATTTACTTAATATGGGTATCCATGATCAAAAAAGGTTAAAGGGACAGGAAGTTTGCTTTTAGGCATGGCTAAAATACTACAGGCAGATGCTAATTCCAGTTTCCTGTACACTTGCAGCAATAACAGAAGATATACCTCTCACCGACCTATTCGTTTCTATTTTAAGCTCTAAACCACTTCCACTGTCTTGACCCAGAGATGATTTGGAAGTTGAACTAGAATATCCCACAGAAATGTCTCTGTCCTTGAACTTCTTGAACAGCTTGCTACTGTCTCAAATGGTAACTCCTTTCTTAAAAGGACAAATGCTTGACTGAGGTGTTTTCCTGATAAATAAAAATAAGTTACATCTGTCAAGCCAAATCCCAATTCTTTTCCCTATATGGCTCACTTAGTCAAAAAACATTTATTTACTATTCCAATCCAAAATGGTGAAGTAGAAAGTTCCTGAATTTCCCTCCTCCCAGCGACACACCAAGTGTACAGCTACACATGGAGCAATTCCCTCCAAGAGAAATTCAGAAACTCACTGAGTGACTTCTACACATCAGAACACTGAGAAAACAACCACATTGAAACAGGTGAGAAAGGCTGACATACATCCTCACCATATACCCCACCCTCAGCACAGGACATACAGTTGGGAGGGAACCCCAAAAGTCCAGCTTCTCCCTGAGGAGAAAGGGGTTTAAACCCCCTATCAAGCTCCCTAACTTTTACGGCTTCCACTGGAGTGATGGCCCCCAAATCACTTAGCTCTGATAGCCAGTGGGGCTTTCACTCACAAGTCACAGGATTCTAGCAAACACAGACGTGGCTGTTCACGTGGGCACATGAAAACTCACCACAGCTATCTCTTCAGGGCCCAGGGCAGAGGGAGAAGGCAAAAATGCCCATCTCCCATCTCTCCTTGAAGCATCCTTACGCTGCTGCCTGAGAGTCCAGGTTCTAACGAGCAGGTATCTAGGTGATGGCTATGATCCTCCCAGGAGCCTGAGTGAGCTGGCGCGCACTTCCCCTCTGCCTCCCTCCAACAATAAAACCAAGTCTCCAGGATCTCCCTGGAAGGAGCTTGTCCACATATCTAGTGCTCCAAGTTTTACAGCAGCCACCTGAGGGACTGGCCTCAAAAGGACCTAGCTCTGATGACAGCCAACAGGGCTTGCACTCACAAGTCCCACAGGACTGTAGCAAACAAAGAAGCAGTTTTTACACAGTTTAAGCAGGAGCACACACACCCCCACCCCTGCAGCGATACACCCAGGCTCAGTGCAGAGAAGGCAGGCAGAAGTGCTCATCTTCTTCCTGGAAAGAGACTGACTGTATAGTGTGCTTTCCTGCTGCTGCCTGAGGGTCCAGCTTCGAACCAGCTTGTACCATCAGAGAAATGCAAATGAAAACCACAATAAGGTATCACCTCACACCTGTTAGGATTTCTATCATCAAAAAGAAAAGCGTTACCAACTGTTGGAAAGGATGTGAAGAAAAGGGAACCCTGTGTACTGTTGGTGTTAATGTAAATTGGTGCAGCCACTATGGAAAACAGTATAGAGGTTCCTCAAAAAATTAAACAGAGAGCTACGATATGATCCAACAATTCCCTATCCAGGTATACATCCAAAGGAAATAAAATCACCATCTCAAAGAGATATCTGCACTCCCATGTTCATTGCAGCGTTATTCACAATAGCCATGGTATAGAAACAACCTATTGTTTCCTTCCATGGATGACTGATAAAGAAAATGTGATATATAGATCTCTCTCTCTCTCTCTCTCTCTCTCTCTCTCTCTCTCTCTCCACACACACACACACACACACACACACAGAGGAATCTTTTTTTGAGCAGCAGTGTAATCAAATGCCTTGGGATGACTGATTTGGCAGCCATAGCTCACACCAATTTGTGTCAGGAGGAAAGAAGCAACAGAAATTGTTTAAGTAAGCAGTGATAAAGGGCCAAAATAAGGGCGTGAGAATGGAACTGGAAAGAAGGAAGGAGACGTGAGAGCTAGGAAAACAGAATGGGCAGGAGTTGGCACTAATTAGAGCAAGAGAGAAGTTAACAGGGGGTGGTGAGTTTTAGAGTCCATGTGATGAGAAACACTGTCGTGTCTTAGATAGAAGACTGAGAAATGCCCCTGAGTCATGATTCCACCAGGAAGACACTGGCATGAATAAGTGGTAACCACTGCCAGCGATAACCACTGCCAGGCTACGGTGACGATTGCCTCTGGGGAGAGTGTTATGAGGCCCCTGAGAGCAGAAACAGCAATTCTTCACACATAAATACGCACACACATACACACAGAGCCATGGTCGGGTGGAGATAGGTATTGACATGACAGAGTCACAGTTTGCTTTCGGGAAGAAACAGTGAAGTTTTCCTGCTGGGGGCTAATCAAAAGGTGTCAAGGGGATCACAGAGAAAAGACTGAAAACTGGTGCTCTCCACTGCCTGGTGGGCATGTATATTGATCCAACCCTTTGGAAAGCATTTTAGTAAAATATCCGTTAAAAATTTCATAAAATGAGGACAAAGTATTTCACTTCTACAATAATAGCCTAAATAAATAATCCCAATATGGCAAAGCTTCTTATAGGTATTCATTACAGCATTATTAAAATGAGTCAAGTAAGTATTCTATATCTGGTTGGGATCATGATTACTTGCATGTAAACATTTATCAAAACTCATGAAATTATTCACTTAGGATCTATACATTTCACTATAAATTTTATCTCAAAAGATTAAACTGTATATATATATACGTATATATATACGCACATATATATGCGTATATATATACATATATACAAATACACACACAGAGAGGGCACCAAAAAAAATGTATATACATTTTAAGAAAGGTAAAAACCATATTAATTGTAATACTCAATATATACTGATAACAAAAGATGAATACAAGTCACGTTTGATTTCTGCAATTACAAGAGGTGCTCAAAGTAGTTATTATCAGTGTCCAGACACTTCCGATTATGATGAACTACTGCTTGAGCACAGATAACATCTCTTAAAATGTGTATACATTTTTGGGGCACCCTCGGTATATATAATTTCCTTCTTAAAAATAAAACAGCCAAATATTAAATTAACCCAAATGGCCCAACACATATTATCCCTGGAGGATCCCTTTGATTTTATCTTATGACATTATTATAACCATGAATGTTTCTAATAATATAGAAAACATGCATTAAGATGTAAATTAAAAAATAAATACAAAATGCTATAGAGAATATAATCACAAGAATGTTAAAATATGCATAAGGACATGACTGAAAGTTAATGCATCTTCTTCTTTTTACTTTTTGGTATTTTCTATGTTATTCGATGAGCCTTATTACAATAAGAAAAAAAACTTTTTCTTTTTTTTTAAATAGTGAACAAGGTGCTGTTCCTAGTCACTCCCTGTCCTCTCATGACTCAGCTCTTGACCAAAAAGCAGACCTGGATGGTACCATCCCTAATTAAGAATTAATCAAAAAGAATCTAAGATGAAGTCTGTGCATAAATACAATCCAATCCTCACCCCTACCCTCTGCCAAAAGGAAACAAGTTCGTGAATTCATAATAACATTGGAAACAAGGTTTACCAGCAGAACAATGTGGGGTTTCAAGAAGTGATATAGTAATAGCAAATTAATTGGTACCATACTCCAAAAGGATAAAGAACCCCTCTCAGTAGACGAATATCCCCAAATAGTGCTCTTTCACAGCAGAAGTGCAGAATGCCACAATCGGAGGCAAGGGAAACAGGAAAGAGAGTGTAGAGTGTTGTAGGTAACCGAAGAGTGGCACAGACAAGAGAGCTATCCCCTATTTCCCCTACTGTATTTGTCCCCAGATTAGGCTTATGACTACCCCTCCTAAGAACTCAGACATGCAAGACACCTGGGTGGCTTTTGAGTAAAAGAAAGAGAGAGTTTCCACCTTCCAGGAGGTACCAGGAGTCTCATTCTCAGAATAATAGCCTCCTTCACACCCTCCTAGCCACACTTTGGTCCTTTTCTCCTGCACACTCACCAGAGGTGATTAGAGCTTGCATCAACTGCCAGATAACATGGGATCCTCATTGGGCTGAGAAAATACACACAGCAATGAACTGTTTAATCTAGAACCTCAACCACAAATAACAGCAAATAAGAAACACTAAGTTTTTAAGGAATTGAACGCCACAAAAGACACACTCTGAACTCAATAATATCATTACTGGAAAAAGCTTTTTACTGAAAAAAAAAAAACCTCTAAAATATCAGCAGAAAAAATTAGGTGTAAATACTAGAAAGAAAAAGATGAAACTATTATTACTAACAAACAATGTGAGTGTCCATCTAGAACACCCAAGAGATTCTACTACTAAACTTTTAGAACAGAGAATTTAGTTAGGTGGATACAGGATCAACAGATGAGAATTCATAGTAGCTTTTTTACACCTGAAATAACCAATTAAAATGCCTTTAAAGATCACATAATAACAAAGTGATAACAGATTCCTAATTAAATCCAACAAGAGATATACAATATATTTATCAAGAATGGTATAAAATTTTATTGAAGAAAGTGAAAAGCTCTAAATTAATAGCAGGGCAAACCAAGTTTCAGGATGGGAAGACTCAATATTAAAAGATACCAGATCTCTCCATATTTATATATAAATTTGACACAACTCCCAATCAAAATTCTAAAAGGATGTCTTATCAAATGAAATGAAACAGCCAGTATAATTTTGAAAGGGAGAATAATGAGGAGGGACTTGCTGGACTACTCTAAATGTGAAGAACTGGGTGGCATTGGTCCAAGAAGAGACACATAGATCAATATGAAAAGATAAAACATGTGATATTTCAAATCAGGAGAGAATAGACCACCAATTCAATAAATGATGTTGAAATAACAGGTTAACTATTTACAAACAGATTAAACACTAAGCTCAATAAAACATTAAACATGATATAAGTGTTAGGAAAACTATAGACCTTTATGTCTTCATCTTAAAGTGGAGAATATAATACTCTCATAGGCAAAGAAACAAAAAATACAAAGTTCAAAGATTTGGCTATGTAAAAATTCAAATATTTTTACTAATGTAAAGATTATTAATAAAATGCAAAGATGAGCTGCTGACTGGAGAAATGTTTCTAATAACTTTAACAGGTAAGTTTAACAACCAATATAAATGGCCCCTAGAAATCAATACGGACCGTCAGAAATCCTACTAGCAATAGACAAAGGAAGTCACAGAAGAGATATGTGTCTATTGAGTATTTTTAAAATATGCTGAAATTCCATTTGGAATGTGTAAATTATTTTAATAATGAGCTAAAATATTTAATTTATAGGCAAAAACAAAAAAGCAGGTAATATTCTATTTTGACAAGAGTGTGTTTAGGGAACCAGACTCTTATTAGTGAGACACTAAACTAGAATAGACTTTTTGAAGTATAAGTTTTCAGGACTTATCAAAATTTTACTTGTGCATTTTCTGATACCTACAAAGTCCACTCCTAGGATTATATGTGATCAACAGCACTCACAGTATCCACATAGGAGACTCTTCATTGTAGCATTTTAGGGTACATGTATGGCCAATTACAGTAGATGGTTAAATAAACAATAGAACAGCCATAGTGTACAATACTATGAAAGTGTTTGTAATAAAAAAATAGATACTGACATTAAAAGATTACCAAGATATATTAGGAAAACAAAATTCATATGTGCAAGCAACAGAAGAAAATGTGAATAAAGATTTAGACATATCAAAGCATTAAACAGTACTTTTTAGGGAAGGGTTGAAGGATTAGGAGGAAATAAAGACTAAATTTTACTTTTACTATCTGTATTTTCTTATTGTTTGATTGTGTTTTATTGTTTGTTTGTTTTTTTACTGAGCATATGTGGAGAACAGCAGAAATGATATATACTCCAAAAAGCTTTTACGGTAATGACAAGTGTTTACTTAACCAGGGTAAAAGAAATATGTCATTTAGTCATTTAAAGCAAAGTTGTATTTGATGGTGGTGTGGTGATGGTTCACCAGAGCCTTCTTTGTGTGAGTGAAAAGGTGGGATAGGGATTCTGACACTTAGACTAGCCTTGTCCCTCTCTTCACATTCAGGCTCTTTTTCCTGCCAGCCAAGAAGTCACATCCTAGAGCCAATCCCTACCTTACACAATGATGCACTGCCCTGTGTCTCTCCCGCCATCTAGATCCAATCTTCCTATTACTGATGTTACGTTTATAGCTCTCCTCTCTAGGGATTGCTCTCAATATTGCATAAAGACTTTCCAAGCAGCATAACTGGTCATGGTATACTATACAATTTAACAAATGTACACTTGTAATTCTTTTGAACAAAGGGGTGCAAAGCTTACAAAGAATACGCATCAGAAGAATTACCACAGGAAACAAAACAAAGTGGGGAAGAAAAAGACACAAATAAATCTCTACACGCTTAAAGAAATTAACAAGGGTGAAGAACTCTGAAAACGAAAACTTTGTGAGCAAGGATCTGAAATTAAAGAAGAAATAATGAAGGTGTTAAATGTGAGTTGGCAAAGTTCAAAAGATATCAAAGTTAATAATACAAATACCACAGAAATAAAATGACACAACCACAGAAACAATACGATACCATTTTTGAAAAGGATTGGGAACATGGGAGAAAGGATTATAAAAATTCAAATATTTAAATGGAAAAGGACAAAGAAACAAAGGTAATTAGACAGCAATGGAGAGAGACCAGATAAAGCCAACATAAGTTTGATCAACAAAGGGATTCAAATAGATCCAAAAATAATATTCAAAAATTAAATAGATCACATTTCTGAAATAGAGAACTGAATCTGAGGATGAAAGAGCATATCATGTTCCAGGGAAAAGCAATTCATTCCAGTAATCAACATGATACATTCTGGGGCAGCTGGATGGCTCAGTTGGTTAGAACGTGAGCTCTTAACAACAAGGTTGCCAGTTCAATTCCCAAATGGGATGGTGGGCTGCGCCCCCTGCAACTAAAAATTGAAAATGGCGACTGGACTTGGAGCTGAGCTGCACCTTCAATAACTAGATTAAAGTACAACGATTTAACTTGGAGCTGATGGGCCCTGGAGAAAAACACTGTTCCCCAACATTCCCCAATAAAAATTTTTTTAAAAAAAGATATATTCTGGTGAGGCTGCTTACCTATAAGAATGAAACAGAATTATATGAGCATTCAGTCAGAAAAAGCAATTCACCTACCAAGGAAGAAAATCAGAGTGGCCTCAGATTTCTTCATAACAGCATTTAGTATTCAAAAAAAAGACGTGAGCCAAAAAGTTTTTAGAGGGCATTTCTTAGGAAATAAAAAGCTACTTGATAAAATCTTGTCAAACAAGTGCTATAACTGAAAGAACTGAGAAAGGAAAATTTTGTGGCATAAAAATATTTGTGGTTTGCACTGAATGGATTAGAATGAAAAAGGCTAAATGAACAATTATGCAAATTTCCAAACATTGAAATACATGAGTATAGCTAAGAAACAATAGCAATGGTGGAAAAAGGGGATTGGAAAACATACAAATGTGCTAATTCCTAATCTTCCATATCAAGGAGTTAAAAGATATTATTGATTCATAATGCTCCAAGTTTCATTCTGATATCATTGCCCTTCTATCTGAAAAGGTTCTTTCAGCAATCCTTTAGCAGTAATGTAACATTGGTTTAACATTTTAAAAAATGTGTCTTCATATATTTATAGACTAAAAGTGAACAATCATATGATCATCTCAATAAATGCAGGAAAAATATTTTACAAACTTCAACACTCATTTGTGGTAGAAACACCTGGTAGCAAATTAAAAATAAAACAGAACTTTCTCAATCCAATAAAAAGGCATCTATTAAAAAAACCTAAAGACAGAAAACTACTAAATATTGCTGAGAGGAATTAAAGAAGACTAGATAAATGGAGAGATACACAGTGTTATGAATTAAAAAATTCAAAATTGTCAATATCAATTCTCCTCAAACTGACCTACAGGTTTGACACAATTCCAAAATCACAACATTGATTTGTAAAAATTAGAAGCAGATTCTAAAATTTGTATAGAAATGCAAAACACCTAGAATAGCCAAAATAAAAGAAAAGGTTGGAAGCCTTTTGGAAAAGAAAAATAAATTTGGAAGTTAAACTCCTGCTTACTATAAAGCTTACACTTAAACTTGATATAAAGCTACAGTAATCAAGTTAATCTGGTGTTGACATGTAAATCAATGGAACAGAATAGTGAGTCCAGAAATATATATACAAATACATATATCATTGATTACCAACAAAGGTACCAATGTATTTCAATGTGGAAAGGACATTGCTTTCAACAAAAGATGATGAAAAGTAGTATATTCACACAGAAAAACAAAAGAGTGGAACTTCAACTTTCAGCTCCACACCACATCCAAAATTTAACTCAAAAAGGATTATAAATCTTTGTGAGTAAGAGTCAAAACTTCTTGGAGAAAACATAGGAGAATTTTTTGTTACCTTTGGTTACAGTAGATTTCTATAAAAACACAAACCATAAAAGCAAAAAAATGATAATAAACTGACCTTCAAAAGATACCGTTAACAAAGAGACCCAAGATGGTGGAGTAGATAAACACTGTGCCTGCTTCCTCCCCTGAACATATTAAAATTACAACTAAATTATAGAACAATCAACCTGGAGAACCATCTGAAGTCTGGCTGAATAGAAGTTTTATAACTAAGGATATAAAGAAGAAGCCACGTAAAGACTGGTACAAGGGGCAGAGATGAGAAATGGGCTAGCCCCAAACCTCCTGCCCTATATTGGCCTCCCCAGCCCACAACATCTGGCTGTGAAAAACAATGGGGATTCTGACCATTCTGCTGGAACAGAAGGCAGCGGGAAACCCAGATGTCCTCTTAAACGGCCTGCACACAGACTCTCTCACCCCAGGGCACTCACCCTGGGCTCTGGCGGAGGGATGGTGACTCGGGAAGTGTTGGAGGCATAGGAGGGGCAGACTGAGGTGTGTGGCTTCAGGGGAGGGCTGGAGGATAGTCTGTGTAGGGTCCTCCTTCCGGCAAGCAGACACCATATTTCCTGTGTTGAGCCCACCCCCACACAGCCAAATCAGAATCTGATTGGTCTGGTGAACTCCACAGCTATGTTCTGCTAACTCACTGGGAACCCATCCCACCCAATGCCAAAGGCACTTTCTCATAAGCAGCAAGCCCCGCCCACATTGCACTCTTACTTGGAAAACTATCAGACTCCATGGGCCCCAGGTGAGTGGCGACTGGCCTCCATGTGTTCTGAGACTTCTGTTGAGTAACTCCAGGCTCAGCACTGGCGCTAAACTGAGTCTACATTAACTTGGTGACCACAACTCTTCCAATCTAGTGACTCCCTGAGACCCTGACACACCAATTCGCCTACCGTAAGAGGCTTTATCAGTGGCTGAACCTTAAGGAAGCTGGCAGGCGGCAGCAGGCCTGGGGTGTCCTGGATTTTTGCAGAGCTACTCCAGACCCGGTACTGGTGGTACCAACACCTACGTGAAGGAAGTTTTAAATCACTCCTGAGGAATAAAGAAAAAAATAATACAGTAGTACCTCGGTTTTTGAATGTCTCCGTTGACGAACATTTTGGTTTACGAACGCCGTAAATTTTATGCATCTATGGTATCATTAGATAGTAAAATTCATGCAAAATTTGCAGCTTTAGGGGTTGATTTTAAAGATCTAGAATGGATTAATCCATTTTACATTACTTTCTATGGGGATATCGTGCCTCGGTTTTCAAACATTTCAGAACTCGAACGGTCTTCCGGAACAGATTATGTTCAAAAACCGAGGTACCACTGTAATTATAAAGGTGTATTCTGTTCTTGGTTAGGAAAATTTTATATTGAAAGTGTTTCTTCCCTAAATTGAACTATAAATTAATTACAATTCAATCAATGGATTATACTCTAGAAATACATACATGTGATTAATACATGTATGTGATTAATGAATTCAAATCATTGGAAGAAATTATGTATTTAATAAATGATATTTATTTAATAAATGTATTTAATAAATAATATTGGAATAACTTTTAAGCTTTTGGAAAACATATTTACATGCATACTTCACTCCCTAAGTAACAATAAATTCTGTTACATCAAAGATTTATATGTTAAAAATAAAATCATGAAGTTTAGAAGAAAATATGAGCTTTTTTATTATGTTAGGTTTGGGAAGATCTATTTAAGCTTACATAAAATTCAAAAATTAGAAACATAAAAACTAATAAATCTGACTACATAAAAATTTTATCTGTTATGCAAAAATTTACTGTAACTAAATTCAAGTGATAAATGACAAACTGGGTAAAAAGAAATTGGCAACACAAATGACAGAGGGTTAGTTTCCTTAAAATTAAATTGTCTTAACAAGTTAAAAAAAAAGAAGAGACAACCAACCAATAGAAAAACATTGCAAAGAACATAAAGAGGTAAATAACTAAAGGGGGGGAAGTGCAAGTGGCCTATAAAACGAAAATATGCTTAACTTAAAATTAAAGAAATTAACATTAAATAGGAATGAGATGCCATTTTTCAGCTGGACAAGAAGCCAAAATTTTGTTACTATTTGGCCATGCCCACTGTATGCTTCCTAACCCAGTAAGAGATAGGACCCAGAGCTTTATAATTCTGAGGCAGCAGGAGCTGCCTTTTACAGAATAATTCTCCACTGAGTGCCCCATACAAATGGGATGAGATGCAGAGAATATGCAGCCCTGGGCACCTTCAACCTGAACCAGAGAGTTCCAGGTGTACCTCCAAGAGGCATAAAGGAGGCCCTGGGAAATTGTCTCTTCATATTTATCAAGCTCTACTGAAGTGGTTCTCAAACTTCGTGAGCATCAGAATTACCTGGAGGGCTTGTTCAAACACAGGTTATTGAGCCCTGCCCGCCATGAGAATTTCTGATTCAGGAGGTTTAGGTTGGGACCTGAGAACTTGCATTTCTAACAAGTCCCTAGGTGATACTCATCCTCCTGGACCAGGTGAGAACCTCTGGTCTGCAAAATACCTGTTGCCCTATGGTAAACCGAAGTAAAAGCATTAATCAGAGTCACAGTCTTCTTTGCCAATCTTCAAAGTCAAACCAGCCATCTGTGGTTGGGCTTAGCTTACCAAATGGTAAAGACATAGATAATAAAATACTTTCCCATAGTGCTAGTGAGAGAATCAACGTATGCAGCCCTTTTCATTGGTAATATTTCTCAAAATTTATATGCGTATATCCTTGACTCAGAAATTCCATTTCTAGGTATTTATCCTGTATATATGCTCCCCCCAAAACTTAACAAAGATAATTCATACAAAGATGTTTATTGTAGCATATTCATAATAGCTGAAAACTGGAAACAACTTAAATGTCAGTCGATTGGGAATTACTTAAATAAATTAGGGTATGTCTCAAGGGAATACTGTGAAACCATTAGGACGAATGAAGATTTATCATACTGAAATGAATACATGCCCACAATGTTTCCCACATGGAGTGTGATCGATTTTTTTCAAAATTAAAAAAATACATCTTATGATATATAAAATATGACATATTTATAATGTGTTATATATAAAGATATACCTGACACATATATACAGGGTATGCACACGTGTGTGTATACACAGATTTCTGAAAAACTCCTAACAGACTCAGCCTAGGAAAAGGGAGTTGGAGCCTCAAAAGCAGTGACACTGCATGGCTAGGGGGATATTTACTTTAAAATTTCCTGTTTGAATTATTTTACAACAAGCTCATATAGCTTGTAACATTTACTTAAAAAAAACATCTTTTCAAAGTCAAAGCAAAAGCAACCAGCTTAACACCGACAATGTCATGAAGTTCATTTTTGTCTATTGATTATAGATGGTTTTCCAGGGCCTCTAATTGGGGACAATTATTTTGCCTAGTTTTGAATCACTGTGCATAAGTAATAAAACAATGCTTCATGAAAAATAGAAAAATAAGATAGAAAAGAAATAAGGTACCCACTACAATTGGAGAGGGACCCTGTAGACCTGAGCTCCTGTCCCTGTCCTTTGTTCCCATTTTAATTCTCTCTCCGAAGTCTTGAAGTAAATTTAGCATCATTATATAATCAGAAATGTAAATGTTTATCTTAAGTATCTGCAGTTTCTCTGTTGACTCAATAGTTGCTTCAATAACCATGATGAGTTGAACTGCCTACTTCACGATGCCCCCATTTCTATGAGTTCTGGGAAAGAGACACTCCAGCAATGACAGTAGATGATGCCAGCACATAATGCCAGTATATGATGACAATATATAAGCTAGGATATGCTAAAATAGCATATTTTTATATGCTACACTCCTTCATTTCAAGGGTGTACCTGAAATTAGCATTATTTATAAGAATAACAGGCAATTACCAAGAACTAAAGAGAAATTAATGAATTCTGTTGTGGACCTGGCATTCAGAACTTTCAATGTTCTGGCATCTAGGTCAAGCTGGTATTTCAATATGCAAACCTACCGCTCTAAGGTATAAGGCCAGCTCTCGGGAGAGAGAGCAGGGCTACAGGTACAATCCAATCCTAAACTTGTCGTTAGAGACATGAAAACTTAAGCCATGACATAGATATTTACATGTTGTGGATTTTTTTAATAAAATAAAAAAATCCAACACAATCAAAATAGAGCAATATCCCACATTATTTCTAAACCTGAAAAAATAAAGTAAGACTAATAATTCTGAAGAATCATACACATTCTTGTTCTCACAAAAGCATATGGAGAAGACCCTAATGCAATGGCTTACTTACTCCATAAACAGGTGCTGATATTCTCCATAAACTTAGGATCATTTGATGGAAAATTCTGTAAAACTGGATCACCGACATCAAAACAGACCCAAAAGTTTGTATATCAAACAATATAAACAAGTTTCTTACACCCCGGCACCGGTTGTCTTTTTGCCTCCATAGACCCAAAACATCAGGTGTTAATATGTCTTATGTCAAGTGCCAACCCATATAACATTTTGGTTATGTTCTTGATTGATTTTGGTCACTCACTAATAATCTTTTCCCACTCAAAACACCTTAAGTGTTTTCCTTAGTCACCTTAGGACAGGCTCGAAATCCTCTAACTTTTCTAATTTTTCCAATCTATCCAATGAGTTTATTTGATTTATAGCACCATCATTTAGGATACGTGATAGGATATTCTTACACCCTTGTAAATGTGTAAAAGGAACCAGCCAAGAATTGGGAAAGCCACAGAAAAGCAGTTGAACTACAAATGGGACTCAGAGACTCAACCGATGCAAAAAGACTTTCTAACTAATAATCCCACTTAAATCTTGTGTTCCTGGTTCTCTCTATGGAAGTCAAAGTGCTTCATAGCAATCATCAAATAAATCACCCAAACATCCTTGCACATCAGCAGGGAGAAAGTACTATAATAGTCACTTAATGGATTGGAAAAACTGCACTGCAAAAAGGTTAAGTGATTTACCCAATATTACAAAATGAGTCAGCATTAGCACAGAAAATAGTCCTCGATGACCCTGATGCAGTCGACAGTCTTAGTAAATAAGCACCTTTGTTTGTCTGTTTTAACTTTCTCCATGTAATAGAGACTAGCAACAGGTTTACTCTTCTTCCTCTTGACTGCTATTGGTTGCGGTTTTTTTTGGTTTTGTTCCTCCTTATTTTTACTCCATAATAATGGAAATACTGCTAGTAATATTTGAACAGCAGCATATCTCGCAAAGTGCTTTCACATTTACAGTCTCCTCTGATTAAGCCAACCCCATCTCTGCATTCTTCACTTCTTCAATCCCTGATTCAAGCTGACTCGAAATTATCGAAAGACACCATATGAGAAATACAGTAAGGAGAATGGGACTTCTTTCAGCCACTCATGTCATTATAGCTAGACAAAATGTCAACACCATCTTTTGTTCTAATCAGCAAACGTTCACCACTGAGTGCGAGACAATGCTAAGTACTAAGTGTACGGAGATAATTAAGAGAGTCCTTCAATGAAAGAGCTTACGGTCTAAACATGAAAATTATTTACACATCTAGTATCACAAGTGCCTCGGTTAGGGTATGAATAAAATGTTCTTGGAATATCAATGAGGGAGACATGAGTTCAGCTTAGGGAAATAAGAAAATGCTACTGTGCTGAACTGTCTTCATTTGTGCCCTCCCCCATCTTCTCGTTACCTGCTCTGCACCCCACCGAGGTAACCACTGTGGAGAGCGTCACCATGCTCCCTTCCTTGTCCTTTAGCTTTAGATAGGATCTGGCAGTGGACAGTCCCAGCAGGAGATCAGAGGGCACGCAGACAGGTTTAGGTGTTTACTTTCCCAGATCTCTTCCTGCCCACTTACAGTTTGGCAGTGACTATCTTCCTCTACCCTGTCCTAAAGTCCCAAGTCACTCTGGGTCACTGTTCCCTTACTTGCTTCCTTAGGCCCAGGGGTGGTAAGATGCTGCCTTTCCTAGTCCCAGAGAGCTTCACCATCTTTTGTACTACCTTAAACCTTGGTAAATAATTTCTCCATTGAGATTTTAAAGCAGAAGAGTAATAAGCAGACGAGTGCAGAGTGGGGAGTTATTAAGTAAGAAGACCCTGAAATCAGGGGTTCTAATTAGCCAGCTGCTGGAATCTTGAGTTCATGTTAGTACATGAATTAAGGCAATGGGAGCTCAGGCTGGAAAGGAGATAACGGACTGGAATGATATTTTTGGAAGTTGAATTGCTAGGTCAGGGGACCAACTGGACATTAGAGAAAGTGAAGGAATGAGTGAAGCTGAAGGTAACTTCCAGGCTATTTGGGAAAAAAATGCATTCCTTAAAAAATGTTTTAAACAGTGTGGTGCTACTTGTGATATATTTTTAATTAAAGATAATTTGGTAAAAATGCTGTTGTTTATTCATTTCTCTGCCCTTGCATCTGAGAGGAAATCAATGGTCACCTTCAAGAGGATTTGCATAGCAAACTGTGCAGTCTGAGAAAGTGTATCCTTCTCAGGTGCACTAGTCCAACAACTGCACATGTGTGTAAACACCGAGGATGCTCACGCAGGATGTACAGCCAGACAGAGCCATGTAGGACAACAGAGAAGAGCACAATGCCTTTGCGGTCCAATCTGTTCGCATACATTAAAGTCCATATCCTTTGACAGTCTGGACACCGAAATCATCCCCAGTCTAAATACACTGCATAGTGGATGAAAGCATGACACATGCTAACATGCCTCTGAATGACGATAAACCTGGTATTATTATGCTAAGTGAGATAAGTCAGACAGAGAAAGACAAATACCATATGACCTCACTTTTATGTGGAATCTGAAAAAAACAAACTCACAGAAATAAAGATCAGATGTGTTTGCAGGGAAGTGGGGAGGTTTGGTAAATGTGGTCAAAAATTACAAACATCCACTTATAAGATAAGTAAGGTCTAGGGATGTAATGTATAACATGATGACCATAGCTGACAATACTGTTATTGTATTTTTGAAAGTGGCTAAGAGAGCAAATCTTAAACGTTCTTAGCACAAGGAAAAAAATTGTAATTATGTGATATAATGGATGTTAATTAAGTTTATTGTGGTAATCATTTCACAATACATACATACTCACAGTTTACCAAAAAAGTGAAAAACATAAATGTAGGGTCCATGCAGAACTAGCTACATAATTTGCGGGACCCAGTACGAAATGAAAACACAATGCCTCTTGTTCACAATTGAAGAACTTCAAGGTGGCAAGAGCAGAACACTAAACCATATTCAGAGCCCTCGTACAAGGTGTGATCAAACAATATGGTGAATGTTTAAATTTAAAAAAATGTATTACAGTAAAAGACGTATTTCCATTAATCCCCCTCAAAATACTCCCTCTCACTTTGAACACACTTATCTCATCGTTCTTGACACTTTCTGAAGCAGTTCTGGAAGCCCTCTTTCATGAGTGTCTTTAGTTGCGCTCTCGTGGCTGCCTCCATGTCCTAAATAATTTTGACTTTGGGGAAGAGCCAGAAGTCGCCCGGTGCCAGATCCAATGAATAAGGTGGATGAGGACACACCATAATGTTTTTATTTGACAGAAATTGCCATATATCAGAAGCGATATGTGACACGGAGTGTTGTCATGATGGAGGATGATTTACAGCACACTTTAAAACACACCTCTCAACTGTAGCTCACACCCGACTGACTGCACCAACAAGTTGAAACTTGTCACACACTGTTACTAAGGTTTGATGCGCCACTTCCCATATTGAAGATCCCTGCCTTTCCGTTGGATGGCACTCCGCAGCAGCATTCACCATATTTGTTGATCACACCTCATACGTATAAGTGCACAATATGCAGACCTCATGACACTCAGACTCTCCTGGATCCAACCCAGGAGAGGGACGAGGAAATCCCCAGGATGATGGTGAAGGGTGATCCCAGGGCAAGAGCTGTGCGGGGAATCTAGGCAACCACCAGCCCATACTGGAGGCAGAAAATGGAGTGTTCCACAAAGGATAGCTTCAAGGAAAATAATGAAATAGAGAGAGCACCGATGCATTTTAATATATTGAGAGGACATTTCCACGTCTTGGGAAAAGTACATGAAAGAATTAATGATGGATCCAGTTAAAACAACTTTGCAGACGAATCTATTTCTAGCAAGTGTCAATATTTTAGCACAAACTTGCTGCAAGATGAAAGTCACTGTGCCCTGGAACTATGGAGACAGACAAGCAAGAAACTGACCTCCAGGTAGTTACACAGGCTCGGGAAACATAAATGTGAAGCAACACCAGTCGAACATACTTGGTAGAACCCTGGGACTTTTCTAGAAATTCGAGATGGATGGAGACCTTCTGGCTAAATATACAATACACACAAAGATGCCACAGCTCAAACAATTAGGAGCAAGCCTGGACGAACTGAATCCTCTCGGCTGGTGATGAGTGCCAGAATGGAGAAATGGTCTAGAATCCTCTCCCATCATCCCCCACTAATTTCCATTCAAAGGCAGATATGCTGGAAATATATTTTAGTAAACAGTTCTTATTTGGGATCCTATTAGGACTTGTAAACGAAGCACATTTTGTTTTGTGTATATTGATTCCAGAGTATTGATTTTAATTTATTTGCTGTAATTAAACTTGTGTAATTATCGTAAGGAAAAGTCAATGAAAACAGGTTCAGACGTTTCTGTTACACCAGTTCTCCATGTTGCTTTAGTTTATTAGAATCATCTTGTGGCTTGAAAGTAGGAATTCAGGGTCAAAGGGTATGCTCCCTAATAGTAAAAGGAGAGTTCAGAGCAGCATTGTTTTTCCCTTGAAAGTCTGTTTATTACTGTTTTTATACATGATGGGGTTTTTTTCTTAAAGTTCTAACAGTAAAGAAAATCTCAAAGGAAAAACAAAAAGTAATCCCAAATCCCACCACTTCGAGATAAGCACTATTCATTTACTTTTGCCAGTAATCCTACTGGACATCTCTCTTTGCACATAAATACAAAGAGGAAATGGTGAACAGAATTTCAGACTTCTGTAGTTATCTCCTTAAGGTAAAGTACTACTATAAGTGGGTTTGCTGGATCAAAAAGAACAAATTGCAAGATGTCTGCCCTCCAGAGTTGGTTATTTTTAATCAATTTACACTTCCACTAATAGTATAAGAATATACAAATGGCCAATAAGCAGAGGAAAAGATATTCAATTTCATTAGCCATCAATTTCATTAGCCAAAACCACAATGAGATATCACTTCATACTCACTAACTTGGCTGTAATCAAAAAGACAGATAATAATTATTACTGAAGTGGTAGGAAAATTGAAACCTTCATACACTACTGGTGGGAATTTAAACTGGTACATCTACTTTGGGAAAAAGTCTGGCAGTTCTTCAAACAGAGTTATCATACGACCCAGAAACTCCACTCCTGGGTATATACCCCAAAAAACTGAAATCAGGGACATAAACAGATATTTGTATGCCCGTGTTCATTGCAGCATTATTCACACTAGCCAAAAAGTAAAAACCACCCACGTCTCTATCAATAGAAGAATGGATAAACAAAATATGGTGTATCCATACAATGGAATATTATTCATCCATACCAAGGAATGAAGTTGTAACATGGATGAACCCTGAAAACATTTTGCTAAGTGAAATAAGCCAGACAACAAAAGGACAAATATTGCCTGAGTCCATTTATATGAAATAGAAGAGGCAATTCCAGAGACAGCAAGGAGATTAGAAGTTATCAGGGGCTGGGGAAAAGAGGAAAGGCAAGTTACTGCCTAATGGTTACAGTTTCTGTTTGGATTGATAAAATGTTTTGGAAATAGAGAGTAGTGATTGTTGCATGATATTGTGAGGGTAATTAATGCCACTGAATTGTGTATTTAAACATGGTTAACATGGCAAATTTTGTTGTATATATTCTACCACAATAATAAAAATGAAAAAAATAGTAAGTTCTAAAGTTAAAAAAAAAAATGCAGTACTGATACAGACTACAATAGGGATAAGCGTTTTGCTAAGTAAAATAAGCCAGTCACAAAAGACAACATATTGTATGATTCCAATTGATATAAAATGCCCAGAATTGGCAAATCTATATAGACAGAAAGTAGATTAGTGGAGGCCGGAGATAAGGTGGTGTGAAAAAAGGAGTGAATATTAATAGGTATACAGTTTTTATGGGGGGGAAGGTGAAAATGTTCTAAAATTAATTGTGGTGATGGCTATACTAAACACCATTGAAATATACATTATAAATAGGTGAATTGTATAGTATGTGAAGAATATCTCAAGAAAGCTGTTGTGTTTTTTTTAATTGTGGATTTCTATGATGAGTCGGACCATTTTTCATATTTATTGGCCATTTGTGTTTATCCTGCTGTTAAGTGGCTTGTTCATGTTTTTTGGCCTGGTTGTTGTTTGGTTTTGTGTTTAATAATGAAAAGTTCCTCTGAGAGTCCACATTAACACGTAGTTTGTTAAGTACATTATGTTCTTGAAGTTTTTGCAAAATACTGCTGGTGGCATACCTCAAGTCAAAAGAGAAGGCCAGTTCTGAAGATGCTGACATCTTCTAACAGGTTGTTAGAAGTCTAACAGGTTTTATTAATTTTATGTTTAACAGAGTAAATACAGCAGAACGAGAATACTCTTTGAATCTTCAGTATTATACTTGGCAGTGTACAAGTATGACCTCACGGAATCCATTATGCCCATTTACAAAGAAGAGAGGTTAAGTATCCCATGGTCACACAGCCAGCTGTTGCAACTGGGATTTGAACTCAGCTCTCTCTGCCTCCAAAGTTCTAGCCCATCTTCAGTGCCCTCTGAAGAGTATTGATCACGTACACATGACCAATAATAGGAAGCTGTGACGATGATCTCTGTACTTCTGAGTTTCAGACACCTAAGAATGGAATAACACTGAGCAGCTGCTGACATTAAGTAGTTGGAACTGTCAGAAAATACATTTCCTCTATTGCTTCCAGGAAAGCCACGCAGAGAAATTTACCAACAAATACATAAAATTTTCAAAGTCCCTCAAATGTCCCTGTGGGGAATTATGAAACTCTCTGGGTCAAAAGGATTCTCCTTAGACATCTCTGCTCAGCCAAAGTCCTGATTCAAGATGTAGCAGTAATAGGTCAGATGTCACACAGACCAGGAAATGTCAGTTACACAATGAAGGACACAGCCATCGAAAGAGCTAATAAATATCATACTTGGGAAATTAATTTGTAGATTCCATAGGATTAGATTATTAATCTACGTAATTAAGGATAGAATCATACAAAGATCAATTTTTTTTATTTGAAAGGGACCTCAGAGTTTATCTATTCAAACCTCTTACTTTACAGCTGCGGCAACTGAGACCTGAGATTTTAATTAACTATTTTATATTTAGAAAAATCTCAGTGAGGAGAAGGCAGCATGATTTCTGCTGATTCCGAACTCCTAGATATGTTGTCCTTCCTTCTTGCTCTGAAAAACCCCCAGAGTCAGTTTTCAATGGGAAAACCTTTAAAACCTGTAAATTTAATATTCTCTAGCTCTCTGTGCTGCCAAGGGAATTGTTCAACTCTAACTCCCTTCAGTTATGAAGACTGGAAGAGAATAGAATTCTCAACACTGCTCATGTTTTCAAGTCACATGTCCTCAGGTTGCTAAAAATTTCTAGTCTGTGAAACACAAAATGAAATGCCAGGATGCTATTTCTGATTGACAGTAAAAGCAAGGAAGCAGATTTACATCCATTGGCAAAAATCTTAGGCTGATAATGAGAAACTGCTAGTGACGAGATATGAATGTTAGTTATCACATTGCACCAAGGAAGATTCCACTTTTCCTGGTGATTAAGGTGAGAGTGCTTCTCTTTGGCCTCCACTTTCTAATATTCCAAAATTAGACATTTAGTTTTTTTAAAATTAATTGTAAATGTAATTGTATCATAGTATGATTCAGCAAAGAAAAGGAAAACAAATCTACAAATGGAGATCAGGAAACACTTTTAACATCTTACATTTTATCTGTTTTCCTTCACTTGGAATTTGTTCTAATGTAATTTATTTTTTTAAATACTTCCATAAATGGTTATGCTCAGAAATTCATATAAATTAATTTTTCAAGTAGACAGGATATTACGTGGGACAAACCTAGTTCAATAACTGTAAATATATTTTTTGACCCTTATGTATGGTCTAGGACAATAGAATAGTTTGCTTTAAAAGGCAGAAAGTGTTCACTTAACTTTAAAAATATATATTTCAGAGGTATTTTGGTATCAGCCAACTCTGTGCCACAGTTGCAGGCAACTCAAGATAAGCACGTTTAAAATGTAAGAAAAGTACTTAATGTCAAAGTCTGCAGCACATTTACATAGCAATGTAGAATCCTGCTTCACTGCTTGTTTAATGAGCACGTTGGTCAGACTTAACAATCAATATTTAAATTATATGTCTCTGACATATTTATGTAATACTTAATATTGTTAAGTAATATATACTTACATTGAATATGTATTATGTGAGACTATAATGCAATTGGAATGAATTGGAGAGTTCAAAATATAATTGTGTATAGACATACAGATACATATACTGAAATAATTGTTTATTACATGCACAAATACATGTCAATTTTGTGTATATATATATATGTATATATATATATATATACATATACACACACACACACAAAAAAAAAAAACGCTGACACCTTCTTTTTCCCATTTACCTGATTGATCATTTGTTTCCCCAATTATGTAGATACTAATAGTATACTTACATAGCCAAAAAACAACTTATCGTATTCCTTTTATTTTACCTCCTCTTTATTGTCCCTCATTTTCTACTTCTAGACTTCAGTGCTTTTGTTAGTTTTTTTCCCAAGTTGAATTTGTTTTACCCTTTAAGTTCATGACATTGTTTGCTGACATAGTGAAATGTGATTTACAGCACAATAACCAGCCAACTGGAGAACATATTATCTGGAAACCGGGAACGCAAGCAGTAAAAAATGTCAGGATCCACTAAAAATAGGCATTTCCATACTTTCAGTTTAGTCATCCTTGTTTGGCATAAAAATCTCTTACTTCAGCTTATTGTGGGGTTTTTTTTTGTTTTTTTTTTAAGCATAGTGGAAAGAACAATTCAATGTGAAAGTTATTTTTTTAAAACTGATTTTCTTAGTCCATCAAATTTCAGTATATGTACATGGTTAATAACCACTTGAAATTGGTATGCCAGGAGAAACGACTCTTACCTGATTGTCTGCCAAGGACTGTAAAGCAACTCTGTGTCACTGACAATTCATTGGTCTACTGATATCATAACTCACATTGATATTTTCTGGTTCTCATTTTTCATTCACACAGATGCTCACTTCCTTTGATTTTTTTACGTCCACCATACATGCACACATGTACGTATATGCATGTGTACTTTAAGAGATTGAATATACTCTCCTCCAAGTGGAACTTTTTCACTAGACTGAAACATTTTATTTTCATATTGATCTATGGTGTCTTTTAAAGCTACTCCAAAGCCTCTTTATCTGACATATTGGTGATCAAATCACTTCATCTCAAAATGACAGAATTTTTACAAAATCACAGCTAATGAGTTAGTTTCCAGCATGGTCTCATGAGGCTCAGTTTCCAGAACCAAATCATATCTGTCAGTTCTTTTCACAGTAGAATACGTCTTCACTGTTGGTACAGAGTATCATGCAGTGGCCAGCACTGTGCAAGGGAAACAGCACATATCGGGACATCTCCACCATTTCCTCCCAGATGACTGCAAAATGTGAACTAAGGATGTTCCCACCTGCCAATTCTGCCAAATTTCGTCCTCTCATGCTGCACACCAATTAGTTTTACATTCTCTTGAGGAAGTCGAGACTGTGAAAATCTGTCTTTTGGCAGCAATGTGAGTGTCCTCTACTACCTCAGAGGAGGATAGCATTATTCGTCTTCACTAGTGAATGGAGAAAAGTTTGAGATGTGATGGGAAATCGTTCCTGTAGGGAGGAGAGTTTCCTGGGATGTGTCAATTCATTGTTAGCTCAGTCAACAGACAGCTCATCTCCAGGTGTGTCCAAATCCTCAGTCCTCTCAGTGTCACTTCCTGAGACATTAAATGGCCAAGCAAAGGGTGGAAACTTGCTCAATGTACAACCCAAGACTGGCTAGATGATATGCCATGAAGAAATTAGTGATTGTACAAAAATCAGCCCATTTCAGCTACAGTCCTGCCATATCAGCCACAGCTTCCAATTCTGATTGAAAATTTTACATTTGGATCGTATTCCAGAAAATGTCTAAGACATAGCACACCGATTGCATTTGCCTTTGAAAACTATTAGTCTAATATCTTTAAAAACTATACAGCTTACAATGGTAAGCTATTGAACTTGCCTGCATCTACCTCACATATCTTAAATAACTCAATAGAGCCATCTGAGTTACTAAATAGTAATCGAGGAACTGCTTGCAAAATCATTTTCTCCATCAAAGATCGTCTCACTAACCTCCTCAAGCTAATCAGTTCCTCGCTGGGGTTTTCAGTCAGGACTGCTGCAATCCTGCCACCTTTTCCCTGACAGTCACATGAACATTTTTTTATTTTTCTAGTTGTTGCTTCATATTAAGGGTCATATTCTCGAAAACTTCAAAAGATGTTATTGCTGTCAAGTTAATGCTCAGTATTAGTGTAAGTGATGCTGTGATGTCATGATTTATAATGAGGAAGATATGTATTTTGTTTTCATCTGGTTTCTGGCACAGAGCTAAAACTCTTGGAATTTCTTAAAGGTAGCTTTTGTTATGTGAATGGAGTAACTTTTGGAAAGCACCTGAAGATGGGAGTTTGTTGCCAGGGGAACCAACCGGGATGTCATTGGAACTTTCAGTCTCACACCTCCCCATGCCCCATCTCCTGATCTCCAGGGAAAGGAGAGGAGCTGGAGATTGAATTCAATCACCAGTGGTCAATGATTTCATCAATCATGCTTAGGTAATGAAGCACCCATAAAACCCCAAAAGGACAGGGCTGGGAGACCTTCCAGGTTGAACACATGGAGAGTTGTGGGGAGTGTCATACTCGGACACGGCATGGAAGCTTCTTGCCCCTTCCCCATGCCTTGTTCTATGCATCTCTTCCATCTGGCTGTTGCTGAGTTATATCCTTTTAAAATAAACCTGTAATCCAGCAAGTAAAATGTTTCTCTCAGTTCTGTGAGCCGCTCTCGAAAATTAATCAAACCCAAGGAGAGGGTCGTTGGAACCTGCAACTATACGATCCGTCAGCAGCACAGGTGACACACTGGACTTGCAATTGGCATCTGAGTGGCGGTTGGGGTGTGGCAGTCCTGTAGAACCGAGCCCTTAACCTGTGGACTCTCACACTATCTTTAGGTAGATAGTGTCAGAATTGAATTGAATTGTAGAACTCCGGCTGGTATCAAAGACTTGCTCGGTGGTGTGGGGAACCCCCACACGCACACACATAACCCTTGAAATAGGGTGCAGAATTGGAGATGCACTTCAAGGGGACAAGACCCTGAGACCTTAAAGTTGTGAGCCTTTCTGTGTGGGGATGTGAGTAGTGGAGGATGGATATAAGGTGGTGGGAGGGCCTGGGGAAAAACAAAGCATGGGTGGGCATGAAAACAATCTGTGATGAAGGGTGATGTTTCTTCCCACTCATATTTTAAAATAAAATAAAATCCCCAAAGTCCAAGACATACACAGTAGAAGCCCACTGATTCCACACTTGGATGTCATAGCAACATCAAATTTCTTTCAAGTTCTCTCAGTGTTTACTC
Source organism: Rhinolophus ferrumequinum (assembly GCF_004115265.2). Classification (NCBI taxonomy): domain Eukaryota; kingdom Metazoa; phylum Chordata; class Mammalia; order Chiroptera; family Rhinolophidae; genus Rhinolophus; species Rhinolophus ferrumequinum. The sequence continues at coordinate 93,665,345 of NC_046285.1, read as the reverse complement.
TCAGTTACTCCACCTAGGACCTAAGAAGCAGTTCACAGGCTGACTGCCTCACCTCACCAGTGACACCGGCAGCCATTTCCTGTTCACTTGATGGTATAATAGATCTGGCAGAACTTGGGAATCTGAGCTTTCGGTCTTTTGGATGGCTATGGCCCCCAGATAGCAACTTCTTTGCTCAGGTTGCTGGTCATCAGCTTTGCAGCTGCTCCGGCCCCCTGGAGATGTGGATTCTCAGATGAGAAAAGCCTTTCCCAATCTTTGCCATCCTCTCTTGCACTCATCTAGAGATCTCTATGGTCCTGGAGCCTGGCGTGTTCTCACCTCCTGGCTAGTGCACTTTCCTAAATTATGTGCTTTGTCTGTTAACAGCTGATTTAACTGCTTGGAAAAGCTCGACTTCTTTCTCTGTTTTTGGACATGCTGAAATGCCCATTTTATGTGGAATAAGGTCATGGATTCCATGACCTTAATTCTTCCCTCTTCCTGTATGCTTTAGATGTATCCAAGAGCTTGTTCCCAGGCCCACTTTGATCCTTCTACTCACTAGGAGTTTTCAGTCTGAGAAATGCAACCTATTGTGGACCCTGAGAAAAAAGATTCATTTGAGGTGAACCCTAAGAAGGAACTTATCTGCTGAAATGGACTCTCCATGGTCAACTGACGGCCCAGATTTAATAAAAATAAGAGTCTAGTGTCCATTTACTGACAGGGCCTTCTGAAGTACTATACCAGGAAGACCTCAGACTGAACTCTTGGTTTCCCACACTATGTCCCATTTGTTTACACCCTCTGAGCCAACTGGTGCAAGGAAACCCTGATTTAGTCTTTCGACTAATGGCATGAGACCTGCCCTATCCAATCAGAACTTCTCCGTAACAACAAATCAGAAAGTGTAATACTGACCAATCAGGTGAGTGATTAGAAAAAATCAGAACCCTGTGAATTTAGATACCTATTTACATAAAACAGACCTAATTGGGAATCTGGGCAGGAACTTTCTGTTTAAAAGAAGGCCTACGCTTTGTCTCGGTGGAGCACACTTCCGGTTTCTAGTAGAGACTGTGTTTCCCTGGTTTGCAAACTGTTTCACATGAATAAAGGCTCTCCATTTTCTATACTCTTTTGCGGAATTTTGATTTACATTATCCACAGCTCACCTGAAGAGCTTAGGAGATTTACATACCCCAGAAACATCAATGCTGTCCTTCACCAGTCCAAATCAAATTTCATTCCAAACTGCATAATACTAGCTAGCTCTTGCCACCCTCATCAACCTTGGTACAAAAATTTGTCACCAAAAACCCTCCCCACGCATTCAGGAATGCTGCCATATGCAAAGACAGGAGAGCTGTTCTCTCTCATCCCTTCAGGAAGGAAGATGGAAGATATATGGACTGTCCATGGAATTTTTCCTGACTCTTGGTGACTGGCTAGACAGAAACTGGGAGATTTATTTTCTGACAAACCTCATATGGGCAAACTCAGTCATCTGCAGCCCAGCTAATTAGAAAGGTCAGCGGTGCCTTTTGAGCAAAGCAGAGAACTAGACCTTAGCCAAACTGCAAATGTGCACATTACTGATGAGGTGCCTCACCAAAGTGGTGGGAGGACTAAGAATAATGCTCATGCCTAGTGGAGAACTTTTGTGAGAAATGTTTTAGGACAAAGGAGTCCTGCTGGAGAGGTCACTGTCAGCAGCTTCTGTGCAAAATTAATAACATAATGTGGATGGTATCATGTTTCACTCTTCTATGGGAGGGAATGGCTGCATAATGAATAAAGGACAATTACAAGAATAAGAAAGAAAATGTGAAGTATGAAATATTCCCAGCTTATATAACAGACCATAGCTGAGCATACAGAAGCTACAAAATATCACCTAATTCCTTCCAGTAATGCAATGAAAGGCACCATATTTCTTAAGCATTTGGTATGTTCCAAACACTGTATTAAGCTGAATTTCTGTTTTATAGATGTAATGTACTATTGCTCTCTTTTTATAATGGAGAAAGCAGAGAGTTAGAGAAATGAAATAATATGTCCAAGGTCATACAAGCAGCTTTTCCAAACCAGGGAAAGTTGGGACCAATGTGTATCTAAATTCAAAGTCCATCGTCCATGTACAAATTACCACAGCAAGGCAGATGTCAGATATATCAGATCACTACACACCATTGCTAGCTCAATTCTACAACTCTACCAAAATTAAGTAACAGTGTGAATTCATATAATATCAGCTTATAATTAAAGCACTAGGATAGTGCCCAGCCTGTGTCTGTTAAATAATACAACATAGAAATAATATACGAAACTTGAACTTACAGTACACACCGTGCTTCCCTGAAAATAAGACCTACCCCCAAAATAAGCCCCAGTTAAGATCGTCAACCAAACGCATGCATTTAGTACGTTATGACGATGTTCCAGAAGAAGATGACATGACTGTATTTGAATAAATGTAGATTGTTGTACTTGAAAAAAAATGAGACATTCCCTGAAAATAAGCCCTAATGGAGCAAAAATTAATATAAGACCCAGTCTTATTTTCGGGGAAACACGGTAAGTACACAGACAGAGAGCCATTCATCCTATTATCCAAAGAGGTGTTATCCAAACAGCTCTACGAAATTTTATTCTAACTGATTACATTCCAATGCAAGAACTACAAATATACTCTGAGCCTCAGCACATTTATTTATGAGAGAACTTGATAAAAAAATGAAATTTCTCTAGAACATATCAGGGTTTGAGAACAACAGGAAATTATGCCACCATGGAGGTCGGAATATTTTATGAAGGCCTTTGTTACTGATGTGACTAGTTTATCTGTAACAGGAAGCTTTACCAAAAATATCCCAGGCCATTTGAGCTGCAGGCTCAAAGTTCTACCTTCCTTCCCAAGTGGTGAGTTCGACATATCCCCAGGGACAAATACCTGCCCTAGGTGTGACTAAGAACCTACTAAGAATCCATGTTGGTGAACGTACAGATAATCTTAGACCTTACCTCATAGAACTTCTGCTCTAGCAGGCTTCAGATGAGGCTCAGGGATATGCATTTTTACATATATCAGTTTCTGACACAGGCGGTCTAATGCCTATTGATTGAAAACAGAGGATCCTTGCAGAGGATCCTTCACTCCAGGTTGGAATGAGTCCCTCAGGTTCATGCTTGTATCCACAGTAGAACTATCACAAGGCTTTGCAGCTGGGTGTAAGGTGTTGTAGGTTTTCCCAGATTCTCTACTTGCTGGAGTATTGCCTACACTGAATTACGTCTACGTATGACAATCCCTAAGTCACACCTTCATGAGACTGTCCTTTACAAGCAAGATTGTTGAAGTTCTGTTCAGACACAAATTTGCTTCCTTTTATCTGCTCTGGGCTTCTCAAAATAAAGCTGTGAACTAGAAGAATTCAGTATTTGTATCCTACTTCCTATGCCTTCATCACTTCCAGCTTCAATATCCAAACCACACGTGGGAAACTAAAGCTTCATGAACTGAAGCACCCAACAAATGCAGCTTGGTCCTCGTCCCCCTGCTCTGGACTTCTCTCTATTTCCTCCATCAAAATGTACTTCATCCATTTCCCATTTAGTTAGGATCCTATCATCAACACAGTGACAAGAGTTTCCTATGATATATTTAAATAATAAATAAATAAGCTAACAGATTAATATTTTATCAAGGAGCCAGACTAGAGCTAAGAGAAGCAGATTTTGTCTTGGGTCTCACACATTGCAAAATAAAGTTATTGGATAAAGTTAGAATGATGGTGTCAGGTATGTGGAAAAGCAAAGAACAAAAACATGATTTATCAGTAATCCACTACCTTTGTTCACAATTTAACAAGGTCATAGAAAGACTTAGCCAACTAAAAAGACTTTGAATTCAACATAGAGTAACCTGGACTCTAAGTAAGTTTTAACTCTTGGAAGGAAAATTCAAGATAACTTATTAGAACACAAAATATAATCAAGATCAAAGACAAGGATCATATAAAAAACAGCTTGATTAAACATAAGCTTCCATGGCAGTATACAAAATCACACTTCCAACCTGAGACCAACTACTGCACCATTAGGACAGATGCCACAGACAAGCAAAATTCTCAGGGGAAAACAGAGAAAACCCAGCTCTAAATAAAGCTCTAAAAAGGAAGCACAGATTTACTACATTTTAGACCATCTTTGATGACCTCACAGTATCCAACATGATTAACACTTAAATATATCATGAAATAGTAGCAGTTTAGGATAAGATAAAGGGGAGGAGGGGAACATCCCATGATTTATTGATATTTTTGCAACATTAGAATCGTTCGAACTTTCGCTCTATCCTTGGATTCAGACATATCTGGAAGCCTTTGGCTTCTTAGTAATAACTCACTTAGCTATAGCTTTCAAACTTCATGATGATATTGAACACTTCAGCCTTAATGGATGCTGATGGGTTATTTTTTTTAGGTAGCGTATACTTTTCACAGGGTCTTTTTATACACAAGGCCTTACGTATCCCAAGAAATAACTCTAACGGTAGAAACTACAGGCACTATGATAAGAAAAGAGGAAAGATATCAGGGAGAAAAATAAGGGGTTTTGTAACCTCTAAAATACATAATTCTACATAGTCACCTGCTGTCCCCAGTGAATAGAATAAACCCTTGTTTTAATGCAGGGCTTACCACATGGTCCAATTTCAGCAACAATTGCCTTAACGGTCTCTAAGGTAAAGAGTAGAAATATGGTTCATGTGGGAAAAAGATCAATAGGAAGATAAAGCATCATCCCAGCTCAAATGGATAGAATTCTTAACATCATCATACCTTCAGGACAATTCCTTTTGCTTTGCCTTGGAAGTGTCTCCTTTGGGCTGAGCTGCAGATTTCTGAAGAGAGAGATCTTGGTTGGCTTTGGAGAATAAGAGAAGAAACAGAGGGAGTCCTCTATGGGACCTGACTTCCAGCTTGAAATGAGGTCCAAGGAAGTCAGTATATCTGGATTATGTCTTTTATACATGAACACATATACTGGGGCTCAAAACGGACACTATGGTGATAATAATATGGTCCTAGCTGCCACTGACTATTTTTTTACAGCCAATTGCTGCACTCAGTTCTTCACTGTGTCCACGCAGAATAACTCTGCATTTCTCTCAGCCTTTGCTTACCCATTTGGACAACAGATATGATGATAATGCATAGCTACAAGGCTATGGTGAAAATGAAATGAGACTACAAGTAAAACACACTTGACAAACGCTCAAGCACTGTACAATTCTTAAGCACCTGTGACAAAAAACAAAAAATCACAGGCTCGTCTCTCTTGTGCATATCTTTCAGTAAATAAGTAATTGGCTCTACCCAAATACAGAGAAGGCTTTAGAATCACTAACAACAAAAATTCTAACACTCTTTAAGAGAGGCCTATTAGCAACCTGATTGTTTCAGCTTCTGGTAAATATAACTGGCAGAATTATTAAACATGTTTTAGAGACTTGTGCAATTGGTAGGAGGATGGCTGGAAAGCAAACAGCCCTGACTGTTTATCTGCAGAACAGATGCTAAGTGGTTAATTCCCCACCAGCCTCCTTCTCTCCTGGTGTGGACCTTCCCTCACGTCACCTAAGTAACATTTCACTTTAAGGTCATTTTCTCCAGGGGAAATGAACCACTGAGCCCATTCCAGACTAAGGCAGACCCTTGTGATACACTCTTCCATAGAATTTTGTAATTTCTTTCTTAGTACCAAGCATAGTCGATGAATAACAATGATTTGTGTACTCATTTGATTTATGTCAGCAGCCTCTTCTCAAGTATAAGCTTATTAGAGTAGAAAGCGTGATGCTGGACTCCCATTCTATCCACTGAGAACCTCGTGCAGAGTCTGGGACACAGGAGGAGCTAAATAAATATTTAGTGCTTTAATGGGGAGTGAGGACTTAAAACCAAATCCTCTGACACGAAAGCCAGGGTTCATTTTACAACAACAAAAAATGGCTCTATCTAAATATTACCTGGGGAGCCCAGTAAATAAAGATTCCCAGGTCTTGTTCCAATCCTGTAGAATCAGAAACTCCCAGGGCTGAAAGAATCTGCATTTTCAGGTTGCAACCAGTCTGTGGACCCACAGTAGGAACCTTTGCACTACGTCCACACATGCATCTGCTACACTCCCAAACAATGTGCTTGCAAAGAGAGGGTCCAGAATCCAGGGTTTTCTCTTCCTACCCTCTGCTCACTGCTGGAAGGAAAAGCTCTCCAATCTGCCCCACATGGTGAAGGAAGCAGACAAATATCAAAAGCAGTTCCCACATCTCCGCGTAGAATACGCAGTGTGGAATCCTTTCCATTAACTATAAATCATATGTATTTTTAAAAAACAAAACTTGAAGTAAACTGCTAAGGGAAAGACGCCAGTCTGAAAAGGCTAAATACTATATGGTTCCAACTGTATGACATTTTGGAAAAGGCAAAACTTACAGAGACAGTAAGGACTTGTGGCTTCCAGGGCCTGGGGAACAAGGAGAGAGTGATGAACAGGTGGCGCACAGGAGACTTTTCAGGTGGTGAAATTGTTCTGTTTGAAAGTGCAATGGTGGATACATAACATCATACATCTGTCAGAACCCTGTGGGGGCAAGAAAATGAATTTCCTCCTACCCTTCTAAGTTCTTCTGGCTGCACTAATAATCAAATTAACGTGAGACAAATAAACAGGAGAAGGTGATCAAATTGAATACATATGTATATATGAAGAGTGCCATAAGAATATGGGATCCAAGGACATATTGGGCGTTTGAGGCTTATATGCCATCCCGAGCTAAGGAGAAGGGTCGGTGGAGGTTGTGGTTTGGGACTTCAACGGGCAGTGGGGACAGAAACACAAATGTTTGGTAAATAAATGTTGGCTGGACCATCCTTAATAGTGGGGCAGGACTTTGATCAAATGGGCCTTGCTAGTTTCTGTTTTGTCTGTCACACTTAGTCCATATTAAGCTATAGTTATCTATGATGATAGCTCCCTTCCTGGAGCAGGGCCTCTATCTAAATTCTTTTAGGCAGTTAGGGGGGAGTTCAAGGTTCTTTCTGAGTGTCTTTGTTTCTTAAAAATAACCAGCTTAAAATAGTCAATACCCCAAAAGGCACATTTTGGGGTAGAAAACTCTGTTTCTCCTCAACCCAGAGAACTATGCAACACAAAGACTGAACCCTAATGCAAGCTGTGCACTATTGTTAATAATAATGTAGCAATTTGATTCACTAATTGTAACAAAAGAACCACAATAATGCAAGATGTTAATAACAGGGGAAATACTAGGGAAAGTGGGAGGGTGGGTGTGGAGAAGGTATACAGAACTCTATGTATTATTTGCTCAACTATTCTATAAATCTAAAGCTGGATTTTTTTTAAAAGCCGAAAAAAAAATCAAAACACAGAAAAGAAAATGGCTGGGAGTGGAGTGCAGCAGCAATCACCACATTCTTATTCACCGAGTGCACACTGAGCGGAGAGCACTCTGCTGAGAATTTTCAGACATGGCCTCATTTAACCCTGACGACACTGCTTGAGGGTTAGGAGGGGACTGAGAAGAAGTGCACTTACGCCCTTGCCCAAGGGGACACAACCAACCAATGTCACCAGGTTTCAAACTCGGGTGCAGTCCACCCCAAAGCCCATATGTTCACCAACTGTAGGAACCTGAGTCGATTCCTACAGTAGGAACACTTACTTGTAGTTGCCTTTGCACAAAACAAGTGGGCTACTATGGAGTTTAATCAATAACTAGAAGCCAAAATGATTAGACTATTTTAACGCAGGATCAGATGAAAAGATTCACACCATCAAGCAACACATGCAAATAAGACAGGTGTGCATGCACGTACGTACACACACACACACACACACACACACACACACACACACACACCAGCAAAACAAACACGGCCTCCAGGAGCATGGAATGGTGGAAACCCAGGTCTGGTGAGCAATAGCACGACGGCTTCAGCACAAAATCATGTTTCGAATTTTGAAATAACTTTCTAGGCCCAAGATGGAGCCATTCCAGCCCAGGGTGCCACATCAGCAAACTAAAACTTTGGTAATTTCTGTTTCCTGGTAAAAGCTCCCCTTAACCAGAAATACAGTATATACACAAAGCCAGTCCCCAAACACCAAGCCAACTTTGGGCCTTCTCACCCCAAACAAGGTTGAATGTACTGCCCAGCCAATCAGACATTGTCTATTTTTCTCTTTGTTGTTCTTTGTTTTCATCCTGTAAAAGCTTGCTGTCTTCTGCCCCATTTTGCAGTTCTCCAATGGGAGACTGTCTGTTTCATGAAGTGTTAAATAAAGTTTGTTTAATATCACCTAAGTTGTCTTCTTTAATCATTTTTAACACAAATAAACTAATCACGATAACACTAATGAATAAACTTAAATGGCAATATTTTGCTTTAATACTAAACTATTTTTTTAATAATAACACAAAAAGATCATAAAAATAAAAGAGAAACTGGGAATGATGACAGATTAAAAGAGACTGAAGGGACCTATCAGCCTAATGAAATGTGAGACTCATATAGATCTTTATTTAAACAAAGAAAACCATTGTAGACAAAAAAAAAAAAAAAAAAAAAGGACACATACTAAACCTGACATGCTCAGGAGAGGCCACATGGCAGGCCTGACAACCCCAGAGACCAAACTTATCCCACAGAGTGGTCTGAAAGTAAAAGTTCCTAATTTCTAAAAGCAGGTCTTGTGGGTAGTCATGTCCCAGGTCTGTGGCTTCCTTCACAAAGGTCAGTCTTTACCTTTGAAATTGTCTATTGTCTTTGTGCACCTCGGATAACATACCTTTGAAATGTCAGAGTAATTTTCATTCCAAAACCTTCAAAGACTCAACTACAGGCACCAGAGCATAAGACCACAGAACCACTCATTGTTATCTTGTTGCCCACATACCATCTCTGTGTGCTGTAAATGTTAATTATTAACTATCCTATACCCACACCCATAAAAGAAACACGTGTCTCTCCATTTTGCTTTTTATCCAATCCCAGAGATTTCCCTGCTTTGCCTTCTCCCTCCCCCTTAACCTACCACCAATGGACTTCAGGTAACCTCCTTACATCCCCTCTTTTGATTCTAATGTATAAAATAATCTGCAAAACCACCATTCTCTGGAGGATTTTCTTCATCCACTGAGATGTTGCTTCCTAGCAAATGTCATCAGTTTGGCTCAAATAAACTCTTCTAAGACTTTTTCTTAGTCTGGATATTCTTTCATCAACATGCTTAAGGCAAATCTAACAGAGATGAAGTATTATGTCTGGGGTTTGCTTCAGAGCGATTTGAAAAGGGGTAGAGAGCGCGTATGGGTCAAATTAAAATTGGCTGGGAAGAGATAATTGTATAATTGTCGGAGCAGAGTGATGAGTCCATGGGGTTCATTACACTATTCTCTCTCTGAATACATTTGAAATTTTCCATTATAAATGGGGTTTTTTTAAGTTTATTATCCAGCACTAGTTCTATCAGCAATCTAAGCTTGTGCCTTGTTTCCATTCACTAAATATAGATACAAATATTAATGATAAAAATAAGAATTGAAATTAAAACATAAGAGTACCGCATATAATCATTTTCACTCTGATTGTTTTAATAAATCATGCCCTTTTGTTTCTGTTTACCTTTCAGGAAACAGCTCACATCAATCTTCACTTCTTCCGTTGTCCCTCTCTGCCCAGGCCCTCTCATTATTCATTTCTTTCCAACACCTCTGGCCAGAAAAGGGCATCCCTGGCAGAAGGAACAAGTCCAAGGGCCACCGTTACCTGTTGATGTTTCCCCCTCAAGAGGGGGCCAGAATGAATTCAAGGCTGCCTATGGCTGCTCTGAATACAGTCACAAGTGTCCCCCACCCCGGGTGTCACTCACTGCCGCAGACACCCAGCCTTGGACCTAGGTGATCCAGGGCATCTGAAGAGAGTCTGTGTCAGAGCCCCTGAGTTTGGATGGTAGTTCTTCCCTTGTGATACCTGGGAAGGACGATTGCAAGGACTCGGAGGGATTCACAGGAGATGTATACAGGAAAATGAGGTCCTACCTCCTTCCCAAACAAAGCAGGAAAACCCTTGTCTAGCCACAGAGAGATACTGGTTTGGAGCCGATGACAATCAGGAGAAAACAGTGGAAATTCCATTTCCACAGAAGAAAATGTACAAGCCAAAATCATGAAGCACCTTCATGGAATCCAGCTTTAGAGGCTGGTACATTCTTTCGTGCAGAAATATCCCCGACAGTCACGCCCTAGGCCTGCCCAGACATGGCCTGCTCACAACAGTTTGGACTCACACCATGGGCCTCCTTGGATTAAAAAGTGTAGTTTTGTGTTATATATAGCACATATGAATAAATATGCAGCACACTCTGTTTCCAGAGATGGCAAGAGGTGAATATGCTTACTTCTCACCCTCTTTCCCTCAAGGAATCTCTCACTTCGAGGAAGAAAATTTCCAGAGACAAGTTAAATGAACAGTTCAACTTTGGTTGATTTATTCAGCTAGCTGTTAAGGCATTCTTTTTAAACCCTTGTCATTTACTTGTGCAGTTCTGGCTTTTGGTATTCAAAACATTCCAAATGCCGGCATCCATCGGCCTTTGCACAAGTTTTGAAAGGTGTCTGGGGAATTTCATTAAAGCCCAGTGATTTAAAATTCTGAAGGTCGGGAAGTGTATCACTGCATACTTAAACAATGACCCTGCAAGGTACAAAAGTGAAATACTGATTATGCAAATTGACAAGGGCATATTATCTACGATGCTGTCGCAGAATATTCAACTGAATTCCAGGAGAAGCAGGTTATGGTCTCATCCTGTCCACTCAGAAACCATTTGACGTAAGGGAAATTATCAAATGCCGATGAGCCTCTGTAAAATAAGGGATGCACATGAGATGATTGTTGACGGTCATTCAAAATCTCAGATTCAATGAACTGCTTCTTACCTTAATAACCCTTCAACTGACAATCATTTGGTTTTGTCTGGAAAAAAAATTTAAACGTGATATGAAGCCTTTGTGGGGAAGGAAAACTAATTTTTCCTTTTACCCTTAAGTTCTTCTGGCTGCACGAATAATCAAATTAACACGAGACAGATAAACAAGAGAAAATGACCAAATTTATGACACATGTACATATGGGGATTCCCTAAGAATATGACACCCCAAGACAGATCGGGCAGTTAAGGCTTATCTGCCATCTTGAGCAGAAGGAGAAGGGAGGGTGGTTGTGATTTGGAACTTCAAGGGCAGGAAGACAATTCACATTGGGGTCTGAAACACAAATGTTTGGTAAATAAATGTTTGCTGGACCATCTTTAACAATACGACACAGAGTGGTCTTTGATCGAATGGGTCTTGCGAGGTTCTTCCCTGTCTATCACACTTAGTCCATATTACACTATAGTTATCTGTGATGATAGTTCTCATCCTGGAGCAGGCCCCCGCTAAAATTCTTTTAGTTAAGGGGAACATCAAAGGTTTTTCTCTGAATCATTTTTTTTTCTCTTAAAAATAACCAGCTTAAAATAATCAATATCCCAGACAAGACAAATTTCAGGGTGGCAAACTTCGCTCCCTTTCACCTCCAAGAGACTGCCTCAACCCAGAACTCCAATATGCTATCCCATGTACTGGGAGTTTTACCTGGAAAAAAATGGCTATTTGCACAGAACATTCCCTTCCTGAGGTTAGCTCCATTGAGAACACCAAATTACAGACCAAACCTGGCTTAATGAACTTAGGATCAGAACACACGCCATTGTGTTTCGGAAAACCTGCCTCCTTCAAACTAAAATGGCTTCTTCGACTTCAGGCATTACAGAAATATATCAGTGTGGATACTCAACATGAATCAAGAGAATCACAGCACGCTGTCTTCTGATGAATGCTAGAGAAATTCCTTTAACGCTCATTTCCCACTCCATAGAGCCTGGGACCCTACAGCTACATTACCTCAACTCTATTATAAATAATTACAAAATGACTTCTCACACTATTCGCTTTCTTCCTTATAGCAGACACTTGTAGTGCCTCGGCCAGTTCATCAGGAAGAGGCACTGGTCACCTCCCCAGTGTCTGGACTCCAGGAAAGATGGTTTCATTGAGAATGCAAGGCAACTGCAGCAACCTGATAAAACATGAGAGAGCTTTAAAGGACTCATTTTGATTTATCAACTCAATGATCCATAAAGTCAAAAATCTTTCTAAAGTAGAACTTTACATGATAGACTGTTAACAATTCTGTGGGAGCTGTAAGGGCTTATCAAGCTAATGGCATTCTGCATCTGCCCAACAGACTAGAGCAAATCTTAGAGACATGCAGCTCAGGAAAGACATGCTCATGGATCAATGACATGATGCAGTGACATGTTAACGCTGGAATCCTAGACAGACGTCCCCTGTGGTTCCACCCAGAGTTCCACCATGACCTGCTTCTGTGTGAAGATGTTAACTTTGCTATGCTCCTGTCTTACTCACTAGCAGTTATGCTTTGAGTAAGCAGATACCTACCCCTCATATAAAATGGGCTTGGTATTCTGTGACCTATAAAGTAGTAAATGACTTAAAATGACTTAACATTTCCAAGATAATATTATTTAAGAGCCTTATTATTGATGGTACAGAGAGGTATGTCCCTTGCAATCACAAAATCCAGGCCCATTTCTTAGTAGCAAAGACATTAAAATAGAACAATTACAAAAAAAAACAGTATGGTCAAATGAATCTTGACTGAAGGAAGAGAAATGTGTCCTAAAGCTTTGTCTTTGGTTGAAATTACATTAGTGTCTCCCCTCCACCACCTGTAAGTCATTGATCAAGGCTGTCTCGTTCATGGTGCTGTGATTAACTTTGCTAGCAAAGCTTATTATTTTTATAAACGAATACACAAGGTTCCAAAAATACACCTCACACCTCTTCTTTAATAATATCCTGAGTTGTTGAAATATTTTAGAAGTTTGGTATTTAATTTTAAAATCGAATGAGTTGATGCTCCTTTCCCTTCTTTTCCTTCCTGAACAATTTAATCAGAAGTCTAATAAGTAGGGCACAGCAAATGAAGCAAGCAGGCCAGCAGAGCTGGGGGTAAGGAGGGCTGAATGGCCCAGCTCAGAACACTGAGGGGAGTGAGAAGGACATTTGTGTAGGAAGGCTACCATGGTGGGTGACAAAGCCTAGAAGAGAGAGGTCATCCTCCTGTAAGGGAGGTCGGCACAGGATGTCGCAGCCCAGGCAGAGTGAGGAGACCATCCATGTAGACCAAGGAGTAGCAAGGCAATGGAAGTTTGGTTACATATAGGGGGTGACCAAATAAGTACATATATTCAGTATAACTGGATCCACTGTCAGTGAAGGAAGATACAAATATTGAAATGGAAAAATAATAGAAAGGACTCAGTGGTGCTGGATTGAATTTGAAGGTATTGGTATGAACTATGAACTCATGGATATACACATAGATAACATAAGAAATGAATATGTGTGTATGTGCACATATTATATTGCTTAGTTTTGCCTTCAGACACTCTGGGAGCAGTGACACCCCAAAAGCAATGAGCACATTAAGCACTGAAATCCTGGCTTCTAAATACTATTCTCACTAAATGGAAACAAGCCTCCTTGGGGAAATGACCAGCTCTAGAATGGGACAGGGAAAGTATAAGATGAGCCTAGAATGTGTGATTGTGCTCGAAAGTAAAGAAACGTTCCAAGCATAACGGAGACACGTCAAAAGAATATAAAAACAATCAAAGTGGCTCCCACAATTTCCACATCAAAATAAATAATGATAGTAGAGATTTTAGCCCATTAAACAAAATAGTAGACCATGTAGTAGTCTACAAAGAGATAAATAAATAACTTGAAAGTCTGAAGAGGAATGAGATGTTTGCATTGTTTTAAGGTACCTCACATGAAATATTACTTATTTACTTAGCAAGAAAGAGTAACTTTACTATGAAGAAGCCTGGCAGACATCACCTTTACCTGGTTATGAAAGTGAATATCATGTGTAATTGGACAAGTCGCAATTCTGTACCACAGACAGGACAGGAAGCAAGAGAAGAAAGCAGCGTCACTTTTGTGATATTCCTTCCAAAGGTGCATAAATTTAATCATGAGGTAAATTTAGACAAATCCAAATTGAAAGACATTCTACAAAATAGCTGGCCCATGAGCGTCAAAAGTCAAATTTATGAAACTCAAGGAAAGACTGAGAACTTCCCTAAACTTAGAGAGGCTAAAGAAACATGGCAGCTAAAAGCAGCACATTATTCTTAACTGGATTTTTCTATTATAAAAGACTTCATTGGAACAACTGGTGAAACTTGAGGAAGATGGAGAGTGAGGTTATTGTAATACATCGATGTTAATTTTCTGATTTTGATGGCTATTTTGTGGTTCTGAGGTAGCGTGTCTTGGTTTGTAATCCATCGGGGCATTCTGGAGTCATGAGGCATAGGGCTGGCAACTTGCTTTCAAATGGATTGGAACAAAAATTCTTTGTACTATTCTTCCAATTTCCTGTAATTGCATGATTGTTTCCTAAAAAATCTAAGCCTAGCAAACGGTTATAAATATTTGGTATATACTAAGGAGAGTACACAATACATGAACTTTAATTCTCATAAAATAAAACAAATAGGTATAACCTGGAAGAGTCTCCAAACCTTTAATGATATTCTAAACACTATCCTGAGCTTAGATTAAAGCAAACTGATTCAAATAATTAAAATTTGATTAATTTATTATATGATATACATAATGAAGAGAATGGGGAGGAACTGAACAATTAAATTTGACTTAGCTGTTATCTATGGCCCAACCTACACCTAAGGAGAAGTTGAGGAAATCATTCAATTTACAGTTCTATTTAGCTTCACAGCTCTGCAAAATGAGATCTGTTAAAGTCCTTGTTTTGACCTTTCTGGGTCATTTTTGCACAGATTTGACTATAAAACAAATTAGTCTCACATCTACTTAAAAGGAAGAAGGAGAGAATTTTATGGCTGAAGAAAATACAACCCTTTTCTTTTGTACAAGATTTAAGCATGTTTATAATTTTTAAAAATTTGATTCAATAATTAAATTGAACTGGTAGCATTTGCCTCGTTATACCAGTTGATTGATAATTGTAACAATAAAGTTGCAGACTGTCATTCCAGCTTGCCAAGTCTGAGATGGATATTCCAGGCTGGTGATTCCTCTCTCAAACAGTCTTGAATATACTTATGTTATTTCAGCCCATATGTGATGACAGTTCACTGTTTTTTCAATTGTTTTCCTGAAGCAGTTACACTTAACTGGCACGTGTCCTTAGGTCATAGGAGAAATGCTGTGCCATGTAAAAGGGACCAGACAAGAGTCAAGAGCCAGCTCTGCCACTAGCTAACCATGACTTTGGATAAATCACTTAACCTCAGTACGTCTTAGTTTCTAAAATGAAAGCACCAAGCTATCCAATGTTCCTTTGAACTTGTCTTCTGTCTTCTTCATTTGTATTCAAGATATTATCTTAATTAAATTGCGAATGACCAGCTCTAATTTCTTTTTCATTTTCTCACAGTGTCTAGTATAGTCCTTTGTTTGTTTTGGGTGTTTGTGTTTTTTGGGTTTTTTTTTTTTTGCTTATCACAGGGCCTCATACATGTCAACAAACTGTCAGTATCCTGTCTTAAATTTGTAGAAACATTTTACAGAAGAGTGCAGAAATGATCCACTCTAAGCAAACATGTTATTTCAGTGTCTCAGTTTATGGTTCCAATTTTGCACCTGCTAAGTAAATGTATTCTTTATTAGGAATGATAAAAGCCTGCTAAATCTCAACCATCTCTGTATTTGTCTTCTGATATGCACACATGAGGACCAACCCAGTAATATAAATCATGTTAGAAATTCAAGCTATTTATAGGATACCAATGAGTCAAGAAACAGTAGAAATGTGTGTATTGTAGAAGCAGTAAGTAGAATCCATGAAATGCAGAATTTCTATAAAACATAGCTTTGTTACTTCAATATACACCTAAATTATTTTGCTTATTCAGGCTTTTTTTTAGAAATAACAATTTTGTTAGAAATGAACAATTTAAGTATTGATTTAGAACAAATGAGCTATGAATCCTGTTATAATTATTTGAATTTTTAATATTTCTTAAAGTATATAATTTATGTTCTGTTTCATTATGTGAATTATTTGCAGAATATAAGCTTTTAACAATGTGGTAAAATGAATGGAAATTTGTTAATATAATTTATTCCACGTAAGTTAACTTTCTCAGAGATTGAATGTCAAAAATGAAGGTCTTTGTAACACCAGATAAAAATTGCTTTTTTTAAAAAAAAAAAAGTAGGTATCTACTCTTCTTTAGAGAATCCAATTGATACAAATGGATTTTTTAAAAATCCAACATCCCCTAAATCCCAATAGTTTCTATAAGCATCAAGTTGACATAGGCACAAACACATTGGTAAGATTCCAGTGATGACAATAATTTCTATGAAGAATTTGCTTCTACACTAAATTAAGGCAAAATAGTGTGAGAGTTCTTCTCAGACAGTGTAGTTCTATAAAAAGGAAATTCAAAATACTTGGTTCCCAAAGTCCAAATTTTATTTACATATTTCTATTAAAAAAAAAGACACAAAATCCTTACAATTATTAAAAGAAAAACAACACTCTCCCATTAACAGATGAAAGAACTTACAATGGCTCCAATAACATAACATAACATAACATACCATACCATAACATAACATAACATAACATAACATAACATAACATAACATAACATAACATTATTTTCTTTTAAGTACTTGGGAAATTTATTCCTATTGATTTATCTCAGAATTTAGTCAAAATATCCATCAAAACGTAACAAGCTGCTAGGTTAGCACAATAGAACAAAATTCCTGTTCTCTAGGAGGTTACATTCTAGCTACTTATTCAGAATCCTAACTACTACTGTGTTTCCCCGAAAATAAGACCTAGCCGGACCATCAGTCCTAATGCATCTTTTGGAGCAAAAATTAATATAGGACCTGGTATTGTATTGTATTATATTATATTATATTATATCATATTATATTATATCATACCCAGTATTATATTACATATTATATTATATTAAAATAAGACCGGGTCTTATATTAATTTTTGCTCCAAAAGACGCATTAGAGCTGATGGTCCAGCTAGGTCTTATTTTCGTGGAAACATGGTATACTCAGCAAAACTACGAACACTATTAACATATTTAATTTACTGCAATAAAATCCTCCAAGTTGTGACAAATCAGATGTAATGGAAAGATAGTCACAAAGAGTAATTCTATGATTACTGAAATAAGATGGGTTAGAGACTGAACAGAAAAAATAAATCAAGACACTAAACCCTAATGAATGATACAAACAGGCCTAATCTCTCACACATGGGAGTTCTTGTGTCCAAAAGTCTTAAAGAATTTTACAACCGGGAAGCTAACACTCAGCATCAGTTATCCAGAGACAGAAGTAGTATTTTCATTTTATTCAGGGAAAAACAATTAAGATACAGAATATTTAGGAAGACTATTTACCCATTAAATTATAAGTGTAGGATTGTTGGAGGTTGGGCGATCAATCTTTCCCTGTGACAGTTCTAGAATATAAATTCACTGAAGAGTTTAAAGCTATTGGGAAAAGCTCAGACATTGTTAAATATTTGAAAGTCCTAGGAAACCACACAAGTGTAGACAGCCTATAGACTCCAGAAATCATTTGCAAAAAGCATGGCAATCAGACCAGGAATGATTACAATACAGCAAACTTGGCTTGGGAGCTCATTTCTGCCCTTTCATGTCTGTAACCACAGCAACAAGCATAGGACTCCAGCACAGAAGAGGTGCTCTTTAAATATTGGTTGAATCAATGAATGAGGCTCAATCTCAAATCTGTCCTCTTTTTCTTTTGAAACATCAGAACAGAACTTCTTGTCCTATGTCTGACTCAGCATTTGGCATTTCCATTCCCTGCTTTGTGCTTTTCTGGACTTACATAATCTCCTCTGGCCATACCAGCCACATAGCACAATGTGATGGAGAGATATACATTCCATATACATTCCATCCCTTGATCATTTAGGGTAAAATATGATTGTTTCAATTCCATTGCCCTTTGGGAACCCAATTTAAAATCTGTGTAATCTTTGCCCTCACCAAACCAAAAGTTTTTAGTCAACACTTAATAAAATATGTTAAAGATTCTGTTTTTACATGATTCATAATGCTAATGAATTCATCAATCCCATTATCACACATCTTTCTGTAAATGTCAAACAGGACGTAGCCAGCAAGGTCATGATCATGAAACACAAGTTCACGGATGTACACATTTGTTCTTGACAGAAGTCATCTATCGATAACCTTTGACCTTTTATGCCTCAATTACTTGAATGTCAATAACTGTACACAATTTTCACATTATTCTTTCACTGTAGGCCAGAATTTCCAAACATCTATGCATACTTTTACATACTTAAGTAGATATTTTTTATTACTTTGTAAATGTCCTTCTCCTGAAAATGGTTCATATCATGTGAACATTTTTCAATATTTACTCTCATGTGGGACTCATGAGTGTCTGCCCATACATTCTTAGGTGGGAATTCTTAGAGGCTGAGCCTGACATAAGGACCTTTATGCAAGTGATTTATCAAGGGAGTGTTTTAGAGGAAACTTGTACGGACGTGAAGGACACCGGATAGGGTGGGGATGCAGTGAAGTGAAAAGGTGGTTTCAGCTGAAGTCTGGTCTCAGCCTGGTCCTATAGGGAGCTTTGGAACAAGAGTGACACCACAAAAATTGTCCCACCTTGAGGTAAAGGGTCAGGATGAGCAGCTGTGGCTTTTAGCAGCTAACACTCACAGCAGCTAAGGAGTGGGTACACAGGCCTCCCAGAGGGTTTCTTTTCTGATATTTAATTTTACAAAAGAAAAATAGAAGTTCCTATGAACTGATGGTTGAGTTTTGTCTTAGTAATATATTTATGAGTCACGTTTGCAATACATAAACATTTTATGTAAAATGATAAAACTGCAGTGATTTGGTAACCCACCACTAGACAACTACAGAATTACGAAGCAGATGAAACCAGAATGCTTAATAGGTGCTTGTCACAAAATCCTAAATTCCAAATACAGCCTTATCCTAGGAACCCAATTCTGGAAATTGCATTCCATGAATGATAGCCACTGCAAATTTCAGTAGGTTTTGCAACTGATGTGATGTGACAACTCATGGTAGGTTAGGAAACTTATGCATCATGTAAGTCAACCAGGATGAGTGACGTTCTGCTTTCACCTGGGTAAGGTCTCCCTTCACTCATAGTAACCAGCCCGTTTTAGCAATGGCCCTTCTCCAAGAACACTGTAATGGAGAGCGCACTACTGTATGATGTTAGAGCAACTTGGGAACACAAGCTTCCGTTACTTAATTTAAACCTGTTCTCTGACAGAGGGTACCTCCATGTTTTTCATTCTTCCCCCTTACCTTGAGTGTCTCGCAGGTTCCATCACCCCTTCTATCCTGCTCATTTCCCATGCCAATAGACTCCTCATTCCTCTTTCACAGGGATGACTATTAAAGAAGCAGGACAATCTCTCAGGTGGATCAACTGGGTGGAAGAATCAGAAACATCTCTGTCTCATTTTTCCCCCTTGTGCTTATATACATTTGTGACTGAGTCCCTCATTTGGGGACAGTTATGCAGAGACTTCAAGGCTACTCTCTGATCTTTCCTGTGGCTCTATGAAGGTGGAGTAATGGATGAAAACAAAGGCTCTGAAAACTATCACATGCCCAATTAAAGGGCTGGTGTGGAACTTGGCATATCTTGGTGTATGGCTGCCTTGTCCTAGAGGCAATACATGAAGATCAAGGGTAAAGATGTAGAGCCTTTAAAAAGGAAGAAGGGAACTAGTGAATAAAATTGATGCAGCTGCTGATAGAGTCTCCGATATGATCTTAAAAACCTGGAAATACCCAAATTTTGCAGAACATAGCAACCACTTTTATCTGTGAAGCGATGAGTGAAACAGCTACAACTACGGAACAGCTACATAAGCTCACAATCCACAATCTGCAGAGACACATCAAATGTTCCAAACAAGTATTGGGGCAGGATTTGAGGTCAGATAAAAGGTGTGCCCTTTTTATGAATCATGGAGGGTGGAGTTGGGGAAGGATAAGTGCAGACTTGAACTTCAGCATTGAGAATTTTCTCCTCCAGGCTGTCAGCATCACTGGGGCACCAAGCCAGGTTTGAAATTCATCTGCTTCCTTTTTTCAGAGTTCTTCACTGCAGTCTGTTTAACCTGAAATCTATGACAGAGCTCCTTCATTTTATACAGTTTTATCTGTCCAAGACTAGGCTATATTTGGGGCAATATTAGAAAGTTCTTTAGGGCTTTAATTTTTTTTTAGCACTTCATGTGTACTTTAGAAAAGACATATTCATGAAGTCTATTTCCCACTTAACATTCTATGATTAAACAAGGCACAGAGAAGTTAATGGCTTGTCTGATGTCACACAGCTATTTAGTGGGTCGTTGTAAATTATTTCATAATGTTTTTTCTCTTAATTCCCCCTGGCAGCCTTCATATTAAGCAATTATATTTCTCTCTTATCCCAGAAGCACTTTATGATTCAGCAATACTAAACTACTTGTACTGCATTTCTTGCTTCTGTGTCTACTTACACTGCAACAACCTATTTATGTATATCTCTCTCTGACAAGAGAGGAATGTCATTATATCCACCAAGCCTAGCACAGTGATTGACAGAGTACAGGTGCTTAATAAATTTCTGTTGAATGAATGTATTAGGAAATTAATACATACGAAATGAATGTAAATAAGCAGTGTTGAACAAGAAGGTTCTAAGAGAGTTCTGAGAAATGATGGTAATTTATTTAGATAACCAAGAAAGATGCAGGTTAAGTATTGTATTCGTTTTCCTGCATAAGGTAGTCTACAATTATGCCAGCTGCAGACAAAAGTAGTTACCCTACTGTCATGTTCCATTTAGACCCTGTAGAGACTGGAACCTAAAGCGCCCACCATAGCAGCCTAGTGTCCGGAACTTTATCAGATTTGCAGCAATTGCTCAGTGATTATTAACTGAGTGAGTAAACAACCAAAAACTTAGGATTATCACAAAAGAGTGTTTTAGAGAGATGAGGGTAGAGTCACTAACTCTTGACCTTTGCCATGATAAGAACATCCAAAGAACTCTGAAATCCAGCAATTCCACTCCTAGGTATATACCCAAGTGAAATAAAAACATATGTCCACACAAAAACGTGTACGTGAATATGCATTGCAGTGTTATAATGAACAAAAGGGTGGAGGCAACCAAATGTCCACCAACTGACAAATAGATAAACAAAATGTGGTATGTCTACACTAACATTATTTGGCCATAGAAAGGATTAAAGTACTGATAGATGCGACCACATCGATGACCCTTGAACATATTATGCTGGGTGAAAAGAGTCAGTTACAAAAAAACACATATTTTATTATTCCATTCATATGAAATGTCCAGAACAGGGAAATCGATAGAGACAGAAAGTAGCTTAGGGCTGGGGAGAAGGAAGAAAGGGATACGATAGTTAAAGGTATAGGGTTAGTTTAAGAGGTGATGAAATGCTCTAAAATGGACTGGGGTACATTTTAAATAGGTGAAGTGTATAGTATGCAATATACCTCAATAAAGCTGTTGAGAGAGAGAGAGAGAGAGAGAGAGAGAGAGAGAGAGAGAGAGTTGAATACATCTCAGACTAAAGGCTACCCATCAGAATCCTCCCATTGTGTTAACGAGGCATTTGCTGAAGCTTTCCCAGTTGGGCCCTTACTTCACGTGGCCAGTTTCCCAGGCCCTGACCAGAGCTCGCTAATATTTAGCCTGTTTTAGCCAACTGTTGTATAGTGAATTCTGTGCGTGCGTATGTGTGCGTGTACAACAACCAGCTGAACCAGATAAAAAGTCCCTGTCCAACCCATGTCCATAGTTTCAATACCCAATTAGCATTTATTGAATGCCCATTACGTACATGCCAAGCATTCAGTATCTGTCATCTCTAAGTCTCCTAATAACCCCAGGAAGTAGGTTTATGATTTTATTTTACAGAGGAAGAGCTTAGCTAATCGGAGCTTACAGAGACGGAGCTTAGCTAAGCGCCGTAACACTCTGTGGGCACTGAGAGACCCAGGTTTGAGGTGTATGTGTGATTCACAGCATCTGTGCTCTACTCACAATCTGTGTCCGCACAGTCTAGTGTGGTGGAGAAATGCATCACACCAGTACAGCGGGAAGAAAGAAGAAGAGAATGGAATGTCTGAGAAAGGCAAATAACCTGATTCAGAGTTCCAGCACGGGACAGTGATGCGAAAATCCTGTTTTAAAAATCTTGCCTTAATAGCCTTGGCAATGACAAAGATTTTTCCTGGGTCTGGGATGACTCAAGTTGTGTGTCTGAAGAGGAAGCTTTTCAATCTTGTTCTAGCAGAGCAAGCAATAATAGCATACTCCAAGGTCAGTTTCTTTTGAAAAAGATACATGCTTTTGCTCCTAATTCTAATTGTCAATCCTAGTCCACCAACACTTGGTGCCATCAGTAAAGCCATGTTTAGTTCACAGTGTTAAAATGTAAGATTGCTTATGCCATGCACTATAAACATTGGCACACAGACATCAGAGGCATTACTCAAGGTTTGTTCCCTAGCCTACATCCTGTTATTTTTATGGGAGGACATCTGAAGATACTCTTTTTTTCTGCTGCTTCTCTCTCTGTGTCACATCTCTCTCTCATCTTTCTTGGTGCACTTCTATCTAGACACTGTCCTCCATCCACCCCCCTTTGGCAATTTTGAAAGTAGATTGGTCAATTTCTTGTCATTTGCTCCTCCATGAAATGTCAGCTCCTTCTTATTTGGAATATTCTAGAATACTAAGTTCAGGTCCAATAAATCAAATCCAGCTTTGCTATCACCTGTAATGGCACTTGGTCATTGAGTCTCCCATCTTCCTTTCTCCTCCAAAGTCAGTAACTTCAACAATCAGAAAATCAGAAAAGATTACTTCCACACAAATGACAGAAAACTTGTAGACTATATTATTAAAAATTTGCATAAAGACACACAGTAAAACAAGCAGGGAGCACAGGAAGCTCCATCTGACGCAGATTCACCAGGAAACGCATGCCACACTAACCTCTGTTAGATAAGTGTGGCTGGCACGGCATTTTGGGATTTTAACAGAGCAAATGACTAAGACTCTCATGACACTTTTATCAACAAGTTATATTAGGTTAGATAAGGACATAATTGGATATAGTCATACCTGGCTGGACAATCATAATAAAAACATTACAACTGAAGGGTACTTAGTAATCCTGTCTTCACAAACTTATATAGAGAAGCCCAAGGCAAGCATGTCAAATTTGGGGGTGACTGCCAGGAATATTGTCCATGAAGTAAGATTTTTAAAGTATCTCAGTGGAGTGAGTGATAATGGAATGTTATTATCAAAATAATTTTAGAATGGTCATGTGCTATATGTCACGTTATCAAAGGGTTAAAAATAGGCATACATATTTAAGTTGAATGTATTATAATATGTTTGTAGTCTAAAAAGAAGTCCCACTCTTTTTAGAAATCATGCAACACGTACATTCTTACCCTAGCTCCTAACCCACAGCGTCCACTACGGTAGCCACCCGGCACACGTGGCTGCTGAGCACTTGAAATGTGTCTGTTCTGACAGAGATGTGCTGTAATGTAAAATACACACCAAACTTCGAAGACAAAGTACACAAAAAGGATGTCCAATATCTCATTAATAACGTTGACAATGACTACATGTTGAAATGGCAATATTTTGCATATATTCAGTAACAGAAAATATGTTATTAAAATTAAGGTCACTTGTTTGGTTTTTAAATGGGGATGCCGATAAGTTTAAATCATCAATGTGGTTGACATTGTGTTATCTGTCAACGGCACTGATTTAAACCAGCATGACAAACCTCACTGTGCCCTCTGCCCAATCTGTGTTAGTCACCCAAGAAGCCTGGATTCCCAGCTCATCCTTCATCACCCATCAGTCTTGGACCCCCTCGATCTGATCCCATCTCCTATCCTGCACAAATCCTGAATCCCTTTCATTGCACCTTGTAGAGCAGGCCATGGTCCATCATTAGCCAAGGTCCCCATCCCTCACCGCTCCTCTGTGCATTTCCTTCACCTTCTTGCTCTAACTCAGTGGTTTCCAAACGTGTCTGTGCATTAGAATCACCTTGGGAGTTCTAAGCAGATCAAAGCCCAGGCCCATTTGTGGAATGTTCAATCAGAACCTCTGCTGTGGGGATAAGGCTTCTATGTTTTTCAATAGCTCCCCTAGGTGATTCTAATGTACAGCTGGGATGGACCAACGACTCATTAAACCAGCTTCAACTTTCCACCTACTCCAGCCCTGCAGCCGTGCTCGTGATCGTGGCTGGAGAAAAACACACAGGGAGCAGACTGGTCTCCTTAAAGGCTGCTTACCTAAAGTGGATCTTTAAAGCTGACCAGCAATCCTTCCATTTTCCCCTTGTCCATGCACTCTCTTTATCTCCTAGAGAAATATCTTTTTCCATCCTCCCTCTCAGCCTCCGACTTTGCTTCCTACTTGAGAAAATAGAAGAAATTTGTGAAGACCTTCCATAAGCTCTCTGCACCATTTCTGCCCAGCTGCCTGCATGTGAGTCGGTACATATGTCTGCCTTCCCCATGACTATCATGTAAGCTGTCCTATAGGATTTTCTGTGACAAGCAAAATGCTTTAAGTTGGTGCTGTTCTTTACTATTGTCACTAGTCACACGTGGCTAATAAGCACTTGAAATAAGACTAGCACAACCCAGAAAGGAAATTTTAATTTATTTAATTTTGAATTAATTTAAATGTAAATAGCTACATGTGGCTCGTGGCTACTCTATAGGTCAATAGAGCTATGGATGTTGGTCCCATCTAAGCCCAGCTGCTCCACTTGTATTCTGTGTGCCATTCCCTCTTCTCGACTCTAGGACATCGTTTCAGCAATTATCCCCTCTCTGCAGCTTCATCAGTTTTCTTTTGTTACTGGATCATTACCCTCAGCATAATAATATATTGTAATATCTTCCATTAAAAAACACCTCTTATGTATTCCCCGTTAGCTACCACACAATTTCTTTGCCTGTTGTACAGCAAGAGTCCTCAAAGAATATTTTTAAAAATTCCTCACCCCAATTCTTTCTTGAACCCATGCCAATCATACTTCTGTCTCCACCATTCCCTGACCCAGCTTTGTCAATGTCACAGTCACCTCTCCAACGCTGTTGATTCCTTAGCTCAGGAGTCCTCAAAGAATATTTTTAAAAATTCCTCACCCCAATTCTTTCTTGAACCCATGCCAATCATACTTCTGCCTCCACCATTCCCTGACCCAGCTTTGTCAATGTCACAGTCACCTCTCCAACGCTGTTGATTCCTTAGCTCAGGAGCTTCCCGGGTAAAATCTGAAACAGGCCCCCATCCATGGAGGAAGGAGAGACGGAAGAAAGAGGCAGACCACTCCAGATTGGTAGGGGGCAGTTTTAACAAGCCAGGGAACTTACTTACGAGGCTTGTCCTGAGTACCAGCAAGATGGGTAGATCTGCGCCCCACCCCCACCAAAATCTTAAAGGTTTATTTACTTAAAGAGTCCTTAACGGAGTTCAGTCACATATTCAGTCCAGATGGTCTCAACAACACAGTTCTCTCTAGGCTGTATCCCTGGAATGGCTGCTAGTGTGGGAATAGCAAGCAGAACTCCATTCCAAGTGGGGGAGAAGCCTGTGATTGCCTGGGTCCAGTTTGCAGGTCAATCAGTGGTCACATCCTCTCAATGACATCCTCCAAGCATCTCTAAATCCATTACGGTTCCTTATCTTATTTGATGTATCTGCAGCATTTATCCCAGTTACCATTCTCTCCTCAAGAAACACTTTCCTGACTTGGGTTGTTGGAAACCACTCCCCACTTTCTCAGCCTACTTCACTTGCTCTTCCTTCTTTGCTTACTTTCCTATTTCCTGCTCATCTTACCAACCTCGAAGTTCCCAAATACCCTTGGGCTCGTCTCAAAGCCCTACAATTGGCTCCTGATGTACTGACAGTACTTGCAATGGCCTTCAAGGTCCTACAGTATTTCATCCTTTTCATCTCTGTATTATTTTGCGAGGGCTGCCACAACAGAATACCACAGACAGAATGGCTTAAACAACAGCAATGTATTTTCTCACAATTCTGGAAGCCCGAAGTCCAAGATGAAAGTATTGGTAGGGTTGATTTCTTCTCAGTCCTCGCTCCTTGCCTTGCAGACGGCCACTTTCTCCTTGTCTCATCACATGGTCTTCCCTCTGTGTGTCTGTGTCCTAATCTCCTCTTATAAGGACACCAGTCATATTGGATTAGGACCCACCCGAATGATCTCATCTTAATTGAATTACCTCTTCAAAGGCTCCATCTCTAGGCACATTCACTTTCGGAGATAATGAGGATTAGGCCTTCAACATATGAATCTTTTTTTCGGGGGGTGGGGGACACAATTCAGCACATAACAGCCTCCCTGACCTTACTTACTACCATTATCCTCCTCATTCCCTCCGCTGGAGCCTCAAAGCCCATCTTGCTGTTCTTCAAACAGTCAGGCTTATTCCTGCGTGTATGTCCGCAACCTCTTGCCCCAAGCACTTGCAAGTCTTTCTCTCTCATTTCCTTTATATGTTTGGATGAATGCCACCTTATCAGTGAGTTTATTCCGGACCACTCTGAATAGTACAATAACAAGCCTCTGACCTGACCATACACATATTCTCCATCTCCCCCACGTTCTGCTTAATTTTCTCTCCATAGCCTGTAGCATTGTGTATCACACTATATATTTTCTTATTTACTTGTTTGTCTTTTTAGATCTCCTCTACTTAGTTGTTGGTCATTAAATATCTGTTAAATGAGTGGATAAAGAGAATATATTCATTTGCAGAAAGGAATCCATACAGAGTTCACCACCATGAGGGATCTGGCAAATATATCCTATAATCCACAGTTTAGAAAGTCAGATGTTTAGGTTTGAGAAGAAAGAAAAGAGAGGCCTGGGGGAACATGGAATAAATGTTTTAAAACTTTTGAAGTAGTATCCTGTGGATGAATGGGAAGTCACTCTTTGCATTTAGCTTTACTCCACATGGCAGAATTGGGGTAAAGGATAGAAGTGAAGAAAAGGTAAAATTTAGCTCAAGATAAAAACAAAAAAATTCTAGTGAAATATTTCTTTTCCTGAGGATGTCTCTCAATAATAGCTAATAAGGAAGCTGAAGCCAAATAATTATTTCAAGAATACTGCAGGCAAGACACCTGTGTTTGTGGGAGGATCAAACAGGTGATTTCTGAGTTCATTCCAACTCTAAATATCTAGAAAGATAAACCAATTTTTAGATGAGGAAAAATATCACCACTTCATAAAGTATGGGTGGTCTCTGTATCCCACTGTTTTCATTACTCAGATCTGGTGAGATCACCAGGTCTGGAAAGCTTCACAAGCTAAAACAAGAATAGGAAGTCAGGGGGACTAGGGCCAACCTTGGCCAATAAGTAGTCACATGACTGAATGCAAGTCACTCCATTTCTCTAGGTGTTCAATCAATGAGTCCTCATCAAATAAAAGGCTGGGCCTAGATGGGCACTGTTTTTGCTTCAGTTCTAAACACTGTAATTCTAGGTTCTTTTTCAACTCATAGGAAGTGAAAGAGAGTTGGAAATGAAAGGGTCAGTCACAGGGAATTATGGGATGGTGGGGGAAGCACTCTGGCACGTACAGACTGAAGGAAAATTGTGTGAAATCAAATCCTTCCTTACCAGAGGAGTTCAGAAATGAAAGACAAAGTCCTCTGGGTCAGCCATCCAACATCTTCTCTTCAAGTGTGTGAAAGATGAGAGAGCTCCACGCTTGAAAAATCAGGATGAAACTACTACTTCTACAGAGAACTGCTTCTCACTCCCAAGGGACCAGTAAAGCTGTAGGTTGTGCTGTGCTTTGGTTCATGGAGACTAAATCTTTCACTGAAGATTGATTCCAAAAAGAAATAAGCCTACGAGTTAATGCACATCCCTGTACTTGTCTGAGTTTCTTCATCTTGATTGAAAAATATCTCTCATGGACATTTTGTAGGTGTTGAATTATTGAGACCCAAAAGACAGAATTATAGATTTGAGTTATTCCAGCTCAGTTTCTAATATTTTTGTCTATGTTCTTCTAGACATAGCCTGCATAAGGCTTTTGGAGTTGTTTTAGAGATTTTGGGTGGAAAAGCACCAAACAATGTTGGTAGAATCTGATGTGTTTTTTGTTTTTTTTTTTAAATAAAGGTTCCTAGCAACTCCCAAGCAGTTGAGGCCGAAATGGTATAACTGAGTTTAAGCAAATCTACGACCTATTTTCTAATGTAGGCCAAAATTAAAACTGAATTTGATATTTTCCAAGATTTAAGCCAGGGTCGATGCCAGGGCTCTAGGATTATCTGAAAACCAGACTTGTGCTTTCACCATTTTGCCTAGTTTATTTCCATCTCATTTTACCCTTCGTTTGCAAAAGGAAGTGGGCCCACTTGGCCCTTTTTATTTAGTCAGTATCTCTTTCCAGACTTCACAAACTCATCAGAACAGGGAGGTTATTTGGACGTTTGGCCCTGCCACATTTAGATAACAGAATTTGTTTTCACTGATAGTTGGAAAACAGAAATAACAACATTTCTTTTGAGGCCAGTCTCCCTAAATCTTTCCTTCTTTTTCTTTTTGGTACAATAATGAGGGCTGACAGGGCCACTTGACACCATTAGTGGTAAATGAATTTTTCAATAAGGACTAACCTAGAAAAACTATGGAAATTCAGATTTCTTTTTTTGGCCCAGAGAATTCTGTATTACCTATGCCTTCGCTCTCTATGTATACTTTATGAGACATTTCAGCAAAGCCTTCTTCAAATTAATCCAATAACTGTCTCCTTCAATTCTCCTTCCTAGAACTCCTCACTTGTCTTTATAAAGGTCCTGAGTGTTTCTTGAGGATCCCTGTCCCAGAAGATTAAAGACAGGGCTGTGAGCTCAAATCTTATCCCGAGGCTTATTTTTGTAAACTTAGCAATACTTTCTCCTTTTAACATCGGAAAACTTAAAGAGAAGCAGTCCCAAATGTGAAGTGGATTCTGTCCCATTTCTCCCTGAAACTGGGAAGAAGCTGGTCATATACTTGCACATTGGTGCTATAAATATTCAAAGACTCTACTCCAGTATCTTCCACCTAACACACATTTTAACTCCTACTTTAAACTTGCAGAATGCTTTTTAGGGCATCTGTTATGTCCTACTTTAAAAATATCTGTCAGCCTAATATTCCTACTTTCTTCCTTTATTAATTTATCTTCAAGGTCATGGATGGAAATACCTCTCAGTGGAAAGTACCCATCTGCTTTGACAAAAATGTATACTATAAACCTTCATTTCTACAAAGGTCTTAAAGAAATCCAAGAGTCCACAGAATGCTTCCAACGCAGAGCTCCCTAAAACATGCTTTATGCAACTCTAGTCCCGGATTTGATACAAAAAAAACAAACAAACACAAGAACAAAAAAACAAAAATGGGAGACAGAAAAGGATGCTACATAAAGAGCGATCTTTAAAATTCAAAAACCATGATAGCATTTTAAAAGGGTTGTAGGCATTCCAAGGTAAAGATATTTGTTTCACTGCTTACTTTTTAAACGTACTTGATTACAAAACCCTTTTCACTTATGCATGTAACACTTGCACATAGGGCTCTGCTGAACTAGGGTTCCACAGTACACAGTTTAGAAATTGTGCTAGAGAATGTTGTTCTTTGTTTTGCAAAAATTATCCTTCTAATGCAGTACGTATTGGAAAATAACCTTGAGTAATAACTACAACTCACTTCTTTCTCACACTGTATTTAGAGGGTTACTTAGGGTTCATTTCACAAATACTGAATCTCCAAGTGACTATTTGGTTCTTACAAGTAACCACAAAACATATCTCCTTTTTTGTAACATGATGTTAATGCCACCTGAATAGTTTTTAATCCACCTGTTGGGGATGAATCATCCATTATCACAGAAAACTACCACAACCACACCTCCAACGTTCATCTCCTTCACCTTCCCTTCAGTCTCCATTCACCATATTCAAATTACTTCCTATTGCATATACTTCCGATTCCTAAATACAAACAAACTAAAAATAAAACGTATTATTTTCCTCATTTAAAAAAAAAATCATAATTAGTGGTGGCCGGTGAGACAGAACCAGGTACAAATCCCCCCCTCTTCTGGCCCTGTCTGGAGGAGTTAACCTCTCTCACCTCCTCATGTGTGTCATGGAAGACGAACACAACACAAGTCACAAGTAACCATGATTTTTGCACAAACTGTTTACAGATCCCATCTATGGTCATACCTGGAACCTCTGGCATAGTCTTCTCTCTATTCTTCCTGATCCCAACCTTTTCATCCTCTGAATTTCCCTACACTTTCCCCAATGACAGGCCTTTCTCTAGAAATCTTAGAGTATGTCAGACTGATGAGGAAACCTGGAACGCGTAGCAGCGCATGGCGGCCCAATCCATGTGACCTAAATTCCTCAGCGTCTCTAATATTAACAGGTTCCCCCACTGCTCACTCCCACTACCAGTCCCATCAAGAACATTCTAGTGCATTTACATGGTGCTTCCTTAGAACATCCTCCTTCTTGCTCCTTTTTCTTTTCTCTTTGAGGTAGTATCAAATCCTCTGGGGAAAAAAAAAATCATACCTCTTCGTCACATCACTAATTTACCCATCGCAGTGCTATAGGTCTGTAACTCTAATTTTCTTCCAATGACTTTACATACACACACACAAATACTTTATACCAAATTGTACTTACTGATGTACATTTCTTCACTGAGCCTTTTTTTCCCCCCCGGATATTTTTCTCACATAAGCATGAGCTCTTTAAGGGGAGAAAACGTATCTGGTTTTTACCATGCCCACAATGGAAGTGTAAAACATTTGATTGATCCACCCATACTGAACACTTTCATTCCCAACGCTAATATTTACTTTAACTGGAATAAATTCACATGGACAGAACAATGTTAACCAAGGGATATGGCAAAGTTGGGTGTTTGCCTAGGGACAAAAGTTATATACTGAACAACTATGAAGTTTTTATTTATTTTTTGGTTTGTATGTTTGTTTTGTCATTCAGGATTCTGTTTATTCACAAAACGTGTTCATGAATACTCAAGGCTTACCTGCTGGAATCTTCTCATTTATTTTAGGATTGGGTAGCACTTCTGGGCCTGAGCCTCCACTTGGATTTTGAAAGTGGTGTCACTCATCAAAGTCTCTAGAACTTTTTTTTTTCCTTAAAGAGAACATGAAGGACAACGCTTGGTATAGTTTGTGTAGTGATAACGAGGTCTAGTTACCTTGGAATGTAAAATCCCTCAGCCAGGATGTTTGTCATCAGTGCCGAGTGTTGGCAATGGTCCCAGGGCATGGCAACTCCTAGTGTGAGCTACGGCTTCCTGCAGCTGCAAAGGGGAGTGACACTCTGTGACCATGTGATGTGGTCCTCCCTTCTGCAGGAAGTGGTCAGCCCCATCTAATCCTCTCAGCGCCTCTGGCAAGCAGCCTTTCCAAACACTGTGCCATCTGCAAACAGGATACATATCTTTCACGTATCTGGCACGTGCCCTTGGGACTGGTCAGATTTCTGTCTATTTCTTAGCATATTGCCCAAATATATAACTCCACCCCTTTCTCTCCCACTCTAGACAGCATATTGGAGTAGAAATGGATAGCCTGATGTAAGGGTTGGATAGCCTGATGTAAGGGTAACCACGAGTCTGCTTTCATTTAGATTCTAAAAAAAGTAAATCACTCACAAATTTGGAACTTTCATTAGCAATACTTTACTTAGGGACCCACCTAAGTATCACTGGGTTGAGAGTCACTGTGCAAACTGGTAGCCCCTGGCAAGGTCAATGCAATGTCAAAGCCAACACTATCCCAATCACTTCAGTGACAGCTACTGTGAATTTCTGTTCTCTCAAGAAAGGAGAAGAAATTTCTATTGTAAACCAGGCACTGTCACACAACCTGATGAGGGGGGAATTTTGGCAACGGGAGGCTGTAGTAGTTTCCATAACTACCTCCCAAGCTGATATGTAGTAGTCAAGTTTCTCAAAGCCTGAGAAATATTGTATGTTTCTGCCCTATCACCAAAGATGTCTGAAGAAGCAAATCCTGCTACTAGATTGATTTTCACACTTCCAGTCTCTGAGGTAGGCATGTGTGGCCTATTTCTTTCTCCTCTCTTGTTCTTCCATAAAATATAGGAATATTCTTTTACATTAGTCTTCGTGGCAACCTTGGAATTATCATCATTCTTCAAACAAGTTCTATAAACCAGCTGCCAATTGTGGCCCCTGGTTAAACATTTAATTTTGTTGTCCCGTAGAATTACTACTGAAATACACTAAACCTATTTGTAAACTATCACTTTTGTGACTCTGAAGGCTGTCTCTGAAGTAGTTTTGTATAGTGACTGCAGAGAAGGACTAGTTTTCAAAGTATAGATGCACTACTGAAGTAAAGACCCATGGATGGAGACGTAACTTAAGAAAATGGGCAAGTAAAATGTTACACCCTCTGTTTACATGCAGGTCTGTGAGATAGGGGTGGTTAAATGTAGATATGTGACGGTGCTAATTATTCACTTAAAATTTCATTGTCTATTCATTAAAAAGAAAAAAAATAATCTTATAATGTGAAAAAATGCCCCCATGACTGGGAGAAAGGATTTTATGAAACGGTTGATTGCTATTTACAGTTTAGACTTCTGTAGATATTGAAGGCTGCAGTTGAGATAAAGAAATTAATAACACTGTTGTGTCTTACAAAAGGTAGAAAGAGATGAGAGAGAATCCAACTCAGGATCTACTTCTGACCTATAAAGGAAGAACCAGCATGAGGTTCCAGAAGGGAAGACAGGTTAGGAAACATGTGAAACTCTCGAATATGTCACAGTGTCTGCCATCCCAGCTAATACCCAGCAAGGAAGCAGTTCTATAGAAGGTGCCATAATTCTTAATGCTATTGGAAGTCGGGAGTAGCCATGGAATCCAAATATTCAACCAGGACGCCGCTAAAAAAAGCACTCTGCTTACCTAAGAAGCATTCTGGTTACAAGAGGATATGAATAAAAAGTAGAAAGAATCCACTCTCAAGGATGATAGTAACTTAAAATGTAAGAATAATTTTAGGGGTTCTATTGTGAACTGAACTGTGTTCCTCCAAAACCCCTATGTTGAAGTCTAACTTTCACTATCTCAGAATATGACTGCATTTGGGAACAGAACTTTTAAAGAGATCATTAAATTAAAATAAGGTCATTAGGGTGGACCCAATTCCATTCTAACCAGTGTCCTTATAAGAGGAGTTTAGGACATACAGAAAGAGATGCCAAGGGTTTGCACTCACAGAGGAGGACACAGCAAGAAGATGGCCACCTGCAAGCCAAGGAGAGAGGCCTTAGAGGACTCCAACCCTTGTAGCACCTGGATCTTGGACTTCTACCTTCTAGAACTGTGAGAAAATAAATTTATGTTGCGTAAGTCACCCAGTCTGTGGCATTTTGTTACAGCAGCTCTAGAACACTAATACAGATTTTAAATGTCCACACACGTTTAGGTTTTGATAAAATTTTCTAAGGAAAAAAATGTAACAGGTTTTTTAATTTATTTTCAGAGCTGGATGATCTTGGGAGGAATGCCAGCTGCTGGGGATCATGATGCAATGTTGATGCAAGATGGAGATAACTCTTCAATTTCTACCTTTTTTTCCTGTTGAACTAAGTGATCTTCTAACTGAAAAGGGCAGAACCATTGGTCACTGGTAATAAAGGTCAAAGATTAGTGACAGGATTACAGGACAAGTCCTAGCTGCTCCCAATGAGGGCCTGCTATGGGCTGAATTATGTCCCTCTCTAGATTCATATGTTGAAATCCTAACCCCTAATACCTCAGAATATGACTATATTTGGAGATGGGGTCTTTAAAGAGAATTAAAATGAGGTCATTAGAGTGGAGCTTAATTCAATATGACTGGTGTCCTCATAAGACAAGGAGATTAGGACACAGAGGGAAGACCAGGTGAAGACACAGGGAGAAGACAGCCATCTGCAAACCAAGGAGAGAAGCCTCAGAAGAAACCAACCCCGCTGACACCTTGATCTTGGACTTCCAGTTTCTTGAACTGTGAGAAAATAAATTTCTGCTGTTTAAGCCACCCAGACTGTGGTGACTGTGGTACTTTGCTATGGCAGCCCTAGTAAACTAATACAGGGCCCATCTTCTGGCTTCGATTAAGATTGTTTGGGGGGACAACCAAGATGGTGCAATAGATAAACACTGTGTTTACCTTCTCTTATAACCACATCAAAATTACAACTAATCTACAAAACAACCATTATTGAGAATTGTCTCAAATCAAGCTGAACTGAAGCCTTTCAGCTAAGGACTTGCAGAAGAAGCCACCTCCAGACTGGTAGGAAGGTCAGAGACGTGGAACGGGCTGGGCCCACACCCTTATGTGGTCATTAAAGATCAGGAGGATTATTTCAGCTGTGGGGGGTCCCCCCAACCCCTAAAGGAGCGAGAGATCCCAGCCCCACCCCAGCCCAGGGTTCCAGTGCTGGGGAGAGAAGTCCCCATAATTTTTGGCTGTGAAAAACAGCAGAGATTGTGACTGAGGGAGGCAGTGTGGCTGTACTCACAGGTGCTCCTCTTAAAGGGACTGTGCTCGGACTTACCCACCAACAGAATCAGTGGCGCTGAGCTCCAGTGCTGGGGCAGCAGCTGGAAAGACGGCAGGGAGAAATGGTGGGGAATTGAGTTGTCTGGCTTGGGACGGAGGGCTAGAGAGGTGGCTTTCTCCTGGACGGGGGAGCTGGCTGGCGAAGGCCATTGTTTCTTTGTGGAGCCCTCCCCCTTCCCGGCACGAGAACACAGGTGACCGCCATTTCTGAGTCTCCGCCTTTCGTTCACTGGGCCCTGGCGATTTGAGACCTGGAACCACCCAACTTTCGGGCTCACCCAGGCCGCTTCCAGGGCTTTTTCATACAGACTGCCTGTCTTGGCTCAAGCTGCACTTTCCTAGGGTCTCTAAAGGTTCATACAACCCAGACACGCAGCATCTGGCTTGAGCAGCTCTAAGCCAGCACTAGTGACAGCCAGTCTTGGTTTGTGGCTTGGCCTCTCAAAGGCACTTCCAAGCACAGCACAGGTGGCAGACATCTGCGGATTTCTTTCTGGCTCCCACTAGGTGGCCCCGGGTGGGGCACAGGCTGTGGCTGAAGTAGACCTACAGTGGATCCCTTCCAAGGTGGTCCTGGGGCTATTGCCCCCAGTGGCCAGCTTCAAAATGAGCTGGAGCATCACCTAGCCATCTCCAAGTACATTATACCCAAGGTGCTGATTGGGCAGGCACCAGAATCCTGCTGAGGCAGATCCTGCTCTGTAGGATCAGCCCCTGAACAACAACTCTTCCACTGTAGTCAAAGCCAGTCCTCACAACCAGTGAGCCCAAGGGTCAGTCCCTCCCAATTTTCAACCTACAAGAGGAGGGCACACACAACCCATACAAGGGATGCACCTGGAGCGCATGGTTCAGGTGACCAGAAAGACTGAGCCACTGAAACCCATACCACACCTACTACATAAGGCCACTCTACTAAGGCTGGAAAACATAGCAGCCCTATCTAATACATAGAAACAAACACAGGGAGGAAGCCAAAATGGAGAGACAAAGAAACATGTTCCAATGAAAGAGCAGAACAAAGCTCCAGAAAAAGAACTACGTGAAATGGAAATAAGCAATCTATCAGACGGAGAGTTCCAAACACTAGTTATAAGAATATTCAGTGATCTCATAAAAATGGAGTTGGAAACCATAAAAAAGAACGAGGCAGAAATAAATGATATAATAATGGAAAGGAAGAATATATCACAGGGAATCAACAGATTAGATGAAGCAGAGGATCCGACCAGCGATGTAGAAGATAAGGTAGCAGAAAACACCCAATCAGAACAGCAAAAAGGAAAAAGAATCCAAAAAACTGAGGAGAGTTTAAGGGGCCTCTGGGACAATATCAAGCATACCAAACTTTGCATCATAGGGGTACCAGAAGGAGAAGAGAGTGAGCAAGGACTTGAAAACCTATTTAAATAAATAATGTCAGAAAACTTCCCTAACCTGGTGAAGGAAATGGACATACAAAACCAGGAAGCACAGAGAAACCCAAAGATAAACCCAAACAGGCCCACACCAAGACACATCATAGTTAAAATGCCAAAGGTTAAATACAAAGAGAGAATCTTAAAAGCAGCAAGAGAAAAACAGTTAGTTACCTACAAGGGTGCCCCCATAAGACTGTCAGCTGATTTCTCAACAGAAACTTTGCAGGCAGGAAGGGAGTGGCAGGAAATATTCCAAGTGATGAAAAGCAATAGCATACAACGAAGATTGCTCTACCCAGCAAGGCTGTCATTTAGAATTGAAGGACAGATAAGGAGCTTCCCAGACAAGATAAAGCTGAAGGAGTTCATCACCACCAAACCAGTATTACAAGGACTCTTAGAGGGACTTCTTTAAGATGGGAGGGGGGTTAAGGACAGGTGAAAGGGGAAGGGATTAAGAACAAATTGGGTGTTACACAGTAGTCACGGGGAGGTAGGTTACAGCATAAGGAATATAGTAATAACTAGGTATGGTGCCAGATAGGTACTAGATCTATCAGCATGATAGGTGGGAATAGGGTTGGGGTCAGGGTGAAAAAGGTGAAGGCATTAAGAAATATAAATTGATAGTTAATATGGTATGGGGAATATAATCAACAATGTTGTAAAGATCGTGTAAGGTGCCAGATGGACACTGGACTTATCAGAGGGATCAAGTCATAGAATTTGTACACGCCTGACCTATGCGCCACAGACAAGAAGAGCTGAAACAGAATAATATTGAATGTCAATTCTAAATACATAAGGAAATATAGTCATGGGATATGGAGTACAACATAGGAAAGATAGTCGATGGTACTGTAACAGCTATATAAGATGTCAGAGGGGTAGTAGCTTGGGGGGTGGGTTATCACTTTATGAGGGGTTTAAATGTGTAACTATTACATTGCTTTGTATACCTGAAACTAATTTTAAAAAAAGATCGTTTGGGGTGATATTTGGGAGGCACAGATAACATCCTAAACATAGGATAACAGAGATGTGGCTCACAGCACTGTACATAAAAAAGATTTGGGAGAACCAACGGAGTGTAACCAATCTGAGTTGACAAAATCAGGTGCACATTAGGCTGCACACTGAGGTGGGGAAATAGCCTACTCCACACTGCAGTGGTCAGAGCACTCATGGAGTCAGGGAAACAAACCAGAACACATTTAGTGGAGAATGGCCAGGGTATGGAAGTAACCAGAAACCATGCTATTTGCACAACTGTTGAAGGAAGCACCTGTGTTTATTTGCAAAGAGAGGACTCTGGAGGTAGAAGCAGTATGAAAACTGCTGGCAAATATATGAAGATCAGGGATGTGGAAAAGACATTCTGCTTGGTCACAGGGATACAAGAAGGACATCTGAGTGGAAGGGTTAAATAAAGGGAATGGGGTAAGAACTTTATAGAAACCAGAACCACCCAAAAACAGAATGCACTGTCTGAAGGGATAGTGAACATTTCAGAAATTGACGCATTTAAGTCTAGGCTGGGTGTGTTGTGGAGATTCCGCCAATGGTTATTGGTCCTTTCTCCAGCTTAGCAGGGTTCTAACTAGGGATATTCCTTTATTTCCTGCTTAGGGGATCTGGAAGATACCTTAGGCAGGAAATGGCATTAAATGGCAGAACAGAGATAGTGGCTGAGAAGCAAAAGCCATCAGGACCTCTGAGTGGTAATGGAACTGGAGAAAATGTCAGGACTGTCCATCAATCTGATATTGTCAGCTGCTAATCATCTTCCCCGGGAGAACATCTTGTCCAGGGAACGTGTGAGTGTGGTGAATTTCAACAGTGGAAAGGGAAACTGCTAAATCTCAGTACTTTCATTTTTATAGATTATAACCTCACTTCTGTATTTTTGAATTATGTGCTCAATAAAAGTTTCTTACTCTTAAAAATTGCTTCTTGCCTCCTAGGACTGCCTTCATGGGAATGCAACGTATGCAGTCACACAGGGCCCGGTGCTCAGAAAAGCCCCATGGTTGGTTTAACATTCTGTGTCACCAACTTAAAATTCTTAATTTTGGAAAAATGGGTCTGGCCTTTTCATTTCACACTGGACCCTGCAAAATTTATACCATGTTTCCCCGAAAATAAGACCTAGCTGGACAATCAGTTCTAATGTGTCTTTTGGAACAAAAATTAATATAAGACCCGGTGCTATTTTACAATAAGACCGGGTCTTATATAAGACAGGGTCTTATATTAATTTTTGCTCCAAGAGACACATTAGAACTGATTGTCGGGCTAGGTCTTATTTTCGGGTAAACAGGTTAGCTGGTCCTGCTCCCTTCCCATCTTGTAGTCATACTCCTCTTTGCATTCAGATTCCTTCAATGTTCATACACACCTGGGACAGACAGGAAATTATGGTGGTGGGTAAATAGGAAGCAACTGGGTTTTGCTGTCACTTAGGCTTTCCCCTGCCGTCCCAAATTCATGTCGCTTAACTTGCTGTAATATTTGGGAGATATTCCTTAGCTTCAGCTTCTTGACTTATAAATGGGAATCATAATAGCAAGGGCCTCACTGGCTTTTGTAGGAATTAATGACATAAGGCATGTAAAGAAATACTGCATGATAACAAATTTGGTTATTATTTGTTGAGGGCTTTCAAAGGACACTCAGTGGAAAAAGTAATCCAGGGACACGACTGGATGCCTAGGGGGAGGCAGAGGGATGAAGAGAGCATTAAGGAAAGGGACAGATAAATGCTGACTTCTCAGGAAGGAAGTCGCCAGCCCCTGGCTGAGCCATGACTCCATGACTGAGTCCCTGCCTTCCTTCCCTCCCACTAGCCCCACTGTGGCCTGAGGCTTGGTGACCTATGCTCCTTAAGATCAAGAGGAGGGGATACATCAGCACAGTTCTAGATCATTCTAGACACAATGAATAACAAGGACGAAGTTTGAGGTCAGAAGTTCTTAGTTATGGGGGTCGATTAAGAATCATCTCTCCAGACCCTTTCTCTCTTAACTTTCCCTTTACTCTCATCTCAAATGGATGTTAAATTCCTACCTGATTTAAAGAAAAAAAAACCCTGCTGACAAGCCCCTTCTCTTAAAAAAAAAAAAAAAAAACAAAAAACCCGAAACAAAAAACAAAAATAACACAACAAATAAAAATTAAAAAAAAAAAAACACCTTTTTCTTTCAAGGAGAAGCAAATGGGTCGCCAGCCCCCTCGCTAGGTCCAGCTCCTTTCTCCTTTGGTTCATTCTAAAGATAGAAATTCCAAGTTGCTCGCAGCTGCTTTTGACGGGGGGAAAAGGCTTTTGCTCTCTCAATAAGCAAAGAAATTCGATTTTCTTTAATCTTGTTCCCTTTCTCTTTCAGAAACACCTCCCCCTCTTCTCCAAACCAAACAAAAACCGAAATGCAGCTAAAAACGCACCCCAGCAGCAGCCCTTTATACAACATCCCTGAGAGGCCTGCGGGGTTGGATGAGTCAAGCTCACGGGAACAGGCAGGGAGCGCTCCCGACTTTTCTGAAGCCCAAACGTCCTATGACTCACCTTTCCCTGCTCCTGCACCATCCCTCTCCTGGCCCCAGACTCTCCCTCCTACTGTTCCCCGGACCCAGCTGGCTGGCTGCCTGGGAGGCGTGCGGGATTCTGGAGGAGCTAGAGGCGCTGCACCTGTGGGCGCCGGGGCGCGGGCCCCAGACGGCCGGGGAGCGCGCGCAGCTCCCCGGCGGCTCCGCTAGGGGTCTCTCTCGGGTGCCAAGCGGGGTGGGCCGGATCAGCTGACTTGCCGGGCTCGGAGCCCCGCCGCCGCGCTTCTGCTCGGTCAGTTTCTTCGGCAGCGGTGAGAGCTACCACCCGGAGCAGCGCGATCGCGGCGACCACCAGAGACGGCGACGGTGGCACCAGCAGTGGAAGGGCGCGGCGGATTCCACTCGCACAGTAGCGCATTCGGTGCCCCGCGCAGGGTCGCGATGCTGTCCGGTTTGGCACTCGTCCTACTGGCCGCTTGGACGGCTCGGGCGCTGGAGGTGGGTGCCGCGCTTCGAAATGGGTGGGGGGTGGGAGGGCAAGTGGGGAGCCGACCCGGTTACCAAGTCTTTCACCTAATCTAGAGAAGCCGAGGGCAATGGAGGGGAATCCTCTCCTCTCCGCACCCAACGCCCCCGCTTGCGGGCGCCCTGCGCATCAGCGCCTCCGGCCCTGCCCTGCCCTGGGGACGCGCGCTCCGGCCCTCGGAGAGGGAGCTAGCTAGGCGTCGGGCGCCGGGGTCAGCGACGGTCAGGGGCGAGTAGGCGAGGAGGCGATCCTGAGCTCAGACCCTGACTTAGTCGGTGCCTCGCGGCCGGGGGCTGAGAACCTGGGGAGGCGAAAGACATCCAGATGGGGGGAGGTGGAGGGAGCACGTGGGAAAACGAAGACGCAGCGTCCCTGGATCCTGTCCCCGAATCTTAATCGCTACCTTTCCCTTTCTCTCGGGCCCTGGGGAAGAGGAGCCGGGATAACTCGGCAAACTGCCCCCATCCCCCGCTTCCCTTAGCCTTTTCCGCCGCATTTCACCTTCCCTTCGCAACCCCACCAGCACTTCCCTGCCCGATCTCCTCCGCCTTCCTCTTCCCGGCTGCTCGCGGCGGCCTTCTGAGTGCGACCCCTATGAGGGTCGCGCACCACCTTCCGCACACAAACTTTGTATGTTTCTGCGACTCCCTTTTGTGTAAGTTCGAGAGATGGGAGGGGTCGGAGACCCACAGCCACCTTGTATCTTCCCCAACCCTGGACGTCCCGGGCATTCGCTCGCACCTCCAGCTTCTCCAGGAGAGGAAGAAGGGCTCCGGGAACAAAAGCCGCGATACCCCGCCCTTGCCAGCCCGGGACGCGATGGGCCACCGAAGCTCCCGCCCGACTCCCTTCCTGGCTCTGTGCGTCTGTCCCGGGGGGAGGGGGCGGCTGGGGTCCCGCTGGGGCCGCTCTAGAGGAGCCTCGGGGCTCCTCTGCTTTCCACCCCTTTCACCTCCGACGCTTGCTAATTCTGTGTTGGGCTGTGAAGTCCTTGGCGAGAAATACGCGGAGAGCGGGATGTGCAATGGAAAGGGCAGTGGCGGGTGGTGGGGAGGCACGAGCTCCCCTCTCCTGTGCATCAAAGGAGGCGTTTGTCGGATTGAGGCGCGGCCTCCGCACTGGCAGCGCTGGGCACTCTGATTTAGCCTTCCACTGGGGACGCGGGCTGTTGAGGAGGGTCCTCAGAGTCCTTTTTTCAAGGGTGCAGATAAAAGGATTGAATTGAGTGAAGATTAAGACGGAGAAGATGGCGCCTCTGCAGTGCAGCAAAGAAAAGCTGTATGGAGGCTGCAGCCTGGTGAAATCCACCCACCACTAGGTGTATAACAAGTCTTCCCCATTCAACTCTCGAACATGGAGCTAACACCTGTGCATACTGGCTATTTTTCTTTTTATCTAAAGATGCGTAGAAGTCTGCGTGACAGTCGGGACAGAGGAGGTTGTATTTTGCATCGGTGGGTTCCCGTCCGCTGTTTTACCATTTGCAGCCTCCCCTCCCCATTCTTTTTCCCCTCCTGTTCCCCTACCTCACGGTAGTTTTTCAAAAAAGCAATTTCCGGACAAGTGTTTTCCTGTAATTCCACTGAGGCTATACAGACTATCACACTATTACAGTTTTTTGTTCCCTAATTTACAAGGTCATTGAACTTTATTCCCTTCTGCGTTTTTTTTTTTTTTTTACCTGCACGTGGCTCGGGAATCACCTTAGGGCTAAGCTAGTTAAGAGAAATTGTTTTTAAGAGTTTGAAGAAGGCTTTCCACATTTTAA
Organism: Rhinolophus ferrumequinum; assembly: GCF_004115265.2. NCBI lineage: Eukaryota > Metazoa > Chordata > Mammalia > Chiroptera > Rhinolophidae > Rhinolophus > Rhinolophus ferrumequinum. The sequence continues at coordinate 93,623,057 of NC_046285.1, read as the reverse complement.
AAAATGCATTAATTAAGGGAACTCTCATTTCTCTGATGACTTAAATTTACACTTACAATTATTTGTCTTCCTAATTACACATTAAAACACAAATTAAGTAATTACAATCATCATAACCTTTATATTTGAAGCTTTTGTCAAAACGTTAATATTTAACTTTTTTGAGCAATTATTTTTTTCTATATAAAAAGGCGGCATGAAGGCATATATTCTGATTATTTTTTGGCCTTTTGAGTGCATTGCTTTACTCTTTCTGCCATTCTTTTGGACATTTTCAAAGGGTGGAGGTGAGATTTACATTAGTCCATTTTGTAATGCGCTGGTGGAATAGTGGGTAATTCACTTTAATGAGGTTTGAGGGGGATTTATCCAGCTGTATCTGTTCACTGAAAAGATGTAATCATGAGTTAACTGTCTTTTGTCAGGTTTAGAAAATAGGTCTGCTTTAAAAGCAGACTCTAAAAAAGAAAGGAATATGGCAGTGATAATGGGGCCTCAGCTTTTGGGGGAGGGAAGCCTTATTACCTGGGTTGATGATTTTGCTTGGTGTGCTGATAGAGTATGAGTTTAAAAAGCGCTGCCATTTATTTATTTAAACCTGATTCCTCTTAAGTTTTATTTTTCTATGTTGGGGGTTTAACCTAATCACAATTATCTGCCTTAGACAGTGGTGCTAATTCAGAGGTTGTAGAATCGTACCCATACTGACTGGTACTGCCCTAAAGGCAGACACCTGCACACAGAATAGTGAAGCCCAGATTTGATGGTGATCTCTAAGGAGTTTCTTGCTAATCAATGGGAAGCCATGATAACCAGCAGGGCACAAAAGCTTCTCTCTTGTCACCCGAACCAGCAGAGGCGCCTAATGGTACTTACGATGCTATTACGTACTACTACAGAGAACAACTCCAGAGAAAATAAAGATCTGTGGTTCTGATTAAGAAAATGAAAAGGAACATGCAACTAAATAGATCACAAAGTTAATTTAGGAATGTCTGATTGAAAAAAAAAAAGAAAAATAAATAACGTGATCTATTGAATACCGGTTTGAAGGAAAACAGGTTCGTAAGACTTTCTCCCTGTTGCTAGAGGATCCCTATGTTATGTTACTGTTTATGGCTTACTAGAGACTTCTATATGGATATTTGTATGAAGATATGGTTGGCAGTCATTCTAGAAATAAACATATCTATTATGTGCCTTTTATGCTTTTATGTGACCACTGACCTATCACTTAGGAAGCATAATCAGATTCAGTAGAAATGCGCATTGTTTCTGCAAATTTTATCTAGATGGGGAAATGTATTACCTTAAGAGACTTACAAAGCATCTATCGTTAATATATTTCTTTGATCTCTGCCTTGTTATGTCAATTACGAATACAAAGATAAACCTTATAAATGTACTTTAAATGTAAAGCTCCAGGATGTAAGTTTTAGTTCGTATACATCTCATTGCTTTCCGCCCTCACTCTCCAGCTCCCAGGAAGTTTGCAGAGTAAATAAGACTGGCACATGATTATAAAAGAAAATAGAAAGTGTTAAGTACCAAGAGGAAAGTACAGATTAAGTGGGATTCTGAGTTGAAGTTAACAGTCTAAACATCTATGTTTAAGGAATAAAGGAACAATAAGATGAGATAATCCTGGAAAATTTCCTGGTAGTTCATTTTCAGCCAGGTTTGTAAGTCATTTTACAGTATTTGTTTACACGCCTTTCTCAACCTTTTTCCTCCCAGACACACACTCTCTCACTCGCCTGAGGGAGTGGGCATGGTCTTTATCTTCATCTTTCCATTCCCTGGTTTAGAGCCAGGTGCAGATGAGGTTCTTAAACAATGAAAGATGAGCAAGTATGGGATTTGATTTCATTAATCTCTCCATCTACTCATTAGGGACATTTTTATTGATCTTCTCTTTGGGCCAACCTCTGTCCAGCAGCTCTGAAGATATTGTGAACAAAGACTTTTCCTTCATGAAGCTTCCAGTCTAGTGGGGAAGACAGACCATAAAGAAATCATTATAAACGTATGTTCATGAACAGATGCTGAGGCGGAAAGGAAGGGTGCAGGGTACATTCTGGAGAGGAGTAGGGAATTCGGAATAAGGAGTTGAGGAGCCGAAGGGAAGGGGCTGAAATGAAAGCAGGATCTGAGAGGTCTGTATCTTCCGTAAGACCATGATTGAGGGAGGACATGATGAAAAAAGTGGTTCACTGGGCAGCAACGAGGCGAATGGGGAAAATAAACTTTCATTTGGTTTTTTTGTTTGTTTTTTGCTGGTAGTTTTCTATCTCTCTGTGTTGGACTCCACCATGAAATGTTCTCCTAGTGGGATCCCACATACAAATGTATGGTGTGTGGGTTGATGTTAAAGACCATCTTATGCAAACCCTTGGAATTGCTGTCATGCTGTCACCCTGTGTGTCACAGCTAATATGCAGATACCCCCTCCTGAGCGGCTGGAGGAAGCTCAAGGGGTGGCAAGTAGAGAAAGCTAAGGTAAAGCACTAAGCATGACCCCTGAATAAATAGCACATTAAAGCAATACAATGTCTATTTAATTTTTTTGTTATAAAAATAAAAAGCAAACAGTACTTAAACCCTCAAACTGACTTGCAACTGAAAACCATAATGAAGAGGAAAATGTTATGTAACTGTTTCTTCAGTTTAATGTGGATAGCTTAAGAAATAAGCATTTCGGTGAGGACACTAATGTTTTTCTTTGGGAAAAAAATCTGGTGAATTTTCCTCTTCAGATCAATCCTGGTTAATAGTTAGGCTTTACTTGTATCTTTTAAGAAGTAGAAATCCACCAAAAACTGGATTGGAATGACTGCTCTAGGAATAAAGTAATTTTGTTAAAATAAAAAAAAAAGGCTAGGCACATTCATCAGTTATAGTTCAATGAAAAAGTGATGCTTGTTAAATTAGTCTGCAAATTCTTCGAAGTGAGATGCCTACAGAGGACTCAGGTTCATATGTGTGAAATCTTGCAATAGGGAGCTATGAGGCCATTTTATTTAAATTTAGTTTGTGTGGCTACATTTTGAAAAAACATGCTGTACCGATTTAGCTTGAACTTTGCTAGGATTATAGTATTTTATGAAAGGAGGCAGTGGTTGAAATGGGGAAGATGAGAGGTTTTTTAGAAGCTCAGCTCTGTGGAAAGTGGTGGAATTGTTCCCACATTTGTTGATTTCACTACCAGTGTGATGTGTTTCTCACATGTTTGGGGAAGATAGCATCTCACCCTGATCAAGAACCTGAACTAGGCCAAGATTGCCTGGGCTTAAATCTTGGCTCTGACCCTTTTAAGCTGTTGACTGTGGGCTACCTCTGTGCCTCAGTCTTTTCTTACGTAAAATGGGGACAATAATGTTTCTGGTTGTTGAGGACAATTGAGTTAATATATGAATATGTAAAATGCTGGAAACAGTACATGTACGTAACACAGTGGCACCTTGTAAGCACTGTGTATTAGTTACTACACTATATATGGTGATTATGATGTAAAATGAATATATTTAAGTCTCACACATAGTTGAAAGTTAAAAATCTATGACTTTTCACTTGACTAGCTAAGACTATTACAGGAAATTAGCAGTTCTCTATAAGAACAAATGAATTTGATTTAAATTTTAAAATGACATACCAAAGATGTAATTTTTTAGAATATGTTATAAAATTTTATTTATTAAATACATATTTTTATATTTCAGTTGGCTTTTTGTAAAACAAAGCAATTTGTCCTTATTGAAAAAATTTAAACAGCACAGAAATGTGTAAAAAGCATAAGTAGTTTTTTTACGCAAATGAGAAAGATCTGTTTTAAATGTGTGCATACTGGCAGCTTGCCACAATGTCTAATATTGAGCTAGTTTATTTGCTGGCTCGATGATTAACTCAGCTATTAGTTCACTGTCAGCTATGTGCAAGGAGCTGTGAACAAGCTTGGTTCAGTTTTCAGCAAAACCTTTTCTAGAAAAATGAATAAACAAGTTTTGCCAATCTGGGCAGAAATGGAAGATTTCAAATGCCAGCAAAAAGATGTTTGGTCTTCGAATGGAAGCTTGAAAGGAAATGATCTTCATCAGAGTATGAGGAAACCAAAAAGCAGACTGCTTGAGAATGCAGCATTTGTGTAAGAAATCTGTTTCCAAAATAAAATGAATGATACTACCAGTCAGATGATGGCTATCACATCTTTAAAACTTGGTAGTGATCGGCTTAATTAAAAGCCTACTTTTAAAAATCAGCATATTTTTGTCATTATAAAAGAAGAGATTTTCAATCTCAACTTCAAAATTAGGCTAAGGCTATTTGAGAGCACACAAAATTGGTGCTACTGTGGTTGAAGTATGTGACACATTGAAGAATCAATAAGCAAAGTCCCAAGGAATCTATGGGGGCTTTTGTTACACCAGTTTATGTATTTATCACTGTCCCGCTGAATCAATAAAACAGGGTTCCAGTGGGAGGATGTAATTAGTATTTTGGCCATGTTTGAAATAAGCATCTTCCTCAGCGTAGATACAGTGAGAATGAATGACGTGGTATAACAACTACATGTATAAGGGTCAATGAGCAGGGGCAAGGAATAAGCAAGATAAATATGTTACAAAAGGGAAAAAACAGTAAGCTTGTTTTGTAGATGAACAAATTCTAGAATTCTGAAGGTCTTGTTAGTGATGGGCCCCAAACAGTGTTTGTATCTGTTAATTTCCAGATGGTCTCTTTTTTTATTTTTTTCTTCCCAACTTGAGATGATTTTTAGGTGAGAAATTCGATTGAGCAAGAAAAGTTACGTTTTTGTTTGTTTGTTTTTTGTTTTGGTGATTTAGTTTGTTGATATGAAATTGTTCTTTGCCTGATTCTCTTTCTTAGAGAATCTAACAATTTGTTCTGTGCACTCAATTCACTTCCATAGAAACCCTCATACTACCTTCATTGAAGAATGTAAGGCATCCTTAGAGATTAATAAATTACTTTCCAGCCTTAAAGGATGCTTACGAGAATAAGTGATCTGCTATATCAGGAAAAGTCATTTGTGTTAAGTGAAGAAATGCATTATTACTCTTGTTGCTTTGTTAAATTTCAAAGCTTTAATGACTGTAATATAGTTTGACCCTGTGGAGACATTTTACCAGAAGAAAAATAATAATAGGTTTAATCCCACTCTTGAGCTAGATTTGTGTGCTTTAGACTTGACCTCTTCCCCCGCAGTTACCGCAAACTCATTTGCTCAGTTTTTCCATGTCTGCACATGCTTGATTACAGTAAAATTAATGAGGCAACATAATTCTTTGTTTCTAATCAAAAATAAAATAGTAGTGTCTATTCAGGCTTGATTAGTCCAAAACAGGGCTTTCTATATCTGCTCTTACTATTGAATGAATTTTCAAAAGCATAATTATTGTTTTTATAAATAACACCACTCAGTTATTGTGTAATGGAATTTAATAGGCACGCATGATAAAGATAGGTATGCACTATTTCTTAACCATATTTATTGATTTTTTTCATCTTTCAAAAAAATCTGCATTTACTTTGAAGATTGAGCCTTTAAAATGAGGTAATTTCTTAAAAAATTAGCTTAACTCTTCAGAGACTAACATTAAAACCTATCATGTGAAAGTGGTATTTGAAAACAGATACTCTCAGTACTGATTCTCTTAATTGCTTATTAGGGTTTGTTTAAAACAAATAGTTCTGTCATTGCAGTACATATATTGGTTTGAAGATGTAAGTGATGAGGTCTTAAGAAACTCATAAAAACTTGCAAATATGCAGACTAACCATTCTAAGAATAATTTATTCACAGGTAACTTACATATTCAATTATTTAGCAATTTAAAATTAAGATCAAATTTCTATAGAAAAGTTACTGGCTTACTTTCATACACAGAGAAACCTAGATTTTTATGGGCACCCCCAGAAAAGAAGTTCACTCCTTCATTTAACAGATATTTCTGAGGTTCCCTGCCCTCGTGGGAGCTTACAATATAGTGAGGGGCAGACAGAATGAATAGGAAGTAAGGGGGGACTTGGGGAATGTTAAGTATGCTATGTGCAAATTTGTTGTGGGTGTGATATGTGGTATTTCCCCTGATTTGGTCACTTCCCAAATGTAAACTTAGATATCTGGAGGAGAGAACCCTATATTCACTGTGATATGAAAGCATAACTGAGGCACGGGTCTATGGGATGGTTAAATAGTAAAAACAAAATTGGTGAGGGAGAGAAGTTACTATTGATCACAAGCTGTTTCCTATAATTTGTTGTATTACCACAATGCCTTCCATTTACAACATATTTGATAAATATTTTTGGTGACTATGCTAGAAATTTTATATTGATAAAGAATTATGTGTTTGATTCTTGACAGTTGAGTAAACTTCTCTTTACAAATTATGAATGACTTCTAACTCCAAGCCTAGAGAGAAATTTAATGCCTTTTAAATATGATTAATTTTTTCAGCCTTTTCTAGAACATTTTATTGTGAGATTTCATAAATGCTGTCAATAACTTAATAATGATCAGTCATTTGCAGCTTTTTATTTCAGAAATGCCTCTTTGAAATAGTTCATCAATCCTCTGATTGTTTGATACACTTTCAATTGAGGGTGCCTCGAAACAATTTTGTTTGAATAAGATAGTGGAGTTTAGAAAGAAACATAGCCATTTGAATGGCTATCAAAATGAAAATTTCATTATTGTCATTTTTTAGTTTGCTGCTTTTTTTGCCTTTTTACAGCCAGTATTTACTTCTTATTTTAGCATGAACCAGGATCAAAATTGGCCCTCTAAGAAAAAAATTAAATTCTGTTACTTCTATTCTCTAAAAGAATTGTACTTTTCAAGTTCAAAGGTTTGAAGCCAATGCCACCATATGCTATTAACTTGATAGGCATTGAAAATCTAGTGTTTTCGCAGGCTCCTTTTTAATGTTTTCTGTTGTTAAATTCTCTTATACCATAGAATTCAGAAAATTCAAATCCAATAAAAAGAAGTCAATTTTAAAATCGTGGAGTTGTTTTGTGTTGGAGAGGTTCTTGGCTAACTGATAGGATGTTTGACTGTAAAGGCAATTTGCAATATTGCTGTTAGTTTGAGCAATCGTGAAGGGATCTGCTTTCAAGAGTACATTTGTGACAAAATTGCAGTTTTGGGATCACTGCATACTTGTTCAGTGAAGTATGCTAGGAGGAAATCCTCTGAGGCTAGTCATGTGACTGGATGGCTGGAACAAAGTAGAAGCAAAGGCTGCTAGAGGGAGTGTCGTTAACACAGCCCAAGTCCCAGGAACTGGGGACAGAGTAATTTGTCAGCATGGCCATTCAGAGATCCAGGACAAAGATAATGAATTTGGTTGCAGGGAGAGCATCTTTAATCAACCAGATAGGATGCAGACCTATCTTGTTTCTAGGCAATTCTTTTCCTTGACTGTCTTTGCCATTTGAATATTTCACTTCACTTTTGAGAGCTGGATTCAAAGGTCAAATTTGTACCATTGCAAATTTTCTCTGTTGTAAGGGCACAGATGGGAAGTATTCAATTTGTTGGGAGTATTTCTTGTGTGTGTATGTGTTTTTAGTTGTATTTACTAATTTCATAAATAGCCAATAAAGAGATGAGCAAAAAAAAAAAAAAAAGAAATGTTAGTGTGAGTTATTGTTTTGTTTTGTTTTCTGGAGGAAAAAAGATACTGGTTACAATAGCCTTCTAAAATTTTATTACATTATTAATACTTTTTAAAAAATTTGACACATGACCCCATTGCTTGTTTGCTCATTCATCTGAGTGGCACACAACATAACATAAACCCAAGCCCAGAGATCAATTCTTCTGTTAGCAGATGAGGGGAAAGTTTAATGAAGGATGTTTAATTGGGTATTTGAATTATGTGTTCCTCTGTTCTGCCTTTATTTCAAGTTTTCCCAGGGCATTTATGATTGACTTCTGTGGTATTGACACTGATTTGGAATTACGTTTTTTTTTTTTAAGTAAATTTATTTGGGTAACATTGGTTAATAACATAAATTTCAGGTGTACAACTTTATAATACAACATCTGTATACTCCATTGCATGATTTTTTTTATTATTGTTAATTTATTATCTCACTGTATTTTTCTCCCCCTTACCTTGAATTTTTAAAAACCTCATTTATTTTATTGACACATACTGTATGCCTTCTGTATTTCAATTTCAGGAGTCTTGCTATGTCGGTGGGGCTTTGAGTAAATAGAGAAGTAACTCAGTTTGTGCCTTAAAGGATTTTGTAGCCTGTTAGGGGAAGAAAGAAATGCAGAAATAATTAGGCATGCTGTGCCGAAGGCTACAGTAGAAGAATTTACAAAATCTTCATAGAGAAGGCAGGCAGCATTTAAACTAATTTTCAAGGATGAGTAGAGCTTAACTGGAGCTTTCCTGACAGAAGAACAGTGAAGGTATAGGGATTCAAAAGGGGAATCCATGGGAATGTGGGTGGGAGAGATGGTGTGGAGACTGTAGGAGATTAAGTGCTTTGGATGCCTTGATGACTTTGAACTTCACTTTCTCAGCAATGGGATACTTTTCAATGTTCCTACCGTGGGGTTAGCCATTGATGAGAATGGTTCAGTCCGTTAGGTTTAAGAGACTGCAGAAGTACTTCTCAGTGTCTTCTTATTTTCATTAGCAGGATGATGTCACGTAGCTGCAAGGGAGGCTGGTACATGTGGGGTATTTGCTGGGAATATTGCCACTAGGAATACATTCCAGGCACTGTTCTGAAGTATAAAGGAGAGGTTAAGATATTGGGTGACAACTGGCATTGTGGGATGCAGAGGAAAATGGGTAGATTGATAACCATTCTGAACCAACCAAAGGAAAAATTCCCCATGAGTAATTAGAGTAGGTTTTTGGGATTTGCCCACTTCTCCTTTTCTGCTAGCTAAGTATGTATGAAGCACTTCTTTGGAGAGTGGTAGAGGAGGAGATGGGGAATGCTTTTTTAATTTTTATGGCAGGAACACCTAAGAGCTGAGCCTTTACTCTGGCCCATTGTACCCAAGATGGTTTAGACTTGTGTCCTGGGAAATGCTTCCAATCAGAATGATGGAAAAAGGGATCATTCTACTGGCTCTGGACAGTAATCGCAGTGTCAGTTTTCTCTCCCTGCTTTTAAACTTATCTTTCATTTGATCTTGAGACTTCCCTAAAGCAACTCTGTTGTGCTTGTCCTTTGAAAGGAATGGCAGATAAAACAAGCTTTGAGGTTTTTAGAAAAGCATGGTATTGAGAACCTCTTGTGAGCTAGATTTGCCTACCATGTTCAACTTCTTTTCTGTTGCCATATAGCCTTTCAAATATGTTTATGTGCACCTGTGTTATTAAAACAGAATGGAAAGAAATATGGGAAAGAGAAAAATAAACCTTAATATATTTACATCAGTAAAAATGGGACTGCCATTTAAAAATTCATTGCTTGTCTATTTTCTTATTTTTTCAATTATTCTAGAAGTGGTCAAATGAAGGTATTTACCAGAAAGTATGTGATGAAATAAAGATGTGGGAAAAACCTGGAGTCCTGAGCAGGCTTGATATAAAATCATGAACATTAGGGAGTGTTTGGAGTTTATAGTACCTCAAGATTTATTTAGAATTTATCCTAGTAGTTTGACATATTGCACATAATTCTATAAAAAAAAATGTCTAAAATATCATGGTTGCTCAAAAACTGCTCTTGGTTTTATTATCTGAATTATTTCTTTTTGAACCCTTCATTCTCTTTCAGAATAATCAAAAGCTTAGTTCAAGTTTGATCATCTTAAATCTTGGCATTTCTTTCTTTCCTGTTTTTTTTTTTAATATTTTGAAGTATCTGTCAAGAAAATATTTTATCTTCTCTCTTCTAGATACTGTCTTCAGAAAAAACAGGACAATTTATGTGTCTGGAATAGTTGTTGGTTGATAATGAGAAAGCATAGCCAATATTTGTTTGAATCTGTATTTCTATTACTTGTTCATATTTTGAAATTATAATTTTCCCCCTTAAAAGAGTAAGTGGTAAATATATCATGTAAGTTTAAAGAGATTAAAAATTATATTAGAATTTGAAAATATAAGAAAATCGTGTTCTTTAATTCCAGCATAATTTTCTGATGGTCATATAGTTTATCTAATTTGATAAGCTTTTAAAAAAATTCCTAAGAACATATATTTTATTCTAAATTTTGTTCTGCTTTCGTATTTCTGAAATATTTGACATAATTACTGGCCATAATTGAAGACCAATTTGAAATGGGTGTGCCTTTAGTTGGCTCTGGATTGCAGAATTAGCTTGCTTTATTGACTTTGGTAGTTGATATTGTAGGCAATTAGATGTACGCCTTTATTTAAGAATACCTAATTGAAAAAGTTGGCAGTTCAAGAATATGTTCAGAGAAGAATACCTGAGTATTCACTCTTGACTTACCTGAATCTTATAAATGTTTTATTGGTTCTATTCACAGTCTGTAGTATTTCTAGGTAAACAGGCTCTCCAGAAACCATCTCTGCTTCTCGGATCATTTAAAATACATTAAATAAATTGATATAGACTGCAATAATTAGTGGAATAGTTTCTAATTAGAAATCAGTGAGTTGTAGTTCATCCATGCAAGTTCATTTTAGTTGTCCCTATTAAATACAAAATGCGGTTTTTTAAATAAAAAAGGATTGTAGTTATCTTTATAAAGTAAACTATATTATTATTTTAAATGTATATTCAATTTAAGGGAAACCGAAAACAGGATACAAATGCCTGTATAATGGTACACACATTTAAGATTATGTTTAAAACCCACAGTTGATAATTAGCTTTTAGTCCCAGAGTAAATGAAGTGACATTGATTATTTTTAGGTCCAATGTTATTTGCTATTGATTCATTATTGGCGAGTGAAATAAGAGAACAAAGGCACAGCTTTGAAAGAAATGATGAGCTCTAAGCCCTAATGGAGGAGAGCCAGGGAATGGCAGTGTTCCATTCAGATGCTCTTTCAGTGTCATTTCATCACAGAATTCCTCTGAGCTTTGCTTAATGCCCAGGCCTGACTCTAAAGCAATGTTGTCCAATAAAAGTATAATAGGACCACGAATATAATGTAACATTTTCTAGTAGCCACATAAAAGAGTAAAAGAAACCAGTGAAATTAATTACCTATGCTTTATTGTACCCAGTAAATCCAAAATAAATCCAAAATATTATTTCAGCATGTGGTCAGTATAAAAATGGTTAGTGAAATATATTACGTCATTTTTTTCCCCGCTATTTTATGTCTTCAAAATCTTACCCATAGAGCATATTTTAATTTGGACGAGCTACATTTTAAGTACCCAGTCATCGCATGTGGCTAGTGGGTACCATACTGGACAGTGTGGCTGTGGAAGGGCCGACTCAGCCTACTACTGTCTATGAAAACAATCAAGGTTTTGGAGCAGGTAGCATCCAGGAGACCCTTCTAAGCGCCCTCATTTTGCATGTGAACTAACTAGGATTTAGAGACGTTGAGTTGCCCAGTATCACTAGAATATTAAGGGTCAAAGCCCACTTCCGGTCCTCTGACCTCCAGTCTCTTCTTCATCAACCTCATTCTTACTTTTTCAGTTCCATGTTGCTGTGTCCATTTCCATATGTACTAATTCTAGGTGGTTGCTCTCAGTTAAGTGTTGAGACAGGACAGGCGCCTTAACAAAATGGGGCCCACTGGAGACACAAAACTCTGGGGCAGGGTAAGATTACCAGGCATATCTATTATGGAGTCTCTCCGTGGAATAGTAATAGGAGATGATACTGAGTCCAGTGATCAATTTGTCTGTTTTTGGAGTAGGAGTAGGTTTAGGAGTTGAGGGTCTCCCTTTGGGACCCAGGGTGTGTGACTCTCCTATTGGAGTAGGAGTTGAGGGTCTCCCTTTGGCACCCAGGGTGTGTGACGTTGAACGCCGGCTGAAATGTCAGCGGCCCACTGAAAGAAAAGATCGATAAGACCTTACTGTACACATTTTGTTGTGTGTATGAGATCTATTCTGGAACACTGCCGTTAAGCTTTGTTTTTGTTTTTGTTTTCAGAAGGCGGCCCGACTGTGCCCATAGTTCTTACCCAATTATACTTAAAGTATGATACTTTCTGACAGCTTAAGCCCAGTGCGCTTCCGGCGTGTTATTTTCAGAATGGAAGCAAAGGTGGAAAACTTTCCTCCTGTCCTGGTAGATTGGAAAAGGCAGGGATTGGTGTGCTCCTGGGATCACTGCTGCTGTAAAGTATTTGTTTTACCATATAAAGATGCATGATGGGTGAACTTTTATCGTAGCACGTTGTTTTTCAGTTCATTCCTAAAATATTTATCAGCCTGGATGTTGTAGATTGTGTAAGAACACTTTGAAGTGAGTGTAAGTTGAATCATATGGCTTTGGCTTTAGTGATTTTAGATTTATTGTTAAACTTAACAGTGTTTCTATTTAAGCCTTAGGGCTTCTCTTCTGTGGCTGGGCTTTACCAACCAAGTCACTGTTGATTTTTAATTAAGCATGTATTTTATATTCTATGATGAAAATCATTGCATTTTGCAAGTGCTGATGTGTGGGACAATAGTTGGAGGATTCACAGCTTGCAGGAATGAGTTAAAAGTACAGGGATGTTGGTATTTCTTTTGATAGTTGTGTATCATACTTTTAAAAAATCACCTTTAAACTTAAAAAGTCCACCATAATTTTTTCAGCAGTTTCCCTATATTTTTCATAGTTAATATAACCAAGAGAAACAGAAGTTTAGATCTTGAAAATTTTGGGGAGTGTCATTTTTTTAAATTATATTTAAGTTAGATTATACTTAAGTTACATTTTTTTGAATTAGAGAAGTATTATAAACGCTTTGTAGGTAGCCTAGAGAAAATATAAAAACATGCATAATCCTACCACCCACGAATATCTGTTTTATGTCATTTTTAAAAGGGTTTTTGAAATCTGTAGGTTCCATTTTATAGCCTGCATTTTATTTCTTAACACTAAATCTCATGCCATTCTAAGCTTTGTAAATACAATGTTTAATGGAAGTTTGAATCTGTTCAGGGCAATGAGAGTTACTGTGTTTCCCCAAAAATAAGACCGGGTCTTATATCAATTTTTGCTCCAAAAGACGCATTAGGGCTTATGTTCAGGGGATGCCTTCCTGAAAAATCATACTAGGGCTTATTTTCCCGTTAGGTCTTATTTTCGAGGAAACACGGTATGTATTGTTGATGTGTGATTTTTATGTATTTGGCATTTGCAACCTGTGTTAGACTGGAAGTCGTGATGTAGGGAAGGATTGTGTGACAAATGCCTGTTACTATTTTAAGTATTTATTGAGTGATCGAAATTGTGGCTCTCAAGTTAGTGTTTAACATGGCAGCCCTTCAACTATAATGTAGTATTTAAAGAAAACGAGATGAACAGAAACCATAGAGATGAACAAAGATAAATAAGGAAAACCTGATTTAGTAATTCAAACAATCTGGCCTCTTTTTTAGTATAGTTTTATGATCACTTGTGTCGGAAGAAGTTTGAGTGTAAGAAGTGGTTAGACTTGATGGGCACACGTAGCCAGGCTTGAATGTGGACATCAGTGAAATTGTGATTTTAGTTGACTAGAGACATCCCATGGGAGCATAATTCGGTTATGTGATTACACAGATATCGATAAAGCACCCTCCTTTCCCTGCTGTTCACGTCACTCCTGATTTTATGTGATGAAAACAGAAGTCAGAAACATAGGAAGTTCCCAAAGGTAAGAAACGTTAGTTCACAAAAAGAACAAGATTTATCTTTAAATTTCACAATGTGTGATGAGATGCCACTTGCATAGATCCCTTTGTAGGGTTGTTGAGCCCATTCAGCCAGACCCACATCATCTTTGATTATCAACTGCCCTTTACGTGGTCAGATAACCAGTGTTATATTACTCTATTTCCTGTTACAGGTTTTGGCAGCAAACAGTATATTGATTATTTATTCTTTACTTACTTTACATAAATACAATACTGTAATATAGATAATAAATGCCATGCTCAGAAGCTCCCCCCTTTTTTTTCCTTTGTCTTCTCACGTCTCCACAATTTACTGTTCTTTATTCAAATAGAATAAAAGCTCTCAGGCCTAGTTGCTTTTTGGGGGCTTTCACTTCTTTTCTGTGAAGCTCCCCTCCCACACCCCCAGGTAAAATATTAACATTGTAAAATTGTATGTCTTTTCTCCTGTTGATCTGTCTTTTGGTGATTTGCACGGCCCCAGTTTTGAACCTGAGACATTAGAGGAAAAACTTTTTGTCCTCTCTTGTAAGTGTTCACGCTGGAAGGAATAGCACATGCAAAGGCTATGAGGTGGGAGGCATGATAGGGAGTCTGAGGAAGTACATGACCTGTTCCACGCATCCCGTCATCCACGCACATAATTTAATCAATGACTGTTCACCTTGATGACTCATTCATAAAAACTAATGCTAAGTGTCTTCCATACTGAATTTACTCAGTCTTCGAGAAGAATGTATGTTGTAATCAAGAGGAATTTATGGAAGGCATTCTGTATTCTAAACATTTCAAAGAACTCTGAGAGTATATAATAATCCATTCTTGCCTCTGTGTTTTAAAATTTTTTAGACGGAGAAGTACTGACTGAACAGTTATTGTAGATTTGTCATGGTTTCTTGGTCCCAACCGAAAAAACTTGGATTAGACACTTGGCAGTCGATCATGTCATATTGTGATTTATTAGTTCTGGAATAAACACCTCTATTTCTGGCATATGTAAAAATAGAGGCTTTCTTGGCTTTTGTAATAATAATAACAACAACAATAATACTTTTAAAACAAGTATAAAGCTCTTTCTAAGAGCCAGGCACTGTGTGAAGTGTTTTTCCTGTATCAAGAGCAGCCCTTATGGTAGCTACTGTTACCTCATTTCATTTATTATGGGTTTTTTGGTCCCAAAAAATCTGGTGAAGAGTATCAGCTGGGAGGGAGCTCACAAACCAGCTTTAAACTGTTGTCTTCCATATCCATACACTCCACCATTATCTCTCCTGGCGTTAGCAAAATGGAATCATGGGTGGAGTTTGGCCAGTGTTTCCTCTTGGCCTGCGTAATTAGCTCCTTGAGGAAGCAAGCCATTAATTACAGTGGCTGCTTGATAAGAAATAAGAGTAAATATTAGGGCTCTGACTGCTCCCCCTCCCTCCAGACTCATAGGCAGGAACTTCCAGATCACTGATGTTTCTATCTCTGTACGTGGTACCTCCTCTCCCCCCCTTGCACCCCCACTCCTGCCATCCAATCCCATTCCTTCCCTTTCTCTCAACCCCAAATAAAACAATCCAGACTGTAGATGTTGGAGTCACTCAGATCTTGGATTTGAGTTACAATTCTTTCAATTACTAGAGGTATGACCACAGGAAAATGACTTAACTTCTCTAAACCTAAATGTCCATATCTACAAAATGTTTGTAAATAGGTTCGTCAGGAGAAAAAAACGGAATTAGGAATAAGGCAAAAAGCCCAGAACCTGACCCTGAATGAATAATGGCTCTGTTTTTCATTTGAAGCCTCTTTGTAACATCCCCTCTTGGACCCTTCAGAACCGTCCTTGATGTTCAAGTGAACTGCACTTTACCGCTGTGAAAATGCAAAGGCTGGGGAAGAGGCCTCCGGGCCCATGGTACTGCACTCACTACCTAACTTCACATTTCAGTCCCATCAGATGGCTGGAAGGCTTTAGCATCTCAAAATTTCATCGATAACACTTTTGATAATCTGAAAACAGGAATGACTTATTTTTAAAAAAAGTTCTGCATAAACTTTGTGGTCTGGTTGTTAGAGTTTAACATGTCTTTGGAACCAGAAGCAAAACCACTTGGAAAGGAATCTAAAGAATGCGGATCCAGGATGCAGCTCTCCAGCTCCTTCACTTTCCTGCCCCTCCTTGGCATTTTCAGCAGTGACCCTGCACAAGTGACAGCCTTGGCTGTTTGCACCAGCTGGAGACAGCTACAAAATTCCTGGCTGCTATCTTTTAAAGACCTCTGCTAACCTCTTCGAAAACAAAGAGATTGTTTACTGTATTTCAAAGGGGAGTGGGACAGAGGTAACTGAGATCTTTTCTGAAGGGATGCCTGGCTTCTAGCATCACAGACAGAAGCTTCCTGAAAGGGTAGTACACTGGACTTACCTATCCTGGACCTGCTCATATGGCATTGACTGTTTACATTTTATCCGTTCATTTCTAGTCACAGTTTATCAGTGTGACTAGAAATTTTATCAGTTTTTCTACTCATTCAGACATTAGATGCAGGAGAAAGTCACCATGTACCTTTGGTGGTTTCCAGTGACTGTTACATTTCATTAATTCACAAAGTGTGAATTGAATGGAGCTGTCTGTTTTTTGGTTTGGGGAGATTTTACTTTGGGGTGGGGAGTTAGGCTGGATGGGGGAGGAATTGAATTTTTCAAGACAAACCCAAGAGACGGCTGGGGTTTTTGATGTTTTGATTGTAGAAGGATAGACTTTCCCTCTTCTCCGTTTCTTCCCTCTGACCTGGCATGTGGACGGCCCTATCAGGTGTTAGTCTTTGCGATCCTGTTACATCCCTACATCCTGTAGCTGCATCCAAGTGCTTTGAGGCCGACTTAACAGGGATTAATTTAACAGTTGCTCTGTGAAAACAGATGCTCTCTGCTGGTTATTTCTGATAAATTAATCAAGCCATATAACAGTTATTTATCTTCTTTAAGAAGTCACATCTTCCTGTGAAGCTGTAGACTGGTAAAGTAAAACTAAAATGCTTATGACTAAAATTAGTGTTTTATATTCAAAACCTATTGTCTCAGACTTATTATGACATGCTCCTTTATTGAATTTGTAGTCAGGCGCTTATTTATAAAAATAAGGCTTAGCTAAAGGGTAGTGTTCAAATGTTATAACAGTCTTTTGGCAGTTTGACCTTTCACAGTAGCTCAATAAATATTTTTTACACTGAGAAAAGAATTATTTAACATTTTTGTGCTAGCAGGATGTCAAGAGAATTCAGAATCTGGATGCAACAGATGAGGCGCCAGGTAGAAACATGGAATCGTACTGATATCTTAGGGAGGCAGCGCTACAGGGAGGAATGTTTATACGTGGAACAGACACTCTGGAAAATTATAATAACACAATTATTTAAAGTCATCTGAGAAAATCCTTAGGTGAGAATAGTCAGGAAAAAAAACTCGAACCAAAATGTAATGATATGGAAACTAAAACTGCGTAACACATGTAAAGACAACTCGATGGGAGAAAATGCAAGTCTTGAAATCAACTTGTACCTATATTGAAAAAGAGTGCAGGATAAAGGTGGTTTTCCACATTAGAGAGGGAAGAGATGGAATATCACTGAATAGTGTTAGGCTCTCTGTCCGTAGAGAGAAAAAAGCTGGATGATTATTTATAATGAGTCTGTAACAAAGGGCAAATTTCTATATTCCACAAAGTGTTCTTAAAAATCAATTAAAAATAGTAAATATGAACATCTTAAGAGAAAAATGAGTGACGCATTTAAAAAATCTTTTATCATGAAAATAATTAAAACACACACAAAACACAATAGTATGATGAATCCCTAGGTACCTATTACTCAGTCTCAGAAATTATAAATTTATACCAACTTTGTTATCTATTATTATCTTGTTGTATCTGTAAATACTTCCTCCCCCCATTCTCTTTTTCCTCCTGGGTTATTTTGAAATACATTCAGTCTTACAATTTTACCCAAATGTACCGTGTTTCACTGAAAATAAGACCTAGCCGGATAATCAGCTCTAATGCGCCTTTTGGAGCAAAAAGTAATATAAGACCTGGTCTTATTTTACTATCCTATAAGACCCGGTCTTATGTAATATAATATAATATATAAGACCGGGTCTTATATAATATGTAATATAATATAATGCAATATAATACTGGGTATAGTACAATGTAATACTGGGTATAATATAATATAATGTAATACTGGGTCTTATATTAATTTTTGCTCCAAAAGACACATTAGAGCTGATTGTCCGGTTAGATCTCATTTTTGGGGAAACACAGTATTTCATTATGAGCCTCTAAAAGAAAAGATATGAACCAAAAAAAGCGCAAATAACTTAACAGGTAGTATTCAGAAAAAAATAGACATAGCCAGTAAATTTATGAAGATGCTCAATCTCATTAGTAATCAGGGAAATAAAAATTAAAACAGTGAGATAACATTTTTTAACCATTGATTGGCAGAGACTAAACAGTCTTGCCAGAGTTGGCAAGAATGTGAAGAAACATATTTTTTTTTACTGCCAGTGGCACAAAAAATTTCAAGAGCTGTCATTCAAAATTTAATGTGCCTAGATCTCAATTTAGCAATTCTAGGAATTAATATCGTGGTATACTGTATAAGTGCCCACAGGTGAGGACTTAGAGCACTACTTTTATCAATTAAACAGGTTTTTTTTCACTGTTTGTGCCAAACGGGAGTATTATACCATCACAAATTTAAAATAGGTTTAAGTGACAAAAGGAATTTGCAGAAAGCAGGCATAATAAGTTACATTAAGGAAATGTTTATGTGTAAAACAAAATCTGTGTGCGTAGAACATCTGAAAGATTCAAGTGAATCTAACAAAATTTGCCTGTGGATAGTGAGATTGTGGTTGTAGGAGGAGAAGCTAGTATACACTTTACATTGTCACTTTCTGTATTTGAATCTTCTTAACTGTAAGGAGACACTTGAGAGTTGTCCCGTCCCATTGTCCCACCTCATCTTGGGATGTATATTACTCCCTACTCCTGTCATTCCTGGTAGGTGATCAACCAGCTTCTAACAGTTGACCCCAGAGACTTCTTTCCCCACACAAGCCATGCCGTTCCATTTAAAATAATCCCTAAGAAGACATGTATTTTGATGTGATACCTAGAATTCTCCCAGTTGTTCTTCTAAGGAACGGTACTTTTATAAAGTTGAAAATAGCAAGTTTTATTGTATCAGAAAACTAGGTCATTTCATCTATTTTTCATGGGTAACTGATTTTCATACAAACCTTGCTTTTGGAAGCAATGGAAACGAGAATGATTACTTCAGGCTCATTTGCCCTACACCGAACATCAAGAAGTAACTCCTTCAATCCAAAATTTCTAGTGTTGGTGCTTGTAATATTGCTTCTCAGATTGGCACTGATGCCAGCTATGGAATTCACATGCTAAGCGAGAGGAAAATATTGTAATGGAAATATTCTTTCTCCCACTGAATTTTATACTGAGATTTGTTATATTTTCTGCATTTTTAACCCAGAAAGTTATTGAAAAGAATTTGCCATGATGAAATATTTGTCTTTATGTTTTCTTGACAAATAGAAAATTGTAAGTATTTAAGGTTTAATCAGAGACACTCCTAAGTTAATAATGAATGTTTTAATGACTGTTTTGGGGTATGGGAGATTATAATAAAGTACAGATTGCCTAAGATAGAAAACATCTGTGCAGTTATACTGAATTAAGATAGTAAAGTGGGATGGTATCATCTATACATCATATTGCAAACCAAATATGAAACTTGGAGAACATCCTTTCCAATTTACAAAGGTGTTTTTAGTACAAACTCATTTACTAATTTGATGTTCTTTATAGCTTCATAAGAAAGACAGGGCAAATAACTATCTCATAATAAGATGTGAACAAAATTAGGTTCGGCGAGGCTGCGTAATTTGCCCCAAATCATAGTAAACAATAAAGGTGAATTTTGAACCCAGGTTTCTGATACTTAATTTAGAAGTGACCTAACCAGAGTGTCTTCTCTGTAGCTTTTTTGTAAAGTCAAAAGGGCAATAACCAATAACTTCTGACTTTCAAAACACCATTATTTTGTAAGGCATCTTTATTATTTGCTGTTTTCTTTGTTTGTTTAAATATTTAACATTTAAGCATTTTTTTCTATTTTAAAATTGATTTTCCAGCCCATTTTATGGATCAAAACTTCTTTCGTAATTCATTCCCATTTCCTATTGGTTATAAGAATTTACTTGCCAGTATTATGGCAAGTAAAGTGATATGAATTTTTCTAAAGCTAATGGTTTCTAAAGCTGTCTTTGACCTTGAATATTTTTAAATTTCTTTCAACTTCAGTGACTTTTTAAAAAACTATTGATCTCCTTTTTTAAGATTCCAGTATTGACTATTTTACCATAAGTTTTCCTATTATTGAAATACAGGTAGGGTATGTTTTTCTTATTTTTCATATTCTTTTCCTTATTTTTCTTTATTTTTATTATTATTTCTATTATTTTTCTTTCTGATGCTGAGTGACAGTATCTAAATTTTGACTGGGGAAACATCTAATAGGATTGAAATATACCTGCAGAAAAGTGAGCATGACAATTGGTGAAAATGAGCACATGCTACGCCCAGGTTAGAAGAGTGTTAGTTAACTACAGTAAACTAGCAGCGACATTCTTGCAGAGCCCATCGGAGGCATTGGCTAGGGGTGTCGGTGGTGCAGCTTTTACAATTTCCCTAGGTCCTCAACATGCTCAGCTTGGCCACCATGATATTTCTCCTGTTCAACATGGATCCTGTCAGCTTTAAGGAAGCCCCAGGGGGTATTTCTCAAGCTAATTATCCCCCCAAATATATTATAATGAAACATCACCATAATCTTTTTAATGGTTGCCAAAATTCCTTTGGTGTACCCTGTCATTCGGACCTAACATCTGATCCCATATCTTCTCCTTCCATCTTGCAGCTTTGCCAGTAGTTTATACAGTGTGACCAGGTGTCACACTATGCTCTAGCAGCCAGATGGAGGTTACCTAACTGGGCACACACAATTGCTTATCTGTGATGTGTCAGCCTTCTGTAGGTCCAAGGCCTTTCACAGATCCAGCGAAGCAGTTCGTTGCCTTTCTGAATTCTTGAATGCTTTGTGAAATTCTTCATGTTGTAACTGTATATTCCATTTGGAAACTCTTACCTGTTTCTTTATCTGTAAAGTGGGACTTACTAGCAAAATACCTAAGTTCTAGGGTTGTTGAGAGGATTAAAAGAAATAATGCAGCCCTTAGGACATACTATATGCTCAGTAAATCTATTACTGTTGCTGTAAGCCAGCATTAGTGATTGGCTCTTAACATTTGTCAAACATTTTCAGTGGCTCTGGCCATGTACACACCTATGTTTGTAAGTGACACCATGTAACCTTAACCCTCTGCCTTGTCCCCAAAGTAAAAGAATGGCATCATCCATAACCCTCTCTTGCAGATCTATTTTTCAATAGAAGATTCAATGCAGTCTATTTTCTTTTCTTGGTTTTGTGGCTTTCTTTCTTGTAATGTGGCTGTGCCCAAAATGGAGGCAAAAAGTCAGGAAGTTGTAAAATACAGTCAGGCTATTCATAAAACATTAAGTTAATTTGTGGCTTCTATTAATACACACTTCCAAGACTTATACAATGGACAAATGATAGGCAATTTTTTTAAAGTTTTCATTTGACTCTGGTGGTATTTTCAACTTCAGATTTACATGTCATCATTAACATCTCTGCTTGTGCTCCTTAAACAATTTACATGCTCATTTAATTTCCACAGTATTCCTAAGAGGTAGATACTACTATTTAATCCCCTAATTTACAGGTGAGAAACCCATATCATAGCGTTTTGTCCAGAATCACAATTAGGTGTTAGAATTAAAGTCTGTGCATTGCAGTCTGATTCCAAATCCCCTGTCATTTCTACTCTAGAATGCCTGCGTCAATCAGTTGTTTTCTAAGACTTTGAGTGTGAAAGCTAGAAAGAAACTTAAGAACCTTTAGCCCAGTCACACCCATGGTTGCAATATCTATTGCCATTCTTTCAATAGATAATTTGAGTATGAACTAAAGGAGAGTCTATGAATTGACACCAGCACTGAAAACCCGTCCAAAGGTAATGCAGTCTACTGCTACAGCGGGTGTCAAAAAAAATGTATACACATTTTAAGTAAGGAAAACTGTATTGAAATTGTAATACTCAATATATACCGCTAACAAAAGAAGAATACAAGTCATGTTTGATTTCTGCAATTACAAGAGGTGCTCAAGTGGTTAGCATCACCGTCCAGACACTTCTGATGACGGCAAACTACTGCTTGAGCAACATTGACCAAAGTGTCTACTTGTATACATTTTTTTGGCACTCCCGGTATTTTTTTAAAACTACATTTTTAAAGGTGTTATGCTACCCGCTCACTTAACAACCATGTCAGCTATCATCTGCCTAACAGTTTCCTATCATTGATTAATTTAAAACTATTCTCATTCTGCAGTAGACTTCGAATTTATTGAAATCTGAGCTGTCATCTTGACTCGAGCTGTTTTTCAGAGGCCTAATTTGGAGGAAGCAGTCAGTGGGGATTAAATCACTGGTAAACCTTAGGTGGAATTTGACCAGCAGTTCTTTAGGATCTATCCCTCCCCTGGCACCCTGACACTGGGCTTTGTGTTAAGAAATTTACAAAGGGAAATTGCTTTGCGATCCCCAGGCTGTGGTTGTCCATTGTTGCTTCTAACTTGGCGGGTGCCCATGATCCACGCCTAAATAACGTGGCCTTGCTGTACCTGGTGGTAGTTGGGTGAGTCCTGACTGTTGACTCATCCAGCCAAGGGTAGAAGCGCTGACCTGGGGCCATTGTGGTCACTGCAGGGACAGTTTGTTGATGGTAGGGGGCATTCCACAGCTGCTGATGTAACTGAAGATGTTCGGAGCTAGCTCTCCCCAGATTCAAACGGACAAGTTAGAGGACTTGGCTTAAATGGACCAGTTAGAGGCTTGGCACAGAGTATATCAGCTGTTTGAGTTCTGTGAAGGAGGCATTGTTTTAAGTCTGTGTTTAGGTAAGGTGAAACTCTGTTCTCAGATAGTATAGTGTCTCTTTTTGTAAGTTACAACATTAGGAAAGCTTATAACTACCAAAATACTAATGAGGTTTCCACATTATTTGATACCTATTTAATTTGTTAGTCTGTGAAATGCAGTTCTCTAACCGAGTGGTAATTCTCTTTCTAAAACATTCTTGCTCTGCCTGTAAATTCCGTTTAGTAAAATGATTCTCATAGAACGTGTATGGAGTTTTTAAAAACTGTGACTGACTTTAAAATCGGATAGTTTTCAGGAACTGATCATGGAATAAGACTGAAGTTCTCAAAGTGTGGTCTGGGGGTGAGCCCCAGCAATCCATTTAACAATCCCTCTAGTTGATTCTGACGGAAACTACAGTTTGAGAATCACTAAAATGTTGACCAAGTTTTGAGCTTCTAGAAGAAGCAATCCTTTGTATCCTACACAAACTAAAATATGATCTTTTTACACCGTTATTTGATAATGAGTCACATTTGAAATGAAGATATGTTTACAGGATAAAATGCATTCTTTCTCAAGCCCAAGGAAGATTCACCTTTGATTCTTTTTCTTTTCTAGTTATTTGGTTTTGTACATTTCCGTACCTTTTCCCTTTACTTATTTTTCAGTCTTACCTTGCACGCTGGTGGTTCTTATAGCCCTGCAGTTGAATATCGATCAGCCTTTTATACCATTTTAAAATGTACAGTCATGGAGTCTGTAATACGATAAATAAAAACGTATAAGGATCACAGCATTTCCCTTAGTCTACATAAAATTGCAAACACTTTATTTCTTGCCAAGAAAAAAAAAACCCTTCCTTTTCCTTTCCTTTAACCAGATAGTCAGTTTGCTTTTTGAGTCACTTCTTTTTTGTGTTTGTAGTTGATAAATATTCAATAACACATACTATATTGTTGTAATCACTGAAACTACCCACTAACAAATTATTTGTGACATAGAGAGTGTTATTTCATAAATTCTTTTAATCCTTTGGCTTAATCCTATATTTTTATCCTGTAACATAAATAATATTTGGGTATAGTTTACATAATCTGAGATCTTTCAAAAGGGATTTTAACAAACTTTAATTATGGAAAATTTCAAACATACAGAGGGTGCCCAAAAAAGTATACACATTTTAAGAAAGGAAAAAACTGTATTAAAATTGTAATACTCAATATATATCGATAACAAACGATGAATAGAAGTCATGTGTATACATTATTTTTGGCACCCCCGTGCATCTATTTTCAACAATTGACCCAACATTTTGTTCTTGTTTCAGGGCAGGTGCGAGAGCACACACTCTCTTTTTGTTTTCTGTAGTATTTTAAAAGCAAGTTCAAAGCATCATATATCATTTTACTTCTGTGCATAGGTTTCTAAAACAATTTGATACAAAATTTCATAATTAAAACAGTATAGACCAGAAAAAGGCCAGCAAGCATTAGTACATGTTTTGGTATGTATTTAGATAATCTTTGTGAAATACACGAAAGCTCTTATAAGTCTTCTAAATATTGATTAGAGCCACAAAAAATACCTAAAATGCCTATCAGACAACTCTCATTAAAGAGGAAGATGAGTTCCCTAGGGGAAGCTCTTTGTTTATAAAACAAGTCTCTATTTCATTTCATTAGTAAAATCCTAGAGATAAACATGACTCATATCCTCTAAAACAAGGAACAGAAATAGGATCCCCCTATCTTTTTATTTATCCCGGGAATGGGTGACCAGAATATTTTTATGTTGTTGCTAAGTAATTTTTTTAAAGCTCTGACTTATACTATTTGAAATATATATTTTCTGTATAGTTTCCAAATGAGAGTTTGCAGCTCCTACAACTTGTCTGGTTTTGGTGTCTTGGTTTCTGCCCTTACCATCTGCAATGTTCTGTGATTCCCAGCAGGGAAGGGGTCCTGTGGGGAATATTTCCTAGTTATGATGAGCGAGCCTCTGTCTCCCCAGTCCATCGCCACCTACTTATTTTGTGACAGTGAAAATTATCTTATTGCAACTTGAAAACACTTGGAGTGTGATTTCTACTTCTAGTTGTAACACTGTCAGTCAAAAGTTTAAGGCACAGGTTTTCACTTGAGTTAAAAAGAAGGGCAGCATAACTCATTTTTTTCTAACAAAAATATAGAGTAGATAGGACCTCAATCTATAAATAGATTCAAAACCTCATTTGCTTTCATTGAATCCTTGAAAACCTATTTCCTTATTTGGCATCTCAAATACTGAGACATCTCTCAGGAACACAGGGTTCCTGAGAATAAAGTTTGAAAGCCAGTGGTCTAAGAGGGCTAGTTTGTGGCTTCTCAGTGGGAGGGTCAGTCTAGTCTCTAAGATATAGCAGCGGAAAGACACATCTGCCTTGGAGTGGGCCAAGCCTTGAACCTAGGTTAGAAACTAGCTTTATTTTATTTTTGGCAAACGAGCAGCCTGTGTTCTGGATCCAATGTCTGCCTTATTGGTTGCTCAAAACTTAGATGAAAGGAAGTAATCAGCACACATTTTTACAATAGCATTTCTGAAATAATAGATTAAGTGGACTGAGGTAAATAAATTGCTCTTTGATAATCCATATTTTAAAATGATTTATGAATTAAATTGGTGTAGATGCTGAAGGTGAATTAAAGAAGTAAGACTTGTCTTATAATCAAATTTCCATTTTTCTCACGGGATACAACATTGCAGTAACCTTATTGAGAGACTAAAAATGCTTGTGCACTCTAAAAAATAACATTCTCTAGAGCCTGATGGCTTCAGAATGGAGTAGAATCATCAAACTAATTTTTTTAAGATTTTTTTTTAAATTTCTTAAAGATTTATCGTGATTACCTGATGATTGCATTTTGTGTGTGTATGTGTGTGTGTGGTGTATGTGTGGGAGGGCTGTGTTGTGTTGTGTATGTGTGTGTGTTTTCATTCAAAAAGGAAACGGGGTGCAGGATGAGAGGATCACAGATGTATATGTGATGAAACTATTTTTAAAAGACAATTCCAGATATTCCTCTTTTTTTTTTTTTTGCTTCCTCTTGAGTAATAGGAAAACATTCTTGGTTTGGTGAAGTTGGGAGGTTAGAAGTCTTGTGGGGTGAGAAAGAGGGAAAGGCAGGTAGGGCTCTTGTACTCCCGGTGTCTTCTGGGTAAGGCTTGCATTTAACCTCCAATGGAGGACTCATCATTTGGCAAATGAAGATATTTACTTACATAAGCATGAGTTTGAGTTAATAGCTGAGTGTGTTGACTTCTCTAAGTAGTGTGCATGTTTCCTGATATGACTAAGAAAATCGAAAATGAAAATTTGCGGTGGTTAAAATAAAAGAGGTCTCTATGAAGTAATTGGATTAAATTTGCATTGAATTAAGGAGAAAACTCTTGTGGATGTTGCATGTTTTTTCATGGTTCTATGATTCCTTGTTAGGAAAAGGTATAAAATTATTTTATTTATGTTTAATATGTACTTGAAGGTCTGAATTACAGAAATTAGGTATCTAATGTAGCTGTTGTGAATCCCTCTTCCTTTTCTGATAGATTGGGAAGGTCTTGAGTGAAGTGTTGCTGTAGAATAATCATCCGCCTTACCTTGTTGATAAACTAAGAATTTAAGAAGGTTATCCTAATCCTGGCTTCCTCTTTGGTTTATTATCTGATTATGCACACAGCATAATTATAATAAGCGATAATGTCTCTTGCTGCCTATTCATTAGCAATCCTTTGAGACCAGGGCTCTTTAATAGTGTTAGGAGATGAGCACTGTTGTGTGTACAGAGACATGATGAAATGTTAAAGATGGTGGATGATTTTGAGTTAGAATTTTATTGAAAGTGGAGGGGTGAAAATCTTATTTTTAATCTTGTGTATATCTTAGATATTTGGAAACATTTAGGTTCTAAGAAATACCAAGTATCTTTACTCAAAGGAAACGCTCAGCAGTCTTTTGGGGGAAAGTCTTGGTAAATCTTATGTTAAAAAAAACATATAGTCTCTTTCTGAATTTTGACTTATTCACAAGAGAATTTTACAAAGTAATTATGGAAAATTATTACTATCATTTTTCTGGGATAAGGGCTAGGGAACTGAAGGGAACACGAATGGCTCTGTATTTTCTCCTAGAATCACACTTAGGAAATTGCTGTGAAAAGCAAATTGTTTTAAAGCAAATTGTTTTTAAAAGAAAAGCATTCAGACTTTGTGTTCACTAACAAGGGCTGAAAATTCCCGTTGGAAGAATTTCAAGACTGGATGATTTTTATAATTCTGCTTCAGAAAATGGCCTTGATCTTACTTGCCACATTGCTTGATGACCTGTTTAAATTATGTGCTCTTTTAAGCTGTCTTTCAATTGATTTGCAGCCAGGGTCATCTTATTTGTAAATATTAATAATAGTGATGGTCTCATATTTATTATTCTCAGTAATTTTTCCTTAGTGTGTGTTAGGATGGTACTTTTTAGAGGGTGTGAAATATGGGCTAGAAACTGAAGGAGATACGTAAATAATCGTAGACGTGCAAACATGGCTTTCCCTCTAAATACTGTACTTTAACACCTTTGGGAATTCCTACAAAGGAGTTCCAACATCAGTCAAGTCTGTATAAAAGGTTGAATGTCATTTTGTAGATAGATGTCCAAAATCAGTCATTAACCAAGTTCTAGATCGGAGCCAGGAAGAGAGATTTAGTATCTAGTCACCCATAACAGATCTTCATTTTGATGGAGGAAAATTTTCATACATTGGTTCTCATCAGTTTGATATTGAAAAGGGGAGCATTTTCCATTATTCTTATTGTTAATCACTTAACGGCCAAAAATATGTGGAACAAGATTGTACAGCTAACCCATAGTCTAATGATTCATCTTCCTACTGATTGTAGTGAATAATTAAGACATTCAAACTTAATCTGGATCTAGCATCACACAAACACTCAGCTAGTCCTAAAATCAAGATGTTGTGGCAAGTGTGTTAATAAAATCTGCATATGTAGTCTTAATAGATGCCTTCCGATTATTCAGGAGCTATTAGCTTTTTTATCAGCTTCTCTTTGACATTGACTTTCAGAAATGAAGTGAACTCATGAAGAATACATGAACTAGGAAGATCACTTATCCATTTATTCTCTTTCTTGTATCAAATAAAGCCAATTCTCAATTCACTATGACTTTTGGGGTCTTTGCACTTAGAATTTAACCTAGGCACAGAAGGAGGATTCTGTTGTGAAGCAGCACAAATTATTTTCCTTAGAAATGGTTTGAAATCTCAAAACACTATAGTTTGTAACATAATTGACTTTTTTTTTTTTTAAACTAAGTTGAAGTAACCAAATATTTGTGTATTCTTTGGGCAAGCACTATGTCAGTGGATTTCAGGACTTATGGAGATAAATATATGCTGTGGACATTAAAACAAATATTTAGGTAATAAGGCACATATCATCTACTACATAATGCAAGTGTAAGTTATGTGGTAGTTCAGGAGCAGGTGGGTTTTTGTGTGTTTTTTTAATATAGGAGAGAACTTCAGTTAATTTCTTAAAAAGGAGTGTGTTTTATATCTTGGATTTTAAAACTGTAATTCAGTATACTGGGGCCTTTTTGTAAATTTTAGTTTGAATGAGTTTTAGTTACTGAATTACCTAATGGGCCCAAGGTGTAGATTTAATTGTAAGGCTGATCTAAAGTCAGAACTCAAGCGTATGTCATCTATAATATCAATTTAATTTTTCCCCTTAATCTGTGTCATTGCAGGTGAGCCTCTAATACGAGGTAAGAGGCATAACTTCTTACCATGGCAAAGCAATTTTATTGTTTGTAGTTGTCCCTGTTTACAAAATTAATCCTTTACCTAGTGGCAGAGATAGATCCATTAGTGGTCACATAAAGATTAGCTGGATAGCTTGTTTATTTATAGCTGCTTAATATGGTCAGGAGTTTTTGTAGTGTTTTTTCTTGTTTCATAAAGCAAGATCAGGGTGGGAAAACCTGACTCTTTCTATGCCTTGTGAAGTAGAGACCCATTTGTATAAACTGGATGTTAAATTTGAATTTCTGAATTCTCATTCTGAAGGTTAGAGATGCCAGACTATGCCTTTTTTCAACCATATCATGTTATATATGACGTTTATATTATATACTAATATTTCTCACTGATGAGAACAGTTAGTTGCATCTCTCCGATGACCTGAATTAGGTATTAGTTCAAGTCGGTTGTGAATAAATTAGGCTTTATATTCAGAGGAGCTTTGTTATGATTGGGTATTTTTTTCAATTATTACCGAGTAACTCATTTTTGCTGTAAGATATTGTCCTTTTATTCATGCTTTAATTTTACTTAGTATAGTGGACATTTTCTTATTTCCTTCTATTTAAGCATGCCAGCATTACACAGTTGATGTCTCTGTTAAGAGTTTAATAATCTTTATTTTGGCATGGTAAAAGGAGCCAACAAATATTTTGAGTGACTGGCTGACTAGATTGCTCTAGACTCATTTTTTAACAGCAAAGAAGGTTTATAGAACCACTGTGAACTATAAAATGGTTACAGTTTGCTAGAAACTGTGGTGCTTCTTGGATAAATAATGAAGTGTTTTATTTTATAGACCTTTTCAGTACTTTATTGATAATATAAATTTATATTACCCAGGAATAGATATACTCAAAGGAAAATAATAGAATTTATTCTTAGTAGTGAATTCCCATCTAAAAGATGGTTTAAGTAGAATTTTTTTCCCCTGCTTTGTTCTTTTTTGTGGTGGTAAAGGAAGAAGGAAGGGAAGACTTATTGCTAAAAATACCAGTTGCTAAGAAGAAGTAAAGTCTTTGGGTGTTAAAGCCTTCATATTTTGCTGTCCAGACCTGACACATTTAGAAACAGGAACTTGCCTGTAGCATAATCTTAGCCAAACTATTGAGTCATTTCTAAGTTTTTTAATGTTACAAAATGTCTCAGGATATTATGAATATCCAAAACAGGTTTTCTTGAGGACTTTTTTGAATTATATAAAATATGGAGAGGTACTTGCTCAGAGCCTATATGTAAAATTCAAAGACAATTGTTAAGGTGTGCTTCTCAGCTATAAGCCACTATTGTCATAATAAAGCATATCTCCTTATGAAGAAATTCTTTGTTTTTTCCTGCAGTCTTCTTATTCCTTGAAAAGTTAGTGTGATGCTACCTCCAGAAACACATTAAGAAACATGGTGCTCTTCAAACAGAAACTTAAAACAAAGTTTTCTCTCATAAGTGTTTGAAAACTTTTTGCTAAATCTAATTTGTTAGGGCCCAATTATAGCATTTGGTTTTCAAAACAACAGTACAAATTCTGTGGTCTTAAACATTATTGAATCATATGCTCTGTCTAGTTTGGTTGGCAAATGTACCTTTCATATGAATTACAGTCTATTCATTTGTATTTGGAGGTATAACCACTCTGGTTTTTGTGTGATGTCGAATGCTTTATAGCTTCTTTGGAGAGAAAATTAATATAACATTTTAATACATTATTTGAGGAAAACAGTACTTAAGAAATAGGGGGGTTTTAGGTATGATATTAGTTATCTTTCACTTACCTTGTACTTTTTATTTATCATCAGAAGAGCTCCCCAATATCGCAAAACATGTAAAAGTCTGTAAAGGTCCTCCAAGGATCTTCCCTTTATAGAAAAGGAAATTTGGTTTAGGAGTTGGGCTGACTTCTCTCTCACTTGTGTGAAAAAAATGGGAAAATCAGAAGTAATGTGTATTTTCTATTGAAAAGCAGTAGCAGTAACTTATGCTCTGTGTTGTGCAAACAAAAGCACTGATTGTTTTCTCTCCTTAGGTATGTGCTTCCATTCAGAGTTATGACATCCAGGTCTTCTGCCTTTTCTTATTCTTATTTACCCATTGTTTTTATTTAATATCACTTGATTGAAGTTTACAAATGTGATTTTTGAATCCAGGATGTGATTTAAGTACATGCACCTGTCACCAACTTCCTCACATTTATTTTCCTAAATGAAAAGCTAAGTTTTCTTTTAGCAGACCATCTTGATTGATTTTGCCTGTATAATTAAAAAGGCAAAAGACCTGGAGTTTTTCATTATAATTGGGACCTTATAAAGTTCTTGATTTTTACTTTTTGTGTATTTCTGAATGCTTATGATTTGCTTTTGAAATATTTTAGGTATTTGGGAACACATCTTCATTCTTGCCATATCTTTTCTTGTTCTGTATTCTACACGTCATATAATTATTTTGCCTAGAGCCAAATCTGATGCTTTATTACAGTCAGTTCAGTGGATACCTGGTGACGCTCACTGCTCTTATTTCCTTTAAGACTTCTTTTTGGTTTTATTTATTTTGTTTTACTTAAAATAACCAAGTTAAATTATGCTCGATCATCCATTTCAAATATCTTACAACTTTTTTCAAATTCTTTTCCACATACATTAAATGTGCCACAATAGGAAGGGTCCCATGGCCAAAATATGTTTTGGAAACCTTGGTATTAAAAAAAAAACAAAAAACAAACAAAAAAAAACTGGCTTCATTATTATAGGATTTTCCAAAGCCTTCGTCAATATACATCTTGAAGGATCTATTCACCATATGTGTTTGACAACAGAATTCTCCCCATTACCAAGAAATAACTGTTAACATCTTTTGGAAACTGTTTTTGAGAACACTGATTTCTTAAATTCCACTGGGCCATTTTGAGTATATATTTCTTATATACTCAGTGATATATTTAATAATTTATTGGTATGAGCTTCTAACAGAATTTCCCTATATCAGAGAAGCTCACTATAAAAAATGAATTTTTCCTGTGGCTAAGCAGACAAACCAAACAATTCTTGACATCTTACATCTTGAAATTTGCTACATGTCGTTAACCCAGTTGTGATTCACTGATAGTAAACTTTCAGAGTGGACATCATGAACCTTACAGTGGACATTTTGAAAGGAGCTGAAATAGCTTAGATGGTTTAAAAATACTGCGTAGACTTAGTGAGTCAGATCTGCCACAGTGAGCTTGCAGATTGTGGCTGGGATTGAGGACACATGGGCTGTAGTGTCATTCCTAGTTTGTCTCTCTTGGAAACAACTTGGCAGGCAGACATCTTGCAGATAAATAAGGAAAGATTGTCTGTTTCATGTGGCATAAGACATTATATAAAACAGTGTGTCATAGCTGGTTATATAGTCAGCGTTTTCTTTCAAACAGAGAATCCTCTCTCAGGATTCCTGCATGAACAGCAGACATCTTTGTGAGGCTAGCACTCAGGAGATTTCAAGTGCTATATATTCATTAGTTCAGTCTCTCCGGATGACTCAGGAAGTTTCTCAGATTGGAATTCCTTTTCTTTCTTTCTTCCTGCTAGATACAAGCTCATTCAATATGGTTAGCTCTTTTTAAAACAAATTGCTTTCTATCCATTGTATGTATGTTATTGAATTTTAATCCTCTTAATAACTAGTGAGGTGGAGTGTTACTGTATCCATTGTAGAGATTAAAAAAGAAAAATCAAATGTTCAAGTTGGGGTTCCACTACACAGCCAGTAAATGCCTGACACAGAATTTGCCTTTTCCTTTTAATTCCAGGGTTCATATTAGTACTTCAGGTGTGGGTCCCCTCAGCCATTACCTTCTACAGGGACCCTGAACCATCTGTAAGTCCCCTGAGGCCTGTAGACTATAGACAAGTGATGGATTGGACCAGGTTCAAAGCTACCGATATAGGACATGAAGAAACTTTTGGAAACAATTTTTTTAGTTGTGTCTTTTCATAGGTCTTTTGATGTATGTAATTTGTTAGCATACACTTGTTTTTCCAGTAGAGTTAATAAATTATTCAAAGGGATTCTAGTGGTTTAGCCCTTTCTCCCTTTGTCTAAGTCATTTATTTTGACTTGATTGGCTAAAATGAGAAAGTCTTACCCAGGGAGAGAAGATCTGGCTAGGTTCCTTGGTCTGGGAGCCATAGTTATGAGTATGTTTTTCTGCTTTCTTGTGAATTTTCATCAGACACAGTGGCCACACCTGTGTGTGTGTGTGTGTGTGTGTGTGTTTGTGTGTGTGTGTGTGTAGGTTGGATAATTAATCATCAAGACTTCTTCATTGACATTAGTATTATAGATTGACCCACAGGCAGTTAATACAATAAAGTTATTTTCTATTATTGTATACAAAATAATTATAGGCCAATCTTGAGGGGAGGTTGGTTTATCCTGCTTAAGGTTAATAACTTTTGATATTCCGGGTATCTTTTAGAAATTAACATATATACATTATTTGCATCTGTGGAAGGAGAGCTATGTATTTTATAGAATTTATATAGTTATAATTTTTACATTGTTTCAGTTGAATTAACTATACAGTATGTTCTGGAAGGAAATCTCTTCTGTTCAAGCAGTATTTATTTGAGTGCCAATATTGCTCTGAGTATTATCCTAGCAAAATAGAGATGAGTAAGACATGACTTTTTGCCCTAAGGAAATAGTTTAGGTCAGGGATTTCAACCTAAGCCCTATGGACATTTTGAACCAGATAGTTCTTAATTGGGGGAAGTCTACGGGAGGCCGTCCTGTGCTTATAGGATATTTAGTAACCTCCCCCACCTCTGCCCACCAAAAGCACCACCCAAGTCGTGAAAATTAACTTTCCCAAGAACCTTGAGCCTCCACCTAGAAACAAATTGTAGGGTTCATAAAGCAAGGTGGCTTACAGTCCATATGAGTTAGCAAGCTTTCCCCAGTGGAGAACCATTGCATAGCTGAACAATACAGAAGACTAGTGCTGGTAAAAGCTACTCTTGACTGAAGATTGGCCATGCTTATAAAAGAAAGTGAATGCGTGTGGATACTTGAGAGTTTACCGTCATTAGGCCAGAAGAGTTCAGTGTTAAGTGTACACCCATGTCATTCCCTCTTTAGAAAAAAACCGTGCCTGTAAAACACCTTTTAGCAAATCTGAAAAGTTACCTTTATTTTAATTACTTAAAATTCTTATTACTTAGAATTATATACCACGAGCAACTGCAGTAAGGAGGGATGCCTGAATCCACCTGCTGTCTTGTGTGTGTGTGTGTGTGTGTGTTCACATCTGAACACAAACTAAAACAAACTTCTCTTGTTTTAGATGAACAAATTTGTTTAAAAAGTTTTCCTTGTGTGAACACTCCACAAGTTTCCCTTGTGTGAACACTTCATAGAACTTAAATCTTTCCAACACAATATAATGCCTCTCTTCCTCAAGGGCAGGATACAGAGTGTATTGCAAGCTCTTTCCCTGTTTTACGGCTTATTCCAATGTAGACATGTCAGAAATACATCCCTGCAGTTCAGGAATGGATTAGCAATGCAAGATTCCAGATCATTCTTTCCCCAGATGACATTAGCCCAGTGTGCCATGACAGAAGAGCAGCCCTGCACAGCTCCATTAAACATCTGCTAGCTTTGAAAATTTTAATAAGTTTCCATCACTTAAGACAATGAAAGGTAGATGGATCGAACTACTGTATTACCTTCGAGAACTCCTGGTGTGACATGGGGCACACAGCAATCTTGGCAGAATGGGATATTTGCAAATAAATCAGGGAAGCGGTGACTAGTATGATTATTTCCTTCCTTATTGCATCCCATCGGGATGAACTCCAGTTCTCTAGCACGATGCATTCTGACCTCTGGTGTTAGCTGGAAAAGTACTGTACACTTACTCCCAGATACCACCATCCCACGTGTCCTCACACTCAACATTTGCAAGCCTCAGAATCTTCGCCACTTCCATTTTCTGCCCTCACTGCCCTTGTTCTTCTTCTGGCATGGTCCAGGTATGGTCAAGATCAAGGTATAGTCTGGTACGGTCAGGGCACATCTCCCTTTTCCCTGCACTCCAGGGCTGACTTCACTATTCATTGTGGGCCCGATGCCTTCGGCCCACAATATTCTTTTGGGAGCCAAGGAAATGTTTCCATTTTAATTTCTTTTAAAATCAGAAGAAAAAAAATGACAGTAATAATGAACATATAGTAATGAAGCCAGCCTGAATCATAGCCATCTTTATATCAAAATACAACTTTTAATATTTTTTTTTGAGAGGGAAGAGCCCACGAAAGACATCAGGCGCCCATGCATCCTCCTCATGCACAGATGGGAAGCTGCTCTTGCTCTCTCTTTGAAATGGGGCTCCCATGGCTTTGGACGTTTATTACAAATTCAAAGTAGTTCACACCTAATCCTGTCCTAGCTTGCACTTTTCCTCCTCAGCTCACCATACGTACATTTTCTGCTCCAGTCTTTCGTCTGCCTACTCTATGTAAACTCCATCTTCCTCCTCGTCCAAATCAAACCAGTCACTGCTTTATCACTTCAACAGCTGTTACTAGTGAGTGGGGCCTCCTTGTTTTTGTCTGTGTCGTTGTATGTCCACTGAAGTCAGGGATGTTTGGGTAACACCTACATCTCCAGTCTTGAATGTGTTCAGTACCTGGAAAATGTTTTATCTTAATATATATCAAGCCAGAACTTTCCTGAAACTTAGGAATCAAACAACTCTGAAACCTTGTCTATTTGAAGTGGGAAGGACAAGTGTTTGATAACCATCAGCATATTCTGTTTGGCTTAGCTGCTCAACAGTTATTTCCTGTCTCTTCCTCCTCATATGTTCAGGTGTATTTTTTTACACTAGCCTTCACTTTAGGTGTTAGGTTACGCTGAAATCTCTGAGAATTAGTTTTGTGTTGCTGAGGGCTTTTAGCTGCAGGAATTTT
The DNA here is from genome assembly GCF_004115265.2 of Rhinolophus ferrumequinum. Lineage (NCBI taxonomy): Eukaryota > Metazoa > Chordata > Mammalia > Chiroptera > Rhinolophidae > Rhinolophus > Rhinolophus ferrumequinum. The sequence goes on along the minus strand of NC_046285.1, from coordinate 93,587,374 downwards.
TTAAACAGTCGATTGGATGCCGTATTAAAGAAGTCTGGCTGTCCACGCTGTTTGTGCCATTCTTGGAGTCTAGTGAGATAATCTGATTATTTTTAATGCTGCCTGAATTGCAAAATGATGCTCCTCTCAGGAATGTGTTATCAGAGAGTCAGGAAATGAACACTGAACCTTGTTGAGCCACATCAATCATAAGCCACCTTGCTTTTTCCACCCTGTTGTCTCTTCCTCTACCCTCCAAGAGAAGCCTGAGGTTCTTGAACAAGTTGTGCTGTCACTACCCTGTTTCCCTGAAAATAAGACCTAGCCGGACCATCAGCTCTAATGTTTTTTTTTGGAGCAAAAATTAATATAAGACCCAGTCTTATTTTAATATAAGACCAGACATGATATATATGATACCGGGTATAACATAATATAATACCGCGTCTTATATTAATTTTTGCTCCAAAAGACGCATTAGACCTGATGGTCCGGCTACGTTTCATTTTTGGAAGTTGGTAAAGACGGGTGTGGGTGCTGCATTTTTGCATATTCTTTTCTTCACGTTAGGAAATTACTCCTGGTGCCACAAGAAAAAAATCTCACAGGTATGTAAGTTGGAATTTATTTTGTATCGTTCCACGCCTTTGTCAATAATCACATTTTCTACATTCTAGTTTATTATTGTTTTCTTTTATTCATGCCAGGCATTCCTTAATACGTTCCATAAATATTGAGTGCTTGCTTGTATGTGGGGGAGAGACAGAGACAGAAGTGATAAAGAACAAGAAGGATCTCAGGTGGACAGTGAAGCAGTATCTTCCATCTTGTTTGCATTTACTTAAAAAAAATGACTATTAACTGCTGTTGCACTTAGGTGAAGTGTTTAGATGTTCTTTTTCTAATAGCTAAGACTTAGGTGAATACTCACAGGTAGTAACCACCATAAACTGTATCCTCTTAGTGACAGCGTCCCACGGACTTTGACCGTTGTCACTTTCAAATTGCCTTCATGTAGATCACATCTGGGCCCCCAAACTGGCCCTTGAGTTCTCTCCTCACTTGGAGTTAAAGAAACTAAGACTCAGGGGTTTGGTCACTGAAATTGACATTAGAAGTGAATGGAAAAGTAAGACTACAACATGTTTTTTTGGCTCCTGGTCTCCTATTGTGTCTGTACCAATTCTTTTATGTAGCAAAGAAAGTAGCAATAGAGTCTTCACTATTCCCCTCTTTTCAGGATTAGTTTCTCCTATGTGTTATAGTTCCTAGTAGTGTTTATTCTGATAGGAAAGGCAATTTGAAAAATTCTGATTGTGTCTTAAGGCTATAGAGAGGGAAAGTTTCTTTGAGAAATGCCTTGGTGCCTTACTTAAGAAGGATAATCTATCTGTGCTTATCAAGCAACTACCCTGAAACTTGAACCATGAGTATTCTTCAGTGTCATAACCCTGAAGGGAAGGAAACAATTCTGGCTTACGCGAAAAGTGACAAGTTTAACAACACGGTTTGAATAGTGAGCAGGTGTGCTATTGGAAAGTTACTGTAGGTTTTTTTCACATCGATGTAATATTCTCTTTGAATTTATGTTTGTATAGCAGTTTTCTCCTATCCCAAAAGTCCTGGTTATTAAAACACAATAAGCAGATGGGAAAAGTAGATATGTAAATATTAATGCAAATTTGAAAGGAAATAAACCAAAGGACATAATGTAAATAGCCTTTCTCTTTATCAAAAATAAATACTTCATGTTCTCTTCCTGAAATCGTTCTATAAATATTCTGAAAAGGAAAAAATTCTACGACCATGAATTCTTTGATGCCACTTCACATATAAATATTTGAACTCTTTTTCTGTATAATGTACTTATTTATAATCTTTCTTGTTCCAACAGACTGTAAGTGACTCCTTACTATCTATATATAAATGTGAACACGTGTATATGTGTGTATGTATGAAGGGATAAGAACAAGAAGTCAATGGTACATATCTGAATTCTTTGTCTCAGTTAGCTTTCATGCAGTAAATTTTCTATGCCCTCTTCTTACCCTTCCCACTTGACCGATCTCCTCTCATGTGACTTGCTTTAAAGACTTTTCAGGAACTTTTTTATACATTTTGTTAATTATTATTCTTCCACTGTTAATGGAAAACAATCTAATGGTGAGGACAGGTTAGTACCATTTGACAAAGCAGAAGCTCACAGGCCCATGCTGAAACATACAAGTGCCTTAAATTTGGCACTGATAATCAGCCTCCTGACTCTCTTAACTGTGCTGAACTGCTCTGCCTCAGGCTAGGAGGAAATCAGAGGGAAATGACTTCCCAGAGCGATTCATAGGGCTGGGGTTCACGTGTCTGCCCTTCATCTCCCTCAGAGCTGCTCTGAGATTTTCATGTGCACTGAAAGACAGTATTATATCTTAACTTACCTGGAAAATGAGTATCTCTATAAAGGTCTATAAATACCTTATTAGTATTTTCATTTCACCATTTTAGTACTTCACCATTTTAGTACTAGAAATTAGAGAGATACGAAAGGACATGGACAGTCTGGAATGAACCAGGCCCAGATACGTATACTGGCTTCCTCACTGCAGCCCAAGACTAGGAATCCCGGTAGGAAACTCTACCCATTCTAGTCCTAATTGTCTCTTCACCTACTTGGTTCCACAATGGCCTGAAGCCTGATAGTCTGGTAGAGGGTATAAAGGAAAATACCGTGTTTCCCCGAAAGTAAGACATAGCCGGACAATCAGCTCTAATGCTTCTTTTGGAGCAAAAATTAATACAAGACCAGGTCTTATATATTATATTATATTATATAAGACCCGGTCTTATTTTACTATAAGACCGGGTCTTATATTAATTTTTGCTCCAAGAGGTGCATTGGAGCTGAGTGTCCAGCTAGATCTTATTTTCGGGGGAAAACGGAATTTTTGAGCTGACAACGGGTAGAGAAATACACCCTTTTTTTCCTTGTCCAATTAGTATGGGTAACTGAAAGATGGCAGCTGTGTGAGTATGGTCCCACTGTACATGTTCTAACCAAATGATAAAGTGGCTCCGTTTATAAACCTTCTACCTCTCTTGGAAGGTTGTTTTCCAGTTTTTTCCCCACCTGAAGCTTATTCAAAGACTTCTTGTTCTGTTCTCCATGTAATGATCCCTTGGTTCTTTGTTTCTTCTATACTATACATTGCAGTCAACACTGCAGTGGGTATGTTGAGAAGAAATAAAGAGGAAAAAAATAGAACTGAAAAACTTGAATTTGTACTTACTTGTATCTTAGGCATGTCAGCATAAGCTTTATGCTCTATCAGGTTATTATAAGTTCTATTGATAAAGTAAAAGTCCCTTTTAGAGCCATGTCATTGGATAATAATAAATACGATATTGCATAAATGGTAAGTGCATTTGCCAGGGGATGAGTGAGGTATCACAAATGTCACGGCAACTTCCATAGTCTTATATTGAGAAGAGGAACAGTGATAACAATTTAGCTTGCAAATTATGTGGAAATAGTATATTCCCAGGCAATAAAATAAATTACATCTTCAGCGTATAACAATTCCACTTACTTGGCTGTGTCTGGGCACTAAACCCAGGTGACATTGAGGCTTTAATTTCAGGACTTGTTTGGTGCCACATGGGAGAAATCTGGTATGATCTCAGTATGCAGTATCAAATGCCTGAAGTGCTTGACCCAGCATTCCAGAACTCCATGCCCCCCCATTTCTCACCCCACCCGCTTCTCTGCACACACATCTGCCTCCTAGAGCAGGCTGGGCTGGCTGGGGCTATGTGTGGCAAGAACCGTTACTGCTATGTGATGCAAGGACATAATACCTCTTGGTGAATTGTGATATTAGTGGCGTGAGTGTTTGGTGATGAAATTTCATGTCCTTTGCTGGAAGAAACGTAATTAGAAAAAGATTTTGTATTCTCACAACCACATGTAAACTGTGAAAGGGGCATGGTCTAAGTAATAGCATTAAACCTTTCAGATCTTAAAATTTCCTTTTAAATGCTTATGGAGGGAAAACAAAACACATTTAATAAAAAAAAAAGAAAACCTGTGCACCTAAACAAAGTGGTTATTATTTACAGGTGTATAAAAAAAGAAAAGTTCAGAAGCCTACGATATCAGTCAGATTTGGAGAGCAAATAATTGATCGCCATCCCCTTAAAAGCATCACTGCCTGTGTTTGGAGTATTGTCTTATTTCCCCCTGTCCTTTGTCTCAAGTTCTAGAAGATAAAAGCAAGAGATACGACTCGTGTGTCGTAGATGAGCCATTTTCTTATCTGGTCTGTATCTCCTATAATACATTAAATATCAAATATTTATCCTGTTTCTGGATGTAAGTGTGGTCTGTGCCGGTCAAACTAACTGAAGTCCTGACTTCCTAAGGGTTTATAAAGACTAAGAGGTAGTGACAAGTGTACAATAAGATTAATAAAAGGCAAATGGGGAATATGTTGATATGAACACAATTTATTGTGTTGTAAATTTTGTGCTGGCTTCTGTCTGCCATGTTTACGGCAGCCCTGTTTGATAGAAATATAAGCCACATGTGTAATTACAAGCTTTGTAGGAGCCACATCAAAAAAAGTAAAAATAAAGAATTAAAATTAATTTTAGTGATGTATTTTATTTAACCCAATGATAATCATTGCAGCATAAAAATTATTAATAAGGTATTTTACAATATATCTTTCGTGTTAAGTCATCACAGTCTCAATTGGGACACTAAATTTTCATTGGAAAAAATTGACGTTTAAGGTTCATTAAATTACAGTCAAAAAAATGGATTTACTTATCCAAATTGTTTTAAACGTGCTTGAAAGTTTTTCCGTAATAAATTTTCAAAATTTAAAGTTTTACATGTGCATTAATTACTTTTAAATTAAATGAAAAATTCAATTCCTCATGTGAACTGGCTACATTTCAAGGGCTAAGAAAGCACGTCTGGCTATTGCTCGCTCTATCAGACAGTACAGGTCTGGGGTACTCAATAGTATAGTCATTTTCTTAAACTAGGTAAGGGAGGAGAGGTTTCCAGAATACAGAGCTCTGCACAAACGCAGAAGGGAGCAGAGATTTTTGAGCATGAAGTCCCATAGGTGAATGATAGAAAAGACTGAAAAATCAATTTTCGGGGAGACCAGTGCTTCACAAGCTGTGTGTCGCTGAATTGACGACTGTGCCCAGCTGTGAGGGTTTCACACAATTTTATTCGAGCACTAGGTCCTACTGCTTAAAAACTTTAGAAAGCTGTTGACCTCGTCGAACTTCCCGCCCAATTGCGGGACCACTTCTGAAACCCTGATAGATGGTTATCCATCTATTTAAGTGGCTACTCTTGGGACTCACCATCTCAGGAGGTTCCTCGCAACCAGTCTCCATCATTGCCGTTTACATTTCAGGCTCTTTCTTGGGATGTTCCTTCAGATGTCTTCTACCCTTATTTTTCTCCTATTTTCTTTAAAATTTGAAAAAAGGTGTAGATTTACTAGCCAAGGAGAGAAGCCCTCAGAAAAACCCAACCCTGCTTGAACTTGGACTCCTAACTTCCAGAACAGTGAGGAAATGAATTCCTGTTGTTCAAGCCAAAAAAGAGGATACAATTTGATAAAGTTTGATAAAATTAACACTTAATAAAATTTGTCCTGATAAAATTTTGTTTCCTTCCAAGGTAATTATTTAGTATTTATCTAAAAATGTGAATACTACATTATTCTAGATGTGATTTGACACAGCAAGATTTTCTATATCATCTCGGGCTCCCTATTTGTAAAGAATAAGGATGCATTAGCTTTCTTTTTCTTTCTTTCTTCCTTCCTTCCTTCCTTCCTTCCTTTCTCATTTTTATCTCATGAAACCTTTGGAAATTTATCCTACCCAGCTTTGCCTTTCCTGTCCTGTACTACTTCAAAAAATTTTTTCAAACAAAGTACAGAGTCTTGTATATACTTTAAAAATTCAATTTGAAAATGTTTCTACTTTCTGAAGTAATTTTCAGCCCTGATTCTATCACTTAATGTTAGTTATTCCTATCAAATCCATGCCTGTATAAGTTTCTCTTGCTGTGATAATGCTACATAGCCAGAACCACCCCAAAATTCCGTGCCTTAAAATAATAACCATTTATTATAGCTTGCAAGCCTGTGGGTTAGCTGAACTTGGCCAGATATGCTGGAAAACAATAGAACTTCAGAAATTGAACATATATAGAATATCTCTTGTATCTAAAATGGAGAGGAGTAATAGAATTGGATTTTTCTGTGTTGTATTATGTGCTACATGCAAGAGCTGTCAGAACTAGTGAAAATCATACAGGAAAATTGTTCATTTGCTACCATCAAATTTCTTTACAATGAATGCCATTCAAACTAGCATCTCTGAGGAGCCCAGTTTCTGAATCCTCCAGCTTGTTAGCAACATGACTTAAGTGCAGAAGCTCTAGAATGAGATTTTTTAGGAAAGCACTGTCATTTAAGATTTGCTATAATTGATCTCAACCAGTAAACTCTGTGTGTGTGTGTGTGTGTGTGTGTGTGTGTGTGTTCAGTACTACTATCAGCACTACCACTACATACTATACTGTGATTCTACAGTAGTCATATATGCAGGTATATATATATGTGGGTATATGCTCACTGTTGAAAAATTAGAAAATGTAGATTAAATAAGCTAAGGGTTGATGAATGTGCATTGACAATTGAAATGTTGAGGATTCCAGACCCCTACTTTGCATATTCAATTGGCTACTTCTGATTTAAGGAAAGAACTAATTTAGTAGAAAATTTTGTATGTGCATTTCAGGGGAGATTTCTTAAAGAGGAAGCTACCAAGTTACTAGATGTTAATATCTAGTGATTTAAATTTAAGAAATGCAGGTTAAACATTTAAACTGTGGATTTGCTTCCCCCTTCACTTGCTCTAAAAATACTTTTTAAAAAGCCAGTAGCAAAAAACTACAAAATACTACTACCACAGGAGAAAAGTTATTTGAAAATAATATTCAAGATTTAAAAATAACAACGCCTGAGAACTAGTAGCTGGAATGCTAACTCGCCTCTTATGAAAAAAGCAGGTGTGGACTTTGAAATAACAGCCTAGGCAGGTTTTGAGCCTTTCTAATTATCTAAAGAGACGTGGAGGTGCCTTATCTTGGTTCTTCTGAGAGTCTGAGAGTCAAACGAGACCATGAAGGGAAAGTCTAGGCAGACTCTTCAATTTTTACCGTTAACTCGTTTCCTATCTCCGTGTACAGAAGGTCAAGGCTGATGAGATACAGCAGTATTGAGATAGTCAAAATAGTATAAACGTTATGATATTGTATGGGTTGTATGGTGGCTATATGAAACATGCTAGTAAAACTTCCAATTAAAGACAGAACTAAAGAGAGAAACCATTTCTACATCAATGATGTTGAAAAGAATTTGACTGTATCCATGTAAGGGCACATTAGACACAATTATATATAGTATATATATGATTTATATATATGTAAATATATATATATATCATGCATATATGCATGCAGTTAAAATATAGAACATTTAGTGTTGAGGAGTAAATAGACATTAATTGGATCAAAAACTATTTTTTAGGCAAATAGTTTGGTTGCCATACATGAAGCTCTTTTTAAAAAAAATTCCAGGTTTGTCTCTGTTCTGGCCAGTGGACATCACTCTTTCTTGGGCCTGCCTAAAATTCATGCTTTTAACATTGGAAATTTTGTGGGTGTTGAATAACAAATTTCTGTCTAGAGAACTCTGGATTTCCTACTGGGCATCAGCAACAAGAATTTTTTACCAGCGTTGTAAAAAGCGAGGAAGGAGATGGAAGGAGTTTTGGGTCAACTTTAGAACATCTACCTTTAAAGCAGAAAGAAAAAATTGATATTGTCAAATGACAAAACTGAAAAAATTTATTAATGAGTCACTCCTTTGTTCGGGGGTAAATAATCCACGGGTTGGGGGAGTCGTGTCTCACAAGCAGTGGAGGATTGTTCTGAGGGATTTGGGGCAAGAGCGAGTTTTACAAAGAGTGTTAGGACAGTCAACGTGGAAACAGGCATGTTTGGCTATGTACGGGGTCATGGATTTTCTTATAAGGCTAACAGGTCCTATTTTCTGAGTTGGAAAATTATGATTGGTGTATGTCAGGTTTCCTTGACGGGTCTTTCCCTTAAGTGCTGGCTGACTTGGGTTTAGATTTGTGATGTGGGCCGGGCCACTGGGGCTGCCTCCATTTTATGGGTCCCTACATAAGAATTAACTTTATCAGTATCGACAGAGGCCATGTATTCATCAAGAAGCAATAACTTGTCATTTGAAGCCAGGTCAACAGTGCCCCCAATGTCAAATTTCAAGGAGTGAAATAATGTGGCTTAGGTCTCTGAAAGGAATGTTTTTTCTTTCTTTACGCACTTTGGTGGCAAATCGTTTTTAGCCTGAAATTTGAGTCTGAAATAGTTGTGTAGCAAAGAGTGGATGTGATGAGCGTGGCTGATTGCGCACAGGTAAATTGAAGCTGTGTATAGACAGTTTCAGTAACCGCATTTCATTTTTCTGTATGCTGTGACTGGCTTCTCCGTTTTTCCTCAACACACACACACACACACACACACACACACACGGGCAAAACCTTGGAAAATTGCAATTTTCTGTTTTAATTTGAGAGTTAGCCTGGTCACGTCAACAAAACCCTTGATGGAATCAGTCCAGCTCCCATCTCTGCTTCCTAATTGTGTGGCCTTGGACAAATCTTAACCAGCCTTTTCCTTCTCTTTAGAGTTGAGATGGATGATTTTACAGATTCCTCCAGTTCTGTGGTTCTAATTTTAAATTTAGTCCTCCTCTGTTAGAGATAAAATGGGCAACTGCAGATGTTCTGTTTAAGATTTTTTTTTTTTTGCATTTAAAGGAAAACTGGACAGTCTTTGCAGAATGGAAATGAGTTTATGTTAAGTATTAAGTGATGCTTACTTCCCTCTTGAAAGGGATTCACTCTCAAATCTTCTAGATTGTGATTCTAGAGGACAGTTCATTATATTGAAAATGCAAAATTTGTTTTAAAATTAAATTTAGACTTGGTGACTATAGTGGCTAACACTGTATTGTATAACTGAAATTTGCTAAGAGGGTAGAACGTAAATAAACAAATGAAAAATTTAAAAGCATTTTTCTGGGGTATAGTTAACTTACGTCCAGGTTAAGGAAAAACTATTTATGGGAGGAAACCACGGATGTGATAGAAATAGTATCACTTTGTTTTTTAAAAGATGCTATACGTACAAGAATCCAATCCCGAGGAAATTGTGAACTGATTAAAAAGTACCAAGTTCTCCACTATATGAGGCCAACTATTCAGACTGGTGAGAAGTCTGTTTAAATGCAGAAACCAGATGGTTTTTATTAGCTACAAACCTTAAAATTACATAAATCCATGGATGCAACTAAGCTATGGATCTATGCCTTATCCTCGCCAAGCGAGACTTTGCAGCCAGTGAAACACAGAGCTCCTTGTTCCCTTTTCCTTTTAGTGGGGACTGTGTGGGGAGGAATGCTGCCAAGCCTGCTCTATAAGGAATTTTGATCTCCTTGATGATAATAAAGAGAGAAACTTTGGAGGGAGAAGGGAACACCCAGTTTGAACAACAGCTGGAGAAACTGGTTTTGCACTTGTAAATGGCAGCGATTCTAGCTGTAGGTTTCCTAGTTCATTTATGCACACTGTCCCAGAGTGAGGGGTATATGATTATATTTGTTTATTTTAATTTCCCTTTAGCCCTTTAAAAGCCTTTTTTTTTTAAGTGAACTTGCTTTGGAAAGTCCATGTTCACTTCAGTATTCTCTATATTGTGACCTTTAAATATTTGTCTGGTAGCAAATGATTGTTTTTAGAAGAGTTGCAGCATTTTTACATGGAATATTTATAGCTCTGTAGTGCAGAGCGTTCTGTAAATAGCTTCTTGATTTTGAGGCAGTGTGTATTGATGCTCCATTGTTTTGGCCAGTTATTTTGTTCATTGTCATTGGACACTTTTCCCATGGGAAAGCATATCGAGGCCCATGATGTCAGTGGAAAGTCATTCAGTTGACAATAATTACCTTCATCTTCAGTTTCTCAGAAATGAGGGGACCATGAATGGCCAGTTCTTCCAGGGTTCGAAGCTTTTAGGTGTTGTCTTGGGTTTCTGCAAAGTCACCTTGAGTTACCTGAGATACTGTTAAAAGATGAAAACAGCATTAAAATGTAACAGTTATTTAAGTGGTTACCTTTCCCATCCACCAAAGGGTTTGCATTTCTTTTCTATGAAAAAGAGAAATGTTTTTAAAAAGTTAAGAATAACTCTTTACGATGACGTTGACAAGGATGCATTTTCACTGGCAGTAAATAACTTGTAAGACTCCAAGATTTCACTTTTAAGAGTGTCTATACTAACAGGTCCTCCAGAGGACCCTGGGTACATATTAAGCCGTTTCTTTGAGGCTTCATTCAGAAAAAGGGATTTGAGTAAACCTTTGGGCCCATGGATGGCTAAGTATTATCTCCTATATGACTGACTTCCTTGGCTGATGATAGTTTCCTTCTGGCTGAATACCAAATAGTGAACTGTTCCTAGCAAGTAGGCTTTTTCCTTAAAGGGGTTAGGATCCTGTGGGTTACTTGTCTTGTTTTAATTAACTGAGCAGGGTTTTGTTACTTAAAACATGGAATTCTTTGCAGGTGGTCTTCAGTAAGAATAGAAGAGCTTCTGGTTCAATTTGTATCTCCCCCAAAATTGCTCTGATCGTCTTGTATACACTTGGTGTTGGTTTGTGAAAGAATTTTTGCCTGATAAACATGTTTTATTGTGTGATTTAAGTATTTATTTGTGAAGGGCCTCTTGTAAGGTCAAATGTAACAGATGTATACATACAGCCAATTTTTAAATTTCTGGTATAATAATTTGCCCTAATGATTGTGGGATCAAAATTTTAACTATTAAACAATCTTCACTTTAGAAAATAGGTCATGTTAATGATCACTACTTAATATTAGATCTCATTTTGCTGAAAACCCAAAAGGAACTGAAGCATATATTTTCTGATCTTGACTTCCTTTGGGAAAAATGAAGAAGGCACAATTAAAGATGTTCTTTAGTAATATGACAGCCATAATCAATTCATTTGAAGAGATATGAAAAGGATTACCATTCGGTAGTCAGCATTACAAACGTGCAAACCGATGGTGTAAAGTCAAGAAGAGGAAAGGATGACAAGGAATAGAAGAAACAAAAAGAAGTTAGAAGTCAAGGTAGGAGAAAATGAAGAAGCATTTATTTGATGTGTTTGTCAGGTAGGGTGACCAGTTGTCTGAGCTTGCCAGGGACTTTCCTGGTTTGGGCACTAAAAGTCTCACCTGGAAATCCCTTCTTCCTAGGCACACTGGAATGGTTGGTCATCCTTATTGTTAGGTCAAGGACTTGGCCTGAGTTATTGCTTTGTCCTCAGAAGTACATCAGTGTCTAGTATGTGTTACATGCTCACTTACTGAATAAAGAAAGAAATGTTAGCCGCTGCCATATTTTATTGTTACTGTTGTTATATTGGGGTTGCCTCTCTGCAGTGAGGAGTTGAGAAAGTGAGATCACCAAGACCTTTTGAAGGAGATGAAAGCTGTGGCCCAATCTTTAGGACTGTCCTATGCTGTGATTGGAGGACTGCTAGTTAATGATGGCAAAATCAGAACTAAGGAAGGAAAGCCAGGATAGTTCACTGGGACAGAAGCCAGGGGAAAAGACATCCAAGGATGAGTTCATACATGGCCAAGAAGGGGAAAAGTGACAGGTCCTGAAGAAAAAGCCTGTTTGGTTTCTCAGGTAGGAAGTCATAGTAACTTTTGAGAAAGCAGTTTGAGTTGACCGGTGGGAATGTAAACCAGATCTCAGGGGGTGTAAGAAGCAGATTAGAAGATGGTAACAAGGAGTGTTCAAATCACCAGCTGATTTAATTGAAAGAAACTGGAAGAAGTTTCCTTAAGAGCAGGGATCAACAAACTTGCCCACTGGCCACTGGCCAAATCTGGCCCACTGACCAATACTGCCTGTTTTGTAAATAATTTATTGGAAAACAGCCACACCCATTTTGCATATTGTCACAGGCTGCTTTTGCATTGTTACAACAGAGACTGTATGCCTCACAAAAACCTATTAGGTTGGTGCAAAAGTAATTACGGTTTTTGCAATTACTTTTAACTTTTTTAAACCGCAGTTACTTTTGCACTCAACCTAATAAAATATTTACTCACTGTCTGGCCGTTTGCAGAAAAAATTTGCACATCTCCTGCTTCAGAGGTTAAGTAGAATGGAGGAAAGTGTTTATTGTTCGTTTTTCCAGAGCAGATCAAAGGCTATTCATGGATGTATTATGGAGCCGGAGAAAAGGAGTAGCTTATTAGGTATCTGTTGCTCTGTTAACAGGTTCCCTAGGCTTACTGGTTTAAAACAACGAACATTTATTATCTCGGTTTCTGTGGGTCAGGAATTTGGGAGTGTCTTCGGGGTGTTTCTGGCTGCAGGTCTCTCTTGAGGTTTCAGTCATGTCAGCCAGCCCTGCAGTCATGTGAGGGCTTGACTGAAGTTGGAGTTGGTTTCCAGGCTCACTCACATCGCTGTACACAGGAGACATTGTTTCCTCCTCACTGGGACACAGGGGCCTCTCCAAAGGGCTGTGTCGTCACACCATGGCAGCTAACCTCCCCCACAACAAGTCATCCCGTGATGGGATGGGAAGAAGCCGTGGTTCCCTTTATGACCTTGCCTTGGAGGTCACACATCATTTTTCCCGTATTCTATTCGTTGCACAGACAAACCCTGATACATGAGGGGCAGGCACTGACAAAAAAAGCGTGGTGATTCCAGTACTGGATTATAGATTACTTGAGTGCACAGTCCTTATTTTATATATAAATTCATATGTTTTATATATATTACAAATATATTTCATATCCTCCATAGCATCTAATTTAGAGCCTTATCTATAGGTATCTGATTGTTATTTGAGTTTTCCACAGTGTTACTATCTTGCTGCTTATTTCAATAAAATTGGCAGAATTTGTATTCTCATTTTTAGGCTCAAGACATTTGGATTTCCTCCTATTCCCTCAGGAAAGCTGTTGAAACATAGGTATATATAGAGACTTCTGCTTAGGCTGCTTCTCGGCATCCTTTGGAGAATGAGCCTCTCAGTTTCTGGCTTAGAAGTCGTTGGAGGTGGCAAGGGACCCAAATTGGAGAGTTGAAGGGTCCCACCTATTGTTCCTGACAATGGGATACTATGGCCTCCTCTGGCAATATAGAGGCAGAATTTTGTTACCGTGTTTCCCCGAAAATAAGACCTAGCCTGACAATCGGCTCTAATACATCTTTTGGAACAAAAATTAATATAAGACCCGGTCTTATTTTACTATAAGTAAGACCGGGTCTTATATAATATAATACAATATAAAATATAATACCCGGTCTTATATTAATTTTTGCTCCAAAAGACGCATTAGAGCTGATTGTCCGACTAGGTCTTATTTTCAGGGAAACGGTAATTATATATGCCTTGCAAAGTAGAACTGAAAATGTAGAAACGGTTGCCTGAAACATGGTCTTAAAGGTTTTGCCAAGAGTTTGCACTCAGGCCTGTGACAGATCTCAGCTGGGTTCAGTGCAAGTTTTATTTATTTATTTTTTAAAGACGTAAATCCTCTCTTGTGGTTGAACAAAGCACATGTGAAGATGACTAGAATGGTTCAATGTTTGATCTATTTTTACCTCTCCATGGGGAGAAATGTCAGGAAGATGTTGCTTTAAGTGAAAACTCTCAGTGCAATTTTAGTTGTTTTTCTTTTTTACTCCTATGAACAATTTTTTTTAATGATACAAGTTATTATTGAATCATCCAGTTCCCTACTCCATGAATGGCTTCTGTTGGAAGTTAACTCTTCTTGGCATGGATATCACACGTTTATTTCCTCAGCAGCTCAATTTAACAAAGGAGGAATTATTATTATTATTATTATTTAAGATTTTATAGGAGAAGGGGAACAGGACTTTATTGGGGAACAGTGTGTACTTCCAGGACTTTTTTTTTTTCCCCCCAAGTCAAGTTGTTGTCCTTTCAGTCTTAGTTGTGCAGGGCGCAGCTCAACTCCAGGTTCAGTTGCTGTTGCTAGTTGTAGGGGGCGCAGCCGACCATCCCTTGCGGGAGATGAGGAATCGAACTGGCAATCTTGTGGTTGAGAGGATGCACTCCAACCAACTGAGCCATTCGGGAGCTCAGTGGCAGCTCAGCTCAAGGTGCTGTGTTCAATCTTAGTTGCAGGGGGTGCTGCCCACCATCCCTTGTGGGACTCGAGGAATTGAACCGGCAACCTTGCGGTTGAGAGCCCACTGCTCCGTGTGGGAATCGAACCGGCAGCCCTTGGAGTTAGGAGCATGGAGCTCTAACCGCCTGAGCCACCGGGCCGACCCAGGAGGAATTATTTTGCTTAATATGTCTGTTGATTTTTTGGTTTCGAATAACACTTTTACTCCTGTGAATTTATTTTTCATCCCTTGCTGATTTTTTTTTTTTGTCGATATCAGAACCTATTAAATGAGGTAGTACAGATATTTCAGGACTTCCATTTTCCCCTTTAAAAATATGTACGTGAACAAATCATTTAATAAAGCTAATCTTTATATTTAAAACATATACAAAGGGTGCCATATACACATTTTAAGAAAGGAAAATATTAAAATTGTAACACTCTATATACACCGATTACAAAAGATGAACAGAGTCGACTTCTGCAATTACAAGAGGCGCTCAAAGTGGTTACCATCAGCGTCCAGACACTTCTGATTACGACGAACTACTGCTTGAGTAACATTGACCAAAGTGTCCACTTGTATACATTTTTGGCACTCCTGGTATTTACATTAGGGTGATACCTATGCTCAGGGCAGTTTGGAAAAACAGGAGGGCGCTCCTTTCCAAGTTATTTTTGTTAAATGGTGCATTGCCTGCAGTGGGACTTGCTCAGACCTATTGAGAGCTTCCCATCCAGCAGGGGGGCACTCGCTCTGCTGGGCCCTGCAGGAGACCTTGTTGCCTCCTTGCACTGTGGTTGGGAAGATGGGACATCAGAACCCTTAATGTACTCTTAAGCTGAGAGTGTGATAACCAGGAAATGCTCTGGGGAAAACCGGTTAATGGCCGACATACTGTTATATTTGAGCATGGTAAATTGTACAGTAGTTTTTCTGCTCAAAAAATTATAATGGAGTCACTTGCTAAGTTATAATGCATACTAGGGCTGTGCCTTCAGCTCTGAGAGGTAATACACGTGACCCCCAGACCTGATCATCTCGCAGGACATGGCCTTGTTCTTTGTGTGAGTCAGTTGGAGGTTACTATGAGAATGTGGTTTCCTCCAGAGTGATTATATCTATTACAGAAAAACATTTTATTGTCAGAACCTTCCAGTAGACACCACAAAAATCTGCCGTGTGAAAACGGATAAACTTTTAAATGAATGCATG
Source organism: Rhinolophus ferrumequinum (assembly GCF_004115265.2). Taxonomy (NCBI): domain Eukaryota; kingdom Metazoa; phylum Chordata; class Mammalia; order Chiroptera; family Rhinolophidae; genus Rhinolophus; species Rhinolophus ferrumequinum. The sequence goes on along the minus strand of NC_046285.1, from coordinate 93,571,824 downwards.
CCTCTTAATATTGCTAGTGTTTTCATTTCAATGTTAAAAAAAAAAAAAGACATCTAGGTGGTGGGCGATGTATGTGGCATCCATAATACTTAAAGGAATGCGGAAGGCAGGCCTGTTGTAACTGAGAATTAGCAAGAATAGAACTATGTTTGGTATTGTCGTCTAGTTCCACACTCCATTTTACAGCCCTTCCCCTGACCTGTACCCGGAACTATGGATTTCTACAACTAACTGGAACTTTGTTTTTTCAGGTGCCCACTGATGGCAATGCCGGCCTGCTTGCAGAACCCCAGGTCGCCATGTTCTGTGGCAAACTGAACATGCACATGAATGTGCAGAATGCGAAGTGGGAGTCAGATCCATCCGGGACCAAAACCTGCATCGGCACCAAGGAGGGCATCCTACAGTACTGCCAAGAAGTAAGTCCGCTCTGGTTCGTGGTGGATCACGTGCATTTATTTTTTTTTGTAACGTCTTAAATATTTGTGTTTTATTGCTTGCAGTGAAAGTCTTTGTTCCTCGTGATTCACTATACGCTTGATATATTTAGTTGCTTTACTTCCTGCATAAATGTTTTTTAAAATTATGTTATGACCGTCCCTAAACCAACTGAGTAAAATATAAGCTATGTTGGCACTTTCCTGTTATCTTTAAAATGTATCCCACTACGCTATGCAGACAAGGTATTGTGTTCAAAAGTGACTAGAATTACATTTCCTCTTTTTATGTTACCAATTTGGTATATTTTAGCTCATTTATTTCTGTTTGTATTCAGTTCTAGTTATTAATTTTTCTTTATGAAAAAGTAAAATGTTCACATTGTTAAACATTGAAACTAAACAGTTACACTCAGAAATCTCACTTGCCACCCATCGTCTGTTGATAAACATTTTCATTGTTCCTGAGTTATCCTTTTTGCAAAAGGGAATGTTTATTTTTTTTTCTGTATGCACTGTTGTGCACTTTGCCCTTTTTTTTATTATTGCAGTTTATTGGGATGACAATTGTTAATAAAGTTACATAGATTTCAGGTGTACAATTCTGTGATACATCATCTATATCTCACATTGTGTGTTCACCACCCAGAGTCAGTTCTCCTTCCATCACCATATATTTGACCCTATTTATCCTCTTCTAGAGCCCCCCACCCCCACTTTGCTCTTTTGACATAACTTTTTTATGCTGGAAATCACAGCGTCTCCATATGTAGAGATCTCTGTCTTTTGCATAATTCTTCCTAGTTTCCTTGCTGTTGCGTGCAGGGTATTCCTTCCTTATTAATGCACTTTAAAATCACTGGAGTCCCAGGTATTTTATCCCTCACTCACTAGACATTTATCTATTTTAGGACATATGGCTATTTATGTTTTAAGAACTTTTAAAGGAATTAGTCTTACGCATTTTGGAAAAGGAAAATTCCTTACCCATCTTATAAACAGCAAGATAGCCTGGCAACATTTTTTTGTTGTTGTAATCTTTTATGTACTAGAAAATTTCCTGTAGCCTTCTTGGATCAAAAATGAGTATGTAATGAAATACACACACACACACACACACACACACACACACATTTTAAGAGATATTAACACTTTGGTCCATGTTGCTCAAGCAGTAGTTCATCATAATCAGAAGTGTCTGGACGCTGATGGTAACCACTTTGAGCACCTCTTGTAATTGCAGAAATCAAACATGACTTGTTATCGGTGTATATTGATTATTACAATTTTAATACAGTTTTTTCCTTTCTTAACATGTGTACACATTTTTTTGGCACCCTCTGTACACACACACACACACACACACACGATGTATATGCAAGTATATAATTTTTGGTAGCACTCTAAGAAAGGACAGTCTCTAAATATTAACTTTTATGTTTTGAGAAGCAAAACAGCTTGTACATATCACAATATATTATATAGCAAGTGATTTTTATCTTTAAGGAGTATGAATCATGATGTGAAAAGATAATTCTCTACGTTTAAGTAGAAATCATTAGTATTTAAGTGATATTTAATATCTTTTTCAAAACATTCCGCCTGCTTATTTATTAAATAGGGATTGATAATTCACTTTTGCCCATTTATGACATTTCTAAAATATACTCTTTAGAAATGAAATTCACATTTAACTAAAGAGTTCTCTAGTACAATTTTGTACATAAATTATGACTTTGGTAAATTGAAACTCTGTGTGTGCATGCTTCTGGATATACATACAAATTATACATTTTGAATGTGAAATAAATTTTTTTTTTAAAAAAGGCTAGAACTCAAATTTAGTCAGTGACTTTGACCACATCATTGTTTTCTATTGAATGGTTCTTTTCATGTGTGCACCAGAGTTTGCATCTAAATTTTTCCTTCCTTTATTTTACTTAGGAATAATGCAATATTTTTGCATTTGCATGACGGCCCTATACAAATTACTCTCCTTGACCATGGGAATGACCCTGATTTCCATCGCACTTAGAAATCCCAGGAGTACCTGGGTAGCTTCACTTCCTGTTCCAGTCTGTTGTTTGTCTCAGGGCTAAGCTACAGAGTGGTTCTTCTCAGTCTCTCTTTGCCAGATTGTTAGTGGCTGTGGAGTGGAAGGGGAGGAGAGTAAGCCCTTGGTTGTTTCTCCTTTGTCTTGGAAGTCTGGTATTATCTGCCTGCATCAGCTCACTACCCACAGAGGTCTTGGAGAATGATGCACACAGGCCAGAGTCTTAAGATGGATTAGACATTAGACTGGAGACGTAAGAAAGGGCTCAAACATCAGGCCTTGTGAGCCCTTCTAATGAATTTGGTCTTTAACTGTAACAACAGGAAGTCATTGAAGGTATTTATTTATTTTTCAAAGGAAAGGAATGACAATAGATTTGTGTTTCTAAAAGCCATCCTCTTGCTTTGTCACTCTGTCCCCAAGTCCTCATTGCCATCAGGGCCTACCCTGCTGGAGCCTCCACTGCTGCGCTCTCCAGGACAGTAGCCACTAGCGACATGTGGCTGTTGAGCACTAGAAATGTGGAGCATACAAACTGGTGCATGCTGTACGCAAAAGACAGATACCGTATTTCGAAGATTTACATGAAAGAAGCAATGTAAAATGTCACACCAATAATTTTTATATGGATTCCATAGTAAAATAATGACGTTTTATATATACTGTTATAAACAGGTATCTGTTACTAAATTGTAAATATGTATGTTATTAAAATGAATTTGACCCGCTTCTTTTTATTTTTTAATGTGGCTTCTATGGAATTTAAAATTACATAGGCATTCCATTTCCATTAGGTTGCATTCTCATGGACCAGTGCTGCCGTCCCCCTTTACCACATGCCACCAATGACTGGGCTGTAAAGGTCTCAGACCCCACGATCTAACAAGTGGTAGAGGGAAGGTGCAGTGAAGAGTTCTCCCGAACTTTAGTGGTGGTTGGGCGTCAGGATTATGTGGGGCCTTTTTAATACATCTTTCATGAGAAATATTGTAATGCAAGGTAATGAATACGTTTTCAGAGCCCAATGCTTCTCTCTTCACCGAGCAGTATATATCTCTGGGTGCTAAGGATGCAATGATGAGTAGAACACAGGACCTGTACCTAAAGTGGGATCTAGGGGAGAGAAAGGCTTGTCAAATAACGTTAGCAAGATAAAAACGGGCGATGTGAGGATGGCACATGGTGACAATGATCGCATTGCTACTACCAAATAGCTTTTATTGAGCATTAACAAAGTGCCAGCTACCTGGCATTTCACTCTCCTGATGCCTTTGGGGAAGAGTCCTGGGAAAGAAACTTGGGGAATTGGCAGCATTTCAGGGGAGCAAAGAGAAAGAATGGCATCAGTGGAGGACTGGTGGCCAGAGACCTAGGATCAGAACTAGGAGATGTTATGTGTTGGAAGTCAAGCCAGATTGGTTTCTGAACGTGGGAGGTGATGACAGGTCCAGCGTCGTGTACACCAAAAGTGGTTGAAGTATAGGTTTTGACAAGGCAAAATCGTCACTCTCTTGCAAAGTGAGCACCCGTCGAAGATTTTATTAATTATTTTATGAGGTAACTTGAAAGGTGTTCTAACTAGTCCAGTTTGACTTGGAGAGATTTAAATTCTTTCTCCAACAAACTTCATTTTACAACCAACTAGAGATCATCTGCTCTGTATTGCATGGGGCAGGAAACACTTGCGTTGCTATTTGTTTCTACCGTACCTACCCTTATGGACCCCTAAAATAGCATAGTGGATAAGCCAGTGAATCAGAAGAACACACCCTGTAGAATCTGAGCCTCTTTCCCCACCACCCCCAAGCTCTGGAAGACAACACCTGCATTTGACTGCTAAGACAGACACCCACTAATCTTTTTTGCCCATTTCTAAGTTTTGGACATTATTGTATAACAAAATGTTCTAATTTGGCAAATAAAAGGTCATTGTTGATCTTGGGATAGCAATTTCAATGGACTAGAAGTGAAATTGCAGTAGGTTACGTGAATGGATGGTGAAGACATCTGTGGACTCTGAGAGTAGACCTAGAGCTTGAGGGCAGTTCTAGGAAAAGGGAAAGGCTTTGTTTTTTGTTGTGTCTTTGTGGGTTTTTTTAAAGGGAAGGAATTTGGCCTAAAGGAAGCTTTAAGCTAAACTGTGGGAAGGGTGGGTGTCTATTATATGAAAACTAGGCTAAGGTATGTTGGGAGAAATGGGATCCAGTGGACAAGTGGGTGGCTGAGTCTCAGAAAGGAGAGGAAAAAAGGGAAAGGAAATGAAAAGATGGGGAAGTAGTAAGGGTGGGTTAATTAGCCAGTTTCTGTTACCAGATGACAGAACCCACTAAACATCTTACACATGGAGGATATTTTCTCCCACAGATGGGAAAGATCTTGGGGTGGGGGTAGCGTATAGAATTTTAACACAGGCATCCAGAAACAATCTTCAAATACTGGAGCTAAAACTCAGTGCTGCCTGGAATTTCTCTATTTGGGTCCCCCTTGTTTTCTGCCTATTCTTTATGTTCACCTCATTTTCTCCTGCTAAGATGGGCTTCCTCTAGGAGGCCAGGAAAGATGGCAGTCAGTAGCTCTGGGAGTAGCTTGTCTTCCCAAGTATGTTCTGCCAGTGTGCATTGTAATTCCAAGGAGAGATTCTGCTGTGCCCTGCTTTTGGTCATACATCTACCTTTGGCACAAGGACTCAGTGCTGGGACTGGCCTGCATTGGCCTTGTGGGTGTGTGCACTGTTTGACAGACAGACCTGAGCTGCATGGTGTGGGGAGATGGGATGACGGTGGCAGGGGGCAAAATAGAAATATGATCGCAGTCCAACATACTGGGCTTAGAAACACTGTGGATTAGCAAAGTTTTATAGGTTGGAGAGTGGGTGGCTGAGGGAATTCATAGTATATCCTAACTTTAACCAGCTTTGGGGAGAGTATGGGTAGGGGGAAATATTTCCTCAGAACTTTTAAACAGAGTTGGACATTTTCTATTGAATGATGCATCATGAACTACTTAGAATATTCCTTGTTGATATTTTAGGGTCTTCTTGCTGCTTCCCACTTTGTAGGTATTTTGATATTTTTCTTTTCTATAATTAGAATAATGAATAATTTGTCGGATTGAATTTTTTTGTGTTGTTGGAAAATGTTAATTTTCCTTTATTCTTTTCCTTTTTAATTCCATGTTTTTATTTTTGACAGTATTGATTGATTCCTTGAAAGCCAGAGGGAATAATATTCATGATTTTTCTGCCTCCCCTTCTCACAGGTTCTGTGAATTATGTTACTTCTGTATTTTTAACATTGTAATTTGACAGTCTGTTCTTTTGGCATAATTCCCGTAGTTGGAAGTTCTCTCTTTAAGTGAATTCATTGTTTACCGCCAATCCTTTTACCAGGGCATCTCTATTCTTATTTATTGTGATTCCTCCTTTTATTTTTTCTGTGTGTATCTGTCACCTTAGTTATTTCCAGAAGTTGTTGTTCTTATTGAACAATGACTTAATTAGGTATAGAATTCCAGGTTAATGAGCACTTTTGTTCAGCATGATGAAGATACTTATCCACTATATTTTGTCATCTATCATTGTGTAAATTCCTTTAAAAAAAACCCAGAAAAACAGAAACCATTACTATTAGTTACCATTTACAGTGCTACTCATTTACTGATTATTTTTCTCCCAATAGTGGTGAATAATTTTTTTCTCTTTGTGCTTACTCAGTCCCTCTTGTGACCAAAACACAGATGTTTTAGAGACAACTGGCTGAGTGAGAGAGGCAGCTGTTAGCATTCTCTGGACCTAGGACAGAAGGAAATCAATGGAACGCATGACCGTGACCTCATTTTGACTTTTTGCTAACCAGTGTAACTCACTTGTTAAATTTGTTTTTTCAGAGGATTTCCCCATATAAGCTGTACGTTGTATTTGTTGACACTTAGCTTAATATGATGTGTCAAATAGTATTATTTTGATGAAATATCTAGTCTGTCTTAGTCTCAGGTTCCTCTCATTTTGCATGTGTTGCTGTTAGTTTTGTTGTTATTATTATAAATGTTATCATTTTTGCTCCCTGATTTCTTCTGTCCTATCATGGGTCAAAGGGAAAATTAAGGAGAAAAGGAAAAATTGAGTCTTTTACCTTTGTTCCTGGTTAGAAGCCCTTATAAAGTTTTATTGGGAAGAGAAACTTATGGTTTAAATCAATTATTTGTTTAATCTTCATTTTTATCCCAAATCCTCCAAATTCTAGGTGCCCATATATTTCCTCCTCTTTCCTGGTCATCATAGTTATGCTTCTTCTGCCTAGTCTTTGTTCAAATATTTGCCTTTATTTGTATTTTTCTTTTATTAGCACAGTCAGCACAATTTGAGGATTTTCTTTCATTTCTTCATCAAATATGTATTGAGAACTGCTGTAATACGAATGCTTGTGTCCTCCCAACCCCATTTCATATATTGAAGCCATAACCTGTAATGTGATGGTATTTGAAAGTGGGGCCTTTGGGAGGTAATTGGGGTGAGATGAGCTCATGAGGGTGGGCACCTTGTGATGGGATTAGTGCCCTTATAAGAAGAGACCAGAGAGCTTGCAGAGTTTGCTCCCTCAGCCTGCTCACACAGGTTTGCTTCTGAGGAATTATGCCTTCCAGAAGTTATACCCTCCCCTGGAATATTGGTTGGACGTAAGACTTGCTTTAACCAGTAGAATGGAGTGGAAGTGACACAGGTTCAGTTCTGGGTCTAAGCCTTAAGAGGGCAAAGAAATTTCTTTTTTGCTCTGGGAAGGCAGCCATGTGGACAATTCCAAATGGGAGAGAATGGAGGCTTTCAATCAGTAGCCCTACCTGAGTTCCCAGCCAGCTGCCTGCACCAGCCATGTGTTCAAGGCTAGGTTGGACCTTGCAGTCTTCCCTGAAAGAACTCTAGCTGACACCACCATGTGAAAAAGAAGAATTGTCCAGTCAACCCACAGAATTGTGAGATAGTCTAAATTATTACATAGTAGTTAGTTTTCAAGATGACTCCCAGTGATACTTGCCTCCCTCCTCTGAGTCGTGTCTACATGTGCAGTCCTTTCACACTGTGCAGGGCTGACATATACAAACAAGTTTGGACAATTAAGTTCGCGAACTTGTTGCAATAATATTGCTAACCTTTTTTGATACCAAACGGGTTATTCATTACGAATTTGCACCAACTGGACAGTTAACCAAGTGTACTATTTGGAAGTGCTGAAAAGGCTGCGTGAAAAAGTTAGACGACCTGAACTTTTCACCAACAATTCATGGCTCTTGCATCACGACAATGCACTAGCTCACATGGCACTGTCTGTGAGGGAGTTTTTAGCCAGTAAATAAATAACTATATTTGAACACCCTCCCTACTCACCTGGTCTGGCCCCCAATGACTTCTTTCTTTACTCGAAGATAAAGGAAATATTGAAAGGAAGATTTTTTTTTTGACATTCAGAACATCAAGGATAATATGATGACAGTTCTGATGGCCATTCCAGAAAAAGAGTTCCAAAATTGCTTTGAAGGGTGGACTAGGCACTGGCGTAAGTGCATAGCTTCCCAAGGGGCGTACTTCGAAGGTGACCATAGTGACATTCAGCAATGCGGTATGGAGCACTTTTCCTAGGATGAGTTCGCAAACTTAATTGTCCAAGCTTGTAAAACCACCAAGATATTACAGAAATCATGGTGTGTGACTTTTGAGGCTAGGTCATTAAAGACCTGTGGCTCCTACCTTGCATTTTTGCCATGGCGGAAGTCAGCTGCCATGTCATAAGGACACTAAGGAGCACGGTGGACATGGGCATGGCAAGGAACTGAAGCCTCCTGCCAGAAGCCCGCTGCACAGGCATGCAAGTGAATCAGTTGAAAGTGGATCCTGTAACCTAATCAAGCCTTCATGTGACCGCAGCTGATACTCTGAACCCTCAGCTAAGCCACTTCCGGGGTCCTAACCCCACAGAAACTGTGAGATAAGAAATATTTATTGTTTGAAGCCACGAAGTTTTGGGATAGTTTGTGTACAATCATAGATGATCACAACAGACATTCCCTCAATTATTATTTTCCTCTGTGGTCCTTTTAATAGCAGCTTCTTCCCTTCGTTCTATACTAGATGCAGAAAGTGCTGCCATCACGGAAACAACTTGAAAATAACTATATAAATTATTCATCATTTAACAGCCTAAAGTGGCCACTTGCCTTAATGAACTGTTACGGTACCCAAACATTGGCCTAAGGAACCAGAAGTCTTATAATATAAATAGAACAAAACTAGGATAATATTCTTCTTGAAACGTATTAAAGCCTAGGAACAAAAATGAGAAGTTTCAGATTTTACTGTCCTCATAAATGAATTGAAAACATTTTTTAAAACATTGTTTTATTTAAACCAAAGGCTTGGGGATGGGAGAAGAAAACATTGGAAGTGTCTTTTGATTTTTCATCTAAAGGATCTTGTTCCTTCCCAAATTTAGCAAATATTTATTGAGTGTGTTCAGGAGAGGATTTTGTGCCATGTGTTGCTGAGTGGCGGCAAGACACCATTTTTGGCTGGTAAGAAGCTTATATATAAGATGTGATCAAAAAATACGGTGGATATTTAAATTTTCAAAAATGTATTACAGTAAAAGACACATTACCATTAATACCCCTCAGAACACGCCCCCTCACTTCAAACAACTTATCCCATCATTCTTGCCACTTTCTGAAGCAGTTCTGGAAGTCCTCTTTTGTGAGTGTCTTTAGTTTCCCTGTTGTGGCTGCCTCAGTGTCCTGAATCATTTTGACTTTGGGGAAGAGCCAGAAGTTGCATGGTGCCAAATCTGTTGAATAAGGTGGATGAGGACACACTGCAATGTTTTTATTTGGCAGAAATTGCCATTATACCAGAAGCAATGTATGACACGGAGTGTTATTGTGATGGGGAATGATTTACAGCACACATTAAAACACACCTCTCAACCGTAGCTCACACCCGACTGACTCCACCCAACAAGTTGAAACTTGTCACACACTGTGACCTAAGATTCAGCACACCACTTGCCATCTTGAAGATCCCTGCCTTTCTGTTGGATGTCACTCGGTAGCAGCATTCACCTAATTTTTCAATCACACATTGGAAATATTCAATTAGATAAATTGAAAAAAGAAGTTAGCAGAGTGGAAGTGTGGAACAGGCTGTAAAGTAGAGGAATCTTGGTTGTAAGTCTGGTGATTTGGAGAGTGATCCTAGAGATAAGAATGAGCTATGGGATTGTTTTTAGCACGAGTGTTTTCTGGGCAAGACACTTTTTAGAAGTATTAGCCTGTGTCCCAGGGTAGGTTGGATTGGGGAGAGCAAGGAATTCAAATCTCAAGATGTTAGTGCAGAAAGGAACATGCAAGATCACCCTGCTCGTCCACCTTACTGTATACGAGATGCTGTGAAAAGGGAGCCTTTGGGGTCAAGTACAGTGGGGGGAACACGGCCTTTGCCGTTGGACAGACCTCCGTTCAAATCCAGCCTTTGCTCTGATACCTGAGCAGCCCAGGCGAGCTGCTTCGCCAGTCTTAGAGCAAGTCTCCCTTTATGATAAGAACATGCAGGTGTACGTTATGAAAGTTAAACACTGTCAAATTAAATGACAAGTATGAGTCTCAGCACCGTTCTTTCTCCTCTTAAGGAGAGAATGTAAAACAATGTAGGTCCTGCCGCCGGCCCTCTGTATCCCTAACATCCTGAGCACCTGGTGTGAGGTAGGGGCTTGGAGCAGGTGTCAGTGGCTCTGCTAACTCACCCTGGGGGCAGATCTCTGGAGGGAGTTTGGAACAGGTGAAACCTCAAGCAGTGGCAGAGATTTCCAGCTGGAAAAGTTAGACAGGTGAATGCGACTTTGTGTGTCATCTCTTCTATTAGGTTATGGGTATACTCGCTTTTCCCTGAGTGTTTTCCACAGCTAATGATACGTGTTTTCTGTTTCTTTAATGTTCTTTCTCTAAATGAACCATTGTTTTGTCTATGAATTAGTAAAATCATCGAACAGAGCAGGCCAGCACCCAAACAAAACAAAAATGGCCTGTTCGATGAGTTGAACAAAGCCATTAACTTTGCCCAACTTTCTCCTCTAAAACCTGTAACCGAACGTGGGATTCCCAGACAGGAGTTGGTTCTCAACCTTGTTGTTTTCATTCCATTGCAATGTGGAATTAAAATTAATTTTAACAAACAAACAACCCATGCGATCTTTTTAATCTAACCAACTTCGAGGGTCTACTGTACACGGTGCTGTGGCAGAAGTTGTGGTACACGCTTGGCCATTTTGATTTTGCCGTGTGCTGTCCAGCTTTGTAGTCTTTCAATTGATCCACAAATCACAAGCCCATATACATTGTGTTGTGGTTTCGGAAAGATCCAAAAATTCCTATTCGGTGAAACAATTTTCAAATCGAATCCAGCTACCTATATATGAGAATGGATATATCGTATGCTTTAATAGCCTGTATAAATATAGTGATTGCTTTCACAAATCCTAGGATTTAGAGCTAAAAGGGATGAAACCAGTTTGGGTTTTTCTTCACACAATTATCATTTTATCAAATTAATGTTTGATTCAACATTTCGTCTTGTTGCTGCCTATATGCGTACTCCATTATTACATATTTGCAGTAATATACTACAGACTTTTATATTTGACATTTTGTGTATTAAATTTTTTTTTTTTCCTGGAGTAGATTTTCTTTTGCTTTTTAGCTCTATTGAGGTATACTTAGCAAATAAAATTGTAGTGTTTGGATATTTTAAAAATAAGAAAATGGCGGCCATAAATGGGCCAAGAATGAGAATCTAGGCTTATATGTATATGTGTACACATCCGTTTGTGCTCTCTCATTTGTATCCTATCTATTTTGGTGTGCTCCGCCCCCCCCCACCCCCCCACCCCCCCACCCCCCCCCACCCCTCACCCCCCCACTCCCCCACCCCCCCACCCCCCCGCCATTTGTTTTTACATTCAGCACTTTGGACTAAGAGTGAGATCAAACAAGGTTCTTGGACAATATTTTCCAGCTCTGAATATAATTGTATATATATAACGATGTATTTATACACAGTGTGAAAAACAGACTTGGGCCACATTATTGGGAAACAGGCAATGCTCCAGAGCCTTATATGTCCCTTGCTTTTCCAGGAGGCCGTCATTGTGCAAATAGTACCGCTCACACTTCCCGTTACTGCAGTAGTGTTTCATCAGCTGCACGGTCCCTCTCAGCACCTCATTAAATTGTAAGCAGAGAACATTTTCAGTTGGTTTCCAGTTCTGTTTCTCAATTAAATTAGTTACTCTGTTTCCAATATCCCTACCTGTTATTAAAAGTATTTATGTTGAAAACAGTTTGATAGGCTTTTTCTTTATATTCCAGACATGTTTAAAGGGGGAAGTTCATCATTTTAATCCAGAAACAGAAATGTATTGTTTAGGACAGACTTTGTTTGGGTTTGTATGCTAACATGTTAGTAGTGTTACACTTACAATTAATGTCCTCCTTGACTGTTCAGAAATGGCAGCTACTTTCGGTATGTTCCAGCTCCATCGATTTCATTTTCTAGGAAATGGAGCGATTGCTAACTGATAGAGAATTACATGACTTGCTACACGTAAAAAACTTGCAATAAAACATTCTGGCACATAGCAAATCCTCAGTTATTATATATTTTCCTTATTCTCCTCTTGGATATGTTCTTTGAGAAAGAAACGGATATGTAAAAGCTTTCAGATGAAGATATCCCATGATTAGGCTACCGCTGTGCCATTTTGCTGTAGAGTTTTTTTGTTTATTTTTAAAAATTTTATGAGGTAACAGTGTGTTTTTTCTAGGACCCATCAGTTCTAAGTCAAGTCGTTGTCCATCAATCTAGTTGTGGAGGGTGCAGCTCAGCACCAAGGCCAGTCGCCATTTTCAATCTCGTTGCAAGGGGCGCAGCCCACCATCCCATGCGGGATTTGAACTGGCAACCTTGTTGTTAAGAGCACGCGCTCTAACCAACTGAGCTAACTGGCCGCCCCTGCTGTAGAGTTTTTGATTCTTTGTTTTAGGTATATGTTCTTAAGTGCCAGTGGCAATCAGAATATACAATTGGGATCTTGGTTTGTTTTTGTACTTTTTTTTTTTTTTTTTAAATGCAATGTAAATTTAGAAATTTGGCTCTGTTTCTGCTGGGCTAGTATTTTACTTTTCATTCTTTCTAATTCAAAATTTCAAGCATATATGAAAAGTGGAAAGAATGATATAATGAATGCACCCTGTACCTATCACTCATCTTCAATAATTATCAAATCTAGTCCCTCTTGTTCCTGGATAAGTCTAGAAGGCAAGTTCTTTATCTTGCCCCCTGCAAGGTCTGCATTATTTTTGGAAAACCCCTTGTGGAGAGAGAGGTGTTGCTTATGCCGTTTGAAGAGCTGTAAATTGACTAAGATGAATGTTATTTATTAACTTCTGACTTACATGTTTAAACTGCCATTTTATTAACACTGCGTAATTGTTAGCACTTTTTTCAAAAAAGAAATATCCTTGAGACTTTGCTTAAAATTGATTTCAAAAGTTGAAGGACTAGAAAGAACCATAATTAGCACGTTATTTTCAGAATTAGTAACAGTCCCATTGGCCTGCACATTAACTGTTTCGGGCCTTTTCCTATGACATTTGACTTTGTGTTCTTGAAATATCCTTGGTCTTTTGGAATTCAGTCATGTGTAAGTAAGACTTTTGGCATTAACCCTTTATCCCAGGTATCTTGTTTGCAAAAAGGACTAAGAGGTTTCCCCTATTTGCTCTTAATATTAGGGATAGAGGAAAATTTCTATAAGACTCTGACAACATGTCTAAAAGAAATATTTTTATATTTCTATATATATTACTACATTTTGGTTGGCTTTCTTAAATATCATCAGTGTTTTTCTTGCTTTGCATATTTAACAACTTAAATGTCATCTTGTCTGAGATTAATGTGTTTCTAATTTGGATAGCCAGAGAGAGAGAGAGAGTTTTCTAGATTTTTAAAATTTAGAATGCAAGCATTCTGGTGGTAACCAAGTTTTAAAGTATTTTTCTGTAGTGAGCAAAAACCACCTAGGCTATCAACTACAGCCTTCGACTAAGGATCTAAAATTGTTTCCACTTTACCGTTCTCCTGGCTGTTAATATTTGGATTTACTTCAGCTCTCCTTTTTTAAAAAAAGTTTATGCACTGATACATTAGATTTCAAAGATAAAGCGTGTTTCTATGGCCAAAAGAGGAGGCTGCTTTTCAGATTTCTGGACCAGCTGGATGGGCCCTCATAGCCTAAGTGAGAGCCTGACTTTTAATTATTCCTAAGCATCTTTCTCAGATGTATATTTATTAACATTAATCTACTGCTTCTGATATAAGATTCTATTATTTGTAGAAGTTGCCACATCAAACTTGGAAGAATAATAATTGGAAGGCACTGAGATGCTCATTTTTCTCAAAAACTCAGAATCTAACTATATTATTTAGATGATTTAAGAGATACATTAACAATGCCCAGTGGGAGGTTAATATATACCGAACTGCCCTCCAATAATGGATTCTGAACTTAACCAGAAATAGTCATTCAATATTTGTCAGGCACTTCTTGGGCTATCACAGCGTTGGCTGCTGTTGAGAGAACGCAAAAGTGAATCCTTGTCCCTGCCTTCAAGGAGTGCATCGTCTGACAGGGCAGGAGGGCACAGAAGTGACATAGGAGGTAGAAAGTGGTTGTGGAAGGTGGAAAGTGGCCAGTGATCAGATAAAAGTAGTTGGATAAAATGCTTTGACTCAGAGATTGAAGGGATCCGGGAGAGAGTATTAGTAAACCAACATAGGAGCTAAGCCATTTCCTTGGGTTTTGTTCACAATAAAGCTACCAAAGTAGCTTCTGTTTAAACGGGGGCTATTGAAAAGGACATGCCCCATGCCACCTGGAGGAGTGAGTAACCCGGCAGTCCCCTCTGATCCTCTGTCTTGTTGGTCTGTCTCACTCACCTTAGCGTCACTCTCGCGGCCCATCTTCCTGTTCTCCTCCTTGAACCCAGCTGCTGCGTCCAGGTACCTAGGTCCCTTTCACCTGCTGGTTTTGAGAAGCACCAGCTCTGGCCATGACTTACCCTGCCTGCCAGTCAGGTATCCCCCTCATTTAACTAGAGCTTGTATGTGCCAGTTCAAAACTCTTGAGGAAGAGAATGCTGTTTACAGTTTGCCGCCTTCTAGCTCTAATCAGCGCTATGGATGGAGCTGCGGAGCTCAAGTACTCGCTGATGAGTAATGAGTACTCCTTCAGAGGGCTGGGTGCTGGGGCACCCCAGGGAAGGGGTACGGGCTTGGCAGCCTTATGATAGCCTTAAAGCAAAGATAATGGATGTGGGGTGCCATAGGGAGGTGACAGGGAGCCAAATTATTGTTTCCTGCCCTTTAGGAAAGTGTATTTTCACTGGGAAGATGGTACAGATACATGAGGCACAGTGTGATAAATACCAGAAAGCATTCCTGAAGTAGCAGAGAGGGATTATCATCATATTATACTCGGAGTGCAGGAGGTTTGCCCACGCTGGGGCCCCTAAAGGGCTCGGGATGTGCAGTGTGGTGTAAGAGTCTTAGGTGAGAGTGTATTAGAAGCATAGTGTATGTATTTATTCAGTAACTGCTCTATGCAGCTGTCATCCAGGAAGATTAGTAGGAACAGAGGACAGTTTGCTTTTCAAGTAACTGACATAGGCCTGGATTTGCTTCTGCTTTAAGTTTTTATTAATATAGCTTATAGTTATCTAAAGTCTTATTTCAACAGTAAAGAAAATAGTTACTCATAATTGGGGTTTACAGAGGAAACATTTTAGAAAAGAGGGCCATATAAAAGAGGAGATTTGCTGTATGAGCAAATTATTAGCAGTGCTTCTTGTGTTAGCAGTAAATCTATTGCATGTATTGGAAAATACGCAAATGAAACAGCTGAAGGAACTCAGATCTTTTTATTTCCTATGTTATGATTTGAGATGCAGCAAAGAAAATATAACACATTGAACTGATGCTTGTCATTAATTATGGCGAAAAGTCAGGGACTTCACTAGCTACGAACACTTTTGCGTGTCTAGTTCATTTTTTACCCTTGCCAAAAACTCTGAGCTATGCTATCGTTTCCACATAAACTGTTTACTTGTCCCTGGTCATATACTGAATCTTCTGAAGGTGTGTAGTGCTTGGAAGTTTTGTCAGAACCCTTCATATGTTTTTTTTATTATGTTTTCTGAGTTGCAGGTTGCTTGTGCCATGTGGTCATCACTTTGACTAACTGAGACTTGCTGTGTTCAGAAGAAATTTTGTTACCTTACTTGCTGATGTTCGTTCCTCCCCCTTTTTCAATAAACCTGACTTTAGGACAGCAAAATTTTATTATCTTTGGCAGGTCCAAATGAATACGTCCTTGTTTCTGAATAAAAGTAGGTGAATTGGGTTGACGTTACTGCTGCCATTCAGTAGGTAAACTATGCATGGGATTTACAGTTCAAATTTTATAATCTCATCAATCTGCCTATTAACAATTGTCGTCAGTGTTCTGGAGAGAGAAGTTGAAACACAGGAAATAACATCTATATGCCCTAGATTTTTGTGTTGAGAACTTAAGTAAATTCTATATTTGGCTGATCCCCTCCGTGAAGCTCCAGTGATCTTTGGGGGAGAATCCCTGTAGCTAGAAAATTGGCCACAGAATAAATTACTGCTCTGTTGCCCCAAATATTACCATAGGGAACTGAAGATGGTGTGTAGTTGAACCAGTGACCCTTTTTTTTTAATTTCTCAATTTGTACCTTGCAAACAGATTTTTGGTTTTGAGTTGAAAAGAAGACAGTGTGACTTGACTGCCTGCCACAGGATTTATAGAAGTCGTAAAGCCCCTGGGAAAATTCTCAGCAGGGTGTTATTTCTGTGTAGTGGCAGCTGGAACCCCTTTTGAAGAATGCAGTAGCTCACACTTTACTTCACGTCAAGCAGTGTCCCTCGGGGCAAACTCGCTAGTGTCACAGAGTTGATGACTCATGAGTGTTGTACTTTTGCGATATAATAAACAAAGAAAGGTGGTGGGAGAATTCTATTCCTATGCAAAGGACCACTTCACCTTTCATCCTATAGAAAAAAAGCCATGAAGATATTAAATTAAATAGTGGCATTTTCAAGTTGAGCATTATCTGTGACTGAAATGCATGCATAGTAGTGTTAAGATACTTTACAAAATAAAATAAAGAGAAGACAGCTGTTTCCATTGGAAGCTAAGTTACGGGCATTGTTTTTGAAGAATAACTTTCTTAAAACCCTTCTAAATCAGGATTCTGATTTAGATATCTTTTTTTCATGTTCCCATGGCATATACTTTCACCACTGAATTTATCCCAAGCTACATTGATCATCAGTGCCTTATTTTTATTTTTAATTATTTAAAAAAAATAGAATGTTTTTCACTGAAGTTTTAGGTTGACAGCTATAAAAATAAGGGGAGAGTACAAGAGATTGCCCATGTACACCTGCCCCGCCCCCCCCACACACACATTATCAGCACCCCTACCAGAGTGGTACGTTTGTTAAAATTGATGAACCTACATTGGCACATCACCACCCAAAGTTCACAGTTTACATTAGGGTCTACGCTTGGTGTTCTACATTCTATGAGTTTGGACACATGTATGCTGTAGTATCATGCAGAATAATTTCACTGCCCTAAAAAAATCATTTGTGCTCCTTATATTCATCCGTCCCCCCCTGCCACCCCAATCCCTGTCAACCACTGGTCTTTTTACTGTCTCGAAAGTTTGCCTTTTCCAGAATGTCATGTAGTTGGAATCATACAGTATGGAGCCTTTTTAGATTAGATTGGCTTCTTTCGCTTAGTAATAGTCATTTGCAGGGGAGAGGGAATTCCCCCTTCTGCCCTTCTTGAGTTCTTCTGACTGGGCAACTAATAAAATTGACCCCAGGTGGAATAACAGGAGAAAAATCCCACGTTTTATCACGTGTACAAGGGGAGAATTAAAAGGATAACTCTGTGTGAGAGAAGTGGAGCAGGCTGTTTATACATCCTTCACGGAAAGAAACAATAAATTAGTGGAGATTTGGCATGACAAGGAGCATAGGTTTGGGGAGTACATAGTTAGGAAGGAATTTAAGTAGAAAGTAGGCTTGGGGCAGTAAATTAATAAAACTCACAAGTATTTGTTTATATAAGCTTCTCAGCTCTGGATCCTCTCTGGAGACAAGGCTGTCTCTTCCTTAGTCTGCTCCTTAGCTCTCTTACGAGTATAGCAGGGAGGGACTTTTTACATGGAAATTAATTTTCTGCACTTAGGGAGCTAGAAGAGAGTCAGAGAACTTCTCCCACTCCTGCTTGATTCTCAAGCGATTTTAATTCAAAATAATTAATATGCCAGTGTGGGATATTTGGGGGCGGCCTGCTTTGGGCTCCAACATATTTAAGGTTCCTCCACATCTTTTCCTGGTTGGATAGGTCATTTCTTTTCCGCGCTAAATTGTCTGAATGTCCCACAGTTTTTATTTGTTCTCATTGCCTTTTTTTTCTCTACTGATTTATCTCAGGTCAGGGACTAGGGTGAGGTGAGTGAGGCACTCAGGAATCAAGATTAAATAATATTTTAATGCTGTTTTTAAAAAACGTAAACATTAGTGCAAAAAATTCACAGTGAACAACAACAATAAAAATCAACATTTTAAATAAAGACAGGATCACGGCAAGCTCTCTGAATGTCACTGACCATCAGCAGCAAACTTCCCCACACTTTGGACACCATCTTCTTGCTCTGAAACCTGGTTCTCTCCCAGAGCCACTGTTGCCTGTGTCCTTCTCAGGTACTAGGCGTCTTTTCTCTTAGTCCTCAGGGCATGGCGCCTAGAGAGGTCCTCCTTCCTCCACATTTTCACATCCAAACCATTCTCCTCCTGCTCCCTAAAACAACCCCCACACCAGCTGTGGCGTACACCCCCTCCAACTACATCACCCCTCTCCTGTACTTGTCATCTAGCCATCTTTGGTCCTCAGCAACACTCTTCCTTCTCTTTCATGGTGTTAGCTCCTGGCTTTGTGTCATCCAAACAGCTGCTCCTTTCATGATTTTTAAGTGATTTTTCTATCAACCTCCATGATCCTTCTACTATTCCAGTTTCTCAGGTCCGTGATTTTCATTCCTTCAGCCATCTTGCCTTCATCATTCTTCAGCAGCCGTTCCCTCTGGTGGTCGTATTACACTCTTTGTAACTCCTTCTCCAAAATCTTAATTTCAACTCTGTGACTCTCCAGGTCCTACTTTTCATCTCTTCACTTTCTTTGGTACCTTTTTGCCAAAATTGTGTAGCTCACACCAAGACTCATATGACAGCCTTTTTGCTGTGTTTCACTCCCTTCATGTTCTCGCTTCCTTCCTCTTTAGATTTCATGACCCATCGTTACAACCATTCCCTTGCTTACACCCTCAAGCCTCATGCTTCTCTCTCTTCATTGTGCTTCTCTGGCAAACCAGAACCCCTGGTGAAATGCATGATTTATGCAAGAGAACTCTCATTTTAGATATTTTTATGATTATATTTTCTTTCAAATCTCTACTGGTTATTAATAAATAGAAATAATTGGATATTTCACAAATACATCTTAGTTGATCCAAATTTCATGTGTCATTCCAAGTGCTCAGCAAACACCATGATTGACTGAGAACAGTAATCAAAGCAAAGGGTTGTGGTTAGTTCTCAAGGGAAGAGATTCATGAATACATTTTTTATCTACATGACAGCTCTGATAACCGTTTGATAAATTATTCTTATGTAAATTACTTTGAATAAAGCAAAGGATTTTTATCTAGAAATCTGCTTGTTATGTGTCATATCCTATGTGTACAATACTTTCCTAATTACTAAGATAGGAGTGGGTGGAATTTCTGTAAAGGTAATGTCCCCAGGTATATCTACCACAACATCTATTTAGGACATTTCAGATTATCATCCTCACACCAGTCTACTCAGCATTGAAAATTGCCTCATGCTTCGAACAGGTCCCTCTCCCCCTATTTCTCTTTTATCGCCCCTCGAAAAATAATGTTTTAAGCCGGCATGGGCGCAATAAAATAAAGTCACATTGCTTCATGTTTTGAGTGGAATAATGAAGTGCTTGTCACTTGCGTCTTTTTCTTTACCCTGAATTTCTTAAGCTCTATCAGCCTCAGAGCAGGCTTGAGTGTTGGGGATACCTTCACATAACAGCGTTGGTGGTTATCAAGTGCTTGCTCATGCCAGCCTAGTCGCGGACTCAGGTAACAATGTACCCTTTTTGTGTGCTCCCCCAGGTCTATCCTGAACTGCAGATCACCAATGTGGTAGAAGCCAATCAACCAGTGACCATCCAGAACTGGTGCAAGAGGGGCCGTAAGCAGTGCAAGACCCACGGCCACATCGTGATTCCCTACCGCTGCTTAGGTGAGCCGGCCAGCCGCGGAGCTGGGGTCGATGGCCCTGCTATTAATATTTGGGGATGAGAAAGAAGGAGGCTCTGATTAGCTCAAATGTACAGACTCTTCGTTCAGCATATTGCCTCTCTGTGTAGCAACTTTGGACTGTTCAGGTAGCCTGTGTTCCGATAGTACAGGAGACGGGTTTCTGAATTTCCTGGCACAGAATGAATTTACCGTGTGTTTTCCAAAATTACAAGTTCTTGGACCGATCCCAGGACGGCTGAATGAAAGCGCCTGGTGGTGGAGCACAGGAATCTTAATTTTACCAATCCCATAGGTGATTCTCCTGTACACTGACTATCTAGACATGTAGAATTAAGGCCTTGTGTCTTTCTTCACATAGACAAGAACAGTATTTTCTTCATGGAAGACAGAAACAAATGTGAAGCTCCAGCAGTTTGCTAATTCCTGAATCTCTTCCCTACAACTGACTGTTCTTCCTGTTTGGCCATAGCTAGGGAACTTTTTTTTTTGCTCATATCAAAATAGGGGAAACAGTTTGATCTCCAAGGTTTAAATAGGTGTTTCTCTCACCGACCACAAATTTTACTTTAACTTTTTATTTTAAAAATCGAGTTGTTTTTTGAGATATTATGCTTTTTCCCTGTAGAAACACTGTCATACTCTGTGTTTAATCTCTCTTGGTTATTAGTCTCTTACTTGTTGATATTTTTATGTAAGCAGACACTGTAGAAATCACCAGTTGCTGATCTGATAGCTGGCATCTAGATGTTTGCTACGAATTTACTCATTAGTAGGATGGTAAATAAGGACATATATATGGAGGATGAGGACAAATATTGATGTACATTCCGATGGTTGCTTGGAACGACTACAAGGGATCGTTTAAAGAGTCCCAACAGCACACTTAGAAAGTAAGGAGAACTACGGAAGATTCTGGGGCGCTGTATAATACTCGGTCAAACATGAACGTCATAAGAATGTACCAGTTACTTATGAGTTACTTATGCTTGCGTGTAATTGGAGACAATAGAAAACACTGGGCATCAGAATGAACATTTCATCTGGTGGATTGAATACTCACAATGTAATTAAATTGATGAAAGGAGTTGGAAAAGCTAATTCTTAAATATTTGATAATTCAAGTTTCCTTGTTCCTAAATAATTTACAAGGCCTCCCAACCTTTTCGGTCTGACCAGTCAAGAAGTAATTTAATAATATGAAAATAAGTAATGTTTAAATACAAGATACAGAACTCTTACTTCAAGAAAACATAGAGGTCGGTTGTCTCTAGGAATTATATATTTCGAACTAACTGGATTTTACACCAAGAGACCATATAATTCAGCACAAGTTAGGAAGTAGATCACGAAGCAGTTACTTGAGTGGGGCAAGCCTTGTTAATGATTTGTTTCTGTTGGTTCTCACTTATCCAGTCTATGACATGTTTCACAGACATTCTCTATAGACTGTAAGCTCACTGGGAAGAGACACGAGGTCTTTGGCGGAGCATTATTGCTTACGACCCCTGATGTGACACTCATGACGAGTTTTGTTTCAGACGTGAACGCATATCATTTCGCTCAAAACATTCTGCTTCATAATTTTATTCAGAATCATTAGACTTGACTAAAAGAAGGAATCCACGTGAAGATTATAATTCACTACCTAGAGCCACTTAGTTGTGGCAAATATCCTTTGACCCCATTTTTTTGATTGTGTCCCCTCTACCAGCCCCTCTCCCTGCCCTGGCCCCAGACACCTCCCCAACTCTGAAAAACTCTACTCCTGGGGCAAGAGTTCCTCGAAGCTCAAGGGAAGAAGACACTGAAAAGGAACAAGAAATGTGTAAAATGTCTTCAGATCTAAATATGAAATCAGAAATTTTTATGATAATGCTATGATTAACTGTCAAAATATTTATTTTGTTCATGATAAACTGTGTTATGCAGCATGGAGGGAAACTTCATCCTAAGTAGTCTCACTTCACAGGGACAAATATTGAGAGTCAGCGAGATTGAAACTCTTCCTGTAACTCACACGGCTTATTAGTGGTAGAATCGCGACCAGCATCCAAGATCTTTCAATTCTTAACCGAGTGTTCCTTATAGTAGTAACACAAAGTTATATTAGAGCAAATATCCACCTGATTTACAAAATGAAACCACAGAGGAAAGGCTGTGAGTTAGAGGCAATAAATGGCACTTTTTGAAAAACTCAACAACAGATGTTGTGTTTATAAAGAAGACAACCGTGACTCTGGAATGGGATAAATCTCCATGCAGTAATGTTTTCCACGTTACGGTTGTAATAGGCAACAAACAGTCTGATATGTTACTTGCTGCTTGAACTAAGAATTACTGTTCAGCATTAGCATAAGTACCCTCTAAACTCTCTGGCTGTACCCAAACGTATCCTTTAGACAAAAGAGATTATTTAACTGAAGTTAATTCTCTGAAAGGCACTACCTAGAACACAGAATTGTCTTAAACATGAAGCATATCAACACTCACAAGAGAGCTTGAGGAGAGAAAAATGCTTGTTATGTGTAGCATGCAACTTTCCTGACCTTTCTGTCAGAAGTAGGATCCAGTGTTTCTCTGGGTTATTTTTCTCTAATCCATGCATTTGCCCTGGGCATACTTGCTGTACAATATCTTGCATTCCTTGTCTAGATGGAGAAAGTGTATTATGTTGCTATTGCCATTTTCTTCCCATGGAGTGGATGATTTCCCTTGAGAGTGAGTTGGCTTTCTCATTTCACCCTTTGCTTTTGATTGTGCCTCTGGACCCAGCCTATAAGATCTGTCTTAATCATACGAACATTTCATTAATTATACCATGTGGGATTCAAGCATATCATTGTCATTACTCAAGGATAATATTTTCTTTGCAACGCTTTGAACCCCTTTCCATTTGAATGAATACTCTTTATGGTGTAATAGATCCAGTATTGAAATGGACACCCTTCTGCGCTTATCTCTGTCCGGTATAGGCAAGGTGCATTGCGTAAGATAAATTACTGTTGATTTATGGGGGCAAAGTCGGGTTAATCAATAGGTTAATCCAAAAGAATTAGAAGTTAAAGAATTACTAATTACTGTCTTAAATGTCATTTGATTTTATTTTTGTCAAGACTTTCCAAACATATAAGTAATAATGACCACGAAACTATTCAGATATGGTCAGATGAGAAATTGAAGGTATTCTGTTCATCTTAATTTTTTTTTTAAAAAAAGATTTTATTGGGGGAAGGGGAACAGGACTTTATTGGGGAACAGTGTGTACTTCCAGGCCTTTTTTCCAAGTCAAGTTGTTGTCCTTTCAGTCTTAGTTGTGGAGGGCACAGCTCAGCTCCAGGTCCAGTTGCCGTTTTCTAGTTGCAGGGGCACAGCCCACCATCCCTTGTGGGACTCGAGGAGTTGAACCAGCAACCTTGTGGTTGAGAGCCCACTGGCCCATGTGGGAATCGAACCGGCAGCCTTTGGAGTTAGGAGCACGGAGCTCCAACCACCTGAGCCACTGGGCCGGCCCCAGTTCATCTTAATTTTGAATTATATTGTTTTACTGAAATTTTAGGAACAAGGGTACCTTGGTTTTTCGTGGTTTCTTTTGTGTGAATTAGCTACACTATCTTTTAATCTTCCTTACTGTGAAAAGGGTGTATTTGGATATTCTTACAGATATTGTACCAGAGTAGTTTTTTGGATTGATGCTAAACAGCAATTCTCTTGAGACACTCATACAGCAGAACAGTATTCAAGAATGTTACATAAGACTTCACCGAATTTTAAGAATGGGGGTGGGGATGGGAGAACATTTTTGTTGTAGCCTTTCAGGATCCTGTAAATGCCCCGATGTGCCAGCACAGTAATTCAGTGTAAGAGTGAATGGGTATCTGTGGCTCCTCCGGTCTTCGTTGATCTCTGCACACTATAGATCCAACCATTTATGAACTCCTGGGAGACACATGTGCCGGGGTTGCACATACAAACCATGGGAATGATGCTTGATGAGCCTGGCTTCTGCACACCTGAGGGGTACAACTTCTTGAATGTTCTGTGTTTTTAAAGTTGTCTGTGTCGTGCTCTCATAAGGAATGACCAGAAATCCTGGACATTTCTTTATCAGGGACAACTAATCACCAGATGCCTTTTTATGAGGTCTTCCACATGGGATTTTGAATATTCCAAATTGGTCATACCTCAAAAACTAGTATATAGAATCTGATTTACAAAAAAAAAAATAGGCATGGAAAAGAGATCTTCCCAGTGTTTATCTCCAAACAGTAGGATTACAGGTGATTTTTTTATTTAAACATTTTTCTATTAATTTCTATAACAAACAAGTAGCTTTTGCCATCAGAAAAAGATGGAGTATGCGTATGTAACTAGTATGTAAAATTTCGTATCAGTCATCAGATTGTGATAGTTGAAAAAAAAGTCAAGCGGCTTGAAAGACACACAAAATGGTCATTGTTTTTATCTATTGGTAGTTGTGTGTTACGAGCTTTATACAGTAAGAATAACTTTTTATGGGAAAATATGTAAAAATATTTATTTTGAAAAACACTGTGCTGCTAAATTAAAAGAAAATGTCACCAGTCTTATTTTCAACCAAATTTAAACAGCATTAATCATTACTAATTTTTCAGAAAAATCCTGAATTTTGCTTAATTATTTTTTTTCAAAATTTGTTTCAGAGTGGATTGTTGAATGGGAAGAAATTGCATTGATCTTGCAGATTCCTTCTGGGTGGGGAAGGACTTAGAAAGTGAAGCCCCCTTCCATTTGGTTAAGCAGGAAAACCTATAGAAATTATTTCCTTCTACGTGGATAATCCATCAAAACCAATGAATAAACCTCCTTCTCCCAGCTCCCATTGGCTTTAATTAATTGGCTCTAGCTTGATTTGCTTTCTAAAGTTGAAAAGATTTTTTTTCATAAATCAGATTTTGAAAAGAAAACTTCAGTGGTTTTTGTTGGCTCCAATTTAGTTTCATTTTCTTATTTTAATTATTGTACCTGCTATTATGTCTTCTTTCTGGGACTTTTAACAACTTACGTGTTGTCTGGGATAAGAGTCATCATGGCATGAATGATTTACTTAGTTAACTGTTTAATTTTGACTTTTTTTTTTTTAACTGGAGATAGATTCAAGAGTCATTAAGTAACATGAGTCATTAAAAAGAAAAACAGCACTTTTTGAAAATTTGCCGTTATGCCATATGGGTGTTCCCTGTTGTTAGTGTTTTATTAAAACACAAAATTCATCTGCAGGTCCCAGATGATAGGCATAAAAAAGAAATCTCAATTTATTTGATATTACAGTGTTCCAGTGCTCCTCAGTAATACACTGAAAAGTGACTAGTGAGGTTAATGGACATCTCATTTGTAGTACATGCTAAGAATTGCCATGGCGTACTTAAAATAAATCTCTCTGATTACAAAAGTAACACATGCTCATTGCAGGATGTTAAGAAAATGTAACCATAACCAAGAAATAACCCAAATCATTTGGCTTCCTTTCAGTCTCTCTTTTTTTTTTACACATATTTTTTGTTTTTATTATTTTAACATTGTATAATTCTTATTTCCTATTTTTGTGACCTCCTTTTTTTCACCTAACATTTTTATAATACTTTATTCATGAAATTAAATATACTTGGAAAACACAATTTTAAACTAACATTACACCAGGCACTATCCCTTATTTTTGGTTATTTGGACAGTTTCCTTTATTTTGTTGTGATCGTGGTTATTGTGGGGGCTACAAATAATACTTTTCCTCCCACCTTCTAAGTTCTTCTAGCTGGGCTAATAATCAAATTACCAGAGACAGATGAACAGAAGAAAGTCAAATTTTAATACACGGGGAACTCACATAACCATGAAAATTAAAATTCCAAAGATAATGAGGTTAAACTGGGCATATACGCATGTGTCATTTTGGACGAAAGAGAAAAGGTGGGTAGGTTTCAAAACAGAGAATGGGCGATTCACGGTAGTTGAGGAAGAGTGGACCATATGTGGCAGGTAAATTTTTGCTAGGCAACTCAGACACAGTGAGACAAGAGGTAATCTAGTAAATAGGCCCCTGTTTGATGCTCTCCCATCCACCCTTCTCAGTTCAAATTAGGTTTCTAAGGTGAGCATCCTGATTTCCTTCCTGTGTAGGTCTTTCTGAGTTTCTTAGGCAGGAAAGGGGGTAGGGTTGGATGTTCTTTCTGAGTCTTTTATTAATAACTGGCTTAAAAATCAGTATCCCAAAAGGCAATACTTTTGGTCCCCTTCATTATAAATGATGCTACGATAAACATCATGGTAGATGTTTCTTTTTTGCATTCATTTCTTTTTTTGTAATCATTCATTAGCTGCAAATCTTCTAGTTGCTTTAATAAAATAAATGTGCTATTTATTTACATATGAAAATATGGAGGAAATTTTCAGTGCTGACTTATGATCCTGAGTTTAAAGATACATCTATATTTAGCTATGTTTTTCTTCTTTACTGATAGAGCAAAAAACAAAAAAATAAAAAAATAAAAATACCATAATTGCTATTATTTGTTAGTAATGAAGGGACTAGTTAAAATAACTTTTTTTTTTTCCTAAATTTTCATCTTGGGGAAATACTGTATTGACTGTTCATAGAGAAATAAATGCTACAAAATAACTGATAATTTATTCATCGTGTAAGTATTTATTGACTACCTCTGTGTGTGGCTGTAGAGATAGGTGAAATAAGCTCCCTCCTCTTTCAGAGTCTAGTATAGGAGTGGGTAAGGAAGAATTCTAGCTGAGGAATTCTAGCTAAAGAAGACTTAGCAGGAAGTAGCATTTGAGCCAAGATTTCAAGGACTAGGGCAAGAATGGAGACTGTCTAAATTTTAGGTATTTAGACAAAGGGTGAGCAAAGTTATACCTGAAGGTATATGGTATGTATGGAACATGGTTCATTGTTTTCAGGAAGAAAAGGTCATTGGTCATAATAGGTAGTAGTATTTAAAAAGCCTTGTTGTTTTTTTTGATGATAGATACTATTATGTAATTTTTAATTTAAATTTATGTCTAAATTTATATTTTATTTTCAGGTTAATATTGAATATATACTGTGTTTCCCCGAAAATAAGACCTAGCCGGACCATCAGCTCTAATGCGTCTTTTGGAGCAAAAATTAATATTAGACCCAGTCTTATTTTACTATTAAGACCCGGTCTTATATAATATAAGACCATGTCTTATATTAATTTTTGCTCCAAAAGACGTATTAGAGCTGATGGTCTGGCTAGGTCTTATTTTCGGGGAAATGGGGTACCTCTTTTATGTATACCCATGGTACTTAACTTTTGCTATTTGGCAAGTAATGTTAGAATTTTTCAGGGTAGGTCTTTTTTTATGCTAATAATTCAATCATAAAAAACAGGTGAGTAGAAACTCAGGAATTACCTGCTGCTCTGGTTGTTCAGTTTTGCCATTTTTATATGAAATACCATCATTGTTTGCGTTGGACTACTGATTGTATATGTACAGTGGCTCTATCCAAGAGAAACAAATATGAAAATCAAAAAAGATTGAGATTATTGTAGGCTATTCATACAAGTGAGTTATGACCTCCATATTTACTGTTATCTGAACTCATGAAAAGCATATTCTGAATTTAAAGTCATGTGTAACTTAGATTTCATGTCACATGGTTACATTGTCATCTACTTTATTAACGAAAGTCAGAAATGCCTTTAAGTTTAGTAACACATCAGCTGAATATGATGAATACACGTTATTTTCACTTTTGGAAATCATTAGCTTGCTGTTTTAACATAAATTTAATATGAAGAACCGTAGCATGTGCAGCTAACCTCAAGCTGTGTCTTTTGTCCTGGATTTTTCTCTCTTTTCCTGATATAACTGATTTTAAGTGAGTATGGTGGGGGGACTCAAGAAAGTAATTGACTTGCATCAAAGTTACCGTTTTACTCTGGCAACTGCTGAGCACCTATTTCGGGTGATGTGTCACTGGCCATTATTACTTCCTATCTCCAGCAGAGAAACAGATTTTCCCTTTTGTCTTTAGAATTAAATTCTCATCTTTCCAAAACGAGTAACACACTTGAGATCCTGTCTTGATTTTGTTTACCTTTCTAGTTAGGAAATAATTTTCCAATGAGCTATAGTCGATAATTCGGTTTGTATATAAGGAATGTTGTGTTTTATGCAACATGAATAATTATAACCAGATGAAGAATATAAAATATAAGGGAAAAACTTGGAGTGGGACAGGCAACTGTTATTATGGTTCTTGGGACAGACGAGTGGCTTAAACCCCACATGAAAAAATGGAATTCATGGAATTAACTTAGGCTTTTGCCATGAAACCCTTGTTATTATATTTTAATGAGTGAACTACATTTAAAAATTATTGTAAATAACATGTAAAATATGTTAACATATTTTAATGCCATCACAAAATATAGGAAATTTTTGATATGTGTCTTTCTTTGGAAAAAAACTAAGAAATAATTTTTTGTGGACTTAAAATTTTTCACTTTTAATATTGTGATTTAGATACAGCATATCCTTATAATACCTCCAAGTAATACTTATTAAAGTATAAATACTTACTATGAAGGAAAGAGTTAATTATATTAAGAATACTGAAGAGGAGTTAGGGAAAATAATTTTTTTTCAAAAAAAGTAATTTAATGTTTGTACTTAATAAAAGAATTGACTAAAATGCACTAAGGAAAAAAGTATGCACAAAAAAAACATCATGAATGTAAGAAGTGTCATAAAGCTGGCACTGAATTTAAAGCGTGACTTATGTTGTATTTCAATTCAGTATCAAAGGATGTTATGAAATGTTCACATTTTAGTACTTGACACAGAAGGGTCTCAATATTGGTTTTACTGTAGAGTCTAGAGATAAATTCTGTTCCCCTTCTTTTATCACAGCAGTCACTGAGAGGCTTCATTAAACTTTCCCTCTCTTCCAGTTCCCTTGATAAGTTTCAGTTCTTGCTGGTGATATGTCCCAGGAGTCTGGATTTTTTTGTTTTGTTTTGTTTTTTTGTTGTTTTGTTTTTCCTGTCAGTTGAGTCTCAAGCTTTAGCTTTGAAACCCGATAGTGAAGGGACATCTCAAAGCAACAGCTGTACAGCAGTCTGGAGAGCAGCCAGTCCAGATTAGAGGAGAATGGTGAGGGTCCCAGGAGGACCATTTCCAGGAAGAAAATGGCACTGATACATTATTACCTGATGGTCCTGCCTGTACTTAGAGTGGTTGTAGAGTTCTGTTGCAGAATTTGGGAAAGATGCAGTATTGATGGATGCATAAGAAGTGAAGCAAATTTTAAAATGAGGCAAGTGTTAACTTTAGGAAAAGAAAAACCAAAAGTTTAAAAAAAAAGTCACAAGACAAAAAGAAAGAAAACGTCATTGCCCAGGTATGAGCAATATTGGCCTAGTCGTGATGCAAATACCATAGATATAATAAAATTATACTGGGCCAATGGTGTGAAGGGGGCAGGGACAAATGTGAAATTTTACTTTTCTTACTAGGAAGACCCAAAGTGGAAAAATCAAGGAATAGCTGTTTAAGCTCTTTAAGTTTAGGAATATGGTGCTATATAGCAGAAAAGACAGCTAAATGAGTTGGCAATGAATGGTTTTTATTACCTCTTCTTGCTGCAGAGAAATTTATCAGGTAGGTATATAAGTTGAATTTAAGGCTTCTAAGCACTTTTTTTAATCTAGAAAATTTCTTTCAAAATTAAATTTGCAAGTCCAGTTGCTGTTGAAGGGGTATCCTTATTGATTGGATAAAGCTAAACTGTGATTTAATAGAGCTGAGCTTTCTGTGTATTATAGATCGACTTTACGCGATACTTGCTTTTCCTTCGGGATAATTTATGACTGTGCATATACAAAACTACCTTTATACCTATTTTACAGAATTGAGCACAGAGTTTCACTATCGATGTTGTAGAGGTTTGTAGTTGTGATTCTTGTTCCTCTGGGAACATTGCTACTAATTTAGTGAGAGGTGTTTGTTCAGGGACCCAAACTCAACATGGTTAAAACTAGGCTCCTCTTCTCCAGAATTTCCTCTCCAACCATAAATCTGTTTAAATTTCCAACCCTAATTAATCATCCACTTTATCACCAGATAGTAAGTAAAATGTGAGATTGATGTAAAAATAGGAGTTAGGAAGATGGTAGTGTGAGCTGGAGCATATGGTAGAAGCTTCTTAAAAGAGGCATGATATGTATCCTAAGACATATACAGAGAAATTGAAAAGATACGAATTAGAAAATATGTATGGGGATGAGCCGGGGACAGTAGTTTATGTTTTTACATAATGTTGAAAAATTAGAATAGAACTAAGGTGGTTGATTGTGTAAATTGGGAGTAGTATTAGAATCATATTTTTCTTTGGAAGGAACTTAAATTCGCTTATTTCTTTTATGTGGTGTCCAGAAAAATATCTGAATGTTCAGTATGGTTTTATTTTTCTTGAACATGTTACGAATATGCTAAAATCAAATTTAAGACATACACACCCACCTTGTTAGTCCTTGTTACAGGGTATATTCTGTGTATGAGGATAAATCCTTTCATTGTGTCATTTCTTTTAATAGATGGTACAGTTGGATTAGAGAAAAAACTGCTTATACTCTGGAGGAACAGTTCCATAAACTGTAGTAACCTGGCAATATAGCTCCTCATCATCTTTGAATTTTAATAGCAAACCCTAAGAGGGTTAATAGGTTGGCAGGAAGTTGTATGTACAATTAGTGGATCTGGGGGCCTGATGAGGGGAGAGAATAATTGGAGAGTTGTATTGGGATTAAACAGTGCTGAACACCAAGAATGCTTTCCTGCAGTGCCTGTAAATTTGGAATTTTTCTTTTCTTTTTTTTCTTTTTTTTTTGCCTGCAAGGTAAGATCTATGAAAATTGGGACTTTTGTTTCATTCACTGAAAATATCCCCAGAGCTTTGAGGGTGTCATGGCACATAGTAGTTACTTAATAAGTGCATATCGAATGAATGAATTGAGGCCTTAGCTGAATATTGTAAAAAGCAAGGAAAATTAAAAGAAGGAATAGCCTAAATACTAGGAAGACAAAGGTTCTAAAGCAGCAGTTTCACGTCCCTAAAAGAATCTCTAAGATTGCCATAAATCTTATTTACATATGCCAATATTGATCAAGAGAAGAAGGGCAGATTTCGTTTAACAACCAAGAAGTAACAGGAATCTCAGATTAGGAAGAAACCCAAGGTTTTTTGGATCTGGATAAAAGAACATTAAACTCTTTTCTCTAGGAAATAGGCTCTACCCTACCCTACGTGTGTGCCTAGTTTAAAGCCAGTATATACCAGAGGCATCTGTATTTAGAGGTAAAACATACCGTTTGATTAGTTTATGATAGTTTCATTATCCGCAGCTTTTAATTCTAATGATAAAGAATTGTTTTAACAGAAACCCACTTCTAAATATTATTTATAGTGGTAATGGAGTTTAGAAACGTATTTCAGATTCTTATGTTGTACATTAAGAGTTAGGGTAATATTTATGTATGCTAACCATTAATTCCTATCGTATTTAAATGCCTTCATTAAACGATGAAATGAATGTGGTGTTTAGTAGCTGCTTGAAAAAGAGTAGGTTTTACTCTTATGCTAGACGTTTAAATCTTTGCAGGGCATTAAATTTGGAGGCCATTCTATTGATTCATTGATTAGGCACATGTGTTTTCAAAAATGCTACCCAGTTGGAGTCCCCTCCCTCTTCTCCTTCAGTGTTAACTACTTTGCCAGAATATGGTATCAGGTTTTTCTTTATTTCTTCAAGGTTTGGCTGTCGCTGAAGACCCCTTCTTTATTGTATGATATCTTTATCAGCTCTGGGTTAGAAGATTCCTTTGAGTAGGATATACGACTCTTCCCTCTTTACTGAAATCTTGGAATTAATTGTCAGTCAGAAGCTTATGATATTCAATATTCTGTAAGCATATTTCATATAATAAGCTCATGTTCAGTATGCTTACATATCATTCTGTTTTTCCATTTAAATAATTTGAGCTTGTTTTTCTTTTCCACCTTTGTTCTAGTCAGAATTCTCCACTGAGTCTAGGTGCCTGGGTTCCGATGCACATATTTTCTACAGTACATTCTGTGACCTCATTGTATCTCTTCTCTGATGTCATAAATATCTTGGGTCAGTAGACCCTTTATTTCATTTTAAACATAAGTAATTTTTAGCCTCCTCATGTTTCTCTGTTTATCAGAGACCACGGGGCCCTCACGTCAGTCACTTGTCCCTGTATCTGTAACTCCCACTGTTGCTCTAGCCATTCACAGCTGTGCTTCTTGACATGGTAGTCAGCCGTCCCTATTTTATCTTTCTCACCTCCAACACTCGACACAGCCAGCGGTGACCAGGCATCCATCCCTTCAACTCCGGTGCATGCGCTCTTTGCTACATTGTCAAATCCATCTGACACTTTTCTGTTCTCCTTAACTTCTCAGTACCGTCTAAGCCTGTTCCCCACTGCCTTCTCCTCACACCATAATTACACTGCCACTTCTCTTTTTCTCTCTGCTGACTCTCACGAAACATCTGGAATTATCATGTAATGGCATGAGTGGGCAGGGTGTCAGGTCAAGTGAGCGAAATGCCTTTCTTCTTTTGACTGAGAGAAAGGCAGACATGCCTTCCTTGTGGGCGACCTTGAGTAAACACTTCATGAAACCATTAAATGGGTCACCTTCGGCTTATGTAATGGACATCACATGACCTGTTAGCCTGATTGCATTATTAGAAAGTCCGGTTTTGGCCAGAAAAATAGCAAATCACTTACACTTTTCTTAGATGATTCCGATAGCCAAGTATTCTTACCAAAAATCAAAGTCTTTCCTCAGCATTTTCCATAAATCACAGTATTTCTAGGTTAAAACAACTGAGTCCCTAAGTATAGTTTTCCTCCAATCTACATTTAGGTCATCTTTATAATTCTGGGTAAAAGACAGAAACTGTATTATTTGGAATGGGAGGCTACTCTAGAATGACCCCCATAATTATAAGCCTTGATCACACACAATTTCCTCATTTATATATGTTAAGCCTAAAATAAGAGTTTGCCTTCTTCAAACACTTTTTGTGTTTGAAAAAACTAGTGAAGATTTAGTTTTATTTAAAGTCTCAGCTAATCCATGCCTGGGATTCTTGTTCTTCAAAATATTTGCTCCCTGGAAAGGTCAGCTGAAGATGGAGCTTTTTCAGGGACTTTGGTGGGCACTTAGGTAATGGGATGGGCGTTAGCAGAGCCCCCCGCTTTCTGGGTGAGGGGGGCCAGGAAAGATGGGTGGGGCTCACGGTGTTCAGAGGGGAAGAACTAGCCTGTAGATTATCGAAGCTTGAGTGCACCTTCATTGGATGCCTGAAGAAAATTTTAAACTGCAGCATCCATAAATGTGCTGCGGCTTGTAGTGGCACATTTGAATGCTTTTGCATCTAAACAAACACATTCACTCTTTGCCTGGTGTGTTAAATTTGAAGGACCCTTGTTCTCTGTGGGAAAGGAACAGACGTTTTCATTATAAAATCCAGTGAAGCAGAAAAATAGCAAAGTGAACAGAAATTTTCATTGACATCCATGATTGAAGTTGCAGTGATAAAAGAAAATTACTAGGTTCAAGAGTAGCTGTGTTTTCATTCTGTTGTATGACACAGGGGATTTTGTCAATACAGAAATAGCTTTTAATCTGTATTAAGGAAGGCTCTGAATGGACCTTAGGTTTTCCTACGGTTTTTTGAGTTATCTTTAAACAGATTTCCAGTATGTTCTTTATTATCAAGTCCATTATTTATTTGTTATTATGTGGGCTTTCTGTTTCATTACTACAGAGATTCACAGTAATTTCTTAGCTTTTACTTGTGGGTATCAGCAGGTATAGACCGATACTTCAGTTGGGTCTGACCTAGAAGCCATCCTTAGACACCAGGTTAGAAAAGTGGGATCAGAATTTTGCAGGAGGAATTTTCAAATAAATAGTTTGTGATAGCACCTTTTGGAAGCCTTAATGTAGTAATTTCCTGCCCCAAATCCTCTTCTTTAGAAGTCCAGAAATTTAATTCTTTCAGCTCTCTCAGGAGTGCTAACCCTTGGCAAATTGGTTTACAATAATGAAAATAAGCCTCGCTTACAAATTTGAGTGGCAATTTCTAAGTTCACAGTGGAGTGGTAAGAGGGAGAGAGTCTCATTTAGCTGGTCTATCCCCATTGAAAAGATCACATGGTCACATGGTTTTTGAAACACAACTCACAGTCTAAAACATTTTTATTGACGCGTTTGATGAACCATGGATACTCATTATATTTTTTATTCAATTAGATATTGTGTCCGTCTTCCCTAGATAACGTTGTGGGTACAATGACAGAACTCTAATCCTTTTTTCTGTGTTAACAAAGCCTTAGGAATTTAGGGCGATGTTTTCATACCAGTAAAAGGTTGTGTGAAATTCCAAATACCATATCAAAATTATTTCCTGGCTGGCTAGCTCTTTCATTAAATACCATGATATATAATAATTTTGTCTTTTTCATTCTTTGTCAGCTTCCTTTTGCTCTGTGTGGTTGTGTTATCTTTTTAGGATATGAATTCTTTTTTTTTTTCTTTTTCCTTGAGAAGTTTTGAGCTGGAAAACTCCTGAAATACAGAATGACATTTACTCCTCTGATTATTAGGAGACAACCGCCTTGTCTCCTGAGCTAGGCATTTCAAGTCTAGGCTATGCATGAGAGAATCCAGAAGGGATACTTAATAAGCTCTCGGGGAGCATAGTGTGGCATCAGGAGACAGGTTGGCTGCAGCAGCTGCATCTGGGCATCATGAGCACAGGGGGTGGTAGCTGGTTATCAGCACGGGAGATGGAATGAAGGCGGTGAAACCTCCTCTGCCGACCTCACGAGTGATGAAGGGTCCAGGGGTGTGGGGTCATGATAAGTAGTTGTAGTCGATGAAAAGGAGAGGGGAGAACTGGAAGGTAACAGTGTCTGCACAGGCAGTGGTTTACTGGACTTCAGAATTTTAGAACATTTCTACATGTGACATGATGTGAGGTCCAACTTCAGGAGTTTTGGACAGTGTGAGTGGAGCAGCGGTATAGCGTATGGGGATAGGGACATGAATGAGTGATAGATATTTATTGAGAAAGCAGAAGCAGAGCACAGTGGGAAAAGGGACCTGGATTTTACAACCAATTCGAATTTGGTTCAGCAGTGCCACCATTTGGGGCTCCTCCAAAATGTTGAATGCTGGTTCTTTTCACTTCACTTGCTTCCACATAAGATAGGTTTGTGATCCAAGGAGGAATTGTTTATTGTTCTTTGGGTACATTTCTAGGATTTAATGGTCAGTGGGCACTTAATACTAATCTAGTCTATTTGCTGAGAACAATACTTTCTTAAGTGGGTGTCCAGCAAAGGAATGGGAAAAGTCAACTGAAAAGTCATCACCGAGAGTAGAGGAGGTTGTTAAATACTTAGGCATGGGTGATATATCTGAATGAGAACGTAAGAGCAGAGGGTAGAGAGGATAGTCTGACTTTATAATCAAAATGATTAAAAGATAAGTCAGTGAGAGGGAAAGAACAATTAGTTTAAGACAGAGAGTGAGTGGGACAACAATTGCCATCTCAGCTAGAGGTGGAAAGCTAGAGGAGAAGACTGAATTTAAGGAAGGCAGTGACATTATCGACTATATTCTTTGTATTTAAGGAGGGCACAGCTCACAGTGGCCCATGCAGAGATGGAACCAGCATCTGTGGTGTTATCAGCACCACGCTTTAACCAACTGAGCTAACTGGCCACCCTTATTAACTGTAATCTCTGTGTTGTTTTTTACATCCCCGTGACTATTTTGTTACTACCAATCTCTACTTCTTAATCCCTTCACCTTTTTTCACCCTACTTCCACCTTTCCTTCCTTCTGGCAATCATCAGTTTGTTCTCTCTATCCATGAGTCTGTTTCTGTTTTTTTTGTTCATTTATTTTGTGTAGATTCCGCAGTGAGATCTATATATACTGCCAGGTGGGTACAGACTAAGATCATTGTATAAATTACATAAATGTTTAACCACTATGCTGTACACCTGAAACTAATATAAAATAATATGGAATGTCGACTGTAACTGAAAAAACTAAATACATAATTTTTTTTTTTTTTTAAGAAAGGAAGAAAGTGTTATGGTAGAGGGAACAATGACCGAGGGCTAAGAAGAGACTAATGCTTTGTTGCTATTGACCTTGAAAGAGGAGTTGCAAAAGATTGCTGGAGCAAGGTCAGATGGTAATGAGTTGGAAAGAACAGTCGGGGGTTGGCAAGTGAAGGTCCACAACTCTGTTGAGACGTTTATCTGTGAAAGTACCTCTTCCTTCCTTGATGACAGCCTACCTCACACATAAGTTTCTGGGTATAGTATGTGGAAAAAAATATGCAGTGTATTTTTACCCCTCCGTATAATTTATGGTTTTGGTAATAACAGGTGATTCTCCTGCCTCACAGTGCATCGCCCTGATTGGTATTTTGTTAGCAATTCTGTGGCTTTTTAAAAGCCCATGTGTCACCCTCATTAATTGCATCTTTCAATTCTATCAGGTTATGAATTTTTTAATAACTCAAAAATGAAAAAAAAAAAAAACCTGTTAAGAGAAAGCAGCCAGTGAGGATACTTATAGTTTCAAGAGACAAAACAGAAAATTTAGGATGGTAGCCCTACCGTGTCTGCCTTTCAGCTCATCTCAGAATACAGAAGACTGAACTAGGCTAAAGACAAGTAGGTTTAGGCTTAAAGGAGACCTGCCTTAAGAATCTGCACCCAAATTAATCACACACTTGTAAATACAAATTGTAATACGAGATCTACAAAAAGAGAAATGGGGGAAGAAGGGCTATTTGAACGCTAGTGACACTCCTCTCAATGATTACAATGTGTGTTATGCTGACAGCATAGAGAACTACGGATGCAATCTTCTCAGGATATTCAGACTTACTGTTTATTTCTCTGTGTAGGCCTGCATCTTGCGATTCAGATTTTTCCCCATAACCTCGGCCTGTCCACATTCAACTCATCTCTCCTTGAAAGATATTCCTGATCTCTAAAATTTAATATTAGGCTAGTATTGCCCAATGGCGGCCTCTTGCTAGCCCCCATGAGCGCTTGGAATTTGGCTATTCCAAACTGACATGTGCTATAACTAGAAAATGCACTCCAGATATCAAAGAATTGGTCTGGAGGGAAAAAGGATCTAGACTATCTCAGCAGTACTTTTTTTTCACCTTGATTATATGTTGAAATGA
The DNA here is from genome assembly GCF_004115265.2 of Rhinolophus ferrumequinum. Lineage (NCBI taxonomy): Eukaryota > Metazoa > Chordata > Mammalia > Chiroptera > Rhinolophidae > Rhinolophus > Rhinolophus ferrumequinum. The sequence continues at coordinate 93,534,463 of NC_046285.1, read as the reverse complement.
TAAAATTTAGGATACACTGGGTTAAATAAATTGTATTACTAAAATTAATTTTACCCATTTCCTTTCACTCTTCGAATGGGGCTGCCAGGAATTTAAAACTACCTCTGTGGCCCGCATTCTAGTTCCATTGGACTGTGTGCTCTTGTGGTGTGGGACTCTCTGTCTCAGTTCTTTTGTATCCTTCATGGAAGTGGGTACAGAGTGGTGTTCAGCAACACCGAGTGGTAGCAGAAATGGTCTCTTGAAATCAGGCCACATTGTGTTACGTTTTGATTTTTATTCCTGTCCCTCATCCTATGTGAACCTCTGTGACCAGAGGCCTTGTTAGCCTCAGCTTTTCATAGAGGGAAATCACTACATTCTCCTGAGTCAGCGTCTTGTTTTCTGCCCTCTGGCTTCGAACTCTTTCTACCCTCCCCACCCTCCCCATTTTTTTGTTTGTTTGTTTGTTTTTGTTTTTGTTTTTTAAAATATTCTATGATTAAAGAAAGAAAAGACAAAACAGGACCACCTTGGCTCTTAGGGATGTGTGAAAAGGCGCTCAATCCTTAAGATGGTACCAAAGTGACAAATCTATAGGACAGGGCACACGTTTATGGAAGGAAGGCATGAAAGATTTGATTTTGATTTTTAAAAAGTACAAGCCACATAAAGTGCTTAGGTTAGTCAAGTTCATGAAGACAGAGAGTAGGATGCCGGTCGCCAGGGGATTGGAGGAGAGGGAAATCGGGACTTGTTTAATGGGTTTAGAGTTTCAGTTTTGCAAGATGAAAAGAGACCAGTTGCACAACATTATGAATGTACTTAACACTACTGAACCATATACTTAAAAATGGTTAAGACAGTAAATTGTGTTACGTGGTAAGTTGTTTTACCACAAAAGAAAAAAACAAGCCATCTAAAAAATGTTTCATAATGCAACAACCTGTAACTTAAAAAAAAAAAAAATCCAAAAAAACCCAAAAAACCTTTAGTAACATTAGTTATAGTGGATTATGCTAAGTAGACCCTTGCTACCTGAAGGAACAGTTGAATGGAGTCGCTTGGGAGCTTGTTAGAAAGGCAGCATTGGTCCCACCTTAGACATGTCCAATTAGAGACTACGTTTTAACAAGATCCCCAGGTGGTTCAAGTACACGTTAAAGCTTGAGAAGCCCTGCTGTAAACATCATCTCTCAAAGCGTGGTCCATGAACCACCTGAATCAAGAGTCCCCTGAGGAGGTCTGTTTTCAGGCCCATCCTAGCCACTTAGATCAGGTCCCGTGCTGGAGGGAGGTAGGGTCTGCAGTCGGATGAAGCACCCGGGATGACTCTGAAGCACATTCAAGTTTGAGAACCCCCTAAGCTGGGGAGACTTAACAACCATTATTGTCATAATTACGCCTTGTAACTGATGCTGAAACTATTACAAATATGAGTAACAGAAAAGGCCCATTATTGATCAAAGCAAGAACGTGAGTAATAATGCAGTAAAAAAAGGCAACAGTAAAAGCACCTAGAACTTAACAATTAACTAATCTTGTGTTGGTGGATGAGGAAACCATGATTCAGAATTTGTGGACTGTTGTAGCACTTTACTGGGGTAGTGAGCATTACAATGGACCAGTCTGGTTTTGTTATCAGCCATGCAGAAATCCTATCAGGCCTGAGACGCTTCGATGGTCAAAAGGGAATTGAAAGCATTTCAATTTCTAAGGCAAGGTTAAACTTGGAAAGCAAAGAATTTCCTTTACTATCAATATATCAATATATGTGTGATTATGCCGAAATTCTTGAAGTTTTTAAAAGAATGTAAGTGCCACACAAATTAGGGTAAAAGACTTGCCAAGAAAATCTAAAACCAAGCTTTGTCTAGATGCCATAGAAGAGAAGCCCAGGTTAGTAGGCTTTTTTAACCCTAGTTCTTTTCAGCTTCAGTCATTTCATGGACATCCTTTTGAAGGCCAGGATGTTGATGTGGATGCAAATACTTATGTCCCTATTACATAAAAGTTTGTATGGAGGCTTCCATATGGAGGCTACATTTTTTTAAAGTAGACTTTACTTTTTTAACGTTTTAGATTTATAGAAAAATTGAGAGGATACTTCAGAGAGTTTCCATATACCCACCCCACCACCACCACCACCACCACCACCACCACCACCACCACCATCACCATCATGTACATACACACTGAGTTTCCTGTTATTCACATCTTACATTAATATGGTACATTTGGAAGGAAGACCATAGAGGTAAAGCACCCTTTTCATCATATATCAAGGGCACATATTACCAATGTGATATGTCAGTGTTGATATTGACCTTGATGACCCAGCTGGGGTTGATTTCTCAGGTTTCTCCACTGTGAAGTTACACTTTTTACCCCATTCATACTGTACTCGCTGGAAGGAAGTTACTATACATAGCCCATAGTGAAGGAGCAGACAGTTAAGTTTCACCTCCTCAAAGGCAGAGTATCTACATAAACTATTTAGAATTCTTCTGCACAGGAGATTTGTCTCTTTTCCACCAATTTATTTATTTACTTATTCAGTCATTTGGATTTATGGATATTTATTTTATATTTGGAGTTCTAATCCAATACTATTTTGTGTCTGATACAACTCAAATGAAAGTATTCCAGCTTTGGCCATTGGGAGCGCTTTCAGTTGGTTCCTGTGCTCATTTGACATTCCTTTTTTTTTTCCCTTCTTGTAACAAGATGCTCCAGACTCATCTTGTATATTTTCTGCCCCAATCATCCTAGAATCAGCTACTTCTCCACAGAGCCCTGATACCTTTAATTGGAGAATAATTTTAAAAACTGAGGTCTGGACTCCTGGCGTGCTCCTTTCTGCTGGAATGTCTTTGCTCTTAGGCCCTCTCAACTGACAGCATGAAGCAATATATTTATGTACACTCATGCTTGTATTATACATTACATATTTCTATAGCTAATTATCTGTATCTATATTAAGCCAAATATGAGTTCATCTTGTCTCCAACTTTCATGTATCACCCTGTGGATCATTCTAACTCCTCCCCTTGCTTATCTGTAAATTCCCACTCCAACAGTGAATGGGAAACCTGGCTCCCACCAAGGTACCATCCATTTACTTAATTGTTCAATTTCCATACATTTGCAAGCAGTATCAGAATTAACTCATACCTATGTGAGGCTTTTTGAAAGCTGTAAGATTGCTTACAAACATTAATTTTGTTCCTATAGATAGATAGATAGATAGAGCAAAGGAGAGGTGTGTGTGTGTGTGTGTGTGTGTGTATACATATATATATATATATATTTACATACATATATATCTCCTTTGCACTATATATATCATTTTAAGACCTTTGTTATGCAAAGCCTTGCTCAAACGCTCTTTATGCCTTGTATTCAACCTGCCATTTATGTATGTATGTATGTGAGGCTGGGCTCCATTCTCTTTAATAAACTAGAGAGGATTTAAGTGAAACTTTCAGTTTTCACTTATTTTGCCTTTACTTTATCTTCATCCGCTTAGTTTCTGTCATTTGGCAGATAGTTCTGATCTTAAGAACGCCATCTGTCTGTTTTCACTATTATCTGATAACAGTTACCGTGAAATGTTGATGACAACTTCAGTCACTTCTTAAAACGACTCATTCACCCTCAGCTCCTCTTTAAGAACCCAGTAACTACCCACCCACTTTCTGAAGCAAAAAACATAACTTTTATGACTCGGAAAGTTTGTTGAGAAATATTTTGGCTGTTTCTGTGAGTATTCGTTCCATCTCTTGAGCACAAATGCTTCCCAGAAAAATTTTCCAGCCTATTTATTAACATGTGGAAGTTACAAAATATTAGTATGTAAGCAGTAAACTCAAGGAAAAGAATGTTTGTGAAATAAGACTCTGAAATAGTAAAATGAAAAAGTTGCCTGAGTAAACATTCGCCCACAGTTCTCGTTCTGCTATGCACGTGTGTAGTAGTATGTGTCAATAAAAACATAATCTGTGAAACCGTAGTGGTTGATGAATGGATACAGGGCATAAAAGATGATAATTCTAATTTATTCAGCACCTTTGTTATGGGCACTGAGTCGAGTGCTTTATGAATATTAACTCGTTGAATTCTCCCAACTCCGCCATTTACAGTGCTTGTGACTTGAGTTGATTTTACAACTTCTCGGTCTCACATTCCTCTCTTACACAGTGAGATCATTGTGGCTGGCCCACTGTTTGGTTCTGAGCATGCTGTGTGAAATGACGCACACAAAGTATGTAAGGCATTGCCAGGCACGGAGTCCAGAATTATCAGACATCTTATCTTCGAGAGCGAGATCTGGGCCTGGAGCGTAACATGAAGGAAACTGAGGCTTTGCTATTTTTCAGGAATTCCATTGCTAGAACATTCTTACCCCTGCTCCCTCCCCACCCCTCTTCCTGAATCGCCTTTAACTCTTTAAAGACAAGGAAGGGAGGATGCACCTAACACAAAGACCGCAGACATTTCTAGTCAGCACACTTTAGTCCTGGTGAATTCATAGAAACTATGTTTATTCATCTGAGATCTCTGTGCCTTAAAGCACCTATACATGGTTCTGGAATCTTCTCATCAGTCTAGTCAGTACCACTCTGACTCTCATGACTTGAGTAGTCTCCATGGTGAGAAATTTTGCTCTATCTCCTGACACCCTTTCCGCTTCCCATTTCTCCTGTGCAGGGATTCGTGGTCCCTTTGGCTTTAGTTGTAGGGCCTTCTACTTTTATTTCTACCTTCCTGCTGGCATTATCTGTCCTTTGAAAAGGCAACATGAGGAAATTAAAAACTACATTCCCATCTTTGAATTTTTCTTGCCTGTTTAATATTCATTCCCACTTCTGCTTTTCTGAAACAATCCCACATTTTCTGTTCACGGTGACAGTGTGCTCAGACGGAAATACTGGTGGGGATTCCCTGGCAGCTCATTGTGGTCCGGTAACATGGTGATGGCATAGAGGATGTAGATAATGCGAATACTGTGCCAACCATGTAAAACAGCAAAGCTTCATTAGGGCCGAAAAAACCCTCATCCCTTGGTGTGTTCCTCCTGTTTCCTGCCTGGAACTTGGACGTGAAGTCTTAAGTTTCTGTGGTCATTTTGTGAGCACAAAACAGGAGGACAAAAGCCAACTTGCTAACGATGGCAGTACAGAAAGATAGGAATACCCTCGTCCCCGAGAGCATTATCGAATTTCTGCACCCACCCCAGCCTCAATGCCAGACTTCTTACAGGAGAGAAAGAATCCCATCCTGTCTTTAAGCCACTGTACATCATGTGGTCTAGTCTGTACAGCAGAATGGATTCCCAGCTGTTTTATATGGCTTGCAAGCTAACTTAAGTCTAGTTTTATTGTCAAAACAACTGCATTATAGATTATAACATTAAAGCACTTCATAAACTGAAAGTGAGTCTACTTTAAAAAGAAAACCAAAGGGAATTGCCAAATAAACCATTTGGGCCGAAGTTTAAATGACAGTGAGTTGAGTTACCATTCTTGGGTGGAGGGCCTGGAGACCCAGGTTTTTAGGCCAGTTCCACCACCAGTCGGCTCTGTGGGCGAGCTGCTGACCTGGGCTCTTTTCCTCCCGTCTGCAAAAGGAGGTAATTGGAGCGAGATAGTCCTCTCAAAACCACCAAAGAGCCATTGGATTGAGGCCTGCAGAGGCCCAGCTGAATTAGAAATCATCGTTGACCTTGCCAAGACATTTTAGTCTAAAAGCCAAACACAGATCTTGTTCATTAGCTTTGAACATTTTCGTTCAATTGGAGACACACGCACACACACACACACACACACACGCACGCACACACAGAGAGCGATAAATTGTGAATTTTTAAAAGAAGAAACCAGGTTGTATGGTTATTGTTAAATATGCACAGTATATACACGCACACGCACGCATGCACGCACACACAGAGAGAGCAATAAATTGTGAATTTTAAAAACAAGAAACCAGGTTGTATGGTTATTGTTAAATATGCACAGTTTACATCGATGAATTTATCCACTAGGATTAAATGGAGCCAAATTTTCTCAAGTTTGGCATAAACAGGAACATAATTTCTCATTATGATACTTAATTTATTTTGTTGTTTTTTTTTGTTTTTTTCACTTGAATTCTGTTAAGAATTTTTATTACCTGAAGGATCAAACCAAATAAACAGAAGGATTGTTTTAAAAGTAAAAGGACACACAGTTCCGTATGGAAATTCCAGGTGCATACTATCATATTTTTTTTAATTAAACTATTTTTAGAGCAATTTTAGGTTCATGAAAAAATTGAGTGAAACGTACAGAGAGTTCCCATATATTCCCTGTTGTATCATAGATTTTTAAGAATAATTCTTTTAGAATTAAAAAGAGAGAAAACATAAATCATATTAAGCCAAGCCAGTTTGTGAGAAAGGGTCCATTATATTGTTACCACTACTCTTGAACTCTTTATTAAAAAATTTTAACTGATTTTTGTGGTTTAATTGCTTAAAATTTCTGATGTAGCATTCTAGTATGTTTTATCAATTTTGAAGTAATGTAAGCAAGGCTGTAAAAGCCAGTCGTCGCTAAATTTTATTTTAATGTTAGAGTTTTCTATTTAATGTAATGAGTTTTCTATTTTGCCATTAGTCCTGAGGGCTTATTAAATAACCAGTATTAATCCTTTATAAAAGCAATCTCCTTTGCAGGGGTATATATTTCTTGGCTATGTGGAATATTAGAAACCTAAGAGCATCTTTACAATACTAAATGGAATGTCTGTTATTTTGCAAGTTTAAAAAAATTCAAACATCCTTTTATAAATTAATGCAATACGTGTTCTTTTGATGAACATTAGATTTTACTGAGGCGAATATCTTTCAGTGACTTTAGCTTTGCATTGAACTCTAGTCCTCAGAAGATTAGTTTAAGGGACAATAAAATAAGACACATGTTGTGTGGCAGCTAATACCCAGTTTTGCCATAAGAACTCTTTTCAGGCCAAGGTTGAGAGTATCCTATATCTGCTTCTGATAATCTCATGAACTGATTTAACAGCTTCAGTCCAGGCCTGTAGTCTTTCCAATAATTACTTGTAAAATAGAAAACCATCATTGAGTATTTCAAACATTTGTAACTAGGGCAATATGGTTTGACTGAGCAATGCTAAGAAATGAAGCAGGCATCTTCATGCCATGGGTGCCTTCCGGCTTCCTGTGGCTTGGAAAATTGGGATGCTTCAAGTATCCGGTATTCCTGCTAACAGCTCCAGTGGATTGTCTGTCCTGAGAAACTATGCACAGTCCACCTGGGGAATGTGTATTGGTTTTGGATGAGATTAGTTTTATTGTCCATTGTCCATCTCATCTGGGTTTTAATTTTTTGTTGTTTCATAGTTTTCTATGTAAAAGAAACAAATGTGACATCCTTGCGTTACGATGTTATGTCTTTCCTTATGGTTTGTATCTTAATGTTTATCTCTGGTCATTATCTCTTGAGGGTGGGTGGCCTTAGACAGGTTTATTGGCAGGTATTTCTCACCTAGGAAGTGAGCTTTATATTATAAACAACACAGCAGTTGTGGAGATGAGATGCAGTGATGCCCGTGGAGCACCCGCAACTGCCATGGAGTAGGTGTCCAGGATCCTGGGTTCCTTCCCCAACAAGAACCACCCACAACTTCTGGGGGTGCTGTGTCTCAGAAATCTTGCATTCTCTGGAACTTACAGTACAATACTGTGGGTATGCACGCTTGTCTTAAAGACTTAAGGAATCCATCACAAGATGAGAGGTTCTTTATCCCCTATGATATGCTTAGATTTTTATCTAAATATTATTTATTAAAATAAGTACTTACATATCATGAGACATCTTGCGTGTGTGAGGTACAAACAAACTAAAGCTTAAATGCCTTTACTGGAAAAGAGTTTTAAAGAACCCTGTTATGTAAAGGGAATGAAAAATTTTTTTCCCCTTTCTCCGGCCTTTTATCGCTTTTTATGTTATATTTCAGAAAATTTCATGTAGCATACTGTGAAAGAAAAAAGATTCTTATTTTTGCTCGTGAGTGGACAACTTCTCTTCCGTGTTTACTTGCAGTCACTGGTTGAAATCTGGTCTTGCATGTTTTGCGAAGGATTGCAGTGCCTACCTCCGTTGGCCGCCCGCTTTCATGGTCTCACTATGCTATTCCATCCTTCAGTTGATTAAAGTGTTGAACTGAAAAACAAACTTGAGCATGTAGTTCCTGTTTAAAATATCTTTTGGCCCATGTTGCCTCCAAAATAGTATCCAAAACCTTAGACTCTGAAATTGGAGGCCAGCATATTTCTTCAGTCTCATTTACTTCTGCACTCTCTTTTCCCCTTGCCCTGTGCTCCAGCCACAGTAGACTTCTGCTTCTTCTACAAATATGCTTTGCCCTTTCTTTTGTCTCTCTTTGCACAGAAGATTCCTTCATTTTGCAGTACCTTTTGCCATCCATCCATCCATCCATCCATCCAGTAAAGTCATGTTTGCCAGAACTGGGCCAGAGATTGGGAGTAGAATGTTAAACAAGACAGAAATTATCCTTATATTTTAGAGCTCCCATTCATTCCTTACGTGGCATACTCCTTCTCATCCACTTAGACTTACCTCTAATGTTGTTTCTACTTTGAGATCCTTCCCAGTGCACCCAAGCAGATTTGTTCGCTATATTGGCCCAGCCCTTTCTTCATTTCTGTTACAGTATTTAACCTCTTCGTTCATCTAGATATTTATTGCCTATTATGTGCAAAATCTGTTAAAACTAGGGATACTATAGTGAACAAGACAAATAAAAATTAGGCTCACAGCTTATGTATTACTTTATAATTATCCAACTTCCACCCTCATGAGAATAAGAGTTCTTATTGGACGCCATGTATATCTGTATATCTGCAGTACCAGCAATGCTAGAAATAATTGGCACGATACACATTTTGTTTAAAAATATCATAAAAGTCTAAGGAACAGTTTTCATAATTGAACTAAACTACATGTGTATGTGTGAGAAATACAAACATGTTTAATGAATATATAGATTTTGTTTGTTTACAAAGTAGAAAAATGCTACATTTTCTATTAGTTTATAAACTGATTGAAGTGTTGAAAAAAGAGGGGTGTGCAATTACTTATTTGATTCTTCTCAAGTGATTGCCTAGGCAATGTCAATCTGTATTTTTTTATCCGTGTTGTAATTGAATGGCAGCTCTTTGTATGATTAACTTTCCAGTCAGGCACTCCTATTAATTAAAGATTCCACTTAAAACATGTAGGAAGTGTTTTCACTATCCAGATTGATGTGGCAAAGAACTGGGCTGCTTAAGGACACAGGACTCAACATTCCAAGGATACTCGTCTTTCTTGTGTTGATTACTTGGTCATTCAAAAAGCTGATTAACTTCTGAGTCCTTTTAGCTTATCCTTCCTTGATGCCATCCCTGTGATAAGATCACTGTGCCCCAATAAAGTCCTGTTCCCCTTCCCCAATAAAAATCTTAACAAAAAGAAAAGATCACTGAGACATAATGACAGGAAGCCATCTCCTCTCTTGCAGTTGGCGAGTTTGTCAGCGATGCCCTCCTCGTTCCCGACAAGTGCAAATTCTTACACCAGGAGAGGATGGATGTTTGTGAAACCCACCTTCACTGGCACACTGTCGCCAAAGAGGTACGAGCCCATACGTTCTTTCTTAAAGTGAAGTTTTCCTAGGGACATGGGTAATGACATTTTAGAGGGTATTTCAAGGCAACAGCTGTGTTGATAAATAAGTTTATTATTATTATTGTTTAAAAAAAACTGAAAAACCTATCCATGAGTATTTTTAAGGAGTCAAAAATAAGGCCTATTTAATTCGACTTATTATATGTCTGTGCCATGTTTTATAAATCAGAAACTATAATCTTATACTCTGTAAACTTTAAAATGTACTTTTTCTTCAAATTATTTTTTATTTACCTATTTTCTTTATCACATACAAAGTTTTAATAATTTAACCTTTTTTTCCTATTATCTATTGGGGAACACAGTGGTAGAACAGGAGGAACTTCTCTAATACCAACATGAAGGCTACAGGGAGTATTCAGTGTGTAAGTTAGGTTATCCAATTTTGTGTTAACCAGACCATGCTACCAACTTCATTTTTCCATAGTGGTGAGTATATGGCATCAACCCTAGCCTTGGCTTACCCCTGAATTTGGCAACGCTGATAAAAGACATAAGATAATTAGCATAAAATGTCACTTTTGATATTACCACCTTCAAAATTTCTTTGTTCTTTTTGATATATTGTGAAGTTTTTCTAGTAGAAGTGGTTTTTTGTTTGTTTGTTTTGTTTTTTGGGTTTGTGTGTGTGCGTGTGTGGTGAGATCAATCTCCTAGAGTTAGGTTCCTTTACCTAGCACTGTGGTTCTCAAATGAGGTCAATTTTGCTCCCCATCCCTCACCAGGAACATGTGACAGTGTCTAGAGACATTTTTGGTTGTCACAATTGGAAGGAGTGGTGCTATGGGCATTGGTTGTCTAGAGGCCAGAGATTCAGCTAAACATTCTTTAGTGAACAGGGCAGTCGCCCCTACTCAAGAATTATGTGGACCAAAATATCAATACTACTGTGGTTGAGAAACTCTGATCTAGCTCAGTGTAAGTTGTATCACAGACTTAAAGCTGTTTGGCAAAATACACCACTTAAATTTTAGCATTAATTTTGACTTTTATATAATAATATAAGTTGCTGTGTAAAATAATGTTTTCTTTCTTTGAAAATGGTTTAAGAGCTTATTGATCTTAAGAAAATAACCAGGCAGTTTAAAGTCCAGGTACCCATCTGATAACCTTATTTTTCATTTCTTCTTGAGTTTTCAAAAAATAAATTTTTGTTACAAAGAAATAAAATGACTCTAATTCCTATGAGGTCAAAAATACATTCTGTAATATTTTCATTGTTTACATATATGTGTTGAATTATTAATGTTTCCTCTGTTACCAGTGGATGCTTTCAAAGCTTTATGGAAATCTAGGTTTGTGCAAATTTAGCAAATCCCAGGAAAGCAAAAAGATATTGAATGAGAAATCTCTAATGACTATATTTTCTGATTTATAGCAGAGAATAATTTCTTCTCTTCCCAGGACTGTTATTCTGGAAGTGAGCCAAGAGTTAGAATTTCTAGAACAAGTCAGGTCCAAGTGAGAGAAACTTCCATCTGTAGTGGAGGTGGAAGTGAGTTGGGGAGCCATCCATCACTGTTTCCTGATACACTAATGCATCCAGAAAGCATTGATTCTCTGATATGTATTCACCAGTGCAGGCTTTTCCTACATCCTATTTCCCAATTACTTTCCGTTCCCATTCTTTTTCTTAATTTCTATAGTATAACAACATATCCTTATAAGGAATCCAGTTAAGCACTAAGAATACCAAGTAGCCTGTGCTAAAGAAACTGTTGGAAATTTCCAACACTCCAAAAGCAAATGATTTTTTCTATTATAAAATTGGTTCTTGGTAAATTGGGTCTCTGTGTTGATTTTTATATTCGAGATTTTCTTACAAAGAAACACGCCTCCTCTACCACCCTCACGGTTTTCCCTTTCCCTTGTCTAGACCTGTAGTGAGAAGAGTACCAACTTGCATGACTACGGCATGCTGCTGCCCTGTGGGATTGACAAGTTCCGAGGGGTGGAGTTTGTATGTTGCCCACTGGCCGAGGAAAGTGACAATATCGATTCAGCCGACGCCGAAGAGGATGACTCCGATGTCTGGTGGGGTGGAGCAGATACAGACTACCCAGATGGGAGGTAAGGTGACCTTTGTGTTCCGGCCCTCACAGATGCTAAAATATCCAGCATAGGGGTTTGTTTTCTCCTATAAATGTGTCTTTATCCTTCTCATTAATCGGATCTCTGCCCACTCCCGCCAAAGTTTGCTTTTAGGGAAAAAAAAAAATCTAACCATGTGGTCCTGTTATGGCTATGGCCTACTGTTTAATTTTAATAGAATTGATCAGCCATCGCTGAGTTAATTTTAATTCTTTTATTTTAATCTCGAGAGTTGGGATCAAAATTATACTGATATTATAGTAGGTCAGTTGTAATTCTACAGAAAATGGAAATCTGAGTGACATGACATTCTTCTTTGATCTATAAGTCGGAAATAGCTTTTTAAACAGTATTTTGGGATTGTTTCATCAATCATTAGCTCAATCTGAAATATTGTTAAGAAAGGTTTGGGTTTGGTTTTCTTGTTTTGTTTTTGTGGATATTTGAGGGGTTTTTTTGTTTTGTTTAATTTTGTTTTTGGCCTTTTATCATCTTTTCCTTTGGAATGAAGTCGGAGGCATCCGTAAATGTTAGATAAAGTTTTTTAACTGTCTTTGATTTCATTATTGTTAAGAAATATATTTTCATCTGTTTTTCTTGGGGATCGTAATCCTATAATTTAGAGATTCTTATTTTTAATTATAAGGCCAACACCTACATTCAGATAATAGAACAATAAAACCAGAATCTTTGGGTTAGAAAGTCCATCTGTTTCCGTCATCAGTTTCATGCCTTATCATCCCCCAAAAGGCGATGATAATTATATGACTTCTCTTCCTTCTGTGTTCTCTCAGATATTCCCTAGTATCACAGATCTCCAAATAGAAGAGTACATCTGAATTGTAAGACTGATAGCTATTAATATAAAATTTTCTGACTTTTATGTAGTCAGGTCCATATTTTTTATAATCTATTTTGTAGAATTTAAAAAATAATGCTACAAAAATTCAGATGTATTTTACAAACATATAAGGATCTAGGTACGTTGAGGAGTCCTAGTTGCCCTTCCTTATCAGGTGATAATGCCAGGCTTCATTTTAGTGGCTATTGCCCAGTTTCATCATGACTCTCTTTTTGTTCATTAAGCTCTTTTGTGTTCTTTACTAAGTTTAGAAAAATCGTGTTCCCTGTAGCAGGCACAAAACTACATAAAACAAACAAAGAAAGAAATTATTAAAAACAAAAGAAAGAAATAATGAAAAGTCAGCTGTATGCTTACAATAATACTTCTTTATAGTTATAAAAGTTTGCAAGTTAAATAGTATAAACTCTTCTTCTCCCAGGGGAGGAAGCATCAGTGAGAACAGGATTTGCCGGTGGGAAAGCTTCTGAGCTTTTCCCCTTGGAATAATTGGTTGTGGTCTGGGCCATGGCCAGTCCCCTCACCTGTGTTCCATGTGCCAGAGGTAGGAAAGTCCATTGGTTTGGGTTTAATCGCCACTTTGTCTGAAAGTTGGAGTTGCCTAGTTCTTAACTGTTTTTGTAGCTTTTTCATATTCTTCCTCAGTCACATCTAGATTTGAAAGTTTCAGTGACTTATTGAACAAGTTTTTGCATGCCAGTGCAACCAGTTTTACACAGGGAAATTTGAAGTTGGACAGCCATTTTCTTTGTTTCAAGTCTATTGGAAACTTGATCACTTCCCATTATTGAATTGACTGTATACTTAGCAAGCAAACCAAAAATAGTGAATAAACCAAGTAAGTTCTATGGCTGCTGTTAAAAACATGCAGAGCTAGCTAGCTGTGTACTTGTAGCCCTGAGTCAAGTTTGGTGACCCGCCATTCGTGACCATTCATATACAATGGACTTTTGTAATTAAAAATAGGTATTATTGCTTTATCCTGAGAGAGATGGGCTTTTACCAAGCCCTCTTTCTATTGTAATTTCATTTTTTATGTCTTATGAAACCTTTTTTATTGGGAATAGATTTTAATGTGTGTTCATCTTTTTGTCCTACACCCCTTACAACTTACTGAGCTAATTGAAAGCATTGCTGACATCATATCTTATGAAACCCCCTCAGTGGCCTTTTCTTTTTCTATACTCCTTCTTACCAGTCCTGGAAAGAGATCCACAGAGCTTCCGGTTCTAGCCCTGAGTGCTTCATTTATCTATGACTGTCATTCAGGATCTCCCTTCTTTGATATCTATCTCTGTTTATACCACTATCTGTCCTCTTTATTACAGTCACCAAATTATAAGACACTATTATGTTATTCTTTAACACAGGTTTTTCTTTTTTCTTTTCCTTTACTGTATTACTTACTACTAGGGCAACTAGACAATTTATTATCCCAACCAGATTTCACACAAGGACTGTAGTCGTAAACAAAAGGACCCACACAAACCAGGTCATGTAGTCGCACTACCTATTTCTGTCTTTAGTTCTATCACTGTCCAAGTTGATACCAGTTGAAATGCTAGCCAGCTCCTTCCTAGTCGCTCTTATTTAGATTCCTTTTCTGCTGTGTATACTACACAGTCATCCCTTGGACTCTGTAGTCACTTAGGATTTCCAGCTTTGACATTCTTTTCTGACCATGATCTTTCTGATCTTAAACCTAAAATGTAGCTCATCAGATCCTACTGAATTTTATCCTTCCCTCATAATCACCTAAACAAGGCTTTTACCATTATCACTTTTTTTTTTGTCATTTATAATCAGTATGGACTCAATGGCTAACCGTTGTTACATGCTTATTCATATATCTATCCTGGACTTGATACCCTTCACATTTTCTAAACATATTTTTGTCAATGCTCCATATCTGGGAAAAATTAATTTCTCTTTTTAATTGCTTCTGACTTTTCTAAGGTTGATGTATCAAGTCATGTAACCCTACCAGTTTATTTCTTATTCATGCTGTAACATCAGCTGGGATCTTAATGTTTCTGGATGCACCTAATAGCTCTATCTGGTGACCTATCACCTTTCACAGAGCAGTTGATGCAAGCCAACTTGATTTCCCTTGGATCCCAGCATCCCTCTCCCTCATGCTCTGCAGATGACCTCTTCGCACTCATTCGTGGTGAATTTCTGCATCATGGCTCTTGGTACTGGGTAGTTGCTTAGTACATGTTTGTTGAATAAACTAGTCAATTTTTCACATGCCTCATTGTCTCTCGGTACCTTCTCCCATCCCTTGTTTCTTACCTTTCCTTTTATGATCCGGTTGTGTTTGAACTTGTTTACCTCCTTTATCTTTCCTATATTTTTTAGTTTATTTAAGACTATATTTTTAAGTGCAGTTTTAGGTTCACAGCAAAATTGAAGAGAAGGTACAGAGAGTTCCCATACCCCTCCTGTCTCCACACATGCACAGCCTCCCCCATTATCCCTATCCCTCACCCAAGTGGTACATTTGTTACAGTTGATGAACCTGTATTGACACATAGTTGTCACCCAAAGTCCAGAATTGACATTATGGTTCACCCTTAGTGTTGTGGATTCTGTGGGTCTAGACAGATGTGCAATGCCATGTATCAATCATAGTGCCATACAGACATTTTCACTAGAAATCTTTTCTCCTCCACCTTTTCATCCTTCGCACACTCCCACCCCCTGGCATCTACTGATGTTTCTGTTGTCTTCAGAGTTTATTGTCTTCAGAGTTTTACCTTTTCCAGAATATCATATAGTTTGGATCATACAGTATTTGGTATTTTCCAATTGGGTTCTTTCACTTGGTAATAATGAATTCAAGGTTCTTCCATGGCTTGATAGCTCTTTTTTTTTCTTTTGTTTGGTGCTGAATAATATTCCATTGTGGATGTACCACCATTCATCCATTCACCTACTAAAGTATATCTTGGTTGCTTCCAAGTTTGGGCAGTTATGAATAAAGCTCTATAAACAACTGTGTGTAGATTTTTGTGTGAACTGAAGTTTTTAGTTCCTTTGGTTGAATACCAAGGAGCACGACTGCTGGATTGTATGGTAAGAGTATGTTTAGTTTTATAAGAAACCGACAAACTTGTCTTCCAAAGTGGCTGTACCATTTTGCCGTCCCACCAGCCATGGATGAGAGTTCCTACTGCTCCACATTCTCACCAGCATTTGATGTCATCAGTGTTCTGAATTTTGGCCATTCTAATAGGTGTGTGGTGGTATCTCACTGTTCTGATTTGTGTTTCCCTAATGGCATATGATGTGTAGTATCTTTTCATATGTTTATTTGCAATCCATACAACCATTCTTGCATTTCCAGTCTCCCTATCATTTGCTCCTTCACCTCTACCTACAAACCTGCTGTTTCCTGTACTGCCACGGCCTGAGTTGAGGTCATCATATACTTCCACCGAGACCACTTTCTTTGATTACTCCTTACTACATCAATGCCTCACTTTCTTCTGTTACCCCTGTACTTGTGTGTATTCTTGTAAGACTCATTCATACACTGACTTATATTCCTGTTACTTGGAATTCATTTTACCTGTCCCCCAAGCCTTTGTTTACTCTCTCCCGAGATAATTCTCCGTGCCATAGCAATATGCCTGTTACATGTTCTCGCTGCTATTGACACTTGGTAGGAAATACTTGACAGTTCCTGAGGCCTATAGTAAAATCCAAGTTCTCCAGCTGGCTCTTCAAAACTCATGAATTGACCTTGGCTTGCATTTTCAGCCTTACACACATACCTCACTTTATCTACTGTCACCCCAAAGCCCTTGGCCTTTTCTTTCTCTGGGCTTTTGTTCCCACCTTTCTGTCCCTTCTGAAATGTTTTTCCTATTTCATTAAATGCTGTTAACGTACCACAAAGATAATTTTCAATTCTAAAGTGCTGCATCTTACAATGACCTGTAAAATCCTGTATGTTTTTTAGTGTTCACCCAAAAAAGATACAATTTTTTAATGATTACCCCTTGCAGTATTACTTTTCTTGCTAGGCTACTCTTTTCCTTTGTATCCTTAAAACACATGTTAGTACTGTGACTTCTCTTGCAATTAATTATAGTCGTATCTCTTTTTATGTACTAGAATCTAAATGATAACTTATATACCAGGTATGTCTTGCACATTGGCCTTCAAGAAATACTAGCCAAATTGAGTTGCTCGCTTTTATTTTTTTTCATAGCTTTTGGAAAGGACTTTGTGATCCATAAGTGCATGTTATAGGACCTCTAGTGTTTAACTCAAAGCTGCTTAATAGAAATATAATGTAACCCACATATGTACTTTTACATTTTCCAAAAAGAAACTGGTAAATTTAATTTTAATAGTGTCTATATTTAATCTAATATATTCAAAATATTATAATTTTAACATTGCAACCAATATGAAAATGTTGTTGAGATACTTCACATTTTTTTGTTTCTTTCATATGAGGTCTGAAAAATCTAGATCATATTTTCCAGTTATAGAACATCTCATTTTGCACTAGCCACCTTTGAAGTGCTTCATGTATTGGACAATGTACTTCTAAATACTTGAAATTTCTAATTACTCTTTATTTTCCACTAAGACAAATGGTGGCTGTACCCAGCATCATCTTCTAAGGTTGAACTCTAAATCTTTATTAAGTTTTGTAACTGTTCATCTTTTCTAAGGTTTAAAAGAATTGGTTTGAATGTAATATAACTAGGATATCAGGTCACTTTCATCACTTCATTTTTGAACTCGTTTTTCTGGCAGTCCTATGGGCAGGTGTGTCCTTCATTCTCAACCGTGAAAGTCAATGGACAAAGTGAAAGAGATGTTGCATCACTGACCCGCACACAAGCTGGGCTCCTGCCAGCTGACGGCTTCCCAGTTCCAGGAAACAGCCCTCCTGTGACACTTAAAATACAGAATCAGAATAGGTGTTTAACACACTTGCTTAAAATATCCTCAGGGGATGCTATGGGAGAATTCTTTAAGAAAGGGAAAAACAAGGGGAAGTCTGAAAAGAAATTTGATCCACAGTTTAATATACTTTGTTGGTTGGTAGCTAATGAGATTTGTTTCGGTAGGAGATGAGTGTTTTCCTACTGCTAATGAGGCATTTAGAGAAACATTCTTTGTGAGATGAGCTCAGTTTTATGACTTCTTTGAAAACGATGTATGTCTTTTAAAGGATTAAGTATAGACAAAGCATTTATTGTTCCCAAAGTCATTTGTAAATAACTCAGTGTTTCTCTCTCCAGTGTTGTCGTGATTCAGTTCTCAGACACCTCAGAATATCTATTTATGCGATTAGTAACGTAGCTTATTTATGTTAATATACACAGAGTCCAGCCATGATAGGTAAAAATTTTTCCATAGGAGAGTTCATTTGGAAAACTAACTTGTAACTGTCAGACCAGCCGAGCCTTGGGAGTGAGGACCTGGAGGGTGAATTTTTCCCCTCCTGGAACTGCAGAATCCTACTGACAGCACACAGTCCGCAGGAGTTTCTTGAATTTGTAAAGCAGATGACTTAGGGGAAGAACCTCTAATTCTTATAAGTAGCACTTTTCCTTTTGGGAATAGGTCGTGACATTTTTTTCAAAACAGAATCTTGAATGATATATTTTCTTGTTTTTAGGGTTGCAGTCCTTATTGGAAAGTGCTGAGAAGTAAAATCGTGTATATTCCTAGATAATTAGATGATCTTTTTTTCTTTTCCTTTTGATTAAAGAAAAATAAAGCCGTTGACGATAGATCCAGATGAATGATTGTTTTTGACTGTATCTCATCATGCCCTTCTTTGAAGATGTGTGTTTGTGTGTGTGTGTGTGTGTGTGTGTGTGTGTGTGTGTATTGTATTTTATAGCTCAGGAGCATTTTCTTTCTTTTTTTTTTAAGTTTATTGGGGTGACAATTATTAGTAAAGTTACATAGTTTCAGGTGTACAATTCTATATTACATCATCTGTATATCCCATTGTGTGTTCACCCCCCAGTCATTCTCCTTCCATCATCATATATTTGATCCCATTTGCCCTCATCTACCAGTCCCTTGCCCCCTCCCCTCTGGTAATCACTAAACTATTGTCTGTGCCTGAGTTTTCGTTTTTTTATTTGTTTGTCTCGTTCCTTTGTTGTTTTCAATTTTATATACCACAGATCAGTGAAATCATACGGTTCTCAACTTTTTCTGTCTGACTTATTTCACTTAGCATAATAATCTCAAGATCCATCCATGTCAGAAATGGCACTATTTCATCTTTTCTAATGACAATAATTTCCCATTGTGTATATGTACCACATCTTCTTTATCCAATCATCTATCAAAGGTCTCTTTGGTTGTTTCCACGTCTTGGCCACCATAAATAAAGCTGTAGTGAACATCGGAGCACATATATCTTTCTTATAAATCAATGTTTTCAGATTTTTGGGTCTATATCCAGGAGAGGGATTGCTGGGTAATACGATAATTCTAGTCTTAATTTTTTGAGGAACCTCCACACTGCCTTCCATAGCGGCTGCACCAATCTGCATTCCCACCAACAGTATATGAGTGTTCCTTTTTCTCCACAGCCTCTCCAACACTTATTTGTCTTGTTGATGATAGCCATTCTGACTGGTGTGAGGTGATGATATCTCGCTGAGGTTTTTATTTGCATTTCTCTGATGATTAATGATGTTGAACATTTTTTCATGTCTATTGGCCATTTCTATGTCCTCTTTGGAGAAATTACCACTTCATGGACGGTGTAGGTGCCTAACCACTACAGTGTACACCTGAAATTGAAGCTGAATAATAATGAATGCCACAGGATGTGGAGTACAGCATAAAGAATAGAATCAGTGGAACTGTAACAGCTATATACGATGTCAGAGGGGTAGTAGATTGGGGGTGGGGGGTTATCACTTTGTGAGGGGTATAAATGTCTAACTATTACATTCTTTCATACACCTGAAACTAATAATAATAAAAAAAGAAAAATGTCTATTTAGGACAGGAGCATTTTCTTGAGTTGATTGAAGTTTTCTTGACTGTGTGTGTGTGTGTGTGTGTGTGTGTGCCCTACAACATTCACTGAGTCCAGTCAGCTGCATCTGTTGTGATGATCACATTGCCCATCACTGTACCAGAAAAGCCAGCCCAGTACCAATGACCGTCTGGGTACAGTGGCCCTTTTTATTATTATTATTTTGTGTGTTTAAATTATTTTACAAATGATTTATAGAAGAATAAAGAGATAGTGAGAAATAATTTCATTTAGAAATTTTAATAAGAATTAATATAATAAATGTTTTAATTTGAATTACAAATTAAATATAATAAACTCAGAGTTTTATTCCATCTTTTTCTGGTTTTTAAGGTAGGGATTTCTGAAATGAATGCAGCTAGCTGCTAATCAACCTGTTATGCATGAACCTAGAATATATCAATCTTATAAATACTGATTTTTAGATTTCAAATACATCTTTTTTAGGTTCTAGCCTGTTGTATTTCTTGGTCTTTTTCTTGCATTTCCATTTTCACTTGATAATTGTAAAATGTCAATACTTTTAAAACTTTGAGAGCTCATAATTTTGTTGAAGAGAGGACATTCATTTTCTATCAATAATTACAAAATAGTTTCAAGTTTAGATTATAAGGGCCTATTAGAATCATAAATCTAGACCTTTTTTTTCATGTCTGCATTGATTCTTTACTTCTAATCACTTTTATAGACATTTCTGCCTTTGATGTTTGTCTACTTCTGAACTGTATCAAACAATACAATTCCACAAACAATACAATTTGTTGCACAAGCATCATAAATGAGGAGAGGCTACTGTCAGTGGTTGGTTCCTTTTTTTCTGCAAAATATTGAATGATGTCATCCTTCCTGTTGAACGGCTAAATGAATGAGAATACTGTTCTTAGAAAAATCATTGCTCACTTTTTACTTCCTGAGCTTGAGAAAATTCATCCAGGGTATCATCTGAAGACTCATGGTATGAAGTTTTGCTTACGTGATCAATTTCATCCATCTTCGGATTTGTCTAATATTTGTGAAGTATCCCCTGTCAATTTTCTCCTGTTTGCCAATGGAAAATGAACTTCTTTGGTTTTCAGTTATATTCAATGAAAATCTCTAGGTTTCTTACATACTTTCTTGAAAGATGATGGAATATTTGGGGGACACAGTAATAAAACTGCAATAACTTCCTTATTGCATCATCCTTTTAGACAATTCCTTTCTTGTTTCATTGTCATATTGTTTAATCTTCCTTAGCATAGGTGGACATAGTTAATGAATAATGATGAAATAATTTTTGTGGGGTGATATAAATAAGAAAATGTTCGAAAAACCCTTAGAGATATAAAAAGTTCCAGTGGATTGAGATGGTAATTACAGGATCGAGTTTCATTTGATTTTTTAAAAAAAAATAACACTAACACATTTTACACTGACAGAGTATAAAAATCAGAAATGTCAACTAAATGTGGTTACAAGTTAATAAAACCATTCAAAATGAAATTCAAAAGGTAAAATTATGTCCAGTGGACGCTGATGGTGTTTTGAGGGTAAATAGTGTATCCTGCTTATCAAGAGTTTATATTTGTTATGAGACTTGTGTCTTGTGTGACTTTATACATTAAAATACTTAGCGTAATTTTCTACAAGGTAGGTGCTCAACAAACATTTGGGCTGAATTGAATTGACATCCATATCAAATGCATACACAGACATAATTGTAACTCAAGGTTAAACTGATTGGGCTTTAAAACAAAAGCTAAGGAATGTCATTCCAGACAAGCAATAATTAAGTGAAATTATATCAGGAGTCTCTAAAGCTAGGAACTTTGCTGGGGGGTAATGCTGGGAGCTCTGGAAGATTTATTACAACTGCTTAACCCTTTTACTTTAGTTACTACTTCTTAAATATCTTTTCATTGCTTAAAAACATGAAATAAAATAGAATAAAATGAATTGAAATTATAGTTATAAGTGAAGGTAAGATTCATCTCTCGTTGAGCTTTTGGATAAAAGTTCATTCTTAAGTTGGCTTTCTTCTTTGTACTAGCAAACATGTTTTGTTCCCTCGTGTGAAATTGGAGCTTTAGTAAAAGTAACAGTAGGCAAAAATTTTAGAAAGTACAAGTTACCGTCATGAGACTAGTAGTGCAACTCCATCAGCTGTTGCAGACATTGTGTGATTTATAAATGAATAAATAAACATCAGTTTAGAGCAATGGTTCTCCACTTTGGGTGATTTTGCTGTCCAAGAGACCTTTGGAAATGTATACAGACATGTTTAGTGGTCAAAGCTGGGACGTGCTCCTGACATTTGATGTGTGGAGATCAAGAACACTGCGAAACATCCAAATATCATAGGACAGCCCCACAACAAAGAAATGTCAATAGAGCCAAGGTTGAGAAACTGGTTTAGAGGTTTCCTCAGTACTGGACAGCTAGGGAGATGATTCTTTCAAAAAAAAAAAAAAATCTTCCATTCCAAGCTTTTGCCTCACCCTGATCTCCTATGGACAAAAATGCAAACAACCCAAAAATATGGATCTGGAATAGAGCTTATGTCCTAATGGAAATGTCTGACAGACCTTCTAAACATAACAGCAAGTGTGTGTTTTGTGCTGTTGAGTCGACTCCAACTCCTGGTGACCGTGTGAATGAGTGATGTCTACAATGCCCTGTCCTCAGCCATGCTCAGCTCCTATAGATGTATGCCTGTGCTGCTTTTATGGAATCACTCCATCTCATATTTGGTCTTCCTCTTTTCCTACTGCCTTCTGTTTTTCCCAGCGTTCTTGTCTTTTCCAAAGAACGCTGCCTTCTCACGATGTGCCTGAAGTGGGACAGCTTCCGTTTTTTGTTATTTTGGCCTCCAGCGATATTTCAGGTTTAGTTTATCTAGGACCCGCTTGTTCATCTTGCTGGCAGTGCAGGGTAGCCATAAAGCTCTCCTCCATATTTCAAAGGAATCATTTTTCCCCCTATCAGACTTCTCCACTGTCCAATGTTTACATCCATACATAGTAATTGGGAATACGAGGGTGTGGAGGATCTTAGCCTTGGTCTCTAACGACACTCTCTAACGTCTTCGTTCTTGGTGATCTTTCCTCATCCTTCCATTGCTGCCCTTCTGAGTCTCAGGCTTCTCTTGACTTCTTGGCTACAATCTCCATTTGAATTGATGACTGAAACAAAATAAGCAAAATCTAACAATTCCAACATCTTCATTGTCTTTGTTAAGTTTGTGTATTTTTTCTGTAGTCATGACTTTTGTCTTGTGTGACGTTCAAATGCAGTCCTGCTTTGGCACTTTCCTCTTTCACTTTCATCAGAAGTCATTTTTATATCATGGCTGCTTTCTGCCCATCAGATGGTGTCATCTGCATATCTTAAGATATTGATATTTCATCCAACAATTTTCACTCCTTCCTCTGTCTAGCCCAGCCATTCGTGTATGTTCTGTGTACAGATTAGACAAA
Source organism: Rhinolophus ferrumequinum (assembly GCF_004115265.2). Classification (NCBI taxonomy): domain Eukaryota; kingdom Metazoa; phylum Chordata; class Mammalia; order Chiroptera; family Rhinolophidae; genus Rhinolophus; species Rhinolophus ferrumequinum. The sequence continues at coordinate 93,511,288 of NC_046285.1, read as the reverse complement.
TGGGGAGATAAAATGCACCCTTGTCCGACAGCTTTGTCTGTAGGAAACCATGTCTCTCCATATTCTGTCCTGACAGTGGTTTCCTGTCCACAATACAGGTTATACAGATCAGGACAGTCCAATGCTGAGGTACCACCATTTCCTTCAGAGCAACCCACAGGTTTTCACAACTGAAGCAGTCAGGGCTTTACTGGAGTCTGTGAAACATAGACTGACCCGAAATCCTTTGGAGCACTGCAATATCCAAAGAATGCTTCACAGTTCCATCTCGAGTGTCTCTTCCTTTTTCTGAACATTCTCCATGTCTTGCTCCATATAAGGTAGGAGCCTTTGTTGTATCACCTTGAGCATCACTTCACTTACATGGCAAATGAGAGCAGTGGTTCTCCAGTTAATGCCCTCCGTGGCATCTCCTTTCTTGAAGATTGGGGTGTATACTGAACATTCCCAGTCTGTACACCACTGTTTTGGTTTCCATATTTGCTGATATATTCCTATTAGGATTTTTGCAGATTCAGTCTCTGTGGCTTGACGTAATTTTTTGCATCCTACATGAGCACGATTATGAGATTTTTTGTTTTAATTCTTTTATTAAGCCCTCTGGAGATTCAGGTCTCCACTTTGTTCCAGAAACAAGGAGGGTTACTAATAATGCTGGATGCAGCCCAGGACTTGTCATTTCCCAGAAACTTGAGCAGAGACCCACACATACTGATTGATGTTCAGCATACGGGGTGAAATCTTGATCATGGTCATTATTGCAATCAGCCTAAAAAGCTCTTGTTAACATTTCATTTGTGAGTGGCACACTGCTAGGTATAGTTGAAAGCCAGTTTAACTGGTCTGAGTGCTCCAAGAACTTTTCTCAGAAAATAATCACCAGTTGGTGGTATGGAGGGTGCATTTTACAAATGCATTCTTTGTCCTATGTGAAAGCCTATGATTGAATCACGTGGTAAGTTACACACATGTTGTCTTCCGGTGAGTCTGGGATGTGAGCTGAGGCTATTGTGAGAATGTATGACTATCAGTAGGTCAGTACGTTGTCTTTAAAGTTGGTTGTGAGAGAGTTTGTTTGCTCCACTAGAGAGAGCGTTATTTGACGTCCTACTTGGATCTCTGGAGTCAGAATTCTTTGAATATATAATAATCATCAGCTGCTTTTCTTCTTGCATTTTGAGCAAGTGGTATCCACTGGTCAAGGGGGAAAATAACAGCTTTAGAGGATTACAAGTGAATTATACAAACGATAAATGACATTCGTTAGTCTTTGCCAGCGGAAGAGTCAAGTAAGAAGGGATTTGATGAAACACTTTGTGGCTTTGAGACGTAATGTTCACGATGCTGGGTTGGCAGCTTCTAGTACTGGTTGAGGCTGTAACTGTATCACTGAGTCTTGTACTGAAATGAGGAAACTAATTTGAAAATGATGAATAGGAGAGTAGCAGAAGCTTGCATTTTCTCTTGAGGGAACTGGCTGCCAGCTTTAATAAAAAATGCTGAGTTTCTGTATTTAATAAGCTTGGACCGCATGTATGTCAATATGAAACACAAAACACTTTAATAGCCTTAACCAGATTACAGATGTATGGCCAAACCAGTGGGGTGTGTTTTGGTTTGCAGGCAGGTGACTGCTGGAAGTGCAGATGCCTTTGAAGTGCAGGGCTGGGTTGCTGCCATCTGAGCTACTTGTGGCAGTGGCAGTGATCACATGCTTGCTAAGCACCTAATGGCACAAGCTGCCCTAGTAACAGGATATGGCTGGATGAGAAGTACTGGGGAGCAATTCATCTGTAAGAGTTATTTGGAGAATTGGATCATTTGGTGCTGAGAATTTTATGCCACTGAGGCATAAAAGGTCTCTCTTTATCCCTCTAATATCTTTTAATGAAACTGTCCGAATTCCCTAGATTATAAAAATAGTAGGAAAAGAGGAAGAAAATATAAGTCCTTCTGATTTTAACTGGTTTCTGACAGTCGTATGCCCAAACACAAACTCCTTGTTCAAACCAGTATCTGGGGATTATCTTCATTGGAAACCACTCCTTTTTGTTTTTTGTTTCGTTTTTTTTTCCTTTGGCCTCAAGATTCAGCATGTCATACCTAAAGAGGTGTCCTTTCCTTGAGCTATGTAGCTCATCAAATCCTTGGTAACAATCAGTTGCATGCTGTGTCTTTATTTGGAAGTTAGTTTTATATAAGTTGGCTTCCAGCAGTCCTAAGATCAGAAGTCAAACTATAGTACGTGATGTCTCCCTCTCAGTCTAAACTAGTACCCAGAACTCATCACAGAACACTCAGCAAAGTTTTAATAGGCAGTGTTTGTATTGGAATGAAGTCAATCATATAGGAAATAATATCGAGATACTCAAAACTTTCCTTTGAGTAGAGTATAAACATAAACTTTTCCTAAGTAGGAACCAACTTCAGCTTCTTTCTCCACCCTCCATTTGCAGTGTTTTCATGTGAAATTATAGCTGGTGGTATTATTTCACTTAGCTGAAGCTGAATTTTACATATGTTGACTTTTATATATCCTCCGTCATCATGATCCATTGATGTTTCGTTTGTTTTGAAATGGTCCTCACTGGTTTTCTGTACTTTAGTACCCTTTCCTTCTTTCAAAGATAGGCTCACTTATCTGAAAATGAAATTGTTTCCTTACTTAACCCATAGCATGTTTCCTATATGAAATGAGTCATTAACAGAACAATCTTAATTAAAATATACAATAACTAATGTACAAATGACAGCTAATAACAAGCGTAAATCTATAATGTTTTTAAAGTAGTTTATTGCTATTAAATAAATACAGTAGTTCAAGCTAAATATTTTATAAAGTGTTGAAATGACTATTAGTAATATTTTTTCAATCATTTTGTATATATTTGTTTTATGTTATATAAATAAATTATTTTTTTTGTAATTGAGCATATTAAACATACCCTTGGTATTGATGACATTATTTATTTAAACTCTCTCCTACTCCTCTTCTCTCCCTCTCTCTCTCCTGCACACAACATATCATAAAGACAGGCATATTTTCTTTTTGTTAAACTTTATCACTGGTCATATTGAAGCAACTTAAATGGGTATGATTTTACTTGTATCGGATGCTATGGTTACCTTTAATTAATAAGATGATTGTAGAAAATAAGAACATTATACCTGTAATTTTTTATTGTCCTCAACCTCTTTCCCTAATGGTATTTACATAAACCAATATCATACTATTTAATATCATCTTGATATACTTTGTGAAGGTAACTGAAAGTACGAATTAGGAATATTTATAGGTTTTTAAATAATCCCAGCAGTAGTGGTTTCTTCAGCTCTACATTTTATTAATTCTCTATGCATTTGTCATCAAGGTAAAAAATAAGTGAAGGGCACAGAAAATCTGGTTATCTTCACGCTTTTGGAGATACAACGGATGAATGGACGTTCATTGTTGTTGTTTAGTCCTGTTTCTACCAAACATGTTGTACCATATAAACAGTGATAAAGAGAACCGAGTATTGAGAACATAATAGGCTATAAATGTTTGTGCATTGATGGTATTGTTTTAGTAAAGTATAATGTGTAATTTTGGAATGGACTACCCAAGGATATTCAAAAGTATAGTGTAGTATTTGAAGTTACTTGAAAATATATTTATAGGATATCACCATTTTATTGAGAGCCATAGTAATTCAAACTACATAAATGATTTGCTGTTGTATCTCCTTCTACCCTATAATTGAAGTTTTCTTTCACATTGGAGACCATTGTTTACTGTTGGTTGAATTTGGTCTTCCATAGTTTTCTTAGGACCCATTGGCAATCTGATGAGAAGAGCGGTTACTGCATTATCAAAGTATGTGGTAGATATATACTGCCTCTTTTTGCCAGCTGCTCCAGTACCACTAGTCATGAGATTTATGTTGTTGGGCACTAAAAAGTTAACACATTAGCTACCAAACTGGAAAAGAGATTATCATCGTAAAGGAAAGTGCAGTATTGCATTTATGATCATTATAGCGCTAATCTGTATAGAAAGACATTTCTGTAGAAACAGAAATCCAGTGTAATAGATGTACCCAAAGTAGTTTAGGAAACAAAGGACTTGTTCATAATAAGATGATTCTTGCTTCAAAAATGTCTTCACAAAAGTTTCAAGTATGCTTTGAACCTAAGATTTTTTTGAGTCTGTTTCTTTACCTCTAACATAGGAAAAATGGCAGTAATTTACAGCAGTACTTGCTTTCAGAACTGAATTAAATAATAGAGATGGAAGCCTGCTGCACTAAAAAGTACAGTGGACTTGTTTATAATGCACACACTGGAATTGTTAAGTGAGAGCAGGCCAGCGCGGGACTGAATATTTCCTTTGTGGAGTCCCTCTCCCACCCATTACCAACTGCTGTGAGGTAGAAAAGCTTTCCTTTTGGTATAATGACGGATCTCGCATCTCTGGTTAGATAATCATGGCTATCATTGCATGTTCCCTCTTGATTAGGCCTTTAAGAGAGAAGGCCTTGTCATAGGACTTGTAATCATTATCATCAATAATAATAGCTAATGACTCCGTAAACACTTTCTGTCCTAGATGAGGTTGAGAACATTATTAAAATAAGCTTTCATCTTAAACAACTGTTGCTATTCTTATGTTACAAATTTAAGTAAGTAGGAGTCTTTTTTATGTTAGGTAAGCAAAAGATAATTAGAAAATATGATTTCCCAGGATTAGAAAATTAATGTGCAATTGATGTGGGCTCTTTTGGACATTTTGAATAGAAATTCAGTAGGTATTCAAATCGCAGTAGTCATTCTACTTTCGAGTTCTATATATTTGAAGACCTTCAATTTTATATTCAAAGTGTATTTCAGAAACGGTTGTAGGAGAATTATGGTATCTTAAACTTTACTAATAAAGGAACATATCTCAAAGTTTTCATCTTTTACCTCCTGGAACATGCTGTTCATTTGTTTCCCTTTAAGTGGTTGTACATCCTTTGGGTGTTAGTCGGTACATCCTTTGGGTGTTAGCCTCAAGTAGTTCGCAGGAGAATTTTATAGTTACTATTATTGGAAAATTGGAGCCACGGAGTTGTATACATGTGGAAGCACTTTGGTTTTATGAAAATGTGTACAAGGGAAGCACAGGATAGCAACACTGCGTTTAAATTTAATGAGGGTAGAACCAATCATGAAGGAAGAGGATGCCGAGGCCACACTTTCATGGCGTCTCTATGTACCTAATCCACCTCGAGTCCAGCCTCATGTACACCTCACTGCCAGTGCTGAAACACACTTATCAGCACCAGTGCGTAGACCGTTCGTAACGCGGTAGCCTTTCTAACTTCCATTTGGGAATATTCTGCCCACGTGCACGTTGGTAAATAGACTGTATGGCCCCCACCTCTGTCTCAACTACAATACTGTTTAGAACATCTGTGATCTTTAGCCATGACCCCTAAATAGGACTGAATGTGCTTTTGCTCTGTCATCGTTATTGGTTGACAAACAAATAAGGTAGTGCTTTCCCTCCTAGCGTCTTTACCTGCCTAATCAAGGTTCTAGTCCAGACAGGCCCAGAGGGCCTGGGGCTCAGTAAGCTGAACATTCATAGGATAGAAATGTCCATAGACGGCACCTGAAAGTAAATAAGCCCTTAGAACCCATTAACTTTGCTGTTTCGCAGAAGACATGTATCTTATGTAACGTGTCTGTCATTGTCACTTCCAGCCTGTCTTTCCTGTAACTTCTTTGCACAAGGCTTTGAGGTTTTTTGTTCTTGTGTTTTCAACTATCTTGTCATCACTGTTTTGTTTTGTTTTTAATGTTGTTGCTTAAATTCCTAACTCTGGTTTTCTCTTTTGGATTGTAGTATTTTCCTTATTCGACTCCTCCCCTCCCCCCAGGTTGCTGTAATCTATGCCCTTGACTTTAAATACTAATTTTAAGTCAAGTAGGCCAAGGTTAGTTTCTCCAGGCCACACTCTGCTTGGTTATTTAATAGGCATTTGAATCCTAACATGTCCAAAAGAGAGTCCTTAATTCCCACACTCCCTGGTTCACATCTTGGATTTGTCAAAGCTGTTCTTTCTCAGAAATGGCCCCACACCCTCTTAGGAGTTAGAGCTAAGAACCTGGGACTCATACTGTCCCTTCCACAAATCCTGTCAGTTCTGGACTCATGCACGTCTCTCCATCTTTTCCAGGACAGAAGTTCCCCTATATCCATGGTTTCAGTTACCTATGGTCAACAGTGGCCAAATATATTAAATGGAAACTTCCAGAAATAAACAACTCTTAAGTTTTAAGTGTGTGCTGTTCTGAGTACCTCACTTCATCTCATAACGTAGTCATTGTATCGTTTCACATCATCACAAGAAAGGGGAGTACAATAAGACATTTTGAGAGACCACATTCATGTAACTTTTATTGCAATATATTCTTATAATTGTTCTATTTTATTATTATAATTCTTATAATTGTTCTATTTTATTGTTGTTGTTAGCCCCTTACTAACTTATAAGTTAAACTTTATTGTAGATAGGTATAGGTAGGAAAAACCCATAGCATATATAGGCTTTGGCAATATCCACTGTTTCAGGCATCCACTGGGGGTCTTGGAATGTATAGCAGCGACTGCTGTATGAGCCTAGTCTAAACTACCATTATTTCTTGCTGGAGTTACTGCAATATCCTTCTAATTTCTGCTCCGATTGTCTCTCTGCTATACAGCCGACCTTTCCCACATACACACTTTAAGCCATTCTCTATACAGCAGCCAGTGTGTGGAATGAACATATCTACATCAAGTTGATAATAGAGCTCCTCAGATTAAAATGTGTTGGTGGCGTCTAGTACCAAATACACAGAGAAAAAGCCACGAAGCCCTTTGTTGGGAGGGTGAGGACGTTGTTAACAGGAACAATTATCGAACATGTGCTTTGTGCCAGGCGCTTGTCTACATTCTGTGTAGGTGTTGTTAAAGAACAAAAATGCAGTCAAGTAAATGTGAAGCTCTAATTGGCTTTATTGATGGATTCATGGATTAGGCAGTATGCCATCTAGTAAGTGGAGAGGTGGTCTGAGAAGCTATACAATATGGAAGGCTTTTACAGATAGAAATGGGGCGGGACAAGAAAATTATTAGCAAAAGGAGAGGAAGGATTGTTTCAGGCAAGGTTACCTTCCCTTAGGGGAACACAGGGATCTTATCATGCAGATCACCTCAGCTTCCTTAGGAGAATGGGGACACCAGTGGAGGATGGAGAGGGCCTGTTGGACAGATGACCTTATTGGTACGGACCAGGAAATTTCAGGCTGACCGATTAAGATTACATCCCTGGAGAAGGTTGAAATTGCATTTGGGTCTGGTGTTAAGCCTAGGTTTCTTGTCATAGGCTTTAGCACAAGGGACTTGTCTTTGGGGCCTGTGGTTTTCTCTTTAACGATATTAATGGATTTGACCCAGCTCCTCTCTACCTTTCCAGTCACCTGTTCCCTCCATACCATACAAGCGTTCCACACCCCGAGACTGATGAATCTCTCTCTATAAGGCTTTCCCCAGCATCTGGTGCATTTTGGTTTTTTTGTTTGTTTGTTTGTTTGTTTTTGTTTTCTTTTTCCATCTTCATCCTCCCCTTTGCTGTTAAATTCTCAAAATGAATTCCCCTTGATCATTCTTTTCAAAACAGCTTCCTCCTAATATTCTCAATTTTAGCAGCCTATTTAATTGGTCCTGAAACTAGCTAGTCCTTCTAGTATTTTCTTTGCTTATCTTCTTTCTCTCCCCCAATAGGATGTAAGCTCCCTGAGGGCAGGGCCTCATCCTTTTCTGATTTAGAGCCTCAGATCTAGCAGAACGTCTGCTGCATAGTCGATACCCACTAATATTTGTTGAATGACTTTTCTTATACTGTTATTTTAAATATAGTAGAATGTTCCCGATGACACTCTTTAGTCGATACTAGAAAATATCTTCTCGGGGAATTTTTTACATCAAACTCTGAATTTGGAAAGGAGCCTAAATTGTACTTATGGGGGAAAAGGGGAAGCAGGGAGGAATGGCGTAACTAACGTTCAGAAGGCTGGATTCTGTTTCTAGTTACATGTGGTTTCATAATGGTACGTATTAGCAATGCAGAAAGTGAGTGGCTCATCTGGCCCATTGTCTGTGGTCTTTTCACGAACGGTAGCTCTTCAGTTTTGAAAAACAACAGCAAACATGTGTAGTGCTGTTTACTTAATGGAAATAGAAAAACAGTGCCTCCCAGATCTGTGTATTTGTGGCCCAAATATCTAGTCCTTCATTTCCAGCTGTGAGCTGGAGGCCTCTCTAGCAGTATCTTTCACAGCATCTGAAATCTATTGGAGCTGAAGCCCTTAACTCCATTCCTCACCATCCGCTCTTCCTGCTGCATCCTCTGTTACCGTTAGTAACCGTTCTCCACCCCATCTCAAAGCATCAGCTTCATCCTCTCACGAACCCCCTTCATCCAGACGGTCACCAGTTCTGTCGTTTTATTTGCTCAGAGCGCTCCCTTCCCTCGTGCTCCTTGGCCAGGTTTCTGGAGAGCCTCCTCCCCCTCCCACCTGTCACTCCCCCACCTATCTGTCCTGCTTCTGCCAGCTCATACTTGTTGAAATACAACTGGTCGTGCCACTCCTCTGCTTCGAGCTTTCCTGGTACGTTCTGAGTCACTAGTAGATGAAGGATAAACGGGGCTGTTACAATATGTCCACGGCCACAGTCTACTCACTTCCCGGTGCCCCACCTCCAGCCATATGGAGCTATTTGCAGATCCTGCAGACACTTCATGTTTTCATAGGTGCCCCGCCCTGTTTCTCCGGGGCGCTTTATTCATTCATCAGTTTCCAGTTTACCTGTTAGCTCCTCAGCCGGTCCCTCCCAGGCTCTCTTAGCAGACTTCCTTTTTTTAATCCATTACAGTTAATGTGCGTATCTCTCTCACAATCCCACTTTATGTGTGTTTACCTGTCCGTTTCTGCAGGACTCTGAGTCTGTGGTCAGCGACTACAGACTAGGCATAGTGCTAGTAAACAGTAGTTCTTCGTAGATTGTTTTTCTGAAATAATAAACTCCAAGGAAAACATTGTATGTGAAAAGCAAATGATACTTACACAATTTTCAAAACTCAATGACATTAAAAAGGAAAAAGAAAACATTTATGTCATAAATTAAGCCATAGTCTAATAGCAAATAAGTAGAGTATTTAGCTCTTACCTTGTGCTTGACACACATTGACACAGCCTCTACTGAGGTAGGTAATGTTATCATCCCATTTTAAAGATGAAGAAACTAAGTCACAGCAGAGGAAGTCACTTGCCCAGTCACGTCAGAGATGATAGGTGTCTTCTGAAAATGTGCCTTTAAATACCACACCATAACCCCCGCTCTAGGACCCAGAAAGCTAGAATATCCAGGTAACTGCAGTATATCGCAGTGTCATTTTTATCTTGAGAAAAGGACAAGAATTCACAGAAACAGCTGTTACCCAGCAGTTTGGCCTAAAAAATTGTGTACTTTATTCTTATTTCCTTGACCTGTACCTTCTACATTTGTCATATTGTACAAGGAGTGTCCGTACACGATATTTGACTCTACAGATTTCTCGAGTCAACTACCGATGTTTTTATAAAAATATACTTACCAAGGCAAGGAAGTAGGCATATTGGAAGAGAGAGACGTTTAGCTCACTGAAGAAAAATGAACTGAAAGTTTCACCTCTCCTCTCCAAACATGCTTTCCCAAAATATTGTGGCTAACCCAAGACTGTTCGTGATAGTAGCAGGCCGCGTTTGTCCTTCCCCTGCTTATGTCTTAACCTTTACCATGCAATTGAAAAATACTTATTTCAAGCTCTCAGAACAAAGAGGCAAGGGAGCCTATGGCTTGTTTTCCTTTAGGGATAAATGGTACTTGGATCCTCCTGAGGATGGGGGCATTTATTTCTTCCTGCGAATGGGGCACTACCTGAGACCAGGTATCTCTACAGTTTCCGTAAGGTGCCACCATGTGTATAGACACAGTGGGAAAGATGTTAGGCACAAAGCTTTTGCTGAAATTTCCCTTTTCAGGGCATTTTATCTTACACTCTCTTTAAAAATTCTAACAGTCCTCCAACTCCCCCCTCCAGCGTAACTTATTTTACCTTATCTAGCTTTCCTGCATTCGTTTTCTCCGTGGCATTTGTCGCACGTAATGTGATAGTATAATGTCTTTGCTTTGGTTTCTTATTATCTCTGCCCCTTCCCTCTAAATAAGTACCAAGAGGGCAGGGAATTTTTTGTTTTATTCCCAGCAAAAACTTTAGTGTGAAACCCAGAACACATTCAAATATATTAAGTGGCTAAAAATCATATATTTTCAACTTTCCCTCCAACATGTACACAGATCACCTGTACTTACGTGTTTCCCCAAAAATAAGACTTAGCGGGCCATCAGTTCTAATGCGTCTTTTGGAGCAGAAATTAATATAAGACCCGGTCTTATATTAAAGTATACTAAGTACTTTAGTTTCTATCTCTCACACCTAAGGACGTTTTTCTGCAGTGCTCAAGTGACACCATCTCACCCATAAAATTAACAATATAAGACCCGGTCTTATATTAATTAATGCTCCAAAAGACGCATTAGAGCTGATGGTCCAGCTAGGTCTTATTTTTGGGAAAACACGGTAGCAACAGTCAAATCTTTAGATATGAGGAATTCGCTCATTCATAGTTTTCTGACATAGCATCTGATGAAGCAAGATTTTGTTTCACGTATCAACAGTTTAAAGTGACTCTAAAACTTTTTATTTTGGTGCTTCTCCTTAATCCTAGATGGTCCATAAAGCTGTCAGGAAAAGAACCTGCTTTGGATTATATATGGCTTTTCTTGCCTCCAAGATAGTCTTTAAAAAAAGCAATTTAACTTTTTACTGTAATTATATTCCACACACAGTATTTCTTAAGTCTTGCCAGAATATCATTTTCCCCCTTTCAATAAACTTCTTATGATTTAAAGTAAAATTTAGAAAGAAAGTATACTAAGTACTTTAGTTTCTATCTCTAACACCTAAGGACGTTTTTCTGCAGTGCTCAAGTGACACCATCTCACCCATAAAATTAACAATAATTTTTTCAGTAGCAGATACTGGATTCATAGTCAGATTTTTCCTGAGCTCCAGAAATGACCTTCATGGCTTGTTTTTTCCCCACCGGACTCTATGTATCATCCTTAATGCTTAAGATTCAGAACAGACCTTTTTATATCCCAACACCGATGTGCTGAAGAAGTCGTGCCAGTTTTCCTATAAACTGACCCATGCTTTGATTTGTGTCATGTCTTGGGATATTATTTGTATTTCCAATGTTTTTCTCTATTTGTTGGAATATTCTTCTACCTATAAGCATGTACTCACATCATGGAGAAAAGAGAAATTATTTTTCAGATGTTCTGTCCACCACGTACTACAGGTTTACACAAAAGCTTGGTGATGCTTCTCTTACCTTTTTTCATGTCAGTCCTATACTTTAGAGGTTCACTCAATTAATTAAACAGAGCAGAGTTTATTTACAAGTTTTTGTGAAGAGAAGTTGATTTTATACTAAACTGTCAGTTTTATAATCTTTAAGTTTTCTTTCATGCCTAGCACCTTTTAGTGAATACAATTAATTTGATTCTTGGAATGGGTAAGAATCTTAGCAACCAATGCACAGATGAAATTAATACTGGATTCTGTAGTGTTCTGTTAATATCTGTTAATAATTCGGTTAACATATTGTGCCCTGTGATACAAGGATTCTGAAAATATAATCTATAATACCGTTCTGGTTTTTTGTTTTGTTTTTACTTTAGAGATGAAGGAATTTTGTATTCTCTTTCTTAAGATCTTTCCTAGGGCTACCGGAAATCTGAATCTTTCATGTTTTCTAATAAAGAAGAAAACCAAACTGTATGTAATTGTCATAGAATACATCAATTTGGAGTGTTCTGGAGGAATATTTCAGTAGTATATAGTCATGATGCCGTTCATTTATTTAACGTGCTTTTTGAGCATACTCTGTCAGGTGTTGTACCAAGTACTATATGCGTGGCCTTTGTTTTCTCTCTTACATGGTACTTACTGTGGGTCAGGTACTGTTCTAAGTGCATTACAAATATAAACCCTTTTCTCCCTCATCACACCCCTGTAAATGAAGGTGCCTCTTATGAGTTTGCCATTTCACTGATGAGACTAAGGAGACACAGAGGGGTTAAGTAACTTGCTCAAGGTCAAAGAGCCAGGATTCAATTCCAGGCAGTGTGGCCCCAGAGTTCATACTTCTAACCTCTCCACCATGTTGGAGGAACCCCTGCCTCCTCGGACCCTGCATTCTACTGGCTCTGAAGGAGGCAAGAGGCAGGGATCACTGTTGTTTCTGCTCTAGAATTTGAGAATTTGGGCAGCCTAGAGCCCTTTCACTTGGTTTTATTATATCTTTTTTGTTTCAAATCAGAACAAAGCACAGTCTCACACTCTTCCCATAACTACCCTACCCCATAGTCCATCCTCTTTGCCAGGGGTCAGCGAATTTTCTGTAAAGGACCAGATAGTAAACATTTTAGGTTCTGTGGGCCACACGCCATTTCTGTTAATCTTTTCTTTTTACAATTTTTTAAAAATATAAAAACCACCCTTAGGTCACAGGATTTGCAAAAACAAATCAGAGGCCATAGCTTGCCACGCCTTGTCCATGCCGTTGCTCATTTAACCTTCGTTGAGCACTCTTTGTGTTCTTGTCAGCTGAATCCATTTCAGATGCTTGGGTTTTCCTCCCTCCTGCCACAGGACCTTTGCACATGTTCCCTCTGCTCAGCTTGGTGCAGAGCTGTCTTCAGCTCCCAGACTTCATTACCTTTGGGCCTCTTTAAGGTTACATCACGGTCATCCCTTACTTCCTCATAGATGCCTCACCGTACACCCCAGATCTGGTCAGATCTCATTCTTATCTCCTAGCAATTGATAATTGTTATCATGGCCGTCATTTGACATGTATGTGGGTGATGATGTCACTGTCTTTTTGGCTGTAGGCCTCCTGAACTACCCTCACTCCCTACTGTGTCTCTAGCTCCTGGCACAATGTCCCTAACGAGCTTCCCAGCTTCCACTCTTGTCTCCCTAGGGTCCACTCTCCATTCAGCAACCACAACCACACCTAACAATTTACACCTTAAATCTGATTTAGTGATTCCTGTGGCACATTATGTGAACATGTGTGCCCTGCCTGCCTCCGCCACCTTAACTTGTCCCCCTTATTCGCTCCCTCCTGAGCTTACTGGCTCTTTGTCGTGGTTTTTATCCTGGTCGTGCTAAGCTTGTCTTGTCCTTATGCCAGGGCCGTTGCACTTGCTCTTACTCCTGCTTTAAACCATCCTGCTTTAACCAAGCACCCACCCAGACTTGCAGGATTTCATGTCTCAGTTCCCATGACCCCTTCTAAGTGGCCTTCTCTGACCACCCTATTTGAAATGCTACCGTTGTCCCCCACACGCATCTATTTTCTTTCGTATTTGCTCCTATTGTGCCTTCTCCACTAAAATATATGTTCAAAAAGATCAGACACTTTGCCATGCTCACTTGTCTACCCTAGTGCCTACTGTTGCACCTGGCACTTAGTTAAAGCACAGTCAATATTGTTAATTGACTGACTGGTATTTGGTATAGAGAAGCACTTAATAGAATGGTTTGATAGAGGAGGGAATTCATGCATTACCATGTTTTGCTCATTATCAATCGTTGTATATCCCTTTCAACTCAAATATATAACTATATCCATTGACTAAAGAAAAAATATCTGAATACGTGGCTTCTGCAATTTAGCCTACCTCACTGTTAAAACGCTGTGCCTGTGTGAAATTTTGGTGGAGTCAAGCTTATGTGCTTGTTATTCCTGATTTGGTATTATATGGATATCTCTGCCTCATCCTCACACCCATGTTTCACATCCTTCCAGCTCAGACACCTCTAACTCTCCAGAATCACTTTCTCCTTTGATTTTCTAAAGCATTTAGTATACAGTATGTCTGTTACTCATACAGTAATTAGTGTAGTTTTTTTCCCCAGAATAGGCATTGATTAAATGTATAAGAATTATGATACATCTTAATTTTAAGATTAAGATTGTGATCTATAGCTCACCCTTACTTGCCTGAGTCATGAATTTTCACTGTCTCAGTTTTGTCCTTATCATTCTAAAGTAGGAGCCTGTAACGCAGGCCCAAGTTTGGTTTGTAAACTGTCTGCAAGGAATGCCTTTAGCTACAAATGACAGAACATCCACCATTGGTGGTAGGGAGCCCTAGGATGGTGTAGTGATGCAAAGATGCCACCTCACCCTGCCATCCTTATCAGCTTCTGCTGTTTAATGTTTATAATCTCAATATTGAGAAATGGCTATTGCCCTTCCAGGTAGCAAGAAAGTAAAATGCACTAAAGTTCTCTGACCACTAAATATAAACCTTCTCATCTGTAAAGTAAACACATTCCTTAGAAGACCCCCCTGGAATAACAAGCAGGTGTCCTCTGGACTTCTGATTATTGGAAATGTGTCATTCACATGCCCTTCACTAGCTGCAAGGGAGTCACGACACAGAGAATAGGGCCTCTTTTCTTTCTCTGGTCAAGGGAGGGATGGGAGTTGGGAATGGCTTTGGGTAGTTTATGGACAGTTTCTGCTATAGGGTATCTGTCAGAAGAGAAAGTTAATCAAATTCTTAGAGATCCTTTAACTGAAAACTTAATACCAACTACCAAACGTGGTGGGCATGGAGGCTCCAAAATCCGTGGTTTGACCTCAGCCTGCCCTTGCTAGCCTGGGCCACAGATGAGCCGATATTGGCTGCTATTAAATACTGTTCCCATTCCTGGATACACAAGTTAAATGAAGGCCAATGAAACATGACGAAGGAAGAGTGATTGTGGGGAATAAAGGTACTGATGCCTGTGGACCCTGTCATTCTTGTAGTTCAAACGTTAAGTAAGACACTCTGCCTTGTATTTTACTGCAAACTGAGCAGTTTTTGCTCAGTGGAGAGAGAGCCTTTCTGGGAGGTAGGCAGGCAATGTAATTGTCATGGCCAAGCTTAGAATGCAAGTACAAGTCCAAAATTCTGGTATCTAGCACCTCTACGAATTTCAGAGTTGGAAGGGACCTGAGAGGTACTATTCCCTCTCTTTCAGGATTTGCAAGTTAGAATCCTCACTTAAATGTATTAGGATCTATGATTTCTCTATAATAAAGTTTAAATTTTACATTTAGATTATAATAATAATACCCACTACCTAAGAATTGTCAAAACAACTATACTGAAACTCAGTAGAGTGCAAACGAGAAAGCTACGAGGATCAGTTTTACCTATAGTTAACAGATTCTAATACTACAACGTTAAAGGTAGGTAACTTCTTTTTTAGTAATCATCAAAACGTACCGTGATTGAGCATAAAATTCATTTACAGAATATCTGAATTAATTATTGAATTAATTTAGAAAATCGGTTACTTAACTAACCGTAATTAGTGAGGCCATGACTGAAAGAGCTGCAGATTAAAATATCAGTACATACACAAACACACCTCATAATCATTTTTTTCCCTCAAGCCCCTCATCTTTGTGTCCTTATGGAATGGAGAGTTTGGAGAGGAGATATTTTTTCAGATTTGGAGGCCCTGAAAAAACAATTTTATCAACTAAAAGAGGTCTTACTCTCAAGCGTCCATTAGCGTGTTTCAGAAAAGTGAGACATTACACCAGCAGTTTACTCTCCCTTTCAGTCTTTTTTACTGAACAGTGAGGTACATGAACAGAAATGTACATATCACAGGTGTGAGGGAGGAAGAAACTTTGCTCTCCCCTCAAGGTTCTTTTGACTGATCTAATGATCAAACAGACGAGACAGATTAACAAGAGAAAATAACTAAATCTAACACAGGTAGGCATGGAAACCCCACATATAATACTTGAGAGAGTCAGAGGCTCCACATTCATGACAGAAAAGGAAAATGGGTATATATGACATTCTGAGCTTAGTGTCACCTTGGGGCTTCAGAGGTGGGGGAGGTCATCGCAGGACAATAAGAACAACAGCTGTTCACTAATTAGAACTTTGCCCTGCCCTATGGATATGTAAAAAGTCATTTTTGGTGCTCTTATCGTGGTGTGTGGAGGAAAAGGGAGCTGATATTTCCCTTGAGTTGCAGGGTCTCAGTTGCCTTTAGCTCAAAACAATCCACATACCACAGAGACACATCTTGGGGTGACTCGCTCTGAACCCCTACACAGGTATACATCTGGATGAATTTTCAAAATGGAACACAGCCAGATAGCTGACAATCAGGCTGAAACACAGCCTTGCCAGCCCCCAGACTTGCCATAGTGGAACACCCCTGAGTTCTGTCAGTGCTGAGGAATGCATTTTCATAGGTGATATAAATAGAATCAGATGGTACATTCTGTTTTGTTTTGTTTTGTTTTGTTTTCCTCAGCTCTCCTCATCTTGAAACATTTACTTGGAATCAAAGCAAATAAGCTTCTTTTATATTTTCTCTCATTTTTCTGGCAACTTCTAGTTTCTTCATTTAACAGCAGTAATTCCAAACATTGCTTTCCTCTGGGACACACTGTCTTACCCAGCCACTGTACCCTCCATGTTCAACTGGCAACCGTAAGAGCTGGGACAGAGAGGGGAAGAACTGTCTGCCTTTCTTTCCTTTTTTTTTTTTTTTTTTTTATAATTTCTTCCATTTTCTCTCTCTATTCCCAACTCTGGGTGACTCTTTCTTCCTCTTTCTAGATCAGCACATACGTGTCTGAGCATCTTCCTGCTGACACTTGCCCCTCTGGTTTCCCCTGGTTGGTTGGTGCATTTTGGGAACTCACAGCTGTTCTGTTTTCACTCGTCCCTCATCACTGCAGTAGTTCAGGTCTCCTGATAGTCCAATTCACATAAACCATGGGAATCAGCTTTCTCTCTGCCATTTCCTCTCCTTTGTCCTACAAAGGGTAAGAAAAAAATCAGTCTTAAGAGAGACTATGGAAGGAGACAGCTTGTTTAGAGAATGCAAATGGTGAATTGTTTTGCATGACTTAAAACAAAAAGCAGTTAACGCTGGTAGGTGAATCAGAATTTTTCACCATCTAAAGAGAATGTCAGGGAAGGCAAATGCAAGTGAATTCTATCAAGGTCAGATTTTATTTAGAAATACAAGGAGAATCACCTTCATGATCGAGTATATCCTTCACCTCCTGAAGTCTTGCATGCTGACACAAAATTTTATCAGCAGTTGATTTATTTCCTCATAGTAATGTCCCGTTGACCCTTTCACCTCCTTATTAAATTCACATCCTTCTGAGATGCTCAGCATTTTCAGATAGTTCCCTCAGTCTTTAGAAGTGTTTCTCATGAGTGGAATTTAAAAGCTGTGAAGTCCATCTACCATAAATTGACAGACGCTAAAATGTGTGAATGTGACATGAATATGTTACCGTGTTCTCAAGGTATTATTTTGTTGTGAGTTGTTTGTTTATTTTTATAAGGAAATCGCTTTATGATGCTTTATGACATTTCCCTAAACTGGCCCCGGCTTGCGTCTCCTTGCCCTGTGATCCGCTTTGCAAAACCTGGTCACCTTAGTCACATCACAGAACAAAACTTGCCAGAAACTGAAGCAGAGGTGGAAAAGTAATTTTCCCCCTTTGTGTCTTTCCTGCTGTTTATGAAAACTGATATTGGAAGTTGTAATGTTGGCATGTTTGGCATTCTTTAGGAAGAGGCAACATCATTAAAACATAACTGTGTGCGACTGTTTGGATAGTGTTCCCATAAATAATTGGATTCATGGACATTTAAATTTAATTCTAGAAATCAAAGCTATTGTAATCAGGACCCGAGTTCTCTTAGGCCTAGTAATTTAATTCCTCCTCCAGCTGAACTATTATGTGTCTCTGTTCCTTGTTATTATGCCAGTAAATTGCTCAGGCAGATGTAGTGATGGATGACGGGCATAAAACTATTTCGCTCTTGTTCGTGGCTAGACGCATACCAGAATGCAGATCACTTTAAACACAGCTGTTTTTGGAAGCACGTTTTCTGTTTGGAGCTGTAAGTGCAACATTCTAGTCATAACAGAGGAGGTGTAGGGAAGTTCCTGGGGGGTACCCAGGGTTGTGTTTGCACTGCCCCACCTGGAAGCACAGTGCTGTCTGAACCCTGGATCACATACTTGGATCCTGTCACTCCATACATGCCTCGTGACAGCATGCACGTTCATGGTTTTAGGAGAATACTGGTTTGATTTGATTTTTCTCCCTGGTTTTATCTGAATTTTCTGCTTACGTTGGAGAACTAAATAGCATCAGTACCTATGATTTTATTGACTACAGAAGAGAGCTCGCACACAATAAATTGGCTGATGACATGCATTGAGTCATCTTTATTCTTTTCACAAGTGGTATGACATTGAGACTCTATAGAAAAATGAGACAGAAGCATTGGGCGCAAAATTTGGGGCATCAGAGCACCTGCTAAGTTTAGGATTCTTTTGAGATGTTGACTCAGGTGGTAGATTTTGGTGCAAGAACTCGGGCAATCAAGAAATCAATTATTGTCCCCCATTTATCTCTGAGCAGATGAAGACTATACCATCTGATTATCAATACCAACGTTTTTCTCTTCCTCTTCTTCTTACCTACTTCTTGTGGAAATCAGCTTTCAAACATAGTAGCAAAAAAGAACAGGTTTCTGTGGTGTAGAAAATGTTAAAATAACCAAATAAGGTTTTCTGTATTAACTCTTCATTTATTAACACACTAATGATTAATTATTGTCAATATTTCTGTTTAATACGTTCCTCCTTTTTCTTTTCTTGAGCCACATGCTTCACCCTCTTTGTGTGTTTTCACTCATTATCCCTTGCATCATATTGAATCGGAATCAGAAGGTTTTCCACTGGGGGTCATACATATCTTTCATATATTTATAGATCTTTCATATATTCAAGTTCTTTCAATTCTGAGTTAACAAGGAAATTCTGTCTTGTGCTATATGCATCTCGCCAAATATCTTTCCCTTTTTCGTCCTCAGCAAAGTTAGTTGTGGCTGTTCTGTGGGACGGTCAGTTTTTGAAAGCCTTTTGCCATCTTCTTTTCTGTCTTCCTAGATGATGGAAATCTGTTCTGTTTCCCTCATATGTTAAAAATCCGATTTCCTAGACCCTGCCTAACTCACACTAGCATTCCATGGAGGTTGTGTCTGACACACACTCTCCAGGTTCCTCTCCCTTCTTCCTCAATAAGCCTCTTGTAGGCAAGAATCAGCATAGGGGAGGAGTACTCCTGTGCTGTCTCTTTTTTCAGGGGGAACGTAAATGTCAAACCACTGCCTTCAGTCCTGTTGCTCTGGTGCTTCTTGTCAAATAAAGACCCTGGCAGATACTCCTGATATGTTGAAATCTTCTTCCACATCTAGCTCTTTTTCCTGTCTTGGTTTTGTCATCCAATCAAGTAAGAACCATCTATTTCTCCTGTCTGGCCAGGTGGAATGGGATATACTTTCATGACTTAACACTTTTCCAGTTTTCATTTATCATTTTTCAAATGCCCTCGACGACGTCTGCACTGGCAGGCACATGATTGCCATAAAGGATATTTTACTAGAACGTTCTAATGTTCCAGACATGCCCTTTTTTTGCCATCCAAATTTGCCGATTTTTTACCACCGTGCGTCACTTTTTCTGATCCCCTCTCCAGTTACACTGCGACTTACTGGGTATCTGTTACCAGTAGTCTCAGCATTGCATAGTATTTCAGTGGTTCACTGAATATTGTTCCCTGACCACCAGCATAAGCATTGTTTGGGAACTTGTTAGAAATGCAAATCCTCAGGTCCCATCCCAGACCCACTGAGTCAGAAACTCTGGGCCTGGTGCTGAGTGATCTCTGTTTTAATAAGCTTTCCAGGTGATTCTGATACTGTGAAATTTAAGAACCACTGAAATACCTGATATTCTGCAAAACTTACACAACTGGTAAGACCTACATAACTATCGTTTTAGTAGGCATCACTGACCACTGGGTACTACAGATTTATTTAAGCCAGTTTCTTCTTCCCCCTCCGTTTCCAGTTTAAACTTTCAATAGCAACATCTGAACCAATTTCCACCTACTCTTCTTGAGTATTTACCATGCAGATGCTTCATGGTATTTTCATGTACATTATGAGAAGTCATCCCTGTAATACAGTAAGCTCCAACTCGTATTGTTGTCCCCTATGCCCCCTATTTAATAGACTTTACTTTTTACAGAAGTTTTAGGTTTATAGACAATTTGAGCAAGAAGTACAGAGAGCGCCCCACTACCCCGTTTTCCATGGCCCCCACCCTCCATTTCTTCTGTTGTTAACATTTTGCACTAGTATGGTACATTTGACCCAATTGATACATTAACTAAAGTTCGTAGTTTATGTTAGAGTTCACTTTTTTGTGTGTTCTATTGGTTTTGACAAATGTATGATGTGTATCCACGGTTACAATATTTTACAGAGTAACTTTACTGCCCTAAAAAAATCCCCTGAGCTTTGCATCTTCATCTGTCCCTTCTCACCCTGAACCCCTAGCAACCATGGAACTTTTTACGATTTGCATAGATTTTGACTTTTTCCAGAATGTTATATAGTTGGAATCATGGTATCCTCTTTTTGCAACTGCATAAACTAAGAAGAGCTGTGCACAAGGGTAGAAAGTTGCGGACCGACTGAGCTGGGATCATACTCTGACCCACTGGCTTTTCATGCTTTGGGTGTGTGTTCAATTCAGTGCCACGTTCCCATTCAGATTTCCAAAATTCCTTATCGTTGCTTTTTTCTCCTTTCCTGAAATTGGTTGAAATGACTATTCCTGTTAATTCTCTTTCCTGCTCCAGTGAAGACAAAGTTGTGGAGGTAGCGGAGGAGGAGGAAGTGACTGACGGGGAGGAAGAAGAAGCTGAGGATGATGAGGACGACGAGGACGGTGAGGAGGTAGAGGAAGAGGCTGAGGAACCCTATGAAGAGGCCACGGAGCGAACCACCAGCATTGCCACCACCACCACCACCACCACAGAGTCTGTGGAAGAGGTGGTCCGAGGTAACCCACTGTGGGCTGGGATAGTCTTTCTCAGGGAAAACGAAAACATCATAGCAGAGTTTGAAGTTTCTATCTAGACTACCACCACTGCCTTCCCAACCAAAAATAAAATTCAAAACAATTTCTTAATGCTTGTTGAATTCTTTGGTTAACAAGCAGTCCAACAATTCATTTCACACGATGTGAAGTCCTGTTCTGTACCTTGTGCGGGCTGCTTAGCAAATGCCAACTTGTTCTGCTACACGCCACCAAACCAGGTGTCGTGTCCTTTGATAAAGGCTGAATTAGGTAGGTGACCTGGGTATTCATTTCCCTGGCGGTGGGGATGTCTTATACTCCATCACCTGTTGCCTCTTCCACCACGTACGCTATGAGTTCCTGGAGGAAAAGGACTGGATTTTAGTTAGTATCGTGCCTTAGAGAAAGTTCAATTAAATCTTAGTTGAGGAAGTAGTTGCAATTAGATTTCATTAAAGAAGAAGGATATTTGATGAGTATCACATTATTTTTTTTGTTATAAGATTTAACTTGGTCGATTTGTATTGCCTTTATTTTATTGGGGAAAGTGACAGTGCCCTCTTCGATAGGTAGATATAGTGTTAGTACCTTACACTTCCTTTTTCTGTTTAATTAATGCTCCTCGTGGGAATGTTGTGAACTGAATGAACTAAAAGACTTCCCTTTTTTCTCAATGAAACAAAGGCAAGCATTTGAGTTTACACTTTACAACCAAGTGTTATTGTAACAACTAGTGAATTCATGGGTTGATTTTCTTAAAGGGTATTTATATGTTTTACAGGAAAAAAAAAAAAAGATAGTCCTAGGATTAGATTGAATGAATATGGAGGGACTTGGTGGATTTCAGTGTACTACAAATACTTTTAAAGTCTACCCACAAATGTTATAACGGCATAAGTCTTTCTTTCACTTTTTATTACAGTGAAATTATTGCAGCTCTGTTGTTAAACTGGAGCTTAAAATGGGATGCTTTCTCTGCCTCGAGATTCCTAATGATCACTGTGGTATCTTCTCTTCATTGCATTTTTATAACTTTATTGATGTACAATTTACATATAAAGTTCACTCATTTTAAGTGTATAAGCGTGTAATTCAGTGGCTTTAATAAATTTACCAAATTGTGCAGTCATCACCATAATCCAGTCTTAGAACATTTTCATCATCCCAATAACACACACCCATTCACCGTTAATCCTTGTTCTCACCACCAGCCCCAAGCAACAACTATCTACTTTATGTCACTACAGATTTGCCTTTTCTAGACATTTAATATAAGTGAGGTCATATATGGTGTTTTGGTGTCTGTCTTCTTTCACTTAACATAGTGTTTTTGAGGTTCTGCATTTTTTTAACTTACTTTTAAAACTGAGATTATTCTGAATCGAGTGCTCAGAATTCACTTAAAATCCATTGTATCACATAGTCTTAAAAAAGAAAGATACAGTACATGATGGATGGTTTATTATTCCCTACTTAATAACAACTTCTTATTCAATTTAGCACATAAGTGCTTGTGTAAGTAGATATACATGTAAGTAAATGCACAGTTTGAGGCACTATTTTTAAATACCTATGGAATCCTTTCCCAGGGTATTTTTCATATGCCTTATAGGGCCATCTGTGACAGATCTGGCCAAATGAACTTGTTAGCTTCAATTTTCCTAGCAGGGAAAGACATTTTTCAGGGCTTTTCCTTTTGAAATCTAAAAGGCATGTGGATGCAAATTACAACAGCTAATAATTTGCAGTGGGGTTGACATTCTTGTGATTTCCATCAAGACAGCTGTTTACACAATAATCAATGTCCACCTTTCAACATTAGCTTTTAATGTTGGTTTAAGCCATTTGCTAGGCTCAGTGGGTTGTATGATGAGAACACACAGGATGGCTGATCCTCTTGGATGTGAAAATCTAGGAGGAAAGAGAAGTCAAAGAAATACAACGTCATCTGCATAGTAAGAACAATGGGCCAATAGCCTATTTCAAAGAGTAAGAGATTGATTGGAGAAGGCATTTGAAGTAGAACTGGAAGGGCTGTGTCATGTCTATCGCTGGATTTTGTGATAGGGTATTTTAGAGTCGGTAGGAATAGCAAAACCAGTACGATGCTACCAGAATATACATGGCATGCGGCATGCTTGAGATACAGCATCAGTCCATTATAAAGTAAGCAGACATCTCGCAGAGTAGTTACAAGAAATTAGGCTGGGACTAAAATGTGGAGACCTTTAAGCCAGGCTGGCAAGTATGGACGTTGACTCAGGGTGATGAATTCAAGACCAACTATGTGTTGAGATTTTTCCGGTAGAAACAATGAAGAGCTTTTGCTTTGATGTTACTGCTATTGGGGTGGGGGTGAACAGAAAGTGAGGTAACTCATGTATTTCAATGAGAGGATGCCATATAAACTTAAGCCCAAGTTCAGACCAAGACAGAATTCTCTTGGCTAGTAAGGTCTTGTTATATTCTAAACTAAGTCCAGTTCTTTTTGCTTCAGTTTTCTGTAAATGTACCATTATTAGACAGTAAGATAGAACTTGAGGGACATATATATGTGACAGTATATTCTATAGAAAGACAAAGGCACTTAAAAGAGAATTTTGTTATTATAAAAATCTCCAGGCTGGAGATATGAAAAAGAAATAACCTGAAAAGATAACAAATTAATGATGTTGATGGCAAGAAGAGGATGAAAGCGACTTTCTACAGGTACATACCTGGCGGCCATTTAGAGGTCCCACATGTTAATGCCAGAAACAGAAGAGCTTTTAATGGAAATTCATCCACTGTCATCCAAGACTCCTGAAATGGGCAAAAGCTATAATTGAGGCAAGTCTTTCTGGGAAAAGAGGCCTAAGAAGGGAAACATGTTAAGGTATACCATAACGTATCAGAGAGCGTTCTGTATTCCCAGCTAGTTCTAATAAAGAAGTAGACGAATTAGATGCCACTATTAAAGGGACCAGCTACATAGAGCCCTTTCTCTCCACGAAGCCCCTTTTTCTTCCTTCTTTGGTGTAGAAGGTGAATTATGGGCCTTCCCTGATGAAGAGTAAAGGCAATGCTAACTTTGTAAAACTCTAATTTCAAGTAGCCTACCCCTGCACTGAAAATAAAAATCAGAAGTGACTTCCGAGGAAGAGATAATGAAAAAAGACTTATAATCTAGTTTTCAATGTTAATGTTTCAGTGCCCGAGAGAAAATGTGATTTTCAACCATACTTAATAAGAAAATTGTTTTTTCATTACCAATATATTGCTCCTAATACGAGACTTTAATGTGCTTCATAAGAGAAAACGCAATACTTTTCTGAAATTTAAGAGAAATCAGCAGAGGGAAGAAAAATGTAGGACATTTCAATCGGGTCATAAAATTTCCAGCCATTTTGTATTGGCATCAGTGACATCAAAGTGGAAGAAGTCAGTTTTAACGGTGTTACTGATTCCTGTAGAGAAAGGTATTGTTTGAAAGTGAGCTCACTGAAGCATCCATCTGGCTTCAAGGTTCCTTGTGTTGGGTTGTTAAGAAAAACTTGGATATGGATCTAATGGGATAAGCCAATACTAATTTGAATACAATAGTATATTTAGACCCTTGCTCCTAATTTTCTGTGTTTTGGGTAGTGAATACTCTTCATAAACCAAAGACATCAGGATAATTTCTGATCCAACCATGTGGTCTAAACTAATTATACATGAGTATTGTAGTAAATGACATAATCCTTGATTTAATCTAGCCAGTTTGGTCCATCCAGAGTAAGGAACTCTGTTTTTCCACTTATGTTCATTTGTTCAGCAAATGTTCCTTATGCCCCTGCTGATTGCTAGGCTCTCTGCTGCTGTGGCAGATGTAATGGGGGGGCGGGGTTAGCTAGTGCTGTGTTGTGGCAGGTTGGGCTGGAATTCCTGGGTTTTCAGAATCACCACTTCCTTTGCTCTTTAGGGTAGTAGTTCTATCTTTTAATCCTTGTAACTGTGTTGTGCAGTAGAAAGTTTACTTCCCCATGTAAAGCCAAGACATCTAAGGCCTAGAGAGATTTTGTTTAAATTGCCCAAAGCCCCAAAGCTGGTAGTGGTGAGGATTTGGACCCAGATGGGCCAAGGTATTTCTGTGACACTAATGTCAAAATCTTCCGTGTCCTTGTCCTTTTGTTTATAAATACACACTATTTCAGTTTAACCTGTGCTTCCTTATAAATGTGTAGTCCTTTGCTACAGGCATATATTCATATTACTGTGTTTCACACTGAGCATTTACTAAACTTTAGAATTCTTATTTAAATAATAATCATCCAGAATCAGCAAACCCCATTTGTTTACGTGTTATCTATGGCTGCTTTCCTGCTACAGAGGCAGAGTGGAGTAATGGCAGAAGACACCACATGGCCTACAAAGCTGAAAACATGTACTATCTGGGCCTCTATAGAAAACCTCTGCTACTAACTATTAGGGAGAAACTATGAAGTTCTTTATGTTTCAGATACTATCATACCAAGTTAATGTCATTAAGGTAACTTTATTATGGTTAGAGGCAGACTAGTATAGATAGCATTTAAGAGAGAATTTTTAATAATTGTATGGCGTTGGTCCAGTTAAGTAACCGTGGTAAGTCTGTTTCATATGTATGGTATAGAGGCTAACAGGATGTTGCGAGTTTATTGCACAAATTACTTTAGATGATCCACGTTAGGTACTTGACGTAGTGCCTGACACATGCTCTTTTAGTTTGTTTTACAAGAATAGGCTGCCCACAGTTCAGTCCTGGCTCTACAACCTACTAACTGGGTAGATTTGTATCAATCAAACAACCTTTAGCCTCATCGCTTCCCACTGTAAAATGGGGTTTAATAATACCTTCCTCATTTTAATCATTTTGTGAAAATTAAATCAAGTAATTTACTGGGAAATAGTAGAGTTACTGGTAAGTACTCAATTAACAGGGTGCTTTGGTTGTCATGGTTATAGGTGTCATTCTGATCCTCCAGAGAACTAAAGCTTACTACCAATTAGGAATGCTAAAGATAACAGATTGCCATCTTAATTATAAAAAGCATCACTGTGACATATCTGTACCTACTGGTATAATAGAGGTGATGTTCCTAGACCTATTAAGAGTGAAAACCAGCTTAAAATCTGTTTCTGGGTCAAAATGTTTTTCATGGATGTATATTGTGTAGTAGGATATCTGCAGTTAAATTTTATGTCCTGCTGAAAATTGAACCAAGATAGTATTAAATGCCACTGCATTTCAAAAGTGTGTGTCATTTCTTACGGGTTATTTGAACCTCTTGGAAGTTCATCTGTTAAGTGGACAGAGACACTGAGGTAGGTGACTCTTTAAGCATCACATATGATGTTGACGTTTAAAAGTCTGATCTAAATGTTCCTTGCCTTGGGCTAGGACTGAACACACACACACACACACAGAATGAAATTATTGTTCTTCTCCCTCTGGTAACCATCAATCTGGGAGAAAGACTATGGGATTTTCTACTGGACCTTGCACCAGTGCTGACTAGACACTCCTAGGTACTGGCCATTGCACTGGTTGCTGGGCACACAGGCATATGGACACTGCGGGCGTGCTCAAGTTGCTTCCAGGCATACCTGCACACTCACTCCTAAGGAAAAACAAGACTCTCCGATCTGACTAGGATGGAATTCTGGCAACACGCCAGAGGGAAGTGCTTGGCCTTCCACTAAGGCATTGCCGAGAAGTTGGCATTTGAGTGATTTTTAAAGGAGAATAGGGATTTGCCAGTTAACGGGGCACCAAATAGAATGACTCATAAACCAGTGGCTGGCATTGATCTCAAGGATAGAGGAAACAAAGCTTAGTCTAATTCGCACATCTCTGATGTTACCTTTCTGTAATGGATGTGACACAAGGTATCCTGTAATTCCCTAATAAGATTCTTGCTTATCTTTCATATTTAACATTTCACAGCTTTGGGGTGAAACTGTGAACGTGACTTGCTACGAACATGAAAATATACTCACATTCTTGTGTTGGAGGCCTCAGTGCAGCCCTCTGCCCCAAAATGTATTCAAAACTTCATGGTATGTTTGGAAACAGGGTAAGAGGATAATGGGTCCCCTTTCGAGGAAGACTTCACCTCTGTGTTCTAAGGGCCACTCCTGTTCCTGGACCAGAAAGCAGCATCCTTTCTAATGACGTTGAGAGGACTAGTGTCAGCACCAGGCCTAGATGTAACCTGTTATTTTGTATCCGATGGCATGGCAGCCATTGATTTGAGGTGTTTGGTGTACTCTTTGATAGAGGCCAAGTGAAGCATGGCACGGAGACGCTTCTTTCTACGTAGTTTAGTGGTCCCAATTTAGTAAGCCCACTCAGACACTTAGGTTATTTAAAAGTTGAGAGTGAGGAACAGAGCCATGTAAAAAGTTGTGTGTTTATACATTTATAATTTTCTATTTTTTAGTAGAAAATTTATTGAGATGCAATTTGCATGCCATAAAGTGTAGAGTCAGTGGTTTAATATGTTTGCAAAGATCTGCCTTGTCACATAGAAAATTTAGTTTTCAACTTCATTTTGCTTGAAATATTCCATGACTAGGAGTACTTAGTTACTTCTCCTCTTCCATTTCTATATTGTTTTATTTGTGTCACGGTACTTTAATGTTAGAATAGTGGAAAGAAGCGTCTCCGTGCCATGCCTCGCTTGACCTCTATCAAAGAGTACACCAAACACCTCAAAATCAATGGAATAGTGGAAATAAAATGCTAAAGACATTTTAATGCAATTATGCCTGCATTTATTAAAAATGAACATTTTCAGTCCAAATCAATTAAAAGCCAGAAACTGGATTTTTAAAGATTAGTCTTTCTCATGTCTTCTCGCAATTAATTGGCTGTTCCAAAAATATGCAAATGTCTCAGACACAATTGCATGTATGTACACAATGAAGAGTTGGCAATTAGGGAAAAGAGATCAAACCTAAGAAAAGAAATCTAGCAAATAAGAAAATAAGAGAGCTGTTCATTGAAACATGCATGTCATTGTCATAGGCATACCTTTTTACTATGTATTTACAAGGTCTGACAATTAACGTTCACAAATTCATCCCAGAAAAAGTGCTACATCCCTCATTTCTGAATATCACTACGGTCACCTTCGAAGTGCTCCCCTTGCGAAGCTGTGCACCAACACCAGCGCCTAGTCCCCCCTTCAAAGCAGTTTTGGAACTCTTTTTGTCTGGAATGCCCATCAGAGCTGTCATTGTATTACCCTTGATGTCCTGAATGTCATCAAAATGTCTTCCTTTCAATATTTCCTTTATCTTTGGGTAAAGAAAGAAGTCATTGGGGGCCAGATCAGGTGAGTAGGAAGCGTGTTCCAATAGAGTTATTTGTTTACTGGCTAAAAACTCCCTCACAGACAGTGCAGTGTGAGCTGGTACATTGTTGTGATGCAAGAGCTGTGAATTGTTGGTGAAAAGTTCAGGTCATTTTGTCTAACTTTTTCATGCAGCCTTTTCAGCACTTCCAAATAGTAAACTTGGTTAACTGTTTGTCCAGTTGGTACAAATTCATAATGAATAATCCCTCTGATATCAAAAAACATTAGCAACATCGTTTTCACTCTTGATTTGCACTGATGGAACTTTTTTGGTCGTGAAAAACTGACTGACTTCCATTGTGCACTTTGACACTTTGTTTTAGGGTCCTATTGGCACACCCATGTCTTATCACCAGTGATAACGCAGCCCAAAACATCGTCTTGACTCTCCCAAATGTCTTAGCAAACTTCAACTCTCCTTTGCTTTTGTTCATCAGTGAGCTCCTTTGGGACCATTTTTGCACACACTTTTCTCATGCCAAGATTTTTAGTTAAGATTTTCCTAACTGTTTCTCTATCAATGTTTACTTGGTCTGTTATGCTTCTCACAGTTAGCCAACAATTTTGACACACAATTCAATGTATTTTTGCAATATTTTCATCAGTTCTGCTCGTTACTGGCTGCCCTGACCTCTCTTCATCAGTGACACGTTCTCTCCCCTCAGAAAAACGTTTAATCCATTTGTACACTGCCATTTTCTTCATGGCATTATCCCCCTACACTTGGACTAACGTGTCTCTGATTTCACTTCCACTCTTACCAAATTAAACAAGAAATGTAATGTTTGTTCGTTGCTCTAATTCAAACTCAGACATTCTCACAACGGCACACAAAAACACTCAACAACAATAATGAATGCCACTCAGCAAGACTCTACCACACGTCAACACAAACACAGCTGTGAGACACTGATATACCAAGGTTATGAAACCTTACTGAGCTGTTTGTACAGTGCTGCCAATGTAAGCACATGGGGACAAGTTCATGAACTTAATTGTCAGACCTCATATGTACATTCCTCTTAATAAGCCAAAGTCTATGCAACTTCTTCCTAATCCTTTCCCTCTGGTCCTTAAAATCACTTCCTAAAGAAAGTGATTTTGACATTTCAGCAGCACATAAAACATGGTTGATCCCAGTTCTTCTCAAACGTTAATGTCCATGCATGTCACCCAAGGCACTTGCTACATATGGATTCTGAGCCCATAGGTCTGGAGTGGGTCCTGAGCCCTGGGTGATGCTGGCCCTACTGGTCCTTGGACGGCACTTTCAGCAGTGGTCTCCTAGTGTTTCGTGACCTCCATTCTGTGCAGATGTAGGAGGTTGAGGCAGGGAATAAGAAACAGAAAGGGCAAACCATCCTTCTCTATGGTGTTCTTAATATAATATCAGATGTCACCAAGTGGAAAAGAATCCTGATATGTCTGCCCACCAAGCCATTTTGTAAAAGTTCAACTGTTAAGACCAAGCAAATTAGAAAACTCTTAGAATTTACCTACCTCTCTTATTGTTGCTAGTTTCACTTGTGCCCATTTCCTCTCATTTGTGTGGTATACCCAGCCGACTCCCGTTAGCCTGTAAAAGCTGATTATTAAAGTATTGAGGAATTTGGTGAGCCACGACCATGGGTAGCTTGGAATACCAATGGTGGAAGTATTGACACCATGGAAATCAGCAAACACTATAAATCGGAATGTTTGAGGTTGTTTTGTTTTGTTGTTTTATTTTTTCTGGAGACATCCAGTTTCCCAACACGCCCCGCCTCAGAGTCAATGAGAAAAATTACTTCCTCTTACTTCCACCCAAGGACATGACATCTTGTCTTGTTCAGTGTTTCGCGCTTCTTGTAATATTGTGTTGTGCTTTAGACTAGCCACACAGCTTAGAGAAAAACAAGTTTATTTCCATAACAAACAGGAAACAAAGTATCAAGAAAAGTCATAGTGGTGCCCTTTTGTGAATGCTGGGCAACACCACCAACATAAGTACTGATTACCAACACCAACAGAGTACTGACTTCTCTAAATCAGGGGTGTCCAAACTGCGGCCCGCGATCCACTTTTAATTGGCCGCAGCAGATTCCAAAAATATATTTAGTTTACTTAAATAAACCAGGTTTGGCAATACGTACTTCACTTCGAGTGAGTGGCCCGGCTGTTTGTGTGTTTTACCGCGTATGGCCCTTGGTGAAAAACGTTGAAAAAAGTTTGGACACCCTTGCTCTAAATGCTTTGCAAGTGTATCTCCTTTACGTGCCCTTTTATAAATAATGTTTCATCGTGAAGGGATGTGCGAATAGGGTCAGGTATAATTGGAATTAGAGACGTATTGGATAGTTTTAGAGAATCAACACAATTCAGTAAAAGGCAAGTAAACTGCAGATATCTTCTAGAGATTTCCGTAACAAATTAGCACCTGCCATTTCATACTGAGTCAGTGATTTCATTACTAGCACAGCTGTTCCCATCATTTGTTTATATATTTCAACTCGTATTGGAGGCTGACATGAGATTTGTCATAAGACTTTAGTTGAAGCTTCCTTGCCTAATTTTACATGCCTCTATTTAGTAAAATATGATTAGTAGGTAATAAATATCTGATCGTTTGTTGTCGTGATCAGAGTAATTTTCTGTTAGACATGTTTTTCAGTAACTACTTGCTGATATTTGCAAGCGTATTATAAATTCGCTTTTGCATAAAAAGTACATGTATCTGTGGTTGTGAAAAATACATTGTAAAAAATAATTAGATATCTAGTCTATTGACTTTTTAAATTTTTCATCCATAGGAATAAAGCACAAATTTGTCTACTTAATTCCTTAACGGAATGTAAGATCACTTCTAATAACTGAGGCTCATGAAGTGTCACCTTATTGTCATATTTAGAATTGTAGCGATAACGTAATCAGGCTGAAAACTAAAGTTATATAAATGGCATTGAGGTCATTTGTTTTCATTTTTAATGGAGTGAATGTTTAGGCACATATGTCAACATTTATTTGACATATTAAAGATAAGCATTTTTAATAGATTTGAACACTCATTGTTTTCATTTTATTTTACAGTTAATATTAAACAACTGATTCACTTTGAGGTCAAACAATATTTGTCTTCTTCCATTTGCCCTTTCTACTCTACTTTAAAATTGCAAAATATGTAATCTTTAACTCAAGGAAAGTAGATCTATTGATCTGCCTAGCTTTTTAAGAAGGCATTATAATTATTGCACATTTGAAAGTGGGATTTTCTCCCCATCCTAGTTTCCACTTTCACAGCTGTCTTTACGCTGCATTTTTTTAAAAGGTGTAAAATTAGCATTCTAACTTTGATAGTCCACCAAAAAAAAAGTGCTCCAATCTCAAATCTATTTAGAGTTAATTTTTTTGTGATGAAGCATTATTTTTCAAACAGTGAATTACATAATCGCTTATATAATGTAGGGAGCTCTAGCTCTGCTGCTGTCTTGTGTTTGTATCATATTGATTTATAGGAAATGGAATTTAGTGTTGAAACCAGCACAAATCTCAGCAAGGATCTCCCTTACGAAGATGAAAGACATATGGAGCCTTTATTTCATCATATAAACTTTCAGACTGCTTTGTGTACACTCAGATTTCAGTTTATTCAATGGTCTTTTGTCTTCAAGGGTGAATAGAGCTGTTATAAAAGAAGAGATAACCTTTCCTGACAGCAGAATTCAGCTAGATGAACATTAGGAAACCAATTTGTGATCTTAAACATTTAAGAATTAAATATGAATAAATAAAGGTTATCGTTCCATAGATGTCCATGTAAGTCTGTGCCTATGTTTCTGGCTAACTTCAAACATTCTCTTTGAGAAATATTTCTGCTTCTATGATTCTAGGCAGATTTTCTCCCTCATTATTATATGTAACACTTACTTTGAATAAAAAGAAAAGTGAATTGGAATCTTTCAAAAGACCAGTTTAACAAATGATTTCAAAATGTGAGTTTTTCATATATTATTATTTTAGGTTTTGAGAAAAGAATGAAGATGAGAAAAGGAAAATACAGTTTTGATTTTCACATGAATTCTGTGTGAGGTTACAGTAATAAAAGGTCTAATTTTACATGCTCTACATTTTAATGGATGATATTACAATTTTCCACTGAGTGGTTATAGTAATCAAAATGAAACGTTTTTCACAGAATTTTCTAGAGATTTCCATAGATTAGGAAGGAATAGATTTTTCTATTCAAAAAAATAATGTAAATATAAGCTTTTAAAGTCTCTTGAGGTTTCTTTTCCTCTGAATCTGGTCATGCAGCTTATAAATTATATATTTCAGGACTCAATGCTTTAAAACACTCCTACTTGATTGGAATGTTGATTAGGTAGATTGCCTGGTCATTTTCCATTACTAGGGAGGAATTTAAAGGAAACTTTCTCAAACTGGGATTTATAGCCCTTTTATGGAATTACTCTGAAATGATAAGAGATTTGAGGAAAGAAACAAGTTTAGAAATCTAAGGCAAATTGAACTCCCAGCATTCCTCTTATATGTTTTTTAATGTGTGATTTTTCTCCCCCCCATTTTTTGGAGATGCTTATAGATTCATATGCGGTGAAAGAATGAGTACAAAGATATCCTGGGTAGCCCTCACCCAGTTTTCCCCGTCTGTAGTGTCACATCACAACTGTGAAGCTGACATGGGCCCCTAACACTTGTTCAACTCATGTATGTGCTGCTTCTCCTTTCTGCAGAGAGTCCTCGGCCACCTCCTTAATACTTAGTAACACCTGTGTAAAAGCATTAGCGTAAGACTTCCCCAGCGCTCAACCTCTCCCAGACAAAGCAGAGGTTCTCTTTTCAACTACGTGGATAGTTTTTCTGAAATGATGAAAGATTAGAGAAAAGGTCAGTTTGACCTCAGTGAGGTCAAACACCGCATGCCCTTCCACAGAGTAAGAATATAGTTATGAGTGAGAGATGAACAACGACCCATTCCACTCAGAGTCTCCTCTGAAATCCACTTTACTCCTCTAGTCAGAGAAGGAAAGTGATGGGCAGGACCTGGTTGATGGTTGACCTGCAATGCTGGTAATTGGAGGGATGATAATGACATACCCGTTCTTGCCTGTCCCGGCTGGCTCCGGTATGGGACAGCAGATCAGAAACAGCTGGATGGGGTGATTGTCTCTGACAGGTTCCAAAGTGACAGAGACACATTCTTACCCCTTTTCTTCCAGGCTCACGTATGTCTACTCCCCAATACGTTGTGTATTTGACATTGTGTTATCGTACACTGTTATACCAGCTGTGACCATATTAGGTCAAATATCTTTTTGTACGTGAGTGACATGGGATTGATCGCTATGGTCGACCATGTCCACACACATCAAAGTCATGAAATTATTTGGGGCTATTCTAAGTCAGGTCAGCAGCCCTGATAATGTCAGGAGAGCCAACAAAACATCCTGCAAACGGACAATGCATCACTCTCTTCTTTGCCTTTTCAGTTTGATGGATAAAGACTCTCATTGGAGACTCCAACAGAAATCGTGTGTGTCTCATGTAGTTCTTTTGTTGATTTATAAATGGATTTTGAGTCCTGAATGCTTTTCTTGTTGATTGGGGCTCTATAAATTAGCTGTAACAAAAAGTTTCATAGCCATTTAGATTGAGGCAGAAGAAAAAAAAAAGAATATAATTTAAAAAAACAAACGTGCCATTATGTTCCACTGTTGGTATAAGAAAACAGCAATATATTGTAACCTCATTTAAGTTGTGAACTGGGAGGTTTTGCCTTTATCAGGAGTAAGAAATTGTGACTGGGACATACAAGGGCAAAGATCTGTTATGGATTATATCCTTTGATCATCATTTTTTCATCCCATTACTTAACTTGCACCCACCTGGAATTCTGCCACTTTACTTAGTACATAGGAGATATCATACAGTCAGGTTTTCTGCCCCTGCAGAGCTGTGATGTATACTACGGGGCCTGTGGCAGACAAGTCTCAGACCACACGTATTTGGTGCCGTAAGTGGTATGAATTGTGAGCACCAATGGAAGCTCAGAAGGCACCGTTGCCTTGCAGTCTTGTTGGAATAGTAAGCCTGAGGAAGAGATGAATGAGAAGTGTTACCATGTTTAGAGAAAAGAAATCGCACGTTACATGAACATGTACAAATTGGTGAAGGAGATACAGAGAAGGAGGGAAAAGCCAACCTGTGGGTACTTACTACTACAGAAAACAAGGTCTAGGAATGGAGATAGCTGGTGGTTGTGATTGTCAGATACTCCACATCTGGGCTTGGTTTTTAGCTCTGCAGCCCTGAAGCTGCTTTGTCAGTAACTCAGAGGTGATCAGACCCCCCCCAAAAACTAACTTACTCTATATAAGTTAGAATGCTAGTTCTTTCATTTGGAGGGGTAAATTGAATTGCCTAGTGGATGGGATACTTGAGTCAACTGGTTGGCAGATTTTCATCGTACTGGAGGATTCTTTGCAGACAGCAAACTAAAAACACATGGTAGCTGGGCGAGCAAGGACTTTCAAAGCAACAGTATTGAATGAGATGATTTTAATTATGGGTGACATTGAACTTGATGCTCCTGGAACCAAATGTTTCCATCTGAAAACCATCTAAAGAGAGCCAGAATGATCTTAGATATCTGTTAAACTGGGCATTTCTCCTGCAGAGAGTCTGACACTCACCTTCTGGGGCTCAGTGCTGACTGCCCCTCCAACTCTGTTGGCATCATCATGAGGGCATGGCTTCTGGGTTTGCCATCATCTCTTGACCTTAGTTGGAAACAGCAGTAAGTCTTGTGTATAGGGAAGTAAAATAGCAGTTTTCTTTTACATCGACCTTGTGGATCTTTGTCTTGGAGTGATTGGGGTCAGTCTGTTGATTATTCCTAATTTGGAAGCTCTGGGTTTCGCCTGGCTTTTATCTTTTAAATGAAGAGCGCTTCCCCCTGGCGTGTTAGTAACACTAACAATAAGCCAGAAGTTTGTGCGTGCTATGGCATCAACAGACTCTCTGTAAGCCTAGGCAGGGCACAAATCAAGTTGGAGAATTGTGTTACTTCTAACAAAAATGGAATAGACATGCGAGGTAGATTTCTTTTTCTAATCACTGTAAAAATGGAATTGGACAGGTTACTACACCTTGAGTCAGTCAAGGGTTGTGAAACTGATCGTGGGGAGGGTGGCAAAGAACATTGACAGGTAAGGTGTGTTTTAATGTAAAACAATACGTGGTATGGATTAACAAATTAGAGTTGGTTGACTATGTTTTATTGTTTGGGACATTATTGTCCAAGGGACAGATAAATATACAGATAAAAATTGTTTTTAATTAGAGATAAGCAACTTTAAGTCACATTCACAGATATTACATATGCTTTCAAATACAGTCCGTCAGTGGAGAGACTGGCTGTCTCTGAAGACTGGATCACACGCAAACTATGTGTAATTATTTTATACTTCAAGTCAAGACAGTCATTTATTAAAGATAATGAGGTATTTGTGAGAGGTTCAATTATTTGCATCCTAACCAGACACAATCCTTTGACCTATAAAGTCAATTCGAAGTTATTTTAAAAGAAGAGTTTATTTTTTATGGTGAAGAAATGTTTTGATGTGCAGACCCCTTGAGGCATTTAATATTAATCTAAAAGCAAAAGATCTGTTCACCTCTAGCTGGAATCTTTTTATTACTGCTGAGAGCAACCTTCATTACACCAGATAGGAATGCCCTGCGTTGTTTCCGAGGTAATTCTGCTAGGTCATTAAATTCCTCCGTAAATGGTTGGCAGACGCTGCCTAATTCACGCAGCACCAGTTACCCCGGGGAGGACTGATGGTGGTAGCAAAGTAAACGTGTACATGAACGGTGAGCCGGTACCTTTTCATGCTAAATGTGGTTCCCCACGTCTCGTCTGATTAGAGGTGTGCTCTGAACAAGCCGAGACGGGGCCATGCCGAGCAATGATCTCCCGCTGGTACTTTGATGTGACGGAAGGGAAGTGCGCCCCTTTCTTTTACGGCGGATGTGGCGGCAACAGGAACAACTTTGACACAGAGGAGTACTGCATGGCCGTGTGTGGCAGCGTCAGTAAGTGGATCTTCCTCAAGCCCGGCCACCTTTCGTCTTTCTCGCCACTGACTGCTCCTTGTAACAGATTGGTTTTCCTGGCTCTTGGGGATGGGTCTGTTGCTACCACTAACCCCATTTCTGTCAACCTCTCTAATCGCCAGGCATCTCCTCCAGTATGTTCAATCACGAGCACACATCTCCGTCTCTCTAATAAAGCATGGCCATGGATGTGTTCTTTTACTAGCTGCAGTGCATACGTCTTGCATCTCTAGGGACTTTTGAGCGCTTCCTGTAAGCCCAGCTGGAGTCTGTTTTGTCTTCTCAGCTGTTTTCTGCAAACGTATACGTATGTTTGTCTGTGTACATGTGTGTTCAGGTCTGTGCATGTACACTTCACGTGCAAATAAGGTTTACCACTGGAAGCCTGGCTGATGAAGCTCCAGTTGCATTGGTAAGCATATTTGCTGTGATGAGTATCTTGAAGTTATTTCACAACCTGGGACTTGGATAGTGGTGGCGAGGGAATGTGAGCTAACTGAGCACATGCACTTCAAATGTTAAAGGGCGGAAATGTCCCTGTGGCCCTGAGCTTACACTTGGACATTTGCAATGGCAAGTTTTCATGTCTTCTCTTGGAAATAGAGAGAAGAAAACTCTTAACCTTAGAAACCTTCAACGACAGAAAGCAAGGGGAATATAATTTTCAAAGCCTTTTCTCTTGAACTCGAAGCTTTTCATTACTCTGGGAGATAAAGAAATGAAGTCACAATGACTTAAATGGGACTTGAACCTTTTTCCACAAAGGTAGTTCTCAGGAAGTAGTTAGTAATACACAATACACCGGATATATGGGACTTTTATTCTTAACAGCCTTTCCCATTAAGTTCCCAATTTTGTTTCATTTAGTTTTTGTTCATGAGGAGGAAGTTTTAAGGATTCAAGAAACAGTTCTTCAACGTGATCAATTAAAGATTAAATTCAATAATTTTGCTTTGTTTTGTTTTGTTTTGGGAGACCCCTGCCTTGTCTCCCTTTTTCTTGAGAGGGTGATAGTCACCATGTCCCGCCTGGGATTCCTGGAGATGATCTAAATGGTTTTCCTGTGTGATCACAGGATTAAGCTAAACAACAACAGGACCTGCACCGTTAAGACCATCTGTTTGTGAAGCCCCCTATCTCTGTGGAAGCGGATGGAATAGTACCCGTTGGTCTTTTCTGTAGGAGATGACTCCACTTCTGTCAGGAGAAGTGAGAACAGGTGGAAGCCCTGGTAACCCCACGGGCATCTTTCCTGGTTCTGATTGGACGATTGCAGCTTCTAGCTCAAAAGACTCCTTTCTTCAGTTTCAAACAAAGAATTTAATTAGGTCAGGTACCATGGAACACAATGGGGGATTCTGCTGCCTAGAGCCTTTTGAACAAAGGGCTTTTGTTAAAGTGATTCTGACTGGTTTAGCTGCTGGCAGAGATTTTCTGGCCGATTTCCAACTTTTTTCTCGCTTTCCCTGAGGTGGATTTATTTTTTGGAGTATAAATATATATGTACATTATATAAGAAAGAGAGTTTTTAAGAATTATTAGCAATGATGGATTTGCCTCAATAGAAGTTTTCCCTCAATAGAAGTTTTCCAAAAAACCCCAACAGCAGCCCCTGCACACCCCCTCTTCCTTTGATCAGTTTGACTTGACTCAGTCAGGCTGGGAGCAAGCAGCAGGTACCACAGGTCAGATGGAGCCTCTGAAGGTGTCCTGGATGGCACACAGTTTGCTGAGTTTTGTAAAAAGTAGGTGCTCCCAACAAAGATGTAATGGATAAGCCAATCAGTACTTTGTTTCAGGGCAGGTGCGTTATAGAAAAAGCAAACGAGAGGTTGAAGGTCAGAAAGATGGACACGTAGTGTAAATAAAGCCTCAACACCTGGCTAGAACCGAGAGGCGGAGGCTGCCCTGTGAAGGGATGAAACAAACAGAAGCCATGAAGAATGGATAGAAAGGAATTGATGATGCTTGGCACTAAAGAGGAAGGATGGGAGCAAGAAAGCCTTCAGCAGAGTACTTGGGTGTGCTATCAGAGGCAAAAATAGCCAGCATTCTAAGATGTTCTTGTGGAACTATATCTTCGGTTTATATGTTTACTTTGGTTTCCGGAGCCAAAACTAGGGTATCTGTTTAGATTTTATTTTTAATTCAGTGATTTTGTTTTCTCCTTTGGTTAGTGGAATCCTGTGAGTTTCAGCCATCATTCCCATGTTTCTATTTTTGTTTTTAGTTATGTTCTTTTATTTTTTCCATAGTGTCCCAAAGTTTACTCAAGACTACCCAGGAGCCTCTTCCCCAAGATCCTGTTAAACGTATGTCGTCATGCACTTGAGCAGAGGGGAGGAGGGGAGGAGGACCTTGCATGGCTGGATTATAACTCCAGCATCATCACCTTCTTTGCATGGTTCTGTTTCTTAAACACCTATCTTTTCATAAAATGTTTATTTCCATTGCCTTGCTCATAATTAATTATATCTGATTTTGCCAGGTAACTTCAGATGTCAGGCCAAGGGCATTGACTAAGCTGCTTCTATTTCTAGTTTCCTTTTTATTTAGCATGATTCTATAAAATGTCATCTATACAGCATTACTATTGTGTTTTATTTGGCATCACTGTTTTATTTTCTAAAGCTAACAAGATGGCACAATTTAACAAGAGGCCATGTTAAGAAGTGACTTGCTTCCCTGAAAAATATTCAATACGCATGCATTGTACTAACTACGGGTCTGAAACATATGTACTGGCTTCAATTGTGTGTGTTGTAAGACAGCTGTTACACTTTAGGAAGTGAAAGAACTATCTCTTCTTCCTCTCCCTGAATGCACAACCAGTGGGACAGAGGTGCCCAACTTGTGATTTTATCATTAAGATGTAGAGAATGAGTTTACTATAAAGAAATGTTATATCAGCCTACCTTACAGTTGCCTATGCTTTGTGGTGATTTCACTTAGCATATCAGTCTAGCTTAGTTTAAAAATATGGTGTCAAACACACAGTTACTCATTTTAAAATTTGGATTATATCCAGAAATAAATTTATCCAGAGTTAAATTAAGGATGGTATATACTATTGATGCTTGTGGTTGTTGCTGAAAGAAACGAACCGATTTCAGTTGTAGCTTAAATGTAATGAAAATTAACATGTATCTATATTATCCTAAAAAAAAAAAAATCTAGTCTCAAAGTTGATGAAATCAATTATCTTTTTTTTTTTTAAAGATATGTTATATTTGGAGAATAATGTAATTTAGAAAAGATTTTATCATAGACCAGAAAGTTTTTTAATGGCCTCCATAAATTCAAATGTATTCAAAGTATATATAACTTTTGAAGGATGTGGTTTTTACTACCACTCTAAAGATATTTCCTATGATTGTGAAAAAGCATTTTTTTTTAAGAACATCGAAAGTTTGGCAAGGAGTAGACATAGAAGGATGAAGGAAAACTGTAGATATTACACTGGAAGATTGATAATGCAGTGATCTGCATGGCATGTTGCATTTTACCAGGCATTTTCATGGATCGTTTATTTTTTCTCAGGAACATTTTGTGTGTGTTTTCCTCATTTCCTTTGTGCACATGAGAAAATGAGGCTTAAAGAGTTTAGTGACTTGTTCTCATCCATCAAACATGGCAGGTTTGAAACCTAAATGATCCTGTGGCTGTGTTCCATACTCCAAATGGCCAAGTATTTGGTTCTAACGTTGTTTTCTAGATTAGAAAAATTATATTTGACGTTCAGAAGCACATTTTAAGAATAAAAGATAGTGGAAAGTGGATGAAGAATATTAAAAACATTTTTTTTTGTAAATTCCATGAGCGTAGCACACGTCAATAAATTAAACATCTTTCCCACATGCTAATTTCATTTTAACATGTGAAATAATTGTGTTTTCCCATTTTTATTAGTTAATGGAAGTGAGCATCATCATTTGAATAAATTTATTTTCAAAATCCTTGCGTCCTCCACTCTTACAAACAGATGTTGAAAATCTTTTGTAATCATCTGTCTCCCAGTGATTTTCTCCACCTACTTGTAGTGGGTTTGGGATCCTGCCACCTTTCTCTTCTAGGAGAATGAAGTGTGATATGAGCAGTTATATTTTCTTATCTACTTACAGAGACTGTTCAGTCACAGCAAGTGAAGGGTTTTGCAGTGCTAGTACGAACAGACTACAGAAAGCATATAATTTCTAGTTATTTATAGCTTGTGTAGCTCTGCTGTCTTATTTATAGCAAAGCTGCACATTTGAATTGAAAAAGTCATGGTCATCTGGATGTCAAATGCAGGTAGCATACTGGAGTTGGAGAAAATGAGCCAGAACTAGGAAGGTGAGAAAGCCCATTTGATTTGGCAGCTTGGGCTTGCACTTGGCCCCTTCACCAGCCTAGGGCTAACTGGAGGGTATCTCTTTTCACAAAGGTGGTTGTTTTTGTGGGTTTCTCAGTCTGAACTGGCTTCTAGTCAAATAATAAATGTGAGCTGAGATAGAAAAAGCTCGTCAGTTAAACTGATACAAGGTAGTACATATGGAGAAAATGTGTGATGGTCTACATTATAAATACAATAATTTTCTTGTCAAGATTATAATTAGACTTTTCCAGATTTTAAATGTTTGTCATAAAATCAAATTTTGAGCATTTCAATTTTAAGGGACACTGATTTTTTCGGTTTTGTTGTTATCATAGATAAGAATCTAAGCTAGAGATAGAAAGGATAGAGATGTAAGGCTTTCATTTTACTCATAAACTTATGGATTTGAATCCTTTTTAAAATTCCTTTCCCGTTTGGGATAAAGTATCTTGTGAGATCAGAGTTGTTTGTGATATTACTTTTGTGTCCGCCTATTTGGGTTTAGGACAATGATCAAGTTTTACATGCAGTCTGCTCAGTGCAATGTTTGTGACCAGTAACATTACTTACATATTTATTGATTAGTTTACATTTCAAGCAGAAAGTCTGATCATTCCCCCGCTAGTATTCCCCCATTAGATTGCATCTCAAAAGGCAAACAAACTGACTCTTCAATGTCATTTAATCTCACAAAGAGCATCATGCCAGTTGACTCCACCAAGGGGTTGGACCAAAGCGAATGACAAATGACCCATTCTGGGTCCTTTTCCTGCAGGGAGTTTTGGTGCAAACAGTATCTAAACCAAGGTCTCTCAGCCTCAACGCTATTGACATTTTGGGCCAGATAACTCACTGCTGTGGGTGCTGTCCTGTATGTGGAGGATATTTAGCAGCATCCCTGGCCTCTGCCCACTAGATGCTGGTAACACCACCCCAACTGTGATTACTAAAAATATCTCTAGACTTTGCCAAATGTGCCCTGCGGCGGCCAAGATCACCCCCAGTTGAGAACCTCTAATCTAGACGAGTAGCGTGTCCACATCTGATTCAGAGATATGACTAGGCTGGTGTAAACAGGTCTGCTTTCCATCAGCTTGAAGGCATGTTGAAGTGTTAGAATGTCAGAAGCCTCCAATTCTAAACAGATGTTTACGAAATTGAATGTGTTAGACCATTCTCCTAGCTCTCGATATTTGCAAGTTAAGGTAGAAGTTGCTGTTCTGACTGTAGTATTCGTTAAATGTCTCAGTATTTTCGCTCTAATGTAAACTCTCCTGGTGAAGCAGAGAATAAACCAGCAAACCAAACCCTGCGTTGGAGGTACATAGTCACCATATATGCCCCGACCTCCTCTCTCTGTGTCATCCTTGTTTCCCAGAGTATCAGCATATTCTAGGGAACCATCTGTAGAGAGGCCACCTAGCCTTGCTACACAGGTTACTTGGCATCTAGGATATACCTTGGGATCATGTTTATGGCTAGAGGATCTCTGCGTAAGTGTCGGTCTGGTCTCGTGCCAGATTGGTGAAGGGGTAAAGAGTGATTTCTAAATGGCCCATGTATAATAGAATAGACTAGGCCACTTCCAGACAACAGAAGAACTGGAACATATTAAATCAGCCCAAACCACCCTCCCCCACCCCGAGTTCTAAGACTGTTGTCTCAGAAGTACACAATTTGCAAACTGTAGATAACTCACCACGTGGCCTTTGAATGGAATGTACCACCATAGCCCCAGAGTTGTCAAGTCCTGTCATAACATCAAGGCCATTTAGTCTTTGGCCAGACTTGAACCGTTCTTCTTAATCCGTATATTGTTCTTAAGCTGTATTTGTTCTTCCAATGGTGAAAAAGCAACTATTCCCATTACCACATTCCCTAATGCTAACAGAACTATGATGTTTTTATAAAACTGCCAAGCAGTATTAAAAACAACTAAAAGCATCAAAGGTGTGGTGGTGTGTTAAATTATATGTCACATCAGTGCCAATAAAAATCTGTTAGGTTGACAAGTATCAGAAGCTACATCTTTGGTACCCAGAAATGATCAGGATAAAAAGAGTGGCTTTTTTTTTTTCAAGCTATCATAGGGAGAAACCCTAACATTGAAAAGAATTGATTTGCTCAGCCAACCATCATTTAAAATTTTAAAAGCTCATTTACTCAGAGCAGTAAAAAATGCTCATTGTGTATATACCCTATTTCTCCGAAAATAAGACCTAGCCAGACCATCAGCTCTAATGCGTCTTTTGGAGCAAAAATTAATACAAGACCGGGTCTTGTATTATATAAGACCCGGTCTTACAGTAAAATAAGATAGGTAAAATAAGATAAGGTCTTATATTAATTTAAGCTATACACATTATAGCTGATGGTCCGGCTAGGTCTTATTTTCAGGGAAACACGGTATGAATGTGCCCTAGTCTTTAGCTATTTCCAAACAAGAGTAAAGAATTCAATAAAGGCTCAGCAAAAATTTTCTGTAAAAGACCAAATAGCATTTTCGCTTTTTGTGGGCCACAGGATGGTCTCTGTTATAAGTACGGTACCTAACTCAGCAGTTCTAGCGTGAAAGCAGCCACAGACAATAGGTAAATAAGTAGATGCAGCTGTGTCCCATAAAACATTATTTACAAAAAGAGACCAGTCGGCCAACCCCTGGTTTAACCCCAGGATGTGCTGGCGGCGAGCTGGGTATTTTGAGGGATTCCAGTGAAGTAAACGAAATACCCTGTTTTCAATAACTTGACAGTTTTATTGATGTGATGGGACCAAGTACATGATGGAATTAAATGACAATATAAAGCAAAATACACAAGTGTCGGGAAAGCTTGCTATGGAAGGCTGCAATAAAATGAAATTGGTTTTATCCTTAAGACCTCCATAGAGGTCAACAGTTCTACCTGGCTTTTATTGCCACCATTTCTATGAAAATGGACAATATTGAAGATTTTGACTTTTGAACTCATCTGTTGAGTGTTGAACAACTATCATCCCTTTATGATACACCATTAGTGATGTTGAAAATCGCTTCCAACAGATTGACAGAAAAACTTA
The DNA here is from genome assembly GCF_004115265.2 of Rhinolophus ferrumequinum. NCBI lineage: Eukaryota > Metazoa > Chordata > Mammalia > Chiroptera > Rhinolophidae > Rhinolophus > Rhinolophus ferrumequinum. Next base: position 93,467,228 of record NC_046285.1, on the reverse strand, counting down.
AGCGGAAGTTAAGAAATTGTCAATGCCAGTTCTTATCACTGTTGCTTCACATATATTTTTTAGATTCAGACTTGAGGATGCTTTTAAATTTTGGTGCAGGATGTTGAGTAGTATATACCTATTAATAAAAATAACACCAGTATTCATTTTCATGCTCATTTCACATATTTGACAAAATTGTCACGTCGGTACGTGTCTATAAGGCATAAAAAAGAAATGTAGCTTGACTCGAGTAAACACAGCATAGATTACATTTTTATTACCTTATGTCCACACGATGCATTGATAGCCTGCCAACTATGATTGCACTGACTATAAAGTAAGTGTGATGCAAGGGCATGTCAGGGGAAAGTGCCTTTGTTCGTTTTTTTAGAGAGTCTAGTACCACATTTAAGGATCACACACTTTATTTTCACTTTATAAATGGTTTCTCTAACTCAGACCTGGTAGGGGTGATAAATAGTTGAGTTTAGCGTATGTTAGGGATTTTACCTGTTTTGGAATTAGAGAAATGGAGCCTCTTTTTTTAGTTTTTTAAGTCGAGGTGGCAGGCTGCAAAGCTCTGCCATATTTTGAGATTAAGTTTTCACATAAAATCTTTCTTTACAGGTTTATATTTCCCCTATATATAAATTATCCTCATTGCTACCTCTCATATAAATCATAGCCATTTCAAGTGACAGTATTGCTAGCTCTGTATAAAATAGCATTTGCAGTGATAAGGCAATGACTTATATAGGTGTTAATTTACTTTCATCTTCTGTTGTCAATGCTATAGAGATAAACTGCCTTTCTGCTGACAAAAGTAGACTAATCAAATTTTCTTGGTAGAACCTAATGTTAGTATATTGACTAAATGCCATTTATGGGCCTCTGTTAAGAGAAACATTCGCTTCGTGGCCTGGTATAGATGGTCACAGTTGTTACTGTTTGAAGGTGGACTTAATTCCTATTTTTGCATCCTGAGCCCATTATGACTAAGATTATGTGTTACCCTAGAGATTGAGGAAACAAATACCAAAATGATTGGGGCAGTTTTTCATGTCTCATTTTGACTCCACATTCTTGCCGTCTTTAGTATGCATATGAAATGGAGTACTGTGTGGTGATGATAAAATATTAGGTTGGTGCAAAAGTAATTTCGGTTTAAACAGTTAAAAATAATTGCAAAAACCACCATTATTTTTGCACCAACCTCATAACTAAAATGAGTCCTTGGAGCATGAGCTGCTAAATTGGATGGTGTGTCTGATCAGAGGTCCTCCAAATAGACAAAGGAGAGTGATTTCTACCACATTCTGAAGGTAATATACCCGTTTTCACCTCCTTTTGAAGTAATTTCTCCTATAAACATCAAGTTTTCTCAGGGGAAGCAGAGGAATGGAAATGTTTCATTGGCACCGTTTCCCCGATGATGGTGGTATATTTTGTGACAGGAACACAGGGTATAGCACCAGGATTCATTCATAAACTGGAAACAAATCTGCTCCTCCCCACCGCCCCCCCCCCAAAAAAAAATCGATTACAATGTGAAATGGAAATGTTGTGACAAGCCTTGGTGCATCATTTTTACAACTGAAATGAACCTTCACAGACATGTGAAAACAGTATCTCCCTCAGTGTTTGGTTACCTGCAGTTTAGGTAATAGCGTTTTGTGGTAAGAGGGAGAAGTGAATCTGATCCTGGCTGTTGGGGGTGGGGTGGGGACCATCCATGAGAGCCTCTCACCACCTCCCTGCTACTTTTCCAAGCCTCCCTCCTTTTTACCTTTTATTCTTTGAAGATCTCCTTCCTTCTGATTTGTCCCTCAGCAGACACAGAGATCACACCCCATTTTTCCCCTCCTCTGAACAACCTACAATTGGCTGCTCACAGTTCTGACCATGGCCCCAAGGCCCTACGTGATCTGCACCCATTTCCATTCTTCCTGTCTGACTACTCTCTCCTTTGCTTCAGCTCTGGCCCCAATGACCTGGCTCATCCTGGAATTTTCCAGACACACTCATCTCTTTTAGGGACTTTATACTAGTTTCTTCATGTGCCTGCCATGTTCTTCCAGCAGGTAATTAGAAAGTGTGGCATCAGCTCCTCTATGAATGTCACCCTCTCAGTCACATCCGGCTTGGGCACTTACCTCCTGCTGCGGTGTCTCCCCCAGGAGTCCTGATTCTTCTCAGCCCTGCTCTATTTTTCCTTTTTCTGCGTAATACAAATCACATTTTAACAGTGTGATTTTTTTTTTTTTTTTAAGGATGCTGTTTCTCTCCCTAGAACATAGTTCCACGAGGGCAAGGGTCTTGGTTTGCTCATGGGTTTCTCCCATTTGCCTCACACAGAATAGAAGCTGTCGTATCTGTTGAATGCAGGGTTAAGGGAATGAACAAGCACTTTCAGGGCAGCAGAGTCTACATCCCAATGACTATCTCAGATCACCGCTGACCTCCCAGGGTTGCAAAAGGAAAATGGGACGAGGCTTATATCGAAAGCATTACTCATCCAGAATGCCACGGAATTTTTGGAAGCAGGATGTTCCCCTTGAGGCAGTAACGTGCTGTCAATGGGAACTGCTTTCCTGTTGTATTTTTTTCGTTTGGGATTGATGTGGAGACATCCAGGCTCAGTACTGAAAGGTAAATACCCTACCACATTCTACGAGGCTGTTGAGAGACTAAGAAAATTGGTGTGAGGGTCATTTGAAAGTCAAAAACCTGTGTATATGATCGGGGGAGTGCTGCTTATGATTTGGCAGCTAGAGGTCAAAACCTAGAGCTAAAGGTGTTTAACCCTGAGTTTTAAGTCTAGTTTTCTATGGAAAGAGGACTGTCCGCAGCAAGCTCGCTTGCAGAAAGTATGAATGAGCATATTTGAGCAGGGGCCTAGGGCTCAGAGATTACTCAGACTAAGATCTGGGCGATCTTTCTATGGATGCTGTTTCATAATCCTGCTTCTGCTGAACACTGGTTGGAGGTCATTCACTAGATAGCATGCAGGGCGGGGACAGCTGTTTGATAGAAAATGGACCGACAGATGTCATAGCAAAGCATATTTTGGGCCAATTCGTGGTGTTCATTAACCAAACAAACCCTTTCCAGTGTCCCGGACGTGTCGACGGATTAGCCCTTTGTTTTCATGGTTTACCTAATGCTAAATTCAGATTTATCTGTGTGTGTCTGGGAGGGCGAGTATGTTAAATGATGGTATTTCCCCTCTGTGCAATATATGTAATAGGGTAATTTTCCCTTCCCCCCACGTATTAAATGGGAACACATGTGAAGTGCCTTGCACTGTAGACCTAGCTAATGAATGGAAGCTTTTATTATTTGGCCAACTTGGAAATCTGAGCCCATATCACAGTACCTAAGGGACCTCAGAGGTGTCTGAACAGTATAAACTACTTGTGGTAGTTTAAAAAAAATAAATAAATAAACCCTCCTAAAACCAGTTTATTTCCACTCTCTAAGTGGTTAAAGAGACCAGTGTTTTAAGTAGACCTGATATACAGCTTTTTATTCGATGTGCCCTGGAACATACTCTGCTATTCCTTGAGCCTCTCCTTTCCCAAAAGGAAGCACCTTGGAAGGGTAGAGATAGAGAGCACAGGTTTTCCTGCCCCTGCTGCCGTCCTTGTTATGATGTCTCTGGCCAGCCATGGACTTTATCACAACATGGCAGCCAGTCCTGATATGACAGTGTCTTTTAGGATGTAGGAATATTAGAGAAATGGAAGATGAGCTGTCTGTCCAAACTCTTTCAAGTGTTCTCCCCTCCCTCCTCACCAGCTGCAGGGTATTGATAATGAAATCCTAAGTTCATTTTAAAATATCAAGATGTATCATCATTCTTCTCTTTTTGACTAGACAGAAATCAGGTTTGCTGGTTGGTATGAATACAGGAAAACTTCAGTCACACTAATTAAGTTGGATTGTTAGTATAAGTGGCTAAAAAGTCTGAATTAAAGATTAAAAGAGAGCTCCCCTTGAAGTCCTCAGCTGGAGTAAGTAACAGAGATCAGTAACAAGGATTTACTTGAAGAGAAATATTTCTTGATTAAATGGAATAAATATGTAACACGGTGTGTGTTTATTTCCATGTGCCTACAAAAGTTTTAATACTTGAAATCTTCTTAATCCTGTTAAATGTACCTCACATGCTCATTTCTTTATTCTTTTATTCTTAGTATTGCAAAGCTGTTTCAATTTAGGCTAATGAGATTACAGGCTAATGAGACTACTATTTTCATGTTTACTTCTTTCCATAACATAGTAGATAATATTTGCAAACTGTAAGAATTAGAGAACCTTTCTACTTATATAATAACTTTTATAATTCCATTTTTCCAAAGAGGGTGCCATGCTGTGGTGAAGACACTTACAGATGATGGCTATCCTAATCAGAGACTAGAACCCCAAACATTTTTATCCATTTTCATTTATTCAGAATGTAAAATATGGTTCGCCTATTTGTCATTCTGCCAGGTTGTACTACGCCAAGAGAACTTTCACTTGTTCTCATTTGAGCTGTACCGGTAATGATGAGAAAATGATTAAAACCATGGGAAACAAATTTAAAATGCTAAATATCATTTCCATTTCAAGTTGGGGGAATGATTAAGTTAAAAATACTTGCAGAGTGAGTTTATGCAGGAAAACATTCACCTTTGTTTTTCTTTTTTTTTTTTTTTACAAAAAGGATTTTAAATTGAAATGTATATTTCGGTCTTAAAAAATAAAGACTTCTTTTCAAAAGTCTCAGCCTTTTATGTGTGTGAGACTGAAGATTTTTTAGAAAAATTTTTTTTCCTGTAGATAGCACTTCATGATTCTGTGTGTAATTCACTTTCAGGGGCTTTGAATTAAAAGTAGCTCATTTTCTATGGTTTGAATTAAAAGTAGCTCATTTTCTAGAGCTTATGGCATAAGCTCTAAGATTTGAATTAGGATATAATGAGCAAAGGAGGAAGGAGAGACACTAACCCAGAAGAAGTGCCCGGTGTGCTACCCTCTCTGCAGGGTGACTAACACATGGTGTGACATCTCATTTTCCCAACACTCCTAGAATGTTGGTGTGATAGATGAAGAAACTGGCGTATGGAGTACTCAAGTGACTTGCCCTGAGTAATAACTAGTCTAACAAAGACTAAAATCAAGGTGTGATTGAAATCGAGGAGTGCCTGAGAGCAAAAGCTCATGTTCTTTCCTTCCTTCTCCCTTCTGCTGCTGAAGAACTCTCTCCCACACCTACTACACAGAAGCCGGGGACAGATGTTTTTCAACATGTCTGCCTGTCCTAATCCCAGACCAACAGACTCAAAATACCCTCGTGGCAGGAGGAGGGGTGGACACAGTATCTTGAAAAAAATGCCAGAAATAGCCCTGCCTTGCCCTTGAAAGCAACATCTGGATACACACCTAAATTACTTTTTTTTTTCCTTTTTTTTTTAAATAGTTATTAAACATTGATTGAAGTAGAAGGGGAGAAATCAGAACAAATGTTTCTCTTTAAAAGTAAAGATAGTCTTTAATTATGTAACAGAAAAGCCTCTGGTTTGGGTTCAAATCTTGGGACCACTGGATTGTTCACATTTCAAAAGCTGTTTTCTTGACATTTATCTTAGAATTTAGTTTCAAAATGACCCATTAATTCTTTTCATTTAAGTCCTCTTGGGGATATAATATCTCAAATGTAATTTGAGAAGGTTAGTGAAGAATAGTTAAATTTGAATTGTCTTTTGAATGAAACACTTAAACTGATTTGACCTGAAAACATAGTGCAAACACCTAATTTCTTTTGTTTGTTTGTTTGACATGGTTTCTTTAAAGCAAAATCTTTATTATTTATTTTCTTAAAATAAGCTCAAATGCTATGAATTCTCATTACTCATTACTAATCTTTTGGAAAACTGGTAGTATAAGCATTATAATTACGTCAGCTCAGGAGTTAAGACATTTTTGTTTTATCATACATCCTTCAACTTTATGCGTAGTTGTGTTTCCACATAATATGGCAGTATGTGTTACTTCAGTATGTAAATTCAGTAATGTAGCTCAGCAGTATCAGTGGAAAGCAAAATAGAAATCATTTTCTTTTTGACAAGTAGCCTAACGAATCAGTTGACTATTGCCAAATTGGTGAAGGTAGAAAGATCATTTTGTGATTTCAAAAATGCATTTATTGACGTTTCTGAGTGTTCTGGTAGTGTTTCACATATTTTCTCACAAAAGATGGCTTTTTAATCAAGCTATCAAAAATACATAATATAGGATTTACCTTTCCTCTGAAGTGCAGTTATTCTGCAGTAGGCTAATTTTGAGACTTCTTTGGTTTTTGTAGGAATGTTAAGGTGTGATATTGATGATACTTATTTTTAAGATTACAAAGACTAATCTAGTAAAGCATAGGGATTTGGGACAATGTGTCTGTATTAAACAGCAACTGTTCTTGCTCTGTGGCTCCTTGTTTTGCACAGAATTTTAAATATAATATTATAATCACAAAATGGACTGTTTTCAAGATTTTCCTTCACTCTGTACTTGAAAGGGGTAAAACACATCCTTAACTGTGCTGCGAATTGTCTCGTGGTATTTTCTTAAACAGCATTAACATCTTGTATGTGCTTCTTTACTAAAATAAATTCTTGGTTCTGGAATAAACGGAAAATGTGGCTTTCTTTGAAGTGGTTGGATATTCTGTTTCTCTTCTCACATCTCCTTCCCTTTTACTTTATAGTTCCGACAACAGCAGCCAGCACACCCGACGCTGTTGACAAGTATCTCGAGACACCTGGAGACGAGAATGAACACGCCCATTTCCAGAAAGCCAAAGAGAGGCTGGAGGCCAAGCATCGCGAGCGAATGTCCCAGGTAAATGTGACTCTTCCGTGCTTCAGCCCTGCAATAAAGGGGAAATCTGGATTTGCCTCTGCCACGGAGTCTCTGCAGGGTCCTGAAGGCAGATGAATGTCCAGGGGTGGGTAGGAGCCTTTAATTTTATCGGATCCTTCAAGACATAACATCTTCATTTTAAATGTTTGTCATAGGGTACTGATTTGGGGTCTTCTTGTATCCTCTTTGAGCATGCCACCTAAGAAAGATCCAGGTATAGCTAGTAGAATAATGGGATTTTGTCAACACAAATGTCTGTGTATAACATTCTCGATGGTTTTGTTTCTCTATGTATATGGAGTACCTATGAACCACCGTGTTGTCCGTTAAAACAATCCCTTAAAATATTCTTTAGTAGAGGAAGAATTTTTTTTATGTTAAATACCTGATTATTATAACTTTGAACTTTTCGTTTCTTACAAAGCTAATTCATAGGACCATAGAAACTTAAAACTAAAGTGAACTATAATTATGGTTTCATGTAGTCCCAGACATGATAGATAATGTAATAAGAGTTTAAAAGAGTGGTTTCCCACTCTAGAACAGAGCAACATAAGTAACACAGAGAAGCTTTTCTGGCTCTTTGGGCAGTGCTTTTGTTACTACATTGTGCTTCAAATCCTATTTTTTTAGGAGATTCTTTGTGAAACAAATTGAAAATAACTTGTGTCCATAACATAGCTAATTTATATATAACATCAACTATAATTTATACAAGCTATGCCTACTGCCGGGTGCTGGATGTTGTGTTAGAGTTAGAGAATACTGAGAATTTTAGCCTTTTCTCAGAGTCTTCATTGATTCATTTGTTCATTCACCATATATGTATCTGGCACTTATTTACAAATCAGATTTCAGGAAAATGAATGAAGGAATGGAGACAGATCTTAGGTTGAAGTCAACCATTCTTTTTTTGGTGTTCGTAATCTGTGGTAAATAGCAGGTGTGACAAGTTTTTGTCATATTTGGCACAAACACTTAAAAGGTCTCATGATAAACATGAAACAAGATTCATGACATAGTCTGCTTTGTATTTTCTAAGATCGTGATAAATCATTAGTAGACTATCGTCAACACGCCTTTTTATTTTTTGTGTTTTCTGATGATTTAACATCTGGTGCCTTACTAACCCCAGGAAGACTGCCCCACCCAAGGTTAGCCAATTCCTAGAGGTGGCAAATAGCTGGCCTGCAAGCCTTCCTCTTATACACAAACCAAATCAATACCCCCATCTACTTTCTTTCATCTGGTTTGTTTACCCCAGACCCCTGCTCACCTGCCCTACACACCCCAAGACAACTAGGGACAGCCCCTATACTTCAGAGCACCTCCCAAGTTTTCCAAGCTAGCCAATCCTAAACCCACTTAACCTGCTTTCCCTGCTTCACTCATTCCTTCCTAAAACCACGATACAGGCTTCTTTCCGCGTTTTCCCTTCACTGTCTCTGCCTCCTCCCCCACCCTGGTGCTTCCAAATGTGCCTTGGGAACTGTGAGCAATAAACTTCTTTTCAGTGGTAGTTTTCTCCTGATGTGTTGGCCTCACTAAACCTGAATACTAATAGAGCCTAAGTTTTAAAATATAGAACCACTAATGTATCTAGAAAGGTACAACACAATTCCTTTTTTTTTTTTTAAGATGACTAATTACAACACTTGGAACTACTTAGGAATAATAACATTAAGGAAAAAAAGAAACATAATCCCAATACTTGTGCAGTTCTAGTCGCTGCCCATGATGAAAACTTAAAAGCGAGTTGAATAAAGGTAGTTGGACTGGAATCGTGAGGTTTCACCTGAAGCCAATTCTTTTGGAAAATGGGATTTTTCTGCAAGTCACACTTATTGCCACTGAGATGGCATCCTTTCAACTTAAACTCTATCTCATGTCTTGTTTCTAAAGCTTTCAAAATCCATATCTGAGATAATGAAGTCCAAAAACAAGAACAATACCAAGAATAAATACTGAATGCTCAACTTGGTATTTCCGGTGCCTTCCCTCCTCCCCCAACTCCCTGCACCCCAACTCCAGTCTTCCTACTTCTCTTCATATCAGCTGCTCCCATCGTCTTACTAGCAGGGTAAACTGCTGTGCTGGTTTGGCCTCTCTACTCAACACACGCTCAGCTCACCTTGGACTTCCCGTTGCTCTCAGCACTGACGTCTGGAAATGCCCTTCCACTTCTCATTGGCAAATCTCACCCATTCCTCCTACCCCATGTAGTCCTCAGAATGGGGCGAGCAGTCAACGCTCTTACTTTTCATTCTATGCTACATAGATATTTGCTCCCCAATTTTATGAGTGATTTTTTTTTTATATATATACACGTATATCTTATCTCTCCAGCTGGATTTTAAACTTTTAGTCCCTATAAGTTTATATAAGTCACCTTACTAACCTTACATTTCTTTCTTGAACTCACTGAAATAGTCATTATTTAAGGGGGAAAAGAAGTACAAATCCTGAATTGTTTTTCCCAGTCTACTTGGTCGTTTTGATCTTAAGTTAGATAACTGATTTCAGATACTCTACTAGTTTCAAATATTGCTCTCTCCTGGAATAGTAACTTAATTTTATTTTAGCACATCTGTTTAACCCATGACTTAGTTCATATAGGTTTTGATGGGTTTTCTTCATCTTTTAGTCATTAGCTATATCTGAGGTAACTTAAGAGATGTTACCCGGGAGCTGTCATAGGAGAGGGAGATGCCTGAGATCAACATTTGTCTTCATGATCTCTGGTACTGAATCCTGGGGACTGTGACTTTGAACTTGCCTGCCCCTTAAATCTCTACGTATTGGTTGTTATTTTTTCTGCATGAATCTGCCAAGTCTTTGAAGACCCACAAAATCTAGACAATAGGATACTTTTGTACATGCAGTGGAAAATTGCTTTATAAGAATAATTTTATATATATGACTACACATATATGTAGTCACAGGAAGAGGGGTACAGGCACAAGGAATAGAGGCAGTGGAAATGTATCGGCTCTATGCGATGTCAGAGGGGTAGTAGATTGGGAGGAAGTTATCACTTTGTGAGGGGTATAGACGTCTAACTATTGCATTGTTTTATACACCTGAAACTAAATAAATTATATGTATGTATGTATGTGGAGCAACCACAAAGTCCAGGACCTGAGAATTTTTTATTTTAATTAAAGTTTATTGGGGTGACAATTGTTAGTGAAGTTATATAGATTTCAGGTGTGCAATTCTGTAATACATCATCTATTAATTAAAAAAAATTCATCCTTTTAATTGATATTCTTTTGCTTTATTTTTTGTTATTTTCTGAGACATACAGAGGATTTGGGTTTTGGGGTGGGGTTTTTCTTGGTATGTGGGGTTTTTTTGTGGCTTCTGATAACTCTAAACTTGTAGATTTCTATCGCTGTATGTTATGAATAGTGCCTAGGAACTATAAGATGCCAAATAGTTTATAAGTACTCTTTTGACTTATGAATTTAGCAGTTTTAATGTATCCTTAAAGTGAAGTTCTTCAAAACGAAAGTTGACCTTTCTCTAAATTTATCATCTTTAAGATAAGCATCAAGATCTTAGGAACAGCCCTTCTTCGTCTCACCAAACAGAAGTAGAAGTTGCTCACTGGCTAGATTTGCCATTTTGTAATGGCCAGTTGGGCCAAAGGGGCAAAAACGTGGTCTTTAGAATCACAAAGATCTTGGTTTATACCCTCCTTCTCTGAAAATTTAAAATTTTATTTTATTTCTACTGAATGCTTATTTTTAATTCTCTGCCCAAGGCTGAAAGTTCAGGTTCTCAATATTCAAAATGAGATGGTAAAAATTTTACTGTAATGTGGGAAATCAGTTTTTCCCATCCCAGTAAAACATTTGACTTCTCTCTCAACCTAATTTTGAGGTTCCTGCCTGAAGAATTCATGGTAGAATGCCACCACTGTGAACGTTCTCAAAGCAAGAAATTTAAATATTTTGATTGCAAGGCTTCTCTCATCCATAAAGCAAAAATAGTCTTCAATAGCTCCCTCCCCACAGGTGCACTTAACTCTTAGAGACACCAGAAAATCTGGGACAGTGTGTTCTTTTCTTCTGTGTTCTGTTCTTGTTCTTAGCGATGGGGCATTTTCCCCAATTTTACTATGAACTTTTTAGGTCATTTTTTTAATATGCTCATCAAGAGTAGTAGAGAATTCCTTCCATCTTGTTTTCTCCATAATTTCATGAAAACAACATGGGGAAGGTTATCTTGTATCTTATACAACAAATTAATGCTAATGAACAGTAAAGCATCTAATTAAAAACCCACATGGTGATTTGATGTTGTGTTCTCCCATAGAACTTCTCTATCGATAGTTATTTATTCCAAGTCTTTTTTTCCATCCTTCCCCCACCCCCAATTTTGAGGGACATCAGAAAAATCAAATCCTTAGGGATAAATACCTATAAATAACAGGCTCTTATAGTACAGAAATCAAGTGGTCTCATGGTTCGGAAGTCCACAAAGTATGCAAGTAAACATCTGTCTACAGACAGGTTTTTTGCTCACTTGATCTTTCTGTTCTTTACTATACCTAGCTCAGGTATAATTTGTGCTTTAAAAACAAAAATCTAAAACAAACAAATAAATAACGCTACTTGACTGCAAGTACACTTGAAAAGGAAAAGGCTGTCGTATGTGGTAAGAATGTTAAATCATTTCCTTTTGACAACATGCACAGCTGCAGACATTTTTCTCTTTGCATTCAGATCAGTGAGTGAACTTGTCTCGGGGAAATCCTGGGTGAACATTCAGAATGAGGGGAGGAAACTTCATTTTCCTACAAAACAGATTAGCCTCGTCATCAAATTAGCGTTACTTACCAAGAATACGTTTTGCTACATTAAGAATATATATAATGTGTACTCTCTTGGAATTCGTAGGGGGATCTAGGGCATTCTTTGCTGTTTGTGATGTGGTTGGCAAGCCAACGCTTCTAATAACGCATCAGGTCCTGAGATCCTGAGGTAGATCTCAGAATTTCTGACTACAGAAGTCTTTTTTCCTAAAGTTTTTTCCTTCCTCTCGTATGTTCTAATTTTTGACACTGTGTTCGTGGAATGTATACACATGCATAAAATGTTATTATATATGTGTTATTGTATATGCTTTTCCCTCTTTTCAAAATACATATTTTTTCAAATATGCTTTTTTTCAAATACGCATTTTGAAATTTTATAACTTGCTTTCACAAAAGACTAAAACCAGTGTGGTCAATTTAATGTTGGAAAGCCTTGATCAGGAAATAGATGGCTTTTATGAATTGTCGACATTTGTACACATCAAATAAAGTGACTTTCAGCAATTTCTCAGGAAAAGAAAAAAGACCCAACTTTGTTTCAAAGGGCCAGATTGCTGAAATAAACGTGAACACTTATGTTCAAGATACTGTTATGATAGATTATTTATATCTTAGAGGGAGGTAGGACTGGAACGTGATAATTGTTTAAAATGTCATATGTAGAATAAAATCTAACTATATTTGAAAAAAGAACTGATGACTTTAAGTTTGAGTATTTTCTTATTTTTTAGGTCATGAGAGAATGGGAAGAGGCAGAACGTCAAGCAAAGAACTTGCCTAAAGCTGATAAGAAAGCTGTAATCCAGGTAAAACCTGAGCCCGTCTGCACCGGGCAGCACATGCCAGCAATTGAGTGTCTGTACATTGAGTGCCTATGTGTTTCCCATCGTCTGCTAGAACCTCTTGTGTGATTGTTCATATTCTCATCAACTTGTCCTATTGCTAATCATTGTCTAGTAATTCAATTGCTTAAACCATGCCTTATATTTGCTCCCAATTAGCTCAAGTTATAATTCTTTTTCATAAAATGCCTCCTGTTACTTGCAATCTACTTTTCATTAGTAATAAATCTTTTTGGTTGCCATAATCTTCTGCTGCTGCTTCCCCTGGCAAAAATTCTGTGATAATTAGAATTTTTGACTGGAGCCCCTCTCAAAATTACCTTAAGTAAATGTGAGATTATCATGGTCATTTTCTTAATTAAAATACTTTCAGTAAGAGAGGAATTTTTTTAATATGCTGTGTAATTTAGAGTTTCAAGACTATAGAAATTTATCCTACATTATGGTTAGTCAAATCAGTTTTCAGGGACCCTATAAAAATAATGATTGGCCATGAGAAATTAGGTTTGAGGAAAGGGAGAGAACCCATGAAATATGCTAAATTAGTCAACATGTCAGAAGGACTGAAATCTTTGAAGAAAACAAAATTTGATATCCCTTTTAAAAGACGTGAATGTGTTCTGCATCCTACTTGTTTCGTTTCCCCATTGACTCGAGCATGTGTTTGCGGTGGCAGCATTTCCAGGAGAAGGTGGAATCTCTGGAGCAGGAAGCAGCCAATGAGCGACAGCAGTTGGTGGAGACACACATGGCCAGAGTGGAAGCCATGCTCAACGACCGTCGCCGCCTGGCGCTGGAGAATTACATCACCGCTCTGCAGGCCGTCCCCCCTCGGGTAGGACTTCCCTCAGCGCTTGGTGAAGGGTCCAGCACAGACAGTAGGCTTCAGGGCAGTGGGGACTGAAAGCCATCAGAAAGAAAGCTGGAGAGATGCTGTGAGCAACGTGACTCACACGGTCCATCTTGAAGGTTAAAGGGTCACAGGGCCATCGCAGCACCACAGACACATTTTTCCCTAGAGGAGTCAACCAGGCTTCCCGGGGACTCCCAGTGCAAGGCCTGACTTGCTTTGATAAACCTGGGATGATGACCATTCATGGTAGAGTTAAATTAGGGAACCACAAAAGCTGGAAGGACGATAGAGGTAACCTAGCCCAACCCCCTTATTATATGTAATGTAACTGAGGTCAAGAAAAGCTGAGATTTGGTTGCACTCTAAGGATTTTTAGTGGACTGTGAGGAAGTGGCCCTCGAACTTCCTGCTCAGAGCAGCAGCTGTCTTCTCTGGGGGCAGCCCTAGTCAGTCATGACATCAGCAGCGAGGAGCCTTGTTTGTGGTTTTCAGTGGTCTGTGCTCGTAAAGGCTTACCAAGCAATGCAAGCATAGATTTCATCAGTAAGGCTTCAAGGGAGAGGAGACGTAAGGAGAGGAGACTTTGGACGTAAGGAATGTGTTGAACATGTATGTGTGTACATTATGTCTACTTGGTCTGTCCATGACCGAGTGAGGGCTATTGCCATTTTTAACCGGAACTGTGAGTAGGCCTATTTCTCGTGTGATGCTATCAGGTTTTGCTTTGTGGTTTTTGAAACTGTTTTTAGGTGCATAAACATCCAGAGTTGTTAGGTTCTCTTTCACCCTGCTTATCATTATGAAACAGCCTTCTTTATCCCTGGTAATATGTTTTGCTATGAAATTACTATCTGGTATTAATTAAGCTACTATAGCTTCCTTTTGATTAATGTTATAGTGCAATATTTTGTCATCCTTGTACTTTTGTTTCACCTATTTGTCTTTATATTTGAAGTACATTTCTCAGAGGCAGCATGTAACTGGTCTTGCTTTTTGATTGAGAAGACCATTTAAAGAATTTATTGATACGACTATACCTAAATCTATCATCTTGCTATTTGTTTTCTATTTGTCCCATCCGTTCCTTTTTTTCTTTTTTCTTTTTTTCCCCCCACCATTTGGACTAGTTGAATAGTTTTATAATTCTGTTTTATGTCCTTGGTTGGCTTTTTAGCTATAACTCTTTATCTTGTTTTTTCAGTGTTTGAATTCTTATCTGCAAATGCATGAAACTCTCCCATGTAATTAAAACTGGAGCTGGGTAGTCACAGGCCTGCAATCGTGGCATTACCTGCCATTTTTGTTACGTTACCATCTCTGCCTGAGTGTTTTATTTAAATTTTAGCATACAGCTTGACGTGGCACTTAGCTCTGCACTTTGGAAAATGCAAGAAAATTCTCAATCCCTTTTTGAGGACATTTATATATTATTATTGAAACACATAAATTGGAAGCTCGCCAAGTTATTGTCTGTGGAAGGTCACATCTTGTATTGGAGCCATAAATAACTGTTTCTGAGATCTCATACTTTAACACAATGCCTGGAAGATATGAAATATTCCTTCAGTAAATGTTCATTGAATATAAGGAAATGAATTAGTCGGAGTGTTTTTTCTGTAGATTCTGGAGCTGAAATCACCTTCGAAATAGTTATCCTTTT
The DNA here is from genome assembly GCF_004115265.2 of Rhinolophus ferrumequinum. Classification (NCBI taxonomy): domain Eukaryota; kingdom Metazoa; phylum Chordata; class Mammalia; order Chiroptera; family Rhinolophidae; genus Rhinolophus; species Rhinolophus ferrumequinum. Next base: position 93,452,169 of record NC_046285.1, on the reverse strand, counting down.
AACCTCACATTCTACAATGTAGTCCCAGACTTTGCAATCACGGGAATGTGAAACAACATGGATTTTTTTCACAGTATCTTTGAAGCTCGGGTTTAATCCATGCTTTCATCTGTATTTTTTAACCCAAGCTTGAAAGTATTACATGGTGATGTTTTGGTTCAACTAGAATTCCTTTTTCTACCATGAATTTCTTGCCTGAGTCCCCGTGTCTGTGTGTGCTTTATGTTCTGAATTTCCTTTTTAATTAATTACATGCCTGCCGGCTGGTAGACTAAATGGCCAGTCCAAAAGTGCATTGTTTGGAATTTTATTTAGAATTTTACTTAACATATACTGGGGGTGCCAAAAAAATGTATGCACCTGACTTGTATTCATCTTATGTTATATGTTGAGTATTACTATTTTAATATAGATTTTCCTTTCTTAAAATGTATATACACCATTTTTTTTGTCACCCTCTGTATATTTCAAATATTACAATAATTACAACCGTTTTATTTTCCCCCGGACTAAAAATAGAACACAGGTGTGTCTGCGCCCAGGATAAACTCTTAATCTCTAGAGGGCTAGTGACTCTTCTAAGAACCATCCCCTTCACTTGATTCATTTTTCTCAGAGTTTCCTTGGAAAATGCAGGAGTTAGACTTTTTTTTTCCCCAGGAAAGTTAAAGTCCTCTTCAGTGACATCACACGTGGCCAAACTTCCATCGCCCTGGAAGACCTTCCAGCTACCAAATTTAAGTTTACTTAGAACTAAATTATCATCACTTAGCAAGCTCTCTCCAGTCCTGTGTTTCTGGCTTCTTACTTGATCAGAGCTCGTATTCAGCACGTGCGGCGTCATGAAGTATGAGCTGAGCCCTATCTGAGCCGTCCCTCTTGTAACTGTCAGGGTTCTTCGTCACAAATGGAGAGAAGATAATGATACGATGTTGCCCGTCTGTCCAACATTCTCTGTAATCTGAAGGGAAATTAGACTTAAGTGGAATCCTGTACAGTTAAACTAAAGGCTGGAAAGGAATTTCTACATTTGAAATAAACTTTCCATGGTAAGCCTAGGTCTGGAAAAATTTAGGAGCTCCTGATTAGTAAGAATGAAATGTTTTAAAGATGAGAGATGAATAACCAAACCTTTCTTTGTAATTCTCAGATTTCTGGTGTCTTTACAGATACTTAGCCTAAATCTCCCATTAGACAACATCCTAATTATCACCCTGACTTTAACAAATCTAAGTGTTTTCTGTGTGGAAGTCAGAACGAGGCAACCTGTTCACGTGTATCTGTCTGTCTGTCTACGTGTGCCTGTGTGCCAGTGGTTTTGTTTTCTTCCAGATTCTCATGATTGCAGCCATCTTATTTATACTGAAATTAATTTCATGGTTATATCTGATGCTTCACACTCAGACTCTCAACATTTAATTGAGCAAACACAAAATTTGGGGCAGTTTCTTTAGCACTTGTACCCTTTTCTCTCTCATTTCTGATTAATTCAGCCAAATGTTAAATTTTCCCAAGATTTCTAAAAACGTCTCCCTGGAATTCTTTGGTAGAATATTAATGATGATGTGTGAGACTTACCATTAAGGAGCATGATTTTATCCCTAAGTTGAGATTTTGCTCAACACTACTTAGTGAATTCTAACAGCAGGTCAATGAACGTTCAATCAGAAGCAATCACTGGAGAAAATAAAGGGCAGCTGTTAAAGGGGTGTGTTGTGACAGGCAAACTAGTGATGGCGTAGGGAGGTTCCGACTAAATTAATCTTTAGCCAACATGAAAGTTGGTGTCGTTGTACGTTTTGTAAAGCAGAAAGGAAATTGAGGTGCTAAACTTGGCTGTTTTCATTTTTATATGATATTACTAACTGCCCTTCTCCCTACAACCCTTCATTTTCTGCTAATCACTTTTGGTTGCAAAAGAAATATGAAGCATTTATAGAATATATGTAGATAGCATACCTCATATATCTCCAAGGTAAACATGGTCTGTCTACATCTCAATATAATGGATGGTAAATAAGTTAAAAATTATTTGCTACTTTCTTAATATATGGAGATACTAAGAGAGTGAGCATTAAGATATTTAAGGCATTCTACCCTCAAGTTTTTAACATAATCAAAATTTTGAAAAGCTGATCAGAATGTACCTAAAAGTTAAAAGACACCTAGGTTGAAAATCATCTTTGAGAAATGTAAATAATTATACCTTATATATTTATTATTCATTCATTCATCCTTTGTTTATTTTAAAATTGAGACTTGTGAAATTGGTGAGTGCAAGACGACTCATTAACTTCAGACCTTTTAAGGACCGACCGGAAACGAACCGTGGGTAGAAAGAAAAACAGGAGAATTAACATGTTTCCCCGAAAATAAGACCTAGCTGGACAATCAGCTCTAATGCGTCTTTTGGAGCAAAAATTAATATAAGACCGGGACTGATATGATATGATATGATAATATATATACTATAATACAGGGTTTTATATTAATTTTTGTTCCAAAAGACGCATTAGAGCTGATTGTCCAGGTAGGTCTTATTTTCGGGGAAACGGTAACATTTATTGAACAAAATCCTATAAACTATGCTGCGTGGTTTGCATGCTGTTTTGGTAATGCCTCTCGGTATTACCTCCTTTCCTTGCTTGAATTTTTACCAAGCTTGACAGACAGATTTTGCTAAACACCAGCAGGAATGATGTAACCAGAGACAGGAGTACTTTCTGTTTTTAATTGAACTAAGTTACATAGAAAAGTAAGAAGTGTGTAACAAAGGCATTAGCCTGAAAGCTGTCCTGTGCCTCTGAGACCATATTCCTCACCCAGAGTCCCTCCAGAGCAGAACCCCACTTAGCCACTGCCTTCGATGTCACAACAGCTTTTCCTCTGATGCTGTCAAAACACAGCACCGCGATGTCCTATTGTGTTCCCCGGAAGGCTTCATGTAGATATAGTATTTACAGGTTGAGAACTATTTTCATGTCAACTCTGAAAATGAAAACCCATTATGTAAACATAAATATTCAGTTTTCTCAGACAAATGCACAGCACATTATTTAATGAACCAATGTTTACTTAGCTGTCTGGCATTATAGATATTTGCCCTGTAGAACAGGTAGCAGCAAGGATGGGATCGTCTCCCTAAAAACATGTATGCACACCCACAGAATCATGCCTGGATTTCCAAGAGTTTGCTTATTTTCTGAAGCTCATCCACGGTCAATTTAAAGGTCCTAGGTCAGGGGTGTCCAAACTGCGGCCCGCGGGCCAACTGCGGCCCGCAATCTGTTGTTAATTGGCCCGCAGCAAATTCCAAAAATATATTTAGTTTACTTAAATAAACCAAGTGAGGCAATACGTACTTCACCTTGAGTGAGTGGCCCGGCTGTTTGTATATTTTACCGCATGTGGCCCTTGGTAAAAAACGTTGAAAAAAGTTTGGACACCTCTGTCCTAGGTAGTAGTTTGGATTTTTATAAGCTTTATCTTTAGATTCCTTATATTAATATTTCTAGTATGTCAGGGCACTGTTGTTAGGTAGAGTATGAGGAGAGGGTGAAATTAAAAGAAATATAAATGTGCATATTTTGGAACATGGTAACTAGGTAGAGGATGTGTGAAGCAAAAATACCAAAATCCAAGTATGAATATGCAAAATTCAAGCATCTCATTGTAACTCTCTCTTAAGAAGTCAAGAATATGTCACGTTTGGCATTTGTCAGATGCTCAGGCCCATTTGACAAATCTTTCCAAAGGTCTGTGGGACTTGAAGACATCTTTTGTTTACGATTTCTTCTGTGACTGTGGGCTTTGCCTTCTGGGTTGCATTAATAACCCTGTACATCGTTAAGAGCTTCAGTATGTTTCACTGCTCGACTCAGCAAGAATTGAAGACATACGAGTCAAAACAGTTTCTGGCCCTTCTTTGCTCTCAAGTCAGCTGATCTCAGCTCTGTAGCCAATGTATGCTGAAGTTGGTCCAAAAGCATAAATCATGGGGTTTGGGTCTGGTCCTAAATTTTGGTTCTTTATGCTGTCTTCGGTAATTTATAGCTATGGTCTGTGTACCTAAAGGAAAAACTGTTAACCTCTACTCTTAACACTGACACCAAATGTGTGGGAATTTTTTTCTCTCGTATTAAATAATTCTGATACTACCCAGAGCTAGCGTTAGTATAGACCCCATACGGTCAGGGCTCAGCCCCAGAAAATTGCCCCCCATTTCAGAAGCCAATCACAACTCCCAGGTTGTCACCTATACTTCTGATCTAAAAGTTATAAATCAGTGTTCCCACGTCCCCTCTGTGGGTTTGATAATTTACTAGAACAACTCAACAGAATTCAGAGAAATGCTTTACTTAACCGTTAGTGATTTGTTATAAAGGATAGAACTCAGGAACAGCCAGATGGAAGAGATGCATAGGCAAGGTATGGGGAAAGGGGTGTGGATCTTGTGGACCCTCTCTGGGCACATCGAAATGGCACCCCGTACCCACCAACAAATACGTGTTTTATAACAAAAGATACTCCTGTCACTTACATCACGCAGAAAATTACAAGAGTCTTTGGCACTCTGTGTCAGGAGCTGGGGGCAGAGACCAAATCATATTTGCTATTATGTCACAGAAACCAAAAGAAATTCTTTCCGAGAATATCCTGGAAAAAATTACAAACCCTGCCAGCTTTGACAAAAGGGCACTAATTTGTGAGTGACAGGATTAGAACCACCCTATTTTCTACATTTTAAGGTAGACTATAAGCACCTGTCTAATTCCCAGGTTGGCCATCTGTGTAATCTGTCACTTGGAACAAGTGACTTAATTAGAAGGATTCTCCCTCCTCCATCTGCAAACTGGGGTTAAGCGTTCTACTTCTTTATAGTTAACAGTGTTCTAGCTTCTGTTAGCGATAATTAGAAAAGCAAAAAGGATTAATTGAAGATTGAGTTGAAATTGTAAAGTAGACAGATAGCTTCCTTCCTAAGAAGAGAAAGAATAGAATATGTTGTTAGGATAGAACATATGGAGGTTTTGCAGATGGGGAGCCTTCCTTCTCTGGAAGAATATTGTGTTTCATAGATGTCTGTGAAACACCGAGGACACTACCTCTTTTCCTGGGACGCCTTGCTTCTTCATCATTTAATTTCTCTAGATTTGCCCTACACTTGCCCAGGAAGGAAAGAGCAGAGCTTCCCATTTAGTAAGAGAAGTTAAAGGTGACTCTTTCCAACATAATTCCAGAGTCTCACCTGAAGATACACACATCTTTCCCCAGTCACTGTCACGGCATTTTCCCCAGGCAGCTTTGGCAGTGAGACCTCCTCTAGTAACAGGAGGTGGTTGTTGTCCACGTGGAAATTTGTGGGAAAGGTCCATGAATCCTGAATGGTCACCCATGCAGTTTTCTGAGTCATGGTGAAAGTGCTCCATGTCTGGACAGGGCATGGAGAGCCACTGCTGTGGGGAACCCGTCAACAAAGAGGAAGATTTTGGTGGCTGGCATTTTCCCCAAAAGTCTACGTTAGCTACACAAGAGGACACACTGGCTCTTCTCCCCGCCGCCCCGCAAAGTATACATCTGCTAATACTTTTCACTTTTCTCTGCCTCAGGCATAATCAAAGTCATGCTACAGTTTCTCCAAATGAAATAAAAGATTACTGATGCTAGAAAAAGAGAGAAAGAGGGAGAGGGGAGGGAGGAAGGGAGGGAGGGAGGGAGGGAGGCGGGAAGGAAGGAAGGAAGGAAGGAAGGAAGGAAGGAAGGAAGGAAGGAAGGAAAGGGGAAATGCGGAGGTTTTGGTGCCATGTTCCTATTAAGAAGTCATCTGCTTCCACAGGGAGGAGGAGAGGGGTGGGAGATGACTTGATTTCCCCGAGAGCCGCTATGTTCTGTTAGAGGACAAAGCCAGAGCCAAGTGGTCACCTGGATATGCTTCGGAAGGGATGGAAGTAATGCCACCATATTCTTAAACCTTGAGAAACACTATTGGGAGTGGGAGCAAGCATCTGCTGCCATTTCCTCAAGAATTCTATATTCAGCTTGGCATAGAATTGTGCTTTGCCTTCTTATACTCATTTTAAACTACCAAAAATCATTTCAGTGCTCTTCTGAAGAAAGAAATATAGATGAATTTTTGCAGTGGACTTGAAAAATTTAGCTCACCTCCTAAGTTTAAAGATGAACATAGAGGTGAACCCAAGTTTCCCGTGGAAGCTTTGAACGTTTGGGGTGTTTTTGTTTTTCGGGGTGTTGTTTTGGTTTGTTTTCACATTTTTTTTCCTTGCAGACGTGAGGGTACATGTGAAAGGTTGAGGGCCAATGTGGCAAAATAAACTCAACGGAGACCATCTCAAGCAGAAAGAGGCTCACCTCTCTTAAGTGTGCTTTTTAAACCTGCACACAGAGACTATGTACATTGTATTTATAGGCTCAAGATTTCTTGAACTCCAAGGTGCAGAACTGAAAATAATGGCCCTGAACCTATTTTTGAAAACAGAGAATTGCTTCTTCTTGGTAGATGATTAACTTCCCCAGTCCCTAGTGGAAACCACGAGGGTGCAATTTAATGCTCCAGGAGAGCGTTTTCTGAATAACTCCCTAGTGACATGGAACGGTTAGGGTGCTCCCCATAAAGTAATTCATTTACTTCCTCCTCCTTGGCACGGTAACACCCTGAGCTTTTAAAGGCTCTTGACAGAGCATTTCTTCTCATTAGGCAATGGTTTAAGGCACAAGAATCTTAGGATAAAATGCCAGATTTCTAGATCAAGCAGAAAACTACAGAGGGGGACAGTAGAGCTGTACTAGTCATGTTTTAATATACCTACCGCGTGAACCGTGGAATGAAAAGCATAATTGGCATTGAGTCAGTCAAGTGTGTGTGATTGATCCCAAGTCCAGGGACAACAAATTTATGAAATTACATAAAAGAACCAAGTGAAAAAGGCAATACATCTGAGAAGTGGGGAAATTGATTTTTTTTTTTTTAAATTGCTTCTCATAGGTAAAACCCATGAAATTTCCTTCAAAATTACCGACATGAATCTGACATCAAAGCCTAAGCTATAAGAAGACAAACTATGACATCTGAAATGAATGAAACAAATCTTCTTATTGACACTAGCATGAACAGGCTGTAAAGTCTATTAAATATTTTCTGGGAAGAGTTCCCCATTCAAACAGCTCCCTCGAGGACCCCAGCACAGGGAATGGATCACTGGATGGGTATCAACTGGGGTTGTGAAATCAGAATGTTCCATAAAAATTGAGAATGCATCTCTTCTTAGTAGAGAGAGGGTTATTTTCAACTCAGGTACCATGAAGGATATAGTTTGCTACTGGAAATATCTGTGAAATTATATTTTAGCTCTAGGTTATTTGTTAATTTAATTAAATATTTTTAAGGAACCAAATTGTGCCAGGAACTCTGCCAACAGCTAGAGATATATTATATATAGTCTTGCTCCAAAATAGGAAAATGGTTAATGTTCCAAAATGGAAATCTTCAGTATAAGTCTATTTTCAAGTTAAGTCTAATCCATTTTTGTAATGCCTACCCTTAGTCCTTTAAGAAATTTCTTTTTGAAGTGTTTTCAAATGCAATGTAATTGTGAAGTGAATTTAATGCCACATCAGATGCAAATAGATACTTTGTAATTACGCATAAACACTATTTCAGAAGCAATAATGGCAATAAAAAGGATTGGATAAATTAGTACCCTGGGGCAGATTTTTTTCTTTTACCTCTATTTTTTGCTATAAATTTTAATAATAAGATTAGCCACTGAATGCCAGTATAGCCAGATTTTAGTATTAATATGCAGAATACCTAAATTGTGAAATAAGGGAAATTTAGCAAAAAAAAAAATATAATTGCTAGTTATAGAAGATTTCAAGGCTTGAGAATGATTGAAATTATACACATAGAGGTTAAAAACATGTTTCATAAACTGAACTTACTATCAGTATCTTTATGGTGAGCCATTAAATTCTTATGCCTATTTTTCTAATCATATGAATAATCCTTAATGTAAGGATTGTAATAATGGTAATAGCTAAGTTACTTTAATAGAATCTAGTTCTATAGCGATACCAGCTATTTTTTCCATATCATTTCTATATGAGTATTTCTGCATTTTTGATTAAAGTTTTAAGCAATTCATCTTTGTCCTAGCATGAAGATATGAAACTTCCTAAACAAATGAGATTCCCTGTTCTGCAATACATGATACAGCCCTAGAGATAACTAGTATTAAGCTTTGGGAATCTTGTGTTCTGGATAAAAGTTGTAAAGGCAATGATTTCTTTATTTGAAGGAAATCAGTGCACAAGTCAAATACCAAAGCGAGGGCTCTGTTTGTCTGCGTAACCTAAAGAAAATGAAAATCTAACAGTATCGGGAAATGGCATCTGTTTTTCCTAACTAAAAATTGTATGTTTTTTCTGAGGTGTAGGCCTCATCGCCATTTTACTTCGTATGATTTATCTGCCTACTCCAACATAAGAGCTAATCTGATTTTTATATTTTTCATTTCTAAACATGAGTCTTAGAAATGTGTTAGTGTGATTAAATAAATCAGGCAGAACCCTGTAATTCATTTATTGAGGGGCATGATAATATCTTCTTGAATTATCTCTTGTCCAGAGGCATAGGCATCAGGAAGAAAAGGCTTATGTGTGTGTAGATGCACTCACAGTGTGTATCTGAGCTCATGTAAACAATGGTGAGGTCTGGGCTCTTACGGCTCTTTGTCCTCGCCAGAGCTCTCTGTTCCCCAGAGCAAAAGCCATGCTGAGGCCTGGGGAATCATGAGAGCCTGTTGTGCTACTGTGTCATTGTCACGCTGTAGGGATTTTTGTGGGGGAAGTTAGGAATACATTTCCGAAGCACATAAAGAAATATCAGTATTAAATGAGATAAGCAATTTGAAACATGTGAACACATTTATCATTTAATTATCCCTCTTTAAAAAAGATAAGGCTGGATTTAGAACTGGAATCTGTGGAAGTCACACAAGCCTAGCTTTTAACTAATACCTCTAATCTAATCATTTCCAGTAATCCTAAACACATTGACAGGGGACCTCCCTGTCTTGCTATTTCTCCTCCCTCCATCTGATGAATTAGGTAAAGCATACCAGAGTGTGCCCAAAACCAAGGACAGTAATTGAGAGATTGAACAAGCTAAATCTGAGTGGTTTTCTGTTCAATTAAGAGAGTGGAAATTAGCATGTCTCAGAATATTCTCAGAGTTTATAAGAACTGGAAATCCAGATGAGGACCCCCTAGCACAGACTCCTTTTCTAACCATTCAATTGTTTCGGTTTCCAATGCCGTAAGATACTTTGTGGATCTATCTTTACCTGGGCGCCTTTTTGAGTTTCCTTGAAATGCAGGATCACTGGTGATTAGGGAAATGGGCTCTGGAGCCAGAGTCGGGCTGCCTGTTCTTGCACCATCACTGCCTAGCTCTTAACTGGCTGTGTAACCAGCCTTGTGGCCCTCAACCTCCTTTGTGCCTCACTTGCTTCATCTATGAAGTGGGGTGAGCAGCTGTACCTCTCCAAGGGTTGATAGGAAGATTTGATGAGTTACTATATATAAAGCACTTACAACATGGTCTCATTCATATTAGCCGTGAGTACGTTTTGGACTAGTATTGTATAGCAGACAGAAAGAGGGTATGGGTTGGAGGCAAGTAGTGAGTAGAAGAAATAAGGGTGTAACCTGCTATGGACTAAGCATTATGCTCAGTAACTAACAGAACATTTTTAATGCTCACATACTCTATAAAAAGTTACTGTTGTCTGAATTGCGCCGATGAGCACATTGAGGCTTACATAATTTGGAGACTCTCATTCATTTTAAACTTGATGTTTATGTTAATACTTAGCCCGTGGGCACGGGTGTTGTTTGTGGTGGTAGTGGAAGACAAAGGAGACCCAGGTGTGAGTTAAGAGAAATTACCTCCCCATTCTCTAATTTGAGATTTAACTGAATGCAGTAATGTGGGGGCCAATTTGGAGCTGTTACCTTGCAGTACACATGCTTGGTCGTGACAATCTTTTCAAGATAAAATGCCTAACAGAAAATGCCTTATAGAAAAGTGACTTAGGATGAAAAGTAATTCTTAGGTTTAATTGAGCTATTTTTTTATAGGCGCTCTTTTTTTTTTTTTTTTTAATGTTTTCAAAACAATAAAGCCTTTTCAAGAGAAAAAAAATGAAATAGAGCAACTAAGAAAGCCCATTAAGCCACTCAGCTGCATAAGTAAGGAGCAGGGACATCACGGATAAATGTAATGAGTTGCAACCTTTTTCATCTCCAACTTGGGAAGTACAATTGCAGTACAACTAGAGGGAGTTTTTCAGGACTGGTTTTGAATAACAAGCAAGCATCAGGGGTATGTAATATCCTGATTGCACAATCCTGCATATAAAATATCATTCACAATCAATAAGTCAGCCATTCTCTTCTGACCTTTTAGAAATTACCTTTTTCAAATTAGTGTGCGTAAACCTGTAATTTTTAAAATGTGTACCGGCAGTGCCAAAAAAAGGTATACAAGTGGACACTTTGGTCAATATTGCTCAAGCAGTAGTTCGCCGTAATCAAAAGTGTCTGGACTCTGATGGTAACCACTTTGAGCACCTCTTGTAATTGCAGAAGTCAAACATGACTTGTTATCGGTGTATATTGATTATTACAATTTTAATACACTTTTTTCCTTTCTTAAAATGTATATACTTTTTTTGTCAACTTCTATATATTATTGATGTAGTTTGTCAATTGTTATCTCTTACTACTTTTCTTCTTTTAAGATTGAAAACACCATTCTCTGATTGGTAGATTCAACCAGATTTCACGGTGCAAATGAGAATTGTAATGATGGGTGGCCAAAAGCTATGTTTCAAGCTGTGATGTCTGCCCTCTTTTTGAGGTGATGGAGAAGCACATTTCTTTTAGGATAAAAGAAATAAGTAAGGCAGATGAGTGCACATTTATTTTCTTTTCGTTGTATTTATCTGTTTTTTTTAAGTATAGCTGTGTTACCTGTGGAGGACATTAAGCAAGCTACGAAGCACAGAGCACCCTCTCGAAGCCAGGCTCTGTGTACTGCATGAGTCTTGATAAAGAAAGGCCAAATCTGGTCCTTACTTCAGGATCTCACAGTGGAAAAGGACAGTCAGAAACATAAATAATTTAACAGATTGGGTTAAGTGCAATAATGGGGATTTGCATAGCATTTCATGGGGGCACAGAGAAGAGGTACCACTTCCACCTGGGATGTCAGGGAGGTGGCCAGTAAGTTAAGCAAAAGGAGAAGGGGAGGCACATCCCATAAAATATTGCAAACTCCACCTCTCACTACCCCCATCCCCGCCCCCATGTCTGGGAATAAATTCGGCAAAACTCCAACTGATTTTCAAGGTGCCCCTGACTCATAAGTTAATAATAACCGAGTTTTACCCAACTGGCCAAAATTCTATTCCTGACATGACTTCCATAGGTCATTATTTTGTTTTAATGAAGAAGAAATGTGCATCTTTGGAAATCATTTTATATAATCGCATGGTAGGATGCATATAGCAATGGAATTGTTGAAGACAAAGGAGGCTTTTTCCTTTTTTTTTATTACAATGAATGTTTTCAAGTAAGATTGGAATAAAAATGAAATGGAACCAATTAGAAAAAAATAGAAGCACTTAAGAAGAATTTTAATTGTTGCTGAAAGAATTAGAATCTGGTGGCATAGAAAGAATTTAATTAAATTTGAAAGTAAAATAACTACAGTTTCACATTGGCCTATCTCGTAGGAAAATATAATGTCTCTTAGAGCTTATCAGTTATTTCTCGGCCTACAAATTACTAGTTGGTTAAGTTGCCTATTATTTGTCTCATTTTGATTGTTATACTGTTATGCGCTGCTTCTGATGGGATTGTTTGTGCATCATTACTGCTGAAATAACCATGAAGACTCTGCATGTATTATAAATTTGGAGGGCTCTAGCCACCTCTGTAATTTCATGATTCAAGATTCACTTTGAAATAACCCAGTTATGATCACCTACATCGAAGCTGTATAGCCAAAGAATGAATGAAAAGTTGGTTTTAGGTGGTGAGTGCATTTTGGTACACTAGTGGTGTCTTGAATAGAGTGATCATGTAGTAAAGATTGGTTACATAAAATAAAAAACAAAAAAAACTTTGCATGTAGAAATGTGGTCTCATATGCACCTGGATATAAGGACCTAACTTAAATCTGACAGATCCAAAAGCAAGTCTCCTATTATAGCAGAATGCTGCTGTTTAAAATGTTGATTAAAGAGGACCGTCATCATATGTCAAATATTAAATGATCTTGTAGAAATGAAGAGTGACTAATCGACTAAGTAATTACCTACTAAGAAAGGAATGGGGATTGATTTTTAGAAAGGAGAATTAGAATAAGATGACTCACAATGCTTTCACACCATGGGATGAATGAGTGGGACCTCTGACCCAAAGTCATTGGAAGTAGCAATATTTTGCACCAACCTGAAAGTTTTTTGTTTTGTTTTTCTTTTTTTTTTCCCACAGCCTCGTCATGTGTTCAACATGCTAAAGAAGTATGTCCGTGCTGAACAGAAAGACAGGCAGCACACCCTGAAGCATTTTGAACATGTACGCATGGTGGATCCAAAGAAAGCTGCTCAGATCCGGTCCCAGGTAAGCACCAAGTGGGGTAATCACCTGCAGCTGTGACAATCCAGTGTTCTCTGCCTTTGAATCAGATCTTTAGTTCTTCCCAGATTAGCTCTGGAAGTTGTACTGCTATAGCAACCGCTCTTTAATACCTGGTGAATTCTAAAGACTTGTCTTAGAGCAACATGTGGTTTGGTAGCTCCTGAGTGATGGAAATAGTAAGGAATGTAAAAATCTTCCGTTTCTACTGCTACTGATCCTCAAAGGAACCATTTAAATCTCTGATGACTTAAAAGAAAGAAACCAAAAGGTGTATAAACCAAAACCTCTAAAATTGGTTCAACTCAATTGTGGTAGGCAATCAGAAACTCATAATGTTTGCATATAATGTGAGCCTAAATGAAGCCCTGTAATAATAGGTTTTATACTCCTCCCTTCCCAGAGGTTGACAACTGATATCTACCTTTGGAAATCTGACATTTTACATTGCTTTAAACAGAGGAATTTAAAGTATATCTCTTTTTTTTCATGAAATGTCCAGTGAAATTAAAATATGTTCCTAACTATTTGCACATTTGCAAAGAAATATATTTACGACATGAGAGGTTATTGAGGGACCTCAATATTAGGAATCAGAGCTGGATGACATGATCTTTTTAATTGGTTTTATATGGGAAGTTTAAAGCAGCTCCAAAGTTAAAGAATGAAAATGAGGGAAAAAGAAAATTACGGGTGGCCTTACAGGTTAAAAGCGTCAGCCATGCTTTGTTTTGTCAGTTTTGTCTTGAAGTTTGTGTCTGTCTGCTGTGCATGGTTAGGAACATAACTGTTCCAGTTTACCGAGATGGTTTACCTGGAGCTGTCATCTTTTGATGCAGGTTATGACACATCTCCGTGTGATCTATGAACGCATGAACCAGTCTCTCTCTTTACTCTACAATGTACCTGCGGTGGCTGAGGAGATTCAAGATGAAGTTGGTAAGTAAGCTGTTCTTTTGATACTGTGCATAGAAACATTTTTCTCCTAGAGGAGAGAATCAAGGAAGTGAGTTCATCACCAGTGTTCTGATAATGTGGGAGGAAAAAGAGGCGATTCCCTTTGACAGTGAATCTCTTGGGGGGATGGGACCAGCTCTCACCTTAGCCATTGCGTCAGGTCTTAACTATCCATACTCATAAAAGTGGGAGACTCTATCTTGACTTAGCGTATATTTGTGTAATAATGAGCCACTTGTTATTGGATTATACTTGTCACCAGTTTTCTTCTAAGTTTGTCAGTCTTGTAAATATCACCTTAGGATGCATTGGTGCGCACAGTGTTATAAAGACAACCCTTCATCTCTTAATTCTTTATCATCGTAACCCATGAGTGGCGTGATATCCCCATTCTACAGCAGAAGGAGCTCAAACTTAGTTAAAACACTCACTCGCCTGATGTCACACGTATCCTAAGTAGCACAGCGAAACCACAAAACTGTGACTTTGAGGTTTAGTGTTGTATTCAGTAACTCACATCTTTCTTTGATACCTTCCCCACCCTCCACAATAACCATGAGTATTGTCTTACATAACATCTTACACAACTATAATACATTGTCAAAACCAGGAAATTGATATGTGTGCCCACTGTCTTTTATGTCCCTAGTTTTCCTAATGACATCTTTAATATTTCGTATACCGTGTTTCCCCGAAAGTAAGACCCAGCCAGACAATCAGCTCTCATGCATCTTTTGGAGCAACAATTAATATAAGTCTTATTTACTGTAATATAAGACTGAGTATAATATACTAGAACATAATATAATAATACCAGGTCTTATATTAATTTTTGCTCCAGAAGGCACATTACAGCTGATTGTCCGGCTTGGTCTTACTTGCGGAGAAACAGGGTAACTAAGTTCTCCCATATCTGTTTTTCTTGGAAAAGGAGTACATTATCCCATAACGTAATTCTTCACAAAGTCCCAAAATGCCCATATTTGTTTAACTTTACCTAACACAAGTACATAGATGGCAATTATGCTAATGAATCTTTCAACATAAAAGAAATGTATGTAACCCTGGAGATTTGGTACATACAGTGTCAGCTAATAAGCACTATGTATGCGAAATATCCCTCTCCATAACAAATCCTGCCCTTTGTTAATTGGGGTGGAAATAGATGCAGTTTATCTGAAATCAGAACACCCAGGACGTTGTAGCTGGCTAGACCCATTATAGGAATTCGTCCTTTCAGTTGCCTGAAACACCACTTGGCTTGCTTTTTACATTTTGTTCCAAAGCTGTGTTACTCTTTCATTTCTAACTTAATATTGCTTTGTAAATGTTGTTTGTATTACTATCCAGTATTTGGCATGTATCAGGTGATGGTGGTCTGTTCAGTACTGGATATTAACAGATGAAATCAGTGCACTTCAAGGTACACGCTTGGCGAAGAAACGATAATATATCATCTAAGGTTTTGTTCAAAAGAGGGAACTCAGTGTT
This sequence comes from Rhinolophus ferrumequinum, assembly GCF_004115265.2. Classification (NCBI taxonomy): domain Eukaryota; kingdom Metazoa; phylum Chordata; class Mammalia; order Chiroptera; family Rhinolophidae; genus Rhinolophus; species Rhinolophus ferrumequinum. The sequence goes on along the minus strand of NC_046285.1, from coordinate 93,436,998 downwards.
GAGCAAGATCTTAGGAAGATAGTTAGTAGACTTTTTAGTCTACATCGTGGATTGAAAAACCAGGATTTTCAATTAATTTTTCAGTGTTAACTTTCTTTAAGAAATGAAACTCTTGTGAGATGTATTCGTAGGATAGAAATTTGTAAGGAACCTTTAAAATGCTGGATGTTAAATAAGTATAAGAATGTCTTCCAGGAAGTTGTAGAAGAGACAAAAATCAAAGAAATCATCACATTCTTATTGAACTGACGCTCAGATCTTCTAGGTGAATGTAGTCTCACCTTGTAGCTCTACTAACAAGCTTCTTTTCATACGTGACCAACACTGAGGTGTTAGTAATATCACACTGTAGAGGAATAAGCCAGTACAGAGAACTAGAAAGGTGTGGTTGACTCTAATTAAATTATCAGGACTTTAATCACTGAAAACAGTGGCCACTAATGAGTCATACTTCCACAGAACAGATGGTGATTCAGATATCTTGAGTGTTGCAAAATGCCCAAGAATAGGGCAGCACAGTAAATTTTAAATCTCAGTGACAGGGAGGGTAGTCAAATAATTAGAATCATGGAATCTTTTCTTAAAAAGAAAAGCTCAGCTACTAAGTTGGATTAAGAACATGTGATTTTTGATATTTTTGTCATTCTAAGTATCCTAGACACCAAATCCTGAAAGATAATCTTTTTGAAAATCGTTCTTGCCTCCATTTTAACAGGAAGAGATGTTTCTTATAGAAAAAGACACTTGCCTTAGTGAACTTGCATTAATTAGACATATGCACCATTTGAGCTTCTAACACCAAAGCGAAAGAAGAGCGCTCCCTGGGGAGAATGGCTTTTCTGGGTTGAGTTTGTCTTCTGTAGTTGTTCCTCATTTGAAAGGACATTTAAAAATAACTCACTTTCAAGGTAGGACTAGGGATGAGACAAGACTGGTGACGGGTACTAATCGTGTAGGCTGCGTGGTGAATATTTGGAAGTTCCTCGTAGTATTCTTTTTTACTTTTGTGTATGTTTGAAATCTTCCATATAGATGTCTTTGGTTTTCCCCTTACTTTCTAACTAGGATAGTCACACATTTCTTCCAGTTCGTGAGTTGTACAGTTAATTGCTTCTGATTCAATGCTTTGTCATTAGTCTGATGTGCACTTACCTCTATTTTTGTATATAATCAAACTTGAACTTTGGAGTCAGTTCAGTGTAAATAAGAAAAACAGCCTCTGGCCAAAGGACAAGATCCGAAAGTACCTACAAATGCATGCCTTTTGAATAAACATTTGTGCCGGTAAATGTGGGCAATTAGGGTGTATTTAATGCAGTGAAACATCTGGAGAGAACTACGGTAGTTTTTAATTAAATGAGGGTAACAGGTGCTCTTGAGCTGAAGGCTTTTCACCAATCTGAGGAACTGCCAGTATCTTCAGTGATGCAGGTATATCTGCTCCAGTTAATTTATGCTCCTCTTAGGGTAGAATCCTCTATTATGGATGAAAATGAAGAAGCAGCTAGCTAGTCACATTAGAAAGAAGAGTGAGAGAGGGAATTGGCATCGGATTTGTGAGAACAGTAAAGTGTAACTGACTAGAGCACAGGATTCATCACGCCAGTGAATCCTGGCCCTGCCTTGTCACCTGTTGTGCTTTCTTGTAGAATTCTATCTGTGCTACTTTACTGTTAACTCCAATGCCAAATCCATAGGTCTAACAACAGCCTGTCTGAATGACATGTTCCACTGTTTTTTCACACATTTCTCCCACTCCAGTCAATATGTGTAAAGACCTCTTTTGTTCCTCTTGAAATTGACTCATTGTACAATCTCGGTTTGGGGTCCTGCCAGTCGTCCTATGCTTCTCTGTGATCACTTCCTCCCCATCCTCCGTGATTTCTTACCAATCGCAAATCCTGCGCACTCTACCACTTGTATTCACGTGGAATCCCTGCTCTGTACATCCACTGCCTCAGCTCAGACGCGTATCCCTCCTTCATGAGTTGCACTAGACTCCCAACTCTAGTCATTCTGCCTCTTTTCTCACCATGGCCACCTCACACCCAAATTCTTCCTCTTCAGAGCTGCCTGAGTTCCCTGCTAAAATACAAATAAAACCTGCACGTGGGTCTTCCTTGCTCAAAAAGTGGCATCCTTCAATACTCAAGTGAAACGTCCATGCTCCTATAAACTCTGGACTAATTTACACAAAGAATGAGAGAGAAGAGCTGGCGTTTGAGTGACAGCCATATAGCAAAGTAATGAGTATCTGTTACTGATGATGTTGATGGTCCAAGATCTTTATGAAACTTCACCCTTGAGGTCCCGGGCCACTGCGTATAGATGCGGCAGGTGGTTTGGGGGGGGAGTGTGGATTGACATTCATTCTACAACCCATTCACAGAGTCAAGCCCTCTGGTACTGGGCCGTGTCCACTTGAAGCGAGGTTTTCTTGTAATTCACACAGATGCAGACGTGAGCTAGCGACAATACTGGTGAATTCAGCTATAGCACCCCCAATCTACAGTTGAAGAAACTAAACCTTAGGGAGAAGTCACTAACTTGCCCTTAATAGATGGTAAAGTGACGGAAGTGAATTGGAGCCAAGCTCTGCACAAATCCAAAATTCATGCTCCCTCTGCTACCTATTCTTCTCTTTCAGGTAGAATTTTCTTCTCCTTAACCTCAGTGTGTAAAGCACTACGTATCCACCTCTAATACCTCACTCTACTTGGTACTTAATTGGTTTTTTTTACTTGTCCACCAACCCTCCCCCTTTGCCCCCATCCTGTGAGGCTTATTTGCATCCTCCGGTTCAGCAGAGGACCTGATACTTTATAGATATCAGTCATCAGACAAGGTTGAAGTGCAATTTCCCAGGCTGCAAGGTAGATGCTCCTAAACTTAGGTTGATCAGTCAGACTCCTTCAGAACCCAAAAGACCCTCCCTGAGCTCCTTCTTTAGCACCCAGTGTAGCATTGCACAAAACAAAATTTTTTTGTGGGGCGCAGCTTTCTCTAAAGCTGTAGTTCATCCAGCTGAAAAAATGGGTGCAATTGGTACAGCTATCAAAATAAAGACTAAAGCAGAGTTCTAAGGACTGTAATTAATGACATTTTATAACATTGTTCTGTATTATATCCATGACACGATTTGGTTTTCTGCCCATCACATATTTTGACAATGAATTATTAAGTATGTTGTCTGGTTTGACTGTCTTGTCAACCACAGTCTAAGGCTTTTTATTCAATGTGCATCACTAATAAGTGTGAATTATCAAAACTGCCCTATTAGTCATTTTATAAAAGCTTGCCTTTTATTATTTTATAATAATTTTTCAGTTCAGTTTGAATTAGTACGTGCAAGTTCCCAGGCACAGTTGTTATTATTTAATGTTTTTCTTTTTGAAAGAAAGTTATTTGCATGTAAATTATGAAGTTTTCTTGCAAAGAAAGGCTTAAGGCATTGTTTGTAGAGGGGGGGAAAATCCCCTTATTCCTTTAAAATAGCTGTTTAGGACTTTATTTTTTTTTATTCAGCAAATGATAGAAACATTATTTTAAGGAAAATATGCCTCCTCTTCAATGTCCATGTTCTGTTTTAATCATCTTTTAACCCTTCAAAAAGGCAGGATCCCGTCCTTTCTACCATGGTTCAATTCAACCTTTGCTTTATGAAATTGCTATTTCAAAATGATTGGATTTTTTGCCTTTGGTAATCTTCCTTAAATCTATGCTAAAAGGATTTTCTTCTACTCTTCCTATTGGCCATGAGGTTATTTATCAGAGTGCTTCATTTTAAAGCTACCTCAAGGCTAAAAATACTGCAACTCGCAATTCAGAGAAGGCTGCTGTTTCACAGACTGCCGTGATGACCAATTTATGAGAAAGGCGGTAGGAAGGAAATGGGGAAGGAAGACATAATTGTTTCCTACCCTGTTTTTTTTTCCCCTTAGCATTCATAATTTATAAAAATATGAATTGCTATAAACCAGATGTTGGAAGGATCTCTTGCAGAACAAATCCATGTTCAATGGGATAGGATTGAAACAATGTGGCAGGAGACCAAGAAACTCGTGCTAGTGAAAGAATACTTATAATTTCTTATTACAGTTTGACTGTGTCCTCTTGATAAAATATTCTTACTCTTTGGGGAAAACACAGCATGCTGATTTCGAAGACAGTGTTTCCATTCTCTGTTCCTAATAAACCTATTGATTTTGGGATTTAATGAATTCAAAGTAGTCTAGGTTTAAAATAGAACATTTACAGCACTTGCCAGACCAACAAAATGGAACATTCACTGCTACTCAGTTTTAAGTATGCTTATGCATAATTGTTAGTCAAGGAATGGCATCAAGAGGAAAAGAAATCATAAAAGTGGAGAGAGAGAGAGAGAGTTTTTAACTTACTGTGTTCTTCTGTTTTTCTTAAGAAATTACTTTTAAATATATGTAGATTTTTTAATTTTACAGCTGATTTAAGTGTTTGGAAACAAGAACATATATTTGTGTCATAAATTACCAAAGATGTGTTTCTCCTTTGGTTTTACAATAGTCTCAGTGCTCCTTTCCATATTTTCCGCAGTATTGTTACTTGAGTTACAGGCATGACCAGTGTTTATCTGCCTACCTCTAAATGCGTATCTTTGTCCCCCTCTTAGTAAGACAGTTAACTCTTCCAAAATAGAACCACTCAGTTCATTTATCTTTTAAAATTAAGGTATAATTGACATATGCCAGTATATTAGGTTCATATACAACATAACGATTCAATGTTTGTATACATTATGAAATTATCACCACAATAATTCTAATTCATAAGTCTAACATAAGTCTAACATTAATAAGTCTAACATCCATCATCATACATTCAATTTCTTTTCTTGTTATGAGTCAATCTTGTTAAGATCACCTCTCTTAGCAACTGTCAAATATGCAGGACGGTACTATTACTTAGAGTCACCATGCTGTACAGTATATCCCCATGAGTTACTTATTTTATAGCTGGAAGTTTGTACCTTTTAACCCCTTTCACCCATTTTGCCCACTCTCCCCATCTGACAACCACCATTCTGTTCTCTGTATCCGTGAGCATGATTTTTGTTTGTTTTTGTTTTTTAGTTTCGACATGTAAGATCAAAAGGTGTTTGTCTTTCTCTATCTGACTTATTCAATTTACTTAGCATAATGCCCTCAAGGCCCATCCACAAGATCACAAATGACAAGATGGCATATTTTCTTTTTTTGGCTGAGTAGTATTCCAGTGTGTGTGTATGACATCGTTTTTTATCCATTCATCCATCAGTGGACACTTAGAATGTTTTGATATCATGGCTATTGTAAAGAATGGTGCAAGGACCATGGGGTATCTTTTGGAATTAGTGTTTTCCTTTTCTTTAGCTAATTACCCAGAAGTGGAATTGACAGAACATATGTTAGTTCTATTTTTAATGTTTTGAGGAACCTCTGTACTGTTTTTCATAGGGGCTGTACCAATCTGCAATCTCACCCACAATGCTCAAGGTTCCCTTTTCTCCACATCCTCACCAGCACTTGTTCCTTGTGATTTTGATTTGCATTTCCCTGATGATTAGTGATGTTGAGCTTCCTCTCATGTGCCTGTTGCCTCTCTCTATGTCTTCTTTGGGAAAATGTCTATTCCGACCTTCTTCCCATTTTTTAATCCGATTGTTTGTTTTTTTTGCTATTGAGTTGTATGAATTCTTTATATATTTTGGATATTAGCCCTCTATCAGACATATTTATGATTTGCAAATATTTTTCCCCGTTCAGTCTTTCCATTTTGTTGAGGGTTTCCTTGGCTGTGCAGCTTTTTCATTTGTTGTGGTTTCATTTGTTTATTTTTGCTTTTGTTGGCTTTGTTTTTGAAGTCAGATCTTAAAAATCATCGCGAAGACCTCTGTCAAGGAGCTTACCACCTATATTTTCTTTTATGGTGTTGTGAAGCCTTACATTTAAGTCTTCAATCCATTTTGAGTTAATTTTTGTGTGTTGTGCAAGATAGTGGTACAGTTTCATTCTTTTACATTTAACTCTCCAGTTTTCTCTACATCATTTATCAAAGAGACTGTCCTGCCCCCTCTCCCCACCACACACACCGTATATTCTTGTCTCCTTTGTCGTAAATTAAATGACCATATAGATACATGAGTTTACTTCTGGGCTCTGTTCTGATCCATTGATCTATGTGTCTGTTTTTATGCTAGTACCATGCTGTTTTCATTACTACAGCCTTATAGTATAGCTTGGTATCAAGTTGCACGATACCTCTCACTTTGTTCTTATTTCTCAAGATTGCAGTGGCTATTCAGGATCTTTTGTGGTTCTGTAGAACCCTTCATTTTATAAATGAGAAAATGAAAATAGATTGTCAAGTGAACCCACATAAAAGCATTTTAATATTCAGAATAGGAAAATATATTATGACAGCAGCACCCAAGTTTTCTGATGCTTTGACTGCAGTGATGATAGGTCTCTAAACAGCAACATGTGGACCTGTCTACACCAGTGAGTTCATACCTCAGACTCAACTGGTCCATAAACAGTCTTAGGAGGTTACAAACCTTAAGCATTTAACTAGCCCTTCGTGGCTAGTTTAGTGCTCAGTATACATTTAGCGCTCGATACTTTTTTTCAATATGATCTGTAAGCTGTCTTTTTCTTTCTTAGGACTTTAAATATTGAATCTACTGTATGTGTCATCCAGATCAGTTTGGGGGTGGGGGCATTGCTATTGTAATTTCTAAAATGACATTTTAAAAATATTAGCTATTTGAACGGATATCCACGAGGAGATGATTCCATTTGACCCCACTTAGGAGAGTGAATGTTTAGAAGGAGCAGGAAAAATTGATTTAGCGTACTGTCACCTTTTACTCTAAATTGTGATGGGATGCCAGCAAATTTCTCTGTGAGCTTTTCCTTAAATCATGACTGTGACACGTCAGTAGTTTTTTTTTTTTTCTGTTTTCATGCCACTCTCTTATTTGTATGTGTGAGTGTGTGTGTGTGTGTGCATCTCCGCCAAATGGGTGAAGGCTGAGGCAGTGCCTCCCACACCAAGATCTGCCGACTTCTATGATGATTCATTGCGGTTCTAGATTTTTTTTATTTTTTATTAACACTCCAGCTTTTATGTATGGCCCTGTAATTTGAATCAAAATCCTAACTAAAAGGATTGGGGAGTGAAGTCAGACCACCGTGGTGGCTTGCTGGACTGCTTCCTGGCATGGAACCCTGCAGCAGATGTGTCCTGATTTTATTTTGGTAGAGTCTTGGGAACAACCAATGATTTTAGACTGGAACAAGGGCTGGTTATTTTTTTCCCCAAGCAGCTGCCTTCAAGGTTCATATTTTAAAAGAGGAGACTAAAAATTGTAATAATATTTGCCACCCTTAATATCGAGGTGCATTCAGATTGAAATTAATTGTGAAATATATTTCCACCAGGACTAACCGGGAATGATATGACTGTGTTTGCATGTGAGACAGTTTGGAAAGGAATGTTAATTTGCATCTTGCTGTTCAGCTCAGAAACAAATTTTGCAATGTATTCCCCCAAGTAAGCCCTGTTATTCTTTGTTGACTGCTGTCTCCTATCATATATACTATGGGTTATGTAAAGAAGTAAGTCGTAGACAGGTCGGTATAATACCTATCAAAAATAGGTAATCAGTCTGTTAACCTATTCCAAATGATGAAGCATATGTCCAAAGGAATGTTGACTCGATATAAATCAAAACACTGCCCAGAAAGAGTCCTTTGGACTTGAAGCGAGAAACAGATAGTTAAAGGGCCAAGACCAGGGTGTTACTTAATTTCAATGACTGTTGACAGATTATTGACCTAAGACAGTGGATTTAAAATAGCCTATTTAATGTGTTTTAATTTTTTTTATACACATTTGTTTACATTGAAGCAGCAAATTACGACTCTTTGTATTGTCTTGTGCGTGTCTCTATCTTTACTTTTGGTTTGGGTGGCATTTAGGTGAGTCTGCCTAACCCTTGAGAGCAAAGAGAGGAACTATGTGTTCGTTTTCATCGTTGACATTGAACTAGATAAAGCTGCTCCTAAGGCCAGTAGAGACCAGAGACATTGTCATCTTAAAGAAGGAAGAAGGGGAAGTTTTATACCTCTCAGAAGAAATAGCTTGTCTGGCCTTGGCTAACTCTTCATTTTTTTCTCTTTCTGAGACTATAATAGTGAGGCGAAGTTCTGAGGCTGTAACTTCTGAAGCTTTGCCAAGTTATGAAGGAACCGGCTGGGGCATGAGCATTGGAGAGCTGGGAGTGTAAAAGGGAATATATCCTATTAATATGATTATATTTATTAGCATTTTGTACCGTTTTTATTTAGGGAACTCTAGAAGCAAACCAAATTTCATATTCTAGGTTTTGGGCAGAGAGAGTGGGGAGGTGGAAAGAGAGATTGCTCTTTGAAATTCTAAATTATTCTTTTGCAAATATCTGTCTTCATTTTGTTAATGGCGACTGAAACTTGAAAGAATTAAAATAAGTTTACTCTCAAATGAATGGTCAGTATGTTTGATATAAAAGAAAGTTGCCAAACATACCCTTTTTGATATGACATACACTGTAAGAAAAATGTCCACATATTTGGCTGAACTTGAAGCATTAATCATTCATTATGTGAACTTTCTTTATTCCATTAAAACTTTTTCTTTTGCCTAATGACTAGCAAAATCATATATGCTTCTTGCTATTTATGAGTTTCCAAATGATACCAATAAGCAGTTTTCTAAAATTTTTATATGTGGAGTTTTGTTAATAGTTCTAGTTAATAGTTAATGGTATTGTTTTCTAATGTCGAATAGCTTTTGTCAAATAAATAGAAAACTAACTTTATCATTGCCCCTAAGATATCACTAAGTTAATGCCTTAGTTCTTAGTCACCAGTCTAATAATTTGTAAGGGAGGACTAGTGGGTCTCAAAAGTGTATGTGTGTGTGTATGTGTGTCTGTGTGTGTGTGTGTGTGTGTGTGTGTATGGCAGCACATATACTAAAATTGAAATGATACAGGAAAGATTAACATGTCTCCTGCACAAGTGTGTGTGTGTGTGTGTGTGTGTGTGTATGGCAGCACATATACTAAAATTGAAATGATACAGGAAAGATTAACACGTCTCCTGCACAAGTATGAGATGCCAATTCATGAAGCATCCCATACTTTTTATTCCAATAATATGAAATATCTAGAGTAATAACTTCATAGAGACAGAAAGTAGAATGGTGGTTGTCATGGCCTGGGGTCAGGAGGGAATGGGGAATTCGTGTGTTTATTGGGTACAGAGTTTCAATTTGGGAGATAAGAAAAGTTCTCGAAATAGATGGTGGTAATGGTTGCATAATATTGGGAATGTACTTAATGCCAGTGAACTGTACACTTAGAAATGGTTAAAATAGGTGTATGTTTTATATAATTTACCTAAATAAAAGGAAAGTAGTATATTCCTATCATTTGCCATTGTGAATAGCAAGGGGATCCAAGAATTAACCAAGGACAGTGAATCTTCAGTAAGTATTTCTTAAATGCCTCCCATTATTGCAGATTCTGTGCTCATTGGCCAGATATATTGAAGGTATAGCAGTCTTTCCTACTCAAATAACTTAGAATCTGTTTGAGGAGCTGTTGGATAAACACACTTGAGAGAGGGGCTGCATTCATTAAACTGAGGAATGTTGACTGCCACGTCTCTTGACATTGGATAGTGTCATCTGACAACCATTCTTTAACTTCCACCATCACTTACTGAAGATTATTGGAGAAGGAGGAAACTTAGTTCCGACTGGTTCAGGCCATGTCATTTCGTAGGCGCAAAGAGACAGTGATATGCCCAAGGTCATACATCTGGTTAAGAAGACTAAATACTGAATCTGTTCTCATGCTTCTGTGTTCAGCGGCTCCTGTTCTACCTTACTGCTGATGTGAAGTTAAATAAGACTGGCTTTTTGGAAGCTATTTAGCTTCATCATCGTTTCTTTGAAAATGTTATGGGTACAAGAAATGTCCCTCTTTTAGCATTAATAAGCTCAAAGACTCAACTCCCTTGAATCCTTAAGTCAGCTTGAAGGTGTTTACAAAGGATATAACTATCAGCTACACTGGGCATTTTGCAAGATCTTCGTGTTACATTTACATTCTCTGTTTTCTTAGAAATCAAATGACAGCAATATGCCTTCTATATGATTATTGCTGTTACATTTTCCTGTGTGGGACAAGCAGAGATTTCTCTGAAAGCACAAGGTACTACTCCTCAGCCAGGTCTTCACCGTTTTCGAGGGATCAGACATGAAAGGCTGAGGTCTGTGGATGTCAGTGGCTGAAGCCCATCAAATCATACACGTCATTAAGTCGTCTCCCAAGTCAGGATGGGGAGCCATTTTCATGATTCAGAGGCGCAGTTCATTTGTTGCCGCTCAACTGTATTTAGGAAAGGGAATAAAAGAGGAAATCAAAAATGTAATGAAAGATTTTTGTGGTTAGTTTTTCTAAGTTTATATTATTATTCAATTGTTTTCTTTTTGATGACTGATTTTATTTCTTTTTTTTTTTAAGACTCATTTGACCCTCAGAATAACCCTGGACAGACAGTTGCTCCTTTTGTTGTTCTTCATGAGCTTGACTTTTCTAGGAAAGCCGATATTTTATCCATAGCCCTAGATACATTCATGTTTGTTGTTCTGTCTGTCTACAATGCCCATGCCCCGTCTTGGCCTATTGAGATTTATCAGACTTCTAAACCTCAACTCGCAATGTAATCCCCCCCTTTAAATCTTTGATTAGCACAAAGCATCTCCCCTCTGATCATGTATTTTATACGTTACACATGTCTACTGTCACTTCATTATGTGCATGTCAACTAATTGCCACAGAATAAATTGTAAACTCTTGAGGGTATAACTTAAATCTCATGTGCATTTGTTTCTCCTGAAACAAATTATTAGGTATAAGTAACTACAAAAACCTTTCTTCAAGGAATTCTTCCCTTAGAGCAATGGTTCTCCTTGGACCAGCAGTATCACCATCCCCTGTGAACTTGTTAGAAATTGTCTCGTCCCACCCTTGGCCACCTGAATCAGCAACATTGGGGTAGGGTATCAGCAACCTCTTTTAACAAGCTGTCCAGGTGACTCTGATAACTTTAAGAATTACTGATTTAGAGTGTATTTAACTTATGAAACGTTAAGGTGAGCATCTATTCTAGCACCCCAGTAAGCCAATTAGATTTACCTCTACAGTTATGTTCTAAATCCACATGATAAAAACCATATGCCACACACACAAAAAATGTTTAAGGTGCAAACCTAATAAATTGTTGTATTCAATTAATTTATACAATACAACAGTTCCAGTTCACTCAAAAGATACATAATTGTTGTAGTCATAGATGAAAACATGCACAACTTCTCGTGACTAAATAGTACAAATCAAAACTTTTTTTTTTTTTAAGTATCCAATTGGTATTTTTTTAAATGTGGCATACTCTGTCATGATAAGACTAAGTGAAAAGGAACTTCCAGAAACTACTGGATCAGTGTGTGGGTATAACCGTCTTATGGAACTATTTGGGCTCTACCTGATAAATTGAAATGTGCAGTGTTTTATAATTTAGCACCCTCTTTCCTTTGGATATAACTGGCACACCTGTGGAGCAAGGCACCTCTGCTTGTCACTTGATGCTTCACTACGTTTATATTTTTTTGATAAGCATTTTACTATCTTTAAAATAACTATAAAGAAAGGAAGAATGATGCCCAGCAAGCTGGGCTTCCCCTCCTCAGCCTCCTCTTTAGTTTATATTTCCCTCAGTTTGGGGTTATTGCTGGAAATGCAACATTTCAAGAAACTTAGGTGGGAAACGGTCTAAGCCGCCAGAGCTAAGTAACTGGGTGACAGTGTTAGCCCATTCTGTTTTCTTCTTCAAAGGTTTTACATCTGCCATAACCCTAGACCTCCCGATGTCTCTGTAATTGTGCTGAAAGGGAGGATATACTTCCAGCAATACACTGTTGCTGTCCTCCTGCCCTCCCCCCACATTTATTAGGTGAGTTAATTTCAGTAAAAAACAAGTTCTAGAAGTTCTTAGCAATTTTTGTTTAATACCGAGAAGGAACAGTTTGAAGCAAGCCAACCAACTGAAGTGTTTTGAGGATAGTGACATTAATAGAAATAGCCCCTTAAGTGTCTGCTAAGAATCAAATTTGAACAGTTTCCAAATTGCTATTGGCAATGTCAGTTATTAGGAGAAAAACGGGAAAAAAAACTGTTTCAAGAATAGTAGGAGTAGGTGGGGGCTATGGGAAGTATCTTTTTAATCCAGCTGTAGGCCCTCCCAGAATGTATTTAGAGTTCATAGGTTATGTCTCTGGTTCCTTTTGGCAGAAAACCAGTTTCTCGGCACTTTGAGTGCCTGTCCCATCTTAAAGGAGAAGACTTCTTACACCTGAAGGACTTCCTTCAGGTGTAAGAAGAAACATTAAGGTGAGAGTATCTGTGGATATAGGAAAACAGTTATCTCCCTCCCCCCCCAAAAAAAAGCCTAAGTAGTCTATCTGTTGATGAACGTGGCATCTATGTTTACGTGAAGTATTATAGGACAATATAAGAGAGACTGTGCTTCCTAGATCTCTTTGATCTGAAATGAAGGAATGGGTCCTTTCCTTCATTCATTGTGGACCTGCGTCACGCTGCTGCCAACACCTCTTCAAGGACGCAGGAAATGGAATCAGATCTCTCAGCTTTCACATTACGGATTCTCGGTGATCACGTGGCTTGATCAGAATCAGAGACTGTGAATCTGCTATCAAAATGGTCAGCACAGCTTGCCAAAGTCCTTCAGAAATTGAAGCAGGTCTTCAAATACTTGAGTGTGAAGATGCTTTTCTTTTCGTGCTTTTTCTTTAAAAAAAAAAGGGGGGTCACTAAAGCAGAATTGTGGGAGGCTGAATATATTTTAGTTTTATGTAAGGCCATGTTAATATGGGCTTTAGGTCCTTAGGACCCACTAACAGGAGGCTGGTGGGATGAACTTGATTGACTCCAGTCATACCTTGAGCCTTCTTCACTGCCTTATGTGCTCTCTGCACTGTTGTGCAATCAGGCAATAGACAGAGAAGAGTATCTGGCATTTGTTTACGTGTTTGGTTTGGTTGCATTTAGCCCTTGGATGTGAAAGTCCCCTTAGAAGTCCTCTGAAATTCTAGGAAAAAAGAACTCCCTGTGGACATTGTTGTTCTGGAAGCCATCCTTTGTTTTTCAGTGTGTTCTTGGGGCCAAGTGAAGCACAATCACTTGGAGAAATTCTTATTAAAAATACAGATTCCTGGGCCCCAGCTCAGACATACGGAAATCTGCATTTTCCTTATCTCTTCATGTGATTCTTCAATATTCAGAAGTTTTCAAACTCATGATTACCCAAAGTTGCAAAAATTCAGGGATTCTTACAGACTTAGAGTATGTTTAATGTTGGCCTTGAACAAAGAAGAATGGCAGTCATTGTCATTGAAAATGAATATATCCTGGTAAATTAGCCATGTGGTTTCTAGTGGTGCTTATTACCAAAGCTGTGATTATAGAAAATAATGTAGTGAAGCGTTATTAACTTTGAAGTTCAACTACATGGAGAATTTATTTAGGTGTGACAGTTGATGGCTATATTTTATTTATTCAAGTTAAGGCTTACAAGTTATGAAAAAGGATTGGCATAAACTGCTTATTAACTTTGATTAACTATATTTAAAGGAATGAATGATACACATACAGGGCAGGCTTCCGTCAGAAAATGCCATCCTTCCTAACATTTTCCCCATTTGCTATTTTACTGGCTTTTTCAGCAATTGTAAATCTGCTACTCTATTTACCAAAATCTTTTCCTCCCTCTTTAGATTCTTCACTTTGTATTATTAATACTGGAATTTCACTTAAAGAAATTATCCATTTAGGCTCTCTTCTGTTCCAAAATGATACTATTTTAATAAGGGCTGAAAGGGAAAATGGACAAAATACCCCTGGAGTTGTCAGCCTTATAAATGACAAACAGTAAAAGCTTACTCTTGGAGGATTGTCACAGAGCCTAATGTTAGCTCAGGAAGCATGTATCTTAGAGAATTGACCAAAATTTTTACAAGGAAAGGCATGCTGAGTGCCAACGCCAGGTGTCAGATTTGGGAGGAAACTCATTCTGTTAAGCAATAGTATACATATTTTATGGGTTTTACAGGAAAGCAAATTATATTCCTCTGCTTCTGAAACTGTCTTATGTAGTGACTTGGCACAGAAATCATATATCATCTCCTTTTTTATTTCCCCAAAATGAATAGCCCACATAACTGGAAATGTCCCAGACATGGGGAAACTGTCATTTGGAGTTTTCCTTCTGCCTAGTGAAGGAATGGAGCAGAGAAGAGCGTGTGAGGACTTTCATGGCAAATGGCCATAAAATATAAAGAAAGTGAAAAGCCTCAAAGGTCCAGCACACTTTTAAACCTCACTGAAATAGATCATTTCCTTGTAATTTCTGTGAAAGGGGCGGTACATGAACTTCCCTGCACATTCCTGCAGACCAATCCGTAATTCACGCTTCTTTTCTCATCTTCAACTATCTCTTTTTCAAAAAAAAAGGAGAAAAACAAAAATCCTTCAGAAAAGCTGTTCTGACCTTTGCTCTTCTTTTTATCTGGGTATGACGAGATGGGTGTCTTAGCCTGGGCTGCCATGACAAAATACCACAGGTCAGGTGACTTAAGCAACAGAAATATTTTTTTTCTCACAGTTCTGGAGGCCGGAAGTCCAGGATCAAGGTCTTCACAGGTTTGGTTTCTCCTGAGGCCTCTCTCCTTGGCTTGCAAATGGCCACCTTCTTACTGTGCCCTCACGTGGCCTTTTCTCTGTGCCTGAGTTAGAGTTCTGTTGTGTCTTTCTCTTCAGTCCTATTGGATTAGTGCCCCATCCTTATGACTTCATTTAACTTTAATGACCTCCTTAAAGGGCGTGTCTCCAAATACAGTCACGTACGGGGTTAGGGCTTCAACATATGGATTGGTAGGGGTGTCCGTAACAGTTGGCTCCATTGTGCTTTTGGATAGATCCAGTGTACCCTCTCTTCAGTATTCCAAAACAACTATCTATTTAGTTTACATGGGTTCTTTATCATGAGAAAGTCAGAGGAAGCGATGGAAGATGTTTTTCCTACTTATGCACCATAAGTCATTGAAATCAGGTTTTGCTTCAGCAGCTTTCACTCTGCTCTTATGAACTTCAGTCATAAGGCATTTTTGGTATATAAAGTATATGCTTGACATGGAGAGATTTGGTGGATTTTTAAAATTTGTCTTTTTACTAATTTATCTATACTCTCAGGCTACTGGAGAATTATTTTATTAAGACCAACTTTCAAATCTGAGCCCTAAAGTGAAATGGATGTGCTGGATTTTATAGATGATTCCACTGTCACAACTTAAGCCCCTTGAGTTGCTGGATGTAGGTGTGACAGAAGACTCACTTCTGGCATTAGAGACAGTAGTTGTTGTCATCACCCTGGAGTTAGTAAAACCTTAAACCAGCTAAGCATTAGTCATGCATTTTGCTTCCAGGGACACCTCAGCTTCTAGCTTCTTAAAGAGGATATGACATAACCTCTGTGTTTCCAAGGTGTTTGAAACTGAAGTCTTTCCACTTCCTTGCTGAGCTTAAGAGTTGACGCTGGTATCCAAAATCCCCATGGTCTTATCAGGATAAGACATGCAGCCATTGATGGTCAAGAAAGGGAATCGATAGCGTTCCCTGTGTCGAGAGAGGGAAGCTGAGAGCTGAAACGAAGGAACCATTTATTCTCCACTTAAACACTTCCTGGTGTTTAGAGGGAAAACACTAATGGGGCTAAATTAAACTCTTAGTTTAGAGCTCTTTATTCTTCTCTCCTATCTACCCATCCTGGCCTTGAATAAAGAGCTCACTGAGACACTACGTTTTACTCCAGTGTGTTTATTATAGCCAGAAATGGTTGTCATCAAATTGTTAATATTCATTCACGGGCAGTGTGCAGTTTCCTAGGGCTGCCATAAAAAATTACTATATACTGGGTGGCCTAAAACAATGGTTTATTCCTTCATCATTCTGGAGGCTGTAAGTCCAAAATCAAGGGGTTCACAGGCTCATGCTCCCTCTGAAGACTCTAAGGGAGAATCTATTCTATTCCTTTTTCTTGTTTCTGGTGCCGCCTACAATCCTTGGCATTCCTTTGGCTTGTAGATATGTCACTCCCATCTCTGCCTCCATCTTCAAATAGTATTCTCCCCTCTGTCTGTCTGTGTGTGTCTTTTCCAGTATGGAGAAGAGCCCATCTTACTCCAGAAGGGTCCACCCTACTCCATATTGGATTGAGCTCCTACCTTATTCAAGTATGATCTCACCTTTACTTGATTACCTCTGCAAAGTTCCTATTTCCAAATAAGGTCACAATCACAAGTGTTGGTGGCTAGGACTTCAACGTATCTTTTTGGGGAATACAATTCAAGCCATAACAAGAAGTTTTTGGTTTTGTGTTTCTTTCTTTTGACTTCTACAAATTTCAAATATTGTCCAAGTTTCTTGCTGAAACATCAACTTTAAGTGAAAGGACTACTTGTCTTGAATTGATGACCTCTTTGTTTGAAAAAAAATCATTTCCATCCTTAATTGGTACAAATAGTGAAAGGCTTTAAATGTGTTGCATTTGCTTGCGGCTGATTAATGAGTAGATTTGTAAACGGTGGCTGTTTCAATTAGCCAGGGTTAATTAATGTTTACTGCACTTGGAAGATGAAAAGACATGTATAAATGCACCATAATGTGAATCATTTTTTAATTTGATGTTGAAGCTTACAATATATTCAAATAAAGATCACTTATATCACATTAAAAAAAAGAAAGGCTGTTGGAGCACTATGTAAATTAGTGGGAAGGGCTCTGCATTTTGAGGTGAATGAATTATGTATCATTGAAGATGGTCATGTTTTAATACTTGATATTCAGAGAAGGGCAGTTATAGTTGTAATCTGATTATGTAAAAAGGACAGAGTAGAAATCTCAGAGATCAAAACTGATAACACTATATAGTATTTCCTGATTTGAGATGAAGTCAGGGTTTGGTTTGTTTTGTTTTTATTAGGTTGGTGCAAAGTAATTGTTTTGACAATTATTTTTAACCTTTTAAATCACAATTACTTTTGCACCAACCATGTAATAGTTCTGAGTTAAGACCTTTCAGCACATAGTAGAGGTGAGAAAAGGTTAACTGTGCTGAGATGAAAATAACATTTTAAAGAAAGGAAATTACTGGAATTCCATGTAAATTTTCGAAAAAGCATCGGGGGCTTGGATGAGGTCTAGTGCTAAGACTGGAAAGTGTGGAGATTTTAGAGACAGTTTGGAAGGAAAGACAGGAGCAAGATCTCCTCTCTGAGGCTGGAAGCTGTGCTTCGTCGTAGAAAGCAATTGCCTCAGGCAGCGAAATGGGTTACCCATTGTTGGTGAGGAAGGGGCCCTCTGCCGTAGGTTTCCAGCATGTTCAGTGAAACACACCTCGCACCAGGCTCCATAGTTCACGAGGTAACTTGAAGAAGAGCTGGCCTCAGTGACACCACCCCATTTCACTTCATCATCGTCTGAAGGGAGAGCATTTCCAGTTAAAACAGTGAAAAGGTTGGGTCTGCTTATGTTTTCATCTCCTGCACGATTTTCTCCTTTGTTCTTGCAGAATAAAAAATAAGGTTGTTGTTTCTTTTATCATCTCTTAGAGGTGAATGTTGAAATGATTTAAGGGAAAAAAAGACCCATAACTCTTTATTTGGATAAAAAATACCTTGCTCCTTGTATTCTTAACAGTAACCACCAATCTAACGTTATTGTTAATAAGCTCCACAGTTAGACATTATAAAGAATTTTCAACAAGGACATGGCACTTCTTTGTGGGTGGAACTACTCATTATCTAGCAGAATTCAATATATAATAAATCCCTTTGGGGGAACCTAACGTGGGCTTTTTCCCCCAAACATCTGCAGAATTCTGCCAGAAACTGGAAAACTCCCATTTTTATTCCAGTGCTTCTCTGGGGGCTCTTTCAGCATGGACATGAGCTCTCCAGGCCCGTATTTCCAGTGGCTCCAGGATATCTCCACCATGATGTGTTGCAATATTGCAAACTCAATATGTATAAGTAAAACCTATACTTCTGCCCCATATTTGCTTTTCTGACAGACAAAACTCAGGTCAAGAATAAAAATGTTACCAGCCACCCGATAACACCTCTCCCCTGTCCCAGTCACGCCCTCTCCTTGCACCCCCACCACCTTCACCACCACCATCAAAGTCACTGTCCTTCCTTGTATCCCTTCCTTAAAGGTCTTTCTGGCTTGATCTTTCTAGTGGACATCCTTCCCCACTATCCTCTTCCCTGTTCTTTAATGATGACTTGTCTCTTAAGTATCTTATAATCCCCAGATTTCCACCCCCATCCCACCACCCCCATACACTTTTCTTTACAGTTGACCTATTAACGAAGTGCTGGCCACTCAACCCCTAGAATTCCCATAGTCTGGATTTGGTTAATTGCATAGTCCTGGTTGCAGGTCAGTGTATTTCTCTGCCATCTGTATCCCATACACTTAAAGGCCTGGCTTCTTTTGAAGCTGTTTCCTTTCACTTCCCCCGTGTCTCAACAGCTAGAGGAATCCCACCTCTGAGGATGAGAAGAATGCCAAACTCATCCTCTGTGCCTTGGTACATGCACTGACATCTACCAGGACAGCAGTATCTCTTCCTTAGCAAATCTGTAATGTCACTGTCCCCGGTCCAAAACTCCCAGCTTGTGTTTTTCTCTCTCTGTCTATACTGTTTACCATAGCACTTGTATGGGAATTATTTTTATGCACATCTTTCCTCTGGACCATGAGCTGTGAGTGAAAAGAAATGGCCTTAGTTGTTTCCTGTACTGGCCTGGACGATGCTACAGGGTTGGATTGCTGAACAGTTGAATGAATGAATGACCAAGCTCATTAATGAAAAACTGGTTTTATTTTTCTTGGCTCCAGATTATTTTCCTTAAAGCGAGAGTCCTTTCAACCTGTCCCACTCCTCTGCACTGATTAACAGTGTCTGCTTCCTGGAAGACACTTGCCATCCATCTCCAAGCGCTTTCCATCACAAGGCTCAGTCTCCCCATGCATTGTTAAGGGATCGCTTGAATCGGCTAATGCAAAAGAGAAAAGACCATTGCTCTTGTTGAAATGTGCACAGCAGAGCAAGTTTTATGTTAAAACACAGACAGGCCAGTGTGCAGAAGAGCATAGAGGTTCGGTGTGGGGTTTTTTAATCTGCATAAATAAACATTTCAAATAAGCAATCCGTACACAAACAGAATGTGATGGCTGCAGGATCAGGAGCTCACCGTCTCGTCATCTTTATACATATATTTATATGTGTGCTGATCTTATCCACATTGCCCTGCCCCTTATAATTATCAGCATAAATATTTAGACTCTTTGAATGCAATTAAGTTTGAGATGCTGAAAATTTTACTTTCTACATGAGCTAGCTAGCTCTGCTAGCCAATACTTTCCATCCTTCTAAATATAGGATTCCATCAATCAAGCACTTACCAGAGAGAAATCAGTTAGAATGCACTTTCTTCATAGCATAGCAGAGAATGATCGCTAGCTGTTGAGAGGGTCAGTTTCCCATTCCTTTGGTTTCCTTTGCTCTATCCCAGGATATCTCTTTCTTACTCAGATAAAAAAGACTGCACAAGTTTGGGAGGGTGTGCAGGTTGGACAGGACCAAGTTTTAGGGGCATCCCTCAGACTCCCTCCCTTGTCATGTGCAGTTGAGGATACAAGTTGGAGCTGAACTCCAGTCTACACACAGTTTGACAAGCCGCGTGCCCTGTATGTGACTCACTCCCCAAAGAAAACAACATGTGGGTTAGCAAGGGCCTCGCCTTGATCAAAAGTAAAGGTGACGGTTTCACCTCTACCTGCTCTCTGTTAATTGTTGCCAAGCTCAGGTGGAGAAAGGAGGACGTTATGAATTGATGTTCAGAACACCCGAACACAGCAGTGAAGGCTCCTAGGGAGTACGGGCTCAGATTGTGTACCGTCGCCCGAATGGTTTTGCCTTTATAAAAACGTAGGCAAGAACAGTAAAACTGTTATTTGAGTATTTTTTTTAAGCTAATCTTCCTCATTGTACTTTCTTGTGCTTACTTAAAGCATCAGCAGCTTTTAACAAATGAAATGTGATCCTGACCCAGATAGAGCAAACCTCAGGTTTTATTTCATTTTTCCAATTTACTCAGTATCTGAGAACTTACTCAGAAGTAAAACAGAGAAAAAAGAACTACCAACTGTGAAGAGCAACCTACCAGAAAATTGGGGAATACGTACCATAGAATGGAACTGGAGAAAAATCCATCCTTGTGATTCCATCTCTGTCCTCAGACCTGATACTTGCAATCCCAAGGGCCTCTGCGTGCTTTAAGAGCCTCGCAAAATTTATGTTCATTGATCAAAGTTGAAAAAATTAGGTCATAAAGTGATGATGGGAAGAGGTGAAATAATCAATTATGTAAAGGATAAAACTATTAAAAAAAAAACGTTACTCTTGGTTTTCTCTGGTGGTGGGATTGCAAGTGAATTATTGTTTTTTCCTTTGTTTTCTACATTTTTTGCACTGAATTTATGTCACTCTTGCAATGAGTACCAACTGTTACATTTTTATATAAAGGAGGAATCAGGAAGTTCTCACTTATGCCGCAAGGGTGGGTTCCTAAAGACAGGTTTGAGGAGAGAATTCCACATAAAATCATAATTAGTTTGCAACTCCTTATGCTTAGCCATAAAAGTACACATCTCTCAACTACTCCGAGATAGCAAGTTTTTCCTCGAGCATCTGAAGAGACCACTGTTCCCTGGGTTGAAGACCACATGAATAATTGACTTATATTTAAGGGATATGAAGCATAAAAATCATATTGATTTTTATTTTAGTTTGCATAGGATGTTAGTTTGTATCTGCTTACGTTAACGGTCATATATGCGTTTTCATTATATATGTGGACCAGAGGAAAACATCTGATATATACAGGTGAAAGATGCTACAAGTTTTAGTGACACAGTACTGAACTTTGTATTTTATTATAATTCCAGACTTGAAGAAAAGTTCTGAAAATATTGCATCAAATTCCTGCTTCTGAAAGTAACTTGCAGACTTATTACCCGTTTACACTTAAATTCTTCACTGTGTTTCTTCAAAGCAAGGGACATTTTTTAATATGTGTAAATCATAACCTCAACACGGCATACTTTCAGCGATTGTTCCTGTAATAAAGAAACTTGGTTTTTCTTGTAAACTGTAGAATGTTTTTCCGCTCGGGATGGCTTAGGCTCCTGACCCTCCAGGCAGGTCCAAGATGCCTAATGTAGTTAGAAATAGGATTGAGGCATTGGCACAAGCTCCACAAGTAAACATGGAGAAGGAGCTCTCCTCTATTTTTAGATGCCAGGGGGCCTGGCTGACTTTTATCTGGATTTCTGACTGATGCCATTGGTAGATCTAAGTTGTTTGATCTACGTGGCTTAAAAGAAAACAAAAGGAAATGTGTCTTACATAAAAAAGGGACTTCTTCTGTACACTCAGTCTTACGCCAGACAAGTCATACTTAGGGAACATGTCACTTGCAATAAGGAATATGCTCACCAGTGATGGGTAGCCATGTTTGTATCCCCTCTAGGGACAATTTGTTGCCATAAGTAGACAAAGTATGCTCCATTTAAAATCTGTGCCCAAGAAACTACTGAAGAAAAATAAGCCTGCATTCAAACATGGAGTCTGAATTTTAAGACTGGGACAGATTTTCTCAAGATTGACAGTGTGCCTAAAAATAAGAGGACTGACCCAATTTTCTGGAGGTCAAAATAAAAACTAGATTTATAGAGCAGCATTACTTTGTGATAATATGCCGATAATATTTTTCCCCAAGTTGGAAAATGTGGCAGCATCATACCAGGCTGTTTCACTTTTGGCCAAAGAAGTATTCTAGTCCTGGCACCCTTGATGAAAAAGGATGTTTGGGTGACTGAGGATGCAGAACCAATCCACTGTTCAACCATTTTAAACACCTCAAGACCCAAAGGAACCTAAATTATCTTAAATTTGACTCAGACTTCGTGAAACCTAATGACAGTTCATGGAGTTTTCATTTATGCCCATCTTGCAGAGAAAGAGAAATCTAAAGAAGGAGGCTAGGTGTTCAGAAGGGAAACTGCTGTTGAGGATGGGCTGTCAAATGGAAGTGACAGGTAAAGCCTCGCTTGGATGAGGGAGGAGTACATGGTTGTCTCGCTAGGAGCTACCGGGCTTGCCAGCTGTGCTCCACCATCAGGAAGCTCTGACTTTGGACTATGGCTAAAACCTCTTCCCTTGGTTTCCTTGTGAAAAAAAGGTATCACTGAGTTTATCACTTTCTAACTCTATCAAAAATAATGTTTGTAAAGCAGCATGCTTGTGATGATAGATGTGTATATACATTTCTATAATATTGGTTACTGATCAGTTAAATAGCCATGTTCTCCCTAACATGGACATTTTCATGGAATAGTGAGACGCTTGCACAAGAAATCAGGATTTTCAGGTTCAGATCTCAGTTCTGCCGCATTGGTAACTTCCGATGTATTTCTCAAGGTGGATGTTACAGTTTGCTCCACTGTCAGAAGGGTAGTAATCCCACTATAAAGATTAGTGGACATCAAATGAGCTAATGGATAGCAATAGGACACAGAAGTGGAGGGTCATTGGTGACCTAGATCTCATGGTATCAAGATGTCATAACATGGCACAATTCCATCACAGGAGGGCTGTCCCACACTAATCAAACTACGCAGGGTGCCAGATGGGCACTGGACTTATTAGGGAGACCACTTCATGGACGGTATAGATACCTGACCACTGCTCTATACACCTGAGGCTGAAGGTGAATAATGTTGAATGTCAACTATAATTGAATATTGTGTAGTCACGCAACGTGGAATACAGCATAGGGAATACAGTCAATGGAATTGTAACAGCTATGTACATTGTTTTGTACACCTGAAACTAAAAAAAAAAAGAAAGAGAAAAGATAATATGTATGTCTTAATGTACAATAACCACTTGAGGACGACGGAGGTTGTCCCCCAGTTCAGCATTTCAAGCAGCTTTCGCGCCCATGTTCAGCAATGAGGCGTGCCCTCCGGTGCCCTCTACCCTTCCAAGTACATTCTCTTTCTCAAAGTCTGAAAACACGGACCTGTTTCCTGAACACTTCCCTGGCTTCTGTGTAATTTCCTGCCTGACAAATGGTCTGGCAAAAAAGGAAATTCACAAGTCGTCTTTCCTGTGGCTTTCTGGTGCAGAACTGTTATCAGGAATAATAGCTTCCAGGCAAAACAGTGGGTTGGGTTCTAGGAACATGACTTTGAGGTGTTCTGGAGTAAGGTTTCTTCTGGCAGTGTTGTGTCTTGGCCACACGCATCTTTGCCACCTTGTTCTGAGGCCTGTTTGTCTTTTGTGAAGGGAATCACTGAAGCCATTGTGTAGTGATGCTTTTGTACAGCTTATGGAGGTGATGAGACCATACTGTGCTTAGAGATCGCCTGCGGATCACGTTGTCCACCAGATTCTGTTTCCCTAGCTCTGGGTGGGCCCTGAGAGTCTGTATGTCAACGCACTCCCAGGGGACACCCACATAGCAAGAGTATAGCAAACAGGATTCAAAGGAAGGAACTGCAATGAGCGACTTCCAGGCTCCCCTAATTTTCTGGATGAGGAGCCATGGCTTAGGGAGTGTCAGAGGCCATGGCCACGAGGCCATGGCCACGTTAAGTATAATGACCAGCGTGGCAGTTATATCCTGAACTGTGAATCAGACATGCTCAGGAGGGGGTGTGGGAAAAGGGGCTTCTCTAACTTCTGATTGGACAAAATTAATTAAATCTGATCTCATAGCCCTGATGTGGGCAAAATGCCTAGAATGGATGACAGATTTATAGTCGTGCTTCTTGATAGGGAAAAAATGACATCCCTTTTAGAACTGCTTCAGTGCAGCTGTGACAGTTGAGGGGGATGGGTTGCTTTGTGTGGAGGTGCGGATCCTAGGTCCTTTCAGATGCATAAGTAAGTATTTATTTAAAAGATAAGAGTTGGTCATATGAGAATCCCCTGTTTGATAAGGTTGAACGGAAATTTCTGTTTGGAGGAAAGGCTGCCGATAATATGTATTTTTATGCCAGGAAGCAGAAGAATCAGAAAATAGAAAAAGCCATACAGCAATGCTGCTTCAATCCTATACAAAAGAAAAACCAGCAAGCCTAGGGGACCTCAGGCTGACACCAGTCTCCAAATCAGACCTTTAATAGCCATGGCCGTGTTTTACACAGGTCAAGGCCGAGGTGAAACCTTCTTTATATGAAGGAAATTGTCCTCCCCACCCCCAATTTGTTTATAGGATGGAAGAGGTAGCCCAGTAATTACAACCAAAGCTTGTCAAAGAAAACTGACTTAAAGTCAGTTTGTAAACTTTATTTTCTTGAAAGCTAAAATGTGGCAGTTAAAATTTTAGAAAAAGTTTGGCTAGTGGATTAATAATTAAAGAAGAATATTAGATGAGTTATCTAGAACTCATGTTTCCCACTTGGCAGTTCTTTTATGAGGCTATTTCTCTGAATAATCATGGAAGTCTGTTGCTTCTCCAAAAACAAAAGATTTTAGCCATTTGAAGATGAAATTGCTATTGAATGTTTCTTTTGATGTTACTTTCTTTAAAATATTTTCAGTGATAGCTAAGTGATGAGGTATTTTTGTTTTGTTCTATTTACTCTTAAGTATACCTAATGTATATCCTCAACATATTTTTTAAAGGGCAAGGTGATGGAGGGTTTTTGTTTTTGTTTTTAAAGTTTATTGGGATGAAAATGGTTAATAAAGTTAAATAGGTTTCAAGTGTACAATTCTGTAATACATCATCTATATCACATTGTGTGTTCACCACCCAGAGTCAGTTCTCGTGATGGAGTTTTTGCTGTATGTTTAATATTTGAAATTAAATATCTGTTATTATTGAAACTGTAGATTAAATATTACCATCATGGAACTCAGTTAAATATTTCCACTTTTAATTGCAAGGCTCATGTGCCTGGATATTATAGAAGAAAATACTTGACTCCAAAGGTAACTGCTACAATTTTGGACAATAACAATTAGCTTGTAGAGGGGAAAAAAAAGACTCTTAGAGGCAAAAAGTGTGCTTAGACTTATTGTTTAATATGGCAGTTGGAAAATGCAGGTGCTTAAAAGCTTTGGAAATCCCAATATATGCCATCAAATCACTGTAATAAAATATTACAATAAAAGGATAATCCATCATGGCCCCCCACATAGAAGTGTGGTTTCTGTGTGATTAGTCTCACCCAGAATTCAAAGATAAAATTCCACTCAGAATGAGCATACGTAATGCTCATTTGGCTCTGGATTTTTTATCACAGGCAGAATTGCCCAGTGCCAGTTGTGTTAGCTGTTGGTAAAATCCTGAGCCCTTAACATCAAGAGGTCGCTAGCTGCCCAAGACGGTTCATGATCATAAAATTGAATCCTACTGCAGCTAATGGAAATCCCTCATTTCCACCTTCTTTTAGTCCCCGAAATCCACACTGACTTCATTGTTCCAAATGAAATAATCAGAGGTGGTGGTATCTAAACCTCCTGGATTTAATTGGCATGGGAACATGGATTTCTGTTATTTTATCCCTCCCCCACAAAAAAAAAAAAAAGCCTAAGTGCTTTTCACTCTGCCAAAAAAAGGTAACATTTCTTGAATATTTCATTCTCCCATTTTCTGAAAATGAATATAATAAACCAGGAAAATTAACCACCATGGGATTCAACATTGGAATAGCCATTTGGAGGAAATTTCCTGCCAATAGTATATAAGAGATAAAAGAGAGAAGGCAGCACTACAATTTGCCACAACCTGAAATGCCCTGGATACTTTATGAGGTACAGATGTAAGAGTTTCCACTGACAGTTCCCTACTCTACTTTTTTACTGCCATGGGCTGAGATGGGTACAGGACTCCCTCCAGCTCTCATGCCTGGAAAATGCCTATTTGAAAAGCACTCATCATTCCGTAGGGCTAGTGATGTTTGTCAGCTTGCAATCCTATAAAAGTGGAGACGTTATGAAACAGTGATGCTTCTGTTGCCTAGTTTCCCCATTTCCTCAGTAAATGACTACCCAGTGCTGAGGCTGAGTGAGCCCCTCCTCGGGTCCTGTGGAGGCTGGAGAGCTAGGGGCTCAATGAGGGGAGCTTGGTATTGTGCAGCCCAGGACGTGGAGGTCAACACTGATACTGACAGTCCATGGGACTTTGAGATTTGTTCACATGTCCCAGCCTCCGTCTCCTGTCCCGTGAAGATAATAATCCTGTCTTATAAAGGCAGTGAGAGGAGAATTGCAGAGGAAGGGGACATTCGAGGTGGGCTTCAGAGAGTTCGTATGTTTTAGTAAGCAGAGATGGGCTTCCCAGATAGCAGGAACAGAGAGCCAAGGTGTCCTGATAGGAGTGCATGGTCCCGTTGGGGGTTAATCCAAGACATCCAAGCAGTTCAGTCTGAGAGATGTGTTCTGATTCTGATGCCAATTCCGATGCGCAGGTGATGTCCCCACCCCACGGGCAGTTCTCCGACACCAGCTGGGTATCCCATAATTCAACCGAATTTGACACTATCTACTTGGAGATAGCTTCAGATCACAGGTCAAAAGCTCAGCCCCACAAGACTGCCTGTCCTTCTCCCCCTATCACCCCCAGCCAATTAATTTCAAGTCCAAATTATCACCTGGGCTTTTGATGACCAGCTATAGATTGGAGGTTCCAACTTTCTCCTCAGGATTAATTTGCTAGAAGCTCTCACAGAACAGAGAGAAACATTTTACTTACTAGATCGCCAGTTTATTGTGAAAGGATATAACTCAGGAACTTCCAGATGGAAGACATGTGTAGAGTCAAGGTATGGGGAACGGCGCAGTTTCCCCAGATGCCACTCTTCCCACATCTCCACAAGTTCAATCTGGAAGCTCTCTGAACCCTGTCCTTTTGGGTTGATATGGAGGCTTCATTACCTAGTCATGATTGATTAAATCGTTGGCCACTGATGATTGAACTCAATCTCCAGCCTCTCTCCTCTACCTGAGTCTGGGGCGTGGGACTGAAAGTTCCAACCCTCTTCTCACATGGTTGGCTCTTCTAGCAACCAGCCTCAACCCTAAGGTGACCTCCAGGTTTTCCCATAGTCACCTCATTAACAAAAGATAACCTTTGCAGCTCTTATCACGTAAGGAATTCCAGTGGTTTTAGGAACTCTGCCAATGAAGACCAAACATACATTTCTTGTTGCAAATCACAGTATGTATCACAGGTGTGGACAGCAAAGAACTGAGGGGCCACAGACATGGGTGGAGCCATTTCTCAGTATCAGGAAGAGATATGAGGAACAGACAGGGTTAAGAATTAGAGAAAGGAGAGCAATGAGGACACCATCCCAATTATCCAGGCAAAGGTAATGATGGTTCGAGGGAGGTGGGTAGTGGAAAGGGGGAGTGAGACATGAGTAAGAGAGAATCAGAAATGGAATTTAAAAATATTGTCAGAGAATTACAGATGGTTCTGCATGTTTCAAACCTGTGGCTGGGAGAATAGTTCTGCCATGATTAGAAGATGGAAAGGCCGTCAGGAGATCAAGGGGCCTTCAGTGCAGTTTCATACATACTAAGTTCATGGGAGATCTAAGTTCATAGATCCAGCAAATTGTTATAAGTACATAAACTACAGCGGGAGGGAGACGTCAGAGCTGTGGAAATACATTTCATGTCTGTCCAAAGGGAGGAGATCCTCCGCTTTGACAGTGGATAGGATTTCCAAAGTGGAGAATTACAGAAAGAAAAAGGAAAGAGACACAAACAGAAAGTGATAGTTTCGAAGAGATTAGAAAAAAGGAACAAGAAGAGTTATTCAGAGAAGTCACAGGGAACAAGCTTAGTACAGTGTGTGTAGGACAAAGAGAAAACATTTCCACACGGAGGAGGAAGGTAAGTTATGATAATGCCACAACGGCACCAAGAACACCATAAGACCAGGTGGGGCTACGACCCGATCATGGTGAAGGTTATTCCTTCTCAGATGAACATGGAAGCACCAATAATTATTCCAGAAGACCCTTCTTTAGTACAGTAAGTGCTTAACAGTCACAGGAATAAGATTTATGTAAAAGAAGTGCCCATTTAATTTATTAAAGCAGGCATTGCTATGTTATTAGCCATTGCCTGTGACTCTGTAAGACGTGAAAAAGTCAGAAGAAATCTAATGGGGGTCTTTTATCTGTATGGGAAAGGTCATTGCAAGCATCAAATATTGAATTTTAGAACGGTGCCACAGCAGAGAGATACATAACTCAAACTAGACTTCAAAAGAACTGATGTGCTTGGGATTTCATCATTTAAAATAATATCTTGCAATAAAACTGACTCCATAGAGGGATATTAATCTCGTACTTTAATGCCATTCTGTCAAATTGTCTTAATAGATATATTTGAACAGAATTTTAATTTTTTTTCAGGTAAATTTTTTGTCTATTTAAAAGAAAATGTGAAGGATGATAATAAAATGTTACAGATCAAATTTAAATCCCATTTTATTTTCTTCGTTTTTCTATAGCAATAATACTAACCGATGATTGGTTTGAAATACATAATACAGTAAAATCTTGACAGGTATATGGTTGGAAAATGAGATATTCTGATTAGCCTAATATCGTTAATAGCACATATGCTATTTATGAGTATCTAATTTTTTAAAATATATCACACAGAAAAACCTGGGGAATCTTTGGCAGCGTAACAAGAAATTCACTTATCTGTGGGGCCCTGTGTTTGAAGCAATGATCACACTTGATACGGGGTTATAGTCCAGGCTCTTTCCTGTAAAAATGCATTTCAATAATGACATGTTTGATTTGGGAATTTTCACTAGTCTGCAAGAACTTTAAGTAAGTCACTTATGTTCCATAAAGTTGATTTTGCTTGGTTGGTTTTAAAAGGGGGTAACTGGTAGCATTTTTTGAAAAGAGAAGCAGCAGAGGAGACAGGGTATTTGCTTTGAGATCACATGAGAAATGTTGGAAGGCAGGGATGTTTACCCCACCGAAGAGGAGACTGGAGCAGAGCTTCATTATGAAGGCCACAACTGGAAGAGCAAGGGGACTGTTTCTTTGTCACCTCAGAACAGAGATCCTGCAACAGGGAGCCCTGGAGAAGGCAGGCTTGTTCAAGGCAAAGCAATGAGAATAGTCCAAGAACGGAGCAGGCTGCACGTCGGTTAGGTGTCTCTTGTCTCTTGTCGGTTAGGTGTCCCATGTTCAAAGAAAGACTAGGGATTCACTGAGTATGTCCTTCGGCTTGAAAGAAATCGTACCTTGCATACTGCCACCATTGCACTGCAAACACCAAAGCACAGTGTTGATTCCCCTGTGATCATAGTTTACTAGGCGATTCTAACTGTGTCAGAAGAGGAAACGGCGATTTAACTCTCCAGATCCTTCACCACTGGAAGGACACGTACCGTGCTTCAGGGCGTCAGCCTGGGTGTAAACCATTCTCTCTGGGCTCGATCCCACCTTGGGCACTTGCTTGCTATGACTTTGCACAAGTGGCTTTGCGACCGTGTGCCTCCGTTTTCACGCCTGTAAGAATGAGAGGATGATGGGACCCACCTCGTGGCTCTCGGTGAGATCGTGTCTGCTTTTGTCTTCTTTTAGATGAGCTGCTGCAGAAAGAGCAAAACTACTCGGACGATGTCTTGGCCAACATGATCAGTGAGCCAAGAATCAGTTATGGAAACGATGCCCTCATGCCGTCTTTGACTGAAACCAAAACCACGGTGGAGCTTCTTCCTGTGAATGGAGAGTTCAGCCTGGACGATCTCCAGCCCTGGCATCCTTTTGCGGTCGACTCTGTGCCCGCCAATACAGAAAACGAAGGTAAGAGGCCCCGGAGGGAACAAGAACATTCTGGTATATATACAGCTCTCTAATGTCCTTAAGGGGGAACTTCTAATACAAATTTTAAAATATACTTTCTCACTGTGAGGTATTTTGGTGCTGCTGGAATTAAAACACAATATTCAGTTTGTGTTCATGAGACAGTGGCCTAGAATGCCCACCTTCGAAAACAACAGACAGGTGATGAAATTACAGAAATCACAGTTCCCGGAGTGAAAGGAGACATTTCGATGGGGACGCTGCATAAATGGAGATTTGAAAGGCACTAAAATAGTCTTCCCTAGTTATTTATTCTAGTGCATTAAATTTCAGATTGCATTAAATGTTAAAAGCAAAGATAGAGAGCCACCTACAAATGAAGAGTAATTTTGCCTAAGAGTTCCACAATTTTGTACTTAAAAAGTCATATATGCGGCAGCTGTCAAAATTAAGATGCACATTGGTCTAAATGATTTTTTCCTATGATAGTTAAGATTTTCTCTTGTCAACAGATTTGCAAAATGGATGATGTACTTTTCTTTCACAGGGATTTCTTAGCAGAAACTTTCAAATAACATCTATTGAGGAGAGAGCATCTTTTAGGGTTTTTTCATTCCATGTCAGTTTTACATGTTCAGAAGTACAAAATTACGAATACAGGACCACCTTGATTTTGAGATACTAATAGCAGGTTTTTCAAGAATACAACAGGAGTTTACCTGTGATTTTCTTTGTTATAATAGCAACTTTTGATGGTGGCAATATTTGTAAAATGGATATTCGTAAGATGGGTAACTCAAAATCTGTCAGCTACTCCTCAGACTAAATCTGACTCCAACATTAGACTTTAAGTCTGGAGAAGCTTTTTTTTCAAAAAGAACCATTGCAGAAAATCTTCATATACACTGTTTTTCTACAGGGAGTAATCACCCCAAATTTGTTTTATTAATTTGAAAAAGGGTACCTTCTGGTAATAATACTAGATACGAACAGCAGTGTCGGTACCTTCTGGTAATAATACTAGATACGAACAGCAGTGTCATTTATGACATAAAAATAATTAAGACTTTACCATTGACAAAAATAATTCTTACATAGAGGCGGAAAAAATTAAGGACTTTAGTTACCAGAGACCAGGGTGACTTGCTTATTAAATTATAACAGAGTGCTGGTTGTGTCATTGTTTTTTTTTTATAGATAGATACATTTTTGCCATTTAAAATCCTCATCACTCAGTCTCTAATGAGAATTGTTTGTGAAAAATGTCCAATCTCGTTGTAAATTGAATATACACAAGATTTCCTCGTTTCCTTTAGAACATTCGGTTGTTTAATTGAGGGAGAAATAACATGTCTGAAGCCAAACAAACTTTCTTTGGTAGAAAATGACATCCCTTAATGTCTTTATACCAAATAATGTTAAATGTGTGTTTGTCATTTATGTCCAAGTCTTAGTTTTTTATGAAAAAATTTATATAGATATACTCTTAATTTATAAGAATTCCTTATCAATTTCTCATAATTTAAAACCTTTTATGTCTTTCAAATATGTAGTTTCTGTAAGTGACATGTTCCCATTGAATATTTTCCATTATTTGTTGATTTTGAAAAGTAAGATAAAACACACTTCAGTGCCTAACTAAATCATTTTTATGGACACAACACACAAATAATAGACTAGAAATTCTCATTTGTTTATGGTAAAGTTTGTGGAAAGAGATGTAGAAAGCCAAAGGAATCTAAATAAGGAGCAGAGTAAAATGAACTTACAGAAATTACTGTGTATGTTTGGTTTAATGTTAATCTTTCAAATTTAGTGAATACAGTGAAATGCAGTGAGCCTAGTGCCACATAGCATATGTAATATCGAATAGGTAAATATTATATATCATCTAGAAGGCGCTGCATATTCTGAATTTCAAATTTTCCCTTTATCACTCTATCAGATATTGAGAACTTTATTGATATATGAATATCAACCTGCATATTTCCTTGGTGTCTTTAATGAGGTCGATTTAATTTGATGTTTCATATAGTAGGATAAATAATACCAACAGTTAAACAAATCTGCCTTGATATTCCCTAAGCATTTTATCTTGACTTGTATGAATTCATATGTATATATGTTCTCCATTAAAATTATAAGCATTGTCTTAAGCATGCTGCATATATTAAAAAGTTTTAAGTAGTAGCCAAATTGATCCATTTTGTGTAGGGGGGAAAAAATGGAAGGATCTGGTTGTTCCTTTTAAGTAGAAATAATAGAGAGGAACCATGTCAGCAAAGCAGCGTACTAAAATCCAAATCCTGATGCCATCATCAGCACATCCACTATTTTCCTGGTCTTCTGTCCCTTAACAATCACCGCAAATCAAATAAGAAACAAAAAAGTCTTGGTCCAAATTGGGAAGCAAGCTGTGATCTCCCCCTCTCCCTCCTCTTGCCAAATAATCCAAAGAAAGAAGATTGGATTAACTATGCTGCATTTCCCCAAAGTGATCACTTTGTGGAAGGCCAAGAACAACCAGTTTGGAGATGCCCCAGTGCAGCAGTGGACTAAACACCTCTGATCAGAAGTGAGCTCCAAGAAGGGCCCGTGGACATTGGTTTCTGAGAGCACATATTGTAGCAATTGTCCTGGGAGACAGTGTCCCTGCGCACAAGTGTGAGAACGCGAATACACACACACACCACACACACACACACAGACAAACACACACACCCTTTGTGTTGCCAAGATGCCCAGTTTGGCAAAGTCCTTAAATTGAGTGCTTCTGGATTCTTGACCCAGATGCGATACAGCTGTTGCATTACCTAGGCCTCATCCAAAGAGCTGATACTGTTGTTAAATAAAGGTCTGTTACTGATAGATAGCAAAATCCTCTATAAAAGAATTGGAGGAGAAAAAAATCTTAAGATCTCAGAGCTAGAGTTCAGGTTCTCACAGTTATCAGACTAAACACCCTCTTTATAACATTTTGAAAAGCCGCCTTAATGATGAATCTTAAAATGGACTGACAATGTTTAGGGGGGTGAATCAATACAAGGAATGTAATTTACACTAAGTGTTTCAAAATGTAAGTGTTCAGGCTGGGCTACTGGAAACCCTGGCACGGTCAGGTGCTTGTCCTATATGGATGTGACAAATGCAGGTGCAGACGGATAGGATGGTTGATTCAATGATTCGGGGTCTATGAGCAGCAATGATGTGATTGTCTAAACCAGTGAGTAACTCTTAGGAGAGCTCTGAATAGAACGAGCTTCCTTCCATTGATCCAGTGGTAAGCTCTGGCAATATCCAGCTTATAAGATAAGAACTGTGCAACAATGCTGTACATTTGTATAAAACTGAGTTAGGTTCTGGCTTCCCCTAATCACGTAGGGTGCAGGACAGTTTTTATTTGTGTGGGATTACCCTGTGCCCAGCATCTGACATCCCCTGTCCCCGTCCTAGGAGCCAGTAGTCACACACACACACCCAACTCCTGCCCGCAGTCACAGTGACATCCAAAATCACCTCCACATTCCCCACCAGCATCTGAATGATGTGGATCAGAGTTTAAATTCCAGCTCTGCTGGGTAGGCAACCTACAGAGCCTCTCTGGCTGTTTCCTAACCTGTAAAGTACTGGTGATAATTCCTAACTCAGAAATAGGGTGCAAGCATTAAATAGATGTGTCAGATGAAGCTCTTAGCAAAGGGCCTCCAACATGGTACGTGTTCAGTGGTACCATGTTCGGCTTTTCTTTAGTTTTTCCAAACAGATCCAGGATTTTATTAGAGAGGGTTTGCCTGCTTGTCTCAAGAAGAATTACTCTGTCATTCTCTAGCCCAAACGGTGTAGTCTTCAAATTAATGACTGTCACAAGCCATGTGATGATACAGTCCTAAAATCTTAGCCTTCCTCCCCTGCCCATCTCCCTTTTCTCCCTCCCTCTCCCGAGAGCCCAGTTTCTTGTTACTGTTACAGACATGTCCTCACATACAGAGCTACTGAAAATACCTACAATTCTCAGAGGATTTCCTTGCATTGTTCCTGCAGTCTTAGCATCATAGCTTCAAACACTTACCAATGGGATGTTTTTCTTAAGAACAATCAGTCAAGTCCAGAGAGAGGGTCAGACATCCAGGCATTCTTTAGATTTACCTTGAAAAAATAAGCATATCACAAACACAGTTTCCAATATTTTAGGCTGTTCGACCAGCTGCGATTTCCCTGAAGAAATTTTTATCCTATGGGGTTTTCTTTCCAATCCACAAAGCCTAATGGTCTAAACTGAAGTGAAGCTGTTATTTATAACACGGTTTTTCTCATGGACCACGAAATCATCTGGCTGAATGCATTTGTGTTAATAGCACTTCTGTGTGTTCTGATTTTTCATGACTGCCTGAGCAAGCCAGCCACGAAGATCAATATGGAATGCCATGGCCAGCAGTCAGCTTTTTGTGTATAATATATACATAAAATACTCTTGAAGAGGCACGACAGGTCTTGTAGGATTGTATGTCTGTAATTGCAACGCGAAGTTGCCCTCTGGTATGTTTTTACTTAGTCATAAAAAGCAATGAGCAGATCTTTGTCAGTGGTGAAACAAATTAAATAAAGTCTTTCATTAAACCTGCAAACCCAGGCCTTTTCAGGCCTTCTCATCTATGTGTAAAACTGATCTCCTGCTGATTCTTCCATCATCGTAAGCCCGGTAGGGAGATTGTGCTAGGCAGCATTTAGCTTAAAATTGGTCTATTACAAGGAACGCCAGAACTAACAAACTCAAAAGCTCCAGAATTTCATTCATTCTGTTTATCTCCTCTTGTGGGGAAGGTTGTGATTCAAAGCTGCTGAAGGCAAGGAAATAACAGATTTAACTCTTTAAGATGATCCGTTTCTTATTTTTAATTTATTAAACAGCTAATGTAAAATGTTTTGAACACTGCATTGAAGTTACCTTCTGGTTTAACGAGTAATTGTCCATTTGAAAAATTAGAAAGTATTTGTGGTAGATTGGGAAATAATGCACTACCTTGTCTTGTCTATGGGTGTTCTTTTTTTGCAGTGATGTTGTAATTGTCTTTTTAAAAATGTGTTGATGTCAGCTTACTGAACACAAGGGTTCCTTTTTAAAAAAAATTAATTCATACTGAATCAGCCTCAAATTGTTAAAGCAGGCTAGGGTTAAGTCACTAAACCTATTATTGTTCTATCTTCCTAAAAAACAAGAAAAGTTTTTTATTTTATTACTGTTTTCAAATAATACATGAACACTGGGGCGGCAACGGGGGAGGCAGAGAAATTTATTGGAATATCTCCTCATCCAAAAATAACTAATGACAGCTTTTGTGGTGATATCTTTCAGACTTTTTCCTATGCACATTTGATACTTTTCAGTGTTCCTTTAAGTAATTGTGGAATAGTGCTTCATCGGTTACAAGGTTTTTTCACATACGTGTGCACTGGAAAACCGTTTGTTGACTTGCGACAAAACCTAATAATCAGAAAAGAATGTGGCTTGCCAGGATAACAGAGAAAATAAGTGGTGGAATTACAGTTGACTCTGGTACAGGATCAGCTCTTCAGCCTGTATTTATACCACAGATTCACCTGCTTCGCTGAATTCCATATACGGTTTCTGATGGTTTAACCATTGATGAATATGGTCACCACTTTGTTACCCTTTTTGCTCTGTATATGTATCTTGTATCTTTCATATGTTTTTATTTTCAGCTGAAGTACTGTGTGGGGCCCTTGTGAGGAAACTCAAAAAGTGCAGTAATTTTTCAATTAACTCCATTTTACAAGGAGCAATAGATGGGATAAAAGATGAAACACAGAGAAACTATAGTGTTCAAATGTGTTTGTGAGTTGCAGAAGGAAGTATGTCATAATCTAATACACAAATAAAGTACTAGAGGTTAGTCGTCCTCGCAGCAATACTTGTTATAGAATATTTTATAAACAGGATATTTAATAAATGCAGTCTTAAGAGTATTTGAGAGTTTCTGAAACAAGTCTACAATTTTTTTTTTTTGTTCCTCACTACAATTAGAAGATACAGATGGTATTATTCCTATTTTACGTATGAAGAAATGGCCTCAGGAGTGCTCATTTGTCCATAGTCACTTAACATTGTAAATGGGTTATATGCTTCTGCCCGTCTGCCAGAGAAAGGAGCAAACCACATTCTCTTTTGATTCATCCAAATGCCTTAGTATCCTCAGAAATATTCTTTCCTCGTATTTTGAAGATTTGGCATGCTGTCACTTTTCCCCTCACTGTTCTGTCAATGTGTGGTGTTCAGAATCGATCTGGGTTTATACTCCCATCTTTGCCTGCCTGGGCTGTGCGCATCAGCAAGCTGGATGCTCTTCCTGCAATTGCTGATCAAAAGCCATCTCGTCGAGCCCGCCTTGTAAGCTCCCATGGGCACCTTTGCTTCCTTTTCTCACCTTCCTGTGTCTCAGACCTTACTGAAGAGACTTTTCCCCCTTTCTTGGCTTCATTTGCCTCGTGTCCCATTTATTAAGCCTAAAAGTTTTGTTTCTCTCCCTTGCCTGTTTCTTTGAAGACCAGTGTTTAAATTCAAGTTAATATTTTCTGAGAAGCAGAAGCATTTTGGAAATTGCAGCTAATGGTAAACAACAGTGCACACTATTGTTCTGCTTGCACTGTTTTCTAGGGCCGGACCCAGAATACTCACAAAGGGAAAGTGTGGAAGTCAACAAATGTGACAAGAAATATTCGCATTTCATGCATTTCACCTGTATGTCACCTATTAAATAGAAACCAAACAGGGGCAGGGGAGGAAGGGAGAGAGACTCACTGACTCTCTTGCTGGTTTACCTTTTACCCTCAAACTGGGACAGACTTGATTTTGATTTGGGAGATTCCTGTGGCGAAACTTGCCTCTCCCAATAAATTCATATTTGCGTTTCCCCTGAGGATTTAACGGAGGCCTTTTGTAGTTAATTAACTGTAAAATAAGACAAGGTTGGACAGTGGTAAAAGCAGGTATCTTTAAGATTTTTCTTCTGGACTGGTATAATATATTTTATTTCTAATCAAAAGCCAAGAAACTATCTCTAAACTCGCTGAGAGAAAAATCCCTCGCCCGCCGCAGCCGCTCTGCTTTGATGTTGCTGCGAATCCTGGTGAATGCCTTTATGGGAAAACTAAGGAGTGGGATTGGCACATCAATAGCGATAAGCCTTTTGAAGTGGTACCCCTCCCACTCCTTGATGCTGAGGATTAACTCACTGCGGTTCTTCTCTAGCTGCTCCTTTTGTATAACTTGTGTATTGCTCATGCTTTTCCCTGCTCTGTTCAGGAGCCAC
This sequence comes from Rhinolophus ferrumequinum, assembly GCF_004115265.2. Taxonomy (NCBI): domain Eukaryota; kingdom Metazoa; phylum Chordata; class Mammalia; order Chiroptera; family Rhinolophidae; genus Rhinolophus; species Rhinolophus ferrumequinum. Next base: position 93,399,540 of record NC_046285.1, on the reverse strand, counting down.
AACTTACCATCTTGATTTGTCTTGTTTGCTTTCCGTGTCTCTTGCTTCCTGTGCCCAGTTGAGCCTGTTGATGCCCGCCCTGCTGCCGACCGAGGACTGACCACTCGACCAGGTATAACCCGGTTACCTTTGCCCTCCTAGCATCTTGCCTTGAGCTTGAGCAGACGCCATCCCTTTCTTTCTTCATTATTAGCCTGGCTGAAGTTCAACTATTGAGAAATAGAATTTGAAATGACCATGGAAACCACCCTTTTTAGAATTCCCTTGGCTTTCCTTACACTTCTTTTCTTGGTTTTTGGTTTGTTTTTGTGTTTTTTGTTTTTCTTTCTGAGTTTTCCCTTTTCAAACAATAAAAGACAGCCCTTCCAACTTTTTTTCCCTCCATCTTGTTTTTAGTGGAAAGGATTATACAGAGGCTGTCTGTCCTCAGAAATGGAAACCCACACAAATGCAGACTGTCTAGTGGCAACTTGGTTACTATGATGGACATCTCCTTGTCTAACTGAACTGGGCTCAGACTTTCATCAGTTCCTCAAGGACATGTGACTTTCTAAAAAGATCAGACTTGGAGTATCTCCGTAGCCCAGCCACAGTTACACATTTTCTCTTTTGTGGGTTGTGTAGACTCATTCTCAATGAGTGGCTAAAATGACCCAACACATGTGCATGCATCATTTTGTGTACACGTCCTTTATTTTTCATACTGCTTAAAATTCCCATGAACACCAAAACGGATACTTCTTTTTTTTTTTATATAGTTTCCCAAGCATTAAGCAGAAATATTTTTTTCACTTTTTGTCCTATAGTTGTCTATGTCTCATACTTAGCTTTGAGAATAATGTCACACCAGGAGCACATACATGTGAGATTTTGACTCCATGCACCTCATCCAGCTGACAATCAATAGCCCATGTTTTCACTGACTCAAAAAGAGGAGAAAAGTTACTGAATTCTGTGTACAATACAAATCTGTGTATTCTGGGGAGATTTTACTCTTAACAATGCACACCTTTCCGTATTTATTTTCTTTATCTGCATAATGTCCCCCTGCAATAATCAAGGAACAGGAAATTAACCTCACTTGAAGATGTTAACACACGGAGGCCCCCTAGTTCAGATACAATCCTTGTGTGGCTAAGAGCAGACCCTGCCTCTCACTGCCAGTGCAGGCTCGGGCCACTTCTGTCCCCAACCACACTCATTGATGAGAACTCAGAGTCTGACTTGTGGTGTCTTCATGCCCCTGTGCTGTGATTCACAGTCCAGCAGGGACAATGGAGTGACACATCTTGACAGCTGATTTCGTTGACATTATGAATCTCTGCCTGCAGGGCTTTTCAGAGGGACTTAAATTATAGTAAGTCAGACACAGCTTTGACTCTCTGAATGTCTTCCTTATTGCCGGTGTCACACAAGTGAATTTCAAGGAGCCAGCAGTTGACACTCGCATCCTGTTCGGCCCACAGGTGGATCCTAAGGCTTGAGGGTCAGTTTCATTCTAACTGCAACCAAGACCAGCCCAGAGTGGTCGTTTGCCTTAGGCCGTTTTTTTCATGGCGTTCCCTAAGTTATTTTTAAAAGAAGAGATGCTTTTCCATTACAAGCATAAAATGTGAATTCAAAGTATTCCTTTGTCCAATTTCATTAAGGTCCTACATAGGAAACTCTGGGCCAATATGTTCTGATTGAAATACCCAAGAAGTGGGGACACCACCACTGTCTATTTTTTTTTTCCTTTTTTTAAAAAAAAATCCAATATGAAAAGGAATTTTTCATATATTGCCAAACAAAAGCATACTGTTCCAAGGGAAGAGCTAGAGAATAGTTAGAGGTAATGTACAGAAGGAAGGAAGGACTATCTAAAGTCTTTGTTGGAACAATAGCAATATTTCATTTTGATACTTCACGAAGATTGATGCACTAAATGCTGTGGAGAGTAGAAAGAAATTAAATAAGTTCCCTGCTCTCAAGAGCTTGAAATGTGATAAAGGAATACACAATTTGCATATTTAGAAGGATGAGATGCAATTGGAAAGGCAGGGGTATAAACCAGGATGTCTATGAGGGGAGCTGATAGGTACTAACAAAGGGGTGTGTTAACCGGGCACTTGCCTGAGATGAGCTTCGAGAAGGGCTTTGAACGGTTTAAAGCACATGCATGGGCAAAGAAGCGGGGAATAATTCTGTACAGATGAGGGAATGGCTTAGGCCAAGATTCCTTGGGAGGCTTGGGTTCCCCCAGTAGAAGAAGACCATAGCTGGGAAAGAATGCTCAGACACGAAGTAAGGAAGATTCTAGTGAAGGTATGTTTATGAATCGCTGTATTTGCTGGGAGATTTACGACTATATGTTTGTGCTTATGGTGACTCTGTCAAGCATTTAGACCAACTTCCCCATTTTGTAGCGTTAGTTTGGGTTTCTTTTTAAGACTGCATGTTGGAGTCTGTAATGTGCCAAATGATATCTTTAGATTTCCCAAACTTTGAAACCCTTCCCAGGATTGTCATATCATGTCATTCAGTTGATGGCATTGTTTTTGAATAATCACTGTTGTCATTCTGAAACAAGTAAAGAAAGGGTTTTTGTATAATCACGACTAAGGAAAAGGGCTTCTCCTTGACTTTCATATCTGAAATACCAGGGCGCTGGTACTTCTCGAGGATAGAGTCAGGTAGGGAGCACAGCAATATCAGGGGTGATTTCTGAGCACACTGGCTACTACCGCTAGTCCCCTTCGCTTATTTCCAGAGCAAAATAGGCTCTGAAGGACAAGTTACATCATTTGACCAGAATAAAGAAGAAAAATACATTAGCACCCTCTTCACAGGGTTCACCCTTTCCACTATAATTTATTACGTCCCTCTCCAGTCCTAATGAAGAAACCAGGTCCTTGACCCCAAGCCATGGGAGAGGTTTCATGAAGGACGTTCCTCCCTCCTCCCTCAAATGAACAACAGGCTCTCTCCTCACTCACCATGACTTAAAGAACTGAGTCACACCAGGGCTTAAAATGGAATTAGCACAACTCAGAAAATGCATCTACTAAGCCTATAAGCAAAAGTCCCTGAGATTTATTTAAATCTATCACATTTCATTACATCCAATATCAGCTTATTATCCCTATGTGCAAACTTATTAATTTCTCTCCCCTTTTAGTGAGATTGTTTTAATGTATGGAAAGTCTTTTCACTAAAGGACTATACATGCTGTACAAAAAGGAAATAGCAAGAACTCTTTCTGCTGAGAGTCTCATAAACCATTAAGCTATAATTATCTGTTGTTCTGACTTGATACATGGATTTGAATTTTTTTGGTGATCAAAACTATTGGTATTTTTTTAGAAATAGTGTGGGCTTTTACATTTTTGAGTGGAGAGCTCATTCTTATTTTTTGATGTGATTATGTGGTCTCACAAAGTTAAAAGAAAAGACTATTCAAAAGAGTTTTCTTAAGATCTCAGAAATGTAATTTTAACTATTGCATTGCTAGAACCTGATGACAGAAAAGGGGTGAAGTATAAAGAAATCACTGTGGTTCTACAAGCATATCAGATTTAAAAGGGCTTGTAGAAAGATAAAAATAAACAACCAGTAAGAAATAAAGGCGTGTTAGTGTCACGGCCCAATAAAAATTAGTGTCAGAAATATTAGAGGCCCAATGAGGTAAAACTTAGGAGAAAATGCTAATAATTTAAAACAAGAAAATAAATAAAGATAGAGAGCCCGGCAACTCTCAAGATAGGGTGAGAAACCAGTGCAGGGCGGGGTGGGGGTTTGGGGAGGTCAGTGAAAGGACCAGTTAAAAGAAAAGGGAAACTGTCTTTTGCATTTATATTCAAGAGAATGACCTTCTAATATAAGGAAATTAAAACTCAAGATAGATCAAGAAAGGAAATCACTAGCCTCTTGTATTATCTATTGCCGTGTCACAAATAACCCCATAACATAGCTACTTCAAACAACAAGCACTTAGTTTCTTACAATTCCTGTAATGCTCAGGATTTCAAGCATGGTTCAGCTGGGTGCGTCCAGCTCAAGGTCTGTCGGCAGGTTGCAATCAAGGCACACCCACCAAAGCTCTGTCATCTGAGCACTTGAAGCTTGACTGGGGCTGCTGGGGCTGTTTCCAAGATGGCTCACCTACACGGCTGTTGGCAGGCGACTGCAGTACCCCACCACGTGAACCTTTTTATAGGGCTGCTTGCGTGTCCTCACAGCATGGCAGCTGGCTTTCCTTACACCAAGGGAAAGAATGAAAAGGAAGCTACCGTGCCACTTCTGACCGAGTCTCAGAAGTCATCCACCATTACTTTCGCCATATTCCATTCATTAGAAGCAAGTCAATACATCCTGTCCACACTCAAGGAAAGGGAATTAAGTCCCACCTCTTGAAGAGAAGAGTGTCAACAAATTTTTGGATAAGTTTTAAAACTGTCACCCCTCTCTACTCAAATTCAAGTCCTTATGACCCAGATAAATGGCAAGCTAAGAGATCTTGAGGGTGAAATCAGAACTACTCTCCATGATCTTTGTGGAACGCTGCAGAGCAGAAGAGCTGGGAAGATAGGAATAAGAAAATGTAGTTCTGACAAGCAGGAGGAAGAGAAGATAGCATCACAATCTACAAGTTAGGTGTAGATTGATATGGATCTTGGGTCTGTTTTCGGGTAGGGTTTGAAATTGAAGCTTTGTGAGCAACTGGACAAGGAATCAGTGATATGGCATGACCAGCATGGCTACCCAAGGTCTTGTCCAGTTATCCTCCTTTTCTTTTTGTGTGGGCTGTGCAGTTAGACCGACATATGATACGCTGTGGACATTGTGCTTTTCTGTCTCAGCTAGGTGTGTGACAAGTTTCACAGCACCTTGTAGACAAGACGGTAAGAGTGACTAAAAGAGCAAGAAATTGGGTCCCATGGGAGCTGAAGGAACTGGGACTGTGGAGCCTGAGTAAGAGGAGAATCAGCAGGAACACGATGTCTCTCCTTGGGCATCTGATCTGTCCAAGGCTATAAAGCGGGAGGGGGGTTTAGACTTATTCTTTGCTGAACAGGTTACAGGGAAACTGATTTGTTTTCAGGTAAGAAAGGCTGTTCTAGTAGGCAGAGCTATCCAGAAATGGAAGCAAACTGCTATGTTCCTCTTTGTTCAAGCAGCAGTTGAAAGCTGACCCTTGGTTGTGAACATGGGAGAGGAAATGATTTTAAAAGCCCTTCTCATCCTAAAATTCTGACTTTTGATACTTAAATACTGCAGTGTAGAAACTTACACTTTATACTTTCCGTTTTTGTTTTAAAAATGACTTCGTATTTTGTTTTTAAGCTTCATATTATTATTTGAAAAATAAAATTCATTATAACAATTAGTGTAAGAATCATACACCAATTTATAAAGAAGGAAGAGTCGGTAAGTCCCAAAGAAGCATTTTTTAAAATTATGTATTGCAGTTCTTTATTCAGCAACTGAACCAATGATATTCTCTATCTACAATTAAATCACTTAATAAATGGATTTTTACAATGCTTCACTACATCGATACATGAACATAATTTATTTGTAATTGGAACAAAGCCCCAAAGTAGCAGTTTTGTTCTACCAGATTATTAATGCTCACTTTTAAAGGCTTTTATTATTTTTTTCTAAAGGAATGAGAGTGCATGAAAAAGACTAAACAATAAGTTTCTAAACGAAGCCAGCATATTCCAGGAACAAACCCTTGCCAACCCTTCAGCTAGCATTTAACGTCTGCTTTTCCCCACATGATGTATATATATATATATATATATCATGTGTTTAAAAGCATAGGAGCCTTAACTTCAAATTTCTTTAATCTTTAATCTTTTTTTGTTTAAAATAGGTAGTGGTTCAGATTTAAATACAGGGTGTCATTTTTCTTGAAGAATGTCATTAATTTCATCTAACTTCAGGCCTAGAAAGAAGTTGTTGGTAACCTTTGTGTTATAATGTTTATCAATAAAAGGAATGCATTTTAATTATGGTGTAATGCTTATGGTACAATGCAGGTTCAGGGTTGACAAATATTAAGACAGAAGAGATTTCCGAAGTGAAGATGGATGCAGAGTTTCGACATGACTCAGGATATGAAGTTCATCATCAAAAATTGGTATGTAAATAATTTACCTCTTCCTGCCACTGTTTGCCAAATTACTTATTAAATCTTGTCCATCCTGTGCCAGAAATCCAGTTAAGGAAAAGATACAAACAAAAATAAAACACCTACTTATAGAATTGTCATGAAACCATGAAGAAAAGCAAAAGAAGCTCTTTATATAGAAGTTCTTTGTGTCTCGAAAGCAGCTAAGCCCACACAGGGCTTAACGTAGAATTAATGTCGATTATAGGAGCCATTTAAATCAACCTCCATTCTACTTTTTTTAGGAAAACAGGTTTATAATAGATTTATTTGAAGGAACAAAATCTGAAATGCATGCAAACACTCCTTGGTTTCACAAAACGCTTTTTATGACCGTTCGCTTAAGTGCACATTTGTGACTCTCCATTGTACTTCATCACACCCTTTCATCCATCCTTCCGGTCTTCCCCCAGCTCCCACATTTTAAGTTCTCCTGGAGGGGTAAGATCCAGGTAGGATATTTGGGTCTCTACCCAGGGGAGTGGAGGCAGGAGGTGAGCAGGATGTTGCCAGCAGTGCTGTTTGTTAACAGGCTGGGCAAGAAAGGCGGCAGCTTACTTTTCAGATTAAATCAAACCCCCACACACCTGTATTTCCCCCCTAATGTTAGAACTGGAGTAAATAAAAAAGCACCCTTTACAGGCAACTCTAGTCCTTATATAAAAATCCTTTACCAAAAGCTTCAGATAAATCAAATCCTGCATTATGTTAGGGTTCCCTCCATTTTATCAGTAAGGACAGTAAGGGGGTTAAACTAATTAAGAGGACAATTTTATTGCATGTTCAGTGGTGAACAAGAAATGGTAATAAAATCCTCATGATAATTATGCTTGAGAAGTACTCATGCTCATGGACTTATTTTCGTTTTATTTTGTGTGGATGTGTGTCTTCTCTCTCAGGGGGAATCTGTCTTTCCAAAATTTATAAATAAAATTTATACATCCAAGTATTAAATTCCCACAGAAATGCCTTCAAAGTATGACTTATGCCTCTTTTTCCTTTTAAATAATTGGAGCAAATCAAAAACTGACTTGAGATTTAGATTTACATTTCAACTCCCATAATCTTTTTTGTCAAAGGGTGTGATTTTCATGGGCAGGTTAATCCAGTATCAGTTATTATAAAATCAGGGGTGCTCTCGTTCTGGCTAAAGAACGAGAGCACCCCTGATTTTATAATAACTGATACTGGATTAACCTGCCCATGTTAAAGAGGTTAAAAGGAAAGCTGGGGGACCTGCTGCAGAGGTGGGGTTGGCGGGGCCTGGGCCCAAAGAAGATTAATGTGCAGATTTGCGTTTTCTGGTGCCTGTGTCATAAAAGTCCATCGCCGAAATTACACGATCTCCTGTAATGCGACAGTGACGAATGGCAGTGGCAGCAATTAGGAGAATCAGCTCCCTCTGCTGAACTAGTTGATAAGATAATGCACTATAATTAGTGCATTGAATATTACAAAATTACGGTATTTTCATAAAGACATGGGAAGATGTCCAGACTTGCATTTATTCCTGATTACCTCACACTTGTATGATTAGCTAATTAATGATTTTGCTTTTTATAAATATGTTGAGCTAGCATATTTGTTTAGAAAGGGGAATCATGATGAACAGTTTCTAATTTTGTTGCAAATATGCCATGAGTAAAACGCTTAGAAATTTGCTTTTTTTGACTATATATTATAATTGCCTTTTCAGATTGCTAGGATGTTAGTTTTAGTTATGAAAATTGGGCATTTTACTATCAGGATTATATTAAAATAATTTTTAGGGAATTATTTTCATTAATTTATATGGCAGATGTGGTATATGTTTAGTAATCTTTGGCCAAATGAGCTGGCATGAGATCATCTCTTTACATAACAAGATGACATAAGTTGCAGTGTGCTTTTATAATTCCATTTAAGTAGATAAATTTGAAAAATAATGACTGGCTTTTATAAACAATATGAAGGAACATAGTACAACATATTTATTACACTGAATAAATTTCTTCTTTACAATGGCCTCCAAATTCTTTTGTAATTAATGTAAATAAACAGCAAAAATCAAGCAACATTTTTAGTTGGGATTTTGGAGGTAATGTAGTAAGAAAGCATGAGCTATGTGTGACTATTAAAATTCTTACCTTGTTGCCTACTACTTCCCTTTGAAATAACTGGCTTTTATGCATTATGCTTTTCAAGGTTAATTAGTGCCCTATTGAATTATTGTGGATAAAAGTAGGTAACACGACGTCTCTTTTCTTCTGTTTAATTCCTTTGTTTCAGAATGCTTGTTCCTATGTATTACCACCCCTCTAAGGAAATGAGGACGTCTGTGGGTTTGAAAAGCACCTAAAGCGTAGTTACCATGCATCAGGTCTCCCATTTTTAAACCTGCTGTGACTGGGAAAATGCTGACCTCCTTTTATAACCATGATGCATGTCTTTACAACTTTTGATAGATCCAAGGGCCACCATCCCACCTCTCACCGAATTTCCCACCTGTCAAAGTGTTTCAGGGGCCTCTTGGCTTCTGTTTTGCCTCTCTAGGGACACGTGGGGGAAAGTGGACTTCCTAGAACTGGGGAAGCCACACGATGTACACTGTTCTATAGACTACAGATGTCATTCTTAGTAAGCAGAATGTGTGATTTTTTTTTTCAGATAAGCATGAAATAATGGAGTGACCAGCGTAAGATACATCCTGACTATACTAAAACTTTTCACGTACCTTATGCAAATGACTCCTACACTTACAATCCCTTTTCTTGATTTGTTTTCAAGGTGTTCTTTGCAGAAGATGTGGGTTCAAACAAAGGTGCAATCATTGGACTCATGGTGGGCGGTGTTGTCATAGCAACAGTGATTGTCATCACCTTGGTGATGCTGAAGAAGAAGCAGTACACGTCCATCCATCATGGTGTGGTGGAGGTAGGTAAACTTGGCAGCATGTTTGCAAGTGGGAGTTAAAGAAAGGTGACCAGGGAATATTTTTGCTTGGCGTTAAACAAAGGGCCATCCAAGTATCTCTTCTTTGAAAAACACAAAATCCGTATTCCTGCATGGAACTCAAGTTGCAGCTCTTTTCTTTGTTGTTTATTCATTCTGACTTATAAATACTATAATCAGGTCATTGAGGTTGTACGCTGCTACACCAAATTCTTAGATTTGTATTGAAATATCAAAATGCTATTAATGATAATGCCTGGCTTAAAATATTGTGATGACCCTCAAACATTTAAAAGAAGAAAAAAACACAGCCGGAGTTAAAAATGAAAAAGGAAGTGGAAGGCTGCCTTTTCAAAAATTAATCCTCAACATATTTATTCCTGGATTTGTGTGTGTGTGTGCATGTGTGTGCGCATGTCTTAAATAATCTGACCTCTAACTAAAACCAGGTAATAGTAAATAATAATTTTCAGTAAAGAGTCTTACCTTTCAAGTTTTGCAAAAAAATCATATTCTACCAAACAGCTGAGCAGAAAATACAAGGTTATTCGAACTGTTCAAGCTGTTAGGGTAGTTGCAGTAGAGAGGCAGAGACCAACTGGTGATGGTCATGGTTACTACACAGCTTTGCTTCCTTGAGACTCTCCTCAGAGGCCAGTCTGACTGACAAGAGTGTACAGCACAGAAACAGTGGGTCACACCAACAAAAGAGTGTAAGTGACCAGGTTCAAATATGACTTCTGAAACCCATGAGACAAAACATTGGAAAATAAAATGTACAAATAAGTTCTTTTTATGCATTTAATACAGAGGATGCCACAAAAAAATGTATACACATTTTAAGAAAGAAAAAAACTGTATTAAAATTACGCTGGTGGTAACCACTTTGAGCACCTCCTGTAATTGCAGAAGTCAATCGTAACTTGTATTCATCTTTTGTTATCGGTATATATTGAGTATTACGATTTTAATACAGTTTTTTCCTATCTTAAAGTGTATGCATTTTTTTGTCACCCTCTGTATACAGTTGGTGGGGAGGGAACCTTATGGTATCTGCAGTTTCTTCATGTATCTTGAGAGGTATCAGATTTTTAGGGCTGAAAGAGATCTCAGTGATCAATCAAATTGATCTTCTCATTTTATAGGTGAAAAGAGAGACCCAGACAGAAGTGTTCACCCAATGTCATGCTAAGTAGGGCCAAGGTCAAAGTACACATTTCCCCACATCCTCTCCATTGTTTTTTTCCATCAGGAAAAATTCAGATATTCTCAGCAAGTTACACTTCTCACTAACCCCAAGGAAATGCGCTCCCAACCATTCTTGCTTATAGGGGAGCAGAAGCTGTTTAAATATATTAAATTCGTGGTGAAGCCATAACCTTCGCTTTGTTCAGCACTTAAAATCTCCAGGCGACTTGTTTCCAGGAGCTGCTGATGGAAACTGGTCCTGTCTTGTTTTCCCTGTCCGTATGGGCATGGATGTGCCTAAGAGCAGTGAAATGAATGAACCAGGAAACAGGTAGCAAGATGTAAAAGAACTGAGTGATTGACAGACTAGAGTGCGATACCCTAAAATAAGCAATGACAATGCCATCAAGTTTGAGGGAGGGGGATTGCTCTTTTCGTAATTGTATTTCTAAGCTTGTGTCCTTTGAAACAGCAGAAGATGTATTATTATTAGTATCCGTGTATCTCATTTCTACTCAAAACAATTTTTTTTAGTTTTCATTTTAATTCCATGTTTGGAGTTAAAAGTGTTTTCATATTTGAATAATTCAAAAGCCCCTTTTAATTTCTGTAATACAATCGTATGTTCTTTGTGCCTTGGACTGAAGAATCTATCAAGGGGCAGCTTCCTTTTCAGCAGTTAAATGTGCCTGGGTTTAGTGCCAAAAGCCAAAAAGAGACTGTGCAGTGAGCCCTCCGTCATTGATAGGCGACTTTAAGCGAAACAACGTATCCAAAACCAGTTTTAACAACTGGCTAGTTAATATAAACAAGAGTTAAGTTACTACAGCATCTCAACATTATCATGAAACCACGTTAAAGGAAACAACATTATTCGAAGACCTGCTGTATTAGTTTGTTCGGGCCACTATAACAAAGCCACAGACTGGCTTAAACAGCAGACATTTATTTCCTCACAGTGCTGGAGGCTGGAAGTCAGAGATCAAGGTGTCAGCAGGTTTGGTTTCTTCTGAGGCCTCTGTCCTTGGCCTGGACGTGGCCTCCCTGTGCCTTCACGTGGTCTTCGCTGTCTGGATGTCGGTGTTCTCATCTCCTCCCCTTGTAAGGACTGGCACCAGTATTGGATTTGGGTCTACCCTTAATGACCTCATTGAACTTTAAGTGCCTCTGTAAAGACCCTGTTTCCAAATACAGGTGGTTAGGACTTGAACATATGAATTTCGGGGGATACAGTTGGCCCGTAACGGAGCTCGGTGATATTGGGCAGAACAGGAAGGCTCTCGCAGGGTCTGTCTGCCATGGTTGTACATGAGACCTAGCAGGTACTTATCTGAAAGAACAGGTCCCCGGTCCTACCCCAAACTTAGGGAACCAGACGTTCCAAGTAGGACACTGGGAATCTGAGTGTTGAAAATTTTCCTTACTGAATCAGATGTGCAGTCAATTTTGAGACTCACTGATACATGGTATTAACTCTCCTTCCTTTGAATCATCTGTCTAAGCAAACCGTAGGGAGAAGAAAATGGTCATTCTTGTCTCCAAGATAACTAGTTATCTATGATTATGCCTTTTAGGCCTTTTTTACAGCTACCTAAGTTAAATATTAATTTTGGTTACCAAGAAAAGCCTCTTTGGGTTTAGAATATCAGAGAAGATGTTGACACTTCAACACCGATTCTGAAAAAAAGGAAGTAATTTTTAAACCATCCTTGAAGGAGCAAAATTGTAAAGAGAGTATTCAGCTCTTCTTTTCATACTCCCTTTGCTAGCTACTTGAGAGCAACGAGAAACATCCCTAGAGTAAGTGTCCTGCCTCGTTTTGCGTTTCTCAGGCTTCACTTTGTCCATCTCAGAACTTCATCTAAGGTGCTGTTCACCATCCCTGCCCTCAAGGTTATACTCTTGCTGGGGTGCTCGAACTTGCACACAGAGCTGCAACCCAGCCTAGGCACCTAGGCTGTCTTCCCCATCGCAGGTGATACAGAGTGTTGTGGGGGTTCAGAGTCCCATTTCTCTCCGATCCTACCAGAGTCTACACTCAATGGAAGTGATCTGCCTACAAACACTCTCTGCCTAGTTAGCAGGCTCTCAACACTCAAGTACCCGGAAGAAGGTTATTTCCAGCTCTGATTAACCTGCTTCATTAATGAGTAACGCTACTTCACTAAGAACAGACATGTATAAATGCGTGTTTCCAATTGTACTGGCCTATGTCTGCCAGACAGAATATAATCGTACTTTACACCATCCGTGCGTGAAGAAGAAATCATGATGAGGCACTGGTCTCCAGGAAATGTCTCGTTCTTAGAGGGAAAGATTCCTATAGAAGAAAATCACAGAGACGTAGAAATGAAAACGAGCCTAGGGTTTGTATTAATAGAATGGTTGCCAGCTGGAAATGATCAGTTGCTAGTTTTGGTTTTTAAAAAAATAAGCAATAAACATTGATTTGATGATTTGCTTAGCCATAAGGCCAGAGATTCGTTCTGTAAGCCATTAACCACACTTTCCCAAGGAGAGGACTGTGCTTTATTTGTCCCTTAACCAGTGACACCATCGCCCTTGGTTACACAGTTTCCCCAATGTGCCCACCCCCTCTGGTGGCTGAATTAGAGCCCGGCGCCAGCTAAATTAGCCACCACTGCTCCTGCTGTAATAGGGTCCTGCAAAGCCCACTGTCCCTAGCTAGGTTCTGGTTAGTAGCTGGTGGGACTTGTCTACACTGCTTTCAATTGACACTGGATATCTGAAAATATGTACGTTGTAGCTTTTTCCACTCCTCCTCCTAAATGGAAACCTCACTTTTAATAAGGGGAGGGGAGTAGAAGAATAGGACAGGTGTTGTGTAAGAGTACAAACTTGCAACAGGGAGTAAATAAGTCCTAGAGAGCTACTGCACAGTATAGTGATGAGAGACAACCCTGCTGTATTATAGTCATCAAACTTGCTCAGAGACTAGAGCTTAATTATTTCAACCACGAAAAAGAAAGGATAATTCTCTAACCTGATAGAGGTACTAATTATCCCTACAATGACAATCACATTACAGGGTGTAAGTGTATCAAATTAGCATGTTGTACACCTTAAATTTACATAATGTTATATGTCAAATACATTTCAATTTTAAAAATTTAAGGGAGCAGAGGGAACAAATTCCCTGATTATAGGGTGGAAAAAACTTCTTTCACAGGTCTGATGACTGGAATACAAGACGGCTCCCCACACCCTCAGTCATCTCCCGCACGATCTCAATATATTAGCAGAGAGTTGCTTATTTAGCTTTTTAATGGAGTTACAGGATATAACTTTTTCTGGAGAATGTGCCCTCACACTGGTGACATTATAAAAAGACTCTGTCCTTAGGGGTCCTTTTGGCCTGACAAGAAGGTGACCCTCCAGGATGGAGGTACCCGCCACTGACATAGGGGTTGTAGAGCAGTTGGACAGAATGGTCAGGTGAAATGGGAGGCAAACATAAGAACATGTGACAGTGGACTCACACTGCACATAGCTTGAAGCAAACCACAGGAAGAGAAATTGGGAGGTCAAAGGAAAGCTTCAAAAATGATTACAAAGGCAGAGCAAAGGAGTTCAGAGCCTGCCTGAAGAAGTACTCCATGTAGGCATTAAACAACTGAACTGCTTGCAGAGAGAGGGAGTTATAATGAAGGAGATGGACGTGTACGCAGCTGAGCAGAAAACCAGGTCACTAAGAGGGATGAGTAGAGGCTGAAACACTTGGTTGCTCTTTGCTTTGCTTTTATTTTCCTTCCCATCTTACTGGCTCCTTTGATGTTCTTGCACTCTGTCGTCATTATGTACGTTTTAGTTTATCTTATGCTCCTTTCCTTACCACCTCGATGACCTGATGTGGAAAATCGTCGGGGTCGGGATTCTGTGGTTTGGTCTAACTCGGTGCCACTCATTAAAGGGACACCTGTCAACACTCATCCTGCTGGGTACTATCCAGAATAAAAGTAAAATGTGGTGTTCGCTGGCTTAGAGTACCTACACTAGAGACGACATGGGAAAACTGGAAACGGAGGAGACCCAAATAGAATTTTATCCCTGTGGCGTGATAGTTGAGCTATAAATTCCTATGGATTTAGTGAAGGGACAAATGGCTCCAAAGAGTCAAGGTCAGGGAGAAAGGAGTAGGAGGAGGACATTAGCCAAAGAGTATTCGAAAGTTCTACCCACAGCCGTTGGACAAGGCAGATTGGGCTGGGTGGGCTCAGCAATGAGTGTCTCAACAGTGTGACACCAGGGTGCAGTGCAGGGGACCCCGGGGACTCTGCTGAAGACACAGCACCGAGAGCCAGTGGAAGACTTCCGAGTAGTGACTGCTGCCGTCTGCTATTGGGAGAGGGAATATTCAGAGGAGAGGAGCCTGTGTGATTTCATCTCAGTAGGGGACAGCTGTTCCTGCCCCGTGTGCAGGTGGGGATTCTGATCCTGACTTCATTGTTCTGTTACTCCTTCCAAACAAGCACCCCAAACAAGGCTCCATCTTCCCCCAGCTCTACTTTAAGGGAAATAATATTGAGGTACCAGTGCAGAGGCCCAGTCTGCACAGGGTCGTGATGGGCTGGCTGTCACGTGATGGCCCACACAGTGCTGCCACGTAGCCGCGAGTGACAGGTCGCTGAGCCCTGCTGCCAAGGAGGGCTCCCCCTTCCCCGATGCTCCCTCTACCTTTAGTGCTCAGTCTAGCCGTGGACATGAGTATTCAGTGTTTCACTGCCCACTTGCAAGGGTTTGGGGATAAAAAGCTACAATCCAAACACCTTGGGTGCCATTTTTGTAAAGAGAATCCTTTCTCCTGTAGCTTCCTAGCCCTCTGAGGTCTGAGGGCCAAGCCACCCACGGCCGGAATGGCGGAACACTGGCTGCCCTCCCAGTGGCCAAAGGTAGAGGATTACAAGTAGGAAAGAGGCCATGAAAAGGCGGGAACGTTAGATGCCTGGATTGCACGCCAGCCTCTGAGCCTCGCATTTCTGGCCCGGTTCTCAGACGCGTTTGGCTTTGGACTTTGAAGAGGAGATAAACTATTAAATTGCCAGGTGTTCCTCAGCCCTTGATGAATGCAGATGGCTGTTGACAGCCAGTGTGAGGGTTGATGTGGCTCCTGGAGGAGATAGAACTATAATATGTCAGCAATCAAGTAGCATTATGGTTTTTTTTCCTACACTCAAACAGCAGCTTTGTGCTGTGAGATTTTTTTTTTTTTTTTTAACCTCTGTTCTTTGAAATCTCAGTTAAGAGGTGGCACAGAGCAGAGAGGCCCAAGTTTCAATAGCATACTGCAGCAGACAGGCTGTGCCCTGGCAAGCGACTTGGAGAGTAAGTGAAATCTCTCTGCTGGTGCTAACCTTTAATGATGGTGTTTAACTCATAAGTCCGTGGCTAATTACACAATGGCCCGTTAAAGCTAGGTGACCTCATTTGTTGACAACAGAGCAGAACAGAGGAAAGGATGGGGAAAACCTCTGATTATTCCCATAAGGGCAGTGATGCTGAGTGTCCTTTTGAACAGTGTCCTCTGAGTACTGACTCTTGACAGGAGATTGTTGGTGTCTTTGTTCTACGGGGAAGTGCCCAGACCTGTCATTGGAAGAATTGGGGACTTGCTGCAGGAAAATGCAGGCAACTCTAACAAGATGACAGAATGTTCCGTGGACGGGAACTTAAGAATCAGGACACAATAGACAGCACGAGGGAGCTGTACACTTTCCTATCCCAGCTGCCTTGGGATTAGCCAAGACGGTAATTCCAGACCATGCTCAGACAGAAAAGAACCCATCGGCCTAAGCTTTGGGGTCATACTCAGTGACCATGAGGAACCAGATGATAATTGACAAGTCATTTTTTCTCTTGCAGTTTTGAGATCTAATAGACATATAACATTGTATTAGTTATTCGTTTTAGATGTATAACGTGATGGTTTGATATATGTATATATTTTGAAATGATTACCACAATAAGTTCTGTCAATACCCATCACCTCACTTTTAGGACCTGCTCTCTTAGCCACTTTCAAATACACAATACAGTGTTGTTAACAATAGTCGCCATGCTGTACGTTACATCGCCAGGACTTAATGATCGTGTAACCAGAAGTTTGTATCTTTTGACCACCTTCACCCACCCCCACCTCCTGTTTCTGGCAACCACCAAACTGCATCTATGAGTTTGGGAGTTATTTTGGATTCCACATATAAATAGTATCATATAGTTTTGTCCTTTTCTGTCTAATTTCACTAAGCATAATGCCCTCAAGGCTCACCCATGTTGTTTCAAATGACAGGACTTCCTTTTTCTTTTTCATGGCTGAACAATGTCGTGGGTGTGTGCGTGCACATGGGTATGCCATATTTTCCTTATCCATTCATCCATCAATAGATACCTAGGTTTTCATGCCTAGGCTTTGGTGAATAATGCTGCAGTGACCATGGGAGTGCAGATATCTTTTTGATATCGTGGTTTCATTTCTTTGGATATATACCCAGAAGTGGAGTTGCTGGGTCACATGGTGGTTCTACTTTTAGTTTATTGTGAAACCTTCATACTGTTTTCCATAGTGACTGCACCAATCCTTGAGTCTGAATTATTCATTAGACAGTGTGGTCTAGTCGTGGTGCCACATCCAGCTCCATTCCTGCCCCTGGTGTCTTAGCGCCGGCACATCCGCTCTTGAGCCTTGGGTTGCAGTGGAATAGCCGTGTGGGTCAGAACCATGCTAGATTGGCTGTCGGTGAGGGGGGACTGCATAAGGAGCTGAAGGTCGCTTGGCAGCGCTCAGCAGTGGGGAACAAGCCTGCATTCTTCCCCTGGAAATTGTGTGGGGACCTCAGTTTCATCATGTGCAGAATAGAAAGTATCCCTTCGAAGGAAAAACCATCTTTTGCACACTACATCCTAACTGTTCTTTGGAAAATACGTTACTTCGTTCTGATTAAATGTGTGTTCTCTTCATCTCCTAATGGTTTTGCAGAAGAGAAATTTTTAAAGAATAAAACTAAGCTTTAATTCATTCAGCAGAATTAAGTACTTCCTGTCTTCTGTGCACTGTGAGCCGTACAACAAATGTACTAGGAACCTGAAGGGCCACTCCCCACAGTATAGAGATAAACACACCTTGCCCAGTGTGCAGAGAGTAAATGGACCCACACCGCGCTGTCCTGACAGTGGCGGGGTGGGAGGGTTGGGTTGGGCTGGGGCGGAGGGAAATGGGCACAAGAAGTTTACAACTGCTGTCCTGGCTTTAGACATAAAGCACCACATCAACAGTGAGGATCTATTTTTAAACCTTTAGCCAGATATACTTACATAGTATGTTAGTGCTCATTTAAAAAAAAAAAATCATCTGTAATCGAGAACTGCATGTCCTTCCTATATTTTGCCTTTTTTCTGTGCCAAATAATGAACCTTTGATACACATGTACCGTCATTTTAATTAAAAGAGTCTCAGCTGTCATCAACATACTAAAATTAGTGAAGCAGGGACAAATTAAACTAAACATGGGAAGATACACAGTCCAGATTTGGATTTGAGTATCTCCCAATATAATTTGCTGAATTTTTCTTCATGATACTTTTGGATTTTTTCCCTAGTTTACCACCACACTTTCAAGTAAAGCAGTCTTCTTCCATCGTGGTTTTTTTTTTTTTTTTTTTATTGAGCCAACAAGGAAGAAAAAAAAATATTTTCCGCACTAGACGTATCCAGTTACTACTACTATTGAGTTAGGGAAGCAACCAATGAGCACTTTGCAAGCCCAGCCAGCACGGCAAGGTTTTTAAGCGCCACCTGGTGGCTATTTGGAGCATCTGCGTAATTGGTGGGCACAGGGGTTCAGCTCCAGATGTCCAAGTGCAGAAGAAAGAAAGGAAAATAGTGGGTGTTCTGCAATCTTGGCAAAAGAAGAGTACCGTGCACCATATCTTCTTACAGCTTTTCCATGCGCACTCTTTAGAGATTGGGTTGCTTTTCTTTCTTTTTTTAACTCAGTTTTCCCGGTGCTTGCTTTTCAGGTTGACGCTGCTGTGACCCCAGAAGAGCGCCACCTCTCAAAGATGCAGCAGAACGGCTACGAAAACCCAACTTACAAGTTCTTTGAGCAGATGCAGAACTAGACCACCTCCGCAGCAGCCTCTGAAGTTGGACAGCAAAACCATTGCTTCACTACCCATCGGTGTTCATTTATAGAATAATGTGGGGAAAAAACAAGCCCTTTCGTTTTATTATTTACTCATTATCGCCTTTTGACAGCTGTGCTGTAACACAAGTAGATGCCTGAACTTGAATTAATACACAAATCAGTAATGTATTCTCTCTCTTTACATTTTGGTCTCTACACTACATTATTAATGGGTTTTGTGTACTGTAAAGAATTTAGCTGTATCAAACTAGTGCATGATTAGATTTCTCTCCTGATTATTTATCACGTAGCCCTTTAGCCCGTTGTATATTATTCTTGTGGTTGGTGACCCAATTAAGTCCTACTTGAAATATGCTTTAAGACTCGATGGGGGATGCTTCATGTGATGAACGTGGGAGTGTAGCTGCTTCTCTTGCCTAAGTATTCTTTTTCTGATCACTATGCATTTTAAAGTTAAACATTTTTAAGTATTCCAAATGATTCAGAGAATTTTTTTTCCATGATTGCATTTTACTGTACAGATTGCTGCTTCTGCTATATTTGTGATATAGGAATTATGAGGATATACGTTTATTCCTTTGTGCCTGTTTTATGTGCACACATCAGGCACTCAGAATTGAAATTTTTTTTTGGTCCATGGATCTTTGGATCTTTGATAAAGAAATGAATCCCTGTTCATTGTAAGCACTTTTCTTGGTGGGGGGTGGGGGAGGGAGTGCTCTGCTGGTCTCAAATTACCAAGAATTCCCCCCCAAAATTTTCTGCAGGATGATTGTACAGTCATTGCTTATGACCATGATAGCTTTCTACACTGTATTACGTAAATAAATTAAATAAAATAATCCTGGGCAAGAGTTTTCTTTCAAGAATGACAGTGGACATTAAATATTCAGAGTAATTTTAGGTGGGGGAAAAGAGGCAGATTCATTTTGCTTTAAATAGTCTAAAACGTTTTATTCGTGACACCAAAAGTGGAAAGGGGAAGGGGGCAAAACCAGGGAATGGGGCAGGCATGCCTGAACAAACCCTTCTTTAAGATTTCAATTTGTATAAAATGGTGTTTTCATGTAAATAAATACATTCTTGGAGGAGCGCCATTGTTCTGGTGTGAATGATTTTATAGTGACAACCTTTTGGTTATTTAGTCATCTAAGAACTAGGGAGAAATCTAATGTAATCTAATGGTGGGCATCCATATTTATTGTGTCTTAGCTGCAAGTTTGAGAAGGAAATTGGGGCCAACCTGCATCTCCCGGTGCTAATGAAATACTTCGTAGACTTAATTCTGTCTTATTGGGTCCAACGTACTTTGCTGACTTACCTTCTTGGTCCTCAAGTTTGTGTCTTAGTCCGTTCAGGCTGCTACTATAACAAAATCCTCCTGACTGGATGCCTTATAGACGACAGAAATTTATTTTTCAGTTGTGGAGACTGGAAGTCAGATCAGGGTATCAGTAGGGTTGGGTAAGGCTCTTCCAGGTTTCAGACTTCTTATACCCTCACATTGTAGCAGGAGTAATGGACCTCTCTGGAACCTCTTTTATCAGGCACCAATCCCATCCACGAGGATTTCACCCCCCCCCAAAGGCCCCACCTCCTAATGCCATCACATTGAGCATTAAGATTTCAACATGGGAATTTGGGGGGCACATATTCAGACAGACCATGACAGTCCCGAACAAGGTATGAAGAGAAAACTTTCAGGGAAATAAAAATATTAAGACCCGCTGGTAGTTTTCTATAAAGCAGGATTTCTGAACCCTGCATTATTGACATTTTGCAGGGAATAATTTCTGGGGAGTAGGGGGCTCTCCTGAGCATTACAGGATGTTGAGCAACATTCCTGGTCTCCACCCACTAGATGCGAGTGACACTTCCCAGTGATGATAATGGAAAATGTCTCCAGATATTGCCAAATGTCCCTCGGGGCAAACTCACCCTTATTTAAGAACCATTGCTCTATATTTTAAAACAATGTCATATGTACATGATTTTTACTTGAAGCCTATACAACTGTTATTTCAAAGGTCTAAGAACACATCGACTCATGTTTTTGCAGTGCTGTGCTTGGTACCAGGTGACCGTGACAATCAGCCAGCACATTTTCACTTTGGATTGCAACCTTTTAAACTAAAACACAGCACAGAAAATTGATCAAAATCATTTCATCATGTCACTATGCAAGATGAACAGGCTCAGTGAAAACTCGTCTGAGCGTGTCCTATCTTCATGAGAACAAATTAGACATGACTGTTCTATGAAGATGTGTAACATGTGACAATTTATATGTATGAGCTACAGTTCGATTTTGCCTGACCCAAAGAGAGATAGCTAATGGGGTAAAAATTAGCCCTGATAGAGCAGTACATTTCCAGTGACACTAATGAAATGAAATCCAGCTTTCTCAAAAGTATAATTATCCCAAGCCAGCGTTCAGTCCCAGTAACTGCAAGCTTTAGCTCTGATTAGAGCAAATGAAAAAAAAATGTTAAGCACATATATGTCGGATATGAAAAGAAAAGAGAATGGCTTACAGCCTTGGTGCTCAAACTGAGGTACATGGAAAGGATTCTCCAGATGGTCTAGAGATTGGATAGTCTTTCATGTGGTCAAGGACCCTTGAAGTCGACTTTGCTATCAGGATTGCAACCCCCTGCTGTATTACTGTTTTCATTTGCCTGGTTAATATTTCTCTACTCCTTTATTTTCGGCTTTGCGTTTTAAGTGTGTATCTTATATATAGCACACAGTTTGGTTTTTGCTATATGAGCCAATTTGAAAATCTTTCAACAGGCAAGTTAGGCCCGTTCAGTTTTATGATATGACTGCTGTGTTTGCTCTCCATTCTGTCATATCTCATGTTGTAATTACTGAGCATTTTTATATTTACTGTGTCTGTCAGGGGAGGGCTCTTGGTATGCACGCGTGTGCATATGTGTGTGATAGGAAGCTTTGTATTTTTATTCTAGTGGTTACTTTTGTACTAATGCTTTTTGTAGTGCTCAATCTTTTTTCTTTCTTAACTTTTTCCTGTCTTTTCTAAATGATATTCTTTGACTCCTACCTACTATGTTTCCCCGAAAATAAGACCTAACCGGAAAATAAGCCGTAGTATGATTTTTCAGGATGACAGCCCCTGAACATAAGCCCTAATGCGTCTTTTGGAGCACAACTTAATGTAAGACCTGGTCTTATATTCGGAGAAACACGGTAACACATATAAAACAATCAATGCTCTTACTCTACTGTCTCCCTTTTCTCTCTCCCATTTTTTCAGTTGCATTTGTTCTACTTTACACGAATGTTTACATATTTTTCTTCAACCCACGAACCCACCCTATGTTAGTCTTAGCTATACAGTTGAGTAAGTGAAATGTTCTCTGTCAGTCCTCCATTCCCAGACACCTTTTGGTGGGATGAAGCTCACCCTCCAGTAAATTCCTCTGCAAGAGCCCAGGTATTCAGAATTCCTGGACTTTTGGCAGATTCAAAACTGATTTTCTATCACCTCAAAACTTGAAGGGCATCTTGTTTTTCTTTAAATTTCTTGAAAATGCTGCTCCATGCTCTCCCCTCGCCTTGCATGTTATTTTTGAGAAATCTGAGGCCAATCTAAAATTCTCTTTCCTTTGTAAATTTTTTTTCAATTTTTGCCTGAAGGACCTAAGAATTTTTTTTTTTAATCTTTAAAGTCTAATAATTTTGCAAAGCTATTTCTCAGAGTTGATTATTCATGGTCAATTTTCCTAGGTACCGCCTTGAGCCCTTTCATTGTGTAGATTTGGTTCATTTATTTCTGGAACTGTCTCTTGAATTAGAGTTTTATATTCTGTTCCATTATTTTTATTTTCTTCTTCAGAGACACAAGTAATACAAACTTTCAGCCTCCTTTGCCTAATTTCCATTTCAACCTTTCTTTTTGATCCTTTTTATTTTCTTTATCTCATTTTCATTCACTTGTTTTCCTTCTATTATTCAGTACCCGTTATTAAGTTTTTATTTGAACCCTTTGGGCACCTTGTTATCTGTTCTTTATTACTGATACGACTATGTGATTTTCTCCTATTTCTTTTCTGAGTTCCATCAGCTCTCGCTTCATTTCTTCCTGTTATTTTTTCTTCATTTCTCTACTTTAGTTTTTGTATGTCTTGTTTAGAGTATTTCCCATATGTATCCAAATGCGTGATGGACAATATTTACTTAATGTTGAGTGTTGTGTTACAGTTTTCCTCAACTTTATGGTTGTTGGTGGGAGGCTTCACCAGCAGAGAATCTTTATTCACAACCTGGGACTTTTTGCGGTCGTTCTTATGAAAATGGTCTGCTGTTTCCTGTTCCTGTTCATTTCATGGGCAGGGTGCCTAGGGAAGAGCACGTCCTTCTGTCGGTTCTTCTGTGCAACGTCTTTCCTGGCTGGCGTTCGGACACGGAGAGGACGAAGAGAGTTGATGCGTCTTGTTCCTGTTTTCGGTAGGATCCTGCATTTTGTTCCTTATTTCCTTCTTTTCTTTCACTGCCTGTCCCCCCCATATATCCTGCTCAGGGCTTCTACAAGTCTGAACCTCTGGTCTTACCCACTTTCAGGCCGCCGCTCTATAGCCAGGACTGAATTACCAAATCCCAAGTGTTTTCACTATTTTTATATATATGTATATATTGTTTCACTGTCTCCCTTCCGAGTGGTTTTGTCTATTTTTTTTTCCCCAAGTGCCCTGCTCCCCTCCACTTCCCGGAATTCTGCACCCATCAGGTTGTGGTGGCTGCAACAGGCCAGCAGGGGGCACTCTGTTGGAGTTTGTTTATTTTGTGTTTCCTCTGAGAAATAATTAGCAGGTTGCAGTTGCTCTTCCTCTTAGTAATGCCGAAGAGGGAGATTTAACTACCAGTACTAGCAAATCCCTACACTAGTATGTTCTAAAAGCTCCCCCAGGTGATTCTAATATCCAGCCAGCGTGGACAACCACTTGTATCACAATGTGCTTTTAATTTGTTTTACACATATTGTCTCAAAAGCCCCTTGGCTTCCTCTGGCCATGACTGGGTTGTTTGCCTCCTACCTGAGTCCTTCATGGGGTGCTGTTTTTCAGATCTGTATTTCCCAAAGGTCTCTCTCATTCACCTGCATCAGAATTACCTGTAAGCCTTGCCAAAAAAATGCAGTTTCCTGGATCCCATCTTGGACCTAATTAAATAATCACGGGAGACCTAGCAGTCTGCAATTTTAGTAAGCTCCCCTCCCCCCATGGTTATATAAACCATGAAAGGTCATAAGAATCACTGCTTTGGACATTGGTGGACTCCAAGTTTCCAGCCATTCTGTTTCTCTTCTGTACACCGTCTCTGGGTAATCTGAGCCACGTGGAAAATATTACCATGCAAAGCAGAAGCTCAAACCTAGATGTTTTCCCTGAGTTGCAGGCCCAGATTCCCATTTTTGTTTTAATAACATGCATTGTGATTACAAATGCAGAAAATACAGAATGTAGCAGAAAAAAAGGATTCACTCATAATCCCACCATTCAGAAAGATTATTAAGACAAAAGTATTAAGACAAAGGTATAAACAATACAAAATACTGGAAGTATATATGCACTTACATTACTTGCCATTTTTTTTCATATACTGTAGCCCGTATTCTGCTTTAATATGTGCACTTGCTCTAATATGTGCATATTCTCATGTCACTTAAAAATTCCCTAAATTAACCATTTCTAATGACAACATAAAGATATTCATCTTTTTTATAAATTTTTTACTATTGTAAAGAAATGGTTTGAACCAGTATCTTTTACCACAAATTGGTCTGTTTAGTTTTTGTTTTTTAATAAAAGACGGTTCAGCATCTGCTTCCAGAATGCAGGCATTTGAGCCAGGCTCAGACTCAGTTGGGCCTCAGTTTTCTCGCTTGTAAAATAAGATAATAATAGTACTTCATATAGTGGCCATGACTATTAAATTTGTTAATATACATAAAGTGTTTAGAACATTGTCTGCTATGTAGTAAATAGTATATAAGCGTAATAGTTACTCAGGAGAGTGACCAAGAAGTAGAAGGGTATTTTTAATTCTTATCTCTTTGTTCAGAATCCCAAATTGATTTCGAACAAAAAGGTCCCACTTCCATCAGTTATATATGTGAGTGCCTTCCCAAAGTACCACAAGACAAAAAGACACCTGGGTAATGTCGTGCGTTGCCAAGATGAAGTGAAAAACAGACAGTAATTTTGGCCAAACTATACACGCTATTTTCCTATTAGGCTGGACATTCGGGGAAAATTCTCCTGCAGAGGATTCTTGGAAGATCCCTGAGCCCGGTTCTCTTTTATTCCCTCTCCCTTATCCACAAACAAAGGCCCCGCAGTGGTGTGATTTTCTGCACATAGGAAAAATTGGAGCACAAATAACTTATGTAATTCCCTTGCTTTCATTATATATATTTACTTTGTGGAATACATTTGCAGATCAAATCAGAATATGAAGCTCATTGTGGCTAGTAAAACAACAAAAACTCTCCTCTATCTCCTCCAGCAACTAACAGGCTCTGAGGCTAACCAGCAGGCAATGCCTCATTTCGAACAGTGCTCTATTTGACAAGGTTTTAGAGTAACTTCCAAAGCAAATAACTTTATTTGTCAGTGAGTTTTCTTGGAGAATCTGTTTTATGTGCTCCAGAGAATATTACAATTTTCAACCACCCTGAACTGAGTTTTCCTAAGCTGTACTGTTTCTTCAAACTAGGACCCTTTTTCAGTGATCCCAAACTTCCCTCCTTCATTTTGTGAGATGGCCACAGCTGCTTCATCCTGTGTCATTTGTTCATTTAAAACAGGTATTGAGTGCCTACTGGATGCATTTAGATAACATCCAGGGGATACAGTGGGTTTTTTTTAAAAAAAAGACATTCTACTCTCAAGACCCTACAAGTCTCCAAGTAACCATTACTATCCCAAATAGTGATTGTATGCCAGCAGTTTTTATTCTGCCACATATGTGCAGTTTGGGTGGGGTTCAGTAGGGAAAGCTCATGACTGCTCCACATAGAACTGGGGCAGCTCAACTCAAGGCCGGAGGATCTGTTTCCAAGATGGCACCCTCACATGGCTGGCGAGTGGTGCCAACTGTCAGCTTGGGAGTTTAGCTGGGAGCCTCAGTTTCTCTCCCCCTGTGCTTCTTTATGTGGCCTGGGTTTTCCCTAGCATGGTGGCAGAGTTCCAAAGGTGAATGTCCCGAAAGAGAGGGCAGAACTGTATCACTTTTTATGCCCTAGTTTCAAAAGATCCATGACATAACTTCTGTCATACCCAATTCATTGAAACAGTCACAAGAGTCTGCCCAGGTCAAGGGGATGGGACATGGATCTCTTGATGAGAAGCATGTCAAAAAACTTGTGGACATGTTTTAAAACCACCACATTAGGAAAATACATTTATTCTATTAGAATAAGTACAGGTGACATTCCCCTTTCTTTATCTGCCTAGCGTAATTGACTAGTAATGAAAGGCTGCTTAGGATGTCCAAGGATGTGGCTTAATTCTCTCAGGTAGGGCGGATTTTTTTGTTTGTTTTTGTTTGTTTGTTTTTGTTTTAATATTTTCCATTCTAGACTTCTCTACTGAACAGCACACTCCTTGCTGCCTGCTGATATCTCCATTCAAATATTTAACAGACTTCACACACTTACCATGTTCAACATCAAACTCCAGATGTGTTGCTTCTCCTTTAGCTTTTCCCTTCTCAATAAATGTCAAATCCATTCTTCCAGTTGTTTAGGCCAAAAATCACAACCCACTGGTTGGTTATCCATTTTATTTCTTTGTCACCTTGAAGCCATTGATCAAATGTCATTTTGACGATGTTGTTCCTGACCGTTCTGGTTAAAACTAAACTCCCTACCTGCCCCCAGCATTTCCTACCCCCCTTTCCTCCTTCCTTTTTCTCTTTGGCATCGCCTTACTTTTATTTGCTTATTACTCTCCTCTCATTACAATAACTCCATAAAGGCGGGATTTTTTTTTTTTGTCTATCTTGTTCACTGATGAACTCTTTGTGCCTAGAACAGTGCTTCATACATGATGATTGCTGAATAAGTTATTTGCTCAATGAATAGATTCGTGTTGTCACATTTTGGCAACTAGTACAGAGAAAAGATCAAAGAGGAGGAGAAATGGGAAGAAGGGGAATGACTTATTCAAATATTCAAATATTATATAAAAACAAGAGAGAACCAACAAAGCTCTATATCTTATTTTCTCAAGATCCAGTCATATGAGTAGACTAACTAGTTTTCAGTATTCTTCATTGCATGTTGGCTGGGCCTAAATAAAATGTCTATGCCTGTGTCTGTTTCCTATGACAGTTTCCTCCATGTCAGTATGGGGGAAATGGGCTGGAAGGGCCTGGCAGAGAAAACAGGCTTCTGATGAGCCTGTGTGGCAAAAAACAAGCTCCAAATTGCTCCATCGTTTTTATTCATCCTTCCAAACCAGAGGGAGGGTTTTATCTATAGCCAGCAACACTTTCACATCAAGTGATAGAGCTCCAACAATAAGAAAAGAAAAGCAATCATTTGATGAAAATTACACCTATTACTGGAGAATTTTACTTCCTCTTAGAAATTATATAAAAGCTTTGGTGAATTGCACCATGAAATATAGATACTTAATAGGAGAGAGAAAAATGACAAACCCAGAGCAAGAGAAGCACCTCAGGGGTATTCATCCAAAGGCACATACAGGATAGAATCTTTAATAAGCTCCAAGAATGGAGGAAGCAAAATTATCTGCAAAGCAATGGGCCTAAGTGAAACGAGTTCCAAAACAACACCTTGTCAATTTCAGTATATTTATAATCACATGTCTGGTCTCTCCTGGCTCATTTTCGGCTTTGGCTACTCATAAGTGCTCTGCCTGGATAGTAGGCAGATTCTTCTTCAAACAGAAAGATAATCTAAGAACACTGGACTCTCAGCAGAGACCTCAGCACTGTCCTCGCTGAGCTTTCCGTGACAGACGCCAACATGCATGCACAGCCTGGCGAAGGGTCTCTTCCGAGGGTCTCTGAAAATGTTTCTGGCTAAAGATTTTGTGTCTTTGTCTCCAAGAGGAGTGTATTACACTAGACTTGATGGCTGTCTTAAAAACATGAATGAAAAAAATACTCCTTGGGTCCTCAAGCTACCTGTCTCACTCTAGTGAACAAATTTTGCCCAAATGTTTAAGACCAAAAAATGTTTTTTAATAATTGTTTTCTTTTTCAGTTACAGTTGACACGTAATAGTATATTAGTTTCAAGTGTACAACATAATTATTAGACATTTATATAACTTACGAAGTGATCAGCCCATAAGTCTAGTACCCATCTGACACCATATATCTTTATTACAATATTAGTGACTATATTCTCTATGCTGTACTTTACATTTCTGTGACTATTTTTATTACTGGCAATTTGTACATCTTAATCCCATCCCCTTTTTCACTCATCTCCCAATCCCCCTCCCATCCAGCAATCATCAAAATGTTCTCTGTATCTATGAGTCTGTTTTTGTTTTGCTTGTTTGGTTATTTTGTTTCTAGATTCAACATACAAGTGAAATCATGTGGTATTTATCTTTCTCTGTCTGACTTATACCACTTAGCATTAGTCCTTCTATGTCTATCCATGTTGTCACAAATGGCAAGATTTCTTTTTTTTTAATGACTGAATAATAGTCCATTGTATATATGTACCACCTTTTCTTTATCCATTCATCTACCAATGGACACTTAGGTGGCTTCCACATCTTGGCTATTGTAAATAGCATTGCAGTAAACATAGTGGTATATATGTAAAATCAAAAAGTATTAAAGGTAAAGAGACATTAGGCATCATTTACATGGATTCCTTTATTTTACTGAAAAGAAACTAAGGTCCAACAATGTGAGGTGACTTTCCTGCAGCTCATGGAACTGTGCTGGGTTCTTCACTTCTCTCTCCACCAGCTCTCAAGGACACCCATTTCTTTTTCCCCTAAGGCTCCATATTAGGGCTTATAAATAGGAAAAACTCCAGTCTCCCACCTGCTGTGTAGGGAAAAAACGCAGTCCTTCCCTGCTGTGTGTTTCTCTTCTGTGAGTCTTCTTTACTACTCACACAGAACACCTTACTTCTGACACTTCTGGTCACCAAACATGTGGAGGTTTTTCCCCAAGCCAAGCAATTTTCTGTGACACCAGCTGGGTGTCCTACACTTTAACTCAATGCTGACACTATCCACCAGGGCTGGCGTCATGTCCCACTGATGAAGGGCTCAGTTTCCTAAGAATGTTCTACACACACACACTTCAGAGGCCGGTCAGAAACCCAGATTATCACCGTACTTCTGACCGACCAGCTATAGGTAGGAGGTTCCAAGAACCCACTCCCTCGGCTTGAATAATTTGTTAAAGCAGCTCGCAGACCTCAGGGCAACACCCATTTATGTTTACCAATTTATTAAAGGATATGTTAAGGATACAGATGAACAGCCAAATGAAGAGATAATTAGGGTGAGGTCTGGGAGGAACCTGAGTGCAGGAGCTGCTATCCCCACGGAGTTGGGGTGCACTGTTCTCTTGGTGTTGATATGTTCCCCTGCCTGAAAGCTCTTCAACACCCATACTATTGGGATTTTAGGGAAGCTGCCTCTTGTAGGCAAGATGAATTGTTAATTCCATTGCCAGCCTCTTTCCATTCTCTGGAGAAGGGTTGAGGGTATTTAAAAATTCCAAGCTTCTAGTCGTGGCTTGATCTTTCTGGTGAGTAGCCCCTGTCCAGACCCCATCCAGGAACCACCCAGAGTCACCTCAATGGAACAAAAGATGGTGCCGGTGCTCTTCTCACTTAGGAAATCACAAGAGTTTCAGGAGCTCTGAGCCAGGAACCAGGGGCAGACGTATATAGAATCTCACAGCTGATAATACCCTCCCTTAAAACGAAGTCTTGGTTCCACCATAATTCTGCCCTGTCTCCTCCATCTAGCTAGTTCCCAGCTGCCTCTTCATCCCTCCCCAGTCACTTGTGTGGGGTGCCCCCAGTTGGGTCAGGAAACTTACCCAACAACACTTAGGGTAATCTCACCAGGAGAAATGACCCATGTGGGAGAGAGAACCAAAGAGTATCATTTGGTTTCTCTCCTAGGTGTGTGCTATGTTTCACAGTGGTAAATGTCAGACTGCCAGGGCCAAATTCATCAAAGATGCCACAGCCCAGTTGTATAAATACATCATGTGTTGCTTCCCAATTATGACAGAAAAAGACTAACTTCAAAGTACGAAGAAGGTAAAGTAGAAAGTCGCCTCTCAATCGACTCCACAGAGAGGGCACTGAAATAATCATCCTACATTGTTACCTTCGTGCTATAAAGTTCCCCAGCCATCCCCAACAGAGCTAGCTACGTAAATGTGATGTCAGTGGGTCTGGAGACTGGCTCATGTTCCCCGTTTTCACTGTGATGTATTATATAACATAGTGTGAAATTGTTGAAAGGGCCATAGAGGCTAGCTGGGGACTCAAAATTGCTCAGGATAATTTACTAGAAGGAATTTAAAAAAAAATAAAAAATAAAAACACCTTTCTAATGTTTTATTGTCTAAAAGGCAAAAACTCAGGGACAAATAGGTAAGGAAAGAAAATGCATATCATGGTGGTATTCTCCCCTCCTGTTTTTTCCTGGAGAAGGATAAAGGAGGCGTTTTGTTGTCTTAGTGACAAAGCTGCAGGGGCACCATGCGTCTCAGCTGCCATGGGCAGGACACCTTGGTCGTCCCCGCACTGCTGAGAGGGGCTTACATTCTTAGCTTTGCCCTTCAGACCTCAAGGCTGGAAGGAAGGGCACCTTGGCGTTGTCTCGGATGCAGGCCCGACCGCAGCAGCATCTCTGCCTAACATCTCTGTCGGATGCTCATTTTCATGGCAGCACGTGCTTTTGTAGAGGAGAAACAATTAGAATGTTCTCACTCTGACAGCAAACAAAATTCTAACATCAGAAACTTTGAGAAAAATGCAAAAACAGAAACAAACAGAAAAAACCCCAAAGAAATAAAAAATTAACAGAACACAGATGTTTTATTAAACACACACACACACACAATAGCCATCTATAAAAGAACCCAGATTTAAGGTCCTTAAAAATGGTTCATTCTATTATAATGCCAACTGCTCTGACATCAGCATTATCATTATATCTACATTTTACTAAACTGATTTCAGTGCCATTACTGCGTCATCTGACCATTCATTTTTTTACTGTTTATGCTAATGGGCTTGGGGAGTGGTGGATTAGTTTCATTTTAATGCCCAGAGGCAAAAAGATGAAAATATTATGATGACGGTAATGAATGGAAAAGCACCCTGCTGCTTGCAGTTTCAAACACAGAACTACATGAGCTTTGTTTTCATGTGTGTTGCCTTTGCTGGTTTCACCATTTTCACAATAATAGACCTCAATTCCACAGAGACATTTCCTAAACAATCCAATGTCTCTTGCATAATATTTTTCTCTATACCATCCCCTACATCTTCCCTAAAATTCCCTAAGAATACAGTTAAGTCTGGCAAACATATGTAATTCACTACACACAAATCTATGTAATTTTCATATATAAGAGTAGGTTCATATAAGGGAAAGAAAAGAACACATTTATGACACAATAAAAATAATTCCTGGCTAAAGGTGGCAAAGGTTGGAGGAGAAGAGGGTGAAGGTTCTGGGCTTGCAGACCAGCCAAGACTTGGAGAATATTTACTCTGGCTGCTCAGCGGGTGAGTCTCTCTATCCTAGTGTGATAAAATATTGGATCTTACCCACACAATCAGAATAATGTTTCTTGTCATGGAAAGAAAGGAAAACTTGGAAGGCATGAATGGCCTTGTTAGACCTGCCTTTTGTCTCCCTGTGGCAGAATGGCACCTTCAGAAAGCAATGCGAGTGCCACAGACATTGCAAAAGCCAATGAAGTAATTATCTGTTCTCAACGACCAGTGTGGAGCCCTTTTAGATTAAATTTGGATGGGCCAGAGGCTCAAGTTGCCTCCACCGTACACAACCCAGTGATTTCTAATCATTTTGCTGGCAGTGAGGCTCTGATGAGTATTCAAACAACCCAGAAAACAGACCTCAAAGGTTTTCTCTTCCTTTATTTTATTTTGTTTTTGGAGTAAGGAGGGGTACTATGGTAAGGTAAGTAGAAAGAGCTTAGACAGGCCACATGTGATTCTTGTAAATAAATCTTTTCCAAACTGAATAGCAAATTGATCCTTGAACTTTTCACATTTGGCTTTCTCCTTCATTTCTCCCATCAAGAAAACCAAGGCACTTCCTGCCAACAAACCCCTGTAAGCATGAAAGGTCAACACGAAACTTCTAATGGATTTTTCTTGTACTCCACCATGAAGGACTTCTCAGGAGGGATTGGCTGTTGCCATGGAGAACACGAAGCCCCTCTTGTGTTTGCCATTTATGTGGGAGACAACTGAGATGGATGGCACTGACGCCAAACCAACAGCTCCCTGTAAGATGCCACACACATTCTCAACACACACACACACACACACACACACAGCAAAACAAGGCTGAAGAAGTACACTGACAGAACCCATGAGCTAGAAATGTGACTCTTCAAATAAACCTTGGGGTTTTTTTTTAGAAATAGTCACCATAGCTAAGCATTATGAAAATCACTAAAACAAACCAAGAGGCTAGAGTTTAGAACCATCTTGAAATAAATGTCAAAGCTGAACACATTCTCTCCATGATGTAAATATATATACATATATATATATATATATATATATATATATATATATATATATATATGAATGGTATTAACTGGAAAGGAGATAAATCTTGTATTAAGTAAATAGAATGCACTGGCATGAGATCAAGATTTGGATTATTCATATGAGCCGCAGACAAGAAGATTCTGAGAGTTCTTAATGCAGAAACAACCAGCCAGTATTCTGAGCCCCAGGAGAAAATGATGACATTTGGCCTCCCAAAGCCCAGTGCTATTGAAAAAGGAGAATCTAGCTAAAAGCAGAGAGCTGAAGGATGAGTCCATCCCCCAGGGCTGCCTGCTAGGAACAGATTGCTCTCTCTCTCTTTTTTTTTTTCCTTTCACTTTTTCTGAAGTGGAGAAATGGAGATCTAATGAGATGAGATAAGAAAAGTATAGCCATGGCACATTCAGCTAGGATAGATTATTTTAAATTTGAGATAGCATTATGTACCTGATTTTGATAAGCATGCCGTGATGCTATGTAAGATATTAGCATTAGGGAAGCTGGGTGAAGGGTATATGGAGTGCTCTGTTCAATCTTTGAACATTTTTGTTCAAAGTAAAAGATTAAAATCCAGAATTATATGGTACAAGATTTTTAAAAGTTAGCAGAGATGTATAAAAGTTCAATCTGTATGACCTCGTCTCTTTTTTTGGATAGTTATCAAGGTAATACTTGTGGATAATCCCTGTCATTATTTATAAAAAGTTAAATACTCTCATAGGGACTCAATACCTATGAATACCTATGAAACCTCAAGGTGTCACAATTTAAATCAATTGAGATTAACAATTGAGATGACATAAAGCATAAACTAAGAAAGAAGCAATTCACCAAGAACAAAGATAACTCAGAGACTGAGAAAGAAAAGTTAAATTCACTGTTGCATGTATTTTATTAGTAGCCTTATAGGGGGATGAACTGGCCCAAAATGGATATCTTTGGGCTCCTATACTTTTCTTTTTCTTTTTAAGGAGAGCACAGCTCATAGTAGTCCATTCGAGGATCACACCGCCAACCTTGCTGTTATCAGCACTGCGCTCCAACCAACTGAGCTACCCACCCACCCCCGGGCTCCCATGGAGCCACCCACCCCCATGTATACTTTTTACATGGTCTTTGTACTTCACTTCTGACCAACTTGCTTATTTTTAAGCAACCGTCCATTTCCCCTACAATTCACTAATTTTGAACTTTCATTAATGTTTGCCATCTGTATAACAGCAATGATGTTAAACAATTTTCATGAAATATTTTAACATACACTTTTTAATTTTCAGTACCATTAGTCTTTTATCATCTGTACTATTGCATCTTTTATCATTTGATGTTTAAAATCAAAAATTAATAAATTGTATTTGTTAACAAAACAAATACATGTTATTCTAAATACTTTTATACACATATTATGCTCCTTGGCATTCTCAATGTTCAAATTAGTAAAAGTTTATAACTAACACTAAATGCATGTTCTGTTGCCCCAAATTGTGGCACCATAAGTCATCTGAGAACTGGAAAAGAGGTGAGTGTAGAGTTTGGAGAAAAAAAAACATTTTCTTTTACAACATTTTCATCCTTCAACAGCAGGGGTATCATGACATTCTTATTGAAAAATATGTCAGTGATAAATGAATAAATGGATGAATAAATGAAATTTCAAACGGTTTGCCACAAGGAGTAACTCCGAGGGCAACGGGAAGAGGAAGTTCTAACTGAACTGCTTAGTCTTGTCCAGTCTTGCAGAAAATTGATAAATGAGCAGATATTACAAGACACAGCAAAAAAGTACAGATCTTAGTTAACATGAGCCAATGGATGAAATTAAAAGTGAAGAAACTGCCAACCAGCCAAATATTTGCAAAATTAGAGTTTCTAACCATTTGAATATTCTGCTTAATTAACCTTAATCAGATTTGGATTCACAATTTTTAAAAAAAATCAAAAACACTTAATTCTTATTAAATAAAATTTAGTCTTTTTTAGCTCTTTAATAGAACACTGAGTTCTTCCAATGCCTTTGTATGATTTGTTTCTTCATTTAACAAATATTTATTGAGTACCTACTCTGTTCCAGGTACGGGGGATAGAACAGTGAACAAAACAGACAGAATACCTGCTTTCATGAACTTTACATTCCAGTGTTAGTACACTACATAATCAGTTATCACACAGTTGTTCAGAGATGGCTTTTAATCTCAGCTCGTGAAATTAAACACTTGAGACTGTGTTGAAAACTGTGGGCCTTTGCCCTCTAAAAAATAAATAACTAAAAGAAATATTTATGAACATATCCTTGCAATTTAGTATATCTCAGTACCAGCTGTGACCATTGTTGCCACCCCTTCTGAGATTTCAGAGCTTTTGCTCTGTGTTTTTGAGCCGTGGACCTATAATTCATAAATTTATCAAAACAGGATGCAGACAGATAAACATTGTGCTACATTAGTTAATTCCAGATTGTTTCAAAGAATCACTAAACTGTCTTCTGGAATGCTAATGTTAATGTATGATGAGTTATGACAGAAATCCACTAACCTTTGTTTTCTTTGAGTCATATAGTTGAATCATTGGGTATATCTCATTTGATTGTTCATGCCTTGGCATATAAAACTGGGTTAAATTCTATTCTAATACACAAAGTCATGCTTTTTAACAGAAAACAATTATGAATTGCACTGAGAGAACACTGGTTTCAGCCAAAAGAAGAAAATGCATCAGTAAGTTATTTAGCTTTTAGGAAAACCACGTTTAGAAGGCATATCTTTGGGTTGCTAAATATGTCATTTTTAGCAAAAGAAATTAGAGCAGGCAACATTCAGATGAAACGATAATTAAGAAGCACACTTGGTTGCTGAGTTGTCATGAAATTAGTCACTCAGATTTCCATTACCCAGGAAAAAGAAATTTACTTACCACTAAATCAAATTTATTCACCACTAAAAATTCATTTACATTTTAAACTTATGTTAAGAAAAACTGGAGATCTTTTCCCTGAACTATGTAACTGAATCCTGAGTCAGGTTCCCGTGATGAGAATACAAATCAATCCTAGATGACAACGGGAGGAAGAGGGGAGAAGTAAAGACAATGAAGATCACAAAATACTAAGCTAGTGACTTCGAAACCAGTCTGTAGTAATTCACCTTTCACTGCAGGAACTGCAAGTACGTGTTTTGTCACGCTCAACACAAAATGGCACTGAAATATAGCTACCTCAATCTCCATTTCCCCATGAGATCACTAACAAAAGCTGCTGCTCCCTGGATCGTTTTGAAGGCTTTAGGACATGTTGAATACACGAAGCATGTCTTTCACACCAAGTATTGTTTGAACTGTGGTGGTCACAAAAATAAGGAAAGAAAAGAAGAAAACTCAGAAGAAAGGAAGGCAAATAGGAAGAAAGAAGGGAGGTGCCCGGGTGGGGAGAGGAAAGGAAACAGGGAGGATGCTTCCTGGTTTATATATAATGTAAATTGTAATTTTCCCCTCCTGCATAAGGAAAGGAAGTGACTAGCCTGACTAAGCTGGCAATTCCATTACTTTTATAAAAATTGTCACTTTAATTTACGATCCTTATAACGAAACCGAGTCTTTTCATGTCATTTTTTAGAAACTCCCTAACAATTGATATATTACAATCCTCATTAGACGTCTTGACCTTTGTTTTTGTAGTCCAGTTTCTTTGGTCTAGATGGATCATTTGACACTTATGAGATTCTTCATAGATGCAATGCCAAACTCTTCTGTTTGATCAAACTGTGATGAGTTAATGACTTCACAAAAATTTATTCTGATCCAAACCTCTCTGGGCACACAGACTTTTTAAATGAATAATATTTTCATACTTGGAGAAGAATAACAACAGCAGAGCTTTTAAAATATTGGATTTCCTTCTTTGTCACTTTAGCTGAAAGCTCTCTTAATTCTCCATAGAGGTTTTAAAGGAAATAAGTGAATATAAATCACCTGCCTGATTAAACTTAACCTTCCCATACTTAGTGGACTATAGGCTGCGGTCTTTTTTGATTAAATTGTACATTTCCCCTTCAGGGGCAAGTGAATAATGAGCCAGTTGAGGAGAGGCAGAAAGCTGGTGTGGAAGCCCTGCTGGGTGACCTTGAGTGAGCCTTACCTTTGCTTTCAGAATCTGTACCTCTAAAGTAGATACAGAGCTTTTCTGAAACAGAGGCAGAGAGGTGACTTGGGGCAGAAGCGCAGAATTTTTCTGCTAAGGCCATTAGAGGCAGGAAGTTGAAGATCAAAAGGGGTTGCCTGCTTACTAGCTATAGAATCAGGCAGGACTAAATTCCAGTTACAGCTTATCGTCATTAATGTGAAATAGAAGTTTGAATTCGGCGAGTATAACATGGTTTTTCAAAATAAAGTTATCCATCTTAATTAAACATAGGAAAAAATTAGTTATTATGACTACATTTGTTAAAAACACAGTTTCTCAAACAGCACTTACTACCATTTGGGGCCAGATAATCCCTTGGTGGAGGGACTGTCCTGTGCACTGTCGCTTGTTCAGCATGCCTGACCTCTTACCACTAAATGCTAATACCACCCCCTTCTCAGCCACGACAATCAAAAATGTCTCTTTACATTGGAAAATGTCCCCTGGAGGGCAGAATCACCCCTGGTTGAAACAACTGGGTTTGTCTTTGTTTTGAAGATAAGGAGCCACTTAGAATACTTTAAAAGTACCTTTAATTTTTGCGTGAAACTCTCAGGTCCAAATTTCTGATGTTTTGACTTAGCTCATGGAGGACATCTAAAGCTTTTCATGTGAGGCCCTATCACTTTAAGAGAGCCTCTCAAATATCAGGAAATACGTTAATTACATGAGGCTTGAATGTTTGGAGGGGCGAGACTGTTTCCTGGGCAGCGATTATGTATTTCTTATGTATGCCACATACCATCTCCTAGCATAGTATTAGCACATAGTATGCTCTTAGTTAGTACTTGGCTGGATGGGTGGATGAGTGAAAAAGCAAACTAAGAAAGAAATCCACCTAGGGAGGTAGGGATTTATTTTCTTTGGATTTCTCTAGGTATGTATCAGGTCTCTTTTACCTATATCGGTATACTGCAAAGAGCATCCAGTGATCCAGGAGAGCTAATGTGTCTCTAAAAGACAATTCCACCGAGCTTCTGAAGTGATATTTATAGGATTAGAAACCACTGTGATACTTTGGGTCTTTTATCCATTCTGCAATAAATAATACTGCTAGGCTGAGAATTAAATCAACCGTGGCCTTAGTCTGGGAAAGTAATGCACACCAATAGGCCCATAAATACACCAAGGTGTAAGAATCTCTTCTACAACCTGCATTACTCTGTTCCTTCCCTCTACCATTTTGGGACAAAGAGCTTCAACGGGGTCATTATTCAGTGTGACAAAGATGCAAGCTTCTCAGGAAAAGCTCTCAGCTCCGACTGCACTCAAGGGCCTGGGGCTGCCTGAGGTCTCTAAACACAAATCCCTTTTCCACAGCAGTCATTTAATCTGCCATTGTCTATTGTCCTTGGCCAAGTTTGCCTAAATCACCCCTTCTGTGATGCTGAAACTTGACCTTGTAGATTTGTTTTTGGAAAATTCTTTTTGTAGTCTGAAGTCAGTTAGTTTCCAGCTTGAAGATATCATCTTTATACTATATAAATAAACAAACTTCTGAGAGAATACCCCCAGTGTCAAGTGGGCTTAGAGTTTTTCTAAAAGAACAAAGTTGGAGCCTGTGGGGGGCTAGAGATGGACCATTCCTAATGTTTTGATTTTGTGGGGCGTGCTTTTATTGTTATAAAAGTAAGTAGAGTATCCCCCACTGGTCCCAATTACCATGCCTCCTTTATTAATGGGTTCTGCCAACACCCTACTTCTTCTGTGAGGAAAAGCCACTCACACCAGGACTATTTGGCTCCCACCAACGAATATCCCACAGGGACCTTCTGCTTCCTGGAAATCACTCTCTTTCGAACTCAGGAGAGATTGTTCATGACTGTTTTAAATGGCACCCTGTGCTCAGCAGGCTAAGCAGGGAAGAGGAGTTAGTTAATTATCCCTTTTAAAGATCAAAATTGAACACTGAGCAGAGATGGCAGAAAAAGGAAGAAAGCTTTTAGAGCATTGGGAATGTAAAGAAAAATAATTTAAGTATCAAATATTACTGCCTTCTGCCTCTGTGCAGAAGCCCAGGGCTTCATGGCCCAGTCTCCCATTCTTTCTGTGCCCCAAAGATCAAAGATGAGTAAGACGAGGAGAGCTGTCCCTGATCCTCAAAGATTTAAAATTTAGATGTTTGGTAAGGGAGAAATAAGAAATATGCAAGAATAACAACAGGCAGAATATGATGGCATAAATGCCCAAACTGCTCTAAGATCCAGTGAAATGAGAAAACATATTCATTTTGTAGGAGATGAAGAATGACTTCATGGCATGTGAAATGGATCTTGAAGAAGGGATTAGGTTTGCACAGGAGGAGATGAACGTATGCGTAGGGGAGGGAGGACTGTATTTCATGTGAAACAGAAAATGAACAAATGACAAATGTAGGAAAGTGCTCTGGAGTGGCAAAGAGAACAGGAAGAAGTCCATTTCTTACTTGGAGGTTGTATCATTCAGGATTTGTTCAGGAGAGAAAAATCACATCAGCTATTTTGACAAAGAGAAGTTAATATAAAGAATAGTTAACTAATATAAAACTCTGAACTAGTTAAGTGAAAAGGCAGTGTTGTGCTGAACCATATTGAGGCCTGAGGCAAAAGGAAAAAATGTGCACCCCTATATACATAATTTTATGTGTTTTTATTATTTTTTTTATTTTTTGGAAGAATTTATGTCTTTTCTTTCTTTTTTTTTTTTTTTAAGAAGGGCGCAGCTCACAGTGGCACATGCAGGGATCGAACCAGCAACCTTGGTGTTATTAGCACCATGCTCTAACCAACTGAGCTAACTGGCCACCCCAATTTTATGTAGGGTTTTTTGTTGTTGATTTTTATTGGGGAATATTGGGGAGCAGTGTGTTTCTCCAGGGCCCATCAGCTCCAAGTTATTGTCCTTCAACCCAGTTGTGGAGGGTGCAGCTCAGCTCCAAGTCCAGTTGCTTTTTTTTCAATCTAGTTGCGGGGGGCACAGCTCACCACCCCATGTGGGAATTGAACCGGCAACCTTGTTGCTGAGAGCTCCCGCTCTAACCAACTGAGTCATCGGCCGCCCCTCCAGCAGCTCAGCGGCAGCTCATTGTCTTCAATCTAGTTGTGGAGGGCGCAGCCCACTGGCCCAAATGGGAATCGAACCGGCAACTCTCTTGTTCAGAGCTCGCACTCCCTAACTGAACCATCTGGCCACCCTGTATTTTTGAAATGGTGAATTTTTCCAGAACATTAAAGTAGTTGAAAAAATATTGAAAAATTGGGAGGTAGATGTTTTAAAATTCACAATGTTATTTTAAGTTTAAATTATTTATTTATATCCAAACCTAATTAATTATAACATAATCTTAAGGTAATTCAAAATGATTCAAGATCATCCCTTAGAGAGGAGAAATGGTCAAATGGGGCAATTTTCTCAATTGAAAATGAAATAAGCTGCTTTTTCAACTAGCAATATTTTGAATAAGTATTTCAGTGCCAATACATATTACATTTCAAGATTTTCATAGCCATATAATAAAATGACATTATACTCTTTTAAAAAAAAAAGAAAATGAAATAAGCAAAAAAGTAGACTTTGAAAATACTTCTGGGCTGGCCCGGTGGCGCAGGTGGTTGGAGCACTGTGCTTCTAACACCAAGATCGCCAGTTAGATTCCTACGTGGGCCAGTGAGCTGTGCCCTCTACAACTCAGATTGTGAACAACAGCTCTCCCTGGAGCTGGGCTGCAGTGAGCAGCCAGAGGTCAGCGTGGGCTGCTGTGAGTGGCCAGTGGCCAGCATGAGGGACAGGCAGCCAGCCTGAGCTGCAGTGGGCTACCGTGTGTTTCCATGAGTGGCCGGTGGCCAGCGTGAGTGGCCAGCAGCCAGCATGAAAGGCTGGCAGCCGGTGAGGACTGCCGTCAGCTGCTGTGAGTGGCCGACCGCTGACCGGCAACCAGTCACCTTGGGGGGTGGGGGTGGAGTACAAGGCTCATAATACCAGCATGGGCCAGGGAGCTGTGTCCTACACAACTAGACTGAGAAACAATTGTACGGGGAAAGAGTCCCAGAGAGCAGCTTCCAGGTTCTCGGCCTCATGTGGAAGCGTGCTGGCTCGGGTAGTAGATGGCCGTCAGCTGTGACTGCTTGGCCGTCAGCTGTGACTAGTTAGCCAACTAGCCACTGATGTAACAACCGTGATGCATTGGTTGGTTGGTTGGTTGGTTGGTTGGTTGGTTGGTTGGCAGGCAGAGAAGTGGACGGTGGATTGCGGATCGTGTGGATCCTAAGTCGTTTGTCTCGCCGGGCCTCCAGCGAGAATATACTGGTATGACTCCCCTATCTATGGCTCCATTGGTGTTCCTTTTTGGTCTCACCATATCCTGCATTCTTCTGTGGGGAGCGGGAGCAGAGAACCCGTATGACACAGTGCAGTGAGCAGGGTACGGTGCCGGCCAGAACTTTCCAAAGGATGATAGAGCGGTTTGTGTATATGAACACTCAGTCTCGGGAAACCCCTGAGGAGCAGCGCCGGGAACAGAAAACACGATCTGCTTGGGAGAAACGTGGCCCCTCGGTGAATTGGTGGTCCTCTGAAGCCTCTGGATGGCACGCCGCCTGTTGGCCAAAGCAAGCATCATCTTCCTCTTGGTGGTCTGCTGCTGCCGTGGGCTCCGAGAGTTGTGGACGTCTTACACTGAGGCCTCCTCCCAATCGGACACCTGGCACAGCGAGCAGGATTCCAGCCAGGTAGGAATGGAGTCTGACTCTGGGCAGGAGGACATGTGGCCCCCACACAGTGTGTGGTACCCGGTAGCCACTGTTCTCAGGAGTTGGACCCCCAAGGAGGGGTGGGAGGACATGGATGGCTCTCTGGCCAGTGTGGAGAGGGCCCTGCAGGTTCTAGCTGAGCGGTTGCTGGAGGAGGCGAAGGGTACAGTTGGCCGCGTGGGCTGGATGTTCCTCACCTCTTTGCGTCGTAACATGGAGGACGCTAATGAAATAGCTCAGGTGCGGACCAGCAGCCCCGGCGGCAGGCACTGGAAGCTCGGGACCGCCAGTTAGAGGAGGTCCTCACCACATTGTGTCATAACTCAGAGGAAGTGCTTGCTGGGATAACCTAGGTGTGGGACCTGGTGTCCCGGTAGGAGGTGCTGGAAGCTCAGTCCGCCGGTTAGAGTAGGAACCCCACAGTGGAGACTGAGGCAGAGGCGGATGATGTGAGTGGAGACAATGTAGCTCCCAAACCCCACACTCTGCCCCTAGTGAAGCAAAAGGTAAAGCATGAGCAACCTTTGGGCCCTGGGGGCATTGCTGCCGGTAACCCAGCTGTGACTGAGTTCACAACCTACACCCCTTACACTCCCACTGAGTTGCAGGAGCTGGGGAGGCGGTGCTGACAGTGCCCTGGAGAGCCTATCTCGGTTTGGCTACCGCGTTTATGGGATGAGGGGGCAGACAGCATTCTCAGCTCCCCAGGCGAAATGGAAAAGCTAGTCTTGATGACGGAGCATCCGTCCCTGCGACAAAGGTTACAGAATTGCCATAGATTGGCCCAAGACCAGGGCAACCTCACTCTAATGGAGTGACTCACTGCTGTGGTATGCACAGTATGGGGAGACGCTGGCGAGCTGCCAGACACTGTGAGTAAATGGCAATCATATACTGAACTTATTCAAATTGTCCATGAAATGGGTATGAGACGTGCTATGTTCAACCCTAGTATGCAGAGGCTGGATAACGAGTGTTTTACAACCAGCATGAGAGGTCTGGTTTTGGGTACTGCACCTGCAAGTGCTTTTGGATCCTTGGTTGCCATTCTTACCCCCTATGTGGGGCGGCAGATCCATGAAGTTACAGTTGCCATGGCCACCCTAGAGGATGTTGAAAGCCGGAGGCAAAGG
This sequence comes from Rhinolophus ferrumequinum, assembly GCF_004115265.2. NCBI lineage: Eukaryota > Metazoa > Chordata > Mammalia > Chiroptera > Rhinolophidae > Rhinolophus > Rhinolophus ferrumequinum. The sequence goes on along the minus strand of NC_046285.1, from coordinate 93,357,271 downwards.
AAGTTAAGACAGGAGGTCTGAGAAGTTAAGACCTGGAAGCCCAAATCAAAAGTAAGGGGTCAAGGATGCAGGCCTCAGAGAGTAACATGCACGCAGATATGGCATTATCTTGTGGCAGCAGGGGTTGATTGGGAAAAAATAGACCGACAACCCAATGCACTGTTTTTTTTTTTAAGATTTTTATTGGGGCGGGGGGAACAGGACTTTATTGGGGAACAGTGTGTACTTCCAGGACTTTTTCCAAGTCAAGTTGTTGTCCTTTCGATCTTAGTTGTGGAAGGTGCCGTTCAGTTCCAGGTCCAGTTGCTGTTGTTAGTTGCAGGGGGCACAGCCCACCATGCCTTGTGGGAGTCGAGGAATCGAACCGGCAACCTTGTGGTTGAGAGCCTGCGCTCCAACCAACTGAGCCATCCGGGAGCTCAGGTGTTCAATAATAGTTGCAGGGGGTGGAGCGCCCACCATCCCTTGTGGGAGTTGAGGAATTGAACAGGCAACCTTATGGTTGAGAGCCCACTGGCCCATGTGGAAATCGAACCGGCAGCCTTAGGCATCCAACCGCCTGAGCCATTGGGCCAGCCCCCCAGTGCACTCTTGTTGGAACTTTGAAAACAGTTGCACCCGGAACAGCAATTCCGGCAAAGCCTAAAGGAGAAGTCCAGGAAAGCGCAACCTGTGTCCCTCCAGGACTTCATGCAACCGCTTGAGGCCGACTCCTTTCGGCTTGATTAGGGGTGGGGCCAAGTTACCCTGTCAGAGGGGACAAACGGGAACCAGAGGCCCCAGATGGAACTGTCCATACATTAGTTCCCTTTTAATGTGCAGAGGGTTTTGGCCCTAGTTGACACAGGCACAGACTGCAGTCTTATTTATGAGAAACCCTGGCTGTGCCCAGAAAGATTGGCAGTACCCTGAGAGCCCTGGCTGTGCCCAGGAAGCAGGTGGACATCGAGGGACTCCCCCGGGACATTACTTGAACTGGACTGAAACTTTTTCTCATGAGCTGGTTTCCTGACATAGGGCCTCTCGCGGAAGATGCTTGTCACGTAGATTGTGAGGTGAGACACTCCTGGAGGGGTGGAGTGTGGGGACAGAGCCCCAGAGAGCAGTTTCCAGGCTCTCGGCCTCACATGGGAGGGTGCTGGCTTGGGTAGTAGATGGCCATCAGCTGTAACCAGTTAGCCAATTAGCCACTAATATAACTGCCGTGACTGCGTTGGTTGGTTGGTTGGTTGGTTGGTTGGTTGGTTGGTTGGTTGGCAGGCAGAGAAGTGGACGGTGGAATGTAGATCGTGTGGATCCTACTTTGTGTGTCTTGCCCTGCCGCCAACGAGAATATAGTGGTATGACTCACCTATCTATGGCTCCGTGGGTGTTCCTTTTTGGCTTCACCATATCCTGCGTTCTTATGTGGGGAGCGGGAGCTGAGACCCCGCATGACACACAGCTTGAACTGGGAGTGAGGGAGGGGGTTGGTGACGGAAGAAGGGGGAAAACAAAAAGAAAATACTTCTATAACTTTGTTTCTATTAAAGCCAGTGGAGCATATTTTTCCTTTTGCCCCAGGCTCCAGTGTGACTCAGCATGGCACTGGTCTCTAAAACTTTGATATTTTGTTTATCGTCACTTTGTTGCATTTAATTTTGATTCTTTAAAAATATTGCATTAGAGTAGAATGGAATCTGAATTCCGGAGCATTTTGGTGTCCCTCAAATTTTGTACCTGAGGAGAGTGCCTCACTAAATTTACCCTAGTCCCTACCCCATGAAAAGGTAAAATGAGAACTCTGAGTTATCACAGGTGAAGAAATGTTGCTGGCTCATAGGAGCTGACAGCCAGAGGGCAACACCCAGGAAACCAACAGGAAGGGGCAGTCCCTACTTCCTCCTCCAGCCCTGCAGGCTCCCTCTACCAACCCCTATAGGTAAAGTCTAATAGGGAGCCTGCAGGCAAAGCCGAAATGCAGGTCACAGAATCCGGGCCCCAGCATCATAAGGCCAACGATAGAAGGGTGAGTTTGGAGCTAAACGTAATAGCCTGATAATTGGCACTGAGGTGATTTCCCCTGAGTTGGATCTTGAAGGATAAGTAGGATAATAACAATCACTTTCTGAGCACCATGCTAAACTCTTTACAATGTCACATAGTTAATACATAGAAGTGTCTTACCTAAATTTAAACATAGTTCAATCTCACCCTAAAGCCGATGTTCTCAACCACCACGTCATAGGTGAAGAGAGGAGGAAATTTCAGGCAAAAGAAAACAGAATATAGCAAGACAAAGAGTCAAAAAATAACATGCTGTGTGATGGAAACAAGCAGTCCAGTGTTAATATAACTAATGTCATAGAACATCTATTATGTGCCAGACACTTTCCTAGATGTTTCATAAAAATTATTTTTCATTTTCATTTTTATTTCCATTTTACAGATGGGCAAACTAAGTCATAGATTAATTATATTTATTCAAGGTCTCTCAACTCATAGATGAAACAACCAGAGTACAATACAGACATTCAACTCCAGAGCCTTTGTTCTTACTCACTAACCACACTGCCTCCCAAAGAACAGAAAATAAACATAAGGGCACACATGGAATAGTCAGGTCATGGAGGCCATCCTACGGTGCACAGACTTTATTCTCTGTAGGAAGGGGGGAGCGCCAAAGCATTTTAAACAGCATCGGTTTTGTATTTTGGATGAATCACACTGGTCTGAGACCAGTTTGGAGAATGGATTTTAAATACACAAGCAGGAATGGGAGAAACCAATTAGGAAGCTCTGGGAATGACTCAATGACAAATGAATAGAGTTGTGATGCTAAGAGTTGAGAACAGGGAATATACTTAGGACACTAGAGACATATATAACACGAGTGATGGGATGTGGATGATGAACAAAAGGGAAGAATAATGGACTGCTTGGTAGTTTTTGGATGGCCAGTAGATTAGCGTGCCATCCACTGATAGAAATAAAAAGAACAGTCTAGTGCAGTCAATTAGTTACTTTCACCATTTGCATTTTCTGAAGCTTTGAGCATATATAGAAATGTAAGCTAAGGCAAGTCCATATTTTCTTGGCTATTGAGTGCCGGCTAAGGAATTTTTCACTCAATTTTACTGGAAATTAGGATTTAAGCAAAATTTTTAAGTAAAATGCTATGACCATAGGTGCACTATTATAAAAGAACCCCGAATTTGCTCCTTCCTTGGCAGAAACTCACGTGATGCCTCAGTACTCTAAAATCTCTAACCTGTTCCTTTAAAGAAATGCATCTTGAGACCAATTTTAAATATGTTCCAATACACATGTCTGCTCAACTAGGGAGCATCAAGCTACGAAGATCCTGACGAGAACTGTAAAGTGTCCGACACCCTACTTTACCCTACTTTCCAGCCAACAAGTTGTCCTGCCACCATTTTAGAGATGTGGACACATGAAGACACATGACATCTGGGTCAGAGACCAAGTACTCTATTACTCATAGCAATAGCAGTAGCTAGAGCATTGATATTTGTGCCAGTTCCCCAAAACCCAATTCCCACAGGACAATGTTAAGAGAGCCAGATGACACCTATATAAGCAACGGAATGTGTGAAAGGAGAGGAGCCCCAAACCTACGGAACCCATATATTTTACAATGAGCATTAAGCAAACTTGTTCCTTTGTTCCAGAGGGGGCTATTAGTTGTATCTTCCCAAGCTACGCAAACCTTCCCTTTGCTCTGGAGGGAAACGGTGTCTCTAGCTACCAAGACAAACATCCGAGAGAAGACAGACTGGAACAAAGACAGCTCTGCTCACGAGACAGGTAGAAACAAGAGTGACCTATGGAGATGTAACTCCCAACAATCACATGCTTTTACCATTTTCAAGTGACTTTAGAAAACTCTTGGCGTTGACTTGGCGTGTGCATGACACAAAAGTTTTCAGAACATAAAAATACAGAGTAAGAATTAAAGTGGATCAACAAATACGTGTAGTAATCGCTAAAATAAATAAACTAAGTAGATCAAACTCACTGGCAAATAGCAGAGTAATCACAAATGCAGATTCCAACCAACCAACCTTGCAGGGCTTTGGGAAGTGAAAGACCAGGAGCCAAGAACAGACTGCAAAACAGATGCCACTTATCTCCAGAAGAAAGAACAAAAGAATTTAGGGGATGATTCATTTGCTTGTTGGGACTGACATTTGTAGTTCTGTCTGTAGCAAAAGAATACACCAGAAATTGGAGACCAGTGATTCATATCCTGGCTGCAAAGATACTGCATTAAGTTGGGGATTAGAATGGGTTTTAATGAGAGGTAATAATCCCGTTTTGTATTCATTCACACTTGACTGTCGGCAAGTTTTTACATATATCATCTTATATGATCTTAATTGCCCGGAGAGCAACATAATAAGAGAATACAAGAGGCTCAATGGTTGCCGAGTGAGCAAGGAAGTTTTCCCCCTTTCCTCTGCTTAGAGAGCCACAAGCTTGTGCTGGCAATAATGTTGCTAGGCAACCACTAACTTCTTCTATAGGCTTTGGGACTGGACGTTCTCAGTCTCTAGTATAAAGGAATGTCAGAATGAAGGCACAGGACAGAGAGGAATGATTTTCTTGTTGACGGTGGTGAATTTGCCTACACCATTAGGATCATTTGTCATTGGGTTAGCTCCAAGGAAAGTCCTGGGTCCAAGGCATGCCTCGTACGCATCAAGTTTGGGACTTATTATTTAAGCTCATCTAGACAGCTATCGAATTTATTTTGCCTTTTCAGAAATTATCAACCAAGCAAACATAATTACAGCATGGCCTCTGGAGAAAGCGGTATGGCAATATTGAAGTGATATAAATGTGAGTTCATCTCCCTCTCAGTCGGCCCAAGTTTTTTATTACAGTAGGGAAGAACAGGGAGAGAAAGAAAACAAAAGGTCAAGGCCCTCTGGACCATGGATTATTTAAGAAAATATTAAGAGTGAATATTAAAACAACTCAAAACTCTATCCACAAATATTACATTTGGCTCAGTTACACAATTTCCTCTGCCCCCACCCCCTCCTGAGTAATAGTCAGTAGCATGTACATGGGCACAGAAAAAAGGCATGGTTTTCTAGGGCTGTAGATTTATGAAATTGGTTGTACTGCATGGAAAGAAGGATAAGTCATTTGGGTGTAGATTCAAAGGAGTGATTACAATGATGAATTCAAACATCTAAGCTGGGTAATGGGGGGAAGTAAAACCAGGAAGTGATAAAGAGAAACAGATAGAATCAGTGAATGGAATCCTTCTGGTATATAGAAAAATTGGTCACAATTCTTCGCATCTCCTTCTATCAAGAGGTGGAATTTATTTTCTCACTCTGTAAATCTGTGCTGGCATTATGACTTTCTTTGATACATAAGAGCATGGCAGAAGTGATGTGCAAGTTTCAAGCCTATACCTCAAGAGCCTTGAATGCTTTTTCTTTTGATGCTTTTGGAACTCTTCAATGACACATAAACAAGCCCACGCTGGCCTCAGGAGGAGCCACATAGAGAGAGACTCCTGTCATCCCAACAGTCCCAGTCAATCCAGTTGCGATCATCGTAAGCCAGACAGTTCTAGCCACCCCAACAGCTGACCACAGATGCGTGAGCAAACATAGCCAAGAGATCAACTGAGCTGGGCCAAGAATTGAAGAACTTCCCAGGGGAGCCCAGCCCCACTGCCAACAGAGAGAACCATGACTTGGATAGATGGGTTCTCATGTTGAACCGCTAAGTTTTGGGAGAGTTGGTTATGTAGCAAAAGCTAACTTTCACATCCAATAAAAGAAAAGCATTATTTCCATGGCGTTTTTTTAAGCAAGTTAGCTATCAAAATCAGCAGTTGCTGTCTGAATGTGCAATGTTCACATTATGTTTCTGCTGAAGACAGGGTCCAGACTGTGATCATTCTGGGCCATGTGGATACGACATAGTGGATGAAAAAGTGTTTGGGAGCGGGTTGGCAAAGGAACTTAGAAGTTAGAGTGACTGATGGCATGTCCGCTCTATCAAGGATGATGACAGGAGTAGGACAAGAGAGGTTTTGGGGTCAAGGGCAAAAAATCTATTGAACAACCAAAGTGAGAGCAAAGAAGGGTGGACGATAGACAATCCAGATGCCACAGGCTGCAAGGGGGTTGGGGTTTTATAAAGGGGCAGTGGATTGATGGCCTGAGATCTGCCCTGGAGAGCAGGAGGGCGTTCCCTGACTTGAATACTGACTAGACTGAGGTTTCGGATGGAGAAAACTACGTATCCTGGACTTGAGAGGGATGCAGATAAAGCAATATCCTGAGGACGCAATTTATGTTAGAGAGAGGAAATAAAGGAGATGACGTAGATGAGAATGAGTTGAAAGAAATGAGAACTGGCTCTGAGAGTCACACCCAGCTGCAGAGGGTACTAACCCCACAGGAGAGGGTGGCACAGGCTTCCCTGCTGTTTGAGGAGGTGACAAGTGTGGGGTCATGCCGCTCGGCCCCATGGCTGGACCAGGGATCCCAGGGCAGTACGGATATAGTCTGTGACTGCAGGGCCATGGGGACTGTACTGCATGGTGAAGATGTGAGGCCAAGAGCCCAGTGGAACATAGATGGGATCAACAGAGCGAGAGGAGGTGTCTAAGAGCCAACTGAGAACAAGAGTGTAGACTTCCGGACAAAGTCACCATGGACCCTTCTAGAAGCTTAATGTAAAAAAAATACAGGTTTAAAGAATTGAAAGATAAAATATGTCACATAAATGAGATTCTTATCCAGAGAAAGATTGAAAATTGGGCCTGAGACCTCTCCCCAAGACCTCAGTTTACAAGGGACACTAAAATATGCCTGGGAAAACCATACCAGACACGAACTGAGATGGAGAACAAGGTACCAATCAGTGTACATCTCGGAGGATGCACCATGTAATGGGGAAGAATACTTGGAGGAGCTGCTGTTGATGGATTGAGGGGTGAGACAAGGCCCAGAAGCCACCTTCAGGTGGATGTGGTAACCTGCACAGTTTGTTTAGCAACATGGTTTAGACAAGTTCGAGGCCAAAACCGAGATGCTTGGAGCAGTAGCAAAGAAACTGAGCAGGACCCCCTGTGTCCCCCTCCTTTTCCTTCATAGCACTTAGCCTCCCCTCTTTATTTATGTTGGAAAATATTAAATAATTTTTGTTTGAAAGACTGCCAGACTCATTCTTCTGCCTGTAGCACCCACATCTCCATCTGGCTCTGACTGGTGGTAGCTTGTTTTCACAGCCAAATGGCATTTTTTAAGTCCATTAAGGGCGACTATAAACATTGAGATGGGTAAACTCTAATGAGTTTACATCCTCTCTGGCCCCTTACAGTCTGAAACAGAGATCGTCAGTGCACTGCATTCATAGGAGATGTGAAGGGACTCTGGAGGAGACAAATGTCAATTTCTAATCTCTCACACAGAAGCAAATCTCTGAGACAATGATCAGGTTTTAATTTTGATAGCTTCACCTGATAATCAATGCCTGGTTTGGCTCTAGGAATCACTCCTTCTCTATCCTCTGGATGCCAAGATGATTATTTATTTTCCTGGAGATTTACTTCTGTTTGGCCCATCCTCCAACTAACATGCCCGTTTATGGTCTGTTTCCTCCATCAGAATACAAGCTCTGTGAGGGCAGAGATCACGAAGGTATCCCCCAAAACTAGACCAGTGCCTGGTGTTTAAGAGGTCCCCAATAAATATTTGTCCAATGAATGAGTGAAAGCACAAATGAATAAGACACTAAGTACATTTTTGAGTGACTTGATCTGTACGGTACCTCACAAAGAAATTTAGTAAGACCCTGAGATAACATAAAACCAGTTCTCTCTAGCCCTGTGACTACTACTTAGAAATCACTCAACAGTAGCTGTTATTTTCCTGAACGTGATCTTCATCGATACGGTCGCCTGCAACAAGCCAGGCGCTGAGTTAAGTATTTTACAGTCATCACAGCTTCTTCTATCCCTAATCATTTCTAGAACCCTGGAAAAATTGAGTAGGTAGTATCATTTTTATTTCAGAGGTCAGAAATTAGGATTTAAAGAGGGTCGCTCATTTGCTGAAGGTCCCAGAGAGATGAAGAAGCAGGATTGTGGTTCCACGGGAAACCAATGCCCACGGTTTCATCTGTCATACTGCGCTGCTTCTCAGAGTCTACTTTACTATTATTAAAGCAACTGTCACCTTGGGTGACAGCTGGTTGTGTGGGAAGCACAGAGCATTTCCCATGGTTAACTGTGAGCTCCCAAAGGGAAGGGGCTGTAGTCTGTTCATCTTTGTGGCACCTTGCCGAATGGGTTTCCAACTGCAGTCTGCAAGTCCAAGAGGTTGTCTGGGTGTCTCTGAGGGACCCCCACAAGGAAGGAGAGCATTTCCTTCCTCAGGTATTTATTTTTCCTACTGGGTTTCTATGTGATTTTCATTGAGAAAAGGATTTTGCTGCTGAAAAAAAAAAAAAAAAAAAAAAAAGGCAAGTTCTAGAATCTATCAATGTCCACACACTCAATGCTGCTAAATAAAGACCACTTAGAATCAGAGGACAGCCTCTAGTTGCCTCTATGGTCATTTCTGTGTTACGTATGTGAATAAATCTAAAAGTTGAGTGTTATCTCCCCCACATAAAAGGCAGCAGAATTCATGAGTTATGGGTGCAAGAGAGAAGTTAGGTCTTCTACGCCAGTCACTGCTGTGAGGCCACCTGTTACCCTGGACAACCAAAGGGGAACATGAAAACTGATAAAAATGAAGCCTTAAAAAAGCACACTTAAGCTTGCTTATATAATTGAGAGTCAATGCACCTAAAAAGGGAGTGCAAATTTAGTGCCACCCTCATATTTTAGACTAGGAACATGTCCAAATATAATAGAGCAATAATGAAATACACTTTCTCCCGACTAAGAAACTGGAAAACTCAGCTCCATTCCAGAGAACATTTAACATAGAAACCTTGAGAGGCAGTTTTTCCCCAGAGATTTATCAAATGGCAGAAAGGGAATGTGGAGGAGTAATTGAAGAAGAACAAGCAGCAGGAGATGGAGTTACCACGTAGGAGGTGCTAAACAGGAGAAAAGCAGAGAGGAAGCCACAAAAATTACTTCAAAAATTCAAAAACATTGATGTCATGTAGAATGGTTGATTAACCAAATCACTCACCCACAAACCCAAATCCCTCTGTACTAAAGCAAGGAAGCTGAAATGCAAATTACTGATTCTTGACAAGGATGTAATAGCCTGTCCCTCAAAAACGAACAGTGACATTGGACTAATATGTCCCCTAGATAGTCCAACCATTGATTCCTACAGATGGGCCCTTGCCAAGGAGGAACCGACCCACAAAGCTACTTGAATTACTTTGCGGAGAGGCATTAACTTTCAAGAAATACCTCTAGCACAAGAAAGGACATCAAACGCCCAGTGGCCACCTTGTACTCCAGTCTAAGTCACTTAGTCAAAGCTGGGGTTAAAACGCAGTCATTCCTGGGATGGCTGGTTAGCTCATTTAGTTGGAGCATGGTGCTGATGACACCAAGGTTGCTGTTTCAATCCCCACATGGGCCACTGTGAGCTGCGCCACCCTTAAAAAAAAAATGCAGTCATTCCTTCAGTTCATTTAAGAAGCATTTATTGAGCAGTTGGGCATTGAGATAAATGTTACAGATGCAAAGATGAATGACATGATCTAGGTACCCAAGGACCCCACTTGAGAAGGCATTTGGCTGGTAGTATGATGGAGGATTGAGCAGAGGATGGTCAATGGGTCCCAACAGTCAGAGAAACCTGGATTCAAGTTCTAGAGTTGCCACTTGCCAGCCATATGCACCTTGCTTCCATCTTCCCTTGCCTGCGTGTAGAAAGGGACCACTCCTCCTTCGGAGGGCTGTTTTCAGGACTTTTGTGCTAATGTATAGAAGGTTCACAACACCGACCTGAAAGTTCTATAAATTCTATAAAAGAAAATAAAAAGAGGGTGAGGTTTTATTCTTTACTGCTATGTGCAATGCATTGAGAACACAGAAAATGCTCATGTAACGTGTTTCTCTCTCTACCCTTAGAGATTAGGCTCTTAGGCTGTAGTTAGCAGCTGCCAATATACACACAGGAAAAAGGGATTAAACTACTTCCTTGGATTTAAATAGCTAATGCAGTGGCCACGGCTAACGATAGAGCGACAGCATAAAACAACGCCACCCAGGGTAACGCCAGAATAATTGGACAACGTTCGCTGTGTGTGTTCTTTCTCACAAGTCTCCAATGTGTGTTAATACATCTTTTGTCCAATTGTATCCTAACTCTGGGGCTTAAGGAACCTACAATTGAATTCTGCTTGAATTAAGGCTGTTCACTTCCTTTGCCACATCAAAGAATGAAAGAAACTTCCCGGAGGGAAAGTTTCAAAAATACCCTCATTGTAAATCATTCCAGTAGAAGGCAAGAGAGGGTCTCAATAAGCAACTGTAATGAACAGTGGCCTCTGGACATACTGTCAAAAAGTGTCATCTTCTGATGACACCTACCCCTGTTCACTCACAGTTCATTATTTCTCAGCCTCCAATGGTGACAGAATTGAATTTCAAGGGCTCTCTGAATGAGTCATGTGGGCAGGGACTAAGTAATGAGGTCCCCAGGCACTAGGACCACTTCTAACTTCCTTCTCCCCTCCTTACTGGGGATGTTGTGTCTGCTGGTTGCTTGGGTCTAATAGACTAACTTAAAGTAAAAAGGGTAAGTTGATGGTAATGTCCACAAATAGCAAATCTGGGCTTCACAAGAGAATAAAACAGAACTGGAAAATGAGGAGCACAAATGATTTTTCTCCATCTCTCTGATTTGCTTACTCCATTCCGTCCTCCCTCTAAAGACCCACTTTCTTTGCTCCGGCATGCACAAACCACGGTCGATTTATCACTTAGTTAATGAACCTTAAGGATCTCTCACTTGCAGGGCCTCTTCCAAAAATGTATTCTATTTCACACTGCATTGTGTGTGTGTGTGTTTCCTTGAAGAGACCCCCTACATGGTATATGCGTCACAAATCTGGATGAGCTCCCAAAGGAAACATGTATTTCCATAGCTTCATGCTTCATTTTTCTTTCATAACCTACGTTTAAGTTGCCCCCATACCTGGCACCTAAAAGGAGATGGCTAGACAGTATAGAAAAGTACTGAAAGTTCCCATCCTCCCTTTCCTCTCACACAGGATTTCCCCCTATTATTAATATTTTGCATTGGTGTGGTACATTGGTTACAACTGATGAACCAAAAATTGATACATTATTATGAACTAAAATCCATAGTTTACACTAGGGCTCACTCATTGTGTTGGACAGAGTTTTTGAGTCTCAATTCCAAATTCCTAGATGGGAAAATCCAATGGGCTTCATTGAGTAGGTGTTCACTACAGCTGGGGGTGAGACCACTGGGTCTGCTGCCCACTCAGTACAGCTAAAAATAGGTTCTGTGAGGTGGGCGTGTGGTCATGGTTGTGTATGTGATAGGTACGGGGGTGCTGGGCAGGCATTTCTACAGGAGACCTACTAGAGATAGAAAAACCAAATTATCTGTAAGAAAAAGACGGGCAGTCTCTGTAAGAAGAGTATTACGCTTATAAAGGATGTTATTACTGCACTGCAATCTCTTGGAATGCATTTGAAAGAACTTTTCTTTCACTGTCCATTTCTGTCTGAATGAGTCAAAATTGTTTCTAAGAATTAATCAGATGTCTGCTTGATGCCCTTCTTAATATCTTTAGATTTTCTATTTAAAATCAACGGTTGACCAGCTGAAAGAAAAGACTGGTACAATTCTCTGTTCAGGTGTAGGAGGGATAGTGGAGATAATAAAGCAAAAACTGACCTAGTTTGATATTTGAGTTGTCCCTCACTCTACCCAGGGCTAGAATTATTCAGTACAGTGTATTTACTTAGCAGAACAGTTCCAGACAAAGCTTCCTACCTTTTTGATCAGAAAAGGACATATAACTGAGCCTTGGCCTATGTGTTGTTCCCTGTGGTAGGCTGAAGAATGGTCTCTCAAAGATGTCCACGTTCTAATCCTTGGAATCTGTGAATATGTCAGTTACATGGCAAGAGGAATTAAAGTTTCAGATGGAACTAAAGTTGCTAATCATCTGGTCTCAAAGTAAGATTATCCTGGATTATCTGGGTTGGCCCAGTGTAGTCACAAGAGTCATTAAAAGTGGAAGAAGGAGCCAGAAAAAATCAATGTCAAGGTGATAAGTTATGAGAAAGATTTGGCCAGTCACTGCTGGCTTTGAAGAGGGGAGGGGTACATGAGCCAAGGAATGCAGGATCCCGAAGTTGGAAAGGGGCAAGAAAACAGACTTTCCTATAGAGCCCTCCAAAAAGAAGCCATGCCAATACTCTCAGTTAAGCCCAATGAGACTTCTCACCTCCAGAATCATAAGATAATAAATTTGTGTTGTTTTAATACTCTAAGTGTGTGGTACTTTGTTATAGCAGCAAAGGGAAACTAATACACTTCCCAGCGTTCTGCTATTCCTATAATTGGTCAACTCCCAATTCTTGGGAGTTGAGGCAATAAGATCCCAGAGGGCAGGGATACTTCAGAGCCTAGATCCTCTGTCAGTTCCACAGTCTCCAATGCATTGCTCTGCACACACCAGGACTTCAGGAAATACAAACAGAGTCTTCACTTCCATCTAAATGCAGATCAGTATGAAATGGGAATGTGGAAAGCACTATCTAATTCCACTACTTACCAATTTTGTCTGCTTCCCAAAATGTTTTAATTGGAATTTCTGAACACTGATATAGGGGGAAGAAGACTGATATTGAAAATTCTCCTTTCAAGGGACGTCTCACCCATTCTGCCAATGTTCTGGAATTTAGCAGACTGAATTATTTATGATAACTGATACAATGAAAATGATTAGTTCTAGCAAGCTACAAAACATGCAAGTCCCTAGTGTCAGAAATTCAGTTCAGGAAAGAGTTCTGTCTGCTGTGACCCCTTTGAATCCAAAGAAAATAATAACACAGATGTACAATAATACAAGAGTTTTTAAAATTCTGAAACAAAATGAAGCCAAAGGAAACTTAATGTAATGTATAACTCTGAGAGCCAAATCATTCTAATTGGAAGAAAAGAAAACAAAAATTAGTTTGTTTTTAAAGACCTTAATACTATTCATCTGCAAGTCACATAAATACAAAAGGCTGAGGTCAGGCAAATTTCCTAAAATAAGCTACACAAATTCTGGAGAGTCCGGGTACCATGGGGCGGAGGGGTCATCAAGAAAATGCCTTTGTAGCCTTGATGCACATAAAAGAGCAGCCTGAGAGTTGGATATTCTAATTAAAGAGATGCTACCCTCCCAAGGTACAGTGTATTAAAAATTACAACAGTTTTGACAGCTTTCCTGGGGTTTGAGGAATTTTAAGAGTTGTTTCCACTGGGCTGTCCAGTTTCCAGGCCAGAGTTGCCCAATTTTGAAGAGGGGGAAAGTGCATTGATGCTAGACAGAGTAAGTTCATCTGTTTTCCACTACCAAAAAATTCAGGATATAAGAAATCTGCAGGATTTTAAATTTTCCCAGAGCGGTCCCAGCTTTGACCAAAGCTTGAATATACAAAAGTCATAATTTGTTACTCAGTACATCAAATTTACTCCTTGCGCGCTAAGTGTGGACTTCACTGCTGAACTCATCGAAGTACCTATTTCTCAATAACCTTCTGTTGGTTGAATCGAGTCCCCCCCAAAAGATATGTGACAGTCCTAACCTCTGGCACAAGTGGAAACAGGGTCTTTGCGGATATAATCAAATTAAGATGAGGTCATACTGGATGGGGATGGGCCCTAATTCCAATGACTGTTGTCCTTATCAGAAGACCATGTGAAGACGTAGGGGACTCAGAGACACACAGGAAGAATACCGGCAGATGATGGAGGCAGAGACTGGAGTGATCCAGTTGCCAGCCAAGGAATGCTAAAGCTTGTTGGCAAACACCAGAAGCTAAGAGAGAGGCATGGACCAGATTCTCCTTCAGAGCCTCCAGAAAGAACCAAGCTCACTAACCCCTTGATTTCAGACGTCTGACCTCCATAACTTGTAAGAGACTGTATTTCTGGTGTTTGAAGCCACCTAATTTGCCGTAATTTGTTACGGCAGTCATCGGAAACTAATACACTTTCTACTAGGGATTGCTTCAGAATTTGTTTAAAGTTGGTTTCTGGTCATTTCCAGCACAGCTCTCCGAAGGAATTATTATTGCTATTACTTTCAGTGAAAGTAGAGCTCTGTTATGTAATTGCTGACATACCAGTAAGATTGTGAATCTACACTCTGTATTCTTATGCCAACACACACAGGGTGTGGTTGCTAGAACCCAAGAAGTAAGTGTGGGCCAAACACTCCGACTGATTTTAACCACACTCACAAGTCCTCCTGCTTCAGATCACTACACATTATATGCACAACATAATATAATACACGATACATTATACAGAGACATTTCTTACCACCAGAGGTCTGTGAAATTATTATGCACTCATGGTGTACTAGTATGTATCAATGCATATCAACACACCCTCAAAAAAAATTAAACAGTTACCGAGGCTGAAATTGGATAAGAGTACCCAATATTTAAAAACAAAACAAAGTCCACTCCTTTAAAAATTTTATTAACCTCACTCTGGTAATTATTAGAACTTAGTTTGCTTATTTATCTTGGAGGACTCTGAGTAATACTAACCTGTTCATTCCAAAGATCTTGTTTAAATATGTAGCCTGGAGCGTGAAGAGAGGACACAAAAAGAGGAAGATATGAATCTTTGCAAGTTCTTTAGGTGCCAGGCTTGCAAAATTGAATAGCAACAAGTGGGTCAGGGGTCAGCCCTGCCTCGAACAGCAAAAGGGTCCAAAGGAGCTTTGAACACGTGTCTCAAAAGAACACTTCATCAGAAGACTTTTCCTATCATCTCTGGTGCCAACAATTCAGCAAAGACACCTCTATGGACCCAGATGTGCTCAACACTGAGTCTGGAAATGGTCCCCATGTATAATGCATAGTCCCGTGTCAGTCCTGACCTCAGTGACAATTGCTCATTTCCAGTGCTGTGTGGCATAGCCAAATATTTTAAAAGAAGCAATTTTCCTTTGCCTCAATCTCTCCTTTAGTTAGGACATCTCTCTCCTCCTTACAAATAGATTCTTCTTGAAAGAGAAGGGTATACTCCCCCATCTCTTGTTTACTCCTCAATTCATGACAACCTGGCTTTCCAAAAAATGCTGGTTTGATCATTCCACAAAAGCTCTCATCAGCCTTGACAAAGCTTCCTTAGTTACCAAACCAAGAGGGCCGTTTTAATTGGGATGTCTTTTGACCTTGCCGAGGCATTTCCTCACCTTTCCTGGACGATTTCTCTTCTCATGGCTTCAGAGGCAGCATTCCCTCCTTTCTGACACTAAATATCTTGCAAAGCCCATCTTGTATCTCACTTTGATGTTTGTGTCTTGTGCAATTTCATCCCGACTTTCCTCTTTCTGTAAACGCTTCTTGGATGTTCGCCTCTCAACCTATAGCTTTCATCAAATCTAATTCGACTAACTGCATCTCTCCCATTAGCTCCAGACTCATCTGGCCCCAGCGGTCAGCGGGACACGTCCACAGGAATATCCAATATGCAACTCAAAACGCACCACACTCAAAACTGTATCATCTGCCTGCAGTTCCCCCCTGATCCTTTTCCTGTGATTCCTAGCTCAGGAACTGTTCCAGGTGATGGGGATAAGGCAAAGAATGAAATAGCCAAAGTGCCTACCCTATGGAGTTTTATTCCAGTTGGGGGGAGTGAATAATAAATAAATGACCAAGCATGTAAAACATCAGGGGAAAAAAAGTGCTGGGGGCAAAAATGGAGCACAGGGAGCAGATCAAGAGTGATAAAGAGATGTGTGTTTTTATGAGTACTGAGGGAAGTCCTTGCTGAGCAGATGACATCTGAGCAGAGAGATGAAGCGAGAGAGGGATGGAGCCAGGTGAGTATCTGGGAAAAGACTGACTATTCCAGGCAGAGGGAGAAGCCCGAACAGAGTTCCTGAGGGGAGAGTCTATCAGGCTGGTTTGACTTGGAAGACTAAGGAGTTCTGAGTGGTTGCCAACTGAGTAAGCAAGGAGAGAATGGTAGTATGAAAGGTCAGATAAGTAGCACAAAGCCACAGGACGCAGGACCCGTAGGCTAGAGCAGGACTTTGGCTTTTATCTGTATTGACACCGATGCCACTTCAGATATGATGTGATCTATGTTTTAAAATTATTCTGCCTGCCATGTGGAGAAGAGACTGCAGGGGGGTTAATACATCACGGTCCAGTCAGAAAATAGAAACCCCTTCTAGGTATTTCAGGACGACCTTGCTTGGAGGAAAAAGAGAAAAGGGGAGTCTTTTTTCCTTTCTCTTCTCACTCTCTTTCTAGTGCCCCTCGTTGTCAGGACTGGAGGACATCAGGAGGTAAAGGATGATTGCCATTTGTGCAAAGCAGAATCCAGAGAGCAGTTTGGATCAGTTGGGGATGAAATAAAATGCCAGTCAAAGAGAAATCCAATGCCAATGGCTTAAATAAATAAGGATTGATTTTTTTTTTTTAATCAGAAAAAACCTGGGCGTAGGTGGCTGTGAGCATTGGTTCGGTTATTTAATGGTGTCAGGGCATATGTCTTGGGGATTCTTTGGGCTGCTATGGTTCCATTCAGAGTCCCTACAAGGAAGAAAGGACAGCACCAGCTCCAACACCCTTAATCATAATTCTTCTGAACTCTCATTGACTGGAACAATGTCAAATGGCCACCCGCAATTGCAAAGAAGACTGGGGAGGGGAGTGCTAGTTTTCCTGTCTCTCTAGTGGATGTTGGCTAAGAGAGAAGGGTCCCAGGGACCAAGCTGTTGAGATAGACAGAAGTAACTACCATATGCTGTAAGGGAGTCACGCTTTGGAATATAAGAGTACAGGATGCTGTGAAGGACTCAATGAATAAGGTCCTTAAAAGTAGATGCTTAAGTAAAAGAAGCATCTTGGCTCTGTCCAGTGCAGTGGACTCTAACAGCCACATGTGGCCAGTGAGCACTTGAAATGTAGCTGGTCTGAAATCATATGTTCTCCACATGTAACATACACACCAGATCCCAAATCTGTAATACAAAAAAAATTTTTTTTAAATATCAGTAATTTCAACATAAGAAATTATTTATGAGATATTAAAAATTTTGATATATTTTAAACACTGATTTCACCTGTTCCTTTTTACTTTAATGTGGCAGCTGAAGACTTTAAAATTACATGTGTGTTCACATTATATTTCTATTGGATAGTGTTGATCTAGATTATTGGTTGACCCTTTCTTTCTCTAAAGAGAGTCCCTAATTTCCTGCCTCTAAACCAACTTTTCCTCTCCTGAGGTTGCTGGTTGTCATGGTTTTCTAAATCTGGGAAGATCTTACCACAAATGCATCTTCTATGATCTTTGTTAGTCTGATAGCTCAACAAAGTATCTTTCAGTCATGGGTTGAAAAAACAAACCAATTCTTTTCACAGGAAACTAGCCATGACCATTGTGTATATTTCAAACTGAAGTAGATAAGGACAATTATAAAAATGAGTAAATCAAGGAAAAGATTCAAATGAGGAATCAAATTATTCAACATCAGTTACATCCTGAGGCTATCAAATGAGACAATTTGAATAACTAGTAGGAGGTAGATGTCAATTTGACTTAATCCTTAACTTTTTTTCATTGGAGACAAGGAATCATGAAATTTTAATTTGCTACAAGCTTCTCTACAACTTCACATTAAAAAATTTATTCAGTGACTCTTCACGACTCTGATGAGAAAATGGATGAGTTGAAACACGGAATCTATAGTTTATCTGTGGTTGGAAGAATAACACCCCTTCAACGATGTCCATGTCCTAATCCCCAGAACCTGTTAACATGTTACCTTATCTAGCAAAGGAACTTTACAGGTATGATTACATCAGTGACTTTGAAATGAGGAGATTATTCTAGATTATTTGGGTAGGCTCAATCTAATCTCATAGGTCCGCAAAGTGGAGAACCTTTCCCAGATGGAACCAGAGGGAGTTCTGACTACAGGAAAAGGGATCAGGTGATGGCTTTGAAGATGGAGGAAGGGACCATGAGCCAAGAAATGTGTGGCCTCTCAAATCTGAAAAAATGCAAAGAAATAGATTCTTCTCAATAGTCTCCAGAAAGGAACCCTGCCCTACGGCCACCATGATTTTAGTCCAGTGTGACCCATGTCATGTCACATTTCTAACCTCCAAAACTGTAAAACAATGAATTTGTGTTGTTTTAAGACACTAAGTTTGTGGTAATTGGTTCCAGCAGCAATAGAAAACTAATATACAACCCAGAGAGATAAACATTGAAACAATAACGAAAGCATTGATTTTTTTAGACTGTTATTATCCATAAAACACTTTACTCTTGCAAAATTCTCACCAGCCTCCACTCCAGCTACCAAAGCTAGAAGTAATAGAGCAACCAGTCTATAAGAAATTATTTTAATATAATGTTCTCCTTTGTCCATTGTCCCTTCCCCCCATGAACACACAAACACACACATAAAAGGCCTCATTTAAATTTCCCAGAGGATCAAAAAACAAATTTTCCTCTCCTGCTGTTCACTATTTTCAAATAATATATAGCACTAAGGTTAAAGGAAGAATTATCTATATTTTCATGCTTATGTCTTATTTTTGCCAGCTTGTAGATTGGTTTCTGTTGCCTTGCAATTTTTCTTGGTTTCTTACGTTACAACAGGCATTCTATCCATCCTCCTCAACTTAAACGAGCACACTTCCCTCAACTTCTTTTGTCTGTGTAAGGAAATATGTCCGTGCAAGAGAAATTTGCTGTCAGCAATAGAAAACAAAAGAAAGCTATCTACTTTGTGTTTAGATTAGATAAAGTTGAACAAAATCATAAATGATGAAACACTATTCACTTCATTTGAAAAATTCAACACTGTGTTGACAATGAGAATCACAGAGAACTTGGCAAATACAATCAGGGAGAAAATTGTAAGGAGATAACCATCTGTTACCAAAGTTGCCTTGGAGATTCCTCTTTCCGATCTGCAGGAAGACTTGAGACTCTTTAGGGTATCTTTGAGTAATGTAAGTCCTTAAGTCTTTCAGTCATTAAATGGCTACAGATCAAATAATAGAGCCCATGTATACAAGCGTGGAGATTCCAGCAGCTCACCTCTAGTTCTGAGGAGTCTCAGGCCAAACTGTGCTCCTACCAGCTCCTCTAGCATGTCTGGCCTTCTGATTCCATCCCCTCATGTTGCTTGAGGTGTCTGATCTGCCTTGTTCCTAAGCTCCAAAATGTGACCCACTAACACAAGGCTGCAGTGTGTGAACGATTAAACTGTTAAAAACAAGACACGAACTCCAAAATAGAGTCATTTATGCTAAGCCCTCCATCACCAAATCGAGATTTAACTTAGTTACAGTTTCAGCTCTCCCAGAACTGGAAACTTAAAACAGTCAATCAGGAATGGCCTGATCAGCACGAGTGAGGTCATCTGTCTGCTAGGCCCCTACCATCATGCCCTAAAGGAAAGTAACCTTGCAATAACCTACCCACTTGTTTTGCCTAGTGTAACCACCTTGTTCTGTCTTTCATTTTCTACAGCCCCTCAGAGCTCCTTTTTGTCTGCTAGATTGGTTGCCACCCAACATGATTCGATTTTTGCTTAAATCAACTCTTAAAGTATTAAATCTGCCTCAATTTATCTTTTATCTGTTCAAAAGAGTAATTTGCAACGGGCAGAACCAGACAGCATGGATATTAAAGTCAACCCACTATTTCCTGCTCCAGGGAATGTCTTGCTATCTCCTCTAACCTCCCATTCTTCCATCACGACACTTCAGCCCTTCCCTCCTCATCTTCCCTAAGTTCCAGAAATCTCTAACCTACTCCTTCTGGAACCTGGTCAAAGGAAAGCCACATAGCAGTTGCCATCTCACGTCATTCTCTCCATCCCTGGAGACGACACAGTTTAATTGGTCATGAAGAGCAGTTTAGTTCCCTTTGTTACTTTCTCTCCAATCCAGACTGGCGGCCCAAGTCATTTTGTTTTATAACCAAAGGGCCCAGTATGTAGTTTTTCTAAACCAAAGAATAAAACTTTCCATGAGGTGAATTCCACTATCCTTACAGGATAAAAATGTGGCTAGTCAGTTGAGGTTTTACTTGGATAATAATATTTTTCTTCCATTGCAATATAGGATATATTTCTTCATCTATTTTTGTTGTGTGAGCCCACAAATAGTTGCATGAATGTAGGATGTTGGTTTTAACAAAACGCTATCACAGCACACTGGAAAGTGGCCCTGACCATCCAGTGAGGGTATGAAAGTATAATACTTTTAACCGGAGGAAAGCACTGGGTTAGATACTAATTGCATGTTATGCCCTGGGATGATGCCGAAAAGGGCAACTCCAAAGGAAATTTTCCTCTACTTCAGCATCACATATGTACATGCAAATGGCAACTTCTGAGTATATCCAGAATTTCTTAATTTCCCTTTACAGTTTAGGTTTTGTTTCCTGAGATCGGTGGATTAGAATTACCTGTGCTTGTTAATAATGTGTGTTAATGCCCAGGGCCACCCTGTCCAAACGAATTAGAATTTTCAGGGAGTGGGACGCAGGAATGTGTGTTTTTAAAACTGCAATGTGACTTTTATGGTCAGCCTGGCTTAAGAACTGTATCCCGAGTAAAGTAGCTTCAATACAAAAAAACTATTGAGCATATCAGGAAACATATGGCATCCCTTGCATTCAGAGTTCCCTAGAATGAAAAAGTAGCAGTCAAAATGAAGAGTAACTTTATAGGGGAGAAACTTGACGAATACTTCCTCAGCCAGGTGGTCAAGGTTAACATTCACAGGGACAAGTTATGTTGTTAGTACCTTGATATGATACGATGGACGTGGCACTTCACCTCAGCAGTCTTCCCCTCGAAACCCATAACCCTAGTCTAATCACGAGAAAAACATGAGACAAATTTCAGTTCAGGAATATTTTACAAAATAACTGACCAGTACTCCTCAAAACTGTCGAGATCATCAAAAAAAAAAAAAAGAAGAGGAAAATTTGGGAACTGTCACAGCCAAGAGAAGCCTCATTAGACATGATGATTGAATGTAATGTGGTTCCCTGGCTGGGGTTCTTGGAAAAACTAAAGAAATCTAAAGAAAGTATGGACTTCAGTTGATAATATATTAACAATTGTTCACTAATTGTGACAAATGTACCATATTACTGCAAAATGCTAAGAATAGGGGAAGCTGGGAGTGGGATATAGGAAAACTCTCTGCAATACCTTCGCAGCTTTTCTATATCTCTAAACCTGTTCTAAAACTAAAACTTCAATTAAAATGTTTTCAATAATGGGAGTCAAGACAAAGAGATTGATCTATGCTGCTGTTCTTTGTATTCCTTCTAAAAACCATCTTCCTCGTCCATCAATGAAAACCCCATTCCATGCAGTTTAATACCATTAAGATGAGAAAATGGATCAGATGAGTAACATCAAGGTGTAGACAGCCAATAGGTTTCATTCTTCTATGTTATTTACACACAGGGCTCCCATGTGGTACAGTTGCAGAGGGTTCTATTCACACAAAGTGGACGTGTGGGAAAATCATTCCTACAGAACCATAGGGGAGGGAGTATTTTCCCTCCACCCTCCAAGGTCCAAAGGTGAGTCTATGAAATAAACTGACAACTGGTAGATCAGCAGGGCAAAAAGCTTACAGATTTATTAACTTTTAGTATTATGTGTACAGAGGCATCACAGGGGTTAACAAGTGAATATCCCCCAAAACGGTGATATCTGAGAGCTTATACACTGTCTTAATAGCGAGAGGGGAGTGATGGAGGCCACTGAAAGGAGAGTAAATGATTTTTAGGAAAGATGAATGGACCCTTAGAAGACTAGATCGGAGGTTTGGTAGTTTGTGACACAGTTTGTTGGGGTGTGGTGTCCACGTTTAGTCTCTCTCTCTTTCTCTCTCTCTCTCTCTTTTAAGGAGGTTACAGCTCAGTGGCCCATGCAGGGATCGAACCAGCAACCTTGGTGTTATTAGCACCACGCTCTAACCAACTGAACTAACCAGCCACCCTTAGACTCCTCTCTTCTGATAAGAGCCAATCTGCCCTGGTCAGTGAAATTCCCAGAGGGGATTTATGACAGCCTTCGGGAGGCTCTGTCTTTAAGAAGATAAGGGGAGTTTGGAGAAAACATCTCCCCACATTTGCTATTTTTCAAATGCCTTCAGCTCAAAATCATTAATATACTGAAGCAGCATATTTTGGGGGTGGTATGTCCTGAACTCCTTCAGAACACAATGTGAGTACTTCTGGAATTGTTCTAACTACTGGCCTGTAACACATTACAAGTAGAAATGATCAACCCAATCAAGCCTCTAGTGGTTAAAACGTACAGGGGGGATAAATACATTTAAGTAGGGGCCCACTGGTGTGCCATGTTTATTTCTCAAGTTTATTTCTTGGCTCTACCAAGAATAAGATAAAGAGCCAATGTCTCTTCTCCTTATACCACTAACCTTCTTTACTTAGGAATAAATATTCTATTCACCTTCTCTACTGACGGGACACTGTCTTGCTCTACCAGTAGTTACTTGCTGTTTCATTCCTACTCACTTTTTAGATAACTCATTCTCCTCTGACTGAGATCCTACTTCTCACCACTCAAGTCAAACTGAGAAATGAAGAGACAGAAGGGAGAAAACCCTTGAGGATCTTTCTCTTTCCAACCCCTAGTCCCTCTGTAGTACACTTGCAATAATCTGTTGTTAAATTCACAGAAATTTTGTAAATTGGTTGTTAAACTATTAGTAGCTTTAAATCATCATGGTTGGAGTATTTATACGTGAAAAATCAGCGAACACTATAAATTAGGGTTTCTTTCTTTTTTTCCCCAGCACTCCCCACTACTTACTTCATAAATGTACCTACAGACCCCAGAGCCCTGATCTCCTCCTCATATCCTTGTAAAGGCCTGCATAGGGTTTTCTTCTGAAATGTAGAAGACAGCGTTGTTTGTTTGTTTGGTTTTTTGGGGGGACTTTTTTTCATCTTTAAAGACCCATTGTCTTGAACAACAACCCTAGCTCCACTGTCTTGGTCAAGATATTTTTGTCTCAAGAAACTGAGTCCCAGACGTCATAGCTCATAAAAAGAGATAAGAGTTGGGATAGTAACTGAAAAGACACAGCAGAATCTCAGACACACTAAGGCATGAAGTGTACAGTCTGAAGTGAGTGTACTCTGGAAACCCACCAGGGATCCACCATTGTGAGTCACTTGACTGGCTGGTCTATGGTTCAATCAATCACAGGCTGAAGATTTTCTTGTTAAGTATTGTTGCCCCTCCCCTTACAAGGCCAAGATCTACACAAACAAGCACCTATCAGATTTATGGCTTGTCTTTCCCTACAGGTTATGGATTGAATTAAATGTTCTGTTTTTATTTAATGGTTTGCAATGAAATTCACAAGATGCATCAAAAAAGCTGAATTCTTCAGTGACAGACAAAAGGGGTGTAGGAGCTTCTATCAAATTATACAATTCTCCTTAATGGGTCAGGAATGGTTAGAAATTGGAGAAATTTCATTTCAAGAATTATATGGCCTCTTGTCCATGACAGACAATGTGGCTAGACAGTCATGATAAAGGGTTTATCAAGGATCAGTCTTCTAGGAACTCATCGTTTAATACTGTGTTTCCCAGAAAATAAGACCTAGCTGGACCATCAGCTCTAATGCATCTTTTGGAGTAAAAATTAATATAAGACCTTGTCATATGTTATTATATTATATTATATTATATTATATTATATTATATTATATAGACTTGGTATTATATTATATTATATTATATTATATTATATTATATTATATTATATTATATTATATAAGACTGTGTCTTATATTTTATTAAAATAAGACCGGGTCTTATGTTAATTTTTGCTCCAAAAGATGCATTAGAGCTGATGGTCCAACTAGGTCTTATTTTCGGGGAAACACGGTAAGTATCACATGATCTAATTGGAAATAAACAATAATAACAGCAGTTTGTAGCATGCTGTAGATCAAGCCCTGGGAACCTCGAGAAAGCTAGACTAAGTTCAGAGGTTAGTTACCCTGAAGATGGTTCTTATCTTCCAGGGCTCCTTGTTGCCCCTGATTTCTCATTTTCGTTCTCGTTCTCTGTCTGGTCCAGAGGAGCCACTTCCTGCTGAGGTGGAGAATGAATGCATCATGACTCTCATAGACAGCAAGTGAAGGGTGGAGAGAAGTGTGGTCCCTAATTTCATTCCCTAAATGTATTCCTGGCTCCCTAAATGGAAAGTCTAAACACATCCCATACAAAGATAATTACAAATGGTGGCTGGATTTTCTAGCACTCTTCATACTAAATTACCCTTCGTAAGTAGTAAGAGTAATAGGATTCCTTGGGCTGGTTGTGGAACCTAATGCCTAACATCGTTACTCTGGGAAAATACACTTCAAATTAAGCTTCCAGATTGCAGATGGGCTTTTGGAACCAAGTGGATCCATCACAACCATCAGAGCTAGGACTGTTGGTCAGAGTGAACTCAACTCCACTGATCTCCTTTTCTACCTTGCGAGTCTGCCTGCAATTCAAGAGAAACAGGAAGTTAACTCTGAGAAGGGAATCATAAGTTATTCCAGCAAATTAATTGAAATCTTGACTGGAGACTTTTCAAATGCAGAGGGATTTCTATACACACATGGATATATTTCTACTTTTATTTTCATTCTTTAGTTATAAGTGTAAAGGGAATTGTCAGGAGCATGGCTGTGAAAATTATGGATTTGCAGTCAGTCTTTTCATTGTCCAACACTTCAAAAATAATGTTATAAGCAATTTCCATTGATGAAAACAGCTAGTGTGGAAATAAACTTGCACCGTCTACGCTGTGGTGGTTACAGGTCATTACTATCTCCCTCTAGGACCTGCTGAGTTATTTTTGTGTTTGGGTTATGAACAGAAGCAGCCAGCTGCTCCTAATCCCTCAACTCCAAAGTTTACAAAAAAAAAAAAAAAAAAAAAAAAAAACGAGAAATAAATAAACAGGGCAAGAAGGCAAGGTGAAAGCCTTGTCGTCAGTTACTCCCTGTATTCATTCAATTGCTATTAAGTCACTCACAAACATTTATGAGCACCACTATTTACCAGACACTGTAGTTTGATACTGGGGATACAAAAGAGGTATGTTCCCTACTAACAGTCCTAAAGAAGTGATAACTAGCATTTAGATATTGCTTCCTAGTTTCAGGGTTGTTCTAAGCATTGCCTTGCGTTAAACTCATTTAATGAACTCCATCAAGTAAGTACTATTGTTATCTCCACTTTAGAGCTGAGGAAACTGTGGCATCGAGAGTTTATAAATGGAAATCACATAATCCAACTAGTGAATATATAACTTGAAACCAATCTAAGTTTCTGTTTCTCTGGAGAACCCTGCCTCGTATACCAGGGAAAATGACAACCACAGTCTTTGACTTGGGAAACCATAATGTAGTGACTGAAAAAGCTGGTTTAGTGGTTGGGATAGGGGAAGAATCAATGCAGTCAGCA
Organism: Rhinolophus ferrumequinum; assembly: GCF_004115265.2. Taxonomy (NCBI): domain Eukaryota; kingdom Metazoa; phylum Chordata; class Mammalia; order Chiroptera; family Rhinolophidae; genus Rhinolophus; species Rhinolophus ferrumequinum. The sequence goes on along the minus strand of NC_046285.1, from coordinate 93,331,544 downwards.
TCCTGGCCAGTATTTCTGCTTGTCATGCCACCTCAACCAGTTTTTTTGGGGGGGAAGTTTTAGAATTAAGTCTAGAAATGTTTAAGAAAATCAAGCCCTGTAGTATTAATATTTTTTTTTGTATTGTGCTGAAGAAAAATACACATAGTTTTTGGTACTTATAAACTAGGATGGTTAAGAGAATTTGGCCTGTTCCAGAAACAGTTCAGCCTTGTGATTTTGACTTAAAACATATAATTGACTCATTGATCTGAACTCATGATTTTAATGAGTTAAATGAGAATGAAAAAATGAATTCAAAAGATGACAAAAAGTCTTACTGAGCATATGATGTTGAAGTTATAAAAGGATCTAGGATACATCATATCACAGTAATAAATTTTAACTATTAGAGTTATAAAAATTTAAGTACCTTGAAAGGTTTGTTTGTCACCTAATTGAAGTACTTAAAAAGATAATCAAATATGTAAACTGCAGTTTAAATTGTTTAAAGAAGTTTAAGTTTATAAATGAAACAAAAGATCAAACGCCCCTGTATTAGTTTCTAGGGCCGCTGTAACAAATTACCACACACCGAGTGGCTGAAAATAATAGAAACTTATTGTCTTAGTTCAGGAGGCTGAAAGCCTGAAATAAAAGTGTTAGCAGGGCCACGTTCCCTCTGAAGTTTCTAGGAGGGGATCTTTCCTTGCCTCTTCCAGCTTCTCTGGTGGTTCCTGGCTTTCCTTGGCTTGTGGTCACATCACTCTAATCTCTGCCTCGTTTTTACATGACCCTCTTCTCGTGTATCCTTTTCCGTCTCGCTAAGGACACTCGTATTCAGGGCCTGTCCTAATTTAGTCTAATCTCATCTTTATCCTTACCTAAATTTCACCTGCAAAGCTTCTAGTTTCAAATAAGGTCACCTTCTGAAGTTCCAGTTACACATGAATTTGGGGAGGGGGACATGACACCCCCTTAAGAGTCATTGTTAAAGTTTGTTAGACTTATAAATAAAATAATAAGATTTGTAATCTGAAGACTACTAAGAACAAGCCCTTTGGAAGTGTTTCTTTAACAGAACGATTATTAATTTGAAAACCAAGGTAACTTCTGAATTATATATTTGGCACTCAACTCACTCTCAGGGCCACCAAGCACCCACATTAACACAAAAGACTCCTTTTATTAGAAAGACTCTGGCAAGATAGCTTTCCTCATTCTTAGTCGGCTCTAACATTTCTCTTTAAAACAGCAGAGTCTCTGCCTGACATTCACCCAAACTGACTTCTTAGTCACCCAAACTGACTAAGTTCTTAGTCACCCAAACTGACTAAGAAATCCTGGACAAAATGAACACTCGTCGTGGTCAAGCAGCTTAAGAAAAGGATTGCGTATCAAAGGCCGTATCATACCCCAAAACACCACGATGGAACAGCACTGAAGAACACAGCTGCAAAGATAGAGCCTTGCGTGGAGCCAGAAATATTCGGTAGCTAATTAAAGGAAAGTAGACCACAACAAAAACACAATTCATCAGTTTTTGCTGTTTTTACAGTCTCTAGAAGCAGAATGACAAGACAGAAATGATTTTCAGATACAAACACCTTGGCTAACTCCAGCATATCTTCCAAATGTCAGATGACCCTGAGTAGACATGATCTCCTTCCAGACTTCTTGAATAAGGGCTGTTACTCCACTGCCAGCTGTTGAAGGCTCGAAGTAGAGGGCTGCAAATCTGAGGCTTGCCCATTGGGAAAATTCCAGATTTTCATGGCTTCCTAGAGACAACTTACAGCAAAACTCTAGAGGCAATGGTGGGCAACACGTCTGTCTCCAGGTACTGGTCTGCAACAGGACCAGGTAGGGAACAAGGAAGCTTCTGTCAGAAGGTGAGATTGACAGCACACAGAAGCTCTACTCTGCTTTACAAACAGCAAGAGAAGCAAAGGGACCAACAGCAACAATTCCTGATGGTTGAGTTCCTGAAGGAAGTCTACAGAAAACAGTAGGAGTCCATCGTAAGAAGGAAGCTTCTTTTTTAAGGTTCACTATATCTGGCTTTTCAAACGTACAACTTTCTCAGACAGTTATGGTACTTTTTAAATAATATCCTTACTGTTCAAGAAGACCAGATGACAGACAAATCCTTTGATTTCCAGGTGTAGTTCCAAGTTATCTCTTTAGGAACATTAGTTTTATTTGCTAAACAGCCCCTGCCAAAAGAATAACAAGCACTCTTAAGACTGGTACTCACTTCCAAAGGGCTCAAAGCACTGATATTAGTTGCCAGACTAGAGGTGGGAAGAAGAAAATACAGAAAACAGAATCTTTAACTCATATAATAATGGGGAAGAATTTTCTAAGCACAGAAGAAAAATAAGATGCTATAAATGAATTGAAACACCAATAAGAGATGAAAATGTGTTTTCAAATAATGAAGTACAGAATAATAGAAACAGCTGACACTCTTAGTTCATAAAGAACTTAAAGTCAATGAGAAAACATTGATGGGCCATTATACTTTGGCAAAAGGACTTGGACAGGCATGTCCCAAAAGGGAAAACAGACCAAAAACGTGAATCAATTTTCAACATGATTGTCAGACCTCCATCACAGAAACCAATTTTCATCTATCAATGGGCACAGATTTAATGTGCCTATGTCACTTATTAAGCACTACTCTCAACTTTACATCTGCCAGTCATTTACTACTTGCAACAACTCAATATTAGTAGGTATTATTGTTATCCCCCATTTGGCAAATAAGGAAACTGAGACACAGAAATGTAAGTAATTTAATCAAGGTTCATCTGACTAGTAATTGGCTGAGCTGTCTGAATCATTAGGGTGTACTGCTTTCCCGAGTACTTGCGATAGACTGAATGTTTGTGTCCCCCCCAAATTTATATGTTGAAATTCTCACCCCCAGTACGATGGTATTAGGAGATGCCTCAGGGAGATAATTAGGTCGTGAGCCCTCACAAATGGGATTAGTGTTTTTGTAAATGGGACCCCAGAGAGCTGTCTCACCTTTTTTCTGACATGTGAAGAGCAAGGAGTCAGCAGTCTGCAATCCAGAAGAGGGTCCTCATCACAACCTGACTGTGCCGGCACCCTGATTTCCAGCCCCCAGAACTGTGAGAAATAAATGTCTATTGTTTATAAGCCACCCAGTCTATGGTGCTCTCTTATAGCAGCCTGAACTTAGTAATACAGTACTGGTGGGTGCAAAGAAATTTCCTCTCACATATTGTTGGCAGGCAAGAAACTAGGTATAATTGCTATAAGAGGTACAATTGGCAAATTGCAACAGTGGCTTTGGGTAAAAGTTCTGAAATATTTTTGTACGGAATAAGATTTTTTTTTAGAGGGATGAAGGCCTTGATGACAATGAATAGCATAAATGTGGAATGGACCCCAGTGGCAACAATGGCACCAGGAGTGAACACAGAGAAAGGTCTGGGAGCTGGCAAAGCTGGCATTGCAGAAGCACAAAAGAGTGAAGGATTGAAGGTGTGTAGCCAAGGGCATCACATTGGATGGACTCACCTTCTCAGTGACATTGGATACAAAGTTGCTGGCAGGAAGACCAGCTGTGGGAAGAGTGGGGCGAGAGCATGTCTGGTACAATCACCACCTGGGTCACTGTGGGGAAAGAGATGAATCTAAAATTTTCTGAGATGCAGGAAGATGAACTTTAAGCCAGTCAATGGCAGTTGTCAATGGACCAGGGCTTGGTGGTGAGTTGTGTCAGTCTCTGTGTCCCTCTGGACTCAGAAGTGGGATTGAAGACAGAGGCAGGGACCCACGGTTTACAGCTGATGGGAAGTTAAGGGTAAAAAGGAATAAAAGACATGAAGATTACTGAGAACGCTGGCATCATGCTGGACTATTACCACGTGATCCAGGGTAAATGTCAGCAAATGGTACCCGGAAGACCTTACACTGACCCTGAGGTTTCACATGTGTGAACCGTTTCAGTGGGAATTCTACAAGCACCTCACTGAAAATGTCAGGGAACAAATCAATATTCCTGCAGAAAGCCACGCAGTTGGTAGGAGAAAATGGAAGAAAATCTCTTACTATCTCTCAGTGCCTTTATCAGAATCTGGCAAACTGGCTTTCACCCACTTGATGGAGAAAGAGCATTGCTTGCTTCTTCCAATGCTAATTGCAGATATGGTCACCAACAAAAAGAAGTTCTAGAACATTTCCATTATCCTAAACAGTGTCCTTTGCAGGCAGTTTTATGGCCCCGGCCTCTGGCCTGATCTGCTCTCCACTATTGTAGATTAAGTTTGTTCTAGAAATTCATATAAATGAATCCTATAGTAAGTACTCTCTTATTCTGGCTTCTTTCACTCAGCATGATGTTTTAAAAATTCATCCATGTTGATGTATCAATAGTTTATTCCTTTTTGATGCCAAAAAGTGTTGCATGTTTTGAATACCACAATTTGTTGAATCATTTACTCCTTGTTGGATACCTGGGCCTTTTCCAGTTTGGGGCTATTAATTAAGCTGTTGTGAACCTTTGTGTACAAGGCATATTTTCACTTCTCTTGAATAAAAGTGTAGCAGTGGAATTGTTGGGTCTTTTGTAACGCACGTGTTTAACTTTATAGGAAAGTGCCAAATTGTTTTCCAAAGTGGTTGTACCATACCATTTTTAAACATTTTTCTTTATTTTTAGTTGTGGTAAAATACATATAACATACAATTTACCATCTGAATCATATAAGTGTACAGTTCAATAGTGTTAAGTACATTCACATTATTGTGCAACCGAGTTCCAAAACTGAAACTCTGTATCCCTTAAACAACTCCCCATTTCTCCCTTCCCCGGCCCCTGCAACCACCATTTTACTTTCTGTCTCTATGAATTTGACAACTCCAGGTACCTCATATAAGTAGAATCATATAATATTTGTCTTTTTTTAATTGCTTTACTTCATTTCACGTATAAAGTCCTCAAGTTTCATTCATGTTACCTTCATCTTTAAGACTGAATATAATAATAATATTCCATTGTATATATATACCATATTTCTTTATTCACCCATTAATGGACACTTGTGTTGCTTCTACTTTTTGGCTATTGTAAATAATGCTGCCAAACACATGGGTGTACAAATATTTCTTCAAAATCCCCATTTCAATTCTTTTGGCTATATGTCCAGAAGTGAAATTGCTAGATTATACAACTATTTAAAATTTTTTAAGTAACCACCATACTGTTTTCCATATTGGCTGTATCATTTTACATTCCTATCAACAGTGCACAAGAATTTCAATTTCTCCACATCCTTGTCAGCACTTGTTATTTTATGGTGTTTGTGTTTTTTTTTTTTATAGTAGCCATCCTAATGGGTACGACATGATATCTTGCTAATGGTTAGTGATGTTGAGCATCTTTTAATGTACTCATTGGGCATTTGTGTATCTTCTTTGAAGAAACATCTATTCAAGTCATTTGCCCATTTTTTAATTGGTGCAAAGATGGCAGATTGTAGATTTCAGCCAGTGCTGGGATTTCATTAGGCAAGTATGTAAGAAAAAGAAAAAGCAAGGGAGTTGAGGGCACTTCAAGGATTTCCCATAATGTTGTCTAAGAGACCAGGAGGAAAGTAAATACAGAAAGGGACTGGAAGACGAGGGAGAAAGTTCTTGTCAGTGAAATGGAGAACTTAATGCGATTGAGTATGTTGGAATTTACTAGCATGAGTGAGCTTGAAATACAGGTAGGAGTGGTGTGAGAGTGAAGGGCTTGAAATGGAGATTTTGGAGGTGGTAATTTGTGTTGACAAGGTCAAGTATGACCATGATGCAGAGTGGTTCAAGTGGAGTAGAAGTCCAGGAACTGAGGGACCGTGGTGTTGGCTGGGACATTTACAGAGATTTCGTTTGCTTTATTATGAAAAACTTTTAGCATATACAAAGCAGAGAGAGGGTATAATAAACTTCTATGTATGTATCACCCATCTTCAACAATTTGCAAGTCATGGCCAATCTTCTATTATCGTTGGAAGCAAATCCAGACACCTTATCTTTATATCTGTACATATATCAGAATGCATCTGTACAAAATAAGGACTCTGTTAAAAAACTTGTCCATGTGACATTATTACATTTCAAACAAATAACAATAACTACATAATATCATTAAATATCCGATCAGTCACATTGATGCTTGAAGTTGCCGTTTATTATGACAGGAGTCGATGTGGAGATAAAGGTTGACAGAGGTTGGTTTCCAAGACCTGAGGACAAGCAACAGAGATGACAGCAATAAAAAGGGGGGAGAATATCAAGTCAGGTACCTGTGCCTCCAAGGTACAGGTGAATCTCACCCTCCCCCCACTCCCCACCCCACGTTCAGGAAAGGTGGAGAAATGGTTTGGGAATGGCAGTGAGAAGCAAAGAGGAGACCTTTGGGTCTCATATCCTTTCCCTGAGATACAAAGAGTATAAGAACAAAAAATAGTCTCCACTTGAGAGATTTGAAGGGAGAAGAGTATTCACAGGGAAAGCCAGAATTCAGGTGAATTCAGGAAATGGAAGACACATTTATCAAAGAGACTGAATGTATGAGAGTCTGCTGATTGCAGACCTGGAGGGCACAGTAAAAAACTATGGATGCAGGTGATGATGAGAGATGTAGAGAGTCAAGTTAGATTTATGGAGCAATGTGGGTCATGATTAGGGTGACAGTCAGTACATCCCCAGTTTTCCCATGACTGTCCCAGTTTTATCTGTCACCCTGGCATGCAATTTAGTATAAGTCCAGGTTCAGACAATAAATTATGTGATCTCCTTAGCCGTAAAGATTGACTGAAAAAGTCTGTTCTCCTGGCAGTGAGTGAGTGAGAAAGGATGTGCAGCGTGGTGGGTTTAGTTCTGAGAGCCAGCCTCTTATAGCTCCATGTAATCTTGAGGTGACTACCCATGCAGTGCCCTGACTCGCTGCCTGGGATGTTCTTTTTTCCATCAGTGAGTGCATTGGAGGTGAAGATTGTGAAACTTTGACCCAGAAACTCTGCAGCTGAAAATCTCTCCTAAACAGATAACCAGTATTGCAGACAAAGATTACTGACCGAGAAAATACTTGTTCCAGTATTATTTATAACAAGCTGGATTCTCCAGGATAAATCAGAGAATAATTAACCATCTTTAAATGAAATAGCTCTACTTCTCTCCTGGGGAACAAACTACGCATAATTGCCCATACATGAACTGTGTGAGTTTCAAATAACTACCTGCAATTCTCAGCATTTTTGTGACCTTTGATTTGAGATGCACATTTGACACCGTTTAAATACTTATCAGGGGAGGCTTTGATGATATCAGTGAATCTAAAATGCTTATCTGTTTTTTGAGTTTTTCTGCTTTTCTTGAGCTAATTTTCATGCATATTTTTGGATAATTACAAATGTTGCGTAATTTTTCAAATTTATTGGCATAAAATTGCTCAAAATACTTATTCATGATTTCTATATTCCTTTCATTTTTGTTCTCTCTCTTTTATTTGATCCAGCTCCAGTTTTTCAACTCTCTATTTTTTTCTTGTTTTATATCTCATTCATTTCTACTTCTGCCTTTATTTCTGTCCTTATACTTCCCTTATTTATTTATCTAGCTCTTGAGAAACTTCTTAATTTATTTCTTTTCGATTATTCTTGTTTATTTTAAACAAACATAATTTAAGGTTTATTTTGTAAATCTTCTGATCCTTACTATTTTTTGGTCTAATTTATTGGACTCTGATGGAAATATATTAAAATCTACCACTATATTTGTAGTTTTGTCCGTGTCTCCTGATAATTCTATCAGACTCTCCTTCACGCATTTCTGGGTTTTGTTACAGGTATAGTCAAGCCCATAAGTATTATTTTTCTTGGGATTGTTTTTTCAGTTATTAAGATTGATTCTTATTGTTATTGTTTTTGTCTTATACTTGATTTTGTATGATATTAATATTGCTACACCCCCTTTTTTAGGTTGATATTTAAATGATATATCTTTTCTCCATTCCTTATTTTCCATAATTTTTTACTTTGAAATAATTACATATTCACAGAAATTTGCAACAACACACAAAAAAAATGTATAGGGAGGTCCTGTGCACCCTTCACTCAGCCTTCCTCCATGTTCACATCTTACATAACTATACATCCCTTTATTTTAAATTTCTAAACTATGCTTCTTATTAGCAAAATACAGCTGGATTTTGTTTCTTTATCTAATCTGATCATTTTGGTCATTTTAAAAGGTGAGTTTAATTGTTTACCTTTTGAGTGGTTATTTATATAGCTGGAATTTTTTGTAGTTTCTTATTGTCTTTCTTTCCTTGCTTTTATTTTTTCTGCTCACCACATTTTGTATTTGCTTCCTATTCCTGCTGTTTCATTTTCTTGTGCTTACAGGGAAAATTTTACTTTTATAGTCTGTATTACTCTCACAAAAGTATTACATTTCCAAATTTAACAGTTATTTCTTGTATCCCAATGCCTTTTCTCTGGATTCAATTTTCTTCCCACTGAAGTACATCCTTTAACACTTTTTTTTTTTTAAGGAAATATGTGTATGGTAAATTTTAGTCTTAGTATATCCCTCATTTTCTGAATGTAGAACTCTAGGCTTATAATTATTTGCCTTTAGGACATGTAAGATACTATTCCACTGTCTCTCAACATCAATCTTTGTTGATAGTAACTCAGGTTATTAACATGTGGTAACCTGTCTCTCTCTGGTAACTTTTAAGTTTTCTTAGAGAGTTATAATATATATTGATTGGGTTTGTTTTTATTCATCTTTCTTGTACTTGAACTACTCTTTTAATTTAAAACTTATGTTTGAATTCAATTCTAGGAAAACCTCAGCTAATCTGTCTTTAAATATAATTTCTCCACCATTCCCTCATGTTCTTTCTCTATACATTCTTACAAGGATGTGGGAAAGTCTTTTGACCTAATCACTGTTTCTGGGGAAGTATTTCCATTAACTAATTTTTTTCTTCCATTATGTCCAATAGTTTATCCCATTTGTTAAGGTTGTTTTTGACTACATTTTTCATTTCTAATATTTCTAATTACCCTGTTTCCCTGAAAATAAGACCTAGACAGACAATCAGCTCTAATGCGTCTTTTGGAGCAAAAATTAATATAAGACCCGATATTATATTATATTATATTATATTATATTATATTATATTATATTATATTATATTAAAGACCTGGTCTTACATTATAGTAAAATAAGACCAGGTCTTATATTAATTTTTGCTGCACAAGACGCATTAGAGCTGATTGTCCAGCTAGGTCTTATTTTGGGGGCAACACGGTAGTTATGATACATATCCATCCATTCATGCTTCATTTATGCCTATTTTTTTCTGATGTTTCCCTTAACTTTTTCATTAAATACCTTTAAATATTTGTTTTAAAGCCTTCTTTTTTTTAAAGCCTATTATGTTTAATTTCTCTGGACCACATTTACTTCACGATGATTTTCTGTTGTTTTTCTTGGCATTGTACTTCTTCCTGCATTCTGAATATTCGGTTTGTCCCCTCTTTGGTGGTTGCTTTTGTTTTTCTTTTCACTCTCTCGTGCACCCCACACTATCCAGTGGTTTGGCCATTGCTTCCCACCAATCATTTCACGGAGGTGCCACTGGACATAGTGCAGTTCAGTCGCTGGCCACTAGGTGGCTTCTTTCGTGCAGCTCCCACTCATGAGCCTGTGTCCTCACAGAAACCCTTGGTGTCAAGCTGCGGTCAGTAGCAGAAATTCTGAATTATATTTAAAAGGCAGAGGATCCACAACAGCCTTTGTTTTAACAGTGAGCTAACTCAGGCCTCTGTCTTTTGTAGAACAGTTCACCAAACTCTCCGTTCTCTCTTCCCGGTTCCAGAACCACAATCTTGGGTTTTCAGCTCACGTACCTCTTGCTTGTTCACACTCTACATCTATGTAATCTTGATTATGGTTTTGAGCATAACTCTGTCTTTTTACATTTCCGCTTCACTCCTTATCTAGCACTGCTGTGTGTTTGGAACAAAAGAGTGAAGTTAGCACACACTTGGAAAATCAAAATTCTGTATTAATTCAGGATCAAAAAGGACTTAAGAGGAATAATATGGTTGGAATATTTTATTGTTGCTTTTCAAAAGTGTTGAAAGGCATTGTAATTTTGCGCTCTGATAAATAAGAGTTTTTAACAACATTGTGTACAGTGGCTAACAGCTGGTGTCTTAAAAGATTCTGTATAGGAATAGCCCACTAAACATTTTATCGTGTTTTGTGGTTTTTTTCTTTGTGAAAACTGGATTTATATCCAGACTCATAGTCTTTTCACTTTCTCAAGAATGGCAACAACCAATGAGGAAAATTAAAACTTCAAAGGGCAAATATTTCATCAAACCAGTAACAGGTACAGAAAGAAGCAGAAAAAAAAAAAGAATATCAGAAGACGAATGGATGATCTTATTCCTTGGAGGTTGCTAGGAGAATGGCACCTTATTTCCTTATAGCAATTGGTTATGGGGAGAAAGAAAAATCCAAGTCACAGGGAATGATTTTTTTTTCTAAAAACATATTTTTAGTTTTAGCTTCATGCTGTTTTTAAAACTGTCTCGGTATGATGCTCCTGACAGTTTCTTCGACAAAAATCATGCCAAGGTGGAAATTTTCCTTGACGTATGCACTTCTTACATTGTATTTAATGAAATGTTAAGATTCTAAATTTTAAAACATTAATACAATTGAAATGTCTTGTGTATAACTCAAAACCTTATGTTTGAGAAATTTTCAGAGTTCATCATACTTTTTCTACCTTATTAGCATATCAACGATGGTGCATGAGTTTAGCTTAATTATACTAAACAAGCTGCTGTTCAAATAACAGGAGACATGGAATGTGAATAAGATCCCTGCATGGCTATTGGTCCCAATTATAAAAAGGTTGGCATTATATTCAACTCTTCCATTTTCCTATAGTGCGTTCAAGAGTTATTTCTTTTATAAGCAGTAAGCCGTACACTTCTGGATGCTGTCAATTAAAAGAATTTTGGTGCTTTTTTTTAAAGGGAGTTTTGTGGATGTTGTGTGGATGTATGTGAGTCTAAATATAGACACAAACACACACATGCATGACAAATATATTGGCTGAGAGAGCTCTGTAAAAAATAAACATCCTAAACCTGCTTCTCTTAGGAAATCCTTTATAGATTTTTTTTTCACATCCCTGTCTTTAGCTATTGGATTGCTAATTGTGCAAAAAATGCTATAAAGTTGCTTGCTTCACATAAAGGGAAACAGTGAAACCCATAAGCCTCTCAGACTGAAAGCCAAAATATAGCAGCACTTTGGGGAGGAAGTATGTTGTGAGGGAGAAAGCACCGGCTTTGGAACCAGGTAGCTGTACACAGAACCCTGTCCCTGCCAGTAATCCACTGTGTAAACTCAGGGACTGTGTGAGCTTCCTTTCATGTGTTTCCTTACATGTAAACTAACGATGATCTCTCGCCTGAACATTTGCGTGATGTCAATGCTCTTTGGCCAACAACACATCCAGAAACAAGGACACCACTCGAATAAGAAAATATGCGGATGTATGAGTTTGAAAATAAGTGACCTGCAGTGTAAACTGGATATCTGAAGAAGTCTGGGCTGTCTGGAAAAAGCAGTCCTATGTCATGTAACTTAGCTGTAGCTGGTGGATATTGGTCAAGAAATTTTGTTTCCTGAACTCTTCCATCGTTTCCCATTTCTCAAGACCCCTTGGATGTAACCTAGTAAAACTCCTATAGATCATTAGCTCTCTATTTAACCACTCTCTGACTTGGTATCAGGAAAAGACACTTATCCCAACATGCATTAGACAAAGGACTAGGTAACATAACATATCAACACGTTTTACAGTGGAAGAACACTTTAATAATTACAGCAAGTCATCCTTTTAGGAGCTTTAAAAATGAACTTCAAATTTAAAGTTACATCTGGAAAGCAACTCCTAATGCAGTCACTGAAAAACTTGGCGTTAAAAATCTCTGACAGTACACTGAAAAAAAAACACCTCACAGTACACTGAAAACCAAGACTGACATACAACCAGTTGCCCGAATCTCAAAGATATACCACGGTTTGTAAGAAAGATGAAGTTGGAAAATTAATCAGTGGTCCACCCTCTGTCCTAGCCCACGGGGCACGGGTAGTACCTCCCAGAACCACCTCCCCGACTATCTTGCTCTCAACCCTTAACCAGTATCCCAGGGCACAGGGGTATAAACCCAGTCCCAATAAGAGTAAAGTTCTGCCCAAGTCATGAAACTCATTTTTGTCCAACGCATGTATGGCCAACCCATCCCCCACTCAGTTTGACTAACAGTTAAAATGATGATGTAATCATCAGAACAGTCCATGAATCAGGTACTGATGTCATCGATTTTGCAGGTGAAGAAACCCAGCCCTGGTCAGTCTACGTCCAAATTTAATAGGAGACTAAAATGAGCTTTCTGTTTTGTTTAAGCTCCTGTTAAGTGGGGTATTCCTGTTCCTAGAAGTCCAAACTAGAAGATACAGCAATATAATACCTTATCTTTTCTAAAGCTGATTTATGTGGTCCCTGTTCCTCTTATCCTTCTTTCAAAATTACTTTATTAAAAAAAAAGAAAATAGAAAGGCCAGCTTTTGTTAACCTAAGCAATTTTTGCAAGTCTCCAGTCATGCTGAACTTTCACTTTATAAATGCTATTTCCAGAGATAACCTTTCTATCTTTTCCCTACGTCCTTGCTTTGGTGTCTCTTGTACAGCTGATCTTTTTAAAAGCTCTAAACTTATTTATATCCTGCCCCATTTGGAAATGGATGAGAGATGACTGCTTAGAGATCTTAGACAATTTCATACTCAAGGAACCCAAACTATGCCTGGCCTGAGTCTTGGCCAGGTGTCATCTGAGCTATCCCAAAGATGTGGGTATCAGTATTACTCTCGCAGCTCTTTTAAAAAGCAGGTCCTGCCAACTTGCTTAGTAATGAGGTCAACGTCTCAAGCCATATATTTAATTTTAAAAAAACAAACTATATTTTTATAACAGTTTTGGATTTACAGAAAAATTGCAAAAATAGTATAGAGAATTCAGTACATGCCCTGCACTCAGTTTCCCCTTATTAACTTCTTCCATTAATTAGTATAGCAATTTGTCACAACTGTTGAACCGAACCGGTGGTGATACCATATTATTAACTAAAGTGCAGTTTTTCATTTAGTTTATTCAAATGGCTTCATTCATTTCCCCTATTGATCTCCCGTTTTCAATTTCAGTGACTTCTGTTCTACATTTTTCTTCCTGCTTAGTTTAGCCTCAAGTGCTCTTCTTTCTCCAGTTTCCTAAGGTGGGAGCTTAGATCATTTTTAGATATAATTCTCTTCTAATATATGCCTTTAATGCTATAAATTTTCCTGTAAGAACTGCACTCCAAGAATTTTGATAAATTGTGTTTCCATTTTCACTGAGTTCAAAATATTTTGAGTATCTCTTGAGACTTCATTTTTGACCCATGACTTATTTAGAAATATGTTTCAATTTCCAAACAGTTGAGGATTTTCCAGCTCTCTTTCTATTGTTATTTCTAGTTTTATTCCATTGTGATCTGAGAACATACTTTGTATGTTTCTTATTTTTGTTCTTTAATTTGTTACATGTGTTCTGTGGTCTACCTGGTGTAGACGTATGTTCCATGGAAGCTTAAGAAGAATGTGCATTCTGCTGTTTTGGTGAAGAATTCTGTAATTATCAATTAGGCCCACTTGATTGATGGTACTGTACAGATCAACTACACCTTTACTGATATTCTGCCTGCTTGAACTATCAGTTACTCAAAAAGAGGAGTGTTGAAGTCTCAAACTACAATAGTGGATTTGTCTATTTCTCCTTGAAGTTCTCTCAGTTTTTGCCACGTGTATTTTGACAATGTGTTGTTAGATATATAAACATTAAAGATTACATTGTCTTCCTGGAAAATTGACCTCTTTTCTTTGTCTTTAAATAATGCCCCTCTTTATCTCTGATAATTTTCCTTACTCTAAAGTTTGTTTTGTCTGAAATTAATAGAGCTACCCCATCTTTAAATAAAAAATTGTTTGCATGCTATATCTTTCTCCACCTCACACTTTTAATTTGAGTCTCTATATTTAAAGTGGGTTTCTTGTATACAACATATAATTGAGTCTTGTTTTTAAATCTACTTTGGCAATATTTGTCTTTTAATTTATGTATTTAGACTGTTCTCTTTTAAAGTGACTATTGACATACTTGGATTTATATCTACCATGTTCGTAACTGTTTTCTATTAATTGCTTTTGATCTTTCTTTTGCCCTCTTTTTCTGCCTTCTTTGGTTTTAACTGGGTATTTTATACAATTTTATTTTACCTCCTTTCTTAGTATATCAATTATACTTCTAAGTTTTCAGAGGTTGCTCTAGAGTTTTCAATACACATTTTTAACTAAGTTGAACTTCAGATAACATGATACCACTTCACACATGCAAATACTTTATAAGAGAGTATTCCCAATTCTTTACTCTTTTCCATTATGACATTTCTGTCATTTATTTTGCTTATCCATATTATCGCCCAAACCATTGTTAGTATAATTACTTAAAACAAATAATTTATTTTAGCTCAATTAAAAATAAATAAAAGATTTTATTTTACTTCATTTATTCCTTCTCTAATACTCTTCCTTCTTTATGCAGATCTGAGTTTTTGACCTACATCATTTTCCTTCTCCTGGAAGATTTTCTTTAAACATTTCTTGTAAGGCATGTCTGCTGGCATTGAATCACCTCAGTTTTTGTTTGTCTGGAATATTCTTTATTTCTCCTTAATTTTTAAAGGGTTATTTTGTGGGGTATAGAATTCTAGGTTGGTAAGAGGTTTTCTTTCAATACTTCAACTATTTTGCTCCACTTGCTTCTTATTTACGTGTTTTCTGATGAGAGATAATAGTGCTGTAATTCATATCCTTGTTCCTCTATAGGTAGGGATTTTTGTGTGTGTGTGATCATGTTTCTTTCAAGATTTTTTCCTTATCTTGATTTTCTGCAGTTTAAACATAATATGCCTGTGGGAATATTTTTGTATTTATCTAGTTGATATTCTCTAAGCTTCCTAGATCTGTGGTTTTGTGTCTGTCATTAGTTTTGGAAAATCCTCAGTTATAATTACTTCAAATATTTCTCCTGCTTTATTATCTTTTTTCTCCTTTTGGTATTCCAGTTACGTGTATAGTATTCCTTTTGAAATTGTTCCATAGTTGTTGGATATTCTGTTCATTTTATTCATCCTTTTTTTCTCTTTGTATTTCACTTTGGGAAGTTTCTCTTGACAAATCTTGAAGCTCACTGATTCTTTCCTCTGTCATGTCCAGTCTATTGATAAGCCCAGCAAAGACATTCTGCATTTCTGTGATGGTGTCTTTGATCTCTAGCATTTCCCTTCAATTCTTTCTTTGAGTTTCCATCATTCTGCTTACATTTCCCATCTGTTATTGCATGCTGTCTATTTTTTCTAGTAGAGTCCTTGACATATTAATCAGAGTTATTTTAGATTCTCTGTCTGATAATTTCAAAGCTTTTTTTCCTTTCTCCCTCCCTTCCTCTCTTCCTTTTTTCCTTTTACCTTTCAGGATATCTGGAAATTTTTGTTGTTGTTGAAAGTCAGACATGATGTATCAGGTAATAGAACTGAGGTTATAAGGCTTTAGAGTGAGTTTTTATGTTAAACTGATTAGAAATTGGGCTAAATTGGATTAAAGTAACTGTAGGTGCCAAAGACTTCAAATTCCTCTAGTGTCCTTAATTTTTGTCGCCTCTGTTGACTCTAGACTTCCTTAAAATCTCCTCAGATAGAGTATGAAGCTTGCGGCTCTTTATCTCCTAAGAAGGTATCAAAAGGAAACACTAGGAATCAAAAACATTATAACACCAATCCACTGCTGTTATATTGGAGAACTACAGGTGTGGGCAGCCAGGTGTAGGGGAAGAGAAACATTCTATAGTATTATGTTTAAATCCCAGTATTTCAGTGTCCCTGGCTTATGACCTTCACAAAGTTTTTTTTCTTGTCCTCCTTCTTAAGAGAGAAGGTGAGAGAGGGCTGGAGTGGGAGAAATGCCCCTCTCCAGCAGAGATAAGGCTCTGGTTAAGGCTTTTCCACTGGACGGTTCTCCTTTGTTAGAGAAAGCTCTGGGCATGATTCATAACGGTCTCTCTCTCTCTCTCCCCCCCCCCCCCCAGAGCCAGGAGGGCCTCTTTCTTGGCTCTTCATCATAAGAACCTGATGGGATTCCTGGAGGTAAAACCTATGACACAGTGGGGGGTCCCCATTATACTGGGCCCCAAAAGTTTTTAGCTCTCCAGCTAGTCCACAGCAGCCTTTAGCAGTTAAAATTACCTTTTAAGTGTTTTTACTAGTTTATAGCTCCACCATCTTCTGTTGGAGTTGAGCAGATACTGGCTATGACTCTGAATTCACTCATGTGTTCAGATTTGGGGTGGCAGTTCACCCTGTAACTACAGCTCTCGGTGTGTGTAAGAAAAGGCATAGATCTTCAGTTTGTTCAGTTTTTTTGTTATTGTGAGGACAGAAATGACAACTTCCAAGTTCTACATGTCAGAGCTGGAACCAGAAGTTTTCCAGATATTTAATTGTAATTCTTTTATTCTTCTAAATGCAAGAAGAAGCCATGAATATGACTTAATATTCCCACAGTAATGATTTATCCCAAGTGTGGGTAGAAATATTTTCAACTTTCCCCCATACCATATCCAAAAATAATCATAAACACATCATATCAGAATGCGGAATTTTAGGACAAAAATTTCATGCTGCCCTTGATTTGTTGATGCGTTTGTCATACTTAGACTGCCATCTCCACCCCAAATGCTGTAGTTTTTCCTTTCCTCTCTCTTCTTTCCTCCAATGCTGAATATCATTTACCAAGAACACACACACACACACACACACACACACACACACACACACACATGCTGACAGCTCTTAGGGTCATGAAATACTTTTATGTGTTTTGTTAAGCTGTTTCCTATTGTGATTAAAAAACAAACAAACTTATTTTTACATCTCTTGTTTCATTTTCTGTGAACTTGGAATCTTAAAATTACTTGACTCATTGTAAAACAGACCCTGGTATTTCTGAGTTGAAAACATCAGAACTGATACGACGGTGCAAAGTTTACAGAGGCACCAAAACCCCCAGTGATTGAGGTAAATAGTATTTTAATACAAAATTTTTTAAATGAATGCTAAGACATCGATGATAAATAAAATGTAAAAGTTTTAAATCACATCAGAATCAAAATACTATCTTGTCTAAAACTGCAATCCTTCACACATGGGACAAGCATGGAATCGACTCACGTTGCTCACAGCACAGCTGAGACAGGTTACAGTCTTTATTTAGTAAGACTTCACTCAAGGTTCAAGGGCTACAGAAAGTGATTGCAATGCAATAGATAAGAAGTTTTACTCTGTCCGTAGATACGCTGCTCTCAGAACTATTCCAACAAGAATCATCCTCATCAGGTGGTTTGGCCCAAACTGCCTGAGGAGACGGCATCTTACCCTGCACTGAGTAACCTTGAGCTTATGTCCTGATATTAATGTCCCATCCTACCAGCAGATCTACACAACAGAACCAGGATCCATCCATTTCCCCCTCAAGTCTCACTCTAGAATGGCTTAGATTCCAAGCTAACCTAAGGATTGATTTATCAGCCCTACTTTCCTCCTTTAGAATGCGTTCCTTCCTGGGATAACTGATAGTAAGAATACCCTGTTTGTTCAATGAAAGTCTTGGCTACAGGGCTTTGGGTTTGTAATAGGGTCTCCGTGAGAAATGACATCAGAACACCTTAGTACAAGATCAGCACATTTCCCCCCAATATGTATGATTCTGTTTGAACAGCCCCACAAGCAGAACATCAAGAGCACGGGTCGGCTGAGCCCCATCTGGGTAGTGTCGTTGCCTCTTCCTGTGAGATGAAGATCGGGCTTCACACAGTTCTCACCAACATCAAGTCTCAGCTCCTGATCACTGACCAACAGTTTCTCACATAACAGAAGCAACAAGAACAAGTCTCCCTCTCTCTCTCTCTTTCATTATTATTACACAGACCGTTCTACCTCTTGAGGAGCTCCTTTTCCGGTTTAAGGGATCTGTTTAATACATGCAGAGACAAATAATTTCTTCTGCTCCTTTCCCCAGAACAGAGGCCTCAGGATACATTCAGGTCTTCACTTCCTGCAAGGTTTCCACCAGTGTGATTAAGGTTTTGAAGATATTGGAACCAAATTTTAGTTAGGGCACCAAGGCACAGTAACTTTGTCCTCTATTTTGGCAGATTAGCACCAGTCACTAATAAGGATTTCAAGATTTCACTGGTCCTAAAAATAAGGACACATCTGTGAGATGTTTATAAAGGTCAATGCATGTAGTTTAAAGAATACTCCTTTATTCCTTGATTATATCCCAATTACCTCTTTTCTTCTCTTAATAAATTATGTCTTTTATTAAATTATGATTAAATCATATTTTTTTTTAATTTCCTGATTCGGCAAAATAAAAGTTTAAAACTGTGTGTTATCCACCTAGAGTTGTTTTGTGGGTTTGTTGTTGTTTGCTGTCGGCTGAATTGTGTTCCCCCAAAATTTATATATTTGAGTCCTAACTCCCCAGTACCTCAAAATGTGACTCTATTTGGAGACAGCGTCTTTAAATAGGTAATTAAGTTAAAATGAGTCCATTAGGTTGGACCCTAACCCGATATGACTGGTGTCTTTATAAGAAGAGATTAGAACACAGACACACCAGGGGGAAGACCACATGAAGACAAAGGGAGGGGATGGCCAAGCAGAGAGTCCTCGTAAGAAACCAGCCCTGCTGACACCTTGATCTTGGACTCCCAGTCTCCAGAACTGTGGGAAAATTAATTTCTGTTGTTTAAGTCACCCAGTCTGTGGTAGTTTGTTATGGCGGCCCTAGCAAAACAATATACTGTCATTTGAATTGTTTTTGTAATTTTTTTCCCTTCCATGAAATCCCAAAATTTTAAGGATCTCATCTCAGTTTATCATGGATCAGTTTTATCTTGCAAATGGCTAAACAATTTTGCCTTGCAAAGGGGTGACAAATGCTTCTTTTGTATCTCCTAGTACTAGTAGATATGTAGTCAATATTTGCTGAAAATTGGGATACAGAAAAAATTCCCAGAAAGATTAATTAAGAAAATACTTCCACACACTCCCAGCAGACAAACTGGCAACTGTCTTAACAGTCAGTACTAAACCCACATTTGAAAACTAAGATTCACTTTGACACAATCTGTTTCACAAGGACCATTTTCCTTTGTAGATTTTATTTTGTGAACAGGAATTGATAGGGACCAACGAGTCACCCCCCACCCAACCCCGCCCCGCTCCCTGGAAAATTTTTAAGTTTTCTTTCCTATAGAAATTTTAAGTTTCCTTCTCAACTTTCCTTTCCCCCAGTTTTTTTTTAGCTCCTACCCCTGCTTTAGATAACTACCTTAAAACTTGTGATTCATACTTGTTGATTGTAATCATTGAAGCCTAATGTTCTTTCCTACCCGTTCCGGGCCTACCTCCTGGACAATTAACACCTGAATGGCTGATTGCATGGCCACAGGCTCTATAGAGCTAATGCATTTATTAATTAAAATCTATTTTTCCTCATTTAAGGGACTTGGAAATACAGAGAATACCCCAGCAAGATTGCCAGTTGCAACCAAAGAAGCCAACACAGTCTTCCAGGTGGATCTCGGGACCCCTTCTTCTCATCCAAGATCAGATAGGGCGAGATTTCTCTGAATCCCCCAGTAGGTAGGGACAGCTCTAAGCTCCTGTCCAGCAGGAAGCAGATACAGAAGAAAAGACCTCTTGTTTCTCAACTTCCCATATAAATTTTATGGGGATCATGTTTCTCAAACGGAAAACAAGGCAGGAAGTTAGAGATAGGCATCATGTTACCGCCCAAAAGACCTCCCCTCTCTGTCCAACACTTTCCCTTTTCATTGTAATTATCTACCCCATGAGGAACAAATGGGTACAAAATACCCAACTAAATTAAACCAGCCACTCACACCTGTGCAGTAAAGGCCACAATGACCTTCATTTCACCTTGGCCTCATTATACCATCATAATATCATACATATGCCCGGAAGTTCATTAATATCATTATAACTGACTGAATTCTGGGAAGGAACATGCACAGTCTAAAAAGATGATGTAATTGCCACTTTTCAATCACAGGTGTCAATCAAGTGGTCCCACATCCAGAAAGAAACAGCCCATTCTAGAGAAAAAAAGGGATAAAAATTCCAAGTCCTCGCCAGTCTAGCCCTTTGGGCCTTTTGAGCCTTGCTGTTGCTTAGGGGCCCACTCTAAACCCTTTGGAGTGTATTTTTTCTTTTAATAATGAGCCCTTGAGCCATTCTCTGCTGCTCAGGTCCACTCCTATTTGGAGCGTACTATCTCTTCTAATAAACTATTCTTTCACTACTTTATTTCTGTGTCTCATTCAATTCTTTGCTCGAGATGCCAAGAACCTGGACATTATGCCAAAAAGAGCCCACTCTCTGGTAACAGAATCAACATTTCCTCTTTTTTTTCCTTTCTTCATTTCACTCTTGTCATTAGTATTGTCCCAATTCAGGGAATTTTTCTCTCTGACTCCTTCATGGCATGAAGTTACTTTGCAGACACTTTCTAGGAACCAACTGTGTTTTCCTGTCACCTCATCAAGAAATCCCATTCGAGGCCCATTTGCAACCAAGCCCTGGTCAAGACCATGGAAACCCAGGTCCTGTTTGTGCCTTTCAAACCCATTTCATTGTTTCCATGCCTGTTTTGGGAATACCTACAGAGAACTGGGAGACTGATTTCCCCATCTCAGGCCTGAGTGCCTTCCCCGTAAGGCCTGCCTCAGGCCTCTCTCTGGGCACCACGACCTCACCAACATAACACATCAGCATCCAAAGCTGTAGGTGGGGAAGGGTTGCTGTGGGGACAGAGTCCCAGAGAGCAGTTTCCAGGCTCCCAGAGAGCAGTTTCCAGGCTCTCGGCCTCACGTGGAAAGGTGCTGGCTCGGGTAGTAGATGGCCATCAGCTGTGAGTAGTTGGCCGTCAGCTGTAACCAGTTAGCCATTGGCCACTGATATAACTGCCGTGGCTGAGCTAGCAAGCGCGGATGGTAGTTAGCAAGGGGTTGGTTGGTTGGCAGAGAAGCAGATGGTGGATTGCAGGTAGCAAGTTGGGTTGGTTTGTTGGTTGGCAGAGAAGTGGCTGGTGGATTGCTTATCGCATGGAGCCTGCTTCCTATGTCTCCAACCCAGCTGCCAACGAGACTATAATGGTATGAACCCCCTATCCATGGCTCCGTTGGTGTTCTCATTTGGCCTCGCCATGTCCTGTGTTCTGGTGTGGGGAGCAGGAGCTGAGTCCCTGCATGACGGTTGCACAATTGTAATTTTCTCGAGCAGAATTTCAGATAAATGTTGTCCTCCATGGTCATCATTATCACCAGTTCGTAGGTTTAAAACACCAACAGTAATTCTTAGTTCATGTATGTAGTTCTGGCGTTAGTACAGTGACATCTCACAGTACGACATTGAATTACCTTCAACTTTACAAAACCCTTTCCTTCACTATCTTGATACAGAAAATTAAATTTTAAACAGGTTAGGCTTCCTATTTTTAGGCAAAGCAACAACAAGACAGAACAGTCATTCTTTAAAGCAAGGTAAAATGCAACTTATAATCTTAGGAAAATCGCTGTTCACATCAAGTGTGACAACGGGAAATGGTCTACATTGAGATTCTCCTTGAAAGTTGTGGTCCCGTGGAGGCAGGTTTCATAACAGAAAACATTTGTGTAACCTCAGCTTGAGCACTTCCCACTTCTGAAGATCACAATATGCTCTGCGGGGAGTGTCAATGAATACATCTGTTTGCCTCCCTGCACAGCTGAATAATATCTGAAAACAGACCTGTTTTCCCATTTTGGAAAAATACCCAGGAAATACTTGTTGAAGAACAGTGTTTAGTTACGTAAGTGCCTTTACCTTGCCACATAAACTTAACACGAAAAGATACAGGCGTCCCTAAACAGCTGCTAAAAGGCAAGGATGTATTATTTACTTTGGAGCCATTTTTATTCCAGTTTCTGTTACTTTTCAGACACTCTGAACCATTACCACTCCTTCGGATTTCCTCTGTTATCTGTCCTGATTTCTTGCAGAGGGAGAGACAGTATCTCAGCCCTTTGCCAGAAATGTAGCTTGAAGAAGTCCATTTACTACTTTCTAAAGAGCAGACAGAGAAGCAAGACTAAAGGCTGTTGTAAGCTACCATCATGGCACGGTGGCAGTTCAGAGCCAGAGGATTTCCCTGCTGTGTCATTGCAAAGAGCTGCAATAGCAGCAGCTTCCAAATTCATTATAGGTTTGTTCGTGTGTTTGTTTGCTGACTAATATAAGATCAGGTCAGTGCAGTCACTCAGCCATTCTGATTCCAAGAACTGCATTCAGATGTTTTGCCCTGTTCCCTACCCCCATTTTAGCAGCATCCCCCAAAATATATGCCTCTCCATTCAGCCACATTATTAGATTTATATCTTCTTCCTTTTACTGCTTTATGCCAGATATTTAAGTTACCTTTGCCATAGTGACATCAACTGTGTCAACGAAAAAACCATCCAGCCTAAGAGAAAGCTTATAAGAGTTTATTTGAGTCAAACTGATGACAATTGTTGGGAAGCAAAGTCTCAATGGATTGAGAAAATGCTCTGGGAAATGGCCGTTTTGCAATGTATTTTATACATTAGAATCAAAGGAGGAAGGTTACATGAAATCCATTGGTTATAGATTAAGGGGGTGGGAGAAAGCAAAGTGGAAAAATCTCTGGGATTGGACAAAAAGCAAAATGGAGAGGCACACTTCTTTTACATTGGTGGGTACAGGATAGTTAAGAGCATTTTGCAGCCCATAGAGATGGTATTTGGGGAACAAGATAACAGTGAGGGGTTTAGTAGTTTCTTGCTCCGGTGTGGTGGGTTGTGCTCTCTGGGGGGTCTGGAAAAAGCGATTACTGACATTCCAAGGTTATGCTATCTTAGATGCAAAAAGACGACAGACAGGCTCACTTAAGTTAAAGACTGACCTTTGTCAAGGAAGCTAAAGGCCAAAGATGTGACTTCTGGCCATGCTCACCTTAGTTAGAAATTTTTATGTTCACGCCATCCTACATGGTTATTTTCAGTCTCCTGAGCTTGTCAGGTTTAACATGTGGCTCCTTTTCTGTCCACAACTGGAAAAAGTTGAAACTGGAACCCCTCAGCATGACATATTTTTGCTACGTTACTTACAAGTATTACTCAAATAACCCTTGTGTAAGTACCACAGAAATAATCCCAGCTGGATTTGAAAAAGGACGTTTCAAATTCCAATATAAGTAATTAAAATAATTGTTTATTATTATAGAAATAACCATGAGACCTAACTAGTCCATATTTTTTGACTCATACTTCAGAAACAGGCTGGCAATAATATGAGTGATTCTTAGAGGTTGGCCTTCACATATTCAAAGAGTAAATTTCTAAATAAATTTATTATAAAAATGAATAGACAATATTTAATACTTTGGATAAACTTTATTGGAATAGTCATTCATTTATTAAGCAAATATATATATTTAAAATCAGGTATGGAAGGCATCAACAATGCAAGAGAACTAGAAATATGCATGAATATTGGGTGTTCTCTATCTCCTAGGAATTTATAATACAACTGGATAAACCATTCACAATACAGTTGGGTAAAACCCATGAAATACAGGCTGTACTAACTGTCGTAAAAGAATCCTCCAAGAACTTAAAGGAAGAAAATCAGTTAGCATTTTAGATGGAATTTAAAGGAGTAACATTTTTTTAAATAATGCAAATAAGCAATACTTTGTTATTCTTTATTCCTATAAGTAATGTTAAGCTTTGTTCTGTAACTACACTTGCTTTTTAAACTTTGTTAGGTGGGACCAAGGCAGCCTTTCGTCGCTAGCCTTCTGAAAAGCAAGAGGTTCCAGTAAGTACTGAGCCAATAAAGTAAGGACCATTGAGGTGGGAAGATCAGGTGAGTGTAATTTCAAAGGCAGTGTGTGCAAGAAGGAGGAGATGGTCAATTCAGAACTACAAAGGATGATAAGATTTTTGCCAGGCAGAGAAGTGGGAGGAAAAGGAAGGATAAAGAGCAAAAGCTTTTCAATCAGAGGGAAGAGAATGAAGAAATAAGTTCTTAATCTTGCTTCACCCCAAAAGAGACACGAAATTGATCTTCTAGCTATCAACTTTTGGGGGAATAGAAAAAAACGTATAGAAAGATTTACTTCTCCTGAAATATCCTGGATTAAAGATTTTTCAAAACACAAGAACTCCTTCAGATTCCTAGGACGACTACGTGGCAAGCTGAGATAATTACTGATTTTCAGTAGTATATCCAGCTTCCACAATGTATCTAATTTACTCTCGACAGATCCCCCAGCATGATACAAGTTCAACTATTTCTCATTTGAGAGAGAACCCTTGGGATCATTTATGTTTCAAACATATTGCCAATGACTTGAAAACTAAATAGCCACAGGAAATTCTGCTATCTTCACGCAGAAGTGAAAATGTAGGAAACAATCTTGATTTATCTTTGCAAAGATATGTGGCATTATTTACTTCTCAACAGCGATGCAATGAGCTAATATTTACAGAAGAAGTAAATATGAGGGAGAATATTTTTTCAGCAGCATGAAAGTTTATCAAATATGTATCATAGAATATTTCAACCCTTAAACCCACCCAGGTGAATGTTTTCTCCTTTGAAAGCTTCCTGATTTCCGCTTGCTAAATTCTTCTGAAGCTTACTGCTCTCAAATAGTTCATTGCTTTGCTTCCATACTGAGAATCTGACAGGAGCTTGTCATAAGAATTCTGCATGGCAGCTGCTTTTTATCAACTTATGGAACAAGAAAGGTTAGTATGAATTTTTGAGTCCCTGAATAGTATCTTAGCTGGAGGGTAATCCTGCCATTTCTGGAAACTCTGCACCAAAAATCTTGACTTAAAAATTAAAAGACCACAGATCATTGGATCCCCTTCACTTTTTCAAACTTAAATTGACATGTTTTCATAATGAGGTTTGGGAATCAATCAATATAACAACCTAAACATTCTATTTGGGAGAAAATACTTGAATGCAAAAGAGTTTCTACAAAGTTATGTCTCAAATTGATTTTAGAAGTCATAAGAAAATCAAATATATTCTGGTAAAGAATTAAGCGTGAAAATGGTGACTGTTTTCCCTTGTGTCCATCCTCCTTACCCAAATAAGAATCCCTCTACTGAGCATGTTCTAGGTCAACATAGGAGATGTCTAAAGCTGTAGGGAATTTTTATAAGTTAATTTGAATCAAATTGGCGACAATTGTGGGAGAGCAAAATCTCAACGGATTGAAAAAATGCTCTGGAGAACGGCAGTTTTGCAGCTTTTTAAATACACATTAGAATCAAAGGAGGAGATGTAAGGAGGGTTACATGAAATTCATTGGTAGATTGGGGAGATGGGAGAAAGCAAATGGGGAAATCTCTGGGATTGGATAAAAAGTAAAATGGAGCAACACACACTTCTTTTCTATTGGTGGGTACAGGATAGTTAGTGATTAACATGTACAGCACACAGAAATGGGATTCAGGGAACAAGATAACATTTTTAAGTTCTGTGGTCTCCTGCTCCGGTGATGGGTGTGCCTTGATGGGTCTGATACAAAGTGATGACTCTGTCATTCCAGAGGTCTGTTATCTTACACGCAAAAAGACAACAGACAGGCTCACTCAAAGGTTGACCTCTGTCAAGGAAGCTACTGGTCTAGGACCTGGCTACCTGCCATGAATCGCTTTTAATTAGGAATTTTTTTGTTCAGACCATCCTATGTGTTACTTTTGGTCTGAGTTTGTAAAGCCTGCCATTGCAGGCCTCCCCGCTTACCATGCAGTCTAAAAAAAAATTCCACACTCATTTGATTATTTTGTGTCAGGAAGATAAAATATCTTAACACAAATGTATTTTTAAAATCAACAAATGGACATGATTTTCCTATCAAGCGGATACATGTATGTGATCAATAAGATTATTTCTGGAATTCTCAATCTGTTTATTTCCCTATGCTATATTGATGTTGCCACTAACGGCAGAATCGAGTTTCAATGGAATTATATCCTAAATAACCATAGAAAAAAGGCAGTTCTCTGGTACACTAATTTTTCGTGATATAACATGCAACTCATGTGTTTGGAGAACCAATGCCACACATAAAGCATTTCTTACACAGTAAGGTATATTTCATACTTGTTCTTCTCTCATTTATGCTTGAACTATGCCCCAATTTTCCATTCATTGCAAGATGACCCTCCCTTGTATTACTGCAAGAATTGTATTAATTCTTGTATTAAGATCAAGAATCTTCAATCACCTCGCGGTCCACCAGCTCTCTCCCTCCTCTCCACACAAGTACTGGAACAACAAAACCCAAAACCTTTTACATCGCATACAATTGGTCCTAGATTAAGAGCCAAGTGACCAGGTTCTAGCTCAGCCTTGCCCCTGGCATTGTGTAATCCTAATTAAATCACTTCACCTCATTCGGCATTTCTCCATTATAACGAAATGGAAATCAAAATAATGAAATATAATTGTGACCTGTCACATTGCAAGGAGTTAAAGGTTTTATCAAATGTAGGGTTGGAAAAAATATGCAGATTTTCTTTCATCTCTTGGCATTTTGTGTAGTTTTCCTTGGATAAGTCTTGCACAGATTTTATTATATTTGTCCCTAATTATTTCATGTTTTTAAATTGTAAATGGTAGCTTTTCAATATTTCCAATGGTATGTTGCTAGAAATAAAATTGAGTTTTGTACATTAACCTTGTACCTTACCTTACTAATCTCATTATTTCTAGTAGTTTATTCTTTAGGATTTTCAACATTTGATGATGTCTTCTACAGAGTTTTATTTCTTAACAATATTTTATTTTTCTCTTTCTAGCCTGATCTCACAGGTTGTATCTTCAGTAAGTGTTGAATAGAAATGGTGACAGTAGGTAGCTCTTTGCTTTTCGCCAAATCTTAGGAGAAAAAACATTATGTATGTTAGATGTAGATTTTTCATAGATACTCCTTATCAGATTAAGGAAGCGCCCTTCTAATTGTAGTTTGTTCGGTTTTTATCACGAATGGATATTGAATTTTATTGTAACCATTTTTCTGCATGTACTGATATGACCATGTCCTCCCAGCCCTGTGTTAATTTGGTGAATTAAATGATTTTTAAAATTCTGTTAATTCACTTTTTAAAAATTTTTAAATTGTGCTAAAATACCTATTAACATAAAATTTACCATTTTATCATGCTTTAGTGTACAATTCAGTATCATTAAGTATATTCACTTTTGTACAACTTACCTCCACTATTTCACCTTGCAAAACTGAAACTCTGGACCCATTCAACAACTCTCCATTTCCCTCTTCCCCTTTTAATTCATTTTTTATTTTATAATAATTTCAGTCTGTAACCAACTGGAAATAAAAAGTAGTCCTTTACCTCAGAAAGTTTTAAAAGCAGTGTTCTAAATCAGTTAGTTTGCTAGAAAAGCATTTTTAACATGTGCTTCGCTTACAAACTAAGCTTTTAAGTCTTACACACAAAAAAATCAGTCTTTTTGTGACAGAAGATAAATATACCTCATTAGTTTCCTAAATGATGGTTTTCATCACTTCAAACTAGGTAAAATATTGTGTTTTTCAAGCAATTTATTTCACTCAAACCGTAATTTTTTATAGTTATATTGTGGTGTGACCACTGGCTGGACCACAAACAAAACCAAAGTCCCATTTTCTCCTGTCCCCTTTCATTCTTCTTCCTGTTATTTAGCCAACATGGACAGGTAGTTTTCTTTTTAATTAACAAACAAAAAAACGGCTTTACTAAGAATATCTAATTTAACAATCACTTGCTCGCCTTTTGGCAAGTACTATCTTACCATTTTTTATTATTCTAAAACAGTTAGGGTTTGTGGATGGGATTTCATTTATTTTCTTAAAAAAGTCTAAACTCTACCACCTAATTTTAGTTCATGAAATCTGTTCTTCACAAATTGATAGTTTTAAAGTATAAGGGAATGACATACGAAGGCCTGAAAATTAACTTCACGAACTTGTTGCAACGATGTTGCTAATTTTTGATATCAAAGGGATTATTCATTATAAATTTGTACCAACTGGAGAGTTAACCAAGTAGACTACTTGAAAGTGCAGAAAAGGCTGCGTGAAAAAGTTAGACGACCTGAACATTTCTCCAACAATTCATGGTTCTTGCATCACAACAATGCACCAGCTCACACGGCACTGTCTGTGAGGGAGTTTTTAGCCAGTAAACAAATAACTGTATTGAACACCCTCCCTACTCACCTGACCTGCCTAATGACTTTTTCCTTTATCTGCAGATAAAGGAATTATTGAAAGGAAGACATTTTGATGACATTCACGACATCAAGGGTAATATGATGATAGCTCTGATGGCCATTCCAGAGTTTCAAAATTGCTTTGAAGGGTGGACTAGGAGCTGGCGTTGGTGCATAGCTTCCCAGGGGAGTACTTCAGCAATGAGGTATGTAGCACTTTTTCTATGAGTTCACTAACTAAATTGTCTGACTTCGTATACATCATATGTGGACTGTCATATTTTCACCCAAGCAAATACCCCTGGAATTTGAGACTATTTGTTTGCAGGAATAAAACTTCTAACAACACAGAAACATATTGTATAATAGTTTTATTTTTCTCATTTTACTATTTTTACATTTTATGCACAAATATTTTTATCTGAGTAAAAATAGAAAATAACTGTTTTATGTAAAATTACAAAAAAAATAAAAACCACAAAGAAATACATAATTGTTATTATGACAGTATAAGTGTCTGTATTTAAAGAGTAAAAATGTATGCAAAAATCCTCCTCCCTTTTACAAAAGACCGAGAATATTTTTTTCTGGCAAGTGAAATATCACTGAAATATCAATATTTTTATACCCTCTAGATATGAAGACATTAAGTTAGTCACAGGTGTTTTGCAACTATGAATTTAAAAACATATTTGTGCTATTTCAAAGACACGCTAGTTCTTTTTAGAAGGCAGTAGGATAAAAGGATGAAGATGGAAAATAGCAGACCTCACACCTCAACAAAAATATTTGAAGGTACAGCCCTTTAAAGAAATATACTTGAGTTTTATCATTAATTGGGGGAGAAAAACAACTGAACAGTTTTTCCTCATTGATTGACATAGACTGATTCAAAAATGAATGTGATGAGCTGATTCATATGAGTATCAACCACACATAGCAATTCTGACTCATTTGTTTGATTTTCTGATGCCAACACAAATTTCCAAACTTTAAGATACCAAGATACCCAAGAAAGTTGGCTCAATACGAACCTCACATGGAAAACAAGTTTTAAAACAAAAGAAAAATTTCATTATTCTTGTACTTATAAGGTACAAAATATGGCCAATAATTTTATTTCTTCCTTTGAGTACACTGTAAATTCTCCTATGGAAAATTCATTCATAAAAACATAGCCAAGAATGAATGGCATGAATATTTTCTTCCCTAAGTTATCTTTTAATAAGACTACCTGACTTTCTGGTTACTGTAACCTTAGTAAGGACAATGGGAAATAGTTTATATATAAGTTGAGACCAAGCAACGAAAGCATCTTAAATCAACTGGGTAAACTGGTCTCATTACCTATGTTATGGTGCATAAATGATAGTGAGAGGCGAAGAAGAAAAAAGAAAAGCACCTAATCATGTATGAGAACTATCTCTGTTCAAATTATGATAAGAAATGAAAACTGCCAAGAAAGAAAACAGAAAGTGTGTTTTGTTTATTTATTTTTTTAAAGCATCTCAGGAATGCTTGAAGGAAAAAAGAAATACCATGTTTCCCCAAATATAAGACCTAACCGGAAAATAAGCCGTAGTATTTTTTAGGATGACATCCCCTGAACATAAAGCCCTACTGCATCATTTGGAGCAAAAATTAATATAAGACCCGGTCTTATTTTTGGGGAAACAGGGTAATAGTCTTAGGGAATCTAACATAAATGTGGGTGTTTCTTATCTTAAAAAAATATATACCTATGATTGAGACATGAAGTCTGCAATCTTGGCTAAAACTTAAAACAGTATCTCCCCAAAAGCATTTTATATCTGAAAGTGAAGAATTTAAGCTTTTGATAACATACCCAGAATAGTATATTATTTCTTAAAACTGTAAGTTACTTGTCAACTCCCCAGGCGAAAAGCAGATGATGCAAAACCTTTGCAGTTATTTGTTATCTGAAACTAGAGCTTCTGTTGATTATTTCAAATTGCTATTCCACTCAGATACTCTTGGAATCACTGTGCCCAAATTATACTAATAATTTGACAGTCTATTTTGTATGTGTTTATCAAAAGGTAAACATGAAAGTTACAAATTTTATTCTTCCTTAGATATTTATGGCAGGGTCTTAAAGGCCTTAATACAGTAATATAAATGGGCCAATACTGCATTTTGTAGTCCTATAGCACAGCACTAAAAATTATGATTTGAGGTTGTCAGAAAAGGAGATGGTAGATTCCGCCTTGTTTCTAAGAGCCCTGCCTCCTCCTGTAGTTCATGCCACACCACTAGTTAGTCTTGGCAGCAAAAACTGCTAACAATGCCGCCCTGACTCTAGTACCTTGGCCCTTTCCTCCTAGTCAAAAGCATTGACTCTTATAAAGCTGTTTAGGGGGACAAATTTAAAGGAGATGATGAGGGAGAAGGTGCATAAATTAATATTTGAGAATCAGTCTTCTGTTATAAGAGGATTAGAAGCTATTTGCCAACATCTCATATCATGATTTGTACATAAGACCTTAAAACAAACAAACAAACAAAAAACAAGGAAAGCATGTGAGCGAGCAAGCAAAAAAGAAAGACATATCTAGCCATTTCTGTTTAGTGTCAGCTTGTGGTAAGTAAAACGTTGCTCATATATAAGAATTACTTTATTAAAGAATTTTAAAAATGATTTATTACCTTTTGAAATATCTTTCCTTTTGAATATTACTGTCTTCATTTATGAGTGTATCTTTATATAGGAAATGGTCAAAATGGACATGTATATAGATATTTGTATATTCACACATACAAATATTCAAAAGGAGAAAATTAAATAAATGGGACATTTTGTTTTAAGAGAAGACTGCCTGTACTGGAGGTCAAAATTTCCTTTTTAAACTACCAGCGGTGCCAAAAAAATGTATACACATGACTTGTATTCATCTTTTGTTACAAGTATATATTGAGTATTATAATTTTAATAGTTTTTTCCTTCCTTAAAATGTGTATACATTTTTTTGGCACCCTCTGTATTTGTAACTTACTAACGTCTTGAAAGGCAAAGTACTGCTGACTGATTTAAAGTCTTCATTTCATCAGAAACACAATGACTATGTAAGCTCTTTTGCGCACTAAACCGGCACTATAGGGTAAAATTAAAAAAAAAAAAAAAAAAAGTAGAAATCCAAACCAAACCAATTTTCTGGCTGAGGTATACTTTTCAGTTTTTTACATCTCTGACTGGAAAAACAGAGATCATTTCAGAATTTTTGTAATAGTTGGTTCATTAGAATTAAATGCCTCTCTCTTAAAATAATTTAAATTCTTGGCCTGACATTATGAATAATCTATACAGAAAATCCTTAAAAGTGGCTTGAGGTAAGCCAGATTTAAACCTGTACCTCCTTCTTCAGCACTGCTCTTCTGCCAGTCGGCTTCTTATTGTCCTTTGCTGCAAATATATAAATTACTTTAATAACTTGATACTCTTATTTTAGTTATTAATATATAATTTTATTTGATATGACTATTTTGGCTCTGCCTGATTAAATGAAAGAGGCACACATGCTTTAGCTGTAAAATCTCATGTTGCGGTTCTATGTAAAGTGACATCTAGGGCAGCAGAGGGGAAACAGTAACATTTTCAAAAATAGTTAAGCCAGACTGTTCCCTGCAGATACTTCATTTACTTTTCATCTTCAGATGCTACTGGCTATTTTTGGTCGGGCTAGACGTTAATACTGACCAGTTCAGCTTTCCTGACTGTTCACAAACTATCCCACAATGAACCCACCTTCACACTGAAGCCATTGTGGTGATCCTTTAACATATACATATTCTAAAATATATGCTCAAAGTAAAAAGATCCAGATTCACAAGAGTATGAAATATTTATAAAAAAATCATGCATCAGATTGTACAGTCTAGAAATAAAAGAAGATTCCAATTCAGTAATAAAGGTAAGAGCAGTACTTGCTCCAATATTTAAGAAAGACCTGGAACTCCCAGAAGGTCCTGGGCTCAGTTATCCTTTTCTGTTTGCAGAGAAGCCGTAGCCAGGGCTACCGCTGTGACTGGCTGGGCAATTCCATGGAGCTGCATCTTTGCAAGTTTCTTCTGTTCACATTCTGTGACCAAACGGTTCAACTCTGCTGCACTGTATCCAATAAGAGTCTTCAAGTCACAGACAAACTTGTAGACAAATCTCTTGCCTTGAACTTTACAAATCATGTCCCCATCATAATAATACCTTTAGAGAGAGAGAGAAACACATCAACACTATATAAAAAATAAAACACTATATAAAAAATAATCTTCTTACAACATTTCACAGTCACTTTTATAAGGAAAAGCCTAGCACAGTATTGCATCCACCATAATAGCAATTAACATTGAAGTTACACAGAAATGTTTGATGTTACTATCCAAGGAAACTTCAAACATTATTAACTAAAATTTTAATGCTCAGAATTCTAAAACTTTATGTACTAAATTTTCAAAGCATATTTTCCACAATCAGGATAAATCACTGATTTAAAAATAGGTATTATTAAACAAAACAAAAAACCTTGGAAGCAGTAACAGAACCTAAGAACAAGGGCTTGGAGTCAGAATGCGGAGATTCAAAATCCAGTATCTTTATTTATTACCTTTGTGACCACAAGAAAGCCATTTTTCTAAGCTTTTATTCCTCATCTATAAAATGAGGTTAAAAACAGTACTTACCCTCATAGAACTGTTGAGGACTAAAAGGATTATCTTTGGAAAGTGCTTAGCACACAATGACTGGCACAGAGCCCTCTATAAAATATAAGCTATGTTAACCATATACATGTAGTATGAAGAAATTTTTAATATACATATTCTATGGCTTGTTGGAATGGCCGCTTCTTTTCTGTCTTGTATAAAATCCTATATTATGTAGCTACGCCTTTACTTACATCATGTTACTATGACAGGCTTTTCTTTCAGAGAAATTCTCTAAATCCAATAGGGAGCCTCAGAAGTATAAGTAAAAGCGCTAGAAGAAAGAGACACACAGAAACACAGGAAACAGGACATCATAAAGAACAATGTTCCTAAACCTACACAGCTTCCATTTGGGGAAATCCCTCTAGAAGTCTAGTTTATTGCTGCTTTCTATGGAGATGGAAATAGAGTAGGATTTATATTTACTCTGGAAAACAGACTTTATTTACCACTATACACTGCCAATTCCAGTAATAGGGGAAAAAAAGTAAAGACTTTCCTGGGCTGGCAGACTGTGAAGCCTGTATTTTAAAATTACACTGCCCATTTGCACCCATTTGACACAGAACTATTACAAAAAAAACAATTGTTGGCAAAAGTACCAGTGGTGTAAATGACCACACTTAGCAGGATTTATCATAAAAGTCCCTCAGTTTAATTGACTATATTAATGAAAAGAGTGACCTATACACAGGAAATTACGTAATCTTTCTCTAGTTGCAGAACAGCAAAAGTGTAATAGTTACATTCACTTTCCCATTAAGAGCGATAACACACTGGCCAGTCCTGTGTTTCCTTTTGTGCCAATTACGTTAATATAGAATTTAGATCTCAGCCCATAAACCACCAAATGCTTGTCATTCAGTTTAAAATGCTACTGGCATTTCAATGTCTTAAGAAAAATTTCTTCATAATATGTAAGGCTGTAATAAATAGACACTTGAGAAAAAAGGAGAATGAAGGAAAGTGGTTATATTTCAAGCAGGAAAATGAAGTTGGTATACTCTTATCAGTTTCTTGGTAAGAGGTGATAAAAAATACACATTAAGTTTAATTTTACTTAATACTTCCTTCAATCTAGTAGATAAATCATACAACTATATATAATAGCATTCATTGTGTTTGTTCCTTCTCTATAATTAAGAAAGTGGAAAGGGACACAATACCTGTATTTTCATGGATATGATTTCTTCCCTTTCTTTGAAACTTTTTTTCAAAAACCTTTTAAATTGTGATATATATTACACAGAGAAGACACAACAGTGAACATTCACCGGATAGCTATGACTCAGGTCAGGAGACAGAAACACTGCCCGTACCCTAGAACCCCCTCTATTGCTCCTCCAGTCATCACCCCTTCCCCTAAAGGGTAAACACCAATCTGTTTCATGATAGTAATTTCATTGCTTTTATTTATATTATCACCCAAACTTGCATCCTAAATGCTGTAATTTACTTTTCCTGTTTTTTGAACTTACAGTGTATATACTCCTTGGGTACCGATACCAGTGCTTTTGGCAGTAGTTCATTCTTATGGATACACAATATATTCTCCACGACACAACTTATTTATTCACTACCATTGTATCTACAAGTATCCTGTGCATTCTGAAAGTTAGCGATCTGCCCCTTCACTTAAGACCTGTGTTAGTACCTGCTTTTGTTAATCAAAAAACATCCAGAGTATTTTCCATTTTACAAAGAAAAGGTGAAAAGCAAAATAGTGCTTAGCATTTGTTTTGCAGCAGCCGTTATAGAGGCAGTGTGCACTCCGAGCCCCTTCCCGAGGAACTGCACGCAGCGTCTCAGCATCAAGCTGCTGAAGCTTTGAACTGTCCGGGAACATCTGTGCTTTATCTCGATTTATTCTGTGCAGTCCTGTTTTCACTATGTGTTATATGTTGTTGTAAATTTCACGTGTCATTTGGTATGATACGGTAGGTTACTTTTAGGGTCTGGCAACGCTCAGAAACTCCCATATAAATTAATGGTAACTGCTTCTTCGCTTTATGCCATTTTGGCTTATGACAGACTTCACAGCAACGCTCTACTTTTGGATAGTGGGGGAAACCTGTTTTTTGGGTAGTTTCTGGTTTTGAATGTTATAAATAATGCTGTGATGAGCACATGTGGACATATGAGTACACTTTCGTTTGTTAAATATTTAGGAGAGAAACTGCTGGGTTACAGGCTACAATTCCCATTCCTACCAAAAGTGTAGAAGCATTCCCCCTGCTTCGTATCTTCACCAACACTCCTGGCACTGGTTATCATTTTAATTTTAGACATTCTGGGGTGTGTGTTGTACCATTTGACTGTGGCTTTAAATTGCATTTCCCTAATTACTAATGAGGCTGCACACCTCTGCATACATTTAATGGACATATGGAAAATCTCTACAGTGTCTAAGTCTCTTGCCCATTTTTCATTTTCCTATTACTCTGTAAGAGTTCTTTAGCTATTCAAGATCTAAGTCTTACGTCAGATTATGTGTGGCCTGCCTTTCACTCTCTTGATGATGGCTTCTGATGACCAGATGGTCTTAATTTTAATTTTAATGTAGTCCAATTTATTGATCTTTTTTCTATTAGGGTTAGTGCTTTTAGTTTTGCCTTTCCTCATCTACCAAACTCATGGAGGTATTCTAGATTCTTTCCTATTTTACTTTTGACATTTCGAGCTACAAGTTACATGAACTGATTTTTAGTATGATGTGAGGAAGTTTTATTTTCCTATATGGACAGTCAATTGTCCCAGCACCACTGACTAAAAAGTAGGTCTTTTCTACATGTCCTCTTTCCACTGCCATTTTTAAATCAAATGCTCTTATATTTTTGGTTCTTTTTGAGCTCTCTATGCTAATCTATGGTCTATTTGTCTATCCTAAGCAAACAGCACACTGTTCTTATTGTTGCAGCTTTATAGTGAAACTCAAGTTAACCTTCTTCAGATTATCATGGTTCATTATTATTCCCAAATAAATTTTACAAACACCTTGCCAAGTTCTATGGAAAATCTTATTCAGATGGTTACTGCATTGAAACTTTGGTCAATCTAGGGAGAACCGACATCTTAATTATTAATTCTAATAATTCATCAATAATTTTGAGGGGATTTGTATTATGCCATATCAACTATCAAAAATGACAGTTTTAATTCTGATTATACCAAAAAGATCTTTACATAGTTGAGATTAAATGATAAGCACACTGAAAATGAAGCATTTTAGTTACTGATGAATACTAAGATTTAGGCAGATTGGAGGGGGAGAAAAAATAGGAAAAGGGGTCAATAGTTTGCATCTAAATATAAAAGTTGAAAATATCTGCATATTTGCTCAAGTTTTCACTCAGTTCATCTATGCAAATGATAGATTTTATCTGTAACTTAAATGACAGAAAACATGTTGTTTTTAAACAGAGTAGTATATGCTTTTAAATCAGATAAAAACAAGTAACTTTTCCCCAGTAGGTTATCAGCAAATTTCTCAGTAGTAATGTGACAGGCCAGGAGAGAGTGGGATGACATATTCAAAATATTGAAAGATAAGAACTTCCAGTCAAGAATAATCTATCCAGTAAACTTAGCCTTCAGATATGAAGGAGAAATAAAAGCTTTCCCTGACAAACAAAAAAATAATGTTAGAGTAATATTTAACAAACAACTCTCAAAATTCTACTAAAAATTATTACTAAAGATTTTTGAAAAAGTTTTTTAACATAAGTTTTTATATATAAAGAAAACATCATCCTATGAACAAGTATTTTAAAATCATTACATAACAATATTTATACCTAGACTAAGAAGGCATTTTTAGAAAGGCTTGATATTAAAAAAAAAGAAGAAGAAAAAAGGTAATAAATGCTTACCTTAATGCACGACTGAGTTTCTCATAGTTCATCGTAGGTTTATTTTTACGTTGTCCCCATTTTTGTGCAACCAGTTCAGGCTGATTTAGTTTAAACTCGCCTTCATCACCAACCCAAGAAATGCAATCTCGAGCATCTTTGTCAGTAAGAAGTTCTAGCAAAAACTGCCACAGTTGGATTTGGCCATTGTTTCCTAAATTGAAAGGAAGAAGCATTGACCACAGCGCTATGAATTAACAGAGGGCAAAAGGCAACAAACAGGTTCTCTGGTTCCTATTTCAGCCATGCTAAGAACACAAATGTTTTTTCAAATGCTGTCTAAGCACTGCCAGATAAGTAGTCCATACTCACACTGAAATCAAATAAAATATACATAATATGACAAAACTTTATAAATACCAGATGACAATGCAAAAATACCTGTTCTGTTCCCAGGTGAACTTCTATCTTCTCCTGAAATCCTTGGAGCTCTTTGTACTTTAGCTGCCTTTGCACTACTGTTGATACCTTTAATGGTGGTTGGTGTAGCAGACTGCACTGAGGCTGGAATAATTTGCACAGCTGCAAAGAAAGACAAGGGGAAAATTTATTTCCCTTCTAATACAAGCAGTGAAAAAAACTACTGAACGACATAAAACGCAGTTAGTTTATTGTCCCTCTAATTACCTCAACAAAGGCCTCATTTCAAAAAGGCTTAATCTACAAAAATTTTGAAAAAAATTACAAAAAAAGTTCAGAGGATATATTTGCATTCCAGTTTGTGAATCTTAACTTACTGAATAAACGTTGGTCTTATTTTTGAAATAACTTAGTGGACAGTTATAAAATGTTAGTTCATTAAAAATGGTTTATCAAATGTTGAGAGAAAATGTGGACGAATGAGAACTCGTATTTCACTACTTATGAGAGTACAACCTCATTCCACCACTCTGATATAACAACTCTGGCAATACCTAGCAAGAAAAGGTAGAAACCCCATGATATTACAACTAGAGAATCACATATACATTCTGAAATATACTAGTTCAGTGATGTTCACAAAGTTTTAAAAATAATATACCTAGTGAAAATGAATAATACTCAAGCTGCAAGTATCAACATGGGTAAGTCTCAACTTTTAAACAAAAAAGCAAGTTATAATACGATAGGCACAGTATATTATTATTTTACCCCCAAAATTTAAATGTGCAAAACAGTGCTATACTGTTTATAGTTACACAGTTGGTGAAAATATAAAATATGCATAGAATGACAAATTTCAAGTTCAGGATCTACAACAGGTAAATTTCATATATAAAGTTTTATTTCTTAATAGTATATGGTGTTATAGTGTACACAGATGTTATACTTTATTATTTCTTTATATATTTCAAATACTTCATAAAAAATTTAAAAATTAGTTTTCCTTTTTACTACTTCGCAATATGGAATAAAGGAAACATTTCTTATTGATAAATGGGCCATGTATTATGGGCATGTATACTCACGTTGATCAATTGTAACTATCTCATTCATCTGTTGTTCTTGGCTTGCCAACACATCTGAAGAACACACATAGAAAATTTTGTTTTCATTTGAAAACCAAAAATACAAACCCCAATCCAGTAAAACTGAACTTTATGAACACGATTTTTTAAAAAGAAACTCCACAATTAAAACCAAAATCAACCAAACAAAAAAGCAAAACATCAAACAATTGAAATTTACTGGCATGATAACCTAAAAAATATTTGAGTCACTTTCTAAGGAACAGATATTTTTAAGAGAAGTAACAAAGGGAAAACCCCAATTTCTTTTAGAGTTCACTATTCAAGGAACCATGGTTTTCTAAATGTAGATGCCTATATCTAAGTCTATTTATCTACCTACATAAAACCACATAAAACATGGAAATCTTCAGGGTCAGATTAGAGATGGGAATGTACACCACGCTGCAAGTATTTAGATATACATTCGTCACCAAAAAGGCTCTCTCAAGATGATCTGAGAAATCTTCATAATTTAATAATCTAACATCTACTTTGAATAATACTGCTTTAACTTTTAATACTCCTTCTTCAACATAGCTAAATTTTCAGTAAAACTGTAGCTTCCCTAAATGTCACAATTGAACTAAATAATTCAATATGTCTACAAATATAGCTCTCAATATAAGAGTTACATTGGAAAAGGCCCTAAGATCACCCTTTAGACAGCCATTCGTTACTCACCTACTGCTGTTCCCTACTCAAATGCCACCTTTACCTCTCAAACAAGAGGCACACTTCCCAGTCTCTATTGCTTTAGCCGATTTACTGCCTATCATTGCATGATGCTTCTCCCTTGAAATTGAAACTACCCATCAGCAGTCACCTGTGTCCTGGCTCCCAACACAGTTCTACTTTGGGTACCCTGCTGGGATCCAGTTCCAGACACATACAGTTGGGGAACTAAAAAGAGGTGTGAGTCCTACCTGTCAGATGGGAGCTTTCTTTGGGGTTCCTGAGTTTGTGGGTTTAAATGATTATGTGGGACTAGTCGCAGATAGATCTGGGAGGGTTCTATCTGAGTACTCAGTTACTGGCTGTGTGACTCTGGTAAATTATTCGACCAACTTGAAAATTAATTTTGTCACGTTTAAGTGAGATACCCCCACACCTACCACACCACCTCATGCGTTGGTGAGGATTATAGGAAATTGCTTTTAGGAAGCACAGTGCCTGAGACATAGTTAAATTTTCAGAAAATGAAGATGCTACTGTTTTATCCAGATTCTTAGTTTTGAACATTCTCCCCAAGAACTGTTGTCTCTCCTAAAGAAAAAAAATTCCCCAAAACTTTATAAAAGTAACTTGAAGGGGCAAAGTGCTATAGAAATTGTATTTATTCCACTGGTGACTGCAAATGAACAAAGGAGCCCTAGCCTAAAAAGAGACAAAACAGAGGGTCGCAACGCACAGCACAGATGTGACGAACCTGTAAGATCTGCGTTTAAATCCTGATTCTCAGAAAGAGTTTGGTCTGTTTCCTGGGAACTCTCAAGACAGAAGGTACAACACAGCAACAGGGTTTTTGAAAGCTTGGTCTAAGACTATCGAGGCACTCCAAATAACATATTCCCCTGTAGCCCTCACATTCTGGCTATGCATGAAGGAAGCAAAGTCCTAGGAGGCAGGATATACGGATATACAGAGCCATTTTATGAAGAAACTTTGGACACTAAAGGTGTAAGGCAATCCTTTCCTAAAGAAACGCTCCGGGAGCGGCCGGATAGCTCAGTTGGTTAGAACGCGAGCTCTCAACAAGGTTGCTGGTTTAATTCCCGCATGGGATGGTGGGCTGCGCCCCCTGTAACTAAAGTTTGAAAAAAATGGCAACTGGACTTGGAGCTGAGCTGCGCCCTCCACAACTAGACTGAAGGACAACGACTTGGAACTGATGGGCCCTGGAGAAACACACTGTTCCCCAATAAAATTAAAAAAAAAAAAAAAGAAATGCTCTGCATACTGAGCTTTGCCTTTGGTGATAGAAGACAAGATATTCACACCAGGAAGGAGCACATCACAGAGCTGGTAGTACTGGGAATATTTCCTAATTATCTCCCCACATATAGCAGAACTTGGATGAAGTTTCAACACAAAGGGAACCACAAAAAGGCAGTGGCTTGGTGGGTAATCTAATGCAAGCATCTAAATTCTCCTTGACAGATCATTAAGGAGGAAGAGACAAGTTACGCCGGGCTTATTGTACCTTTCAGAGATATGCTGTAGACTTCACTCTACAAGAGGGGCCAGAGTACTAGACTGCTTCAAGGAGCCTGTTCTGAGAAGTCAGGCTTGTGAATTATGGAAAGTCTGCCAGAAATAGCTTTACGTACCATTCTGCCCATCACCAAATTCTGAACTGAGCATTAGATTCCTAAACCAGATGGGATATCCTTGCCAGGGCAGAGCAAAGAATCATGGATGGACAGGCAAGGAACTCCCTGAAACACTTACCTAAGCTGTGGGGCTTTGTTACTTTTGAAAATAAAACAATTCCAGAGCAGAGCTCTTCTGAAGAAGATTCACTCTACCACCAAAAAAATGGAAAGATACACATTGCTCTCTCCCTGTACGAGGAAAAGTCTCTGAATGAGCTTTAAAGCTTGAGAAAGCCTAGGAGAACCAGGAAGAGACAACCAGAACGAAGTGCTGACCTGGAAGTGACAGCGAAAACCATGAATCTGAGAAAAACTAAACTAATCCAAGTGCTGTTCTTTTTCTATTCTTGAGAGTTCCCCCAAGAACGTGTTAAGTAAACATGGTTCGCATGTTAAGTACCTGAAATGATTCACAATTTACCTTATTCATCTGCAGAGAAGAAAACCTGTGAAGCCAAGGACCAACCTTCAAACAGAACATTCAATTTACTTATTTAATAACTGAAACTGGAAATAAACCCTATAAATGTAATGAATGTAGTAAGTCTTCTAACGTCATAGATATTCCTCTCCCCCTATACTTAAGAGAATCAATACAAGAGAGAAACTATAGAAATAAACAATGAAGGAAAGCTTCTCTCCAGAGCTCACTTTTACTTCAATAGCAGATAATGCAGCCTGGATGAAAACCCTAAGCAGTAGATGACTATGGAAAATCCCTCCACCAAAGCTTTCCCCTTACCAGGCAAATAGAACAAAACGCTACCAATTACTGTTTCATCCATAGCCATTACAAAAACAAAGTCAGAGTTTGTCCTATTTACACATTCTGAAAAATATGTGGGTCTGGCTAGCATTTGTGATCTACAAAACACTGTTAGGAGGGAATGGGTTACTTAGCTAAGAGATTGTAACAGATAGTCACTGAAATATAAAATGGATTAAAATTCCAAAAAAAAAAATTACATTTATTTGAGCTTTATGTTGGACAGCTGAGTAGTTCCTAATTTCTGTATATAGTCACCTAATCATAATTATAATAATGTCTGTGGAAAACATGGAAACACTTATAACCAGTGGCTTCCAAATCAAGACAGTGGATTACATGCTTAAACTTCTCCTTTCTCTCTTGAAACCCCATTCAATTAAAAGAAATTTTAAATGATTTAATCTCACTAATAATGAAGAGAATGAGAGGGAAGTCACCTGTGAAAAATCTTAAATTTCTAGAAGATGAGCAGTACCTGGAAGAAGTGACAGGGGAAACAGAAGTCAACATCTAGAACATACGAGAGAGCTAAGGGTAGGGCACAGCATCTTATTTAAGATAAGATTCTAGTGTTAGCCCGTTTGGATCCGGGCTCTGTCACTCCCTAGCTCTGTGACTTTGCGGGGCTCGTAACCCTCAGTTCCCTATCTAAAATATAAGGAAAGTAATGATACAGCCTTAAAACAGAGATTAAATAAGATACTACATATAAAGCTCTTAGCATAGCCTTATACAGTTAATAAACGTTAAGTACTATTTCTATTATCAATTGACAATCACAATAACAAAGTTATAAAGAAATAAAATTAAACTTAAGTTACAATGTAAACAGAAAATAATTCTAATTTTATACATTTTCGGAGAAGCTCCAGGTGACTCCAGAGAATTTCT
Source organism: Rhinolophus ferrumequinum (assembly GCF_004115265.2). Taxonomy (NCBI): domain Eukaryota; kingdom Metazoa; phylum Chordata; class Mammalia; order Chiroptera; family Rhinolophidae; genus Rhinolophus; species Rhinolophus ferrumequinum. Next base: position 93,288,820 of record NC_046285.1, on the reverse strand, counting down.
CCCCGAGGGACGCGCTGAAAAAAATCTTCTTGGTTGAGACTACATAATTCTCGTCCTGAAATGTTGAGTGTAGTGAGGTCTATATCAGTCATGCTGAATTCCTTCATTACCCAAACTACCCAATGCAAGACTTGGTCTGTAGACCACTGTATAGGATCTAAAAAGAAAAATATCACCATTAGACTAGTTCCATCTTAGATATTATAGAAATTTACAGCTAACTCATCAACACACATACACATACACACATGCACACACACGCACATAGAGATAAAATCCAGACAGCTTGTTTTCCCCAAGCAAGTAAGTAAACTCAGTATATGAAGTAAAAAGATTTTTGTGTTACATTTTCTCCTCAGTTCCTTTTTAATCTCAATTTTTAATGGATTCACTTGGTTCTACATCAATTAGTCTGGAACTGTACCAAGAAAAACAAATTGCAAAATGCTCTCCAGTGGGCCAGATGGCATAAAATATATGATTATCCTGGAAGGAATGAGTAAGTTATCTGAGTTTTAAAAATTATTTCATAGCAGAGTATGATTTGGTGCACGGGAAAAAAAAGGGGATTCTAGGGAGCTAGATTTCGTCTCCAAAATGTGAACAATATACTCTTTCCTCCCTTCTGCTTCTTGTCAAATTCTGGTTGCTTCTGTGTTTACCCTTATGGTGGCACTTAACAATACAACATGTTAATTGCCTATTACTCAGCTGTCTTCTCCTATAATACATCAAGGTCTTAAATACAAAGACTGTGTCTTGTAAATCATTCTATCTTCAAAACCTACCACAGTGCCTTGTGCATATATTTGTTGAATCTTACAAAAAGTGAAGTCAAATAATTTTATTTCCTCGTCATTTTTAATTATCTAATTAAATTCACAAATGAAAAGGATGGCCAACACGTACAAATACTTCACTGCTGTATGTCTGGTCCCTAACGGGGCATTCTACCCAGAGAAGTTTAGTAAATACTAGCTGAATTGATTTCATATAGGTATTAATGCATGGAAAAGATGATCTACCCAAACATAGTTATATGTTGCCAAGATGCATGCCATTCAGTAAGAAAACAGAGGGGAAAATAACATTTGGGTACTTATCAAGAGCCAGTTTACAGTAAAGACGAATCAACATAAGAATACAGGACTGATATCCACAGAATTGATTTTTTTTATTTGAGTTTTTCACAGAGAAGTTAAGGGAGGAGGATTCTGAGAAAAGGACAACAATGTTTTTCAATTTCTCTGAATTAAAAAAAAAAAGTCACCAAAAGCAACTAGAGAGCAAAACCAAAAATCCGTGAACATTTACAATAAAACCCTGTGACAAGTACCCCCCCAGACCCTGAAATACATGCAGGTGAAGACAAAGCAATAATGGCCACATGACCTCCATGGTATCAGCATCTGTGCAGCGAAAGCAAAGGGACACCTGACCCGTTCTCCACTGTGAGTGCAGGACAACCTGAACTTATCCAGGAAGCAGTCATTAAAAGCACAACAGGCCAAGGTGAAAGGAGCAGCTCAAAGCAGTTTTGCCCCATCCGATAGCAGCTGAGTACAAAGGTCTGTGGGAAGGTTTCAGAGGCTGGAGCAGTGTAGCATCTGTGAGTTTTTCAAACTGAGCCAAGACCACTTCCAGGAGATTGGACCACACTAAGGGGAAACTGGTGGGAGTGTAATCAAAATTGAGTAGCACAGGAACATGAAGGAAAAGGATAAGGAAGGTCCAGATAAAAGTGGTGTAAGGGAACAGGCAGGAACCAAAAAAGTGGTTCTGTTTTTTTTTAATGCTACTTGAAAACAACTGAAGAGGGATTCGGGAAAGTTAGAGAAGCTATCCTAAACCACATCCCTTTAAAAGTCCAAGAAAGCTCATTTTTCATAAACGTAATAAACAAAAAGTGTCAAGGTCAAAAAAGTTAGGAGGTAATAGAATCAGTCTGATTTGTTTTCCTAAATAACATCAGGACGTCTGGTCTAACATTACTAACTGGCCATGCATGTTCTCCTTGTCTCTTTTCTCTAAGAACCTAGTAAAATGATAGTAAAGGAATTTTTAAAAGATGTAAACTCATAGGAACATGAGTGAGAAGCAACAGAAAGGATGGGAGATTTCCACATACTGTTTTGAAGGCAGTAAGCAGAGTGAAAACCCAGCAGAGCAGGAGAAGCTGTGACCTAAACACCTACCAAGGAGGACGCCCGTAAGAAGTGGAAGTATTCCTGCCGACAGAGCCCCCTCATCGGCTCAGTCGTGGTGCTTCCAGGGAGCAGGAGAGGTTTCAGTGACAAATGAGGGGACTGATTTAGAGTATATGGTATGTTTAGAACCTCCAGGGCCTCTCCTTCATTCTCAGGACCCAACTGAATGAACGCATCCCCACATATGAGGTGAGGACACCGGAAGACTTTAGATCAGGGAGAATCACAAGCAGGTACCGAGAGAACTGACCTCAAAAAGAAGAGGTCTCACTCACACTAACGAGTGAGACCCTCTCCATTTCCTCCCCCTCCCTCCTTCCATGTCCTGCACTCACGTACACATCAACCCTAAATCCTCACCTCAGCCTTCTACTCCTGACAAGGGTTTGGCCAATTCTCCAGAGAAGCTAAAGAGACCCAGGAAACATATCGAAACATAATGACACTTGAAAATCTTTTAATGAAAAAACCAATACCCCACCCTTACCAGGGTGTAGTCAGTAAATCCCTTCCAGAACTTCAAACTAATCAGCTTTAAAGTTATTCCCTCTTATGTATGGTCAAGAGTAATCAGCTAGTTGAGAGGCTAACATCAAACCATTAAACAAACAAAAATAAACAGAAAAACAGAACTACTAGAAAGCAGAAATAATGCAGTAACAAAGTTAAAAAAACACACACACAAAACAATCCTACCCCCACCATAATTGACATACTCAGAGAGGTAAGAGAAAACATGATATTCATAACATAAGATCACAATGCTATGGAAAAGTAACAACCAAAAATAAAGTACCCTTATAAATTGAAAACCAGACAGGTTGTAATATAAAGATAAAAAACATTGGCAGAGGCAGTAGAAATAAATGAGGAGATGAAAAACAGAAGAAAACAGATGTAGGATCAACCCAGGAAATTCAATAGGAGTTCTAGAAAGAACGAGAAACACATAAAGTAATTATCAAAATAATAATTCAGAAAAATTTCCCAGGAGTGAAGGATACAATTGTCTAGATCAGCACTACACTGTCCAATAGAAATATAATGCAGGCCACTGTGTATTTAAATTTTCTAACAGCTACCTTAAAAAAGAAAGATGAAATTCACTTTAATAATAACTTCATTTAACTTAATACATCCAAATGTTATCATTTTAACATGTAATTGATCTAAAAAGTTAGTAAGATTTTACACATTCTTCTCTTTTTTGTACTGGGTATTTTATACTTATGGCCCATTTTAATTCAGACCAGGCACATTTCAAGTGCTCACATGAGACGAGTGGCTACTGCACTGGACAATGCAGGGTCAGATTGAAACGCTACACTATGCACCACAAATCTACAGCAAATAAAAAAAACTACACACCACTAAACCCATTCAAGACCAGAGATAAAGAGACGATCCTAATAGCTTCCAGAAAGAAAAAAATAGGGTATACAAAGGAACTAGGATCAGAATGCCCCTGCTGAACACCTTATAGTATAACAAAATGGAACAGGGTCATCAAAACCCTGTTTTCAGTTTAATAGTCTACACCCAAACTACCTGAGCGAATAAAAGACATTTTCAAATATGTGTGGTCTCCACCCACACACACACCAAAAAAAGTAAAAATGTATATATATTTATTTCCCAGATGCCCTTTCTTAATGAACTTATTAAAAGGGAATGAGAGAATAACGAGTAAATGAGAGAATAAAACAAAGAAAAAGGAAAATAGGAGATCCAAGGGAAAATGGGGGATCCAGCCCTGCAGGAAAGTCATGATGTCCTAGGGTGACAGCTTTGTGGCAGACCTAGAAAAATCCAACCCAGAGATGGATGAGAATTTGGGAAAAACTAATGATAGGCACAAAACAGACTGATGGAAATGGGAGAAGTAAGTCTTGGTATATATAGAAATCTATGCAACTAAAAGACAGGTGAACTTTGAACTTTCGGAAAACTAAAAGCTGTATAAATGTAATCATGGTCGTGCAAGAAATAAATTCTCATAATGTACACAATCACTAATGACAAAAGTTACATAATAAAATTAAGAAAATGGGGAAAGACAAGGTTTAATTTTGTTTTGCAGAGGAGAGAAGTATAAAAGAACTTTACCTCATCTACTATACTAGGAAGTTAATGATTAAAAGTAGCAAAGCAAAAAGTGGTTGTGACTGGGGAGTAGGACTGAAGAAAAGACATGTTAGAGAACTACTGTATTTTCCTAAGACTTTCTTTAAAGCAGACGTGAAAGATATATAATAAATGACAGAGCTTACCATGGTGATGGGAGAGCTATGGAACTAGGTAGCTAGTTAGATACAAACTATATCTCTGTTTTATTTTTTGAACATACATATAATACTTTTAAATGTCACTATCTGACAATGCTGGGAGCCAAAAACATGAGTATCTGTCCTTCTTTTTAATTATTCAAACAACTGGAAGAAAAAATAAAAATAATCTCAGCATATTCATCTTTTAATATTTCTATTTAATAAAGAACAAGAATGATATATTTACTCTAATTTTACTCTTAGTCAGTTTTAACATTCTCTATAATTCATCAATTTGACTTCTAACTACCATAAATTCATTAATTTGAGTTTTGTCCAGCTGTTTAATGCAAAATAGTAAAAAAATAAATAAATAAAATAAATAGGAAAAGGAATTAAAATCCCGAAAAATTTAAAATTGAAGGGAAAAAATATGAATATATATAAATATATATGAAAATATGAAGAGCTGACTCTAAGCTCCTGTCAAGACATAAAATTGATGTGTGTGAAGTGAACTTGAGGAAATTTTCCAATGTGGACGAATATTTCAAAGAGATTTAAAGTAGCTATGACCAATTAACCATATTTCAATTTTGCACGGAATTAAGCAATTGGCAAAAAAACTACCATTAGGTACAGAAATAGAAACCTAAAATGGTAGTTCCCTAAGAAAATGTTAATCATTTCTAAAACTTTCTAGTCGGTAACAATTTCATGAGAAAAATCGCCAGTGATATTTTAAAGTCTTTCTATACCTAAATAAATCTCAAAATCTTAAAAGAGCTTTCATTCTAAGTAAATAACATTCATTGGTAGGAACTTTGTCAGAGTTTATAATCTTGCTATTTATAATTCATTTTTATACATTACTTTCTATAAAAGATTCTATTACTGAAGAGTTCTTGTTGAAGGTCTAGCAAACTATAAAACATTATTTGAAATGTTTTTATGCTACCTTCTTTCCTTCTCAGCATTCTCCTCTCAAGAGAAAACTTACTAACACTAAGGTCAAGTACACCATCCATACTAGCTTCCACATGTCAAAAATAACTTAATATTTTCAACCATCCTGTCTCTAAGGATGGCTAGATTTCACTCTTCAAACTTGATTCTTTTTTATGTTATGCTCCAATTAACGACCCCTCTCCTTGCTTCTTTAATCTCTCCTCCTACTAGTTCCATACCATTTATCTATAAATATACTCAGGTCACCACCAGCTCTTGAACCTTCAATATTATTTATTTATTCCCCCAGCACTCTTCCCACTTGCCCTCCATCAAAAGTTAATACTCAATTTTCTCCATTTCTATGACATCTACTTCTTATAATTCAGCTTTGTCTCTCCACTTGTATAGTTACTTTTACCTAAAATACCAATGAGCTTCTGATTACCAAATTTAATAGCCATTACTCTGTTAGCATTCTTTGACTTTCTTGGTGGCATCAAGACTTCTGACTATCTAAAAACTCTTAATTTCAGTGGCACTATATACAGTTCTTACTTTCCTTCTCTCTCTTTAGCTATTCCATGTCTCCCTTCCTTTTCCAAACCCTAAATATTAAGGAGGTCCAGGAACCAGTCTGTAACATTGTGTTCTTTTCCATTTTCTCTCTCTCCATCAGAGACTATATAGCCTTTTAAGGCTTCAATATAAATTCAATGTGACTGAGTCCCAGATAACATCTTTACCACCTCAGCTTGAGAAGTTAGATCAATACTTGAATCTCCCTTCTCTACCATCACAAAAATCCATCAGTCAGTTTCCCAGTCCTATCACTACTTTGGTATCTCCTCCTTTCTACTCCCACAGAAATCACCTTGTCTAGGCTAACCCAGACCTTATCAGGTAGTCACACCTCAAGTACAATAATATTCTCATTTTCCCCTCACTGTCTCTCCCTGCTCCAAATTACGCCACATACCACTAACACATTCATTTTCAATTGTCATTTCCATCAATCAAAAACAGTTCTATAATGCTGCAAAATAACTCCTTACCTACTAAATCTTCTCACTACTCATGTATACTCCTACTTCTACTTCTCAGCTTTGCACATACATTTCCTGTCTAGAATGTCTTTCTCTGCCCAACAATTTCTTTGTCCATAATAAACCCTTCCCAATTTTCCCCCAGGACATTATGAGCCCTCTGAGATTCTAATAGCATGTTTCGTTTATACCAGTTTCTGGCAGCTTTAAAACATGTTACCTTTCTGGCAATTATCTCTTTTCATCTATCTCCTCTCTTCAATTACACTGAGAACACCCTAAGGGCAGGAAATTTTTTTATACAGTTACATACTACACATGTGTGTACTACATATATGTGATGTTTTGGTCAACGATGGACATTTCTGACGGTGGTCCCATAAGATTATGGAGCTGAAAAATTCCTATCACCTAGTGATGCTGTCGCCATCATAATGTCATAGTACAAACACTGCAAAAATCCACAAGGCTGTGGCTGAGACGGCGAACAACTTAACGTGGGTGTGGGTGAGTAGGACCTGGAGGAGCTCCTAGAGCTGGTGCCTGAGGAACTGGCCAATGAGGAGTCGAGGGAACTGGAACAGGAACGCATAGCTGAAGAAGAGGCAAGAGTAAAGGTACCTGCGGGTGAGGAAAAAGAAGCCCCAGGAAATTCAGTGAAGGGTTTAGCAGAAGCTTTTGCAGACCTCAACAAGCTCCTTAGAAAGTTTGAAAACATGGACCCCAACACAGAAAGGTTTACATTAACAGAGAGGAATGTTCCTGGTGCATTATCTGCTCCAAGCAAATCAATGATGAAAAAAAGAAACCAACCAAGCAAACCACCATGGACATGTTTCTGAAAAGAGTGACGCATCCTTAAAAAGAGCCTCAGGCAGGTCCTCAGGAGTCGTCTCAGGAGAAGGCAGCCTTACCACAGGAGGGGACAGCTCCCTGTGTCACTACCCCTAAAGACCTTCCCATGGGACCAGACGTGGAGATGGAGGACAGCGATCCTGATGGCCCTGACCCTGTGTAGGCCTGGCTAGGCGTGTGTTTGTGTCTTAGTTTTTAACAAAATAGTTTAAAAAGTAAAACAAATTTTTTAATTTTAAAAGTTTATAAAACAAAGACCTAAAAAAAGAAAATATTTTACTATAGCTGTACAATGTGTTTGTGTTTTAAGTTAAGTGTTATTACAAAAGAGCTGAAAAGTTAAAAAAAATTAAGTTTATAAAATAAAAGTTACAGTAAGCTAAGGTTAATTTATTATTGAAGAAACAAAAATATTTTAATGTAAATTTAGTGCAGCCTAAGTGTATGGTGTTTATAAAGTCTACGGTAGAGTACGGAAATGTTCTAGACTCCCCCAGTCACTCACCACTCACTCACTGACTCACCCAGCGCAACTTCCGGTCCTACAAGCTCCATTCATGGTAAGTGCCCTATATGGGTTCACCATTTTTACCTTTTACACTGTATTTTTACTGTACCTTTATGTTTAGATACACAAATAGTTACCATTGTGCTAAAATTGCCTGCAGTATTTAGCATAGGAACAAGCTAAACCGATTGACAGCCTAGGAGCAATAGGCTGTACCATACAGCCTAGGTGTGCAGGCTATCCCATCGAGCTTTGTGTTAAGTGCGCTCTATGATGATCGCACAACAATGAAATCACCTGATTATGCATTTCTCAGAACGCATCGCCATCGTGAAGCAACGCATGACTGTAGTTTTTAGTCCCAGAACCCAGGACAGTATTTGTCCATCATGGACAGTATTTAGTCCCCCCCACAAAAAAGAACACAGAAAATCAGTGTTTTTCCTAAAAATTCTACATCTAAAACAGATTCTCACCCCAGCATCCTCTATGTCAAGCTTAATTCTTATTATTCTACCTGACATGGAATGATGTATTTTCTTACCATAGGGTATCCCAAGGCGTTCCTGCTCTTTCCTATAACCTTCTAGTGCAGCAGCCCATCTTGTCACTTGTTCTGAGGTTTCATCTGAAATGGTTGTAATGTGTTTTGTGCCATCAAGAGTTATCACTTGAGCTTCCTCAACAAGATGTGCTTCTGCTTCAGCATGGTGGGCATCTGGATCGATAACTACTTCAACTGTTTCCGCAGGTTTAACAATTTCAAGGATGTTGAGCTTTGGTTCAATTCCTTAACAGTGAATTTAAAAAAAAAAAATCTAAATGAAAACATGAAAGGCACTAACATATAAAATTTAGTTTAGTTTATATGTTCTCAAATGGTAGAGCAAAACTCCACTTTAAATATTTTTAGCAGTATGAGAATTCAACAGATTCCTATTAAATAATAAAAACAACAATTCAACAGAACTTTGGTAGGTTAGATAACAGTGTTGTGTCAATCAATATTTCCTGATTTGGTAATTGTACTGAAAAAGAATTCCTTATTTTTCGAAAACACACAGATTTATGTATTTAGGAACAGAAGGGGAACACATCTGCAACTTATTCATAAACAGGTCAAAATAAATGTGGGGGTGAGAAAGAGAATAAGCAAATGCAATGGAAGTTAACAGTTGGGGAATCTGGATAAAGAATACCTAGTAAGCGTTTTAGTACTCTTGCAACTTTTCAGTAAGTCTGAAATGATTTATAAACACCACCACTGCTGCCGCCACACACACACACTCCTACCTACAAACATTAGGAGAAAAAGTGCCAACGTGGAATAGAAAATAAAAATTAGACTAGGGAGAGTAAAAATGAGTAGCTATTCACTCTTCTGAACAAATTATTTACTGACTGCTTTTCTTTTTAAAGGACATATTTTAAAAACACAGTTTGTTAAATTGAATTCACATCATTAAATTCTGACATTCACTGTCAGTTGAATGAAGAAAAACACAAATCCTTAAGATATTCAAAACAGAATAAACTAGCCCTTAATGATGTATCAGATACTTCTGTTAAAAAGACAGCTTTAAGAAACTATCATACTGCTTAACAGCTACTGTTTGCTCACTGATTCTGTTACAATCTATATCAAAATGTAATCAAAATGCATTTGAAATAAAAAACTTTCAAACTGCTGTGAAAATCAATATTATAAAAAAATATATAGCTATCATTCATTAGGTGGTGTAAACAGAAGTCACTTTTTTAAAATATACATGAAAAAAATCTGAATTTTTGAAAAATATTTTTCCTAAGACTTATCCCTTAATCCTCTATTCAAATTTCATTAAGTAAACTCTTCTTGATGAATACTTGCACTGAGAGGTCACTAGGCTTTTAAAGATAAAAACATAGATTTTTTCCTCCTATTCCCTGCAATAGTGAATCATAGGGAAATTAACGATCAAAGGTAGGTAACTACTGTTTTCAGTCTGAAGAAAACTCTGGTTTGTGAAACATAGTTGTACGCAATGTATGTTCAGAGATTAAAATTAGTCTGAAACTCTGGTTAGAAATCCCAACAAGTCACATTTAAAAATACTAAAATTCAACCCACCAAAAATGGTTTCCTAATTTTCTTTCTAACTTGTGTACTTATGCAAAGAGTAGTGAAATGCTGTGAGGATATGGCTGACTGGGTCAATCAACACCCTTTTCAAATTCCTCTTTTTCTGCTAAACTGCAGAGACTAGATTTTCCTGCAGTGAGAGTTCCCGATGTGATTTAGGCTCTAGAATCACTGGCGTGAGCTTTCTACTTAGAAATGAGTTAATAGACGATAAGTAAGCACATAACATCTATTTTTTGGCTACTGTGGATTACTAAAAAGGGAGCATGGTTCCAAGGTGATAGCTAAAGTGGTGGCTTTCAGATTTGGCATGTTCCAGATATGGCAGGGCAGCAAATTCCTTGGCAGTCCAGTTCTGCCATGTGACTGAGGCATTCTTGTAAAGTCAGAACCTGCTCTTTCAGTGCTCTCTGTGATCCTGTTATTTACTAAATTACAATATATCCCTACCTGATTAAACTAGATAGAATATGTCATACTATCTGTGTCACCTTGACAGAGAAAATAATCAAATCAAAACATTGTGTAGAACATTAATTTAGACAACCATCCAAAACACCTAAACAACATGAGCTAAACTTTTAAATAACTACACTAAAATTAACTTACCTTGGTAAGAAATTACCTGTACACTTAGCTGTACAGTTCCATCTGTCTTTACTCCTTGGTCAAATAAACTTCGTTCTGGATCCAGCTAAATATAGGTAAAATGAATAAGATTATTTTAACACAATCATCTGGTTTAATAAAAATGGATGTACCAAACAGGACTTAATTACTGATGCATGCTGATTAAATAAGAACACATTTAATTATCCAAGTTGTCATATCATTTAATTATTTGCCAAAATTGAAAATATTTTAACCACTGTGGTAGTAATTAAGGACAATATAAACAACAGAATTTATTTTAAATGGTGGTTTTCTCTAGCTCTGAAGTCTAGTTTAGGATTTCAAATAATGCCATAAGGCAACTGTTTATTCTGTAAAAATATTTAAAGTTAGAAGATAATACAATTTATCTGTCATGAAAAAGCAAGCATGTTTAGCTAATGGGCACAATTTATATAAATTTATTAATAGAATATTTGCCTATTTCCCTTGTAAACAATGACACACATTTAAAATCAGGGTTAACTAAATCTCTGATCACAAAGTTAATAAAGTTAAAAGACTTACGACTTTACTACAGATCTAGTTATGAACATCTTTAATTATAATTCTATATCCTTTCAATATCAGTGCTTTTTCTCCTTCATATTTCTTTACAGTGAATGCATTTCACACAATGACAAATTGATAACAAAAAGTAATTCTGACTTCTAGGCATTTTCTGTCGCCAGTTTAAAAACAGGTTTCCATTGTAATTATCTTGAAAAATGTGTATCTCTGTGTGTCTGCGTATCATACAGCTGGCGTCACAAGGCTCCCCCACTCTCACTCTCAAGAATTCAGTCAATACTGTAGTAGTAGTACAAACACATTTCCTAATATTAAAAATATATACATGTAAAACCTAAAACCCTACGTGACTACACATCTAACCTAATCAGGGACCAGACAAACAGTGTAACCCCCCCACAGACAGACAGGTCAAACGTGGCAGTTTCACTCCTTAATATAATAGTCTCTCCCTGACACTGTTAAAAATTCTCTTAATATCAAGATTTCTCCCCTCTCTGGTACACACTGGTATTATCCAGTAGAAGTATGGCATGTGTAACTCTGAAAGTGAGCTCTCAGGTACTGAAAACACTAGCGAGTTCAGTAAGACCTGGCACGAGGACAAAACTCAAATATGGTATTTGATCTTGGGTCATACTCCTCAAAGAAGTGCAACTCAGCTGTTCCACCAGATTTCAAGTCAGGATTCATCTGAAAATACAAAAGCATTACCCCAAGCAGCAGGCATTCTCACTCCAAATGTATGTTTATGTTTGCATGAACTGACATAGAGAACAGAAGGTGCTCTCTGTGTCCTTTCTGAGGAGAGGAAGGGGGACAGCATGGTATGCAAAATGACTTAGACTTAAGGTTAGCTCTGAATTCTATAATACTATGAATTATGCATATTTCTATTTATTCAACAAATATTTATTGAGAATCTATGAGAGGTTGGGTATTTGCAGGTCATACTTTCATTTTGGTTAGGCCAGGTATTATAAAAACCAACAAATGTTAAAGCTGAAAGACAGTAAGAGATGAAGTTCAGATTCCCCTTAATTTACATATGAGAAAAATCAGGTAAAGTCCAGTGACACTGAATTACTCAATACGAACTTTCTTAAAAGTCTGCCTCAAACAAGTGAAGAGTTTCAGAGTCACACAGGCCTGGGTTCGCATTCCACTGCAGCCCTTTGTAGCTCCACATTGGATTGGGAAAATTGTTTAACCTCTTTAAATTTCAGTTTCTGTATCACCAGAATGTGACTAAGAATATGCTGACTTCAAAGACTGATGTGAAGATTAAATATGACAATTTAGGAGTGTTCTGCAATTATGTTTTCATTCAATGTAAACTGCCCATATAGCTCTAGTTCATCAATGTTTAATGGCTGCCTCGAATTCCAATCTATAGAATTTATTTATCCAATTCCTCCAATTCCCTATTTTTGGCAAATTTGAATTTTTAGCTTCTGAACAATCATCCAATGAACATCTCCTACATATACCTTTGGTCAGCCAGGTGACCATTTCTGTACGAACAATTCACTGAGGGGGAACTGCTAGTTTTTTCACATTCAAGATTAATGGACACTAAATGCTAAATTACTTTCCCAAAAAAGTGCGTTAATTTATTCTTTCACTGTTGACAGGAGAAAACCTTAAATCCTGAAATTATTATATTCGACCCACCTACATTCTCCCGTTTTTGAAGAGCAATATTCCTACCTCCCCCAACATTTACTAGACTTATTGAAAGGAAATTATAAAAGTATGGTTAAATCGCAACTAAAATACACACATTTCATTAAAACATTTCAATTTATTGTACATCAAAATCTTACATAAAAATAGTAGACATAGGATTTTAATTTTTAAAAAATGAAAGCAAAAATTCTATAATATATAGGAGGGGGAGAAGTGAAAAATAAAAAAGATGACACAATATACATTAGTACAAGTTGGTATTAAAAAACAGTATAAAACTCTTCTGTTTGATTAAGAAGGTCTGGAGAAACTATTTGAGCAATCCAATCTAGCTACTACCTTTTATTTAAAAAAAAAAAAAATGACTATAAATATTCTGCAAACATAATACTTTGTTATAATACTACCACTGGTAAAATCCTATTGCTGTAAATAAACTCTAATAAATATAAACATTGGTATTTAAATTCTTATCCAAAATTTATTGCTGGAGGAAATAAAGATGGAAGGTAATATAAAAATCATTTGGTAAAATTATTTCATTTTAAAGATGAGGAAACTAATGCACAAAGAAGTTAAAAGCTATTTACAAATAGGGTAAGGACATGCTTCTTCAGCTTCCAAGGTCAATGTGCTTCCCATTACTCTATGATTAAGCTTGGATTCAAATTTAAACTTCTCAATTTAATTTGTGGAATTAAAAAAGAAACCCATGAAATGTTTGATTTAGTAGTCAATCTTTTAAAATATAACTTTAAGTGGAGAAAATTGTGCTGAAAGAATTGTTTTTATTTCTAAATGCTTAAATTTTATAATAATACAGGTCAAATCTAATTAGAGGTAAAAGCTACAGCTATAGAGATTAAAAGCCAACAAAAAAAATATTTCTGATACAGACTTAAATGCTGAAATACAAATATAAAAAACAAGTACCTGGATATCTTGCAGGCAAATTTCATGAGCATCCAAAGAACACTGTAGTCTTGGTTCTAGCAATTTTTTTAAATTGCCTATTGGCTCATTGATGTCTATGGCCTGGCTTACACATTCAGCTGGTGTGTAGGTTTGTTCTACAATGCTAAATGTTAAAGGATATAATGGTTAATAATTACATTTTTACCCTGGGTATTAAAATAATAATTTGCTCAAAACAAAATTCAATACCAAAAAACATTGCTGGTCTTTGAAACTCATTTCTGCATAGATACCATTCACAGTGGTAGACTCATCAACCAACCAATGTTGCCAAACTGAATACTGAATTGCACAAAGAAATGCTAACTGGAAATTTAAAGCACCCTTGCAAATGTATTTCATTATGTATATACATATGTATGTATGTATGTATGTATATACATAGAAATATTGCATATACAATATTTAAGGGGAAATGTTAGCATTTGTTATATTTTCAAGTAATTTTGAAGAATTTGGGCCCAAAAAGGAAGATTAAAAGTCTTCTCAAAATTTGTAAGCCAACAGTACTAGTCAATGTCCCTTCCCAACATAAATACAAATAAACAAATGTAAATTATAAGATATGAAAATGGAAGTTATATAAAATACTTTTCACTTAATCTGAAAATTACTGGTTACAGTCAGCATAGCTCCACATTAAAAAATTACATTCTTTCTTTAAAACTCTGTTAGGGTTCTTTCACGTTATTTCATACTTTGAATTCTATGAAACTCTAAGGTCCTTAAAGTTAAAATCTTTCATAATTAATTCTATGTATCTTTTGTAAATCCTTATTTAGGACCAAATAGAAGATAGACACCAAGTAATATTTGTTGAATTGGTAAATTCAATTAAGTTTCACATGTTTGCTTTAAATATGATTTAAATCTCACTTGCAGTGTCCAAAACAGTATGTATCTAAAAATTTGTCAAGTTCCATTTTCACATAAATTCCAAGTACATATACATTCAATGAATGTATATAATCTAAATTCCTTCTAAAATTTTTAAAATTTATAAAATAGATGACTTCAGATTAAAAACACATTATTTATAAGTAACAGTAAACTATTGCTGTTATTAAAGTAAAATAATTGGGTCTTTGGCTAAATATTGGGGGTACCAAAAAATGTATACAACTGGACACTTTGGTCAACGTTGCTCAAGCAGTAATTCACCGTAATAAGTGTCTGGATGCTGATGATAACCACTTTGAGCACCTCTTATAATTGCACAAGTCAAACATGACTTGTATTCATCTTTTGTTATCAGTATATATAGAGTACTACAATTTTAAAAGTTTTTTCCTTTCTTAAAATGTGTGTATTTTTTTGGCATTCTCTGTATTTTTATCAAATTCTTCAGCTATAGCGCAGTGGGTTATGTCTTTCTTTTTTTGTTAACAATGATTCTTTAAGTCAGATGTCACTTTAAGACAGATGTTTTTAAAGACCTATTTTACATGAACTCAACATTTAAAACATTTTAAAACAATTTGTTGCCACCATTTAAGCCTTAGGAGACTTAATACAAAAATATAAATTACCAATTTTTCTTGAAAAAATCTGGATGACCTCAAATCACTCGACCTAAATTAGTGCACAGCAACAATCTGCTACAGCTGTGTAACAACAGCTCCCTTTACACAGCTACTCCCCAGGTCAACATGGTCACTACCATCTCTTACAGGAGACATCAGCAAAGTTTTTTTATAAGGGACCAAATATAAAAACTTTAGGCTTTGTGGAGAGAGAGAGGGAGAGAAAGAGAGAGAGGAAAATAAAAATAAATATATGCATGTCAGGCTCCAAAATGGACAAAATGATCTTCACCTCCTAATACTTACACCCCTTTATAATTCCCTCCCACTTTCTGTGTCACTAAAAGACTAAGGCAGAAGTGATATATCACTTCTTAGGTTAGGTTATTTAAAAGACACTGCGGCTTCCATCTTGTTGAGCATTCTCTCTCAGGCCATTTACTTTAGGGCAAGCCAGCTGCCATGTCATGAGCAGCCCTACGGAGAAGCCCATGTGGTGAGGAAGTGAGTGGTTCTGCCACCAGTCTCATGAGTGATCCTGGAAGCAGATATGATAGCCCCATTCAGCTCTTCAGATGACTGCAGCCAGACTGACAGCTTAACTGCAAGCTCATGAAATACCCTGAGCCAGAACTAAGTTTGGGGGTAATTTGTTACATGAATGAATGAATGAAACACACACACACACTCTCAGAGTCTTCTGAGCTAGAGCCAGACCTCTCCTCTGAGCAGAAGAGGAGGTGACATGAGTAACCATAGGCTGCTGGCAGAAAAATGGGGAGTTGCTAATCAACTGGCATAAAACCAGTGATGCCAGACAAATAAGTTCTAGAGATCTGTGGTGCACTGTGCTTATAGTTAATGACACTGTATTGTATGTACATTTAAAAACCTTTGAGGGTAGATCTCATGTTAAGTGCTGTTATCACAATAAAATGAATTAAAAAAAATTAAGGCCTTAAATTTCAGCTGCAGTCTTAACTCTCAGCATCCTATTCAACCTCAGTAATCTTGTCCATTCCCACTAGCTATTCCAAACCTACGCTACTATAGTACTGTTTTATTTTCAGCACATTATCTCATCTCCTGCTTTACATAGTAAAGTAGGACCAACAGCCCTAACCTCCCTCAAACTTCTTCTTGGACTCCCAAATCTCTATTTTTACCCATATTCTCCCTTGGATTCTGAACTTATTACCACTTCCCTCCTTCCTTAATGGAGTAATATTCTGTTAGTATTCCAAGAACTAACACTTTTCACTACTCTATATGCTTAGTACTTTGTATATAATTACTTATACACCTGTATGTCTCCTCAAATACAATGTGGCCTCTATAAGAAGGTTACTGTTTCATATATTCATATACTCCTGATACTTACTAGTTCATAGCAGTTACTTATAGATATTTGTTAAATTAGTTCAGGTTGTGAATTAAGCTTTTTCTGAAATAAAAGTAACCAGAACTGACAAAAGGGGAAAAAAAAAAAAAAAGAAACAGTCAAACAGTGCCCTAAGGGATAAAAATGATCACAATCAATTGCTTAATCATTATCAGCTATGCTAATTACTATCATTAATTTAAAATGTTTTCCCTCTCAGCTATAAACTCATTAAGTCAAGGGGTGAAAAAGCCCCAAAATGCTGAGATCAGTTGAGAAAAAACCAAAACAAAACAAGACCCCCCCAAGAACTCTGGCTTGATTCGTAATTTTATTTAGGTATGTTGACAATATAAAAGGTGGTAAACTCAGAAAATACCAACCTTTCTTCTGTGCACTCTGCTTTCTCTGTTCCATCAATCTCAATTTCTATTAGCTCCTCTGCTTCTCTTTTAGTCATGGTTGAAGTATTTCAAAAGCTCAGCCCTGTAAGAGTTAAAGTATCACACATTTTGAAGTTATTTGCACAAACAGAAATGATACACAAGAAATAGATACCCAATTCAAATAAAAGCAGAGAGTAAACAGAAGAGGAGGAAGTAATCTTCACATATAAAAAGAAAACCCACATAAGATATTTACGAGGTGTGATCAAACAATAGTGAATATTTAAATTTAAAAAAAATTTATTACAGTGAAAGACACATTGCCATTAATCCCCTTCAAACTACTCCCTCTTGCTTCCAACATATTTATCCCATCATTCTTGCCAATTTCTGAAGCAGTTCTGGAAGTCTACTTTCGTGTCTAGTTGCACTGTCATGGCTGCCTGGATGTCCTGATTAATAATTGTGACTTTATGAAGAGCCAGAAGTCGCATGATGCCAGATCCAGTGAATAAGATGGATGAGGACACACTATGATGTTTTTATTTGACAGAAATTGCTGTACTAGAAGCGATGTGTGACATGGAGCCTTGTGACTGAAAAATATGGTGAATGCTGCCGCTGAGTGCCATCCAATGGAAAGGCAGGGATCTTCAATATGGGAAGTGGCGCACTGAATCTTAGTAACAATGTGTGACAAGTTTCAACTTGTTTGGTGCAGTCAGTCGGGTGTGAGCTATGGTTGAGAAGGTGTGTTTTAAAGTGTGCCATAAATCATCCTCCATCATGACAACGCTCCGTGTCACACATCGTTTCTGGTATATGGCAATTTCTGTCAAGTAAGAACCTCATTCACCTTATTCACCGGATCCAGCACCACGCAACTTCTGGCTCTTCCCCAAAGTCAAAATGACTATGAAAGGCAAACATTTTGAATAGATTCAGGACATGGAGGCAGCCACAATAGCACAACTAAAGACACTCGCGAAAGGGGACTTCAGAACTGCTTCAAAGAGCAACAAGGACGATGGGATAAGTGTGTTCAAAGTAAGAGGGAGTATTTTGGGGGGGGGATTAATGGTAATGTGTCTTTTAGTGTAATAATTTTTTAAAATTTAAACATTCACTGTATTTTTTATCATACTAGTTTTGTTTAGATGATGTTTATTAGCTTGATATGACTTCATCATTCCACTGGATTTGTTGGGATATTTTTCAGCCCAATCTCAGTGAATAAATTAACTCAAATAACTTCAAAATCAAGTGAAAAGTATGTTAAGTATATTACAGCAATTTAGTCTTAATAACAGATTCAAACCTGAACCTTAAATAAAATCAACATGGAAATAAACTACAATTGTTCAGCTAAAAGCTGTACTTTATTAGCAGAATAAAGAATGTACTTCATTAGCATTGTACTGGCAGAGTGATAAAAAATTAAAGTTAATCATAGCTTTAATTTGTGTTACAAATTACGTATCTTATAAGTGCAAGTACAATATTCTAAAACAGCAAAATAAAGTAACAAAATCATTATCAATATGCACATTATCGTAGTAATTTATTATAGTAGCACTAGGAAACTAATATGTCTTTTTCCCCACTTTTGAAAGGGCTGTAACTCTCCTCAGGTCCCAATATCTCCAATTGCTGGGGAGCTGGTTTTCTGCCAAATTAGCTATAAATAGCTAGCATCCAAATCTAGATTGCTTGGTACAAAAATGGTCTGATCTTTCTCACATTAAGGTCGCTCTCACACCTCCCGTGTGTAAGAAGACCAATAAGGTGGAATTCTCCACTAGAATAGATACACATCATGCACACCCAGCAGGCCGCCTAGACCCCAGCTGACTTTTGTTTGGAATAATAAGAATGAAGGACTTTGGTTTTCTTTTCTTCTGACCTTGGCCAGTAAGTGTTCCCTTTCACCAGTAAAGTCTATTCCTTAAGATTACTATGTGTAAAGCTGTGAAAGTCATCCTGAGCACTACAGCAAAACAGTGGTGACCCAGTAGGTATCAATCTTGTAGGACAAGGTTGTTTACAGATGTATACAAAGTACTTTGAACAATGCCTCACCCTTAGTACACACTCTATTAATGTGTTGAAAAAATGAAAATGTTATAAGAACTATTACACACCATATAAAATTGACTCGATGCCTTAAAGACTTAAACGTGAAAGGTAAAACTATAAAGCTAAAAGAAGAAAATGGTGAGGATTTTTTTTGTGGTCTAAGGATAGAAAAGAATTTCTTAAATTCCAAAAACATAAACCATAAGGAAAAAACTGGTGGATTTGGTTACATGAAAATTAAGATTTCTGTTCAACAGATACGTTATAGTGTGGAAAAAGATATTTCCAATATCCAAAAGTGAAAAGGGACTAATAACTAGAATAGAAAGTGAACTCCTACAAGTTGATAACAACCCCCCAAAATGAGAACAAATTAAAAAAGCAGGTAAAATATAGGGGGAAAAATTTACATAAAGGGAAACCAAAATGGCTAAGGATATAAAGAAATGTTCAAATTCAAATCATTCAAAAATGCAATTTAAAAAAGGAACTAACACTTCATACTGTGTGTCAAAAATTAAAATGTAAAATACTGAAAAGACTTAGCAGGGACATGGAGACATAAGAATCCTCTGAGCCTTTCTTGATGGAGTACAGACAGGTCTAGCTATTCTGGAGAAAATATGCTGGCAGTACCTGACCAAATCAAGTATGCTTATACCTGTGACTCAGCAATCTTGCTCTTAGATAAGCATTCCAGAGACAGTACCATATTGATTGACAACGATGTTTATGGCAGCTTTGTTAGCGATAGGTGGAAGCTGGAGCCAATACAAGTATCCATAGCAAGAAAGCATTGCGATACAAGAAAAAGGGAAAGAAGCATACACCATGGAACTTTGGTAGCAGTTAGAAACAGGGACATAATGTACACAAACAAAATCATAAAAACTGTTCTGTACTGAAAAAAAAAATGGAAGGAACAGTAAGGTTTATAGCAGAACAGCACTTTAGAAGATCTTTGGTTAATTTTCTAGGCCTAGAAGAAGATCCACTCCTATCTTCATAAC
The DNA here is from genome assembly GCF_004115265.2 of Rhinolophus ferrumequinum. Classification (NCBI taxonomy): domain Eukaryota; kingdom Metazoa; phylum Chordata; class Mammalia; order Chiroptera; family Rhinolophidae; genus Rhinolophus; species Rhinolophus ferrumequinum. The sequence continues at coordinate 93,268,645 of NC_046285.1, read as the reverse complement.
CTTTAAAAAAATATATTAGAAAACAAGTGAGTTTTCTGGAAACTTTGGAAAAAATACAGAAGTATACGAGGAAGTAACCAGAGGCTGAGAAATGGCCCTAAAGGCTTACTAGCAGTGATAACTGTGGTTCCCCATAATACAAGCACTAAAACAGGGGGTTGTTAAAAAAAGAAACTTACCCTGTGATCTTCCAAAAGTTATAGATTAGTCCCCAGGTGCAGAACAAAGAAAAAAATGAACTTCATATACTTTTAGAAAAAACATTCATTGTCTTTAAGTTGATCTTTTTCTCAGTTCTCTAAATTTAGCCTAGAGAAGCAAAGGAGAGGTTTTGGAAATTGTCCAGATCTTTGATATCATTGCATAAGTGGGTAGCTCCTCTTTTTCTGGAACCAATTCCTCAGGATTCTTTGTCAAAATTTGAATATATAATATACACAAAATATGTACTTAATATATATAAGTGTAATCTGGGAGTACCTGCCTGATCAACTGCACATTTTCACAAGTTAAAAAATACTTATAAATACCTGAAGAAATTAAAAGACATTTTTGTCTTTAAAAACAAAGCCAGCAGTCAAGTAAAAATAAAGCACATACATCTGTGAAGAAAAATTATGTGTGCGTATGTGGATGGGGAGACAGAGAAAGCAAGTGTGGAGAAAGATTAACACTTGGTACCCACCCCTCTATCGAGCGAGCAAAGGTGTTCATTGCATAATTTTTCAATTTTCCTGTAGATCTAAAGTTTTATAAATAGAAATTGGAGGGAGGATATTAAACAGCTTTAATTTAGTACTCAGCCCCATATCTGATCTCATGACTTGTATTAATTTAACATCTAACTCAGTATTTATTTCAAGACTATATACCCCTCATCACATATAGTCCTGTAGACGCAATCGAGGTAAAATTGACTGAAGTTCACCTAGAGCCAGAATACGTCTAAAAATAAATAAGCTTGGAAAGTCTGGCTCAAACCCTAGGAGGGTTTATTCCTTTAGTTTGGAAAGAGTTGACCAGTTTCTTCTGAAGTTTGTAAGACAACACAGTACCTAAGAATGTTATGACTGCCCAGTTCTGCACTTTCCTCAAGTGAACCGTTCTAAATCTGTTCCTCCCACGAGTCAGACCTATTGTATTTCTAAATTACTAGTCATTGTCTTGCAATGCAGTAAGTATTAGGCATTGTCTTCCCTGCCGTTAACCTAATCAAACGAGAATCCCTAAATACAAACACGCGCAGTTTATCCTCCAGTACACAAAAAAACCAAAGAGTTGGCAAGCAACATTAACACATCGCTTTCCCTTTGTCTTACTGCTTCTTTTTTTAAAAAAAACAAAAACCAATGGACACCTCATACATTTATATGTATATGGCTTTGAGGCACGATGGGACAATTCTAGAAACACAACTGGATTTGAAACGAGAGCGAATCGCTGAGTCGGCGAGACTAGTTTTGCACCTTCCTTTGAAATCCCGACCGCGGAGACTGCGGACCGCAGCCGACAGTCGATGAGGGGACAGTGAGGGAAATGAGCGGCGAAAGGTGACAGGAACAGCCCGGGCCCCAGGGGCACGCGGCTTCCCAGAGCCCCGCGCCCCCCGCCCCTCCCCTCCGCTCCCCGCACAGCCTCCCCCGCCCCTCCCCACCCGACTCCCTCAAGTCTCCACGAACGGAAATGGGAGTCACAGCGCCGGGGACCAGCGGAAACAAAACACAGAGGCGGCCGCGGGGGGGCTGCTTTGGGGGAGAAGGCCCCGGAACGACGCCGGCCTGCACGGGCCCGCACTCCCCTCCTCCCCTACGGCCGCACTCACCCGCTCGGAATCGACCCTGTTGCCCCCGCCCGCACTCCAAAGCCCGCTGAGAACAGCAGCGACGCGGGCTCCACGGGCAGCGTCTCTCCGGGTAAAACGTGCAGCTCCCTCGACTCGAAGTGTGAGGCCCCTGGGCCCTTCCCGCGGAATCAGCGCCGAAACTCCCAACCCCCCTCCCGCCTGCCAGGCACCTCCGGTTTCAAGACTACAACTCCCAGCAGGTTGTGCGATACGAACGCCCGAGGCAACGGAGTCGCACAAGGGAGTACAACGCCCCAGTCCCCTTTGTTTTACACTGTCACTTTGTACGTTCATACACTTCGATAACCCAAGGAACAGGACGCTGGTTTGGGGCGGGAGGGATTGAACTAATGGAAAGGCCACTCTAAGTGCGCATGCGTACATAGCAAGGTTTCCAGGAGGGAAAAAGCAGGTCAAGTTTGGCGAAGGAAAGATGGCGGAGGCGTCGCTAGGGGACCCGGAAGCACTTACCCTCCACTTCCTCCTCCTGCTTGCCTTCTGTCTCACCTAGAGCCGTCCGGTCGCAGACTGTCTCTGAGACGCTTCCTGTCCGGTGAGTGTCCACCGACTGAAACGGCGACCCATAGTGCATTGCGATGGCGGGTAGGCGGGTGGGGGCGGAGCCACGGCCGGAAGTAGAACGGTGGCGGCGGTGGTGACTCTGGCAGCTCGGGACTGAGTGCAAGGTGACTGGGGCGGGTAGCTGGACTAGCTTGGCCTCTTGGGACTAGGATTCTGAGTTTCTTCATGGGGCCTCGATAGCGTATTACCTCAGCCCTTCAGGGGAGAGCAATTTTCTGTCCCAGGCACCTTCATGTCCTGGCCCGGGGTCACTGCGGATCTCGGCGTTTTTAGGCCTTGAAGTTTGCGGTAGACTTAATTAATACATAGCCCTGCTAATACCGCTCTGATGGCAAACAAGGGTGGCGCGAGTTGCAGGGAGGCGGGAGGTTCATGGACCCGCAACCCAGCTGGGGCAGCCCAAGGTCATGCTCCCGGGGCAGTTCTGCAGCCAGGCCTGCCCGACTGGGACGCGCAGGAGATCGTTCTGAACTGTGTGAAGCAGAATGTACACCGTAAGGAAAAGGCTGATAGGCTTCAAGTTTGCAACCTAAAAGTGTTGATAGTGCTAAAACTTGGTTAAGCAGCTGTTGTTTCACACTCTTTTTTCCCCTACGCAATCTTCCACCTCAACCACCCCAAGGGAGAGGACACTGCCTGGGGGGAGGCGGAGGGGGTGCGTGCTTGACCTACGGGAGAAAGCCAGAGTGCGCATGCGAACACAAGGGTTCCAGGAGGGACAAACAGCAGGTCAAGTTAGGTGGATTGTAAATTACTTTAGGAACATGCTTTAAAGAGGCGGCGAAAGGTCTACCCTTTGGCTGGTCAGCCGTTATTGCACCATGTTGCAGTAGGAATAACATGATTTTTGCAATCAGACGTAGAGCAGATGAACTGGGAACGTGAGCAATTTAATAACTTTCCTTAGACCTAGTTTTATTGTCTGTTACAGGAGAAATAAGAACACGTTTCTCTGATTTTTTAACAGTAGTGCCATAGGGTACAAGGAGAATATGGAAGTACTTTGCGAAATACTGAGGGCTAAACAAACGTTAGATGACATTATTGCTGAGCGTTAAGCATGTCCTTACGTTGCCAGAAGGGGAAATATACATCGGGTTGCACGATTTTTAAAATATATTGGTGTCAGTCAGATTCTACTGCGTAACCTTTGCCCTGGTATTTACATCTAAATCTCAGTTTCTGTATGAAAAATGGGACTGATAATAAGTAGCACCTTAAAGTCATTTGTTTTTTGCTTGGAGTCTTTTCTCGGGTGTTTTGCTCTGGCGGGGTTTAAGAATGATACATGATGAATTCTTTAATTTTTTCAAATAGTGTGCTTTCATCCTGGCTGGTAAAGGGTGTTTTGTTGATTGTGGAATTTCTTTGGGTAGTTTTTAGTTGCTATTCCAAGGCTTCTCAACCTTGGCCCTGTTGACATTGGGGACCAGATAATTCTTTGTTGGGGGAAGGCTGTGGTTATTGTGATTGTTATAAGATGTTTGGCAGCATCCCTAGTGATTACCCACTAGGAGCTAGTAACACGCCATTCAGTACAACCAAAAATGTCTTCAGGCATTGTCAGCTATCTCCTGGAGGATACCCCCACTCTGTTTGAGAATCACAGTGCTACTCTACTATCCTCTAGCCTAGTGCTTCTCAAACTCTGGAAAAGGGCCGTTTGCCCCCAACCCTGTGGATACTTTTGAATACAATAAAAATAAATTATCAGAAAAATGAGCTGAAAGACAAAACAATGAAGACACGAAATACAAACTCTAATTGTTTATTATTAAATTTAATAGTAATATGTTACTCTGTCAAATTGCTTAAAGGTTTCTAAATGCTTATTCCCAATTTTTGTATTACTATGGCCCAGAAACAATTTGTATACTACCACTGGTCCACGGACCACACTTTGAGCTGTAGTGGTATAACTTAATAGAAGTCCAGAATCAGTAGGATGATGAGTATTGTTATTGTTATTACTAGGTAATTTGGGGGGCGCATGCAAGTCATGGTAACATGTCAGATTGTCACATTAAGGTTCAGAAATTTTATCAGGCTATATTGAGGTATGAATCTTATCACCATTCCAAAATAGGATTTGGTAAGCCTTTTCACTTTAATACACTGTCTTTCTTAATCCAAGGGCAATTTCTTCCAATTACTTATGGTCTCCTTATCCCTTTTCTTTTGGAATTCCTGTTTTTATATAGTATTTGTTGTAATTTGGAATTTTTTTTTGCCTTTGATCTTTCAAGACACTAAATGAGGTCTTAACTGAGATCATCCTCTAATTTATCTCCTAAAATTTTTTAGTTAGAAATTCATGTATTTTAGCTTCAAGGAGTTGAAGGACTTGGAAGTCTTTAAGTCCTTATTTTCAAAAATCAGATTTTCACCTCCTTTACAAATTCTGTTTTCACTGATTAGGTTGTACCCCTTGATTTTCTCTTGTTGGTGGGTTCCTTGGGCTGGTTGCTATTTTTCCTTTCTGGTTCTTTTGGACTTACATTTGGTTGTTACAGAATGCCTTGAATCCTGCCATTTTAACAGGCACAGCAGTTTCTTCCCCTGTGGGTCTGTGAAGTAGAAACTTGCAGAGTATCTTGCCTGAGGCAACTTCTCCAGTATCCCTGCCCAGCGCTTTTTTGGCATTTTGAGGGGTCGGGGATACCTAACACGTTTATTTTGGGGCCAGGGTTGTCCTTTTCCTGCTGGGTGTGGGCAGTTTTCTAACATCGTAGCTTGACTATTCCCTCTGGTCCAAGACTAAGTTCATGGAGAAGGAACACCCCTCCTATATGTTGTGCTTTCTTTCTGCATCTCACCCTAGTAGAGCCATACACAGGGCCGAGTTCCTAACTGTTTCTAGGTCCCAGAGCCTTTGGTTAAGAAGTAAAACCTTGCAGTGAGGAGTGGAGGGGGCAATGGAGCTATGGTCACATGACTGTTCTGAGCATTCACTGAGTTCTGATGTGCTTTACGTTCTGTTGCAATTAGAATTACATTTCCACTATAATGTATTTAGAGGCACTTTACAATTACATACATATTAAAGAATATGAACATTCTGGTGCTTGTTTTCAGTAACAGAATCACCATGATTCTTCAGAGGCTCTTCAGGTTCTCCTCTATCATTCAGTCTGCAGTCTCAGTCCATTTGAGGAGGAATATTGGTGTTACAGCAGTGGCATTTAATAAGGAACTTGATCCTGTACAGAAAATCTTCGTGGACAAGATTAGAGAATACAGAACTAAGCGACAGTAAGTGGGTAGACAGTAAGTGGGTAGATAATCAACCATGGTGTAAATGTAAATATTAAAAGTATGTAAGTTTTGAGATGGTAATTAAAAAATTACTTGGTGTTTGAAAGTGTCTAAGACCTTCACTGAGCTGATGATTCCTGACAGGATTCATGAGGTGCTCCAAAAGAAGAAAATAAGATCTTGATTTTTTTTTTTCAGTCCCAAATTTTATCTTTTTTATGTGGTTTCCAAGGGAGAGTCCCATTAAATCTATTGTCATTTAAAATGTATCCTTATTATAATGTCATTTATTATAAACTAGAGTCGATTGATAGAAGTACGTAGGATCTTGTAACTCATTTAGGAGTTATACATTAATTCCTCCTTATGCATGGTTTCACTTTCTGTGATTTCAGTTACCTGCAGTCAACCTAGGTCCAAAATATTAAATGGAAAATTCTAGAAATAAACGGTTTTAAATTACACATTATTCTGAGTAACGTGATGAAATTTCTTGCTGCCCTGATCTATCAGGTCCAGGGTGTGAATCATTCCTTTGTTTAGTGTATCCATGATGTATATGCTACCTACCAGTCAGTCACTTAGTGTAGCCATCTCAGTTACGGATCGGTTATGAGAGAGAGAGAGAGAGACCACGTTCACATAACTTTTATTACAGTATATTATTGTAATTTGTCTATTTTATTATTGTTGTTAATCTCTTATTTTGCCTAATTTAAAAATTAAACTTTATCATAGGTATGTATGTATAGGAAGAAACAATATGTATAGAGTTCGGTGCTATCCACGGTTTCGGGCATCCACGGGGGTCTCAGAATGTATCCACCACAGATAACGGGGGACTACTGTTATTTGAAAAAACTAAATCTTTTAGACATTGATTAGCTGTAAGTCATTAAACTAATTGGGGGAAAAATATATGATCAAAATATTCTAACTCAATTTAGTGCCCTTTCCGTGACATCATGATTTAGGGAAAATGCCAAACATAGCATTTTTTTCTTTAATGCCTTTTTCATACATATATATTTCTGGGAACATGAAAGAACAGAGGACTGTGAAGTGGCATAAGGCAAGTGCAGGAAAAACGTGATTACAGAACCATACAGTTTTGGAGATGAATGATGACCTTAGCCACCATCAAATTCAACCCCCAACTCTGGAAAAGTAGTACACATAAGTTTGTTTATAGTTCATAGTTAAATTTACTTGTTTGTTTTGTTTTTAATTATTTAGTTGTCTACCATATTCAAAGCACTGGGCTACAAAGAAAGAAGCCACGCTACATTTCAATATTCTTAACATTTGATAGCTGTAGAAAGCTTGTAAGCAAGTTTAGAAAGCTATAAGATAAAGTGGGTTAGATGCTGAGATACTGGCACTTTGAATGTTTGGGTAGTTCCCAGGAAGAAATGCTCCTTTCCAGCTGGAGGCATTTTAGAGAGTGTTATAAGAGTGAATGTTTTATCTTGGATTTGAAGGCAGTGTTTGAGGTCATTCATCCCTCTTGAGAATGTCATGGACAGCTATGGATCATTGTTCTAATTTAAAAAAAAAAAACAAAAAACCATGAAGTGGCGGTCAGATGGCTCAGTTGGTTGGAGTGAGAGCTCTGAACTACAGCGTTGCCGGTTCTATTCCCACATGGGCCAGTGAGCTGCACCCTCCACAACTAGATTGATGACAACTAGCTGCCACTGAGCTGCCGGAGGGGCTGCCAGATGGCTCAGTTGGTTAGAGCATGAGCTCTAAACAACAAAGTTGCCCGTTCAATTCCGGCATGGGATGGTGGGCTGCGCCCCCTGTAACTAAAGATTGAAAACGGTGACTAGACTTGGACCTGAGCTGCGCCCTCCACAACTAGATTGAAGGACAATTACTTGGAGCTGATGGGCCCTGGAGAAACTGTTCCCCAATATTCCCCAATTGAAAAAAAAAAAAAAGAAGAAGAAGAATTTACTCACGATTTTGCTTATAGCTTGAAACCCACAGAAGGAAATCAATAGATAAACCCAGGGGTCTACCCCCAGTTACAATTGGTGTGAAGGTTGGATAGATAAATGGGGGTCGGAGGAGGGTATCTTTTAGGAGGAAACAATCATGTGAGATCTATGTAACTCTACTAACAGTTGTTACCTTAATAAACTTTAATTTAAAAAACAAATAAAGAATGGTATGAGCTAAGACATGAAAACTAGAGAGCATATTTGGGAAATTGCGTAGTGCTATTTCCCAGGACTGTAGAGTGTCTGAGGAGTTAGGGAACAGTAAGGCTAACATGGAGTTAGAATGAGGGATTATGGAAGGCCTGGATTATAGACTTGACAATTAAGATATATCAAAGGCATTTATCATCAATTAAAAGTTTTTGAGTAGAATGGTGGGGTGGAACAAAATTACTCTGTATTAGGAAGATAATTTTAATCATAGTGTATTGGGGAAATTGGGATGAGAAAAGGAGGAAAACAAACGTGTTAGAAAAATGTAGTAATCCAAGCGTTGATTGATGAGAATCTTGTCTTTATAGCAGTGGGGATATAAAAGTGACAGAGTCAAGACACTGAGACTTTTGAGACTGGGTGACTAACAAGGTTTTGTCATTACTCAAAACTAAGGAGGGAGAGAGTGAAGGGATTAAAATGAAGACATTGTTATGGAAGTCACAGCAACCTTATTGATGTTATCTCCATTTTATATATGAGAAAACTAGGCTAACGGTTAGAATTTGCCTATAATCACACTATGTAATAAGCTGGTGTGCAGGACTGGTTGAGGAATTTGAGTGTCTTCTGTTCGGAGGTACTGATGCTGTTTGCATTTTAACTGTCTTTAAAAGCCTGTCATATAAGTCAATACTTAGGTATACCCAGCATCTAAGGAGTCTGCTGCATTCATTTGTGCAAACAACATGGAGAAGTGCTCTGAGCATGGATGCTAGGCTGGAACCCAGCTCTGCCACTTATTAACTCTATGACCTTGGGAGGTTATTTAACCTCCGTACCTCAGATTCCTCATACATAAAATGATGATAACAGTACTTGTTTCATAGGATGTTATAAAGATTAAGTGATTCAACAAATGAGTGTGCGTAGTATTTTTTAAGTGAAATAAACAAGTCTCCCTGGAGTGACTCCTTTGTCCCAGTCACCATGCTAGAGCCTGGGGATATAATAATAAACAAGATGGGCTGGGAGACTTATAGTCAGCTGAAGAGGCAGATGATTTTTCCCCCCTTTCTGTCGTAAGAGTACATACTAAAGTTGTAACAGCCATCATCTTTTAGAAACCAGTGTGAGACTGGTTGGGTGTTCTCAAAGCTGTTGGTAAAGCTTGCAGATCCCAGAGCTCGACAGTCATCAAAATGTCTGTTGAAGGCTCTATGAAGAACTGCACTGTTTATTTCAGTAGAGCTGTTTTTCACATGTGACTATTCAAATTCTGATTACTTACAATTCAGTTTAAATAAAAATTCAGTTTCTCAGTCGCCTTAGCTACTTTCTAGTGCTCTCTAGCTACTATGACTAGTGGTTACCATGTTAGACGGCACAGATACAGAGCATTTCTGTGATCACAGAAGTTTCATTGTATATGCCAATCTAGAAGGAAATTGAGTCCATGCCAAGAAATATCATTACTAAGTTCTTAAATCAGAACTCGCTGTATTTTTTTGTGGAAATTCTGTCACATAAGACCCTTTGCCTTTTTCATAGACGTGTGAAAATATTATTACCCTTGACGGAATTTTCAGTTGTAAATTTTTTTGTTTATTGTTCAATGATAGGCAGACAATAACATTATGACAGTCACAGAATTTGTGCAAAGAATTAAGTAGGCTAACTGGCTCCATTGCTGGTCCATGGTGCTATATTTATCTTCCCAGAGCACAACTCTAATTATGTCATTGTATTGCTTTGCAAATGAAATACAAACTCCCAGGCTAAACATTTTGGGCCTCCCGTGATCTGGATCCCTCTTGCTTTGCCATCCAGACAACTTAGTATTCCCCACACACAGCCAGTGATTTCCCACCTCCACATCTTTGCTTTTTCAGACTTAGGCTATCTCAAATTAAAATTGGACCCAAATGCATGATTTGTCACAAATGCCACTTTTTTAAAATGAAATTTTTTCTGATTAACTCAGCAATAGTTCTCTCAACTTGAGTAGCTTTTTGTTAAACTATGTCTTTGAAGCTCATGACTCCCTTACAGCATAAATGTTCATAAACGTGTTACGTTTTTCTTCTAAATGGCAAAATTTCTGAAGGGTAGGAAATAATTTGTTTCTTTGTTAGGCCCCTATTATGGAGATTTAAAGTTATGAAGATCTTTTTAAAAAAGCCATTGGGTGATAGCTAATTTCAGTCAGATAATAGTAATAGCACTGAGTGCTCACTGTGTGCCAGGCACTGCGCCAAGTGGTACATGTGCGTTATCTTTATAATGCTCTGAACACCATTAGGGAGGACCTTGAGTTTTAGATGTGGAAACTGAAGTTCAGAGTGCATCCTGCCTTGCTCCAGTTTACGCGCTTACTAGAGCTGACATTCAGATGGAAGTAGTCGTAGACTTCAGAGCCCATGGACTTGGCCGTTCCTCCTCATTGCAGCTTAGACCCTGAGAGAGAAACTGACTTGATTTAAGTATCTTTCATACTAACAGCCCTTGACTGTTAGAGGTTTGTTTGATGCTGTCTCATTTATGTGAAGCCTTGTCATATTAAAATAGTTGTAATTGAAATTCAAGTGGAAATACTTGTTTTCTTCTGGAAAAGTTTATGCCACGTTTCCCCAAAAATAAGACCTAGCCAGACAATCAGCTCTAATGCATCTTTTGGAGCAAAAATTACTATAATACCCGGTCTTATTTTACTATAAGACCGGGTATAATATAATACAATATAATACCGGGTCTTACATTAATTTTTGCTCCAAAAGATGCATTAGAGCCGATTGTCCGGCTAGGTCTTATTTTCGGGGAAACACAGTATTTCCCTACATGAATTTCTTTAAAAGATCTATTGAAACTTGATGGTGGAAAGTAATTTTGGTTTAGTAAACTAGTGCATAAAATGAGTTTTTACTTGCTCATTTACACACAGGTCATCTGGAGGACCTGTTGATACTGGTCCAGAATATCAGCAGGATTTGGAGAGGGAGCTTTTTAAGCTTAAGCAAATGTATGGTAAAGCAGACATGAATACGTTCCCTGACTTCAAATTTGAAGGTATGTCTCTTTAATCACGGATTCATTCTTGTGGGAGATCATTTTAAGTGGAAAATATTTGTACTTTTTTAATACTTACTTGGATTGTTTAGAGGATTAAATGACAGTTACGTGTGTATTTATGGGGAGAGTTATGTGTGCTTGGAAGCTCGGGGATAAACATTTGCCATTGGTGGAGGAGACCACATAACTAGAGGTTAAATGGTGACATCAAAGTCCCTCACCTTGAATCCTGACAGTACCACTTAGGGAGTGTGTGATCTTAGGTAGTTAATCGCTGCCTGTTTCCCAGCTGACACTTGGGCACAATCATAAGATCTTCCTCATCTGGTGGTTGTAGTCAAGTGACCTATGTAAAGTCAATAGTCAGCTCATCACAGGTGCTGAATGAATCATTAGCAATCGTTGTGTTTCCATATAGATGTTTAGAAACCGTAGATATTCATTAAAAAAAATCAGAAGATTGATGAGTTAAACATTGAAGCCCTCTCGATTAATGTGTTTTATTGCAGTATGGCTAAGTATGGCTAAGCTTGAACCTTTTTTCTTCTTAGATCCCAAATTTGAAGTCATTGATAAACCCCAGGCCTGAAGAAATGATGTAAAATTTATCTGGTAATTTGTCCTAAATAAGTTGTACAACTGATCAGAAGTATCAGAATAAACATACATTTCACAACTGCCAACTGTTCGTTTAAATCTGATTCCAAATAAATTTGGTGATATTGGGTATATGCTTGAGTGTGTTGAATTGTGTTTTAGCATTGTTTTAAAATCTTCCCATTTGATTATAACAAAGCAGATGGAGAACTTGGGTAAAGTAAGTACAACTTGCATATTGACTGCCAGATTCTTCTCAATGTGCAGGTTATACTTTTCTTTGTGGAGACCTACTGCCTGAGGGGAGCCAGCCTGACCTAAGGAATATTTTTACACCAGAATAGAAAGGGTTAGTAAATCCTTTTCGTAGCTTTTTCCGGAAGCGCAAGTGTAATTTTGAACATGTACAGGAATATCCATTTTGTTTTAACTTCCCTCTCCTCAAGTATTAAATGCTTTTATCCCAGTAACCCAGGTCTTTGCTCTTTCTTCCCTTACAGTTTATGGTTGCAGTCTGTTACAGTGCTGTACAGAGGAGGGAAAGCTAGAGGCTGGTGAAGAGGAAGGTTCTCCTAAGGAACTTCCCTTTGAAAGATTAAGCTGTATTTTGCCCAAGTAAAGGAAGATCCAGCAGATACATGCTGGATGAGCGGCATAGCAGGCACGTCAAAATTTCAATAACTGTAGATAGTTCTCACATATTAAAAGAAAAAGGAAAAACATCTGTGCCTTTTTATATCTGACAATCTCTCTGACGTATGTCAGTGAAGGCGGGTCTTAGTAAGCCTTTAAAGGTTTTCTTTAAAAATGTTTTCTTTTTCCATAGTGGCTGCACCCATTTACAACCCATTTACAATCCCACCAGCAGTTCATGAGGGTTTCCTTTTTTTCCACATGCTCGCCACACTTGTTTGATTTACTGATGCTAATCTAACTGCAGATCATAGAAAAATCTCAGTTTTTACACCATCTTTAAGAAGTACTTAAAGCACATTCAATGCTGAAAACATCATAAAATGTAGGTTTAAAACAGTCTACCTTCAGTCTTAAAGAAGTTAAATAGGTCTGTTGTTGACACAAGTATTCACTTGTTGTGAGAGCATTTTCTTAGTAGGTATGTTATACTCTACTATGTCTTAGTACATTTTTTTCAAATTTGGTCAAATAAAAATAATGGCATGTATTAAAAATAAGCAAGATTAAATAGAAAGTATCAACAAATAAGAGTTTATAGTTTACCTTGAATTTCCAGGTCAGTTGTTACTACTAAAAGTGTCCCAAACACAGAACAAGAAAATTAAATTTTAAAACATAAAAATTTGGAAAATATTTTAAGATCTTTTTAAGAACTATGTGGAAGTGAACACCTAATAACTAAAAGGGGTTGGATAAGAAGAATAATTTCTGTGTAGCCTTAATTCGTGGAGCAATAATTTGTCTAACTGCATTATAAATGAACTGGATTGTAGTAACCAGAATACAATACTAATATTCCAACTAAATCGATGGAGAAATTTTATCAATACTTTTTAAATTGCCCTTTGACAAGTGCTCTTTTGATTTTACAGAAATAACTCAGCATTTATTAGATACTGATTGGGAGGCCTTGAATTCCAGGCTAAAGAGTTTAGACTTCAGTAATAGACTATGTAAAGAAAAGAGTGAAAGGTTTTTTAGCAAGGGGAAAGGAGAAAAGAGAAAGGAGTTGACATTGTTTTAGAGGATAATCTGGCAGTAACTGATTCATGGGGTGGGGGAAGGGAGAGATGAGAGGGCAAAGAAGCCTTTAGAACAGAAGAGATTGAAATAGTGACTAAGAGAAGGTACTTTAGGGAGGAAGTTCCCAGAAAAAAGGTGAGATAGTAACAAATGCCTGAGATAAAAAGTTGTGACAATCATCAAATGTGTCAATGAATGATGGAGCCAATGAATAAATGAGAGGTTAAAGATGGGGAGATTTAGAGATAGGAAGGATGGTAGTGGTACTGATATAATTTAAATGTATTCATCCTGTTAGCTTCAGTATTAAAAACAAAAAGATTCAAGTTGGGCATCTGTGGTGAGGGGAGAGTGGGTGAGACTGAAATGGCCCGCCGTGGCTGTTAGACTAGGTAGGGGAGAAAGGGAAGACAGACTAGGACGGGGTAGATGGGCCAGAGATGACTGAGGATGAAGGGAAGGTGTGGTACCAGAGAATGAGAATTTACTAGAAGGAAAGTTGAGCGCAGAGACAAAACATCTAGTGGGAAATATCCTGTTATCAGATGGACCTGGGGCACGTAGACCCTGATTCTCCACTTAGCTCTGTGAACTTGGCAATCACTGACCCTCAGTCTGTTTCTTCAGCTGTAAAATTGCGACACTGCCCACTTCATAATATCGTTGAGATGAATGAGATTTTATACACCCTCTCCTCCATCTACCCCTACCTGTAACATACATAAAGTGTTCAATAAATAGTTGTGGCTTTTTAGTTTCAGAATTTTTTTTTCTTTTATTTTTTTGCACTCATTTGAGAGGTTGGCAGGCATCCAGACTGAGATGAGATGGTAATCTCAGGCAGCTAAAGAACTAGCCTTGTAGCTACAGATGGTAAGAGGGTGTAGTTTCCTGGGTTTTATTAACAATTGGTGGATGACTCTTCCCCTGCACTGTTAAATGGGGCTAAAAAGTGTAACAAAGTTCAGCTATTTTTATTAGTATAAACTTTAATAAAACCATATGTGAGATGAAGTTTTTTACAAAGCTGTATTGAAAAACAACCAATTGTTCCAGATTTAGTTAGGTTAAACCGCCAACTAAAAATAAACCTAGTTATAACAGCAACAATAATAAAACAAAACTTGCTATTAAAGATTCTAGAGCCCTATTCCTTATACAACAATTTCACTGTAGGAAAATAAAATCAGAATGTTCTAAGAATTATAATGGGATTTTACCAATTGTTACTGTTCAAGTGCCTCAAATAAAAGCAATTGGAAACAAGCCCAGACACAGGCAGATATGCTTTTAATAATTGGAAAATGAGTGCTCAGTACTACATCCTTTGTGTGGGAGAAAACATTCTTCACACAGCAATTTTTATTTAGCCGTATACAGTATTTTAAGATGACGTTTACTATTATTTGACATGAAGTGTGAGATGTTAACGCTGCATATGGTGAGTCCTCTAGCCTGTATTGCTAAGAAGCTTTCATCTATTAGTAAAGCTAAGGCACTACATATTTTTTCCCCACAAAATGGATTTGTCATTTAAATTGAAGTTGGTCTTGTGTGCTAGTAGGTATGCCTGAAACGGTAGCTTTGCGACTCACATATCCCCTTGGCACTTGGCAATGCAAGAGGAAAGCATTTCTCAAACCAAAGCAAATCAAAGCATGGGCAACATTTAGCCTAATATCTTACAAAAGCTTATAGATTGGTATTTTTTCATGTTTCACCACCAGGGGTTGGGAAACTGTGTGGGCCAAATTCTGTCTGCTTGCTGTTTTTATAAATAAAGTTTTATTGAAACACAAACATGACCATTTCTTTATTGTTGTCTATGGCTGCTTTTGTGTTACAATGGTAGAGTTGAGTAGTTATAATGGGCCATATTGCCTGTGTGGCTTAAAATACCTACTATCTGGCCCTTTACGGAAAATGTTTGAAGGGGATTGGTGAGAAGTATTGAATGCAACAGACAAGCATGAGGGGACACGTCTGACAACAGGTGCCTTCCCAGTGACCCAGTGTCCAGGCACATGCAAGATACTTGGTGAGTGCTTAATGCGTTTGTCTGTCCAGTGAATCCTGAGGATTTGCTTTGCCTGTTGGGCAAAAAGAATGGACTCCTTGAAAAGCAGCTTAACTATGTTCAAAGTTGTCAAAGGTAGCGAGTGACCTTTTCGTCCAATTTGCCCAGAACTGGAAATGCCCTCACCATATTTTGTGTTTAATATGAATAATCAAAATAAGTTATAAATAATAATGCCTTTAACATGGTCTGGCTGCTCTTACTATTAAATGGATCGTTGGAACTGACACTTTATAACACTAGCTGGAAGCCTGGGAATCAGCTGAGAAAGCAGATGATTAGATCCATTTTCCATTTCAGCCACTGTTTCTCCTGTACCCTCTATGTAGCAAGAGGGTCACCAAGTGCAGGGAGCCACTGTGAACTCTCAATTCATTTTACCTGTCACACAACCACTTCTTCCCTCCGTGCCCCTGGCTTTGTGATAAGCAGGATTGGGAGTCCACTGACCGTAAATAAGAGCAGGGGACTTGGCCTCTACAGAGATGTGAAGTTACCATGCTGAAGGGAAGGTCTCTGCAGGGCTCTGTGTAGGCTCCGCTGGCAAATTCTGATGTCAAGGTCACTGATCCGCTTCAGAGGGTTCTTAGGGGAAGGAAATAGCAACAGGCAGCTATGGGGGTGAAATAAGACACTTGGGTTTGACTCTCAAAATTATGTTTAATGAAGAAATCAATGGCACACACCAGGTGAGTCAGCTCTGGTCATTAGGTATTTCTCTCCATGTTGCTTTTGGTTCTCAGAAATGAAGGTAAACAAAGTGCAAATCCTTGGGTTTAAGACCCACTCCCGCCACATCCCTTCTGTGGATATGTCAGTGATAAATGAGCAGCAGCAGAAGGATTATATTAGGGGAGAAAAGAGGATTTAGGTGGAAATGAGACCAGAGGTTCCTTTTGCATCTGTCAGACTATTTTCTGAACCTTCTAAATCAGACTTTTGCACAGAGGTTGCATGCAGTTTATATTTGCATGCTAGGTGGATTAATTTCACAATCAATATATGACATAGCTCAGTAACTTTCTCTAGAAGTTAGGACATTTAACATTTCACAAACCTCAGAATATTACAGAGTATTTTGTTTCTTTTAACTTAGCCCAGACACAAGAAGCCAGACTGTATTTTAGGTGTTGACAGACTATTTGTTTAACAACTTCAAGTGATTGAGTGGTCACAAAAAGTATAATGAAATACCAGTTTTATCTCTACATGTACCTCTTTGCAAATGGAAGACAAAGCAGTTTTATAATCTTTTAATAACTTGTATAACCACTGTAGTTTTGGTGTATCTCAAAGGTGGAATTCTTTTAAATTACAAAGGATTTTGTGTGCTTGAAATCCTAGGAAAAGAAAGAAATATCAAGTTTAAATATGTATTAATTCATAATTAAAGAAATATTATAAATCCTGTGAGTATAAAGCTACATCCCCTATAAGAATCTTACAAGTACAAACCAACATATATTTAATTAAACCTGTTTTATGGGGAATTAAGTAATTATACTAGGAACGACAGTCTTTGAAACTGCCTAAAGAATAAGGAAATAGGAGTGGGAATTAGAGCAGGAGAAGTATGCTACTGGCCTCTAGTGGGTAGAGGTCAGGGGTGCCGATAAGTGTTCTTCGTTGCTCGGGACAGCCACCCACAATGAAGAATTACGTGAAATTATAAGAATTCATTATATAAGGATGATCAGAAATAGTCATTTCTTATATGAGAAATACAAGAAAATGTCAATAGTGTCTAGGTTGAAAAACCCTGTTCTAGGGCAAAACTAGAATTGGAGACTCCAGCTCTCAGCTGATGAGAGCAACTGAGAGGCGGACAAAAAGTAAAAGGCTTTTTTTCTTCCACCTCGGCCACAAAGTAGCTCTTCCTGTTTGATGGGATGTGATTATTTTATTTCATTCAAGGAATATTTTCCACAAATTGTAGGAACAAATATGGAGTTACATATTGGTTGCCTGCTGATTAAAGAATAATACGCTTTCAGTGTAGTAAACTACAAAATAAAGTGACTTCTGTGACAGATTCTGGAGTAGACAATTAAAAAGAGATTTAACAGAAAAAGCACTATGGAGCAGTTCATGGGTCTTCACTATTAGTGTCCATCGGAATCACTTAAGTGTTTAAAACACTGATGTCCGTGCCCCCATCCCTTCTAGTAAAAGGAAATCTGTGAGAATTCCTGCCATAAAGCCCTAAGGAATTCAGAGTACCAGTGCTCCATTTCATGAGAAAGGGCTTAGGCTTCTAAAAACATGGGACACCTCACCATCTCCACACACTACAGTCCAGAAAAATAATCTACAAGGTTGAATATTCATCCAAAGAGTACACAACCTGAGCAATGATGGTATTTACTGCTTCACTGTCGTGTTTATGAACACACAAGCACACCAGGATCCAAAGGTCTAAATTATATTCCCTTAACCATCTGAGAGAGATAATAGCTGCATCTGTTCAAGGATTTCTGAGATGCTCCTTCAGCAATAGAGGATATTCCACTTCTTGAAAATTTCTAAGTGCTCTGAATAACCAAAGGAAGGTCCTGGAACCACAGATCTGCAGACGCAATCTGCGTGGTCAAGCTGGCAAAGTTAAGGTATCTATCTGGCTCTCAGCTTGGCCACTGTAATCCTTTGAGAATTTGTGTCTTCATGTTCTCGTCTGTCAGCTGGAGCTGATAATGCCAGACCCAACGACAGTAAGAAGCTGACTAATAATAGAAAACACCATGATTAAAAATAATGGTATGGTAAAGCCTCCTTTCTTCATCATGCCATCCCAGACATTGGATGGAAACTAACATTTATTTAGCTCCTTCTAAAGGCCAGCGGTAGACACTAGTACAAAGTATATTAAAAGTGAAAATCCATCACTTCCACACAATGACTGCATTTCCTTGCCCTATCCCCTAAACACATCCATTCTATAAATATGCTTTAAAAATACTCACATTTTCACTCGTAGTGTCTTTAGATGCAGAACTACTCTTCCTGTTTGTGGAATATAAAAGACAATATTTACTACATTAGCACTTCCAATTCTGAAATACATATCCTCTTTTAGTCAACGTTACCTCCATACATTTTTCTCAGCAGGAAGATGAACATTTATCTCAGCCAGGTACAAAAAAAGCCAGCAGTCCTAACTGAATTTCTTATATTTATAGACAATGTTCACAGAGAAAACCATGCAACAAAGTATCAGTGTGTGTCAAGTCCTGTGTATCTAATTGTAGCCTAGGGCTAGTATACTAAAGATTTTTGTGGAATATGCAAAACAGATTTATGAACTTTTATCAATTTAGCAACATTTAACATTTTGAAAGCTTGAGATTATAATCTCAAATTTCACTTTTTCCATGGAAAAAAAGTTCTTTGTGGGGACTAAAATTCCGATCATCTGTTATAGGCTGAATGATGTCCTCCCCGCCCCGCCAAATTAAAATGTTGTAGTCCCAACACCCAGTACCTCAGAATATGACCGTATTTGGAGATAGGGTCTTTAAAAAGGTGATTAAAGTAAAATGAGGAAATTAGGATGGGTTCTAACCCAATATGACTGGTGTCCTTATACGAGTCAGAAGAAATTTAGACATAAACATGGACAGAGGGAAGAAGAGATGAAGACAAGGAGAAGACCACCTATCAGCCGAGGAGAGAGGCCCAGACAGCGCCCTCAAAAGGCACCAATTCTGCCGACAGCTTGATCCTGGCCTTCTAGCCCCCAGAACTGTGAGAAAACAAACTTCTGTTTTTTAATATATGTGCTGCCGAAGCGAACACAAAACTTCTGTTTTTTAAGCCACCCGGTCTACAGCACTTTGTTATGGCAGACTGACAAACTAATATAACATCCAGTTCATTGTCTGACATATTTTGAGAGCCATGGATGTGCCAAAAGGAAGACATGTGTAGGAATAAAGATATTGCCTCCCAGATTGCTGCCTGGGTTAATCGCAGACACTGTGAACGAAGGGAAGAAGAACCTCCCTCACCACAGCCATGCCAGCCTTTTCCCATAGATGAGAGGATTCCTCTCCTGTGCTCAAAACCCTCCACTTACTTTCCATCTTAATAAAGGTGGAAATCCTCACAGTTGCCTTGGTCAGGAAGGGGGTGGGGCTACACTGTCAGGCTACTCTGCTCTTCTGAACTCACCCCCTTTGTTTCTGCTAGTCCTGAGAACTTGGACCTCATCCTAGGCTTGCACTGAGCTATTAGGAGGATCCCAGATCAGCCCTGAGCAGCAAGTCTGGGAACAGGAAACCAATGGCAGCTAAGTTTTCAAAGGACTTGGGAGATGAGAAAGTATCTGAAGCCACGGCAGCTGAGAGTAGAAGGGAATGCCCACAGACTCAAAGTTGCTTGTGCCAATTCCATGCATACAAGAAGGACAGTCACAAGTCAGTGTGCATAACCTGGGGACTTTGGTGATCTCATTCATCAATGACTCCTAAATTCTAACTCTACTTACGATGTTTCCCTGAACTCCAGATGCATGTATTCAGTTGCTTACTGATTATCTCTGCATACTTGGAAGTGTAATAGGTGACTCAGATATGAAAATTCCAAAACACTCCAGAGCTCTGCCACCTACCCCCATCACCACTCTCAAACCTGCTTCTCCTCAAATCTTGTACACTTACGAAAAGGTAACTCCATCCTTCTCACAGCTTTGGAGCGATCCTTGACTTCTCTCTTTTTCTCAAAGCCCACATTCAATCAATCAGCACGTTGTTAAAAACATATCCAGAATCCTATCATTTCTCAACATCTCCAAAGCACCGCTTTGGAACCAGCTGCTGTTTTTCTCATCTTAGATTATTGACTAGTCTCCTAACTGGTCTCCCTGCTTTCTCTACCCTTTGTCACCTTATAGTTTATTCTCTACAGAGCAGCCAGTGTGAGCTTCTAGAATTAAGTAAGATGAGGCTACTCCTCGGCTCAAAGCCCTCCACTGACTTCCCATCTTTCTCAGAACCAAAGCCAAACTCCTCACACCTGCCTACAAGGGGCTCCGTATAATCTGGCCCCTGCTGGTTCTGTGCACTTGTCTTCTCTTTCATTGTTGTCACTCTGTTCCAGTCATACTGGTCTCCTTGATATTCCTCAGATACTCCAGACGTGTCTGGCCTCAAGGTCTTTCCATTTGTTCTCGCCCCTGAGCTTGCACTCTCTTCTCATGGATATCTACGTGACTTGCTCCCTCGGCTCCTTCTCAAACATCACCTTGTCAGTGAGGCATCCTAGACACCCCAGGTACAAGGGCAATCTCCACTCCTCCCCCATGCATTCTCTCTTCTCTAACCTGCTTTCTTTTTCTCCATGATACTTCTCACAATCTGACGTACTGTGGAGTTTACACATTTGTTTACCTTCCCGTCTTCCTCTACTAGAAGGTAAGCTCCATAAAGCAGAACGGTTTTAGACCGGTTTTGTTCACTGCTGTATCACCAGTCCCTAGGACAGTGTTGGGCACAGAATCGGTGTTTCATTAAATGGAAAAATGACTGTTAAGTAAAATTTTATTTGAAAATTTTCAATTTAGCAAATTACAGCAAATATATTTTTTAAAGTGGTGCTATGGAAATGCCTACAAAGTCAAATTAATGCTGTATTTGTCCTCCAAGTAATTAAACAGCATTGACAAGTAGGCAGGCATAACGTGGGATGTACTTGTTGATGAATTTGAGTCATCTTCCATAGATTAAAAGCCTTCACAAATAACTCAACTTCCCACTTTGGACTTTAAACAGATGAGTAACAGAAAATTAGTTCCTAGGGGATAAAGGCATGCATTTTAAGAAAGCATACTTACTGGAAGGAGGCTTCTTCTACAAAAGAATAAGTATATATCATTAATACAAGAGTTCCATATGGTATGACAGATTCATATAAAACTGAGTTTAAGCTTAATTTTTTTTTTCTCAATCTTGGTTCTCACTTGCTGGCATTTGTACCTTCTAAATCAAGGGTTGGCATATTTTTTCTGTAAAGGGCCACATGGCAAATATTTCAGGCTTTGTGGGCCAAGAGATAAAATTGAGGCTATTATGTAGGTTATTATGTAATAAGAGAGAAAACAAACTTCCAAAATTTTTATTGATAAAATTCAAAATATAACAATCATCAAAGTACAGGTCTACTAATTAGAATGGAATTATTATTTGCGGGATAACATTTCTGTTAATTGGGGTTCAAAGTTTGTATTCCGTGTTATCAGATAGATTGCAAATGCTCATCTGTAAAAATGATTCTTAACTCATGGGCCATAAAAAACAGGTGGCAGACTGGATTTGGTCCACACGTTGTACTTTGCCAACCCCTGTTCAAAATGCAAGTTCAAGAAAATGGTTCTCTTGGATAGATTTTCTGTCAGATAAACATGGGAATAACATTCTTAGCTCATGAACTACTAATACCCAAGTCAGATCTTTAACTCAGCATTTTAAGGAAAATTTGTTTACTGCATCGTCAATAAAAATACTCAGCTATTCTTTGCAAATAAAGATACAGATGACAAGAATTTTGAATGAGCCATCTTATCTGTCTGGTACTTCCACTTGTGACCAGCAGGGGGACTCAACTGGTTTCATTCATAAAATTACCCTGGACTAGATTGGAGTGCCATACAAAAGAACAACTATTATTAATTCACAGAGCCATTTTCTTAATTATAGGGAATATCCTTGAAACCATGTTCACGGAAACATTTTATGACACTTAATACCTAATTATAGGTATTTTAGAACCCCCTTTTAAATTTAAGTTTTATTTTGGTATAAAAATTTTTTAAACCTAAATTGCAAAATCAATGTTCACTGTAAAAACAGTGGGTCTAAAACTTGTTCGTGTCATAAATTTATTATCCCACTAACAAATTCTACTTCATACATTATTCCCAATAGAGTTGATGGAGTTCTGCAGCTTTTGAACTCTCAGATAATTTTAAAGACTGGGAGAAAAGACATGCATTAAGACAATAAAACAGATTATTTTTTCATCTCACTCATTTACATCAAACCTGTTGCCAAATGGGGATTTAGAGTGACAAGAGGTCTGAATCTAAAGACCTAAAACCCTTCTTCAGAAGGAACTCTAATATAATAGGTATCCAGTTTTTATTGAACAATTCTAGTTTTTATTGAACAATTCTTTTTTAAATACAGTTGTGCTAAATTTGACATTCAATATTCAACTGTTCTATACTGATAAAACATTTCATAGATTTATTTCAATAAAATCTTTCATCATAAAACTAGAAATCAGTTTACCACTTGAGATATACAATTCCTAAATTAAAAGGATCTTAAGTACATGTACATGTACGATAAATATCCATCTATATTGACTATCTCAGTACCACTGCTCTATGCCACTCCAGGGTTCCTCTTGTATATTCTGTGGTGTCTCCGGGAATACTGGGCTGAGGAAGCTCTGCTTTTCCTCCCCATTTGCTTCATGACTCACCTGCATGTCATCTTGGATATTTTCTACTGCAGAAAAAGCAATGAAAAATATTCTCCAGAGTTTATTAGAACTTCTTAAGAGAAACGGTATCTCACTAAGAGAACTCTGTATCCCCAGGAAATTGTCTAGCAACGAAAGGTGAAAGTCACTTACTTGAAAAGTAGCCTTTCCTCTGAGCATAGCACACACCAAAGCCACAAATGGAAATGACTAAGGCCACAATTACTACAGCTGTTATGATGCCACTTACATTGCGATCATCTAGAATGCAAAATACACTATGCGTGAACTCATGTCAAATAGATGGACAGATGTAGCCATTAAACGGGAAAAGTTCAACAAAGCTCCCATTTGCAGCTATACAATAAACATGGACAGTTTCATGCTTTTGAAGCCTGTTCAACTAACTAACTTCCAGAACATGGGTCACAATTGGTTGAAAATGTTAACAGAACTAAGTTTTGCAAGACTCTTAAATTTTAAAAAGTTGTATGGTCCAGAAATAAAACATATGGTATTCTCTTGCATTCATTTGGACATGTGATTATTCATTGGATTGAATATCAGCTAGGAAGAGATCTTTGAAGTTCAGTGAGTTCAAGTATTCCACTACTACCCCCAAAAAATTTTATTTAAAAATCTTCTATATGATCATCTGTGTCAATTTCACAAATCATGGACACTCATTCAGCCCCAAAGAAAACCCATGCCACTGTTCTATAAACCTGTCAGAAACATCTTCCTTCTTGAATTTATATGGCCTTGTGTGCAGGTGTACATACATGCCACTATGTATATGTCATCAAACTGTCATTCCGTTGAATCTTAAGTGAATTAAATTATCCCAAGCTTTTTCCTGTTGCTATTAAATAGTCGCTAAGCTCATACAAATGGATTTTTTGGGCCCAAGTTTGAAATCACTATGTTACCAACTTGTGAAGTTTTTTTTCAGATCCGGATTGTTGCCCAAGAATTAGATTATTAATCTTCCAAGGTTAATAGTTCTGCAGTTGGGAACTGCATCAAAAATAGTCTCATTCAAGTCACTAATAAAATGATGAACATGACTTTGTTAGGGAAAGAACTATGTAACAGGCTATTAAATGTATATATGACCTCCCTTCATACAATGCAATTTATTAGCATGCTCTGGATGTGAGATCCCACTATGTGTGAATCCATGTAAATATTTAATTTGGATCACATTTCTCAATCTTTTCCACAAGCATTTCATGAGCCACACTCTTCCATCATTTAGATGCTTCCTATGTATTGATTAACGTGTACGTTAGTGCTATTTAAAAGAGCAGTTCCTCAAGGGGGGGTCTCAATTTTTAAAGTAAGTATTAGTTAGCATCTTACTAAATAATGTGGAGAAAATATTAGGTATTATTTTTCTCAACAGTAGTTTTAGATATTTTAAAGCACTGCATATTTGGGGAAATATTTATTTTTAGAAATATTATTTAATTGATTCTGCTTTTCATAAACATGTCTGGTCTGCAAATTTTTTCCTAATTTAAGAGTGTTATTAATTTTCTCAGATACCACTGAAATATTAACTGATTTTTTTTTTTTAAGGAACCATGACAAATCTTTTGAAAAGCTTAGTAATTTGGCCAGAGTAGAAAACAGTAACTGTTGCTTAGTACAAACTCAGTTCATAATTGCTTGAGCATTGGGCGGTCAATGAGATCAGCTTTTCATTTACTTGGATAAAAAATAGCACAGAGGGAAAAAATCCACAATAATCACAATCTAAGGCAAATTAAATTAGTAACTAAATGAAACTCGTGAGAACCGAACTGTGCCTGCTATTTTTTTTCTAGTAGTCAGTGAATTTGACATTTATGAAGGGTTCAACCCAAGAGCTATTATATGACAAAAATCTATACTGTACTTTGTCAATGAATGTGACATCTATGAAGGATTCAACCTAGAGGCAACTTCTGACAGAAAAAAAAACAACAAAAAAAAAACCCAAAACTGTCTTGCCTTGTAAGTACTAAGTCACGACATAAATTTTATTTTCTTCAATGAAATGGAAGCTAGAAGACCTGTAAGTTAGAGGTAAGGTATTTCATCCCATTTGCCATATACTGTGAGATACTGACAAAGTCACATAACCATCTTACACCTCGCTCAAGAGAAAAATGTAGCAACACATATGAAAATATTTTGCATTCTTTCTTTAGAAGAAAAGAAAAGCCACCATAAAAAGAAGGCATCCTTATTGTAACCAAACAGAAAGGAACCAAACTGCTACAATGCTATGTGTGAGTGGGGTTTTCTTGTGATAATTAACAAACCCATGATTTACTTTCTTTCTATACTTCAAAAAAAACGTATTAAAGACAGTTAACAGATTCTGCTTTTGCTTACAAATTATTAGTGATAATTCACAAAGAAAACTGAACATGAGATTTCATGAATTCTTATGTATTTCAAGAGATGTAAATTCCAAACCAAGGGCGTGAAACACCTAGGATCAATGATGAGCATTAAACAAACTAATTTTAACTTTTAAGCTAACCTATATGCAGAAAGAGTAGGTATGTAGAAATCACATTCAAATTAAGATAGCACTATCAGCAAAATACAAACCATAAATTTTATTCGTTATATATTTATTTACTGTGTGCTAGGAAAAATGCATGTAAGTAGGATGTCAAAAGCATTATGTCACAGATATTATTTCTTAAGTTGAGGCTAAATTAGGCCTTAAAATTAAACATGACCATTTAGAGAAAAAATAATAGTAATAATGTAGGGAGTTCAAGGTTATGGTCAAAACCCTGAGGATGGAACGTGAATGAACGAAGTTAGGAAAACACTGGATGAATGCGTTAATTTTTAAACAGGTTCTAATGAATTTTTCCAATAACTCCAAAGCAGCATTGAGAGAGATAGTTTCTGATAATTTAAGCAAATGCTTATATTTGATTATAAATATCAATACTTGAATGAATTTGGTGGATGATATGTACCTCTGAACTTAAAAGAGACCAGAAATTCAAACTTACTTGTGGAAATTAGAATATACTATTGAATATTTTATTCTAAGAACATCCTAAAGTCTACTAAGATTATATTTTCTTTTAAAAAAATGCTAAGAGCTTAACTGCACATAGACAATATATATTACTGCACATGTATCTGCATACCTCTAAGCACACTGTAAAAATGAGTTTCTGACCCCACAAAGCTGAGGAGAAGCTCCTGAACTGAGGGGAGCCCTCAGTATTCTCCTTTGGGGTGCAGCCCTCCTGAGTGACCTATTGAGTACTATCTTAGCTCATCCCTCTCTATTACACAACCATTTTCAAAACACATGCTTTCACACAAGAAAGAATTAAACCAAATTATTAAAAATAAAATGAAGAAAATAATATGTTTGCTCTGAACTCACATAATATGAAAAGATTCTTGAGCACTGATTTTATTGGATTTTAAGAAGCTTATTTTGTACAACATAATATATGGCAGCTACCATTTACAGTAACCTAGATCCATAACTATATTCAACATGTCTTTTTTGAGTGCCTACTCTGCAATAAGTCTAAGCATAGTATTTTAGGGGATCAAGAAAATTAACAACAACCTGATAACAAATAAAATAGTCAACACTTACGTAGTGCTCACAGCATGCCAGCGCTATTCTCACACTTTCAGATATTATTTTCATCCTCATAACAACCCTATAGGATGGTATCTTAGTATTTCCACTTTGGGGAGACTGAGGCACAGATGGTAAATAATTTGCCCAAGAGTATGTAGCTAGTAAGTGGCAGAGCTAGAATTCGAACCCCCATACTGAGTTCTTTACCCTGACTAATTTATAAGACTGTTGGCTTTTGTTTGAAAGACGATTGTTCAGCGGAGCGTCATTTCAAAACAATTATTTGAAAAATTCAAAAATTTGTAAAGTATAATGCTAAATATTCTTGGCTTGTTTGGGAGCTAGATTAGAAACAACATTTGCTCCTTGCAACACATATGTCAAGCTAGTTTTAAAGATTCCCTCCAGTTTATCCTTCCAATCACTCATCTTTCCTAACCCTTACTCTTTCCACCCGTAAATACTTGCATACTGTAATTGCAAACCATTTGTTCCTCCCAAAAGTTCATGCTTACCTACTTGCATTCGTTTCCCAGGACACCTGCGATGTCCAACAGCATTACGGGCTTCGCAAGAATATTCTCCACTGTCCAGTTTTGAAACAGTGTTAAATTGCTATTTGGGGAAGAAAAAAAGAAATGCATTTTTTTAAACAATAAATCTAAAAGTAGATTCCTAAAATAACCATGTCCCTTGAATTTTAGCATTAAGTTGGTCTTTCCTTTTCAATGACTTAAAACTTTATATCTTTACTATGAATTTTAACATCTTCCATGACTTTAAAGACTAAATAGCTAGCTAAGTTTCCTATTTAATTTGACAGAAAACGATTTATGGAGAAGTGTCTTTTTTGTGTGTGATACTGTGAAAGTGGTATAGTCAGGAAGACAGTGGGCATTTTTTTAAGTTTGGGCATTTTTTTACATTTATAGCATATTGTAGTAGAAAGTATTTTAGGTATTTCTTATTCTCCTAAAAAATGCCATTTCTATGTGAAGGCCTTCTTGGCCTAAAAGGGCTGATCCACTTTCCTAAGTCACAAGTGAGTTCACTGCAGCAGCAAACATTACCACTTCCTCAAAAGAGCCAGAGTTACTACCAGGAAGTAATGTAGTGCCTAGGAAAATCATAATCAATGTAGTTCGTAGGATTATAAATTCTATGGGTTGTAAAATTTTTGAAAATTCTGAAAACATAAAGTCCAACCTTTGCTCCTTCCACTCCCTGCTGAAAGGTAAGCAGCTGAAAGGTAAGACTTTGATATATTAGGTTTCATACTTGTTACTAGTAGTTTTAAACTCTTGGGGGAATTTCTGGAAGGAGGGAAGGAAGGAAGGAAGGAAGGAAGGAAGGAAGGAAGGAAGGAAGGAAGGAAAAAAGGAAGGAAGGAAGGAAGGAAGGAAGGAAAGAAGGAAGGAAGGAAGGGAGGAAGGAAAGAAGGAAGGAAGGGAGGAAGGAAAGAAGGAAGGAAGGAAAGAAGATGGGGTTGAAAATAAAAATACTGGAAAGAAGACAGAAAAGAAGACTGAAAGGAAGGCAGAAGGGCAGGCAGACAGGCCTGAAAGGGAGACGGAAGGAAGACAGAAAAAGAAAGAGAGAGGGAGGGAAGAAGGAAAGAAGGCAGGGAGGGACGGAGGGAGGAAGGGATGAAAGCAGTGGGCCCTGACACCTTAAAGGACCCTGCCAGGACCAGCACAGAGCATAAGAGGGGTGCTCAGAACCATTCTTTCAGTACCCGCGTGTCACCCCCCCACAGTGGGCAGTGCTGACGGCATCCATGAGAGCCAAGAACCTCTGAGGAGCACCTCCTCACTGTCTTTGATCCTCATGCAAGATATGTTCCTAAAGATAAGCAAGGTGTTGATTTATTAACTCCTTTTCCTCGCTCACTTTTCTTTACCCACTGCCCACATACTTCTCCTTTCTGTGTACTTCAACATGGTGGGATTAAAGCTCCAAACAGACTACTTTTAAATTACTCACCATGCGCTCAAGGCCAAAGTTATGTGTAAACAATAAGTTAGACTAAAACCAACAATGATCTTCCAGAACATTATGCCGGTTCATTAAAAGGACATCATTGTCATCTATATACACTGGAGCCTTTGTCCATTGCTCATTTCTTAGAAAATAACCTATCCTAGTTCTGCCCTGTGAATCCCTTTGACATCACAAGATACTTCAAAGGTTGAGGCTAACTGAGGAAGGAGAATCTATATAATTTCAGACTTGCCTTCAGGCTTGTACCACATGCTCCAAGAAAACGTAAACTTTTAAAGTAAATATAGCAAAGTGTGACAGCAGGTTTGCTGCCCAATTACGCAGTGTAAATTCACTGGGACCTAATGACAGAGCCTGCTGATGCCGAGAGGCTGGAGCGGGCTTTTCTCAGGGAGTAGTCGCATCTATCGATGTGCTTTATTATTTAACACCTTAATCAATATGCCTTGTTATTTACCAGAGGATCTAGTTGTTTTAAATGTTCTTGTGTGCTTGTAGACTGAAGAAATGAAAGGAAACATTATACCCCCTTTGCAAATTCATTAAAATTATTATTATTAACATGCCTTTAAGATTTTTTGATAATGGTGTGTTAATTCTGTATTAATGGACATCAGACATTTTTAAACTGACCCGTTATATTATCTTGCACAACAACAAAAAAGGCTTCAAACTTAATGATCTTTGAAAAGCCAGAGGCAAAGAAGTAAAAGATACTTTTATTTTTAGATGTCATTAACCTTAAAGTACTTATTTATAGGTTTCCATCAGTATCCCTAGAAAACTTTTCAATCAGAGTATTTTAAGGGGTAAACAGTCAGAAAATTTGGAGTAAACACTCAAGTCACAGAGTCAATTGTTGATCTAGTCATGGAAGGCTTTAACGGCACAAACAACTTACCATAGTTGGTGACAGTCACTATTCTCACATGGCTGGCACTGGGGGCTGGGCATCCCCAAGAAAGGTTTTATGCATTTCCCTGATATTCTAACTATGAGACTGCACTGCGTACCTTTCCAGGCCAGGAAGGCTGCTGTAGTGAACTGCCTGATCCATCATCATGAATCAGCCTTGGTCGGCTTTAGGTCAACGTGCAGACCTCTGCGTGCTCAGCTCCCTGGTTCTCTATTGCCTTCCCATCTCCTGTAGCAGCCCTTTCCATCACTTCACTGTGCATGGACCACCATCTTTCCTTCTGCCCCCTTCCCTCCATTTAACAAGCAATGGTATCAGCCCTCTATTAACCTTCAATTCAGTCCCAATATTTTTTTTCCCTCTGAATGCAGAACAGTTATTAGGCCAATGTTTGAAATGACCTTACCAGAGTTCCTGATTTTGTATTCATTGTGTATGAGCTGTTGATGCTTTGAGAGCCAAATTTTGGATTCCATAATAAAGGGACGCCATCCTTAAACCACGTGTATTCAGGAGGTGGATTTCCTTCTTTGTCTTGACACCGCAGCTCTACCACAGTTCCACTCAGAGCAGAATTGGGTACTTCACATGATGGAACTGCTGGAGCCACTGAGGGATGGCAGTTAAACAGTACTGGTTATTTATAAGCTCAACAAGGATTTTAACAGCCAGGGAAAGATTGACTTATCAGACACCTGTGATGGAGACTGGCTATTTGTTCAAGAGGCCCATTCCTTTTTTCATGAGCACACAGCTCATGTGGCAGCTCCTGGGCTGCCAGACGTAGTCATATGCATGGTTCTGGCCAATGGAATGTGGGGAAAAGTGATATATGCCATTTCCAGGCTGATACATAAAAGCCTCCTGCATAATTCTCCCTTCATTCCTTCCCCACCTCCTCCCACTACCAAGTAGGTGTCAACACCCATAGTGACTTCAGAAAGCCATGTATTAACGGTACCAGACCTACATTAGTTTGGGTTTGCAATGATTTCATGAAGTACAATAACACAGCTCCACCATTACGATCTCAGCCCCAACTATTCAGACTTTACTTATACAAGAAACTTCTTTATGTTAAGCCACTCACTGAGAGTGTTTTTGTTATAATATAAAGCATCATGTTAGCTTATAGAACAATTCTTTTTTAGATGAACAATCTCTCTGTTTTTCCTCACCAGTGGTTTTTAATGTTTTATTACTAACTACATTGGAAAAAAGTCAAACCTGAGCATATTTTTCAGACCCAATACTTAAACTAAAATCCTATTCTGCCTAGACTTTGCCAAATTAGAGAATACCTGAGTTAGGGTTATTTTGATCCCAGGGATTTGTAAAGTAAACGAGACTTTACCAGGTGACTTAACTCCAGGAAAACCCAGAATTCTAAAGTGCTGGCAAAATTCTAAGATGGTCCCCCAAGTTCCCCAGCCCTGCTATATATACAGTTTCTCTCATTCCACCAAACACTAATCTAGGTACTACTCTGAAGGGATTTTGGAGATGTAATTAAGGCCCCAAATCCACTGTCTTTATGATAGGAAACAAATAGATAGACTGACATAAACAATGATCCCTTTAAAAGTGGTTTTCCCTGGCTGGTCACAAAAGGGAAAATGAGAGATTCAAAGCACAAGAGGATTAGACATTCTTTTGATGGATGGACGATGGAGAGGGCCAAGTGGCAAGGAATGCAGTGGCACTAGCAGTGGAACGTGGTACCCAGCTCATAACCAACAGGGAACAGGGACCTTAGTTCTACTACCACCAAGAACTGAAACCTGCCAATGACAAGAATGAGCTTGGCAGTGGATTTTTTCCCCAGAGCCAGCCCAGAGGACACCTTGATTTCAGCCTTGTGAAACCCTGGGCAGAGAACCCCACCATGTCATGCTGGGCTTCTGATTTGCAGAATTGTGAACTAATAAATGGGTGGTGTTTTATGCTGCTAAGTTTGCGATCATCTGTTATGTCAACTAATAGAAGACTAATACACCAGCTGAGTCTCCTGCAAGATTTTCTGAATTTCTTCTATACTAACACATTACTATTACTTTAAGAAGAACCTGGACTATGTAAGAAAAGGAAGAGGAGTTATTTCATTCCGTTTAGTGGGTAGTTTATACTAACATCTATGAAGGAAAAAGAACATGTCCCTCTAATTGTCATCATGAGCTGTTAATATCTACCAATGGTTCTTATAAACACTACACACACTGGCTTTAGAATTAACTCCATTGAGATCCTAATCCTGGTCCAAACTTATTAGCTATTTAGCCTTGGGAAAATCATTTAGCTTCTATTTCCTCATCTGTGACAATCAGGTTGTCTGTGAAGATTAAGAAACATTACCCATGGGAAAGGGCCTAACACATACCAGCTGCACAATAAATGCTGATGTCCTTTCTTTACCAAATAATTGCTAATACTCCCCCTCATCTACTGTTTTGTGTTATTGCTTTCCTATCATCTCATGTGATATTATTTTATGTGGTAGGAGAAATACTACATATGCTGAATGCTATTGCAAAGTAAGCTCTTGGGGAACATGCTCCTATGTACAGTGTAGGACCATTAAGACTTACCTCAATCTTAAACAAAAAGAGATTTTGTGATAGTGGATTAGTACTAGTAAAATTTCAGCAGCCAATGAGGTGAAGTGAGAAATGGCCAAGACTTTGCAGGAGAGGTGCTTCTGGTGGTCTCCGTAACCTGACTGACTGGGGCCCCTGCGTTGCCTCCTCGCCCCTGGGGCTGGGTGATGGGGGGAGGGGTGGGGAACAGTGTTCACACAGATACAAGCACATCACCTAATACTTCTAGGGTGACCGTATCCTCCTCCAGGTTTTGGCCTTGCTCAGACGGGGCACTGATTTCACAACGATAGTTCCCGGCATCATTTCTGGTAACATTTTTGATCCGTATACTGAAATCTATCAACTCAGCTCGATCTTTAAAATCACCTTTTAGAAAAAGAAGACAATGATGTCAATAATGATGCACGTAACCTTCTGTATACTACCTTCCTCAAGTCGCCTCATTCAGTAACCAAAGCATTTCTTTTCCTATTAACAAACTCGATGTCAAAACTTAGAAGTTGTATTTGGTGCTGCTATTTCAAATTCCTTTCTTTTAGAATGACATACTGTTCACCAAAGAATGTTCAGTTTCATCTTCCCATCTTCCCATATTTTATTTGAAAGAGTTCAACCCTCATTCCTGCCTTACTCCCTTTCTAACATGCTTATAAAAATATTCCTGTCTTCCAAGGATACTGGAGAGCCTAGTTTCATTAGCTGGGATAGTAACTTTATGTGCTGTGTGGTGGCCCACATGACACTGCCAGAAAGAAAAGGTGAGGGGGGTCCTAAAAACACTCATTTAGTTAGTTTTTGATATTAATATGCACAGAATTAAAATAGTGTTTTGTATAATGTTCAGATGCCAGAATTGGCAACTGTAGAACATTCAAGTAAAGACAGCTGTGCCTTTAGCACCTTGAAGTCTATAGTCTTATCTTCACGGATAAGAACCAGAGGGATGTTTTACATTTTATATGAACTTTAAACATTTGTTTGCTCATTTAATTCTTTAAAATTAAAGTAATACATAGTATTTTAAAATAATAACATGTTTATGATACTTGTTAAACTATATTTCCAACTTCTAAAATGTTAGTAATGCAAAATTTCAAGCATCCACAAATTTAGAGAGTATAGTAAGATGAACCTCAATGTACCCATCATCCAGCTCACAGTAATCAATGCATGGCCTGTTTATTTCACCCATACTTCTTACCACTGAATTATATTGAAGGAAATCCCAGACATCATAGCTTTTCATTCATCATTATCAATACTTCAAATTGAAAAGCTCATCATATATTCAATAGGAAGAGTAGAGAGTAGAAAGAAAGGTAGAACAAATTTTAAAAGAAAGCAATGGATAAAGGTAGTTGTATTTACCCTCCCTAAGCTACCCAGTAAGGGCCTAGCTTTCTAGATGGAGAACTGGAAATATGGAAAGTTATTATAACTGAGCAGTGACCCTCCATCCCAAACCTGCATTATCTTTTCTCTCGAGAGTTTAATGTACTGGGCCAGTAAGAACAATTGCATTTTATACCTTCTAGGATTGAGCTGAGACATGAAAGATCCAGGATCTCAGTGGTTCACCTACTTCTGTTTTCTGTTCTCTGGTTTTGGGGTTATGTTCTAGTTCTCAGTCACTCGCTGTTGGCTTCATCTCACACTTAGAAAAACACATTTTCAGTTATCAGCCATGTCCTGTTCTTATTTGAAAATTAAAGCATCCGGGCTGTACTTGGTGTTTGTTCTCTCACTCTGGCCTCCTCAAGTCCACAGCTTCTTACCTTGAAGAGCCTGTTGATAGTAGACAAAGGAGACACTGGGCCCCAGTTTCTTCCACTCTAATCTGAAGGCAATGGTCTTCTTTGGGTACTTACAGGCTAAAATAACCTCTAGAAACAACAACAAAAATACTTATTTGCTAATTATCCTCTGAAATTATATTTTACTTAATTAAGCAATGAATGTTTAACATCCTTAAGTTATTCCTTTATATTTCGATTCATCCATTCATTCATTCGTAAATTACCTCAACAGGTATCATGTTGGCTTAACCCAAATTTGAACTGAAAGCATCATAGCTCTTCCACGTAGTAACTGTGTGACACTATGCTACTTTCCCTAATTCTTGAGCCTCAGTTACCATCTGTAAAATAAGAGAGTATCTCATAGAATTCTTGTGAATCTTCAAATACAATAAAATATGCATAGTAAGTACTTTAAAACGGCAGCTATGATTAATTATCTTAGTCTTACCAGTATCAGTCTTCAAGGATTTTATAGGCTGGGAGAAGAGGCAAAAAGATAACATAAGTTCAGTCCAATGTGATGAGTGCAAGGATGGAGATAAGCAGAGGGTGCTTCCCACCTAGTGCCTAAGAAAAGCACGTTAGGCCAGCCCAGGCCATACTGTGGAAACCCACAAACGTTCCCTCAACATGCTACGTGCTCACTCAGCTCCCTTCTTTGATAACCATCTACGAATACATTCATACAAATCCAATGTGGTCTACTAATAAATTGTTGACTCGACCCCTTACCTCAATCCAGATAAGGTATTGAAATATTTAATCTTGGCACCAAGCTTATCTTCCTCAATGTAGCTCACTAAGGTCACTTTATTACAAGAAATTGACTCCAGTTATATCATTAAAGAATTCCTGGAACCTCCTCTTTTTAACTGTCTAAACAGGATGACTGAGGAGGTAAAACCCAGTGCCTGACTTCCAGCTGCTTCAAGTTGCCAAATGGAAACCTCCAGGTCTAAATATTTTTAAAGTATATTTCAGCCAGGTTCTCCAGAGTTTCAACTTCATATTTCTGAGATTTTTTTTTTGTTCCCACTATGCATATACATAGTTTGACCAAAAAGCACAGTATGTTTAACTCGAAGAGGAATTATATTAAAATTTTTTCGAATATAATTTCTGATTTTGATGTTAAACAGATTTAGTGACATTTTCCAAAAGTCTTCAGGATATTATGTGATATGGTAGGTTAGAGAGTAATACTTAAAATATTATCCCAGATTTTATTAAAAATGTACACAAAGGTGTGGACAAAAAGTCTGTATAAATATGTATGAAAATATTAACCCATTGATGATTTCTGTATAATATAATTATGACCTTTCTCTTTGTTGTATGTAGTTTGTAGTTGTTTTAGTCACACACATATTGCTAGAAATATAGAAATAGAATAAAAGATAACAGAAAATTGAAAGTAGGACAAAGAAAGGCATGAACAAAAACCCCAAAAGTTCTTTTTAAGAATGTCTAAAGTTTTAAAGGCAGGTTTTACATTACAAGGAGACAACATTTTATAGATGTGTTTACAGTTGTGCTCCAAAGACAAATGTGTGCTGAGGGACTTGTCTGAGGAAACACAGTTCTGCTCTGTTGATTAAGGAAAATGGGTGGTGACTTTCCGGAGTCTTGAGTTTTAGATAGGTTTCCTTCCCGTATTTTGTTGAGTTTCCAACAATTAAACACACACCCACACTCATTTTTAGACCATACTCCTTCTTAGGAATAAATTTATATTCAAATAATCATATTGTTTCATTTATTTAAACACGCACGCACACACACACACACACACACACACACACACACACACACACACCTCTTGGCAATTCTTCCTAATTTGTGTCCTCGTTGCTCTATGAAAAACCTCTATAGATAGTATATTCAAAAATATAGTCCATGATTTTCCTAAATGCAGTGACTCCACTACTGCCTCACTCACACTAACCATGTAAAATGTGGAGAAATGTTCTATCCAATTTGTCCAAAATATATTTAGTACTTACTTCGTGTCCAGCATTGTTCTTGAGCTACAACAATAAGCAAAACAAAGATCTCTGCCCGTTTGGATCTTACAATTTACATGGGGGGGGGTCAGGCACATAGGAAACATCATAAAGTGAATTATGTAGTATGTTAGGAGGTGATGAGTGCTATGGAACTAGAGTAGATCAGAGTACAGGAGGTTTGAGAGTGCTGGGGGAGGGGGTACAATTTAAAAAATTAGGGTTAGTCAGAGTTCACCTCATTTGGAAGGTAACATTTGACCAAAGACTTAAAAGAGGGAATTCAAATTCCTTAGAATTCAAATTAGAATACCCTAGAATTCGAATTTAGAATTTGCCATGAGGTTTTTTGGGAGTGTTCCAAGCAAGGGACTAGCCAGTGCCAAGATTGTAAGGTGAAAATATCTTGACCTTCAGAACTATGGGAAACAGTAGATCTGCTGCAATCATGGGGATAAAGGTCGTGAACTTAGAAGCTAACTAACACGGACTCTCCTCTCTCTTCTCAGCCAAAAGTCAACCCTCGGGGCCAGCATAACTCTGCATCTAGCCCAGGGGTTATTCTGTCAAAATATGGCAGCTTAAAGCACAGGCTTTGGAGTTGGACCTGTGCCATATACTAAGTGTGTGATTTGGGGCAAATAACTTTTTTTTTGAAGAGTATATTCACATCTGTAAAATGAAAAAAAAAAAAAATAAATAACAGTACTTAATCTCGCCAAGTTGTTGTAAGGGTTGAGAGATAATGCACTTATATACTTGGGTGCACATGGTACTTTGCCTATCCCATGTGTTCCATAAATGGTCATTATTAATTTCATCCATGAGAAACTAACTTCTCTTAGTTGCAGTTTGTAAACTTGCCTTGACATAATAAAAATCCACACTTTATACCGTCACAAATTTACCTAAAAATCATTCAAATTTGAACTAAAATGTTACTTCTGTTTGAGACAGCAAAGAAAATAATAGATAAATCGTACTTTCTCAAAGTAATGCATATTGAAACAGAAATATGCACCAAGTTGTTCCATTAAGATGACTATTTCATTGCCAAAAATATGTTTCATTTGAATTGAGAAAAAATAATTTTTTGTTTAGAAAAAACTTTAGCAACAACTATTTTGCATGTAGAAAAATAGTCACTTTTAGGAATCATATAGAATCATTGTGAATTTTAAATCTTTTAGGATTCTGAACTGTATCTTTTTATTTTATTCTCTGTGCTCAAGATAAAAATCATCAAAATCTGGGGTGCCCGGTTAGCTCAGTTCGTTAGAGCATGGTGCTAATGACACCAAGGTTGCGGGTTCGATCCCCGCATGGGCCACTGTGAGCTGCACTCTCCTTAATTAAATAAATAAATAAATAAATAAATAATCAAAATCTTACAAGGAGAGAACTGATGCTACCAAAGTAGTTCTAAAGAATTACCAGAAATTACTTTTGGAGAAAAGCAGGCTCTGATTTGTAGCTCTCGAGGCTGGACACTCTGTGTAAGACTGCTTATATAATTTATGGGGCTGGCAGAACTACCTTCATTTCAGTCTCATTCTGTTTTTGGCACCACTATGGGAAGTGATACAGAACAGTGCACTAAAAAGAAGGAATTAATTCACGATTTATTGACATCAGAGAGACAAGAGACAAAAGAAAATGAATGAATTGGGTGGAAGACACATACACACAAATCATAAAATATTTTAGACTTCAACTAAAATTAAGTTACTGCATAAAATATCCTAAAACCAAAATGTGGAAGAGAATATTTATTTTTGCTTTATGAAGAGCCAAGTCGGGGCGTCTGGGGCACATATAAAATAGAATCAAAATGTAATACCTGATTAAAAGGAGCAGAGAAAAAAATTGAAAAATAGAAAATACTTGCGGATAAATAAAACTAACACTTGCAATAAAATAGAAAGGATTTTCTACACTAAAAACAAAGCACACAATGAAAAGCAATGTAAATGGTACAGGGTTTTGGCGTGATAGAAATGTTTCGAACTAGACAGAAGTGGGGGTTGCACAGCATTGTGAATGTACTAAATGCCACTGAATTGTTCACTTTAACATTATGTGAATTTCACCTCAATACAGTTTTTAAAAATTAATGTAAGACTAAAGAATATAATTTTGGTATTCTAATGCAGATATCATGCCATAGGGCCTGCGAAGACAGTGATGTACATCCATGGTATCCAATTGGATGGACCCAACAGGAAGAACCTCCAGAAAAGTAAAATGTAAGTGAAATTAACTTCATCTCCTTTGTCCCTCGTGGACATCCTGACCCATCTTTTCTTCACTACGCTCACTCTTTTGGGCTTTCCGGTCTCTTGGGCACCTTGTCCAGCCCCGCTTATCTGTCCTATAAGTGCGCTCTATCGTCCCAAATTATTCCCAATCATTAATTTCCTTTTCCCACCTCTCCCCATTTAAAACTAAGTCATGATAAAGAGTGAGTGTTTTATTAGCTTAATCATGTAAAATATTAGGACTTAAAAGAATCTGATTAACTTAAATAATTATTTAAGTGATTTATTATTTGTAAATGATGGGCTGATTTTTCTTATAGCATATTTTTACTGAATAAGCACATGTAACACTTATTACGTGCTACTGTAAATGCTAGTTAAATACTAATTCATTTAATTCCTACCCATCGCGGTCTTCTTCTTTAATCTTTGTCTCTTTCCTTCAAGCCTCTCTCTCTCCAAACCCAGGAACCTAAGACATGCCTGAAAAGAGGGATCAGGCATTCAGGACTTGTTTCTTAAATGTTTACAATCTCTGGCCTAACCAAGCACCACATTCAAGAAACAGTCATTCTTCTCGTGGCCTAGCATTATTAATTGCGTTCTAGGTAAAAGATCCTTTGAAAAAGTATTTGACACAATATTTGAAGTAAACTTATAAAAGCCCTTATAAATTTTTTCTTGCTTATCAGAGCCTTTACATTTTTTTTTTTTAAGTTGCGGGAATATACTCATTACTTAAAATGTGCCACC
Source organism: Rhinolophus ferrumequinum (assembly GCF_004115265.2). NCBI lineage: Eukaryota > Metazoa > Chordata > Mammalia > Chiroptera > Rhinolophidae > Rhinolophus > Rhinolophus ferrumequinum. The sequence continues at coordinate 93,229,919 of NC_046285.1, read as the reverse complement.
TTAACAATTTTTAGCTCTACAGTTCAGTAGTGTTAAGTGTATTCACATTGGTGGGCAACCAATATCCAGAACTTTTCCATCTTGCAAAAACTGAAACTTTACACACATTCAGTACCAACTCTCCCTTATAAATATTTTAAGAAGCTAAAATAAATAACAAAACAGCACCCCAAAATAGGTTATATTAATGCCATCTTAAATACGTTAAGTATTCGCAGTGTTAATTTCCATTTACCCTGTCTAGCTGGCTGGAAACTTTGCAAAATCTCCATCTCCCAGTTTCAAAAATTAGATTTGCTTTGTTGCAGATAATTTACGTAATAAGAGGCCCTCTTTGTACATCAGGTCTTTCAGCGAATGTCCAAAATTTCCACTGAGAAAGAGTTCTCAAAGCAGAAAGAGCAGGGAGCAGCATTGTAGGTGTAGAAGAATTAGTGTGAGGGGAGGCAGCGGGTCCGGACAAATAGAAAGACAATATCACATGTGTCATTCTCATAAGTCATTTAAACAATACAGTCTGTGAAAATCAGTAAGGTACTCTACCTTGATACTCTATTGCTGTGACTACTTTAGGGTCTTTTGGGGCAGAGAATCCATAGGCCTTATGATCTGGAAGATTAAAACAGATAGGATAATTAAAATAGTACAAAAGGCCATTTTTAAATGTGTGAATGGGATGCAATATTAAAGAAAACTGGCCTCAAGTTTGGTGACAGTTTCACGCAATTCACGACACATAAGTTTTAAAGTATCAAAATAAGAAAAACGAATCCAAACCGTTACTTGTCTCTTCCATCTTCTGCATCGTGGTTTTGCCCTTTAAGCATTTCCCAAAGGAGAACCCGTGAATCTATTAAGGACCCACCGCAGGCAACACATTCTCCCAAGCCCAATTGTTAAACAAGAGTTTATGTCCTTAAATGAGCTATTATACAATCGAATGTCACAGGGTACTGTACCCCAAATAAAAGCTAATAATTTTTAGCACCCTATTCAAGGGTATAAGTTGTTTACAAACTTATCCCTGACTATACCTAGATCATACAGAAATGAGTCACTATGGTGATTATGACGGCTAATGTGATCTGATAGTTATATGGTAACGATGATGATGATGGTGGTGGAGGTGATATCATTCCCATAATCTTTTATAAAATTTGCATTTTAAAAAGTGCCTATACATACTTTTTTATTCTATAAAATTCAATATTCAGGCTAGACATTAGTTTCTTTTACAGTTTTTAAAATGTTTTTCAATTACAATTGACATACAATATTATATTAGTTTCAGGTGGACAGCACAGTGATCATACATTCACATACCTTAAGAATAGACATTACTAAGACTTAAGCAACAAAGTAGCAGAACCAGGAATTAAAACTTTCTAATTCAATATTTGATATGTATCACTTTGTGTTATGGATATCATTCGATAGTCCAGTTGAATGACCATGTTTTATAATAATTTAAATCACTCCTATAAGTATTTATCTCTAAAATACAAATCCTACCAGGGAAAGAGTTTTGCATGTTGCATTCTCGGATACAGCCTGAATACCTAGAACACTGCCTGACATAAAGCAAGGCGCAATAAATATGTGTTGAACAAATAAATTATACCACTCTTATTGTATATTAATGAGAAGAATCCAGTAAAAGGGGGTCAGATCAAAATGACACTGACGAAGGGTTCCTGAAGGCAAGCAATTCTTTTTGGAAGGTATTGTAAGTATATAATATTGGATTGGTATTAATTATGTCAAAATAACAATAATGCAAAGTGTTCTTGTTGATTACCTCGAGTAAACAATTTAGGCAAAACAATCCATCTGTTGTCTCTCATTATTCATGAAAAAAATCATACATGAAACCATCTAAGACCAAATTAAACTGATCATAAAAATTTATAGGTGGTTATTTCTTGAAGACATATTTCTACAATTTACTAGAAATGCTGTTTCTCTGCTCATGCTACTCTCTATTTTCTGTCTTCATATGATCTACAGACTCTGTTTTCACCAAGGCAGAAAGGACCTCTTTGCCACCATATCCAATGGACACTTTTCAGTTTTTTTCTTACTTGATCTCTTTATGACATCTGACTCTGTTGACTACCTTAGATTGTGTGACATGACTCTCTTCTAGTCTTCTCTCTGTCTCCCTCGTGGGTTCTTTCTTGTTCTTTCCATCCATCCATCCTTCCTTCCAGGAACTGCTTTTCTGACTCAACTAACTCCTTTCTCTATAATCTCTTATAATCTCATTTACTCGACTACCATTTATTTGTTCAAAATTCCTAAATCTGTACCTCCAGCTAATCTCTCTCCTGAGAATAAATCCATAAACTCTTCTTTCTACAGAATACCTGTATCTTCACTTCCTATAAGCACCACAAACTCATGGGCAAAAATAACCTCATAGGTTTACCCCCAAACTTTGTTTCCTTTCTACAAATCCCATCACAGTGAAAGGCACCACATCCCACATGGTCACTCATGTCAGGTGTTGCCCATGATGCATCCATCTTCCCATCCATTTACTCATCAGTTTCCTTCTATAGACTGACAGCTGTGTGTCATCCAGCATGATGTTTTGGGATATCCCGCCCCCCGCCCCCACCTTCATGCAATCAAGGGCTCTTTGCCTCAGGAGGGAATGTGGCTAAAACCAGAGAAAGAAGAGCAGGATACTTCCTGCCTTTCCACATTTAGAAACCCTGGCCACAAGGGAAATGGAAACGACTCACAGTTTACACAAAATTTTAATCATCCTCAGGAAAATATACCTCCTCCCCAGTCTAAGGGTAGAGAGGAGGAAGTGAGTTGGAGAACTTAGATAGATATTACTAGGCTCTTGAGAAAGAATAACAATAGCTAACACTTAGTAAGCATTTAGATCTTAGGCAAAGTTCCCAGTGCTTTACAAGGATTAAGTTATTTAATTTTCACAACAATTTTCTGTGGTTAGGGTACCATTTTTTAATCCACACTTTCTTCAGGTGGGGAAACTGAGGCACAGAGAGGGTAAGAAACGTGGCCAAGGTTATACAAGTAGTAAGCGGTGGAGGTGGGATTTGAACTTAGCCAGTCTCTACCTAAAGCCCACTGAGTTTATTACTGTACTGTACTGGGCCACACATCGTGTCCCTGCACGCTAAACGATGAGCAAAGTTTCACATGACAGGTGGAAAGGTCCATCGGTCTAATGAAGATGAAACCACCATTGAGAAAATGGTGGTTATAATGAAGGCAAAGAACTACTTCTGACGCACAAAGAAGGTGGAAGCTAAGAGGCTGTGACAGGAGAACTAGGACAACAAGGTAATCTCAGAGCTGAGGCTCCAGGTGAGGGTTTCTCAGTCTTGACACTATTGACATTGGGGCCGGATCATTGTTTGCTGTGGGGGCTGCCCTGTGCACTGTAGGATATTTTGCAGAATCCCTCACTTCTACCCACTAGATGCCAGTAACATCCCCCGCCCATGGCACCCCAAGTCATAATAACCAAAAATATTTCTAGATATTGCCAAATGCTAAGGATAGAGGTGGGAAAATCATACCTGGCTGAAAAACCACTGCTCTAGACTTACAGCTAGGTTGGTTTGAAGAACCAGCAATAAAAATAAACAAATAGACTAAAGGAAGGCAAAGAACCATGAGTTTAAGGATTTTGAAAGTTCCTATGAGGAATTCCTATCAGATTTTTTAAACTATGAAATAATCTATTACAGTTCTGGGAAGGAGAGAAAATTCTTTCACACAATATAGCATCTTTTCTTTGATTTATTTATCTATATGTACATTAACATGGAAATTAGTCTTTCACTGTAGTAGACTTTATCACTCCTAAGGAACCCGCTATTGTGAATATATATTTTTTTCTTTTCTCTCCGTTAGAAGCCTGGACAGCAAATCGTGAAAAGAAAAGATCAAAAATCTACAGGCCTCGAATATCTAGCTCCCATGTCGAACATTATTCAACTATTCAGGTTCTATACTTTTAATTTGTAAACAGCTTCATTAGGGAAATTGGCAAACCTGGTGTGTACATGAAGAATGTAGGATTGACAGCTGTAAATATATTTGCATAAAGCAGCAACCCACGTGGTTCAGTCTTAGAGAGGTGTCAGGGCCACCAAAGAGTAATTTCAAAATAACTCTTTAGCTTGTGTATTTCAAAACCCATGAAGGGGCCCACACAATCTTTTAAAATATCCTTTTTCTCCTTTTCAGTCACTCTGTCACATCGCAGAATATGTCCCATGTTCCTCTGAACTCCACCCTCACTGCCTCATGCCTTTCTTTTCCAGCTTCTCCACCCACTTCTTCCCCAATTTAGTTTTGTAGAGACCAAAGGGAGGGTCCGGATCTTCAGAGAGCAGAGGAAGGGAAGAGACTAAGCTGGCCAAGCCAGAATCCTCCTAAGTGAGCTGGCAAAAAGACAGGGCTTCATGTGGTCTTGTTACATTACACCTAAATTAAAAAAATATGGATGTTTTTACCAATGAGTCTCATTTCAAACCATTATTCTGTGAAACTTTCAAAGCGCACTTTGAAAAAGTCTCTTTTCTCCTTCAGCGATGTGTAAATTAGTGCCCTCAGAGAATTTCCAATTAGGACTGGCATTTCTTGTGATTTTTGAACTATTTTAGTACTTTTTAGACAAAACAGTGAAGGCTCATATTCCCTAGAAACCAGTCGAGGAAAAAACCTGGGCAAAATAGGAAAAGATAATCTTTGTTCCCACCGCATCATGCTATCTTTGAACTTTTCAAACACCCACCGCGCTGCCTACTCAGTGTTTATTTTCTTCAGGACACTTGGGTCTTCTTTCATTAGAGGCAAACGTTAGGCCAATCTGAGACTGGAAGATTTAGGCCTGGGTTAAATCATTTCCTTCCTTTTCAATTTTTCTACTTGTATAAACTTCCTTTGAGAAAAATTTCTTAAATTTTCAAAAATCATTTTAAAAGTGTCAACAGCTATTAACTTCAGATTTTATTAAGTTCTTCATAAATTTTATATGTATATATTTGAATAGGGAAAAAAAAAAGTGTGTCCCAGACACTAAAAAAGTGAGGATTGGTTGAACTGGCAAAACTATAAAGGCAAAAAAATTATAATAAGGATTAGTCTTAAAGAATTAATAGATAGGTACTATTAATAGGTAGCTGAATAAATATTTCTGTCACTTTAAGTGTCCTCCTAGCTACCTTGCTTCCTCTAATTCTATTTACTTAAAGGTTTGTTATTAATAAGGTAAAAATAATTAAAATGTGTCATCCTTATTTTGAACTTATTTAAACAGAAAGTTCTAAATCTTCTAAAAAGACGTTTACTTATTATAAGATTTCTACCTTGTTTCAGCCTTTCTAGTCTTGGAATTCAGTTTTATTTTTTTTTAACTTGCACCCAGTAACTCCTTTTATGAAGACAAAATGTTGGCTTTTGTATCAACATTTCACTAACAGATGTTAGGTAGGAACAGTCTCTGTTGGCTGCTTTCTTGAACTGACTTTTATTTTGTCTTCACTTTTCCAGAATCAGTTAAATAGGAAAACAAACAATTGTCATGTAGGTCCACTGGTTGAGGTCAACAATTGTTTCAAAGTGAGTTACAAAACATCTTTAATAGTATGGACGTGTGCCAGAGTCACTGGCAGAAGTTCATAACATGAGGTTAAGAGATGATTATTTCCATAACTGTTAACAACTCCCAGTCAAGTCACATGAAACCTTTGTGTTCCTTTCCCCTCCAACTGTAAGAATAATAGTTCTTATATTGTCTCTCACTTATCTAAAACAATCTGATTTGACCAAAAATAAATACTTTTTTCTTTAAAAAACAAACTTACTATAAGAGTGTTGTTTAAATGAACACTTTTAATTAAAAACATGAGTAGGAAAAATTGACAGGTTATAGAGGTTGGTTTGTTTTTTAAATACATTACAGAGACTACCATGCACAAAAGCTAGTTATAAAAACTGGATATACATTATTTCGTAAATTTTCAAAACTGAAAATGAATAGCCATGTGGTTTTTATAATCACTGATATACAATTATTACACAAACAACTATAAAAATGAGGCACAGGGCTGGAAGTAACAAATAAAATAATACCACCCACTATTTATTACGGATAAATTTTATATGGATAGAAAGTAACCCAATGAGGTAGGAATTAGGAGTTAGATAATATACCTTCTATCTCACTATCATTCAACCATAGTAAGTCTAGAGTAAGGAAAAGGGTGGGGAGGGAAGGAGGAGGGAGGAGGAGGAGGCTAAGGGAGACAGACAGACAGAGAGACAGACAGACAGACATCTCCTTCTAGCCTCTCAAACAGGACATTCTGGCCCTTCCTCTTCATGAGATTTTCATACCCTATTTTCAGAGAAAAGGAGGCCACATAAACTGCAAGGAAAAATAAAAGACTATTTAACTTTAGAGCTACCCTGGCTGATGTCCTGGTGAGTTAATGATGACCTAAAGAATTTAAGGGTGATTTGACTATGAATAAATTTTCCCCTTAAGAACCTAGCATCTGAGCAAAATGTGACTCCACTGTGTTAATATCCTCTTTGACAGATGTGAGCATTGAGAGAGGTTAAGTAGCTCGCTCAAGGTCACAGCCCTAGAAGGCAAGGAAGACAAAAGGTGCATCTACATCTAGTTAGTGTGGCTCCACAGACCCCTTGCCCCTGCTGCCATTCTCAACCAGTGCAAGGCTTTGTGAGAAAGTAGTGTCAAACCCAGTATGGCCAGATACTCTGCAGATGGCTTCACATCCATTTTCAAGCCTTAGGGTTGTAAAGATACTATTCAGAGAGTATCTAATCAGTTGCCATTTTTAACAGAACAAGCGTTAATGGCCAACTGTTTATGATGAATGAATTAATTTGAATAAACCTTGTATGTTTATTATATACTGCTCAAAATTTTATGCCCCCTCGCCATATCTGCTTTTTAAATCATCTGCATACAAGAAGGACAGTTGGTTTCAGAACTGAGTATAAAGTTGTTTTCATATACGTTATATGCATTGGTAAATTTCGGGAAATTTCTAAGGCATTCTGTTACCCAAACAACTAGACAATAAAATTTTTCAGGTGATTTTAGATATGAGGTAAATAAATTAACTTCTTACAGTAAAATAAATTCTCAAAAATTTCAAAGACATGGCCTTCAGCACATCTTCAAGTGTTCAATGGAGGCTAATAGCATCAGAAAGCCATCAATGGCAATATTTCTTACCATGGACTCCTCAGGAGGAAATAAAAGAAGCCATTTTAGGATTCTGAGATCTTTCTTTGATATTATCCAAGTGACAACCTCAGCCAAATACAACTCATTTAGCAGTGGTATTAACTATAGATGTTAAATAGATGACAACAATCAACTCAAATCCAGCAGACTTTCAAGACAAGATGAAAAAATGTCATTTTCTAAAATCAATGCCAATAAATATCAAATATTCAATGGAAGGCATGGTTGTTGACCACTCTGTGTTCTAATTGGTGCTTCCTAAGATTAGGGTGCCAAGAAACAAAGGCCCTAAACTTTTATTAGTGTAAAATAAGAAATCGTTACTAGAGATGTCAGGTATCAGAATACTCGTAGACACATAATGTAAAGAGCACTAAATGGTGAAGAGCACTAAAATGGGAGAGGTGAAGAATGACAAACCTGAGGGTCTCTCCCCACTCACTGTCTCACGTGGTCTGGGTTGTGTCTCTGACACATCCTTACAGTGGAGATGGTGCATCGAGCTTTGAGAGCTTAGTGACATTTCAATTTAAAATCATTCATTGCCTTTCAATCTGAAATTATAGTTAGTAACTCCTAAACCTCAATATGGTTTTTCAAGGTTAAAAGTCCAGTATTCAATAGTTATGTTTCTCAGCAGAAATGAACATGCTAAGGTAATTGCCAAATAAGTAATTTTTGAGAGCAGGCAATGTAAATCATTTATCCAGAGTTTTGATCAGCTGTGGGCAAATAGCTAAAACAGAGTTTCTGACCCTGTGTTCTCAACTCTGGTTCTTGAATCACCAAGGTGTTTCAAGGTGTTTCAAGGTGTGGCAATCTGAGAATTCTTGCACAAAGTGTCCTCTAACAGATTACTCCGTGGCTGTTTGGGGCATGGGGAGAGTGCAATGGTTATTCTGCAGTTATTTGATAGTTAGAAACCCACTTAAGCAACATATGTGAGAAGACAGCACTCTACCATCTACTAAGCATTCTCCACCTCCCACATGACACAGGTGTGTGTTTTAAATTTTCTTAATACCTTCAGAGTATTTTTTTCTTGGCCCTACTAAGTGAATTTGGGGAGTCAAGTTTTTATTTTTTGAAAGTACAGCATGCTGTTATGAATACAAATAGTGTTTTACAGAGATTAGTATAAAAAGTGTCAAAAAGATTCTCTAATATCACCAATTTGTTAAATTTATTATCTGCAAATGCAGTTATCATTTCTCAAATGAAGACTGTGCACTACTGTTTTCAATGTTTCTCCAAATTAGAAGTTTTATAAAATATAATGAATAAACACATAAAGGGATGCAGAATGACCAGGAATTTAAAAGCTTTAGGGCTCGCACGTGCATGGGCGCCTCACAAGGCCCTGGGGTGATGGGTGGCGAGGGACTACCAATGTAAGCACATTTTGTAAAATTTGAAAAAATAAAATTTGTTGCTCAGTTTTTCTTAGTGAGGGCACCAATAATCCATCCCTGCACACAATTACGGATTTCTCCTTATTAATGAGTTTATTTAGCTTTCAAGATTTGACCACCCGCAATAAAGTGGTCTCCAGAGTCTATTACCTGATAGTTCAACCTTTAAAATAGTAAGGATTTTATATGACCAACAACTTAGCACTCTCCTGCTCATGTACACTCGCTCTCTCTCAAAGGTCAATCCCTGAAATATGAGAATTGTATGAATTTTATTTTTCAACTCTCATGATGGATAATTCATGAGAACTTTAGCCCTTACATTTCATACATGTTGTTAATTAAATTCTATTACCATGAATGCTTCCAGAAGAGATTTGAAAACTAAGGGAAACCTTCCCAGCTTATTGTTGCTTCATGTTTCCTTTGATTAGTCTTCAGGAAGCCAAAGGAACAAGAACCATTTATTTTGAAGTGCAGAACATGGAAACAATGGTTTGGCATGCTTTAACTGTAGTACTTTACAACTGTCGGGCAAGATTGTTCACTTATTAGTTACTCTGATTTCTCTGATGCTCTAAATCCAAGTATTATACTTTTCCTTTTCTTTTGGTAAAGACAATTCTCTGACTCACTTTTTTTACTTCAGAACGGGTTTTACTACAACCAACTGCAAGCTAACATCAAAATGCAACTTTTAGGGTCAGTCAACCAGACCAGTAAAAGAAATGGTTTAATGAACACCTGTATTGTGGGCTGGATGTTTGTGTCCCCCGTTAATTCGTATGTTGCAATCCTAACCCCACTGTGATGGCATTAGGAGGCAGGGCCTTTGGGAGGTGATTGGGTCATGAGGGTGGAGCCCTCACGAATGGGATTAGTGCCCTTATAACCTTATAAAAAGGACTCCGGAGAGCTAGCGAGCTCTATGAGCCAAGTGAGGACACAATGAGAAGTTGGCAGATTCAGCAGACACCAAATCTGCCAGCACCTTGAGCTCAGGCTTCCAGCCTCCAGAACTGTGAGAAATGAGCGTTTGTAGTTTGAGCCACCCAGTCTATGTTATTTTTGTTACAGCAGCTTGGACTGCCTAAGATAATCTGCATGCATTCAAATCAGTGGGACCTTCAGAGCTGAATCCTAAAATGGTCAGAAAATGAGTATTTACTATTAGAGATCCAGCTTCTGATGGACAAAGTTATCTGTGTCCAAATTTCGCATGCAAAAGTCTAACTGTCATAACATAATTCAGGCAAAATGGCTGTTTGCTATCCTGTATAGCAGTAGGATGACTGGACTTATGACATAATCAACCAGATATTTTGATATTATGTAGTCAGTCTTAGCACTTCAGTTGGTGATGAGGCGGTATCAGAACTGACTTCTCACCTATTGGGATAAAGAACTAGATAGTATTGTACCACCAGCACCATTTTCAACAGCTTGGCTTTTTGACTAATTATTATCTGAAATAAAACACACACACACACACACACACACACACACACACACACATTAAAGTACAGATGGTGAGGAAAGGAGAGTCTGTTATAAATGTGGCCTAAGTCTATTATAGATGAAAACAGACTCATTCTTCATCTTCAGGAAGTCATAATTGATAGAGCAGAAATGAGACCTAGCAAGGTTTAAAACCTTGTACTATGAATAACTAGTCACACAGCCAGGGACAAGCTACAGCCTTACTCTTCTAAACTTTACTTTTCATTTAGGTAAGATGAAGCTAATAATGCCTTCCTTATTGGTTGTAAAGATTAAAGTGAATAAAGTACATGATTGCTTAGCCTAGTTCTTTGCATATAGTAGGTTCTCTACAAATATTTATTTCTCATCCTTTTCTACTCACTCTACATGTATGCAATGTGGTGCTGCAAATTTAGCTTCATAAATGATTACAATAATCACGTATTAGGATGGATCATCAAAATAGAAAATGACTAGTTAGGGTTACATCTGTTTCTTCCTTTTAAAAATGGTTAATAGGATTTCATTATAGTGGCTGCTTAGAGTGGGAATCCCTATTTCTTCGTTCATCCTTGCTATGACATGTTTGGGAATGTTACAACCTCTTTGGGCTGTGCTTCATCATCTAATGTATAATATGATTTATGACAATGAAGCCTTCCCTAATGACCTTAATTTGACACAATTCACTACACCCACATAGTCTCCCAGGATGGGTCTTATCTTGGGTCATCTCCTCTTCTCTATCTGTACTTCCTTCCCTAATGATCCACACTCGTGGCACTAAACACTTTCTGATGCTAACAGCTCTCACATATATATCTCCAAGCTAGATGGCTCTGTTGAATATGGACTCATATCAAAACGCTTATTCAACCTCACCACCTGAAGGTTTAACAGACATTCAAACATGATGCCCAAAACTCATCTTTGTTTCCATATCTGCTCCACCTTCCTCCACCTCAAATGATTATTCTAGTTGCTCTGGCCCAAAACCTTGTAGTTATCCTTAACGAATCCACTTAACCATAGCCCGTATCCAATTCCTCAGCAAATCCTATTAGCTCTACCTTCAAAACGCATCCAGAATCTGACCACTTCCCACTACTTCCATTGCTGCCACCTGGTCTGAGTACCATCATTTGTTGCCTGGATCACTCCTGACTGATCTTCTACTCTATCCAGCACTTCTAAAATCGAATCTCAACACATCCACTAGAGTGATCCTTTAAAATGCTAAATCAGACCATGGCACTCTTTTGCTCACAGCCTTGGATTAGTTCTGTTTTCCCCAGAGTACAGGTAAAAGTCCTTACCTCGGCTTCGAAAGCCCAATACAATCTCGCCTCATTGCCTTTCAGACCTCCCATCCTCAGTTATTCCATCCTTCTGCTCCAGGGACACTGGCCTCCATGTTTATCCTCAAAGCAGGCCATGCTGTATTTCCTCTGCTTGGAAGACTCTTCCTCCAGATGTCTATTAACTCCCTCTTTTCTTTACATTTTTGCTCAAAAGACACCTCCTTACTGAAGTCCATTCCAATTGCTCTATTTCACATCGCAACCCCACCTTCATCTGAACTTTTCCCTTCCAAACGCCTGATTCCCTAATGTTACCTTGATTTTTCTCCTTTCCATAGCACCTATCGTCTTCTAACATACTATATACTAGGTATTTACTCATCGAGTGCAGGGCCCTTGATTTTCCTTACCAATATCCCAATGGCCAAGAATAGTGCTAGGTGTGTAACAGTCAGTAGACATTTGCCAAATGCATGGAAGTGAATTATGGAGCAAACGAAAATAGAATATAAAGAGCTATGCTTAATTTTTATAATTAAAAGATGGACTGCACAAAATTAAACAAGGAAAGATTGTGAAGCAGCCAATTTGAAATTATAAATATGTAGTTTGTCACAACACTGCTATGCAGAATCAATTTTCATATTATGCTTCAACAAAAAATTAAACATATGAATATACTTGATGTTAAAAAATAATAAGAGTGAACTACAATATCTTGCTGCATAGATACCTAACACATGATTTTAAATGCCATAAATCAGTGTTCTTGTTTTAAAAATATCTTTGTCATCTAAAATTAAAAATGCATTTAATAAAAATTCTAATCTTAGTAACACAAAGTGAGAAGTTGTATTTTTTAAATAAAATCATTTGCTTTTTAAAAGTTTTGATACACAAAATAGCAGTGCGATGGTTAATTTTGTGGCAACCTGAGTGGGCCACATTGTCCAGATATGTGGTCAAACATTATTCCAGATGTTTCTATGAGTATTTTTGAATGAGATAAGCATTTAAATTGGTGGACTTTGAGTAAATGGGATTACCCTCCATACTGTGGGTGGACTTCATGCAATCAGAAGAAGACCTGAGTAGAATAAAAGGCTGACCTCTCTGGAACAGGAGGGGTTTCTGCCAGCAGACAACCTATGGACTTGAATTGCAGCACTGGATTTTTCTGGATCTCCATCCTGCTAGAAGACTGCAGATTTTGGACTTGCCTGCCTGCTTAATCACATTAGCCAATTCCTTAACATAAATCTTTTTATATATACTGTGTACACATCCTATTGGTTCTATTTCTCTGGAGAACTCTGACTAATGTAACCATTATAATGAATTACAGTAATACATTAATTTTGGGGAGTCTAATACAAGTGTGCTTTATATCTTAGGAGTTCCTTTTGGAGATTCAACAATACACTGTAATTTGAAAAAATGTTCCATAGTCTATTATGTTCTAAGAAAGCTGATCTAGAACAACCTTACATAGTTAATTACTTCCCTTTAAACCTTAACAAACACCCTTCTCAGAGGCATGTCTATAGCTTCAAGAACAAAGACACGTTTATTTAATCTTCCTTATCCTTTTGTACACAGTCTTCACTTGGGGGAAGTGTGGGCAGAAGTATACGCTCTGTCTCCCCTCCATTAAAATTCTTTCCTAGAAAAATCTTCAAGGCCCCTCTTAACCCTCACTATCTCTAGGATATTCTTCTGTCAAAACTCTAAATAATATGTTAACTACCCATGGAACCTTCCTTTCCAATCCACTTTGATAAAGTTAAATAGCATTTATGATTTGTCACATTTGGTGGCTTTTGTGACACCATTCTCTCCCGTTTCTCTTCTCTGATACTCCTTTTCTGCCTCTTCTCCCTCATATTGTCCTTTGACTTTCAGCATTTCCTAGAGGGACGAAGGGTTCCATGGTTGTAAAAAGTTGAGAAACCTTGGGTTTACAAGTTAAACAAAGTTCTCTATTTGAGGACTTTTTAGAGCCTTTAACATGCTAAGGAGCATTGTGACTTTCCAAGGGGGAAATATAATTTAGCGCATGAAGCACTAGAGTTCCATGGTTGGCACTAGTTCCAACCATGGTTAGAACTCTAGAATAAGAGAGAAAAAGTCCAAGAGAACGTCAAGAGAAGTCCAAGAGAAGACTGAGAAGAGGCAATCAGAGAAATAAGAGAAACTAGGACAGAATGACGTCATGGAAGTCGAGGATGGGCAGACTTGCAAGGAGGAAGCATCAACAATGTCTGTTGTCCCAGAGAAGTCAAGTAAAGTTTTGAGTCAAAGAAGGCTGAGAATTTAGGAACTAGTAAATTATTGGTGATACAAAGACAGCACTGGCATGGGAAGGAGCAGTCTGAAGTGGGCTGGAAGGTCCGCAAAAAAATGGAGAAAATAAATATAGACCACTGATTCAAGGAGGTAGGCTAAATAATCAGGGTGGGTTTTTTCTTTTTCCCTCTCACAATCGTAGAGAGTTGAGCACGTCTGCAGCCTGTGATAAGACAGCTAGTAAAGCAGATAAGTTGAAGATCTATGAGAGAGGGGATAAACTGCTGAAGCAAAGGACCCAGGGAAACTGGAAGAACATCACAAACCCAGGTGAGAAATCAGCTTTCATAGGAGAGACCCCTCTTCCCTCGATTCAGAAGAGAGATAGCTAAGGATGAGTATAGACGTGGACCAGTTTGCAATTCATCTGCCACACTCCCACAGGAGTTAGCTTCTTAAAATATAATCTCAGCATGGCTTTCTTCAGAGGCTTCCCCTTTGCCTTCAGGACGAATTCCAAATTCCTTCAAACGGCCTTTCAGAACCAGCTCCTATCTTTCTAGCCTCCCCCTCACTCACTGCCCTCTACAAACCCTATGCTCAAGTCACCCAGCATGGGGCTCCCGCTGTTCTCCGCACTCCATAGGCCTTTGCATCCTCCATTCTCTCTGTCCAGAATCCCTTCCCTCCAACAATCCCCTGACGAATAGTGAGCTTCTATGTATAAGTCAATGCCCGACTCAAAGGTCAAAAAAGGTAGAGCCTTCCCCGGCTCCTATGTCCATCCATACATAGTCAGTCCTTCCTCTATCTGACACAGCACTCTTTATAAGCCTTTTTTTATTATCATTACAACTATCTTTTACATGCTCTGTTTCTTCCATCATCTGGCACACAGATATTTATCCGGCCTGGACCCTGCCCAGCCAGTGCATAGCACCCACCCATCACTGTACCAAATAGGTTGGCTACAACTCCACGACACCCCGTGGAGCACTGCTGGGCATTCCCTGTTGAAGTCCTTGAATTTACTCTCAGTTAACACATACCTGAAAGCTTTGTTTATAAGTTGAGGATGTTCTCCACTTCTACAGCTGATGTAACATGACCATAAAGTTAATTTTTTAAGAGTAAAACCTCTGCTCTGCCTTATATTCCACTGGGGACAACAAAACTACCAACAAGGAATTGGAGACGACACAGGATTCATTCAAGGATGTTCTTGTACAATTTGGAGGCGTTTCAATTCTGTTATTTTCTCTTACCTTTCTTGACTTTTACTTACTCACTGCTCTAAATCGTAGCCCAATATAATTGTTCTCACTCACTATATGCTGTCTTTTAAAGGATAACATTTTCAGCTGAGAAAAATTGAACGAATGTTGATGAGTATAACTGGAATAACTGGTGTCTCTTAAGTTTCCTTAAGAGAATAGTATGTGTAAAAATACTCATATTTAATTTTTTCAGGCATGTTCTATCACATTTTTAAGTGATTTTAAAGCTCTTTGATGTAAATCTTTAAAAAAAAATCTGAAAATGCAAACCTATCGTGAAATCATACCCCAGTTTTCTCCACCTTCAAAGTGTAGATAAAAAGGGGGCCACATATTAAACCTGAGAAGCTTAGGGGAGGCCTACAAACAGGCCTACAAATTGGATGGTGGCT
Organism: Rhinolophus ferrumequinum; assembly: GCF_004115265.2. NCBI lineage: Eukaryota > Metazoa > Chordata > Mammalia > Chiroptera > Rhinolophidae > Rhinolophus > Rhinolophus ferrumequinum. The sequence goes on along the minus strand of NC_046285.1, from coordinate 93,214,499 downwards.
CCTACAAACAGGAACCACACAGAATGCTCGGGACGTAGAAATTCCTAACTGAAAGTGGGTCATGGTGGGGAGTCACGTCCTAAGCCTGTAGCTTCCTTGACAAAGGTCAGTCTTTACCTTCAGCGAGCCTGTCTATTGTCATTTTGCAGCTAAGATAACATACCTTTGAAATGTCATAGTAATCTCTTTTTCCAGACCCCCACCGCCCCACAGCAGGTTCCCACAGAGCCCCTCATTGTTACCTTGTTGCCCACATAACCTCCTGTACCCACCAATATAAAAGAAGCACATGTCTCTCCATTTTGCTTTTCTTCCAATCCCAAAGATTTCCCTGCTTCGCTTTCTCCCATCCCACCTCCCTAATCTACCACAAATGAATTTCATGTAACTCTTCCCTTGTGTTTCTTCCTTTTTTTAAAATGTATAAAATAAGCTGCAAAAAACTGCCATTCTCTGGAGCATTTTCTCAATCCATTGAGATTTTGCTTCCCGGCAGTTGTTGTCAGTATGGCTCAAATAAACTCATACAAATTCTCTACAGGTTTGGACGTTTCTCACGTCGACAAAAGATATAACACACAGACTCATATATTAATTAATCTATAAGTGCCTGAAGCCTAATTAGGAATCCTGGACCCAGCATTCTGAAAGAGTCCCAAATAACTTTCTGAATGAATGATCCTGTTCCCATGGAAACTGAAGTTGGGAAGTAGGAAAAGACAAAAGAAATTACAAAACGGTACCAAAGAAATTAGCTGAAACAAAACAAAACAAAACAAATCCTTGTGTCCCACTATCACATAGCACATAGTAACTTAAAAAATAATGCATATACAAAATCTAGGAAATGCACAATAAATAGCAATCTTTACTTCTGCTTAAGACAAATTAATGTTTTTCTTTTAATATTAACTTTTAGAAAAAAGGCCAATTATGGGAAACTTTTTCTAGCTCCCTTTCCAATGATCTGTGATGTGATGCTCTTATAGCGACCAAATTTGATACTAAATTCCTCACAGTAGTGGATCTGCTCATGTTTGGATATTTTCCCCACTTAGTTAAACAATATTTTCAGATCATGCAATATTTATTAGAGGCTTACTTACAGCTTACCTTCAGATTAATATTGCTCTGAATTCAATTTGAGTTGTGAATGTGGAAGACATTTATATATGTTGAGACAACCACACTACAAATATACTAAATGTCAAAAAGTATTTTAATACCACATTGAGATACTTAAACTGTTAACTACATTCTAAACAGAACACTCAAATGATTCTCTCATTATGCCAGAAAACATTAGTCATCCTTTCAGTATTCCTGTGGGATACTGCATGTCAATTCTAAATCTATACGTAACAGGACAGAGGTGCCCTCTCTCCTCTTCTTGGGCCTTCGTAGGCTGACGTGAACACCAGAAAAGAGCACCTGCATTTGTCCTAAAATCTCAGCCTTCTATCTTTCCTTACCCTTTCTAGTATCCTCATCTCCCATACAGGAGAGAAACAGGATTTGGAGTCAGCAGTTCTGACATCTTTAAATCCTGTCTGTCTCTGTGCATCCCTAAAAATATGCTAAGCCTGTTTCTCATTTATGAAACTGTAATAAAAATAGTTCTAGGTACCACACCGGGATGTTAACATGAGAGTTAAGTAATACAATTCCATGAATGTCAATCCTAAAGTTCTATTCAAATACTAATTTTATTTTTCTTTACTTTCTAATCCCTCAGATGGCTCATGACTTCACTTTTTCCTTTCATTCTTTCAGGCCACTAGTTAACCACTGACTTGGTAAAATTCCTACCCACTTCCATGGCACTGGTTCTGTTGTTTGTCTATTATTTCCCTGGGCACTTTTTTTTCATTGTCTCTGCTCTTTTATATTCTTTAACAGAGCATATTCTTCAGAATTCAGTCCTTTGCCCCTCTACTAATCTACCTCCATGTTTCCTCCCAGAGTAAATCTATCTATTTTTATTTACCACTTAAGTACAGGGGATAGCTACAGATCATTTATGCATTTCATCCCCTTTCCAATGGTCTATAGAGAAGACATTTTTAGTTGGATAGTCTGTTGCCTCCTGGATTATAGAAACTAATCATTCCTTCTCAATTTAAATACTATGATTTCTCTGGTTCTTCAAGTTTACAACCTTGGAATTACTGTTTTGATCGATTTGTCGTCTCCCATATTTAATCAACGACTAAATCTCACCAATTACTATTTTCAGTGTCTTCAGGATTTAACTCTTCCTAAACAATTTTGACAGCTGCCATCTTAAACGTGGACCCAATTACCTACCACCTGGGCTCTAGTCATCTCTTTTCTCCTAAGTCTACCCTGTATGTAAAGGTCAAAATTATTGTTTACCCAAATGCCATTTTGTTGGCATGCTGCTTCACTCTTAAAACTTCCAGCAACTTCCTGATGCCTACTTCATCAAATAGAAACTTTATACATAATATACAATCAAGTCCGCGAATACCAAACCATTTTTGGAGCCCATATTTTATTCCTTTTCAAGATAAACTCTGTGTTCTAATCAGTAAGAACTCTGAAAGTGGCAGTTTAACAGTAGAACATGTTCTCAACTCCATATAAAATAATTTTATCATCTAAGTATGGTACATTTTTCTCCTGTTTGAAAACATAAAGGGTTAAATAATGAAGAACTCTAATCATCATTAACTCAAACCCCCTCATTTTACAAATAAGGAAAACAAGACCGTAATAAAATAAAATTTTCTAAAGCCATGTTACTAAGAGCAGAACTGGTATAATCTTAGTTCTTTGGTTCCCAAGCTGCATTTTATTTATATCATACTTTTTGTTGATTTGTGAACAAAGTTGACATTTATGGTTTAAAGTATAAGGAGGTCCTTTAAACCTCCAGTAGAGGTATTTCGCCTGGACATTTAACTTATGAATTTAATAATGTACCACTGTCAAATCTACTTAGAAGCATAACTTATAAAAGTAATCAACTTAAAAAGAGAGGGTGATTCTGCCCACCACCCCAGTCAGCGTGAACATATCCCTGAGTCACCCTGTCGAGGAAGATGTAACTCGTATTCTTTCAGGTAAAAGATTGGAATCTATTGTTTTCTGAAAAGAAACATTTGTATTCAACACACTCACTGGTGAGATAACTTTGCTCTATAAAGAAAATATTTCTGTATCCTGCTTCCAAAACTACTTGTCCTATTATCTTCTAATAATTAGAAACAAATTTCCTCAGACATTCTAGTCCACATAATGAAAAAGGCTGGTCTTAACTGGTCTCATCATTACTCAGCAGATTTAGTTATCTTGCTGCTAAAGATAAATAGTTGAAAGTATGAAATGGTGCAAGAGAGATCTAACTTTTTTGTTCAAACATTAGGACTCTAAATGTAATTTCTATTACAGGGCTGGGGTACAATCTTTCTTCTGCTCTAAAACTAAGAGATAATGAAATGGGAGGTGAAGTGAAACTCTTTCCTCTATTAACACCTATATTCTCTTGCTCATAAATTCATGGTGTGTTTGGGGGAAGTGTTATCCAGCATGGAAGTAACTTCTGACATAAATGTCTACGTTGATAGCATGCATGAGCTGCTAACACAGACTCCAGCTGCTTCTAGCTTCAGACTCCAGCTAGATGCCTCTATTTCTTCCCTTCTGTCCCAACAACCAGTCCTTTCTAGAGAATCCTTAGAGCCTCAGGATCTTCAGGGTTAAAGGAACTATGGGAATGGAAATAATACAAAGAACTCATTTGAAACTTGATACAGAGTTATTAATTACATGGATTTGAACATTAAATGAAAATTTTAGAAAGTATGAGCCATTCTGAAGTGTGTTTTGGTTAACATGTCCAATGCTGGATACGTCCTTACCCTATAAGAAGCCTGCAAGTATTCTCTTTTGTTGTGTACAAGAGCCAGAGTTGACTGAATCAGTCTGCATTAAGTAAATACAAGAGAAAACTTTTAACTTTTAGGAATTTAATCAACTCTCTCTTTTACATTTACCTTTTCTTTCCATGAGCCTATGAATATGACATGCATTCATCTAATATGTACTTTTACATTTAGAAAAGATTAAAGTCCCTTTCAAAAGAAATGAACTGAAAGGTCTACGCTACATCATGAATAAAAATGTAGCTGTTACACAGTGGATTTGCTGACGGACTTTGTTGTATAACCCAGCATCTTGGAATTCAGTTAATGATAGGGTGTGTGTTTGTTTGTTGTAAGGAATTTTATTTTTCGATTAGTGTGAAATAGACTGAACAGATTAAAAGGGGGGCTATTCAGTAGAATTTGGGTTTCTTATACTGACCACCGGGTTAACGTGTAGAGTTTGAGAGAATAGATATTTCACATATTTCAAGTAGACCCACTTTGATCTATTTATTTTCCTCTTCAAACAAGTAGACTCTAAGGTGGAATTTACAAGAAAACTCAGAGGTGTGAAGTAAAGAAATATTATTATTTCTATACTATATTTATCACACTCTGCTCTTTTTTCTGTTTTTATGGATTTAAATAGTTTTTATCATGAAAAGTTTTAAATATCCACCAAAATAAAGAAAAGAATGCTCATATGCTGTATTTATTATCCGAAGTCAATGGTTATAAAGATTTTGCCACATGTACTTTATTTATCCTTTTTGTTGTTGAAAAATTTTAAAGCAAATCCCATATATCAAACAATGTTCTTTATTATTTTAGTAGGCACCTATACAAATTAAAGACATATCTCTATCACACCATTAGAACAACTAATTTCATTGGTTTGATATTTATTTTATGTATTTTTTACAATTAATATAACATATGCATACAGAGATACATGTATATAACTTATAACCAAAAATTGATGTTGGGGCATATGCTCTTTCTAAAAGAAGTGGGATATGTAATCAAAAAAGAGAGAAGACCAGTGCTCCCAACAGTGATGTTTGAACGTTCCAGTATCCTCAGACAGCTTTTCTGGGGAGTAGCACACCAGAGCTGAGATCCTTAGGATGTATCTAATCTTGGCATTTGCCTAATATGAACTCTGAGATGATACCCTTGGAATGAGATGATGAGTCTTCTGAATCCAGGGAAACTTTTTTAGTGCCAATGAACAGGTATCAAGATCCCACAAGAAGATGTTGTTATGTTATGAAGACAAGAATGCCTAGGACAATCACCTTTGGTTTGGAAATAAAGATTACTTTATCAGGCCCTCTCCTCTCATTTTTCTTAATCAATTTTTGCCTATTGTGGGACATAGATTGCTATGATTATCAACTGAGTGTCAAATGAGATTGGACTCTGAGGAGAAAATCTGCAGTTCCCTGCTCCAGGGAGTAGCTTTATAATTTTCTAACCTCCTATGTTGTGTTATATCTCAGGTAACTTGTGAGGAGGTATTGTTTGATTCACCTGAGTTTTTAATCAATGCTTACTAACTCAAGAGGAGCTTATGTGTTTTTCCGATACAAGGAAGCATCAGGCAATCAGTAAAATGCCTCAAAACTCTAAAAGGCAGACCACGCACTATGATTCCTTATAACTCTAGGGAGGTCATGGTTAATAAGGGGTAGGGAGTTCTGAAAGCAGTAAAATTATGCATTCACGAGAGACTATTTACATGCGTCCTGCAATTTTTGTTATTAAAATGTGATTTTTATGAAGCTAAGAAACAAATAAGCAAACTCCTGGTTACTTACTTCTATTGAACTAATTATTAAAGAACCATTATGTGCCAGGCACTAGACTAGGTGTTAGGAACACAAAGGTGTGTTGTCTCTGCCCTCAACAAACTCACAATGCAGAGAGATGTACAGGTAAAAAGAATAGGACCACCCAGAAAGTGCCCTAAGAGAACCAGGGACATACCAAGAGCACCAGAAGTACAATATGCAGTAGACTTGGGCTTTGAAGAATGGATGACTTGGGAAGGCTTAAGACAAGATGTAAGGGATTTTGAATTTAGATCTTCAAAGAGTAATTGCATTTGGCCACATGGAGAACATTTTAACTATGACAACAACACAGAGATGATGGAGGTTGGAAAGGAGAAACATTGTATCTAGGTAAAATGGCATAGATGTTCACTCCCTTACACCCTTACACACACACACACACACACACACACACACACACACACACACACGGAGCACAAAAGAACCTGAGTTGTTCTGGGACCAAAAGCATTCTATAGGGCCAAAGTACACTCATTCTATGGCTCCAATCAGCTCGTTTAGAATTTTTGTCATATTTTTTATGATATGACTTGGCTGCATGTTTAGATTATTAAATTAAATAATACATTAATTAATAAGAGATTATTGGACTAAATAGATTAGTGTCTATTTACACTTGAGTTATTCTTTATTCCACTGTGTCAGTTCTACTTCTGATTAGAATCCTTTGCTATTTTAAAGTGTCTACAGAGCAGTTTTTAAAACATTAGCACAATTCTCCTTTCTCAAATTTAGCACTTCCCCAGTAGTTCAACATGTTCCTTTTTTATTTGTGGTCATTTTTGGTCTTCTTTGGTCTCCTTTAAAAATAGAACCAGGTTGCACTTGTTTGTGAGTCTTAGCTGGTGCTGGTGTCTCTTTCCTTTCTGGGTGCTGGCACTTACCCCTTCCCCAGACGTGTTCATTGGGTCTGGGTTGGAATTTTTCCCTTTCTAGATTTGGTCACTGGCTTGGGAGTGTATTTCTCTCTGTTTTGTTCTACCACTTTGTTTCACTTCTTACTGTTGGTGGTTTTAACTAGAAAGCAGCCCCTCTGCACTTTGGCCTAGGATTTTAAAGTCTTCTGTATGATATCATCATGAGTACTGTTTGTGAGACCTGGCTTTGGGCTGTGGCTCAACCACTAGCAAACATAAATGTTTGTAAGGAGGCACACAACACTGCATATGATATGATTTGATTTGTTGGAAGGTGCAGAACAGTAAGCATGAAACCGAGGGTCCTTGACTTTGATTAAATTTAGTTTTGAATCCTAGCTCTAGAAATCATCTCTCTCTTTCTCTTTCTCTCTCTCTCTCTCTCTCTCTCTCTCTCTCTCTCTCTCTCTCTCTCTCTCTCTCTCATCTCTATCTCCATCTCTCTATGTCTGACCCTCAGAGACCTAGCCTAATCACCAACCCCCGAGGCAGCAGAACAGAGTAGCTGGATGTGATTCAAATGGTCACACTGTCTAGACCTCTGGCAGGCTAAAGACAACATCTTTAGCTAAGTTATGTTTGAGCTCCTGAGCCCTAAGGTGGAACAACCCTCTGGCTACTTTCCTATGAGACCAGACAGAGGGACACTGGGAAAGACCTCAGAACTGTCTCAAGACCTGAAGAAATGATTCATTACCCTTACCTTATCTCTGACCAATCAGCTTCCAGCACGACCCTGAACCTTTAACCCACCATGTCTTGTGATTTTGCTCTTTATAATCTCTAACTTATACGCCATTGGGGATCCAGGTCTTTGAGCGCTGAGTTGTTTCTCCGGGTTTGGTGCCAGTTCCCTAAATAAACCTTTACTTTCTTTGCTGCAAACTCCTGTTCCTGTCTAGTTTCGCTTTGATGTGGGCAGGTAAAGTCCTTTTGTTCTTTTTATTTTTAAAGAAACTATATCATATATGCAACTATATTTTCTCTGTTTTTCTGAAACTATATGCAAGAAACTTAAGAATGGGTTACTTATAAGGAGTGAAGTAGAAGTCAGGGGGGCTGGAAAGGAGATGTACTGTTTATTTTATAACCTTTCTGTACAGTCTGAATTTACCATATACATATATTATTTTAAATATATAAGGAAAGCCATTTTAAAATGATCGATTTTTCTCTTTGATTATGTCTATAATAAGGTATTCACCAAGTTTGTATAGTGTGAGCAAAGCTAAAATTAAAAACAGCAGGTGACTGTTGTGACAAAATGAGAGCAAGCAAAGTGGAAATGCCTCCCACAAAGGAGAAAGACTTGGCGAGGCTTTTCCACTCCTCCTATTTGTAGAGACACAAATCTTTCCCAAACTGTCGCTGTGAGAAATTTTGAAAACTAAAACAAAACAGAAAACTTAAAAAAACAAATAAAAACTTGACGCCAATGGCATAAGAAGGAGAGTTCTTCAGTTAAGAACTAAAGCTCCTCTGTCTGTTAGGCTCAGAAGGATTCTTGCTCAGGACTTTTTTGAGCCAAGACAGTAGACAGCTAAAAGTGAGACTCTTGAAATGCTTTAACCAGAGGAGGTCAGCACATGGGTTCCAGTCCAGCTCTGAGGACCAGCTGCTACCAGCCATGTGGTGTCAAGAACAGCACACTGCTTTCATTTACATTCAACTCCTTGGCTTTGAAAGATCCCAGAATGCATGACAGTTTCCTCCCCTGCCCCGACACTGATCATCCATTTCTATTGTTTTTTGAGGTATCAGCTTAAACGTCAACTCAGAGAAATCTGACACCCCACCTATTTAGGGCTTTCTGATTTATATCGTACTCATTAATTCCACCCATCCATTTTTTCCATCTACTCTACCTTATCCCTTTCCCATCTAATCAACATAGTTATACGTACTATTAACCAGGTTCTTTGCTCAGCATTGGACATACAGTGGTGAGCAAACATCAAGAAATTCCTTCCCTTATGTAGTTTCCATTTTGGTGAGAAATAAAAAGATAGTTCAACTAACGCAAATAAGTGTCCACATATCAACAGGTACACTGAAAGCACAGTTTAAATAACAGCAGCAACAACAAAAAGAAACAGACAACAAACAGAAATAAAAGGAAATAATGGAATATACATGATATTATAGATGAGGGGCCTGGGACAAAAACTGGAACAGTTATATTTGGGATGAATATTAAGAAGAATATGTAATTAGAGCATAAGAAACCCACTAATTCCATTAAATCCATTTAATTCTCTTCTTGAATGAAGACAAGCAAAAGCATAAAGCACTCAGAAAAATAAGGAGAGGAGTAAAATCCAGCTATCTATGGAACAAATTCTCAGATCTTCAAATCCTAGTTCTATCTCTTTTGAGCCTAGATAAGTGAGTTTAGACAAGCAACAGCTTTCCTGAGCCTTGGGGTTATTATCTGTAAGTTGAAGATATGTTCTATCTCATGCGTTTATTGAAACCCTAAGAAGCGAGAATATACAAGAAAGTCCTTAGAACAGTGTCTGATATATACAAAAGCCTTCAGTATACTGTTTTTGAATCTGGACATGAAACCTGAGTGGATAGATCACAAATAGCACAGTACAGTGAACCTGAGCCCAAAAAACAGAAAAACATTCTTGTTTTTCAACAAACCCTAATAGCAACGAGTAGCATATCCACTATCCAGATTTTGGTTTCTAATAATATTCTCCAGTAAAAGGAACCATGGTTTTTTGGAGAAATGGCTGATTCTAGGATGGGAGCGGGAAATGTAAATACAAGATCAGCATTTTGTGGTGCTAGAAAACAAGGAAGTGGTAAAAGTGCTAAACACACACACACACACACACACACACACACACTGATAGGACCATAGGCACCAAACTGAAAGAACTCCCAATGGCCACAGCTGGAATAATCTGAGCACTAAAATAAAATAGCATTGGAGTATAATCCAAAGTATAAAATAAATATTCACGAGCCTATACTGACATAAAAATGAATGAATGAATGAATGAATGAATGAGGAAGAGAGACACATCTTCCAAGCAGAAGCATTCCAAATTCCAAATAATTTATGGAGATACTCCACCTACAAGGAGGTGGATAGTAACTCTTCTTCCTTAAGTGTTGGTAGTATATAGTGACTTCCTTCCAAAAAATACAGTGTGGAAAGGGCAAAGAAGGGGCAACATATGGGGACACCTGACATACATTATGTCAGCCAGGTAATGAAGATTAACATCAACAGCGACAAGTCATGTTCATAGTATGGACCCTTAATATGATGTGATGAAAATGGTACTTAACTTCTGTGCTCTTCCTCCAAAAATACCCCACAAACCCAGTCAAGTCATGAGAAAAAAATAATTCAGAGAAATACCAATTAAGGGACGTTCTACAAAATATTTCACCAGTACTCCATACTCCTCAAACCTGTCAAGGTAATAAAACCTGTCAAGGTAAAATAAGGGAAATCTGAGAAACTGTCACAGCTAAGAGCAAGCAGCCTAAGGAGACAACACTACTAAAATGGAATGCAGTGTCTTAGATGAAATCCTGGAAGAAAAAAAGGACATTAGATAAGAATATAGAAAATGTGAATAAGGTGTGGACTTTAGTTAATAACGTATTAGTGTCGGTTAATTGTGACAAATGTATCATACTAATTATAATATTAATAATAGGGGAAAGTGGGTGTGGTGTATATGGAAATTCTCTATACTGTCTTTGCTATTTTTCTTTAAAGCTAAACTGTTATAAATTTTTTAAAAGTTTATTTTTAAAAAAGACAAAGAAAACATTCTTGTAATGCCAGACATTTAGCATCCCAGGAACAATACAGAAAAGATCCCCATACACTTCCTAATTAATCCCCTATGGGAGTCAGGGAATGAAGAGCCAATGTGTTACATTTATTTACCCAAAGCCTGAGGAAGAGGTTATTCTGCCCATCTGTCTAAGCCTGTGTTGGCCTCTTGGTTGTTTCTTGGCTACAATTTCAAATGTAGGGTATATTGTTTCTATTCTGATTACTGAATATGAATAGCAGAGTAAACCTATTTTCTCTGTTTTTAATTAGTGACAATTCTACACTAAAGTCATGGTCTTTTTATTTTAAATTTAGGGTTTTCAGTGGAACACATAACTTTCCCACCAGTTCTGCTACAATTCCTCTAGCCTGACACTTTGTTGCTTTTCAGCATTAGCACATGTTTAACATGATACCAATTGATATTTCAAAATTGTACAATGGTTTTATTGTGAAGCTTTGCCTTCCTGGTTTGATTTTCTATGATATAGGTCAGTCAGCACATTATCCTTCACTGGAGACAACTTGCACCTTCCTCCCTCACCAAGGGACAAAGCTCACATCACGTTGAGCTGAGCAATACTCACTTCCGCAATGAGGGCGTGAGGAAAAGTCCTTGTATTACGGTATTAGACACTCATCCAGCGGGTTATTTTGAGTATTATATTACCAGAACTTGAAGAGCAACAATAATAACTCACTCTATTACAAAAGGAAAGATAAAAGAGAGAAAGAAAAGCGACAAAAAGCAAAAGGACTTCGCTGCTTACGTGCTTAAGATCTAGAGTAATTTTCTCCATTTTCCAAAAAAAGTTAATGCGGTTAAACTAAAACAATAGGAAGCGTTTCCAGGTTTATTTATGAGCCCAGAATCCTTGAAAATCCTATTTAGAACCATCCGGTGAAATTGGCTTTGGGACACGTCCCTCCCTTCACCCGTTACTCAGTCATTCAGCTTCAAGCATCTTTCTAACAATCGTTCTGTTGGGCGTCCGAGGACACAGCGGCTTGGCTAGAGTCCCCAGACCAGACTTTACCTGAATGTAGATAATCAGGTGGAGAGGATAAAAGTAATTCTGGCTCAGCTGCCACGAATTCCCCCCACGCCCCGCCCCACAAGTGCACCGATATTCCCGGCACAATGGGGACCCTCAGAAGCCCAGAAAACGTTATAACTGTCCCCTCCTCCTGTACTTTGTGTGGCCCGCGCCTGCCTCCGAGTGATGCCATCTTGAGATGTTAGCATCTTACAAGGAGTTAGTGAGTTTTGCATTCTAATCACGTCCCTCTGGCTTGGAAAACTTAACCCAACTTTGCAAGATGAGAACCTGCTGGTGTGGACCCTTAATTTTCTCTAACTAGAATTGACAAAAATCAGATGCTATGGGCAAGAAACCGAAGCCCTCGGGCCCCCCGCCCCCGCGCCCGTCCCTACCGCCGTTTCCCGGGTCGCCGGGTGCCAAGTGAGATGCCCCGCGGCCGACCCAACGCCGGGAGCCGGGAGACAGCCCTGCGCCAGCGCCAGCGCCAGCGCCGCGCCTAGAGCTGGACGTTTGGGGAAGCTGGTCCCAGCGGGAGCGGGTGGGAGGGTGGAGGTAACGGAGCCACTTACAGCCCAGGGCGACCACCAGGTAGCGCAGCAGCAGCAAGAGGAGGCGGTGGCGGCTCCTCCTCGCCATCTTCTCGGGGGCCGAGCTGTCTGCTCCTCGGAGACTGAGGGTCCTTGCGGCCGGAGTGCGGGAGGCCGGGCAGGGGCCCCTGAACTTCTGGAGCCGGAGCGCAAGACAGACTCGTGCAGCGGAGGGCGGGGAGGGGCGGCCCCTGATGCTACGTCAGTTTCCCCGGCCTGGGGCGCTTTCTCAGCTGGCAGCCTAAGGCAGGTCTCCGCAACCCGCGGAATGGGGGGTCTGGGCCTTCCTTTGGGGGGGAGGGGTGTGGAAGTCGGACAAGGTGCTGGCTGGGTCCTGATGAAGGGGCCCCAGAAGGCGAGGAGCGGAAGGGAAGCCCTGGCGGGCGTCCTGCCACCCCTGAGCCGCCGGGATTAATCGGCTTTGTGTCTGGTCCCGCGCGGAGCTGCCAGCTGTCCCCAGGGCGCGGAGCCGGGGGGCGGGGGGCACGGTGGAGGGGAACTCCGCCTGCCTTGCTCCAACTTCTCTCTTCCCCTCCTTGGTACAAAACGTCTTTTTTGGGTTTTCAGCCTAGAGATGGAGATTTGGGGAAATTTTTGTCTGGCGGTGGAGCGAAGCTACCGGCGAGGCGCTCTGGTGAGATGGGGTTCGCCGCTCTGCCTTGGACGTGGGGGTTGGGGGGCGGGAAGCAATCAAGACTCGTGCTGGAAGGCAGATCTCAGATTTTAGTCTTGGCCCCTTCTCACTGTAAGCTTTTTGCTCCTTGGAGATCCAAGGTGTGTTCTTTGCTTTTCACGTGTCAGAGTTGGAAGTTCGTCTAACAGTGTGAAATATTTATCATGTTTCTTTCTAGTTACGTAACTGCTGCCTGTGGAGTTTTCCACATGTTAAAACTCTACAGCTGCCCTTTGTCAGGTTTATTTTTGGTCTACCGTGCTTTTAAAAGGGAAACCCATTATGCATGCTCTGTTGCATGTTTTAAAAGTGACCCGCACTTACATGGCCCACACCGCAAAGGCTAAACAGGCAATTTTTATATTTGCTCCTAGGGACCAAAAATGTCTGGTGCATCCAAGAGTATTGACAGGTCTGGACAAAAGCCATTCCCAAGAAAAGAAACTGTTAGACATCTTTTTTTTTTTTTTAAGTAGAATAATGGATAAAGTTCTGCATAGAAGACAGTTGATTTAGTGGTGTGCACACAAAGAATTTAGCTAGCTCAGTGGACAAAGGCGACCAGAGTTTAGATATGCAGAGCTGTGAGGAATGAGGCATCTCTGCTGTTTCCTTGGTGACAGTGACGGAAGCTTAGTACCCAGGGACCCAAGGCTGGGAGAGGAGCAGAGGATCCAGTGGGCCCAGAAAGGAACGTCAAAATGGCAAAAATTTTAGAGCTCATACTCCAGTCAAGCAAGGAAAAGGGGCACAGATTTAACAGACTTCTGCCAGTTTTTCTGGGCAGTAACAAGAAAGATGTAATACTTTACAGGAGAAGTTGCTGGCATCCTCTTTTCTCATTCTTGCCACAACTATGTCTGTTGCTCCTCCCCAAAGATACACACACGCAAAAGGAATATTTTTCAAAATTTCTGTGACATCCCATCTGAATAATTGATTCACTCAGTTATTTATTGAGTGAATCAATAAAGACATTTGTCAAATGGCTGTAATATGCCAGATACAGATGAACAATGATGAACAAGATTGCCTCTTTGCTGCTAACCAGCTCACAGTCTTAAGGAGAGCGAGAGTCCCATCTGGGAAGACCTCTAATACCGTGTGATAAGTGTTACAGGAGGGCAGAAAATAATAGCTGCTTTTTATTGAGTGCTTTCTCAGTGGTGGATTCTGAATTGTGCAATATTTATCCCCCAACAACTCTGGAAGGGAGAAAATGTTATCATTCTCACTTTACAGATGAGAAAACTAGGCTGAGAGATACTTAATGTCTTGTTCAAGGTCAAGGATAAGAGGATGTTCCTCTGTTGGGGGTGCAGGCAGGGCTCAGGAAACCCTCAGGATTAACTAAAGAAATAAATATAAATTTCATCAGCATCTCCTAGAACAGTGATCACCAAGATTGTCTGCTCGTCAGATTACCCTAGAATCCTTAAATATGATTCTTTGCTTAATTCCGAGTCCCAGAAGTTTCAATCTCGGGCAGCTGGAAAGCTGTACTTCTCATAAGCACCCTTGTTGGTTCTAATGCAACTAGTCCATGGGCTGGTATGTGAATACCTTTCTAGAAGACAGGAGAAGCTGTGACCATGAAAGAATGAGATCAATCAGGAAAAAAAAAAGTGAATATTTATCTAGCGATAATATATGAAAATAAATGCAATACAAGGACCCGTGCAATAAATAAACAAACTAGACACAGTCCTTACACTCTTCATAAAAAACTAACTCCAAATGGATCACAGATCTAAATGTAAAATGCAAAGATATAAAACTCCTAGAAGATAACACAGGAGAAAATCTAGATGACCTTGGGTTTGGCAATGACTTTTTATTTTTGTAATTTATTTTTTAACTATAGCTGACATACAACATTATATTAATGTTATGTGTACAACATAGTGATTAGATATTTAACAAAGTGATCACCATGATAAGCCTTGTACTCATCTGGCCCCATACAACGTTATTACAATATTATTGACCATATTCCCTATGCTGTACTTTACATCCCTGTGATTATTTTTACAACTGGCTGTTTGCACTTCATAATCCCCTTCACTTTTGTGCCCACCCTTCCCCCCACCCCCTCGATGACTTTTTAGGTATACCAAAGGCACACCAATTAAAGAAAGAAGTGACAAACTGGGCTTCACTAAAATTAAAAACTTCTGCTCTGCAAAAGATGATCTCAAGAGAATTAGAAGACAAGCCATAGACTAGAAGAAAGTATTTGCAAAACTCATATCTGATACAGGACTGTTATCAAAAATATACAAAGAACTCTTAAAACTCAACAGTAAGAAGCAACCTGATTAAAAAATGGGCCAAAGACCTCAACAAACATCTCACCAAAGGAGATGACAAATGACCGTATGAAAAGATGCTCCACATCATTTGTTATCAGGGAGATTAAAATTAAAATAACAATGAGATACCACTACACACCTATTAGAATGGCCAAAAGCCAAAACACTGACACCACCAAATTCGGATGAGAATGTAAAAACTCTCATTCATTGCTGGTGGGAATGCAAAATGGTACAGCCACTTTGGCAGTTTTTTACAAACCCAAACATACTCGTAGCATATACAATCTCTTTCTACCCTCAGCACTTCTGACACCAAATGTGTGGGTTTTGCTTCCCTCACACCAACCAATTTTCCAACTTTCCAGATATCAAGTGGGTTCCTACGATTCAACTTAATTCTGACACTAAAGGTCCAGAACGAGTGCAGACCCCACAGGTTAAGGCCTCAGTTCCATGGCACTGCCATCCCTTCAGATGCCAGTCCCAAGGATTAGGTGCCCAGGATGTCCACACCTTTGTCCAACTTGACTACAAAGTTGTGAGTTCCCACAAATCCTTCCTTAGGTTTGAAAATTTGCTAGAATGGCTCACTGAACTCAGGGAAACCCTTTACTTACTATTACCTGTTTATTATAAAGGACATTATAAAGAATGGAAATGAAGAGCCAGGTGAAGCGGTACCATGGGGCGAGGTCTGTAAGGGTACTGAGCACAGGAGCTTCTGTCCCCGTTGAGTTGGGATGTGCCACCCTCCCAGCTTGTGGATGTGTTCACCAATGTGGAAGGTCCCTGAACCCTGTAGTTCAGGGGTTTTTATGGAGGTTTCATTACAGGGACTTGATTGATGAGATCCTTAGCCATTGGTGATTAACTCAAACTCCAGCCCCTCTCTCCTCCTTGGAGGTTGGGAGTGGGACTGAAAGTTACACCCTCTAATCGTGCCTAAGTCTTTCTGGTGACCGGTCCCTATCCTGGAGTTGTTTAGCCCTCAGCCACCCAAAGACCCACCTCACTCTGTAAATTACAGGGATTTTAGGACCTCTGTGAAAGGAACCAAGGAGAAAGACCAAATGTATATTATTGTATCACAGTATCAGAGGCATATTAAAAATTTGAGAAGTTTATTTGAGCAAAAATCGATTCAAATAGGGCAGCATCAAACCGGAAGTCCTGACAGGAGCTAGGGAAAAGGCGTCTATGGAGGAGGTGTGGAAGAAAAGGAAGGAAGGAAATTATTTGACTGTCTATAGCCTACAGCCTGATTGGCTATCTGTGATTAGTCGTCCTTAGCGTTTTTTGATTTCATAACTTTGAAAGCATTTACAGGTTTAGATTCTGGTTTGCTTACCTAAGCCATCACAGCAGTCGTGCCACCTCAGTCTAATGTCCCCCTTGTTTAATTAATTAACATATGGTGGCCAAGCCCCTTGTGATTTTAATGCCTCTAGTATTTTTGGCAGCTAGAATAATTAAACAATTTAATTCTTAATTAGGCCTTTGTTCACATGTTAACTGCTCTTCATCCTCAACTCCTTTTGTTCTCATAATTTTGTGTTGCTGATATACTGTTTCTTTGTCAAGTGGGAGGAGATCACTTCACGGTCTTGAGGAGAATTTATGAGTTTGTTTTACAGAAGGAAAGAATGTCTCCAAGGTAGCTGCGATCAGCTGCTGGTTGCCCAGGAGTCTGATATGAAAAAGTGTTATTTATGACTAAAGAAATACAGACTTGTCTCTCAGTTCCCTGGAACTTCCCTCTTCTCTACGCCTAGCTGCATAAAATCTCCCTATTTTTGCTTTTTGGGAGAGATGGATTTGAGAAATTTTGCTCTCCCATCCTCTGGTTTTGGCCAAATCGAATAAACCTTTCTCTATCTCCAAGCCCCTGTGTTTCAGTGTTTTGGCTTGCCAGTGCATCGGGCACACGGGTCTGAATTTTGGGAGGTCATTCTGCAAAAATGCCCTATTCAAACAGGGCCCAGTTGGGACCCCCAGAAAAGAGGCCTTGCAATGTCCCTGCCTCTCCTCTCCCTGCACTAGAGCTTAACAATTGAAAAGCCCCCTCCTTGTGGTTTGAGCTTGAAATGTCCCCTGCCCAGTTCCTTGCTTTAGATAATGACCCTGAAACTTGTGCTTGCTTATGGCCACAATACCCTTTACCCACTGATCACAATCTCTATGGCCTAGCATTCTTTCCAGGTGACTGCCATCACTGCTCCTGGGTTGATGACCACGATGGAGCGTCACATCCCCTGAGGGAAGACGCCAGGCAGACCCCTGGCACATCACGTGGCCTCTGGAGGAATGTCCAGATTTTCCCTTAAATATTCCAGGCTTGTCTGGGAATGTGGAGGCAGTTTTTGGAGGTGTTAACCCGCTGCCTTCTCAGACCACCGGTGCTCTGATAATAAACGCTTATTCTATGACCCAACTTCTGTGTGGGTCTATTGGCTGAGAGGTGCAGGCAGCACGAGCCCTGGATTCGTTTGGCCTCCGATTTCAATATGATCCAGCAATCACGCTTCTTGGTATTTACTCAGAGGAGTTGAAAACTTTTGTTCACACAAAAACTGACACACAAATGCTTATAGCAGTTTTATTCATAATTGCCAAAACTTGGAACTAACTAAGATGTCCTTCAGTAGATTAGTGGATAAACTGTGGTATATCAGGACAATGAAATAATATACAGAGCTAAAAAAAAAAAAGAGAAAAAAGAAAAGCTATCAAGCCATGAAAAGGTGTGGAGGAAACTTAAACGCATGTTATTAAGTGAAAAAAAGTCAATCTGAAAAGGCTACATGTGGTATGATTCCAACTATAGGGCATTCTAGAAAAGTCAAAACAATGGAGGCAGTAAAAAGATCAGTGGTTACCAGAGATTAGGGGAGAGGGAGGGATGAATAGGCGGAACACAGAGGACTTTGAGGGCAGTGAAACTATTCTGTATGGTACTAACAATGACAGAGAGATGTCATTATACATGTGTCCAAACCCACAGAATGTATCACACCAAGAGCGAACTCTAGGGTACCATATGGGCTCTGGGTGATGATGTGTCAAGGTAGGTTCATCAGCTGTGACAAATGCACCACTCTGGTGAGGGATGTTTACAATGGGAGAGGCTGTGCATGTGTGGGGGTGAGGGGTACATGGCCAATCTCTGTGCCTTCTGCTCAGTTTGGCTGTGACCCTAAAACTGCTCTGAAAAAGAAACTCTAATAATAATATTGAAACAAACAAAACAGAAGACCTAGGGAAAAAACACAAGAGAGAGAAGTCAAAAAAGTAGGAGAGTCACCAGGAGAGAATCAGGAATCAAAAGGGGAGTTGAATGCTGAAAAGAGGATTTGAGAATTGTCTTCTGTGGTTAGCAGTGATGAGGGCACTGGCCATTTGGACGATCGAGAAAGCAAGTCTCTGATCAACTTGCAGAGAAAACTTAAACAGACTTGTGTTCTGTACTTACTAAAGTATTAAACAAATGTATTGGATAAAAATAAATAATGAAATGATTAGAAACAGCAAGAGCAGATGGTGAAAGAATAACAGTAGTTATTGCTGCTTCATGATGAGTGGTTGGGAGTTGGTTTCACTGTTGTTCTGCTTGTAAGAATCCCTACCTCAGAGAACAGGGGACAAGTTGTAGGGAGGAAATACCATGGGAGACCCTCAAAACTCTGTTCTAGTTTTCCATCCATGAGCATACTGTCCCTCCCCCACCCACCGTGTGTCATAATCACTTTCACTGACACTGTAAGCAGTCTTGTCAGGGGAACATAAATGGGACCTTGGTGTTTTAGAATCTCTTACCGTTTTTCATTCTTTCCACCCACTCTAATTCTGAATTCTACGTAATGTTGAGGAGGTGTGGAGGCCCATTGCCTCAAACAAGCAGCGTGGGGGAGGGCTGGCTTTAAAGTGAATGACTTCTCACAACATCTCAGTTTTGGTATTTCTGTGTCGAATGGGTTATTTTTCCTCCTGGGTGTGGAGAAGGTGCTGGAAACTGTGCCCACACTGCAATTTAGAGAAAAGAGAGAGGCAGAAGTCTCTATTTTCAACACCACACAATTCTCGAGTGCCTCTCCTATAAATTTTAAACTCCTATGGGTGGAATGTAAGGTCTTTAATGGGATCTTCCTTACATACTTACCCCTCGTTATTATTTTCTCAGATGATTTTCTGGAATACTCCTCATTTGAACATTCCATTCTTATGTGCCCACAAGCACACTCACGCCTGTGCTCAAACCACAGCTCTTTCCAGCCAAATACATATATTCAGAGAAGCCCACAGTGTCTCCAGCCTGTACGTAGCCTTCCTCACTCTCCCAAAGTGACATCTTTCTTCAGGTACATTATAACAAAACTCCAAGAAGAAGAAGAGAAAAGTGCTCCAAGAAGAAGAAGAGAAAAGTAGCCTCACCTGGTTCTAATCGCTACAAGCAGGAACATTCCTTCTTCCATGTTCTCTGCTCCTAAATTAAATGACATCACTAAGGTGATTCCACCTACCCATTAGGTGAAGTTCACCAGCAATCAATAAATTACTTATTACTGCTTGCTTGCTTTTTTTTTTAAAGCACATTTACCATCAACTTAATAGATGGTCTCTTTGTTGAATGATAATTAGAAATTTCACAGGGAATTAGGTAATATGAAAATGATTTTTAAATGGAATTTACTTGGGGGAGGAGCTAGCATTGAACAAACACTTACCAGGGGCAAACAAAGGACGGACAGGCATCAGTTAATCTACAAGCATGGAATCCTAACAACTAAAACGTGGGGAGAACTTAGAGGTAATTTCTAACTCCCTCCCTCCCTACATGGCTCCCTCCATCATTTCAGAGTTAAGGATGATAAGGCCCAAAATGGTGAAATGACTTACTTAAGATCACACAGCAAGAAAGAGCCAGGCCTGGAACACGAACCCGTTATGTCTTCCCTGTACAGTCCCCAAATCAGTATAGATCTCATCATTTCCCACCCCCACCTCATTTTTCTCCACTATTTCCCCTCCTTCCTTCTCTTCCATCCTTTCTATCTTCCATTATCCACTATGAATTAAGCAGCTATTATAAGCCAGCCGCTGTGCTAATGGTTGGGGACACAATTATGTGCAACAACAGACACTGTCTCATCTCATGGAGATGTAGGTAGGGGAGATAGACATCAGTCAGGCAAAGCAAGCAGGCTCACCAAGGGAGCTTTTCATAAGGCGCTTGCCTAGTTGGGAGGTCAGGGAAGGCTTCTCTGAGGGAGCACCACTTCAGCTGGAATCTGAAGGAAGCAGGAGAAGACAGGTGGAAATAACAGTCTATGGAAAGGGAACATCATGTGTAGGACCCTGTGACAAGTACTAGAGAATGAGAGTTGGCAGGTGGGGCGGCAGCACAAAGGTGGAGAGGGAGAATGATGGTGACCCTGGAGTGCCACTGCTTAAAACCTTCAGTGGCTTCCAGCAGCTTTTAGAATAAAAGCAGAATATACAGTGGTACCCCCTTATTCGCAGTTTTGCTTTCCACGGTTTCAGTTACTTTCAGTCAACTGTGGCTTAAAAATATTAAACGGAAAATTCCAGAAATAAACAATTCGTAAGTTTTGAATTGCATGCTGTTCTTAGTAGTGTGATGAAATCTCTCGCTGTCCCAGTCCATCCCACCCAGGATGTGAGTCATCCCTTTGTCTAGTGTATCCAAACTGTGTACCCTACCCACCCATTAGTCACTTAATGACCATCTGGGTTATCAGATCAACTGTCTCAGCATTGCAGTGCTTGTGTTCAAGGAACCCTTATTTTACGGATTAATGGCCCAGAGTACAAGAGTAGTGATGTAGTGATGCTGGCAATTCAGATATGCTAAAGAGAAGCTACAAAGTGCTTCCTTTAAATAAAAAGGTGTGTATGTAAAGGAAAAAAAATATATATATATATATATACAGACACACTATATGTATATATACACACTATATATACACACACACACTATATATATAATATATATATATATATATATATATATAATATATATATATATACTCATCCTTCTGTCTCTGCTCAACTGTCATTTCCTTAGACAATGTCCTTGCCCTTCCCAACTGGATCAAATCTTACTATTACCAGCTCTTATCACCCCCTTCCTCTCTGGTATCATAGCTGTGATTTCACACTCAATTAATCACAATCAGTCACTAGCAGTAGATTGTGGATTCCATGAAGGCAGGGTCCATCTAATTTTTGGCTCATTATTATATTCTCTTTGCCTAACAAAGTGTGTATTCATTAGTAAATGCTCAATAAATATTTGGCTACTGGATAAATATATAGATCTGTATATCTTTGGCAAGAGTGTGATTGTTCTGTAAGTTTTTCTAACCTAATGTCTTAGTTTAGGATTCTATAGCTAAGTACCGAAGACTGGGTGATATATAAACAACAGAGATTTATTTCTTAGACTTCCGGAGGTTAGGAGTTGAAGATCAGGGTGCCAGCACGGTTGAGTTCCAGTGAGACCCCTCTTCCGGTGGCAGAGAGCTGACTTCTCATTGTACCCTTACACTACAGAGAGAGAGCTAGCTAGCTCTCTAGCCTATTCTCATAAGGACACTAATCCCATTGACGAGGGCCTCAGCCTCATGACCTAATCACCTTCCAAAAGCCCCACCTCTAAATACCATCACATTGGGATTAAGATTTAACATGTGAATTTTGAGGGAACACAAACATTCAGTCCATAACACCCAACAAAGCCTTTTTTAAAATCCGTAGTACTTTTAAGCTTCACTATCTATATAGGAATCTCATTGCAAAGCTCTATTTTCATTTTATCCTTTGCTTCTCCACATGAAAGAGCTGAGAGTTGGAGTGAGGTCCAATAGATTGCCCCAGGACACCCAGCTTGTCAATAGCAGGACAAGACTTGAGTCCAGGTCTGTTTATATCTAAAGCCTTTACTCTACAACAATGTCATGTTATTGCCACTGTTTCGACCATCTTTCCAAGTCAGTCAATCGACTGCAACACCAGACCTGATGGCATCATTGTGTTTACTGTAGGGATATAATAACTTATTTAACACATTAATATTTTATTTACTTTTAGGTTGTTTTGATTTTTTAACATTATAAAGAAAGCTGTGCTAAAGAAACCATCAACAAAACCAAAAAGAAACCAACAACATGGGAGAAGATATTTGTAAACAACACCTCCGGTAAGGGGCTAATATCCAAAATATATAAAGAACTCACACAAGTCAACAACAACAACAACAAAAAACCCCCAAACAATTCAATTAACAAATGGGCAGAGGACCTGAATAGACAGTTTTCCAAGGAGGACCTACAGACGGCCAACAGATATATGAAAAGATGCTCAACATCACTAATTATAAGGGAAATACAAATCAAAACCATAATGAGATATCACCTCACACCTGTTAGAATGGCTGTTATCAAGACAAGAAATAACAAGTGTTGGAGAGGGTGCATAGACAAGGGAACCCTCATACAATGTTGGTAGGAATGTAAATTGGTGCACCCACTATGGAAAACAGTATGGAGGTTCTTCAAAGAATTAAGAATAAAATTACCATATGACCCAACAATTTCTCTTCTGGGTATCTACCCTCAAAATTTGAAAACACTTATTCGTAAAGATATATACCCATATGTTCATTGCAGCAATATTCCCGGTGGCTAAGACATGAAAACAACCTAAGTGTACTTCGATGGGTGACTGGATAAAGAAGATGTGGTACATATATACAATGTAATACTTTAAAAATATGAAATATGGCCATTTTTGACAACATGGTTGGATCTTGAGAGTATTATGCTAAGTGAAATAAGTCAGATGGAACAGGAGAACCATATGACTTCACTCATATGTGGGATATAAAACAGAAAGCAACAAATGAACAAATAAAATAAACAATAAAAACCAAACTCATAGATACAAAAGAATGGTGGTTACCAGAGGGGAAGCGGGGTAGGGGGAGGATGAAGAGGGTAAAGGGAGTCAAATATATGGTGACGGAAGGAAACTAGACTGAGTGGTGAGCACCCAGTAGAGTATAACAGATTATAAAGTTGTACATGTGAAATTTATATGTTATTAACCAATGTTATCCCAGCAAATTTAAACAAAAGAAAGCTGTGATACACATCCTTGTATCTTTGTACTTTGTCTCGTTTTTACCTCAGCGTAATTGGTGAGTAAAAATGTAAGGCAGTTTTTGATTCATATGGCCACATTTGCAATAGGAAACCTGAGTCTTAGTAGTGGATTCTGTTACCTGCCTATTTACCAAGAGAGCAAGTATTTCTGCCATTGTGCCAACAACAAAAAACACAACTTAAAAAATATTTTTTGCATTTTGGTTAATTTGTCTTGGAGTACAGAAAGAAAGATATACTCCCCTGTAGCCCTTTTTATTTGGGCCTAGTCCTCAAGGTATTCTTTTGAAGTACAGAATTTAGCATATACTCCAACTTAAGGCAGATAAATAGGAGAACATGTAACGAAACCAGGCTGCTTTTAATTTATTAATGTTTACTATGGATCCTGAACACATTTTTCTCCAGTGTATCTGCATAAACCTTCATTTTTGTTTTTGTTTTTTGCCAATCATATTCTTAATGCTAATGAAATTCTTTAGCTAGAACGACTTCTTATCAGCATCTCAACTGTATTCTTTTATCTTTAAGATCTTTGTGAAGGGGTTAGAGAACGTGAATAAACTGGGTTTACCTTGCTACAGCAAAAATTCGATGGGATGGACAAGGAACAGAATGATGCGTTTCACTTCCAAATATTTAGGTAGGAATTCTACTTGGATCTGTGTTCTTGGATCTGTCCCCTTTAAACCAGGTGGATATTTTTAGTCTTTCTAGAATGTTCTTTTTGGCCCTGATGAAAAGTAGCTGACTGGAAGAACAGCAGAAGATTAACATTTAGTTTCACAAGTGATAATGCAGCGACAACATTCTGTCCAGCACACAAGCCAAGATTTATGTTTCTCTGGAGAAGTCAAGAAAGGGCGTATTTTCTCATATTAGACTTTAAAACCCTCTCACCGTTTGTTTCACTGAATTTTAAGGCTTGCCTAGTGCATTATAGATGTGAGGACTCCTAGTAATTGGAAGAGTTTTCAAAAATATTTTTTTGTGTTGTGTGGAAGTGTAATATTATAAAGAAGGCCAGGCTGTGGTTCTCTGAAGTGCAGGAATCCTCACAGGCACAGAAGTTCAAATGCTTGTCTGCTGGCTTGGAGCCAGTAATCACAATGGCGGGAACAGTGGAGACTGAAAATGCCTGGTGAGGTAGATTCTGTTTAATAGGCAGGATACGGGGCCAGAGCACATGGCAGAAATGGCCATCCTTAATCATTCCTTCCTGGAATAGGAACTTAACATCCTGGAGTACTGAAAAATCAAAAGTGGGAATATATTGGTCATTGCACAAACACCACTTTTTTTTTGCCTAGAGATACTCTCAGATATGCCGCCTAACACCTCTGGAAATTCAGTTGCTCCTATAATAGGAAATGGGACTGAATATGTGATTTTAAAGACATTTTCAATCATAAAACTAGGCTCCTCTTATCTTTGAGTCTTCAAATTCAGAAACGAAAAATAAACAAGTCTTCTAATAACAATAGCATATTGCATGCCAAGTTGTCAATATAATAAGCAACCTGTACTCAACTCCTACAGATTGTTTTCTCTTCTTGCCTCCAGCTATTTAAAACACACACACACACACACACACACACACACACACACACACACACACACACTTTTTCTCTATCTCTTACAAATTGTTTAAGGTTTACTTAATTTTACCCTAGTAAGTCAAGCATGTTAGAATAGAAAGGGATTTAGGGAGCTAAAAGCAAAGAGCTGGCTTGATTGTGCCATTTGAATTGGAATTTATAAGACCAACTATTTCTTTTCTCATCTCTTCTGATCTTCCTTTTATCATCACTTTTTTCTACACTCCCTTTCCTGCTTTCTGCATTCAAAAGATTCAGTATGTTGACTGAGATTCTTAATTAAGAAAAAGCTACTGGTATTTAGCCAAATCTTTCCACAGCATTTTTCAATGACGCGTGCTTTGGCTTTTGGCCTAACTTGACCTCAGTCTTCATCAATAGTTTAGCATTAAAGAGAACTCTGTTGTTTGAACCCCTCGGGAAACACCAAAGAATCAAGTCTCGGCTGGTACTAGGACCAAGTCTAACAGGTCCAAGTTTTTTTCTCGTCTCCTGTTAGTAGGGCAAAAAGTGATGGGAATAATAATGGAAATTTTGTGGTACTGGAAATCTCTCCAGTTTTAACCTCAAAAGTTTTAGTTAAGTATAACTCATCTTTTATGCAAGAAAATGTCATTTAAAAAAAAAAGACACACAGGAAAATTAAGGGCGAACTAGAATATCTGAATTTATATTCAAATACTTCAGAAAAATACATAAGAGAAGAAGCAAAATGTAGCAAATCATTAACCCAGGAGGTGGGTAAGTAGCATATGGTATAACATTTTTCTTCTTTTCAGTAGGGCTGAAATATTTCAAACCTTTCACACACATTTCAAAATTTCATATATGGAACAAAAAAAGTTAATAAACAATCTCTTCATAGATAAAGAACCAACGTGTATTGAATTAATTTGGTATCCTCTCCCCCAAGCTAACTTGTTAGCTCTTCAAAATAGTAAAATAGACAAAAATCTCTTGGCTATATTACTGGCTCCAAAAGAAATGATCACTATCAAAACAAGTTTAATTTTACAGCGGGCTTGACTGAGAGTTGGAAGGCCAATTCACCAGGGGAGAAAAACAGAAACTTCTCTTCGTTGTTTTCATGTTGCTCTCTCCAGCTAATTCTAACACCGCTGCTTTTCTGGAGAAACAGAACAAAGGAAAGAAGGCAAAGAGGAGGTAAGGCAGCGGGACACGACTTCGTGGGGATTTCACTTGCTTAGGAGAAGTAAATAAAATTACACTTTCTCAAAAAACAAACAAACAAAACACACCCAGTTCTAAGTTTAAAAAATAATTTTAATGACTTTTAAGAAAGAAAGGGTGTATTAGTCAGGACTTGAGAGTAAGCGGTGGGGGGACTTAAAAATTGTTTTGGAGGTCCACACATATTTTTTCCATTCACACGTTATCCAAATGCTTCCCAGTTAAGGAGAGGACTGTCCACTGTACTGTAAAACGGTGCTTCTCAGACTCTAACAGGCATCAGATTCAACAAGGATCTTGTTAAAATGCAGGTGCTCATCCAGTGGGTCTCAGCTGGGGCGGAGCACCTGCATTTCTAACAAGCTCCCAGATGGCGGTGGCGCTGCTGAGCAAAAGACCACAATAAAGAACAAGGCGATATTCCAATATGATTGAATAGCTGCATCTTTTCCTGCTACTGAAAATAACAAGCTGCAGAAAGAGTGGCACGTGAGGAAGGTTGCTCATCCTACATTTTCTTACCATGGAAAAATCTGAATATTCTAGGTCGTGAATTCTCAGTGGACACAATATTGCCCCAGGACAGGGCAGGAAGTGGGTAGAGGAATTAATTGTTGAGCGTGAAAAAAGCTTAAACAGATCTACAGTATATCAATGGTATTAAAATGTCACGGGGGCCTTTGGAAAAATGTCTAAAAAAGCTACCTGGGGAAGGTATAAGGAGACAACGTTTGAGAACCACTGCTCTAAACTACTATAAAATCTTGTAAAACTGGGGCAAGTAAAAACCAGCCAGCCAACCTGCTTATAAATTAAATACTCAGTTATCAGTATTTGGGATTTCTGTTATGTATCACTACCTATATTCCCAAATTCTCATTGACAAAAATGATGGAAAATTTTATTTAAGTAAGATCACACTTACTATTTTTTCCAAGCTTCTGAATATTGCAGATTGAATTTTCTAGTTTTTCCAAGCATCTGAATATTGCAGATTGCAAAGAAAAGGGATGAGAATAAAATACACAGTGACTATCAGAGATGATTTATCCCAGCAGGAAAATTAACCTAAGCTGAACACAAAACAATGAGATTATAAATACGTGAACAGTTTAAAACTGAGATTGCAAATACGCTCTTTTTTCAGTGTTTCAAATGTGCATTGCCCTCCAAATGCATTTCCTTATACTCCTAATCTATTTTACATGTAATTATTTTTTCTAAGAATGGGGTAATATGAGCCCCTGTAGTTGTTACACACTTGATGCAGAATGTTTGAAAATCAAATAACACATAATTCCATTTCATTATGGCTATGTACAAAACTATTTCTGATGCCCCAAAAGGCTGGGCTGCCAACTGGTGTGTAGGGAAGAGGCCTAGTGCCTTCTGCTAGGTTAGGGAGCCCAGCAGAAGCATTGCTGCCATTGCCACATGAAGCAGAGTCAGAAACTGTCCAGATCTGGATTTGAGCTAGTCCCAGGAGGTTCCGAGGATGAAGAGGCCATGACCAGTAACAAGAGGTCATGACCAGCTGACCTTACATAGTGCCTCCCGTGGATTAACTGCTTTCATCATCCTTGCGGGCTACAAGGCAGGTATTATAATTACTCCAGTTTTTCATATGATTAATTGGAAGCATGAGGTGCAAATAAACTTTAATAAAAGTCAAGGGCTAGGAATTGGAGAGGAAGAATTTGAATGTAGGCAGCTTGGCCCTGGAAACTGTGCTCCTATGTGCCAGTTGGCGGTGGCTTTGACCTGGCAGGACTTACCTTGTGTCTTCTTCCCGGGCGTGTCAAGGCTGATGGATGGTAAGAGACAGTCAAGTGTCTGACCGAGGGATGAGGAATCAGGCATCCTCTCGAAAAGGCCAGCCAGACCGGTCAGGAATCTTTAAAAATAGTTTTATTAATATAATTCATATGCCACCCAATTCGGCCATTTAAAGTATAAATTCAATGGTATTTAATGTATTTAGAGGGATGTGCAACTATCACACCTAGTTTTAGAACATTTTTGTCCCTCCTAAGAGAAACCCAGTACTTTCTTTTATTGATAATGTTCAGTTGTATGGATAAACCACATTTTGTCTTCGATCCATCAGTTTATGAACAATTTGGTTTGTTTCCACTTTGGGGGTATAATGAATAATGCTGCTGTGAACATTCATGTACAATTTTTTCATGTGGATGTATTTTTTTTCATTTCACTTGGTATACGTCCTGGAGTTGAAATGCTAGGTTACGTGACAATTCTATGTTCAGCATTTTGAGGCACTGCCAGCCTGTTTCCCAAAGCAGCTATACCACTTCACATACCCACCAGAACTGTGTGAGGGTTCCAGTATCTCCACATCCTCACCAGCACTTGTTAATGTCTGCCTTTTTAACTATAGCCATGCTGATAGGAATGAAGTAATATCTCATTGGCTTGGATGTGCATTTACCTGATGGTTAATGATGTTGAGTATTTTCTCATTGCATTGCATGCTTGTTGGTCATTGTTATGTCTTCTTTGGAGAAATGGCTATTCAAATTCTTTGCCTGTTTTAAACTTGGATTATTTGTCTTTGTTTTTGCTATGGGGTTGTGTATTTTATGTGTTATGGATACAAGTCCTTGGTTAGATACAAGAATTGCAAGTTTTTTTCTCATTCTGTGGGTGTCTTTTCACTTTCTTGATGATTTGCAGCACAAAGTTGTTTTTCATTCTGATGTAGTCCAACTTATCTATTTTTTCTTTTGTGACTTGTGGTTTTGGTGTCTCATCTAAGAAACTACTGCCTAGCTCAAGGTCAAAAAAGAAAATGGACTCCTGTGTTTTCTTCTGAGAGTTTTATAGTTTTAGCTCTTACATTTAGGTGTATAATCCATTTGAGTTAATTTTTATATATATTGTGAGGCAGAAATGTAACTCTTGTGTATGTTGTCTGGTATGGGAATTATATCTCAGTAAACAACTCCATTCTTTGCATGTGGATATCCAGGTGTCCCAGCACCATTTATTGAAAAAAAAAATCTTTCACCATTGTGTCTTGGCACAGGTATCAAAAATCAATTGACCATAAATGTAAGGGTTTATTCCTGGACTCTCAATTTATTCCATTATTCTATATATCTACCCTCATGCCAGTGCCTTATTATCTTGATTATTGTAGCTTTGTAGTAAGCTTTGAAATCAGGAAGGATGAGTCCTCCAGTTTCAGTCTTCTTTTTCTAGATTGTTTTATTCTAGGTTCCTTGTAATTCTGTATGAATTTTAGAATAAGCTTGTCAATTTCTTGAAAAGCCAGCTGAGATTTTGATAGGAATGATATTGCATCTGTGAATCAATTTGGGGAGTACTGCCGTCTTAACAATGTTAAGTCTTCTGATCCATGAACATGGGATATCTTTCCATTTATTTAGATCTTTAATTTCTTTCAATGATGTTTTGTAGTTTTCAGGGTACAAGTCTTATGCTTCTTTTGCTAAATTTATATCTAAGTGATTTATTCTTTTTGATGCAATTATAAATGGAATTGTTTTCTTAACTTTATTTTCAGAATTTTCATTGCTGCACTATGGAAATACAATTGATTTTTGTATATTGATCTTGTATCCTGAAATCTTTCTGTACTCTTTCATTCTAATGCTTTTTAAAGTGGAATTTTTAGGATTTCCAGATAGAAGATCATGTCATCTGCAAATAGAAATAGTTTTACTTCTTCTTTTTCAATCTACATGCATTTATTTCTTTTTCTTGCCTAATTGCCCTGGATATAACCTCCAGTACAATGTTAAATAGAAGTGGAAAGACTAGACATTCTTTTCTTGTTCCTGGTTTAAGGGAAAGTATTCAGTCTTTCACCATCATGTATAATGTTAGTTGTGGACTTTCATAAATATCCTTTATCAGGTTAGGAATTTCCTAGTCCTAGTTTGTTGAGGTTTTTGTTTTTGTTTTTGTTTGCTTTTGTTTTTTAAATCAATAAACATTATTGCATCTATTGAGATTGTCATGTTTTTTTTTTTTTGGTCCTTTTCATATGTATTACATTGATTGATATTTGTATGTTAAAGTACTCTGCATTCCTGGGATAAATTCCATTTGGTCATATTATATAATCTTTTTATATATTGCAGATTCAGTTTGCAAGTATTTGTTGAGGATTTTCTCTACCAATATTCTTGTGATGTCTTTGTCTGGTTTTAGTATCAAGATAATTCTGGCCTCATAAGAGTTGAAAAGTGTGCCTGCCTCTCCTATCTTTCAGAAGAGTTTGTAAAGAACCAGTATTAATTCCCCTTCAACTGTCTGGCAGACTTCACCAGTAAAGTAATCTGGGTCTGGTCTTTATTTGTGGGAAGTTTTAAATTATTAATTTGATCTCTTTACTTGTTATAGGCTTATTCTATTTGTTTCTATTTCTTTCAAAGTCAGTTTTGCTGGTTTCCTTCTTTCTGGAAATTTGCTCATTTCATCTAAGTTATCTAATTTGTTGGCATACAGTTGTTCATAGTTTTTCTTGTAATCCTTTTAATTTCTATAACATTGGTAGTAATGTGCCCTCTTTCATTCCTGATTTTAGTAATTTGTGTTTTCTCTTTTTTTGGGGGTGGCGGGAGTCAATGTAGCTAAAGGTTTGTCAATTTTGTTCATATTTTCAAGAAACCAACTTTGGGTTTCATTGATTTTTCTCTTTGTTTTTCTGTTTTCAATGTCATTGATCTCTGCTCCAATCTTTATTATTTCCTTGCTTCTGCTAGCTTTGGG
The DNA here is from genome assembly GCF_004115265.2 of Rhinolophus ferrumequinum. Lineage (NCBI taxonomy): Eukaryota > Metazoa > Chordata > Mammalia > Chiroptera > Rhinolophidae > Rhinolophus > Rhinolophus ferrumequinum. The sequence continues at coordinate 93,183,683 of NC_046285.1, read as the reverse complement.
TTTATTTTGCTCTTATCTAGTTCCTGAAGGTGAAAAGTTAGCTATTGATGTGAAATACTTTTTACTGTAGGCATTTACAGTTATAAATTTAGGAAGGAACGGGGGTTATCTGGGGGCGGAAGATTTAATAGTCCGATAGAAACCTACTGGTAAGATTGGATTATAAGTTTACTTGAATGCCTTTACTTAACCTCTGATTCTATGACAGGGCAACATCCAACATGCACAAGTGAAATTCATAAACTCCAGTAGAGCTTTTGTTTTAATAGTGACAATTATGAAAAGAGTTCATATAATTTTTAATTCTGAAGGATGATTTGTTTGATGACAATTGTGAACCTGTCATGTCTAGTAATTCTGCAGTCTGAGAAATTGTTACTGGCATTTGCAAGCATGGCAGAAATTTAATAAACTGTCGCCAAACCATTTGCTTGTTTGAATGCCAAGGTTTCCTTCCCCACATCACATGTAGTGCCCTGCTGCCAACAGTTATCAAAATACTCCCACAGTTGTCACAGAGAGAATTGTTCAGAGAATTACTATTTCTTTATTCTTGTTGTCCCTATATTTCACTGCCTTGCCACTTCCATGTGGGAGCTTTTCTTGAATAACTTGAATAATGTCAGTATGGAGCAGGTATTAAATAATGGATTGAAAAATAAGAATATCTGAGATATAGTTATAAAGAGATATAGATATAGAATGCAGCAAGATTGGAAAGAATGACTTTCATGCTTTACTCTCTCAGTAATCCTAATGTCTGAATTTTTATAAGAAAACTATGTTGTTTGTGAAATGTAAAACAAACAAAAAAAGTATAAAAACAAGAGAGAAAGAATCTAAAGGAAAACATTATGAAAAGTCTAGTTCGATCAACTCATTCTAATTGAATGTATGTGATTGTGTGGTACAAGTATTTATAATAGGATTTAGAGATAAAATCCAGCACTTTGAACCAAAGATTGGTAAGAAATTATTGTCTCTGAGTTTGTGTTTTCTGTGATGATGTCAACTGGTAAATGCCAGGACAGGTAAAAAAATTTTTGCATATGAAACAGAAAAGTTATTTCTTGGAAAGAAGTTTATCAATTTTGTTTATCTTTTTTTTTAAGGTGTAAGACTAGAGGTTGTGACCTTGAACCTCAGTCACCAATTCAAAGATGCATGAAAGTGTAGCTTTTTAGCACTATAATATTTGCAACCATCTTCTAGAATGAACATGTACATGCTTTGTCATGTATGTTAATGACTTTGATTGGCACTTTGGCAATACCTATCAACATATAACCTTGACTGAGCAATTCTACTACTAGGAACCTCTTGTAAAGAAATACTTATACCACTGCACAGATCAAAGAAAGTATAGTTAATTAATTATGGTCCAATTTGCTCAAGATTATAGGCCTAAGAAGTAAAGATGTGGAATCTAGGATAGGCTTTACTCCCTTTCTATACTGCATTTTGTGAGTTTGTGGGTGTAGGTGGCTTCTGGGTGATCAGGATTCAGCTTGTATGTTCTCCCCAGGGTAGGTTAAGATCGGATGGTGGGGAGAGCAGGCAAGACAGGCAAGTGTCATAGCCAAGAGTCAAAGAATAAGACAGGGGAAGTCAGGTGTTTAAAACAACAATAAAAAGTGGGGAAAAGAAGTTATTTACAATTCAGGGAGAGGGATTCTGGAGGAAAGTACTTGTTTCACCAAAAGGGCGTTACCTTGGCCAACTCTTACCCCATCCCCTAGAGCCATGAACCCCAACTCTAGAAGACCCGTAGTGAGCTTGTAGGGAGTCTAATAAGCTTTCTCGCCGTGGAATGGATGGGAGGGGGCTGAAGGAGGAGCTTCACTTCTGAAGTATGTATCTCCCCTTTCTCATCAAGGAACACCCATGTTAACATGTGTTTGAGGGATTAGTACATCTTTGAAACCCTAAGCAAATGGGCAGAGAATTCTTGCAGTGCTCACAAAACTATGAAATGAAGGATTTAGTGTGGCTGCTGCAGCGTGGGATGATTCAGAGCATTTTAGGGAGCGCGTGCCAATTTCAGGAGTCCTGGCATTTTCCACATGCCCTGGTGTGTCTAGTTATCCCAGAGGCTACACTAGTATTCTGTATGACCTTGAGCCAAATACTAGCCTTTCTGTAACTTATCTTCTCTGTGCAGTAAACGAGGGGGTGGAATAAATGAGTCTCGCTATGTCTGCAACCTGTGATTCAATTTTTTCAAGACTTATGGAATTATTCTTATTTTAAATAAACATTATTTGGCATTTATTAACAAGAGTGAGAAACATAAAAATTGACTTTATTAACACAATTCACACACACACTATTTTTTTTTTTTTGTAAAGTGAAACAGAAAATATTAACCAGAAGAAACTCTATACCTTGGTGATCTGTACCTTGGTCCTCTTTACTATTGAGAAAGAAATGGTAAGATTTTCTTGTGGCATAAAAAGGAAAAAAGGGATGGTTTAAGGAAGAGTGGTAGTAGAAGTGGACTATGTGTGCATCTTTATACTTGACTGTGTTTCATTTCACCAGAAACTTACACACACACACACACACACACACACACACACACACACACACACACCACTGCCACCGCAGCCCATCAAGGAGCTGGTAAGGAATGACATTGGAGTGAAGGTAACATTTAGCCACATATCACACGAAATAAAAAGAAAAGCCATGGGTTGCACCTGCTTTTCCTCTCATTTCTCAGGATCAGCATGTTCAGCCTCATCTGTCAGGCCAGGTGGATGTGGAGAATGTTGAGTCCTGGTATAATTGATAAAAGTGTGTGTGTTGACCGAAAGCCCCAGCTGTAGAGCTCTGAAATCCATCACTACGTTTTGCTGAGGTCACACACCTGCTTCCCCCAGGGTGCTCCCAACTGAAGACTGGGAGTGGGGAGATGCTAAGGCAGGCCTGCTCCTGGGACACTGGGACGCCTCTGACGGTGAACTTTGGCTCAAGGGCACTCCCTTCCCCTTAAGAAACCTTCTTTGGGCTGCACAGACGCTCAAGAATGCCTCCACCGCATCTTCCTTTCCTCTCCACTTCACCTGGGGTCAGCCTTCCCTGGCTCCTTCTCTGTTATCGCACAGGTATTTCCCCTAATAAAATCCTTACACATTTAACTCTATCTATTATTTGGGGTAGCTGAAAGAGCCATCAAGAACGCTCACAGATACACAAGAAATTAATAACAGTAGTATCCAGTATGAGGTTTGGTAAGAACTTGTGAATGAGGAAAAGAGCTGGGAGGGAGACTTTTCATTGGGTACCTTATAATACATTTTTGATTTTCCAAGCAAATATATAGATAATCATTTGAAAATATAAAATAAAATATTTGGATAAAAACACATGAATGTGAGAAAAAAGAAAATGTCTGGTTTGGAGATTGAGCTGAGTTTGAGTCCTAGCTCATCTTTGTGATCTTGGGAAAATTACTGAGTGCAATTGGATTTTTTTCTATCTAAATGGATATTCTTACTAAAAAACTTTTTTCCATTACAGCTGAAATTCAATATTATGGTAGTTTCAGGTCAGACATGTATATAACTTACAAAGTGATCCCCGATAAGTCTAGTACCCAGCTGGCACCATACAGTTATCATATTAGTTATCATATTATTGACTATATTCCCCATGCTGTACTTTACATCTCTGTGGCTATTTTGTAATTCTTAATCCGTACTTAATCATTTCACCTTTGTCACCCATCTCCCAACACCCCTCTCATCTGGCAACCATCAGTTTGTTCTCTGTATCTATGAGTTTGTCTCTTGTTTGTTCATTTGTTTTGTTTTTTAGATTCCACATATACGTGAGATCATACGGTATTTGTCTGCCTCAGTCTGACTTACTTCACTTAGTATAATACCCTCTAGGTCCATCCATGTTATCGCAAATGGTAAGATTTCATTCTTTTCCTATGGCCAATTGGATTCTTTATTTCCGTGACTTACTTTCCTCCCTAAAGTAGAATTCTATAACCTCAGTCACTGGTCCCCTGCAGAAAGCTTATATACCTGCCCACTGCCAATAGGCTTGGCTGTGGGACCTGCTGGGGACAGGGGACATAGGGTCAAATGCTAGGTGAGTCTGAGCAGAAGCTTTAAAGAGCCAATGCACAGAGTAGTCCTTGTTCTTCCTTTCTTCTGCCACAGAGCACAAGTCCCAAGGAGGGGCTGCTTCCCCAACTTGGATTCTGGAACAAAATTGGGAACCACAGCTGGTCTGTAGCTGCCGCCATGTTATAATATGCAGTGTGAGCTACGCAAATTTTTGTGATTGAAAACTACTATGGTTATTCCATCAACTTTTTATTTTGAAAAATTTCAGAATAAAGTTGAAAGAGTAGTACAAACAACACCTCACTTAGCTTCACCAATTGTTAACATTTTGCTACATTTGCTTAATTTCTCTTAGTCTGTCTCTCCACACAGAGCCCCTAGTTTTGCTGAGCCATTTGAGAGTTAGTTATAGACATAATGATACTGGACCCCTAAATATTTCAACATTATATACGAAGAATAAGGACTTTCTCCAAATGACCACAATACTACCAGGTCTAATAAATATAACAAACACTGATACAGTATTATTTAGTATACTGCTCATGTTCAAATTTCTGTCACAATACTATCCTTTGTAAATTTTTTTTTCTTTCTGACCCAAGATCCAGGCAAGGGTCATACATAGCTATCAGTTGTAGGTCTCTTTAGTCTCCTGTAATTTAGAATAGTTCCCTGACCTTTTTTGGGTCCATCTTTCATGAAAGTGATATGTTTGAAGAATTCAGACCAATTGTTTTGTAGAATGTATCATTTTCTGGATATATCTGATGTCTCTTCCTCATAATTCTTTGGACTCAGATTAGACATTTATAGTATAAGTACTACATAGGTGATGTTGTTTATATCACAACCAGGAGGCACAAATAATGTCAGATTGTGCCATTTTGGGTGATGATGTTTGACCACTTTGTTAAGGCGGTATCCATCAGATTTCTTCTTTGCAATTTCCTTTATCCCTTTGAGTTTCCTCAGGAATCTGTGGGGTGATAGATACTGGAGATTTTGATTTCCAACAAACTTTCCGTGTTGGTTTTAGCATCCATACGTGATCCCTTCCTGAATTGGTTATTGCATCAGTAGTTGCAGAATGGTGATTGTCCCCATTCTATTATTCCTACTGTGTATTATCTGTCATTCCATTATAAAGAAAACTTCCTCTCCACACTCCACTCCCATTTATGTTGGAGTACCACCATGGACTTAATGGATTTTTAACACATATGTTATAATCTTTCATCATTATTCTTTTTGTTATTTCACCTGTCCTAAATCTGTAAAATTGGAAGCTTCTTTTAAGATGGATCCTGTGTGCTTTTAATATGTTTCTGTCTGTCTTTGAGTATTTTCTTGCTTTCTGGCACAATAAAATATTCTAGGCTCATCTTAGATATTTACTTCCATAGACCAGATTCTTTTCTTTTGAGAAAGAGATTTAAGAGAGTGAGATCAAGATTTCGGGAGAAGGTCGATAAGGAAGGAGTCAAGAAAGGAGATTTAGAGTAAGGAAATATTTGGGGAACTCCTGGTAAAGTTTTACCTTGGGTAGGTCTCTGAAGCCCTCCAAATCTGTATTTCCTCTCCTGGAAAATGGAGATTATTATACCTATTGTGTGAGTAGATTGTGAGGGTTAATAAATATGATTGATTGGATACATTCAGCATGAATGGCATATGTTCAATGTTTGTTAGACATTATCATTATTAACGTCCTTTCAAGTTCATTTTTGTGACTTCCAATTACTGCTCCTAATGTGATTTATAATTAAACTTGCTTAAATTTATGTTCTGAGGCTTTGTTTAAATACTGCTTAAAATGTTCTGATGGCAACTAGATGGGGTTAAATGGGGATAGACTCTAAAAGACCGCTGAAACAGCTTTCAAGGAAATAACTATGCAAATTTAAGGAGGAAGCAAGAGATACACACCATACATACACATCACACGTCTACGTGTATGTATGTATATTTCCTGGTTTGAAATAGGATCTTAAATGAGAAGGGGTCTAGTAAAATTTAGACTAGGTATAAATCCAAGCTTGACCATTTACGTTTCTCATTTTAAAAGTGAAGATAATGACACTTTCCCTATCCAGGTGTTATGAACATAAAATTCAGGCCAAGGAGGCAGATCTATCTAGGCACAGGGTCTTTTTAATTCCAGTTTTAAAATTAAAATACAACACTGTTTAGGTTTACGGTGTACAGCATAATGACTTGAGGTACATGCTGCAAAATGATTACTACAATAAGTTTGTTGGCTGACATCCATCTCCTCACAATTATAAAATTCTTCCTTGTGATGACAACGTTTAGGATTTACTCTCTTAGCAACTTCCAAATATACCATACAGCATTATTAATTATAGTCATCATGTTATATGTTACATCTCTAGTATTTACCTTATAACTGGAAGTTTGTACCTTAGGACCACCTTCACCCAAGTCTCCCTTGGGGGAGTCTTCGCCTAGCATTTGTTCCTTAGTTAGTACTGCCTCCTGGTGGTGATGTATTCCCATTGAAAGTCAAAGAGCAGAGGCAGAAAAGGCCATGGGCTGAAATTGTCAACTTAACTTGTCTTAAGTCACAGCATGAAAGAACTTTGAATAAAAGCAGTTCCACACTTCACCTATGGAGTGCTCACTTCAACAGCAGTCACATCCTGGTATGACAAAGGAATCAGACACCGATCTGCAACTTTTTGCAAGGGCATTCATTAGCTCATCCATCCATCCATTCATTCATTCATTCATTCATTCATTCATTCATTCATTCAACAAACATCTAGTGAGCGTGTCACACACTCTTCCCGGGAACTTTGGATATATCAGTGAACACGAGAGCTAAATAAATGGAGTACCCCGGCGCAGACCCGCTCCAGCCGACCTAAAAACTCATCCTTGCAAAACTGGGAGTTAAGCCACGAGCTAGAAGGTGTTTTGGGCGCGGCCAGGCGGGCCAACCACAAAAGCGAGAGTAAATAGAAGCGGTCTTTCCCCAGTTTTTCTCCCCGTAAGTATTCTTTGCGGGAAGCAAGAGATTCTTCGCCTACCCGGCTGGGTTCCAAGGCGCGGACAGCGGAGGGCGGTGACCTGTGTAAGACACTGAGGGTCCAAAGGAGACGCTTGTTCCCTGCAGAGTACTGGGTGGTGGAGAACCTGCCGCCCTGGGGTGCAGCCCTTCTCGGGTACCTGTGCACGCCTGGAACGTGCCCGCCTCCAGATGCCGGACTTCCAGAGGCTCATCCTCAGCGAGGCGCGAACGCGCCCCCTACTGGCGGCGCACAGCCCGAGCTGCGGCTCCGGAACGGAACTGTCCTACGGAACCCAGGATTCGTGCTCAGAGTTTCCGGGGGGCAGGAGGACCACATAGGACCGGAGCGCGGCGGTTCCTACGGCCGCGACCGAGGCAATGGTCATGGGGCTCTGGGGGCTGCGGCTGTGGCGGGCCGCCCCCGGTGGCGGGGCTGGCTGGAGTGAGTGTCAGCGGCCGGGGGGACGGGGAGCGAGGCTTAGAGGATGGCGTCTGCCCAGACTGGGCCGGAAGCGGGTGCTGGGAAGTCCTGTGGGGCTGAGGACGGAGGGTACAGATCTCGGGGGGCAGGGGGTCGGGGAAAGTAGGGGCGGGGCCGCTGGAGGAGCTTGGGGCGCCTTTGGGAAGGAGCCCTGTTCGGTGCATATATGTCCTTATTTTCCCTTTGGGATCCTCGTACTTGCCTTATCGAACCTTCTGACTTAGCGTTCGTTAAATAAGTTCAGCCTTTCTCACCCTAACTATTGATAATTTTGGCGTGGGATCTCCAGTCTCCGGAGCTTTGCTGTTGTCCCCAAGATCGTATCAAAGTGACAACTTTGCTCACCTTCCCAATGACTGGTCTAGTTTTGACTCCACTTCCTGGTTGCTTTTTGCCCCCTTATTGTAAAGCACAGATTGGAATACGACACAGGAAATTAGTGGGAAATGGAGATCTGATGGCGAAAGAGCAGAGGTAAAGTAAAGGCGTGGATCTGGGCTAGGAGCGGTTTTCCTCCGTTGGCGTTTTAATGATTAATATTAGAAAGTGGTTTAACTTGACCGCTGAACGCATTTTGACGAGTGGCGTTTAAAATTCTGTTGCTTCCTGTTCTTTCCTCGTTGTTGGAGGATGGTGATGCGGGAATAGAACACGGTGGGATCCGCACTGTTAGTCATTTATTTGCAGCGTTCTTCTTGTCATGTTTATACAGGATTTACAGCAACATCGCCAGCTTCTCAGCTGTCACCAACCGAACTGAGAGAAATGCAGAATGACCTCTTTAATAAAGAGAAAAACAGGCAATTATCACTAACCCCCCGAACGGAGAAGATTGAAGTTAAACACGTTGGGAAAACTGACCCTGGCACTATGTTTGTGATGAATAAAAACGTTTCGACTCCTTATAGTTGTGCCATGCGTAAGTAACGAATCAGGATACAGTGCTGACTCTTACCTAAGCGGTGTGGGAGAACCGGTGCAGAGGAGACAAGATGCTGTAATTGCTCTCTCAGTGTCCCGGAAGTTCTCCTTTTTCTGGCATCTTACTGCCTGTTCGCTGCCGCTTTAGCTGGTGAAGGTACTATGGGTGTCACAAGGTTGGTACTGTAATGCACAGATTGTGTTGGTATTTGATTGAATCTGGCAAAATTTAGGGTTCTGTCATTGTTTCTGGTAAAGAAGACCTGAAAGCATTGTTACTAGTAGCTTGTCCCTTTTAGAGAGCACTCTGGTATAATGGGAGCACCCACGATGAGGGTCTCGTTGTAGGATTTTGGGGTAAATGGACCACCTGGCCTCAGATGACCAGCTGTTTTGGCCTTTTCCTTTCTGGTTTTTATAGCCTAACTTAAATCGGTTTATCTGCTTACCACTTGCCTCTTGGTGTGTTGTGTTTTTGTTTACATTTACATGTATATGGTAAATGTGGAAGTGGAAATGTGTATGGGGTGAACAGTTGGAGTAAAAATGTTTGTTGTATTCATATCTTAAGGGAGATACTGTGTGTGGTGTGTGACTTGGTATGGAAATGAAGATGACAGGGCCTCTATATTTTTATTGTTTACTTTTGCTCAAAATGCTTGTAGAGTGGCTTTGATAAAACTGGTAATATTTACATTATAAAGCACCTCTTCCTCCAAATATATATACACCCATGTGCTTACTCATATAGATGACTAGTTGCCTTGTTCAAACTTTTGGAAAACTCAGTAATTATTCCATTTAAGTAACAACTTTAGTTATCAGCTTAAGTTGGCCTATAAAGTGTAAACTCTCAATATTCATTTACTCTGGTATTTGAATTAGTATTTGATAGTTGTTTGCTTTTTTTTATTTTTTGGCATATATTGACCCTCTGCTATATGATAGGTGTTAAGATTACAGAGGAGGATAAGAAAAAGCTCAGGCCCTTAATGAGTATTATTCACATCACCTGGAGAGATGGATGAAGCCTATGACTCACCAGCCCTGAGACTTGCTTGTTATTCAGTAAACTTACTGAATAGCTGGTATATTTCAGGCCTGGTGCTAGATTCTGGATGTACTGATGAGTCAGCAAGAATAGCTATGACCCTCCCTTTATAGAACTGATGTAGTGTCTGATAATTTAGACCCTGTAGTTTGACTACTTTTGTGAGTAGCTGTGTACTCGAAAACCATCTAATTAGGGAAGTAAATAGTTTGGGAGTAAAACCCGAAACCCACCTAGAACAGATTTACTGTGGAAGTATAGTTATATATTTTCCCTTTTCTTCTAAGTTGTGTGTGCATATATCCAAATGTACCCATGATGCTGCCCTCTGAAATGTTATGTGTAGCTCTTAGAAATAGTTTTATTAATTAATAATCGACAAATGAATTTCAAACTAGATTTAGCCTTAATGAGTTTTGTAAATGGTTTGGGTAATTTTGTTAATAATCACAATGCATTGGATGTGTTGGGTATTATTTTTTTATTGGTTACAGAGGTAATATATAATACGTTTTTCTCAAAAAAAAAAAAAGACAGCGTGCAGAATCTTGCCCTTCTATTGTTTTATTCCTTAATGTAGCACATAAGCATAGAGCTTTTCACTTTGAGTTTTGTTAGATTTTGACCTTCAATCCATTTTAAATTCCTAGATTTAAGTGAGTGGTACTGCAGGAAGTCCATTCTGGCTCTTGTGGACGGACAGCCGTGGGACATGTATAAGCCTTTGACCAAGTCCTGTGAAATTAAATTCCTTACTTTCAAAGATCGTGATCCAGGAGAAGTTAATAAGGTATTTGTCTCCATATTCTCCCCCTGGCCCCAGTGTTTTCTTTTTCTTGTCCTTTTTATTAAAATCTATTTTCTGTGCAGTATGAAATGTGCAAATATAGCCACGATCAAATGTACTGCATTAGATTGTGTTTTCCTTGTGAGATTAGGCATTTTCATAGTTCAGAAAATACCAGTGGCTCCAAGTATTTTGGTCGAGAAAACGACATGGCATGCCTTTTATGTTTATATCTTTGTTTAACTGACACTTATCGATCACCCCCGATATTGCGGGTGATTTCATTCTCACTGTTACTACTATTGCTGGCATTCAGGCTTTGACCATTGTCACTGGATTATTTGAAGAATTTTTTAATCCTCTGCTCTTCCCCCTTTTTAAATACTAAAGTCTTCCTTGCTAGTCCTATAAGAGTTGTATTAAGTGACACCCTTACCCCTAAAGAACTTGCCTAGAGGACAACTGTTCGTGGAATTTTCTAGGCCTGTGTGATCTGACCCCAGCCTGCCTTTGCGCTTGCCTCCTGCTGCATCTTTCCACTTCCTCTTTGCTCTGGCCACACTAGAGGACATGGTCACTAATGGTTTAGCCTGTGTTATCCTACTTGCTTTTGTTGATGCTCTTCCTTCAACTCTGAGCATTTTCTTCCCTCTCTTAAAATCCTGTTTCTCTTTGATAGTTCAATTAAAATGCCATCTGCTCTGTGGAAGGTTCTTAGTTTCTTCTTGTCAGAATTATCCCTTTTTCTCTAGGGCCTTACAATAGTTGGCTAGGGTCTCAAGATATAATATTTTAATTTAAATTCTAGACACAATATGAAATTTAAATTTAATTTTGAATATTTTAAATTTAATTTGGTTCTGCAAATGCAGGGATCATGTCCCTTATTGGACCCAGTTCTTATACTACATATAGTGAATATTTAGTAATATTTGTTGAAATGAAACACTTAAACAAGAAAATGGTAGACCTGGTAATAGTAATATTGTTGAGTACTTATGTATCAGGCACTGTCTTAGGTGATTTATAGGTATTAACTCATTTGTCATAAAAATCCCATAAAATAGGTGCTGTTATCTCCATTTTCCAGATAAATAAACTGATGTTCAGTAGCTTGACTGAGGTTACCAGTTTAGGAAGTGGTGGAGCCTGGATATGAACCTAGGCATTGAAGTTCAACAGACGTTAAAAACATTTATGTAAGATATGTTAAGAAGTGCATTTTCCTACTTGCCTTCAAGGCCTGGGTTTGTACTTATTTTTAGTGTATGTTATGTGGTTGTATAGAATACATTCTGGAGCAATCTGCCACACACAACCAGGTGAGCTCACTCTTGAGTAGTAGAGAGTAGAACTACTCTGAGTAGTTCTCAGATGTGGAGAAGAGCATATGAAAGTCAAGTGCCCAGTTATAGTAATGCCAGTATGGGACATAAGATGGGCAGGTTTGTGCAGGACTCGTGTTTCTATTTATAACTCTGATAAGGTCATTGCATGGGTATCTATATCATGCATGACTATGGATCAAAATGTGCTAGTAAAACGAAAGCCTGGTTATTAGTGAGATTGCTTTGCTGTATATGTGATTCACTTGCGTGATGTATGTGATGTCACGTATAGGAGTCATGAATGATTCTTGAAAGTGGAGTTTTCCCTCCATACTTACATATGGTATAAACAGATATATATTAATATACTTATTTTACTTTAGCACAAGTTTGTTAATAGGTTAACTTTATCCTGGGTTAAAAATAAAGTTACTACCAGAGAGTCAGGCTATCTGTTGGTTGTTACCTTGCACAGAAACATTGTTAACAATACAAAGTTGGTGCTTCATTCTTTCATGGGTTTTGCTTGGTATAGATAATGTCATGGCCTGATGGTAACTGTTGCTACATGGTGAGGATGGACAGATATTTGAAAAGTGCTTCCTAAATCAAAAGTCAATGTAAATTTTAATGTTGAATAATCTTTGTTGAATCTTAGTGTGTATGTTTGTGTCTATTTTTATTATTCTAGGCTTATTGGCGTTCGTGTGCCATGATGATGGGCTGTGTGATAGAGAGGGCATTCAAAGATGAATATATGGTCAGTTTGGTCAGAGCTCCAGAAATTCCTGGTAATGTACACATATAAATATAAATAATATTTGTAATCTTTGAATGTTTTTGGACCTGTTCTTGATGTTATGTAGAGTTAATTTCTAGTTTTATCTAATATAAATTACCATCATACATATATTCTGTTTATTATGGGTAACAGTTCATCCTATTTAATTATTGGAGGTCAATAATGAGTGTAACAGAATTAGAGGAGACTGTTTCTCTTGAAGGTGAAGTTCATGTAATTGCATTGTCTCAGTGTTTATTTCTTACCACTTTAAGCATTTATTTTGAAATCAAATGTGTGGAGGATGAGGAAATGGAAGTATAAATAGACTTCCGGAGAAAGATATGCTTCCGTGGTACTATGTTACCAGAAATGATCATGACACCAGACGAACACCATTTTGGGGAGATGGAAGAGTTCTTAATTTTTATAAGTTTGTTAAAACTAGGATTTTGTAATACTATGTATAGTAGGATCACATTTGAATTAAAAAAAATGTAGAAAATACGTACAACCAAATATATTTGAAAAGCCCAATAAATGATTCTAAGGAGAAAAAAACAATAAAAAGATATGTAGGAGATATTAAAAAAGAAATTCAACATTTTATGTCCATTTAGTCATTTATCTCCTTATTAAATATCTTGTTCTTTGGAAATTTTTATATCTAGTGATTATTTGAAATCTCTATGATAATATTTCTGAAGAAAACTTGAACATTTCAAAAATACTGGTATTTTTGGGTTAATAATAGATGAGTTAATTTTTTGGTTAGGGGAAAGTTGGGAGAGCTCTGGCAAGTAGCTGGGATAATAGTAACAGTATTATACTTTGTAGAGTTGGGGGAGATTGCTAACCCTAGTGTATGGTCTAAATATTCAGTTGTTGCAAATTGGTAACTTTCTACCCTAACAGATTTGACTTGCTTTTTATTTTGATTGGATTTACAGTAATTGCTGGAGCCTTCTGCTATGATGTAGTTTTGGATAAGAGACTTGATGAGTGGATGCCAACAAAAGTAAGTATACTCTTTGGAGTATGAATTTTAGAGACTACTTTTCTGTGTTAGAATGATTTCTATGTTAGTATTGTTGAATGGTACTGCATGTTAAGGTTATTTAAATGAATGAATCAATCTACCTTCCTCTCTTACTTTCTATCTGTCTGTCTATCTTTGTTGCTTTTTCAGTGTATTTAAGACAGAACTCTCATATGAATGAAGGTACTCACACCAGCGTGGTCAGTTGTATGGAAGCTTTATGTCCTCCCTGACCTTTCCTTGAGATGCTTTCTTCCTTGTACTGTTCCTTAAGTTCCTTAAGATAGGAGTTTTCAAGATGCTTAGAATATAAAATACAGAAGCTTAATTACTTGGTTGATGTGGTCAGGGTGGGCCTGAAGCCTTAAACTTGGATCCCCAGAGCACAGTTTGGAAACTTGTCCTAAACTCATTCGCCTGCTGCATACTGTGAGATCCCCTATGTGCAAGGGCACAGTGAGAGCAGGTGTGAATCAAAGACTCAGAGTTGGACAAAGCTGACCCAATTAGCAACAGACTAAATAGCAACTCACTAGACATCCCGTAGTGGGTTGCCCTCGTAATGAGGGTGCTCCTTGTTGGTCTGGGCCTTGGGTAGCAACAGGGCCCACCTAACAAGGGCCGTCTAGATCAGGTGCTCTGCATGTGGGGTGCTGACGACTTGCACAGGTCAAGCGTGAGACTGAGTTATGACTGGGGAGAATATGTGAATGCCCGATTCTTAACTGAGCAAAACTGTGTGACCTACCAGTTGGAAGTCTAGAGATCAGAAAAGGGGAGATGGTATAGCGTACCATTTTATCAGTTCCACTGTGTATTTTTTTTCACATTTTAATATCTCTGGAAACAGATGTGTTTTACTACAGTTGGCATCTTATTATTGTAATTGATAGTGTTTTTTCCTTAGTACATCTTAGATTTAGTGAAAAACTATAGTTTCTAAAAGTAAGAGTTTTGGAGTCAGGGTTAAATTCTGGCTTTGGAAGTTATTTCTTTTATAAACCTACCCGTATTACTTAATATTAACAGGGAGAGAGAAGTGAAACAGGAAGGAAGAAAGAAAGGGAGAGAGGAAAGAGGTGAAGAGAGAGACGGGGAGGAAGGCCAAGGAAAGAATTCGAACTGTTTTTTCATAATCTCTGGATTTTTGTCAGTGTAATTTCTTCCTTTCCAAGTTTGCCCCCAAATTTTCTTTATTGGAGAAATTAAGTAAAAACTCATGAGATCAAGATTCAACTCTCATTATCTGTGAAACATGCTGTCTCCTTTTCCTTTTTTTAAAGATTAAACTTAAAAAAAAAAAAAGAAATGCACTAGCTACCTGCAGGTTCCATGGGATTGGGTGCACAGCTTAGAGAAAGTAGGGGAGAGTTACATTCAGGTAACAGCTGTATTAACCATAAATGTGGATTTGTTATCCCTTCCAGAATGGAGAAGAATCATTTCATGCTAAAAGAAATCTAACAGGAAGTTTATGCAAAGAATTTTATTACAAAAATTATTTGCATTATAGCGATCTCTGTATCAGAATGAAAATTCAATCATAGTTCTTATTAAAAATCTCAAACATTGGTAATGTGTGTTACTAATCAATCATTTTAGTTGTATAAAATTCACATTTTCATTAAACAGAAATTTATCATATTGGAAATATGCTATATTTTGTACAGGGCCAATGATGACATTATATTTCCTAGTGAAACTTTCTGAATCATATAAACAATAATTTTTTCCCCATGCCTTTATATGGTTGTATGATTTGAATGAAATGTTTCTTAAAATTTCTTTGTAGGATTATCTTTAATAATTATTAATACAAGCTGATAATTACAAGTAAATTGCAAGTTTTATGGAGTTGGGAAAAATTTCTAGCCCTACATTTTATGGTTCAAATATTTAATTGTTATAAACTCATAACTTTCTTTCCTAACATATTTGATTTACTTTTTGTTTTAGTTAGATTTAGGATATTAAGGATACAATTAATTTTGTCTGCTTTCTGTAGAAATGCTTTTAAGTAAATTGTTACAAATGGTTAATTCTTTCATTTTTAAGGAGAACCTACGTTCCTTCACAAAAGATGCTTGTGCTTTAATTTATAAAGATCTTCCATTTGAAACTCTGGAAGTTGATGCAAAAGTGGCATTAGAAATATTTCAACACAACAAGTAAGTGCAGACTTCCTTTACAATAAGATTAAACCTCCCAAAGTTATATGCAATGAAGAAAATTCAGCCAGAAAATTTTTAAGAATTTTTTTATATTTGATATTTGTAGGACACTTTTATTTTTAGCTCTAAGATCTCGTTTTCTGCCCCAGTTTATTTACTTTTGTTCATCTCATTCCTTATTTCACTGAGCAAAGGCCCTTTCCCCACTTTGATAATTTCCCACTTTGTTTTACTTCGCTGCCCCTTTGGCCAGTTCTTCTCTTTTCATCAGCAGAGCAGTGTGTTTCTCTTTTTCCTTCCATTGTGAAGTGGTAACATGTGTCACATAATTATTATTTAGTCCATTTGGCAGCCTTGCCATTCCTTTCTTCCACTCTTGAAATGAAAGGGTAAGATAGAAAACGCCAGCCACTGGGAGGGAGCCAACAACTGAAGTAAAACATTTCCACAGCCAGCTCTTAGTCTTCTGCACAGGAATTATCCATTTGATGGATTTTCTTTATCAACATTTTAAATCCTGCCTGGCTTCTCAGTTCCCTTTCTCACTTAGAAAACTTCCAGTTCACCCTCTTCTACTAGTTGTAAGAACACAAACTCATTTTTTTTTTTTTAAAGGCACTCAAAGGAATCATTCAGCAGTGCCTGCATTTTTTTTTTTTAATTTTTTGTTGGAGAATATTGGGGAACAGTGTGTTTTTCCAGGGCTCATCAGCATCAAGTCATCCTTTAATCTAGGTGTGGAGGGCGCAGCTCAGGTCCAAGTCCAGTCGCCCTTTTCAATCTTTAGTTACAGGGGGCGCAGCCCACCATCCCATGCAGGAATGGAACTGGCAACCTTGTTAAGAGCTCGCGCTCTAAACAACTGAGCCATCCGGCCTCCCCTCCGGTGGCTCAGCAGCAGCTCATTGTCTTCAATCTATTTGTGGAGGGCGCAGCACACTGGCCCATGTGGAAATCAAACCGGCAACCCTGTTGTTCAGAGCTCGCATTCTAACCTACTGAGCCATCTGGCTGCCCCCGAACTAAATTTTTAATAGTAATGTAATTGAAATTAGAACTAATTAGAAAGGGAATCTGCGTTGCAAAAAAAAACCATCATAAGTACTAGATTCTGAAGCCAAAATATGCACCTGCATATTGTTAAAGGTCACAGTTCAGAATTTCTGTACATATTTAGTAATTGAGGCACACATTCTCATGGGGATACTTTATTTTATTTTACTTTTTTTTTTTTTTTTTTAAGGAGGGCGCAGCTCACAGTGGCCATGTGGAGATTGAACTGGCAACCTTGCTGTTATGAGCTCTAACCGAGTTAACCAGCCACCTTGGGGATAGTTTATAATAAATATATTCTTAGATTAGTTTGTGAAAGTCTCCTTGAGCTATATTCTAGCTTGGCATTTTTCAAAACGATATGCCTCAGCATATTCTTCCATAAGACATTGATTATTTTGCTGAAAATATGTACTGTGTTTGACTGAATTTGGAGAACAGTGGCATAAAAAAAATTTACTTGTGTACTCTAAAGCCTCCCAAAGTAGCACTAGAAAACCACATTTTCCAAATGTATTGGCCTGTGTAACCCTTTTTCTTGAAGCATTTTTTAGCATATCCGGGAACCAGTGTATTGAGAAACCGGTAGGTACATACTATTTTAACTGAACTAGAGTACAAATAGTACTTTAGAACCAACTACCATCGTTTCTGTAAGAATAATGGTTTGGTTCTGTAGTTCTATTTGAATATAAAGGCTTATCAGAACATATCAAGTCACCTCCCATGTAAAATTCTAGGGCCATGCTGTCCAATAGAAATATGAGCATGTTTAAATGTGAGCATGTTTAAATTTTCTAGAGGCTGCATTAAAAGAAAAGCCAAAAAAAAAGGTGAAGTTAATTTTAATAATATGTTTTATTTAAATAACATATGTAAAATGTTATTTCATCTTGTGATTAACATATAAAAAAGTAATGGTATTTTATATTCTCTTTTTTGTACTGAGTCTTCAGAATCTGGTGTGTATGTTACAGTTAAGGTGCATTTCAAGTCGAACTAATTACATTTAAGTGCTCCCCGTAAGTGTCCAATATACATTGGACAATATTCCAGGCTTTCATTACATGTAACTGAGATTTCCCTTTCCAACATTCAACTGTCAAAGTCTAGGAGAGGCTTGTAGGACTTTGGTAACTTAGTAAAATGTGTGGAGGGAAAGAGGGGATGGTTTTGGGGTAAGTTTAAGGGGACAGAAGAGTTTTAGGTGGTCGGTGGTGGGTCAGTGATGGGCCTTAGCTTTGGCTCCCAGGGGACAGGAGCATCTCTTAGAGGTGGGTCAGGATGTACAGTTGTTCAAGGGAATTGTCTCCTTCAGTAACGCTTGGGAGGCCGTGGCAGAAGGGTGGCAGTAGGTGGATGTTTTTGCATAAACCAATGTTTTCCAACCTCATCTATCTACTGCTACTGTGTTTCCCTGTAAATAAAACCTAGCCAGACAGTCAGCTCTAACGCGTGTTTTGGAGCAAAAATTAATATAAGACCTGGTATTGTATTGTATTGTATTATATTATATTGTATATTATATTACATTATACCCAGTCTTATATTAAAGTAAGACGGAGTCTTATATTAATGTTTGCTCCAAAAGATGCATTAGAGCTGATTGTCCTGCTAGGTCTTATTTTCGGGGAAATAACGGTATCTCTGTGTCTCTCTGTCTCTGTCTCTCTGTCTCTCTGTCTCTCTGTCTCTCTGTCTCTCTGTCTCTCTGTCTCTCTCTCTCTCTCTCTCTCTCACACACACACACACACACACACACACAATGTTTGTTTAGCATTCTGGAGTGAATAGACAAGGCTCTTGATAGTAAGTGGTAAAGTCATGATTTGAACCTGGTATATGAGGTTCCATATCTGCCATTAGCTATAATGACAAAATGGGTAGATTTGAGAGACATTTAGGCAGAACTGTCATGACTTGGTAATGAAATGGGGTGTGGTGAGAGAAGAAGGACTCAAGGAAATCTCCCAAATTTTGGACACGTGGTGGTTGGCAGCGTCATTTACTAAGCTAGGAAAATAATAATTGAGCTATCTTTTTCCTAAGCTAGGGTTAAGAACAAGTTTGGTGGGAAAAGAGGGGATAGTATTTTGTTCAGTTTTGAGAATTTGGGAGTTTAAGGTGGTTGGGGAACACCCTGGTGATCTTGGATATACAGTTTAGGGTTCAGAAGAGATACGTGGGTTAGAAGCAGAGATGGAGAAGATCTAAATGCGTAACTGATAATCAAAGCTGTGCAATCAAGGAGCTAGCCCAGCAAGGAAGCTTTGAGAATGAAAAGAGGGTCTAGGACAGAGCCCTGAAAAGGCGGAGAAAAAGAGTGGCCAGAGAGTTAAAATAAGAAGCATTTTGAGAAGTGGAGTTGAGCAGTGGTGTTAAGAAAATGAGGACCCAAAAGTGTCCATTAGGTTGGCACCGAGGAGGGTCCTGTGGCTTTGGTGACAACAGTTTGGTGGAGTCATGAGGCTGTGTGGCCAGAGTGAAGGAGGCGGGATGTGTACCGGGGATGAGGAAAGGAGGCTTCAAGTGGAAGCCATTCTTTCAAAAACTATGGCTGAAGAGGAAGAAAAGGGAGGTGTCTTACAACACCTTTTTGTATATTTATAATTGATTTTTTTTTTTTTTTTTTTTGCTGCTCTTTAGGTATAAAATAGATTTTATAGAAGAGAAAGCATCTCAGAACCCTGAGAGAATTGTCACGTTACACAGGTAAGTAAAAATAAAAAATTGGCTGCTGGGCTGATTTATAGTAAAGTTACCTTTATTGTTACCTGAATGTAGTGTACAGCTGAAAAAGATGAATTTGTATCTTGTTATTCTTACTACCTTATTATCTTTGTTCATTGGTTTGAATATGGTGGTAATTGGAAGCTTTAAATTGTCTTCGGGAACAGTTGTGGTTTCTGTTCCTCATTTTTATTTCAAGAGTTGAAAACCATTGTTTAAAGTGTAACTTTTTAGAGATAATTTTGAAATGGAGCAAAATATTATTATAAATTGCACATGAGTGTTCATATGTATACAGAAATGTGAATTCTGACTAATTAGTTACTACTTGTATTGCATGTAAGTAAAGTTAAACCAGAATGTGCTTTCTGACACAAGGATGTGAAAGGTACAACAATGCCTTAACGCAAAATTGACTTCATGTTCTGTAACTATTTACTCATTCTCATGTTTTCTTTATTTGGGCTTAACTTTTTTCCCTCCAGAAAGCTGCTCTTTCTGGACACAATCGGTTCTACATAATGAATTCTAAACTCGGTTGCACTGAGTTCTTGGGAGGTTAGAAGTTATCAGTTTTAGACATTGGATGCGCTCCATAGCATGATGTGTTCAGTAGTCTTAAAAAAATCTTTCAAGTTATATCATGCTAATTAAGAAAAAGGTTCACTTAAGTTTAATTTTCAAAGTTTTAGCCTCTTTACTTGAGATTGTATGTGAAGGGCTATTACAGACTGAAATGAGCGACATATTATAGAATGTTCTGGGTTAGGAACATAGCAGCCAAGAGAATGGATAGATTTTTTTTTCCCCTAGTATGTTGTCAATTGCCAGATTTTGAGGTTTTATTTGTTTATTTTTAAAATCAAATCAGACTTGGTGACTTCATTGATGTGAGTGAGGGCCCTCTTATTCCAAGAACAAGTATATGTTTCCAGTATGAAGTGTCAGCGGTTCACAATCTTCACGCCACCCAGACAAGTCTTGTACGGAGATTCCAAGGTCTTTCTTTACCTGTTCACTTACGAGTAAGTAAAGCTTCAAGTTTCAGGTCACGCAGTTTGGGAAGGGGTGGGATTGTGGTCTTGATTTTTATACCAATTTGAAGGACATTGTAATTTTCATTAAATTGTGTGACACGAATATTTTGTTCAAGTCAGCTTTATGATTTAAAAACAGTTTTGCCCAGGATGTGAACAGATAATTCATAAAAGAAACATTAGTTGAAAAAATTAAATCAAATTGAGATAGCATTTTTAATTTTTCAAATTAGTGTAGAGGAGGGTGCATTGATAAGCATTGGAGTGAACATTGGTAAGGCCTCTGGAATGCTTTTTGGCCTTACCTTTGGCATGCTCTTCTCCCTAATTTTGATGATCTATTCGTGACCCAAAGCTTCTCATTTTCTATATTGCTCTCATCCTTGCTAATCCTTTTTAAATTAAACTTGATTTGAGATAATTGTAGATTCAAATAATACAGAGAGGTCTCAAGTAACTTTCCCCAGTTTCCCCAGTAGTAACATCTTGAAAAACTATAGGACGATGTTACAACTGTGTGTGGACATTGATACAGTGAAGCTACAGAGCAGGTCCTTCACAGGGATCCCTCATGTTGCCCTTTTATAGCCACACCTGCTCCCTTCTGCCCCGCCCCTACTTCCTTACCACGGCAACTACTCATCTGTTCTCCATTTCTATAATTTTGTCATTTTAAGAATGTCATGAATGGGATCATATATAATCTTGCGGGATTGGCTTTCTTCACCGGGCATTATTCTCTGGAGATTCATCCAAGTTGTTGCGTGTATCAGTATACCACTAGTTCATTCCAGTTTTATTGCTGAGTAGTTAGTATTCCTTGTTGTGGATGTACCACACTTTGTTTAACCATACGTCCCTTAAAGGATATTTGAATTGTGTCTAGCTTTTGGCTATTATGAATAAAGCTGATGTGAACATTTATATACTGGTTTTTGTGAATGTATTTTTTCATTGCTCTGGGATAAATTCCCAGGAGTGCAATTGCAGGTCAAATGGTAGACACACACTCCGTTTTTTAAGAAACTACCAAACTGAGTTCCAGGGTGGCCGTATTTTTTTACACTCCCACCAGCATTGTGTGAATAATCAATTTTTCAAATCCTTGCCAGCGTTTGATATTGTCACTATTTTTCATTTTAGCCATTCTGATGGGTTTGTAGTAATTTCTCATTGTAGTTTTAAATTGCATGTCTGTATTGGCTAATTGTTTTAAACATGTGTTTATTTGTCATGTGTTTATTTGTCATTTGTATATCTGTTTTGGTGAAATGTCTGTTTATGTCTTTTGCCCATGTTCTAATTGAATTTTTTTTTTGATTGTTGAGTTTTGAGAGTTTTAAAAAAATATATTCTAGATACCAGTCCCTTGTTAGATATGTAGTTTGCAAATGTTTTCTCTCTTTTTGTAGTTTGGTAGTTTGGCCTTTCATCCTCTGAACAGACTTTTGCATATCAACACTTTGGGTGTCAATTTTAAGTATTCTTTGCCTAGCCCTAGATCCCAAAGATTTACTCCTGATTTTTTTTCTTTATTTTTTATTTTATTGGGGAATATTGGGGAACAGGGTGTTTTTCCAGGGCCCATCAGCTCCAAGTCGTCGTCCTTCAGTCTAGTTGTGGAGGACTCAGCTCAGCTCCAAGTCCAGTCCAGTTGCCATTTTCAATCTTAGTCGCAGGGAGTGCAGTCCACTATCCCATGCGGGACTTGAACCAGCAACCTTGTTGAGAGCTCACGCTCTAACCAACTGAGCGGTCCGGCTGCCCCCTGTCCTGTTCTTTCTCCTAAAAGTTTTATATTTAAACTTATGGTCCATTTTGAGTTAAATTTTGTATGTGAGATTTAGGTCGAGGTTCATTTTTTTCTTACCTATGGATGTCAGATTGCTCAAGCACCATCTGTTGAACAGGCTGTCCTTTCCCCATGGAATTGTTTTTGCCCCCTTGTTAAAAATCAGTTGGGACATATTTATGTGGGTCTATTTCTGGGTTGTCTGTTCTGTTAAATTGATCTGTGTCTGTCCCTCTGCCAATATCATGGATTTGATAACTGTAGCTATAAATAGGTTTTGAAATGAAATAGAGTAATTGCTCCCATGTTATTCTTTATAAAAATTGTTTCAACTACTTTAGGTCCTTTGTCTTTCCATTTAATTTTATGGTAATCTTTTCTTTATAGACAAATCTTACTGGAATTTCGATGGGAATTCGATAGGAATGTTAAACCTGTATATCAATTTGGGGAGAATCGACATCTTTACTATACTGAGTCTTCAGTCTAAGAACACAGTATATCTTTTTATTTATTTAAATTTTCTTTCATCTCTCTAATTTACATTTTGTAATTTTTAGCATGCATGTTCTTTACATGTTTGATTTTTCTCTACAGACCTGCTTT
The DNA here is from genome assembly GCF_004115265.2 of Rhinolophus ferrumequinum. NCBI lineage: Eukaryota > Metazoa > Chordata > Mammalia > Chiroptera > Rhinolophidae > Rhinolophus > Rhinolophus ferrumequinum. The sequence goes on along the minus strand of NC_046285.1, from coordinate 93,160,790 downwards.
TTTCCCCTAGATTTCTCCTTTTTAGAAAATGGCATCATTATTTACCTGGTTGTTTGAAGTAATCCTTGATTCTGTTTCTCTCATGGCCGTGCCCCCATCCCTTCCATCAGCAAATCCTTTCAACTCCTGATTCTAAAACATACCCTGAGTCCATCCACTGTGTAGCATCTCCTGTGCTTCTGCTTCCCTCTTCCAAGTCCCTCCCAGTCTTCACTTCCCTTCCCTGTTTTCATTCTCCTTATAGCACATTCTCCACTTAGGAGACAAAATGACCTTTTAATATACAAATCAAATCTTGTAATGCTTCTGCCCCAAAATTTCCAGTGGCTTCTCATAATCAAATTCTAAACCTTACCCTGTCTTGTAAAGTCCTAAATTCTCTGGCTCCTGCCTACCTCTCTGACTTCATCTCATACCTCTTTCTCCAGAACCCACTATATTCTAGCCACACCATAAGGTTTCTGCACCAGTTGTTTCTTCTGTACAAGTCAGGCATGGTGTTCCTTTTTTTTTTTTTTTTTTAAGTGTGTTTTTCCAGGACCCATCAGCTCCAAGTCAAGTAGTTGTTTCCATCTAGTTGTGGAGGGTGCAGCTCACAGTGGCCCATGTGGGGATCGAACCGGCAACCTTGTTGTTAAGAGCACCGCACTCTAACCAACTGAGCCATCTGGCCGACCCCATGGTTTTCCTTCTAAACATATGTGTACCATGCTGCTCTTTTCTCCAGGAGTGTTTGCATGTACATATTTAGTATTTTACCAGCTGATTCAGTGTGAAATAGTCACTGATTGACCCACATCTCTCGGTATTTCCTTCGATGGACTTAATAAAATTGACGTTGTTATGCGCTTTGCGCAGTTTTCATTAATTCATTCTGATAATCCTCTGCTACATAAGATTGTTAAGGATTAAGGAAATTGGCTCTAAATTTTACTGTTGTCTTCATTAGATTTTACTTGTTCTTTGGGGTAATTTGCTAAATCCTCTTGGTCTGCCATTTCAATGCGAGGATGTCACAGTTGGTTTTTAATGAACCTCTCCTGTGATTGATTATGATTTGAAGAATGACCTCTAGCATGTTGAAATTGGCTATTTAAGGAAAGAACCATAATCTATGGGAAAGTGGGGCAGGTTTTTACTCCCATTATAAGGAATGCTTTCTATGACTGTGATGATTAAGGACAGAGGAAGAATAGCACATTCAGTGCCTAAGTCTTTTTTTCTTAAATGCCAAACAAAGCAGCTGTTCTATATGGTACCTTTTGTTCCTACTCTAATCTACGTTTATAACCATTTAGCCTCATTAGTACTGCCCAACTTTTTATGTATTTGTTTTATTTGAAGTCTATATACTCAGCCCCTTTTATTTTTAACTCTACTTGTTTAATTCATAGTAAAATTTTTTTTTTCAAGGCACATTTTACAATATGGGATAAGCTTTTGGAAAGGTCTCGAAAAATGGTAAGTGTTTTTGACAGTTAATGAGTTACTTCCTACAAAGAAATTTTCATTGAAATTAAGCAGCAACAACCAAAAAAAAAAAAAAGAAACACAAAGAATGAAAAAAAGTAATTGGTTTTCTCAATAGCTAAAGCAGTTTCATGTTTGTTGACTCCAGTAGTATTTTGGCAAGAGAAAAATTGTAACTTGGTAATTCTCTTTTGATTTTATTTGTGAATATTATGTAAATGATACTATAGAACTTAAAGATTGTAATGGTGTTAATTAGGTCTTATGGTAATTTTTTATATACTTAGTGAACATTTTAAAGCTGCCTTGACTGTTGACATGTTAAATGTGTAAATGTCCTGAAAAGTCAAATTTAAATTCTTCTGTTTTTGTAGCTTATTTTGTGTCATTAACATTTAGATTTCATAAGTAGGAATGATTATATTTCTTGGCCACCACTATCGCCATTCACGCTTTCATAGGCTAAATGGTACTCTTTCACTTAAATTGTCTGATAGCTGTCCTGTGTAATCCAGCCACGTGAACCCTTCCTTGTTACCCTAATTGTCCACTCTGATCAAGCTTGCAGGCACACTAATCAGCATGCGTCAGACTTCTCAAGTTTAGTTGTTTCTTCATGACAGTTCTTCCATCTGGACTGCATGTCCCCTTCTCCTCCTATTTACACCCTACTTATCCTCGCCCAAGTCTCTCCATGGAACATTTTCAGAGTAATCTCTTACCAAATATCCATTTGTACAATTTCTGCTTGATTACATACCTCCTCATACTGCTTTCTGATTGTTTTTGCTAGAACAGTACATTCAATCTGTTAACCCATTTAGGGTTTGTTATGTATGTGTAACCCCAAATTTGGAATCCAACATTTGGCACACCGGGAGGGGGGTATACCTAATAAATATTTATTGATTATTTTTTATGATTATGTTTAAACCTAGTCTGTATTAATAAATTTACAACTAGAACTTATTGTTTAGGTACTACTTAGCCATAATACATAAAGTTTATGTAATTTTCTTTTTTTCATAAGAACAAAGTATATTTCAATGGATGGAATAACTTTGTCTCTTTGGTCACAATGATCATTTTAGATGAAAACTAGAAAAGAAATGAGTGTATAAGAAATGGTTTGGGGAAACTCAAGCAGCGATAATTACTGAATACTTTAAAGCAAGGAAAAATGAAGGAAAGTAGTAGAGACAGTCACCTAGAATATCTAGTAGAAATCAGTGAGTAGCTGTTTTTGAAACATTTCTTCTGGTTCAGGTTTCTTCTTCCACTGTCTATTTTGCTTGTCTAAGGGGAGTAAGTAAAACATATGGTTCCTTGATTCAACCAACACACTTATTGATAGTTTTGTGCCAGGAACTATAGGTACAAAGAACAGAATCTACTTGCTGTCCTCTAGGAAGTTGATTTAACGGCATACCTAGACATAAGCAAATAGTTTAGGTGTTTGTGTGGGGCTCTGGCATACGGAGGAGTAGGACCTAAACCAAGCTGGAGGGTTGGTTAGGGGAGGTCCCCAGGAATTGGTGTCCTTAATCTGGTTGTAAAGGATGAATAAAAGTGGGCCGGCAGATAATTTACTGGGGGGTGGGTTGGGGGTTCTTTCTCCATGCTTGTGTAGAAACATGGAGGAGAGAATGGTGAATGTGAGGTGAATCTGAGTGTACAGTCATAGGTAGGGTGGGTGAAGAAGAGTCCAGAGGTTTGTTATAAATTGAGTATTATAGGTTCATCGTCCATGAGGTAGAATGTGCATTCCCCTCCGGAAAGTCATTGGGGCTAACTGGAGATTTTAGCAAGGAAATAACCTAGCGGGCAGCCATTCCTGTTTAAAAGCTCATTCTGAGGGCAACGTGGAAAATAGCTGCAGCTTAAGCCAGCATTCTTATTAGGGGGCTAGAAGATGATGGCATTCTGAAATGCAGGCATGGCGGTGAGAATATCTGTGAGAGTCACTTAAGTTGAACTAGCAGGACTGTTGATTGAATATGCAGGTGAGAGAACTGTGGGTTTTCTAATGCCAGGTGTGGGCACCTGGATAGCTCTTACTCGAAATAACTAATGTGCGAGGTGGAGCAGGTTTGGGGGTGATGAGTACAGATTAGCCTTTTTTGTGTGATGTATCTGAGTGACTGAGAGTACAAGTGTGCACATACAGAGATCTCTTTGTACTAACCCTATGATGTACTGTGTTCAAAATAGAATAATACTTTCCAACAGATTGATTTAAAATATCTTGTTGCAGCGCTGCTTGTATTTTTCTCATACTAATGATTTCATTTTATAGATGAAAAATGAAATGACAAACTTGAGAAGCCTAGATATATGCCTCAGATTATATCTTTAATAGAATTGTTATTCTTTATTTGATAGTTTATATAGGGAACTTCGCCTTACGAGTTTTCTTCTCTTTCTACTTTCTGTAATAATTACTCTTGAAGGAGAAAGACAGAGGTGATTATAGGAGAACGACTGTGGAATGATATTGAATGGTGGGTGAAGGGTAAAACTAAGTATTTATTAGAAAAGTAAAGCTATTCATGTTTTTACAGGTAACTGAAGATCAAACTAAACCTACAGAGGGAAGTGCATCTACCTAGTAACTTTCTAAACTTTAAACATGTATAGTAAATTAAAATAAAAGTTTTTAATACAATGTTTGTGTGTGCTTATAAAGAGTATCTTTTTCTTCCTAAGATTTATACTGGTGTTTACTTTTTCTTTCTCTAAAGGAGAAAACAATTTAGATCGTTCACAATAAAAATTTCACACAGAAATAACCCTGTCCCCTCCTACTCTCCAAATGTAACACTTTGCATGTTTTCTCTTTTCAGTCCTTTTCTACACGTATAAGCATACATATATATATATATATATATATATATATATATATATATATATACAAATATAAATGTAATCTTTTAAAACCATAAATAGGATCATACTAGTTGTTTCTGTTTTTGCTCTTTTAAAGTGGTGCAGTAAATATCCTTGGGCGAAATGGCAGGTGTCTTGTGGATAGATAGATAGATTAACTGAGTATTTACTAAGTTGAGTATTTCCTATATACTGGCCATTGTGCTAAGCCTTTCACATTTAATCCTCACAACAGCCTATTGGGAAGGTGTTTCCAATTGGTAAATGAGGAAACAGCACAGAACTGGCAAGTACAAAAGCTGGAATCTGGATCCCGGTAATTTCACTCACATGCTCTTATGTACTCTGCACGGCTCATGTATAAGTCATTTTGTAGGAATAAATTTCTGGTACCGGAATTACTGACAGGTGCTACCTGATCCGAGCCTCTGAAAGGCTTTGCTAAATGACAGTCCCAACAACAGTGTCCAAGAGTGTCAGTTTCCTCATCCTTTGGACGAGTCTTGATTATCAGTCTTTTAAAAATATTTTGCCAAAAAATTTCTTCCCATTCAGGTCTGAGCACTTTGCTTTCTGGGCTTGGTACACACGTTTCACCTGAAGATCTTATGTCTTCACTCCTGGGTGAGATCTCCTTTTTCCTAGAGTCCATATCTTACTATTCCTCGATTAAATTTCTCATCTGCTGGAGTCCATACTGTGGTAGATTTCACCCTAAGAAAAAGTGTCCAAGAGCTGAGCCCATGCATGTTTGAAGTGGCTTTGTTTTGCAACTTACATTTGATGAACTTTTTGGCTAGATTAGAATTTCCTGTCAAGACGTTGAAAGAAGCTCAGTTATCTTCTGGCATCTGATGTTGTTGTTAATAAGTCTGATACCCGTTTGATTTTGTTACTTTTTATATAGCCTCTTCTCTGCAGTCCTGCCAGTCTGCCTACCTCCCATCCTGCCACACACACTTGTATACACGATGGACATTTTTAGGACTTTGTTATTCTCGGTGTTATAAAATACTGACATTTCATTATATGTGTCTAGATCTTTAATCAGTTTTTCTTCTTGATATTCTCAATTTTGACTCTTGAGCTCTAGGAAATTTTCTGTTTTTAAAAATTTTACTCCTTTCCCTTTTCTCTGTTTCTTTAACGCTTTTAAGTTGGATTTTGGATCCCCTGTATTGGTCCTCTCTGTATTTTTCTCCGCAACGCTCTTGCGTTTGAATTCTAGTCTTTTTAATTGAACTCCCTTTGTCAAGCATATTTTACTTTCTGAAACCTCTTCTGCTTGTTCCTAACATCCTGTTCGTGTTTAACAGATACAGTATATCTTTGTGAGTCTTTCTGAAGATACTTAAATAATGACATTCATTTGTTCATTTTTTTACTGTAGTGACAGATTTTTTGCTTATCTCAGTCTTTCTTGTTTTAGGCAGGTTAGGATGAAGCAGGCTGTTATGATGGGGGTTTTCTAAATGCTAGAATGAAGAGATCTTCAGGCTTGGCAGTCAGTTTCCATACTGACTGCTCTCATTCTCCCCAGACGGTTCTTCCACTTAAATCCCTGAAATATTTTCCCTGGGGGCAAAATTCAGGATTCAGGGCCTTCTGTAGTTGGAGTCCTGTAGGGTAGATGTTAAGGAAAATTTGCCTTCATTGATTAATGTGAGCTTTTGTCTGTTTGCTTTTTGGTCCCTCCCATGAGAGACTCCATGTGAGGTGATGGTTAGCTTTTTGGTTTGCTTTTTGTTCCCTCACATGAGAGACTGCGTGTATGATGATGGTTAGCTTTTGACTGTTTCTTTTTTTCCCTCACATGAGAGACCACATGTGAGGTGATGCTTAAGTTTTGTCTGTTGACTCTTTGTTCTCTCATATAAAAGACTACATGTGATTACCAATGAATACAAATTTGGAGGCCGAATTGTAGGGTAGATAGATGTTGAGGAAAATTTGCCTTCATTGGTTGATGTGAGCTTTTGTCTATTAGCTTTTATCTGTTTCTGCATGTGAGGTGATTTCTGTGCCGTGATCAAGGATTGAGTAAATTCCCTTTTCGGCCTCATTCTCCTGAGCAGGAGAGATATGAGATGATGTTGCTTTTTGTGTCTCATTCTCCCGAGCGTGGGAGATACGGGATGAGCTTGTTTTTCTGTTTTTCTGTCTCCCTTTGGTCTCATGCTCCCGAGCAGGGGAGACATGAGATGAGGTTGTTTTTCTGTTTGGTCTCATTCTCTAGAGTAGAAGATATGAGATGATGTTTGTTGTTCTGTCTGTGTTGTGAGGTGATGGTTAGCTTTTTGGTTTGCTTTTTGTTCCCTCACGAGAGACTGCATGTGAGGTGATGGTTAAATTTTGTCTGTTGACTCTATTCTCTCACATAAGACACTACATGTGATTACCAATGAATATAAATTTTGAGACCGAATTGTAAAGTAGATGTTGAGGAAAATTTGCCTTTATTGGTTATATGAGCTTTTGTCTGTTAGCTTTTGTCTGTTCCTGTATGTGGGGTGATTTCTGTGCTATGATCAGGGGTTGAGTAAATTCCCCTTTTGGTCTCATTCTCCCCAGCAGGGAAACATGAGATGAGGTCGCTTTTCTGTCTGTGCTGTGAGGTGATGGTTAGCTTAGGGTAAAAGGAATTCTTGATCAGGGGTTGAGAGAATTCCCTCTTTGTTCTGTTTGTTTCACCCACATCAACAGATGAAGTGAAGAAGTAGCTAAGTTATATCAGGATGACGTGACAGGCACGTTGCCAGGCTTTGGAAGACCTTGGGCTGATGGTCCCAATCCCAAGCAAAAACAGTAGACATTGCTTGTCCGGATAAGCTAGCCCTTCAGCCAGATAAGTAACATTTTTTTTTTTTTTTTTTTATCATTGACTGCTGGACCCTCCCGAAACTGGCTATTCCTTGAGAGGGGAAGCAGGAACACAAAACTTGGCTCTGGGGTGCATCTAAAGAGATATATAAGACAGACCTCAGGTGGGTTGATATTGATTTGATTGCTGTTTCAAGAGATCGCTATGCAGAAGATATGCTGTTTCAGGACTGCTTTTCAGGATTGGATTATTTCAGAGGAAGAGGTCGGAACTTGCCTCGATGGACAGTAGAGACTTTTTTTGTTGGTGAATTGTCATCATTCTAGCATCTTTGGGAACTTGTATGCAGCTTGCAGCTTGCAGTATCAGAAGACGTCCTAACTTCCAACAACACCACCACCAACGGTTGTGTGGGAGATGCCTGAGTTTCTCTCAGCTACAGACCTGGCAAGGTTTTGCTTTATGACTTTTCCAGTGCCGTTTCCCCACCCCGGTTTGGTGAGCTTGTGGCATCTACTCTAATAGTTACTATCCTATAGAGCTCATTACTGCTTTTGGATAGTCCTTACTGATGTTATTTGTGTATTTAGCCAAGTGATTTTTGGTCAATAGTAAACATATATTGGGATCTCTTAAACTTACATGTATGTGTACTCCTTTGACATGACATTGTTATCAATGTATATAGTTTAGTCTTAACAGCCCTTATTTTCTGTCATTTGCACATTCTATTAATTGCCTTTATCTTTTGCTATTACATATTGCTAAATAAATTGATTAGATATTGCTAAATAAATCAATTAGCCCCACTCTAGCACGTGTCCTTCCTCCTCCTTTTTCCTGCTCGTCATTACAAGTCTCTTTCTAGCCCCTCTTCTGTCTCCTGTCTCCGCTGACCTCCTCAAGCTGGGCAGGTCGGCTCCTTTCTCCGATGGACTCCACCTGTACTCTAGGTGGTGACATCCTCTACTGTCGCATTAGTCACTTCACATTCCATCTTTTAGAAATAAGTCGAAATTTCTTGTCTGCTGCTACTTTTCTATTCCCTTTGTTGTTTGTAGATTTAGACTTTGAATTCTTTTCTTGAAAAGTTACGAAATATTTTGAGCATACCAATAAGTACAGAAAATACTTTAAACCCATATTTGAGTGGACATTTTTCATGCTTTTTGGTACCTTGCACTGTTTGAACATCCACTGTTCGGTGACTTCTCACTTTATGAATCTTAATCTCACTAACTAGAAGACTGGAATTTCATTTCCTAACTTTCCTTGCAGTTAGGGCTCAGACAGGTGTCAGAGGCTCACCCATTAGACCTACCTATGTGACATTTGGAAGTGACACTCTGAAGACAGAGTGGCACATGGGATCCATTTTGTTGAGGGCAACGGTGACGTGAGGCTTTCAAGGTAGCAGTGGCCAAGGTTGCATGGCACCCTGCAAGTTGTCAGGCTGTGCTCCACAGCTTTTTCCCCCGGCAGTGGCTCTGGTGTAATGGCGTTTTTCAGGGCTGTGTAACCTGATCTCCGAGCCTGAGATTGTGAGGCATTCCTTTAGCTTAAACTTGCTAGAGAAGATCTGGTTGTTTCCAACCAGGAATGTTGACATCTAGCCACTACCCAAATGTAACCATTGTTAACCTTTTCCCTTCAGATCATTTTGTTTGTAAGTAAAGAAAACTCTACCTATCCATTAAAAGTCTTCCTCATGTCATTTCCTTCCAAGAAGAATCACTGTTCTGTTAGGGCATGTCTTTACACTTCATGATTTACAATGGATAGTATTTTCTATGTTTTAAAACTAAATATAATTGATTTCATGATACACGTCCTTTTGCAATTTGCTTTTGTTGCTCAGCATTATGTTTTCCCATTTAGCATGTTGATACGTGTGGTACACATGCAGAGATGGTTGATACATTTAGAGAGTGTTCCATTTACTGTCTACTGTGTGATTAATCCTACAATTAATTCATTCTTTTATTGATGACCGTCGAGGATGTTCTTGACGTTTTAGTATTCCAGTCAGTACTTCTGGAAACATTTTTGTGTATGTTTCTTTGTGTGTATACATTTGGCGTTATCTCTAGGTATGTGCCTAGAAGCAGAACATGCTTGTTCAACTTGACTAAGTATTATCACTTGTCCCGTACTTGTCCCAGCTTACTCCTTGTCAGTGTGATCGTTCCTGTTCCCACTCCTGCCATTTACCTTTGCCAGACTTTCAAATATTAGGTCCATGGATATGTGTGATCCTAACTCATTTAATTTAATTTAATACTGAGTACGTAGTGATGATGAGCATCTTTTCATTTGTTTATCATCCAGTAAGGTTTCTTCTGGGAGTTACCACTGTGTAGTATAGCCCTTGCCCAGTTTTTCTTTTTTTTTTGTTTGTTTAGATCTATGGCCCCTTTATATGAAAAGGAGTTCAGAAAGTTAAACATTTGTCACTATCAATGTCTTCTCTGGTCTGGCTTACCTGTTAGCTTTGTGCTGTCTTTAATTTTAACGTAGACAAAATTATTCATCTACTTTTATGATTTATATGTATGCGTTCAAGACATTTAAGGAAGTCTTCCCTAACGTGAAGCTGTAAGGCATATTTCTGTATTTTGTCTTATTTTAAAGTCTTGCTTTTCATATTTAATTGTATAATTTATTTGAAGTTTAATTTTGCACACAGAGTTAGACGATCTAATTTTGAGTCCTCGCTTCCCCCACATGGATAGTTACTCTGTACCATTTCTCCCTACTCTTTGTGGTTGTGCCACACAATCATATCAGATTTTAAGTGCCTGGGTCTACTTATTGGTGCATTTGTCTATCTCTGCACCACTGTCATACAGTTTTAATTATTATAGCTTTATAATACGTTTGGATTTCTGATAAGGTGAGTCTCTTTTTCAAAATTGTTGTTGTTATTGTAGGATCAGCTTGTCGACTTCTGTGGGCTGGTCTCAAAATCTTTTTTTCTGATACTGATATTTCTACATGAAGTTTCTTTAGGTTAGTGGTAAATATTTTTCTATTCCTTTCAAATTTTATGTCATTATGTTTTAGGTTTTCTCTTTAAAAAACATACAGGAATCTCCCCCTCCCCCTTAAATCCATTCTCCTACAACGATTATGGATTTGACAATTTATCCTTTAATTATTTCTCCAAATATTAAATCAATATTTGCTTATTATATTTTGAGACTATTTTTGTTAGCACTACATATTCTGGTTTGGGATTTTTCTAACTTGCTGACAAGTTGTTTCTTTTTATCATTAAATAAGGATCCTCTATATACCCAATAATGATTTTTGTCCCCTAATCTGGTTTCCTTGATCTCTCTTTTTTTAAAACCTGGTTCTATTATTACATTAGGCTTTTGTTAGTATTTACCTGGTATGTTTTTTTTATCCCTTTACTTTCAACTTTTAAAACATATCATCATGTTTTAAGTTTGTCTTTTTGCTTTTTGTATAATAGCATAAAACTGTTATTTTCTGTTTAAATCCAGTCTTGGAATTGCTATGTTTTAAGAGATAAATTTTAATTCATATACACTTTACTGTAGCATTTCTTTGCATTCTTTTTTCTCCTTTCTTGCAACATATTGGATTGATTTGATTTTATTTTTCTCTTCCTTTTTCCTTTCTATTTTAGAAGTCACATATTCTGTTTCTATTCTTTCAATATAGTATTCCATTTATAGGTGTACCATTATTTCATTAATCCCTATTGATGGCTGATTTTTAATTTTTTGCTATTAAAATAATGCTTCACTTAGTAAGCTTTTACTTATGTGATTCTACATAATTTGCTAGTAGATCTGTAATATAAATTCTAATAGGTGATCCTTTAGATCAAAGACATATGTGTATTTTAAGTTGATAAATGCATATAATAAATACAGATAATATCCTTTAAAGATAAGTTTATTCAATGAGGAAATTTTAGATTTCATTCATGGTTAAATTTATTGACAGAAGGGAAAAGTTTTTACTTTTAGGGGATGCTACTACTGCAGTGTTATTTCTAAGCGATCTAGAAGTTGAGTGGTGTTATGGCGATCCTGCCTGTAGAGATAAAAAGGACAGTTTTATATTTATATTTTTAATTATGGATTTTCTTAAAATGACTATGGAGACTGCCTTCTTGATGTGCAGAATTTAGGAAAAGCCAAATTGATGCTTGAGCCGACTGTAATAAGTCCATACAAGCCAAGTTGAAAAACAGTCCTCAAGTTGGGACATACATGTAAGCCAGTACAGAGAGTCTCTAGTGTCAGAACAGCTGTGTTTCCAAAGTCAGTGGAGAATTGGATACATTTTCTCATTCCATTTAAGCAAGTGTGAGTAAGGCCCTGAGCTGAGTGAAATACAGAAAAGTTTAAAATAATTATTTCTTACAGGAGCTCATGAGCTAGAAGAGAGGACAGCATGTACAAAATAACACATGTGGGTTCAGTGTGAAGCACTTTTATAGGAGAGCTAGACACTGTACTTTGGGAGAACTGAGAAAGATCACTTCTGGCTTGGACCCTTTTCTGAGTTCATTTCCTGGGTGTGTGGCATGGGCTAGGGGTCAAAAAGTGCTGAGCTGTGAGCATTTGGCAAAGGGTAGGATTTTCCTAAGTGGACTATAATGATTGGTGAGGCCTTGGCAGCACAGGAACGAGAGGGTGAGATAGAATGGCGGTGGTATTTCATGATTGTTTTATTAGTCAACCCACTGTTTGCGAGGCAAGAACTGGCACCCAATCCCTTCTCATTGACCTTCCCTAACTATTGCTCTAAGCGGCAGCTGGTAGCTTGGACCTTGATAGTACAAGGTCATTGACTGGTTGCAGCTGGTGGTAGAACACAGGGTAACTGGTTTCAGTGGGGGACTTTCAAGTCGGGGGGATTTTATTGAGATGGTTAGGATATTTTTAGTGGGGAGGGATAATGGGACCTGAAATGTAATTGCTGCTCTCCTCCAAAGAGGTCAATGGCAGGGCATCTCGTCACAGCCCGTGTTGCAGAAACAGACATCCCATCTAGACGTTGAAGGGGTCTGCTGAGCACCGTTCCTAGTTGCCACATCAACAGTAGCTCTGGGTATAAACCACTGTCTCCACTTACATCTGGATCACCTGGGTGACCTGGTAAAAGGTACTACCCTGAGGTCCATTACAGAATCCGAACCGTTGGGGGTAGGAGCCTGGGAACCTGCGCCTTGATAAGTTCTCGAAGTGAGAACGACTGCTCTAGCTCTCTAGTCAGTCATGCGCAGAACTTTGCCGTCTTTGTTTGCTATAATGAACTTTTCTTTACCAAAAACCACGTCTTTGAGCCTATTGGTATAAAGTGAAATGTTCACTGTATTTAAACTCATTTCTCTTTTTCCAGTTGGACTCGGAATAATAATGGTGTATGAAGCCAGTAAACATTGGCGTGGGATCAGAATGTGCACAATGGTGGCTTGGCCCGTGGGTATCACATCCTCTAGTACAGTCATTCACGCACCCAAACAGATTGTGATACAGTACACTAAATGCTAGTGAACTGGGAAATTACAGAGCAAGGAAGGGTGGAAGAGAGATGGAAGATAAGACATCACTGGGGTGATATCTGAGCAACCCACCTCAGAAAAATCCATTTCTTAGGTGGTTAGAATACATGTGTTAGCCAGGTGAAGACTAATACTGGAACACTTAGATTTGTTAAAACACAACAGTAACAGGAAAGAAAAATCCCCTTTATATGAACATTATTTTCTATTCTTATTACTATGAGAGAATCTGAAGTCCAAATTGGGAAGCTGAACTCCTATGTACAAGTTTGGTTTCACAGTTTTCTGGTCATTATGGGTTGAGAACCATATAATGGGTCAGCTTTTTTTTTTTTTCTTTTTTTCTTTTTTGAGTGCCTCCCATTTATGGACTTTATTAATTTTCCTCAAGCTTTTTTCTCTTCAAGTTCTCCCACTTTATTTGAGGTGCTGGTCATTTTCTATTTTCAGAAAAATTCTAATATTCCAATCCCCCTACTTCACTTTTTCTCCTCCTCCTCTTCCTCCTTCTATTTTTTCCCTTTGTTGTTTTTTTTTAGCTACTGAGTCTGTCTGGCTGCTGACAGTGACTAGGAAAGGCCTGGTCTCTAATTCAGCAAGTTTCTGGGGAAGTGGGTCAGATTCGTGACAGCCCTCTTGACCTGTGATTCTTTTGTAAAGAAACCATGTCTTGCATAATTGAGTGCCTCCCTCAATTCAGTTCTGTGTACAAAACTGGGTTCTTTTTACTTTTTCTATCTACCACAGAACCTACTTTTACTTCACTACCCTTAGTTTGTCACACACACGCTCTCACACTCTTCCTTGCTACTTAACCTTTCCTCCAACACACACACACACCTAGCGTTACCCATAGGTTTTTGGAATGACTGAGTATAATGGTCAGGAGGACTCCATCTAAGACCAGGAGATCAGGAACTAGAAGCCCAGGAGAGCTGGGCATCAGAGAAGACCCTGGCATTATCTAGGTTCGCTGGGTTGTTACGGGATTATGGATAAGGTGTCCTTGGGGAGATCTGCTATGGTGGATCATTTGATTTAGGTGATTGAAATAGTTATAATGAACAAAGTTTTAAATATTTATTTCAACAATGCATAATAGACACTGTGCTCTCTACATGCACTATTTCATTTAAGCCTACCATCCTTATGAACTATATTCATCATTTTACTGATGAGAAATCGAGGCTGAGAGAGATTAAGTAACTCACCTTGCATGCAGTGTAGTCTAGTCCTCTTCAAATAAGACATTTCACAGCACACTTTTTCTTAAACTGCCTGTTTGATGGTCATAGCTTTTCACTAGAACAGCAGAAAGGCAACACTAGCTTAGTCTATTCCAGACCTAACACTTTGGGACGTTGTGGCTTTATGAGCAAGTGCAGTTCTGAAGAAGTGGGACTCAAAACAAGGACTCCTCTAGTAGATCAACAGTGCAGATAAAATGAATAGTCCAAAGAAACACCTACATGTGACACATCTACATGGGGGCTCCATGAGGCCAAATGTTCATTCCTGGGGTTAAGAGGAGAATGTATGTCAGCAGCACACACAACTTGAACAGAAATGGGGGCGAGGCCGAGGGCGTACCCTCAGTGAGGAGACGGTGTCTGTCCTGGGAGTCAGGAATGGTCCCCTTAGGGTTCTCATTATTTTTTTTCCATTGTTTTTTCTTTTTTTTCTTTGTGTGTGTGTGTGTGTGTGTGCGTGTGTGTAAATAACTTCTGAAATTAGATTATATCTTGCAAAAGAAAAAGGCCATAAGAAAAAATTATTTTAAATGAATAAAGACTCAAGAGATTTATTTGGTTAAAGTGCATAACTGTTGGACAAAATGTTGAGGAGTTGCTAATCGAGTATACATTCAACATACTAACAATTACAGTTAGCTATTTATTTGTAAGTGAGAGAGTTAATTATGGAGAAAAACTGCAGAGAGATCTAAACCTTAAAGATTCTGTCAATCAAGTCATTACCTTTTTCTCTAACAGTAGGAGGAATAGTTCTTGGCTTATTTTTACTATAACATTAATATAGCACTTTACATTTCACAGAATAGTTCTCTCTCTTATGTAAGCCTCACACCAACCTTGTAAAGGATGAGCTCCATTCTGTGGAGGAAGAAACAGGCTTAGGGAGGAAAAGTGGATCCTCTGCCCCCATGGCATAACTATGTTGCTAAGCTGTTGAACCTAGGTTTGGGACTTAATTTCAAATATGAAAATTTTCAATTAAGTCTTTGTATTTTGTAGGAAAAAGACAGGAAGTTAGCGCTCAGACATAATTTACCATGCTAATTGTTAAAAATATTTCATTTTTAAAATATAAATTCCGTGTGATAGCCTTTCAATTCCCTCTTAAGATTCAAATAAAAGCACTGATTAAAACAGTTTTTTTCAATGATAGCTGACATACAACATCATGTTAGTTTCAGGTGTACAACATAGTGATTAGACATTTATATACCTTATGAAGTGATCACCACAGTAAGTCTAATACCCACCTGGCACCATACACAGTTATTATCATATTATTGACTATATTCCCTGTGCTGTACTTTACATCCCTGTGACTGTTTTTCTAGCTTTCAATTTGTATAAAAGTTAATTTCAAACTGAAGTTGTCTAAGTAGAAAATTATTACATGGGGGAAATACCAATTTCTAAATCTTTTTAAAAATGTTGCTAGACAATCCATTATATCACTGGCAGATAGTAGTCCTAATATCTAACGACAGAGATAGACTAGAAATTTGTTTCGGAATGTCTTTAGTCCGTATGTCTTCCAGTGGAATCACTAAAAGTGCTTATACACAGTTATAACGAACGAACCATGACTTAGAAGTAAAAAATAGCATGAATGCATTTTCCTTTAAAAGTAAAAACAAAGACATGGGCTTGAAGATTAAAGTAAAAATGTTCGCACTCAGAACACTGATAAATGTTTTACATGACCCGACTCTGAGAACTTCATTTAAGGTGGAACATCCCAGGGACCAGCTTATGATTAACACGTTAAAAAGTAATGAAGCCTGCAGTCTAAGTTTATCCAGCAGGGTGACTCATGCTTCTTTGTCATCCTCCCACGGCAGCGATTTGTTCCGTGCGAATGCTAGTAACAGGCATCATACCCTGTTAATGCTAACATGTAGGAGTCAGTCGGAGGTAAAAACCCCTATCACGATTAGCATTAACGGCATACGGCCTCCAGCATTCGGAGGGCGAGGCATCAAGAATTGAAACCACAGATTTCCCCTTCCTGGTTTGCGCCACCTGCAAGACAGAGCAATGACTGTGTGTGTATGCACTTAGTTACAAAGCTGGATAGAGTGTAAATCTGAAAGCAGACGTAGTCTTTAAAGGAAAGAACTCATTAACTCCTAGGAAGTAATTTGTTGAAAAGGGTAGAGAAATTGGCACTCAGATGACATTTTTACCTCTTAGTGTATTTGAAGATTTTTTTAAAATTTATGTTTTAGATTCTGTAGTTCTGAATTATTTATGCGTATGTATCATCTTGAAAACAAAACCACTCTTCCAAGTCCCCAAATGCTAAAATGCAAAGCGGGGGGAGGGTCTTAGTACTGAGTTCTGACACAGGACTGTCTTTTCTGATTTATATCTCACCTGAGACAATTTAAGTAAAAGGCCAAAATATTCAAAATAGTACTTTATGATTTATGAAAATTAAAACTGAATTAACCTGTATTACAAAGGTAGATTTTGGGCTAGCTTTTAATTGTGTAATAAATAGTTGAGGTTTTACCTTTTTTTCTTTTAAGGAGATATGATACAGGCAATGAAGTCCTTGCCTATAAATATATCCATCATAAAATGTCCCCACCTGCTATTTAGAGATTCCTTTGGGGAAAGCAGTACCCAGTGGCTTTGGTTTTGATCTACGTAAAGGAAGTATGACTTTAAAGAGTGCTGTGTCTCAAAATACTTGTCTTCAGCAAAGAGTGGATTAAAAAAAGAAAAAGATGAATTTGCTGCTTCCTGTTACAGTAGGATTTTACTCTCTCAGATCAAGTGACATCTACAGCTTCTGGTTTCGGTGTTACTCTAGCAGAACCTAGAAATTAGAGTATCATTCAAGTATGCAGTCTCTTTCAGTACAAGAGGGGAATCACCTTCTCTTTTATTTAATCACGAAACCAGTTAGATGTAAAATTGTGATTAAGTTCAAAAGAAATGTATAAAGTTAAAAATTCCCCAATGAATATATTTTGACGGGGCAGAATATCGTGGTTTGGAAATTTCCAAACCAGGGAAACATATCATTCTTACTGATAGTAATTTTCTTTTTTAACTTTCTGTTTTCTGAGATGAATTAGTTTAATGATGAAGAGCTTTGAATTAAATGACGTCAAGTCAGGATTTTAGCTCATCTTACTGATTTTCAGCCAATAAAGACTGTAAAAATAAGGACTCCCCCCACAGTACTTTGGATACAATAAATAGTACATATATATTAATATCCTAATGTTAATTCCTCCCTAAAACCAATATAATTCCACCTTTTCTTAAAGAGATATGTCTGAATTGTATTTAAGGTAAATTGCTTGGATACTATTCTACCCATAAATTTTTCTCCAGTTCTTTAAAGGTGATATCTGAGCACATGTATTAAAATAAATACATTTAGTATGATAACTGGATTTTTTTCTCTTTTATCTTTTTTCACTATACATAATGAATTGCCCAATCAGTACTCAGAAAAGTGACAAGTGTTTTTTTGCAATGTGCTATATTATGTTAAAAACTCTTAACAGCTTTTATTTGTTTACTGGTTCAAACTAAAGGTTTGCTGAAATAAAAAAGCATTACACAGGTCACCCCCCTTCTCAGTGCTCAAACAAAAACTATCATACTGTGTTATCTAGAGTGCTCAGGAATGATGAATTCCTAAAAATGAGCCGTGGGTCTAAATATGCTATACAATCTTATATCTCATTTAAAACATAATGATAGATGACAAACATTAATCCCAATAAGCAGAATAAAGGAGGAAATAGCCCAGAATAGTTTTTCAAAAAGTATCTTCAGTAGACTTTTAGACATGAGGATGACCAGAGACCATTCACCATCAATGTTGAAGATGTACTCACTTTCGGTGGGGGCTTGCAGGGACTCAAGCTAACCGACAACAAAACTGCTGTGTGTCTAAGTGGAAATTCAGTGGTCACAGATAACAAAAGCTGGTGTGTTAGCAAAGCCATTGGGCAGATGATGATGTCATGAGCTAGTAAGAAATGAAGTGGCTCTTTCTGGAATCAGTTTAGCCACCCAGGTGGTAGAGTGGTGGAAGAATGATATACAATTTAGATGCAGCAGTCAACAGTGTCAGCTGCTAACCATTGGATAAGAATGTGACAAGCATGAGTTACAATGTATAGCAATACAAAACAAATTTATATGGGTTATGCCATATAAATTAGAGTGGGGGTCTTGAACAGGGTAATTCTAAAGACATGTTTCAAACCCTCATACTCCAGAATACTTTTAGGCCGAGAATATCCAATATCCATTTTCAATATAAGCTTTACTATAGCACAATTCTTTTCAGTAGCTGAGGATAGGTACCAAGTTAAATGTAGTACTTGAAAGAATTCACTACTCAGTAATTGAATGTCAAAACCATTCCTTCTCACCTTGAATAAAAATCTACAAAGATGAAGTACTAGATATATACTAGATAAATAATTATGCCAGATACCTTGAATTATATGGCAGATCTTTTCTTCCTTTGGTCATGAGAATTAAACTGAAGGCAACACTTTAAATTATACATTTCTGAAGGCTGGCTTTTTTGTTGTTGTTGTAGGAGGGCCATATGATTTCAATATATGTTTTTATTCTTACCTTACTGATTAGCCAGGAAAGATATTATCAGCTACATATTTATAGCAGAATATGTACCAAGTTTGTCAGTAAGGATCTCTTTTCATATATGAATCATAAGTTATATCCTTCTGCAATTTTATAAATTTCTATATTTTCTTATTTTGCTGGTTATTTTTAGGACCAATCACTTAATATTTGCATACCAAAAGAACTGCATACCATAAAGTTTTTTTTGGAAAAAAAGTCATAATAGTTGAATCTCTTAACCAAGCCACCATGAGACACCCCTGATTTTATTCACCTTGAAATGTACAAATATTTGGAAACTATCAATTTGTTGTTGATAAAAAAGTGTAGAGCTATTTCTACTGAAAGGCATGATCCTATAATATTGCTGTAGCCATACAAATTCTATCTCCAAAGCCATTCTAATAAGTGAAAAGTACTGTAACTGTGCTTTTGAAAAGTTATTGTTCAGATAATTTCCTTTAAATATTTCCCATTTTTATTTAATTTTCTTATATACCAGTTAAAAAAAATCATCAAAATGGAATTCAATGTTGATTCCTGATTGGATCCATTCAGTAAAAGCAACTTACAACATAATTGCATAAAAAAAAAAAATCTATCTATTTTCCACCAGAGCTTAACTCTGATACCCTATATTCTCAAATTGCTGTTTGGTTTAGGTCCTGAAAGTAAGGAGTGAAGATTAATGCAGGTATGTAAAAATTAAGATCTTGAGAAAATTAGGACTTGTCATAGTTAATCTCTGGAATGACAATTTCTTGATTACCTTTTGACCTAGGGTCAAAAGATGAAGGTAACTGCAAACATGATGCCCAAGGACCTGTCCCTCTGAATTCTACATCTGTCATACTGCTTCCCTTCCTTTCTGCTTAGTCTGAATTTCTTACCATTAGAACCATCTCCTTTGGGTGGGAGAACCAAGGTGCAGGTAAGCTTTCAGGTAAGCTGTTCTTGAAACACAAATAAGTTATTTGGAGAAGGAGGAAAAGGGTGGGATTGAAGCCCCTCCCATTGACACATCAACTTAGACTTGTTTATTAGGTTAGTTAGCTAGTCATTTTTGAAAGAAGAGGTCAAGGATTGAGGTGAGAGGACCCAGGGTAAGTTTTAATGGAGATAAAGAGTGATTTAGAGGAAAAATGAAGATAGACCCCAAATAGTTTGAGAGCTCATCCTTTTTACTCCCAGCCTAAAATAGCCACAAATTAAGTATGTAAAACAGTATCACCTAAGTTTTAGTTCAGTCCTCTGGGTTTCAATCTCACTACATGCTATAAAACCTTATATAAAGTATTTAATTTCTTTATAAAGGCCTTCAATATTCTTTGACCAAAAGAAATATGCAGATGACTGGTTTTTGGAGTGTGTTTATTTCTATAGAATATGATTATTCTGTTACATCTCAGTAACTGATTTTAAAGTTAATTCAACTTCTGTGTTAGAGAATGGGGCAAAGAGTATTATGTTTCCTCCTGAATTCCCATGAGCGCCATCATTGAAGAGGCATTGGTGGGATGGCCTGCTACTGAATGAGATGGTCATTAACTGGGGCCATGTCCATCTTCTAAAAAGAAGTAAAGTGGATTATTCTACAGGAATAACCCATATCCAGACCTCTTGGGGAATGATAAGATGATTTTACATTTAAGAAAAATTCCCTGTATAAGCCATTGCTGGGGAAAAAAATTACAAACGCACTATATCATGATATTTCTTTCCACAAAAATCTAACAACCCTTTCCTTGGTAGTTCTAATTAAGAATTCTTTAACAAAAATACCTACTATTCCAAAACAAGAATTCCTTATTGAAAAGACTGGTTTGCACATGAAATAGTTCTAACACAACATACCTTTCTATATTTTAAAATTCAGAAAATGAGTGCTTTTTAAGATATATACTAGTAATAATATATTAATACCTAAAACTAAGTGTGACGTATTTTTGAACTGTCTCAGAAGAAAGCTGATGTGGAGATCATAGGATCACTATGCAAACATTATATTGAGTGACTGTTTAATTATGAATGCACAATTAAGTAAGAATATTGGCCTTAGAGGATTATTCTGCTTTTCCCAATTTTAAAACCAGAAAGTTTTTACTGAAACAACTTGTGGGACTTATTTACAAATTAGTAATCTGCCCAATAGTTTTAATATAGTCAATGATTAATAACTTCACTTTTCAGATAAGAATATGGAAAACACAGGTTAGAAATATTTCCCCCCAGAGCCATTCTGTGCAGTAAGCAGGAGAAGGCCCAGAGCCCAGCTTCCCGTCCCGACCAGTGTATCAGAGTTGGGGTCCTTACTCAACACCCTGACCTAACACTGGCTCAGATTCAGGCTCGAAACTTCGGGAAATTGTTGTCAAATGTGGATGAAAACAAGGGGCAGGAAGGGGAGAGCCCAGGGGAGAGGTGCAGTCTATTGCTTCAAATCGTGGCCATTCATTCCTAGTTCCTATTTATACTAAAGACTTTCCATGTGTCTCACAACTGAAACTTTTTAATATCATACTTCCATTGGAGGATTTTAGTAATAATGTTCTCTTTTTCATTTATAATTTATTTTCAGTATTCTTTCTGTCCCTCCCCCTGGGAAAAAGGAAATGTGATAGCAATTATAAACTCTGGAGTGTTTGTCATCCTTTAAGAGTCACCTTTTCTAGGACATCTCTTCTGTGTCCTTGAATTCATAGTGTTTATTCTTAATACTGACTTTCCATAAAATGCCTCCTTTGGAACTTAGTATGTGTAACCTGTTTGATAGTTTTATGTACAGGATCCCATACGTCTGGCATCATAGGGAAAAAAAATCCCCTTTTCTATTTCTACAAGCCACAGTTCATATTCTTCTATTTCTACACACCCAAATGACCCTTAGCAAGGAAGAATTTGTGCACTGAGAACTACATTAGACAAACTGAGCAAGTTCTGGGCACAAAAGGTTTGGTTTTGCTTGTTTAAAAGTTAGTTTTCTTGTGATGCTACATGTATAGGGTACCCAGTGTTACAGGGCAAACTCGGTACCGTTGACTTTTCATACCCCATCGCAATGTACTCAAGGCTTCCCATACCAAGTGAGGGTTATGTCTGGTCCTCAGGATGTCCTCTCTAGACGTAACTTCATGTGTGCCCTTGGCCACTAGTGTACCTACTTCAGACTGCTCCTCACCTGTGGACCTGCCCACCTTGCCTTACTTCTCTCTCTCTCTGGTAGACAGCCAACTCCTGGAGGCTGTGTTCCCTTCAGCTCCTGGTATGAGCCTCCCTCTCTGCCTCCCCCAAGGTGCTTAGTCTTCATCCTCTGTCAGAGCACTCGTCACACTGCACTGCAGTGTTTCAGTAAGATTTTACCTCCTCTTCAGATTCTTGGAGAATCAGTGTTAAGTAGAAGCTTATAAATGTGGAAATACATGAATGAGGTTTTCTTGGTATTCCAGATTGATAATGGACTATTTACATTTAGAGGATTCCAGGCATAGATCTTTATAAAGAATTACTGAGAAGTATAATCAGTAGAGGATAAATATGGAGAATACTACCAGCAATAATCATCTGAAGTTGTGGGTAAAGATTAGCTTCCATTCCTGTTTTCTGAAACCACACTTGGATGAGCTATCCTTTGTTTTTCCTGTGCAGGAGCATGTCCTTATTCTTAGGAGATGTGTGTCAAAGCATTTAGAGGTGAGATGCCAGGTCTGCATATCTCCATGGACATAGAGAGACAGAGAGATAGGTGGGTAGGGACAGAGAGAAATAAAGCAAGTGTGGCAGATGTCAACAATTACTGAGTCTGAGTGAAAGGTCTAGCAGTATTGTTGTTGTTTTCAACTTGCCTGGGTTCCATTCCTGAACCCAGCAGTGCTACGAGCTTGTGATATTTGGTGAGTTAATTAACCTCTTTAAGTCTTAGTTGCTTCTCTAAAAAGGGGCATAATGATAGAACCTACCCAAAAGGTCACCGGGAAGTGGAAAGTAGTTGGGCGCTGGGCTTATACGCAGGGCTCCATGGGTGTCAGCCAGGGCACTGCTGACACCAGTCACGAATGCTTGCTGAGTGCCTGCATCTATACATCGATCACGATTTGCACTTACTGTTTTAAAAGTACAGCTCTAGATACATTTACTACTGTACAACTGAAACATTATGTAAATTAGAGGATATCAAAAAGCACATACCAGCCAAATCAAAATCATTCTTTGGTGTCGTAATCTCTAAGTCATAAGTAACTGCTAAAAGGTACATCAAAATGTTTCCTTGGAAGGAATTTTCTAAAGTGTTTTATTAGTGTTTCTTTGAGTTAAGGAGAAAATTGCTTTAAACCAAACAACTTTTTACCTTATCAAGAATTTTTAGAGAGCCCTTTGTACACACACACTTTACTTTCTCAGACTGCTTTGGTTCCCACTTTCCAAACTGGTTTCTTGACATACACAAGCTCATAAATGGACCTGGTAACTGCAAACCCTTACACAGGATACCTACCCTCTGGGCCAGCTCTAGTTTGCTTGACGTACACGCACGTGTTTGTTCCTCCTTTGACGGTCTTAGGAATGAGTAGGTATTACTGTCCTCTCCATTTACACCTGGGGGCACTGAGGCTCAGACACCGAGCTGACAGGTTAAACAGTGGTCTGGAGGAGCGCTGCTGGGATACGTGCCTGAGCCCCGCGCTGGTGCTGTAGGACGAGCCACAGGGAGGAGCACGGTCGTGGTGAAGCCAGCCAGGAAGCCACACTGTGGGGAAAACGTCCTCACTTACAGGTCAATGGCACAGATGTCACTATGTCGGTTCACCTTATCCAAACATAGCGGCACGATGTCATTACATCAGCTGTTTGCTATTCGTTACTAGTCATTTGTCCTTCTGCCACTGCCTTAACCTCATGTGCCCACATGCAGCCACTGTTGTTCAGAATTGGCACAGGTGTTCACCATCTGCCAAAAAACCATTCCACTCGTCCAAAGTTAAACCTTCTTTTCTGGCCAGTGTGTCACTGTGTGTCAAGGTGGGAACTGCACCCTTTGGTTCAAAGTGTTCTTCCATGCTGCTGAGCGTCTTGGAGTTGTTAGTGAGGATGCTGAACTGCTCAGACATGTGATGTGTTGACTGGAGGATAAATATGCTTTTGGGGTGGTTTGGCTCGAGGCCCTGAATATTGTAAGCCCAACCCGATGGAAAGAGCTTGCTTAAGTGTTACGTGGCAGGTGAGAATTGCATAGCAGTGATCAAATTAAAAGTGTTGCATTTCCTTAAGAGTCTTAGATAAAAGGAATATATGTAAGAAAGATAGAGTCAGTGAAAAGGTGGGATAAAGAGAGGCTTTTAAAATTTTAATATTTTTCTTTGAGAAAAAGATGTCTCAGGGTTTTCTTATTCTATCCAGTTTCAGCAAATGTGTGACAGTTTTGAAGCCAATAAGATCAGTGGAAGACCGACATACATTCTCTAGTGAATTATACTGGTTCTTATTAACTCTGACTCTCTTTGAACATAGAGGCTATGAGTTCACATAGTCCAGCTGTGTCTTAGGAAATATATGAAAATGAAATGAAGTGGCAGTCATACTGGAATCATAGAATTTCATCAGTTTAAGGGACTTGAGAAATGACTCAGTACCTGCCACCCATGTTAGAGATGTGAAAAATGAGGCACAGGAATTGGCACAGGGTTGGGACTAGAAACCTACCCTTGTTCTCAGGGTGGTGCTCTTCCCATAGCACCGGGCTTCTGCACTGTGGGCTGGAGGCCTCATGTTAAAGCCATAGAGCTGCTCAAGTCAATAGGTTCAGCTAAGCAATAGCCAGTGACTCACAAAAATGTAGGCATGCCAACGAGTCAGGGACAGAGGTACTCAGTCTAGGTGCTAGGGAAAGTACCCACACACCATTCACGCTACTGAGTCCTCTTAGGTTTACCAAAGGGATAATGAAACTCTACCCCCACGAGGGTCATGGCTGAGATTCAAGAAAGCCTGGAGCCCACTGACATGAATGCAAAATTGTGGGTGAGGATGCCCTTACAGAAAAAAACAGTTCTGGGAAAAACATAGATAACCGCCATTAGGTTTGAGGTAGGGGAAAAGGAGTTAACTGTTACTCAAAAATGAAAAATCTCCTTTAAATTGAATGGTAGATCTTAGTCATGACATAAAATTGCTGATGAAAAAACATCTCAAAAGTTAAAACCTAGGACTTTTTTGGATGGATTTTTGAGTCACAGAAGACTGATTTGATGAGCTACGAGGAAAGATGAAGGTTATTCATTTTCCATGTGTGCCATTGGAAAGTAAAGAACGGCAAAATTCACAGCACAGTCTAACTAATTTAAGTATTTGTTACTGCATTTAAAACAATTTCAAATTACGTAGCCATGTCCTGTTAGTCTCGCCTCTAACTTTTAGGTTCATGAGAGAGGGCTCACTCACTTCTGTCTCCTCTCCAGCATCTAGAAGTGTCTGGCACAGGCAGGTATGATAATGACCTTTCCATAAAGGAAATGTGGCACTTAGGGATTTTTTTTTGTGTTTTTTTTTTAAAGAGCAGTAAGTCAAACTTCTTGTAACTGATCAGTCAGGTAAAAACAAGAGTAGAAGTTTGTGCAAATGTCACTGTTCTGCCTTGAAACAGTATAGGTCTCAGCCAGTGCTCATGTTTCTCTTTCTTAATGTGTGTGGTTAGGAAGCTGAGTCCTGTGGCCAGGGGGGAGCTGACCCACCGTGTGAGGGAACTTGGTTATTACTGGCCACTAGGGAATAGTCCATGCAGCAGAAGTAATTACTAAATGTGCTTTGGTCTTCTGAAAGAAATCAGGGCGGCAGCAAAGTATAATGGAAATGAGTCTGCACTGAGAGACAAAAGGGCCTGGGTTCGCACCTCCCCTCCCCCATATCCCACACCCCATATCTGCACCTAAAAGCAGCCTTTACACTAAGGACCTAGTGACCTTACTAGAGAAAACACAAATTTCCTGAGCCACAAGCCCTCATAGGCAAAATGGGGATAACCACCTCCCCTGCCGATTTCCTATCATAGGGCTCTCAAATTAGATAGACAATAGGCACGGAATTGCTGTGTCAACTTTTTAGTTTATAACACTGTTTACATAGGTAAGTAATTAAATCTTTATACATATTCATTTGTAAAAGATCAGTTCTGTGATTGATTAAAACTTCAGCTGCCCTAGTTCATTTAGATTGCACCTTACGTTAAAGCCATGTAAGAAGCACTACAGGGTAATGAATGGAGATAATAAGGAGTAACTTTGACTTTGAAATAGTTACATAATGTCATGTAAAAAGTATACCTCCACTTGACCTTACCTCTTTGACACAAAATAGAAACTAACTTTGGGCCTCTTTTAGATACCCCTGGCCTCTTCAAATCATGGGATCCTGGATATGCTGTGTGATGTTGGAGAAGTAACTTTACCAACCTGGGCCTCAGGTTCCTCCTTTTTAAGGATTGGATTCTCGCTTCTATCTTTGTCAGCTGTTAACTTCAGTAATTCCAGGTTAAATTTTATTCATAATCATCCCATTACGCCTGCTTTAGATGATAAAAAATTCAAAAGACCTGGCTCACTCTTGGGAGCTGTAAAATGTGTCGCATAGACAATCACCAGGGTTTTTGTGTGAGAATGAAGATAACCGACGTGCTCGGGAAAACGCGCAGTGGGAGCAAATACATACAGAAGCGCATTCAACTTGTGCTCAGTCCTCACGTCTATTAAACGAAGACACTGATATTTAACACGTTATGATTCTACAACTTTTATAAAATTAAGGTATATTATTAGTTAATTTTAAAAAGAAAATAGAAAAGACACATATTTTGAAGCCGGTCCCATTTGATCCACCCTGCCCCAAAGTGTGTTTTGCACATTTGTCCGGCCGCTCCAGTAGCTAAGCTGGTCCAGGGCCAGATCATGGGTACCTCCCCTCCCAACTAAGGAAACTGCGAGAAGCTGAGTGCCAGCCAGGTCTTTAGCACCCTCCCTTCCCTTGTCTCCTCTTCCCCCCAGGAATACTTCCTGAGCGACCCGACCTTTTGTCCCGGGTGAGGTCCCGCAGACAGCGCCCCTCGGGTCGGGGATCGCTCACAGGCGCGCGGGGCCCGGCTGGGCGCTCCGCGGCCACGTGCGTTGCATCCCCCGCCCCTGTCCTCCGGCGCCAGGACCGTGGCCCCACAGCGTCCTGGCCGCTGAAAGAGGAGGGCGCGCGGAGGCCTGAGCAGACGGCGTACCTGCCGGGCCGGAGCGGCCTCCTTCTTCTCCGGTGCTCGTGTGCTGGGAGCTCGGCTCTGCCTCTGCTCGCGTCTCCAGACTGGAGGCGCCCGACGTGGCGGGTCGCGTTGCGCCCCGGCTCGGCTGCGCACAGGAAGCCCGCGCCTGCGAACGTGCGACCCTTTTATAAACCCGCTGTGACTCATAACCGACCGAGCACCCGGCGCCTTTCTGTAAAAGCCCCCGCCTCGCCCCCCTCCTGCCTGTTCTTGGAACCTACAGCTTGAAAAACTTTTTTCTTTTTAAAGGAAAAGTCGAAAAAGCCCGGTGCCCGGAGGATTGGTGTTTTCCCCTTTCCCTTTCTCGTGGGTCATTCTCTCTGTTTTTTTCTCTTGACACACGCTGTGTACTTTCCTGTCTCCCCGCTGCAAGGCTTGGAGTCCAACCTTTGTTCTTAATGAAAAGGAAACGCATTCAAATGCGCGTTCAGTCGGGCGGAGGGGAAGTTGCTACTTTTTGCAACTGGGTGTCTGGGTCTTTACACAAACCTTACAAATGAGAAAGAAGAGGGAGCCAAAGAGAATCAATTGGGAGGCTTTTCGTTCCCAACGGAATCAGCTAGAGGCCCGCGCGTCCCTAACAGAGGAAGAAACGGTCAAGTGACTCCTCCATGCACCCCCGCCCCTCTTTACCCTTCAAGAGCCAGCGTTTGGTTTAGGATGTGCACATGGGGTTTGAGTCCATTCATGCTTTGCCTGTTACTCACATTTATTCTTGGGGATGTTAGGATATAGGGTTGCAATCTTCTTTAAGTGTGGCCCCACCAACACTCCTTCCCCGCCCCCGTCCCCACTCCGTAGGACATATTTCTGGAGCATATAGAACTTCAGTCGTTTCTAATTTGGGGTTCGTCGCCTCCCTCTTCACCCTCCCCCATCCTACCAAAAAGAGGGGGGCATTTTTCTGGAGTGGGTCATTTGATACATTGGATAGAAATGGCTAAAATAGAACTAAAACATGGTAGGCTTAGACTGCAAGCCTAGTTGAGTAACTCTTGAGCCTCAGAGGTTCAATAATCTTTTAGACCTTGAAGAAAAAGAAGAAACATAAGGGGGAGGAAGGAGGTGGGCAGGAGGAGGGGACATCAGGAACGGACTTACCCTCCTTAGCATGTGACTCATGCCTTTTTCCTAGATAAGACAGGGCCACTTCTGGATTCCAGTGTGTCTCCTATAGTTGGATCTCTATCCCTAAGGCAGAAGACGGTTTAGAATAGTTTGTATTAAGCTGATGTCAGAAAATTAGTTTCTAGAACCCCTAAACGCATGTCAGAGCACATAGTACTTAACTTCCAAATGGCCAGGGTGGGTGAAGGAACTTGGGAGCATTCTAAAACCCTCTCTTCTGAAGGCTTCTATTTTTGCACTTCCTTATGATTCAAAAAAGAATTGTCATAATGATGACAAAACATTTATAAAGCATTTACCGAGTGCCAGGCCAGGTTCTCAAACTCCTCATAGGTATGAACTCTTTCAGTCCTCACTCTGATCGATCATATGAGGGAAGGACTCTGAGAGATTAAACACTTTGCTTCAGGGCACAGTCCCAAGTGGAGCCCAGCGAGATGCAAACCCAGCTAGGCCCTAGGTGTCTGGCTCCACACAGTACAGCCTTCCTGCCTCCTCCTCCGGGATTGCCTCCAGGAGCTGGGGAAGCGGCAGTCGGCTGTGGGGAAAGGAGTCGGGAACCCTGCCAGGGTGGGTCATACCCCTTTGCTGGTTATAGACACCTGTCAAGTCTTTCCAAATTTCCTTTTTCTCATGTTAGGCCCTCATTTGGGACACCTAGTGATGGTGGACAGATAGTTTTTTTTTTGGAGTTCATCCAACTTGCATTTTATACTTGTTCTAGGTGTGGGACCTGGGAGTTAATCTCTCCGTGTCTCACTTTCCTCATCTGTAAAATGAGGATAATAATAGCTTCCATGGGGGATTGCTGTGGAGTAAAATGTGGCTTTAGCCCCCGATTCGTATGTGGAAGCCCTAATCCTTAGTGGGACTGTGTTAGGATGTAGGGCGTGTGAGGAGGTGATGAAGGTTAAATGAAGTCATGGGGGTGGGGCCTTAATCTGATCGGGCTGGTGGGCTTATCAGAAGAGGTAGGGACCCCAAAGCTCTTACTCCACATTTGTACAAAGAGATCATTTGAGTATGTGATGGGATGGCGGACAGGCCAAGAAGAGAGTTCTGACCAAACACCAAATCCTGCTTGACCTTGATCTTGGATTTTTCCAACCTCTAGAACTGTTGAGAAAACTAGTCTTTCTTGTTTAAGTCACCCATCTATGTCATTTTGTTATGGCAGTCTTAGCAGACCAAGACAGGGATATAATGATTAAATATAATAAGATGATGGATAGAGAAAGCCTGCTCCAAATAAAAGCTTGAGAAAGTAAGGGCCATTATTGTCCCATAGATCTTGTTATGGGTTGAATTGTGTCTCCCCACATTTATATGTTGAAGTCCTAACCCCCAGTGCCTTAGACTGTGACCTTATTTGGGAATAGGGTCCTTGCAGATGTAATTAGTTATGATGAGGTCTTAGAATGGCCTCCTAATCCAATAGGACGTGTCCTAAAAAAAAACCAAAAACTGCCATGTGTAGAGAAAGACACATAGAGGGGAGGTGATGTGAAGAGACACAGAGAATGATGGCCAACTATAAGCCAAGAGCAGAGGACTGGGCCGCATCCTTCCCTCAAAACCCTCAGAACAAACCCAGCCAATTCCCTGATTTTGGACGTCTAGCCTCCAGAACTGCAGACAATAACTTTCTGTTGTTTAAGACGCCCGGTGTGTGCACCTTTGTTATGACAGCCCTAGCAAACTCATCCAGATGTGTGTCCAGGGCTGATGTGGCTGGGGTCCTTATCTCCCCTCATGACTCCTCGTGTCCACCAGAAGCTGAGCGGTTCAGACCAAGGACCTCCCAAATAAGAGCGGTACTTGTTCTATCACTTCTAAATAGTGATAAATAGATGGTGGCAGCTGGCACAATTACATACCAATGAAGAAGTCTTGTTAAAAACACTCTAAGTTCATGAAATTCTGTAGACACCACAGTAATCCCAGGGAATGGTTAGGAATCAGCCCACAATCTCTCTCCTTAAAAAATTAGTCATGGAAAAATAAAAAAAAATTCCCAGGGGCTTTGTACTAAACACATTTTGAAGCTCAGCCCTTTGGAAGAATATAAGAAAGAGACGTTTCTCAGAGTGGATAATGCTTTTTAGATGGTGGTTGAAAAAACAGACCGACATTTCAGGATGGACCAGCTTATTTAATGTAGCTCTAGGTTTCAGTTTACTCTTTACTCTGTTGGACAGTAAAATGGAGATAATTCATTACTCCGTGAACTGGTGGATGGATGCTCTGTGTCCCTGGGGATGAAGTGAGTTGAATCGGCTTCCTCTAGACCCCCTCTCTGGACCAGTGCTGCAACCATAATTAATGCCTGAGGCTAAAAAATGTTGCCTCAGAGATGTTCAGACTTAATAAATAGTATTTGTTTTTGTTTTTCGATCACAAGGCATCAGAAGTTGTTTTTCTGGTATCCATTTAATTTGTATTCCTTTCACTGTGTATGACATTTTGGAGGCTCCAATCTGAAGCCTATTTTTCTCACCCACGTTTCTTCTGTAAACGGGTTACTTGTTTAAGGGGGGGGGGGTCCTGTGACACTCTTCGGTGGTGGGATGCCTTTGCCTTCCGACGCTAAAGTAGTGGCCTTTTAAAAAAATCTCTTTTCATCAAAGAGATGAAGTTTACAAATTACAGAGAATTAGCTTTGCGACTGTATCTTTCCCACTCACCCCCTACCCCCAAAGCACAGTGGAATGAAGTCAAAGTTCAAATAGGAGAGTAATTGCAATGAGTTGCAGGCTCTGATTAGCTGTGTCCTAATTGTCTTATCATTTGCATGCACCAATTGTCTCATGAGAATCCTTTGGTCTGCATATATGCTGCCTCCTGTTGATAACTGCTTTCATAACCTTAATGGTTAAACTCTTCGGTAATGAAGACTTTTTTTGCTCTTGGCCCATTTCTCCTTTTTTATTATGCTTTGGAAAGCCAGGGTGTCATCGTTTGTTGGAAAATTTTATGTGGTGGAGTGAATTTAGGACTGAACTGAGATTCTGAAAATATCTTTGTTCATGAACAACGTTGTCAGGGAACCGTTCAGCTTCCCTGTCTACCATCGTCACATGTAGAGAAAATTCCCTCCCTCCCCCTTCACTTCACTCACTATCTGACCTCAGCCGTGCTCTTATCTCTACTGGCCTGGCCCAGTGTTCTTAGCTTCAGTTAGTGAATTGATGAGTCACTCGTAGTAAATCACTCTCCACTGTCTTTTTTTTTTTTCTCTCCCTGAACTGACCAGGGAGACTATAAGCACTAGCACTGTCACACGTCACTGTCCCATTTCTGCCTGAAGACCGGGGTGTATACACCAGGCACCTGGAACCATCCTGCAAACTCAATGCTACTCTGATGTCCACTGTCTCAGTCAGCTTGGGCTGCCGTAACACAGTACCATAGCTAGAGGGGCTTAAACAACAGACCTTTCTTTTTCACAGTTCTGGAGGCTGGAAGTCCAAGATAAAGTGTCAGACAATTTGGTTCCTGGTAAGGACTCTCTTCCTGGCTCACAGATGGTCACCTTCCTGCCATGTCCTCACCTGGCACGCACTGGGAGAAAGCCCTCCTACTCTCTCTTATTATAAGGCCACTAATCCTACACGATTAGGATCCCACTCTTATGATCTCACTTAACCTTAATTATGTCCTAAGGGTCCCATCTCCAAATACAGTCACTTTGGGGGCTAAGTCTTCAACATGAATTTTGGGGGGACAGAATTGAGTTCATAGCATTCATTGACTATGGTAATAGCTTTTGGTTTTCTCCTTGTATTCTTATATATAAGTAAAATAATCTCAGTTTTTCTTCAGTTTTTCAGCGTTAATTATGAGATTAGCTGAGGGTTTGTCATATATGGCCTTTATTATGTTAAGGTGTTTTCCTTCTATGCCTATTTTATTAAGTGTTTTAATCATAAATGGATATTGTATCTTGTCAAATACTTTTTCTGCATCAATTGATACAATCATATGATTTTTGTCCTTTAGTTTGTTTATGTGATGTATCACATTGATGGCTTTGTGTATGTTGAACCATTCTTTTTAATGCATTGTTGCATTGGATTTGCTAGAATTTTGTTTAGGATTTTTGTACCTAGGAATAAACTTAACAAAGGATGTGAAAGACCTATATGCTGAAAACTATAAGACATTTTTAAAGGAAATTGAAGAAGACACAAAGAAATGGAAAGACATTCTGTGCTCATAGAGTGGAAGAATCAACATAGTTAAAATGGCCATAGTACCCAAAGCATTATACAGATTTAATGCAATCCCTATCAAAATCCCAATGTCATTTTGTAAAGAAATAGAACAAAAAATCATCAGGTTTGTTTGGAACCCAAAACACCCTGAATAGCCAAAGCAATCTTAAGAAAAAAGAACAATGCTGGAGGTACCACACTCCTTGACTTTAGCTTGTACTACAGGGCAACAATAAATCAAAACAGCGTGGTATTGGCAGAAAGACAGACATTTAGACCAATGGAATAGAACTGAGAACTCAGAAATAAAACCACATAAATATGGACAGATAATTTTTGATAAATTATCAAAAATTTATCATACAAAAAACATACAATGGAGAAAAGACAGCCTCTTCAATAAATGGTGCTGGTAGAATGGGAAAGCCTTGTGCAAAAGAATAAAACTGGACTGCTATCTGTCACCATGTACCAAAATTAATTCAAAATGGATCAAAAACTTAAGCATAAGACCTGAAACAATAAACTGCATAGAAGAAAACATAGGTACTAAACTTACGGACCTTGGGTTCAAAGAGCATTTTATGAATTTGACTCCAAAGGCAAGAGAAGTAAAAGCTAAAATAAATGAATGGGACTATATCAAACTTAAAAGCTTCTGCACAGCAAAAGAAACCATCGACAAAATAAAGAGGCAGCCAACTGAATGGGAGAAGATTTTTTGCAAACAGTGCCTCCGATAAGGGGCTAATATCCAAAATATACAAGGAACTCATGCAACTCAACAACAAAAAAACAAACAACCCAATTGAAAAATGGGCAGAGGACCTGAAAAGACGTTTCTCTAAAGAGGACATACAAATGGCAAATAGACATATGAAAAAATGCTCAACATCACTAATCATCAGAGAAATACAAATAAAACCTCAATGAGATATCACCTCACCCCAGTTAGAATGGCTATCATCAACAAGACAAATAGTAACAAGTGTTGGAGAGGCTGTGGAGAAAAAGGAACCCTCATACACTGTTGGTGGGAATGCAGACTGGTGCAGCCGTTATGGAAGGCAGTGTGGAGGTTCCTCAAAAAATTATGAATAGAATTACCGTATGACCCAGCAATCCCTCTCCTGGGTATCTACATAAAAAATCTGAAAACGTTTATACATAAAGACACGTGTGCTCCAATGTTCATTGCAGCTTTATTTACAGTGGCCAAGACATGGAAACAACTAAAATGTCCTTCGATAGATGAATGGATAAAGAAGTTGTGATATATATACACAATGGAATACTATTCAGGAGTAAGAAAAGATGAAATAGGACCATTTCTGACAACATGGATGGATCTTGAGATTATAATGCTAAGTGAAATAAGTCAGACAGAAAAAGCAGAGAACCATATGATTTCACTGATATGTGGTATATAAACCAAAAACAACGAAAGAACAAGACAAACAAATGAGAAACAAAAACTCATAGACACAGGCAATAGTTTAGTGGTTACCAGAGGGTAAGGGGGTGGTGTGTAGGAGATGAGGGTAAGGGGGATCAAATATATAGTGGTGGAAGGAGCACTGACTCTGTGTGATGAACACACAATGGGATTTATAGATGATGTAATACAGAATTGTACACCTGAAATCTATGTAACTTTACTAACAATTGTCACCCCAATAAACTTGAATTAAAAATACAAAACAAAACTCTATAGACTCTCCTTCTATACCATTTAGCCTGACCCCACCTACTTCTGTCCTTCTCTGCTGCTGCCACCCTAGTCCAAGGCAACCTCCTTTTTTGCTTAGTTGGTCGTATTGCTTCTCCTTTCCCTCCTGTAATGCATATAATCTAATCTAATCTAATCTAATCTAATCTAATATAATATAATATAATATAATAAATATAATATAATGTATATAATATATAAGACCGGATCTTATATTAATTTTTGCTTCAAAAGATGCATTAGAGCTGATTGTCCGGCTAGGTCTCATTTTTGGGGAAACATGGTAGCCAGGCTGATCTTTTAAAAATCCAACTCAGACTTTACATTTTTACTGAAAACTCTGCAAAAGTTAGCCATTTGCACTCAGAAGAAATTCCAGACTTCCAACCTGGTTTACAAAGTCCTGTTGCATCTGGGTCCCACCTACCCGTTGGACGTCCTCTCCGATGCATTTCCCATTCTTACTGTATTTCAGCTGCAATGGCCTTATTTTTATTCCTGGAATTCATTGAGCCTGCCTCTATTTTAAGAATATACACTACAATGACCACCGTTCTCCTTCTGACTTTATGTTCTCTAAAGAGTAAGAGGGAAATTTCAGCGAGGATAAGCAAACAATACCATGGGATGCACACTTTTGCTAACCCTGGTCCTTTAGGGGGATAAACTTCACTGTTACCAGTAGAATGAAACTGCTTGCCAGGGATTAAGCCAGTCAAGAAATCCACATGATGTCTCTCAAAGGGTAATGCCAACACTTTAGGGTATCTTTACAAATAATTTGGCTTCTTTCTGAGGAACGTTGACCCAAAGGAGGTCAAGGATGAGTAAGAGAGAACTGAGGAATATAGCCTGATAAAGATCGGAGTCTTGTTTGATGGCATATGCTTTCTGCCTCAAAGCAGAGCGGACAGATGTCCCTGGTGCTGGGTAGGCTGGTCCTAGGGTCCAGCTCACCGCTGTGCCCACTAATGGTCCTCCGTCTTAAGAATCAGCGCATTTCACACAGTCGGAGTTTGTCTGAAACGCCACCAAAACCTTGATGCTCAGAGACGTAAATTGTCTTTGCCTTAAGCGAAACTGGTTGTCATGAAGTGACCGTTTCCTCCGAGTTTCGTGCCTAAAATGTTCAGGGTTTTGTGTACTTAGCTCCGAGGTATTGGCAAGATAATAGATCTAATGCTAACATTCTCTCGATGGAAATTTAAGCAGTGTATTAGAGTTCTCAAGAGGAACAGAACCGACAGGATGTTTATATGTATATTTATATGCATGTATGAGGTCGGACAATTAAGTTCGCGAACTTGTTCCGACGATGTTGCTAATCTTTTTTGATTTCAGAAGGGTTATTCATTATGAATTTGTACCAACTGGACAGTTAACCAAGTTTACTATTTGGAGGTACTGAAAAGGCTGCATGAAAAAGTTAGACGACCTGAACTTTTCACCCACAATTCATGGCTCTTGCATCACAGCAATGCACCAGCTCACACGGCACTGTCTGTGAGGGAGTTTTTAGCCAGTAAACAAATAACTGTATTGGAACACCCTCCCTACTCACCTGATCTGGCCCCCAATGACTTCTTTCTTTACTGAAAATAAAGGAAATATTGAAAGGAAGACATTTTGATGACATTCAGGATATCGAGGGTAATACAACGACAGCTCTGATGGCCATTCCAGAAAAAGAGTTCCAAAATTGCTTTGAAGGGTGAAGTAGGTACAGGACTAGCTTCCCAAGGGGAATACTTTAAAGGTGACTGTAGTGATATTCAGCAATGAGGTATGTAACACTTTTCTAGGATGAGTTCGCAAACTTAATTGGCAGACCTCATATACCATATACAAAGGGTGCCAAAAAAAGTGTACATATTTTAAGAAAGGAAAACTGTATTAAAATTATAATACTCAATATATACCAATAACAAAAGATGAATACAAGTTACATTTGACTTCTGCAATTATGAGAGGTGCTCAAAGTGGTAACCATCAGCGTCCAGACATTTCTGATTACGGAAAAATACTGTTTGAGCAACGTTGACCAAAGTGTCCACTTGTATACATTTTTTTGGCACCCCCAGTATATATGAGATATATTTATTTTAAGCAATTGGCTCATGGGATTGCAGAGGCGGGCAAGTCCAGAGTTTTCAGGTTGGATACCCAGGGAAGAGCTGATGGTACATTTTGAGTGCCAAGGCACAGTGCTGGCAGAATTCCCATTTCCTCCATGGGGTCCATAAGACCTTCAACTGGTTAGATGAAGCCCTCCTACATTACGCATGGTAATCTGGTTTACTCAAAGTCTACTGATTTAAATCCTGATTTCGTCCAAAAATATACCTTCGCAAAACATTTAGAATAATCTTCGACCAAAGATTGGGTCCTGTGGCCTAGACAAGTTGACACATAAAATTAATCATCACAAGTGGTTTGGGTTCAGATCACAGATATTCCTTCTCACCTCCCAATTCAAACACAGGTTCCCAAGGTGGTCATGGGAAATCCCTGTTTGTTTGTGGTCACATGGAGGGCTACAGATGCTGGTAGGGCAGGTCTCTGATGTTCTCCACACCACATACCAACAACAGCCCGCTAGAATGTCTAGAAGGCAATGTCACAAAAATCTAGACGGAGGTAAATCTCCAGCAGGTGGCCATCCAGAGAGGCACTGCTTCCTATAAACTGTCCATCTCTGTGATGTCACACTACACTGTGATGATGTCGCCTTGTGATGACAGTTTAATACCATGTTTCCCCGAAAATAAGACCTAGCTGGACCATCATCTCTAATGTGTCTTTTGGAGCAAAAATTAATATAAGACCCACTATTATATTATATTATATTATATTATATTATATTATATTATACCCAGTCGGGTCTTATATTAATTTTTGCTCCAAAAGACGCATTAGAGCTGATGGTCCAGCTAGGTCTTATTTTCAGGGAAACATGGTAGCAAGACCCCTACCCCCACCAGATACCTGGGAGGCCTCGGGAAGCACTCTCTCCATGGGGGTGCCCCACAGAGGTCCACCCCCTCCCACTCCTACCTATAGTATCTTGTTGTCATACTTACAGTTTTTAAAGCAAAAGTTTATTTAAAAGTTATTTCATAGTATACTATTCTGTCTATATATAAAATATATATAATATATAATATACACACAAATGCTATATTGATAATAAAAGAGAAACTTAAGTATAATAGAAAAGAAAGGACTAATAACTGCAAAATGATCTTAGTCTGCTCTCCACGTAAAGAAATAATTATTCATTGTCTTTTGTATATTCTACTCAGATAGCAAAAGTTTCATTCTGCCTCATCTTATGAATTCTTTCAATTCTTGAGCACCTGTCAACTTTGTGCTTTTATGCTGTTTCTCTTCATGCTCTTGGCTTGTTTTAATTTAAACAAAGACTCCTTATTTCCGGAAGTACTAAAATTCTTCATGCTTATAATTTATTGTCTGCTCTGTTTATTTTGAAATACCTCATGGTCACTTTTGTTAATGAAATAGCTAAGGCTATATTTATCTTTTGTTAGTAGGACCAGTCTTCTTTAACAAGAATTTTTGATGTTGCCTTCGCAAAATCAGATGCTAAATTCAGAGAAATAACAGTGTCAGGTGTCTTTGACACCCAATTCATCCTTGACGCTTCGCAGATAATTTCTAGGGAGTATTAATGGTTTAATCCCTCACCTCACAAAAGGAGGATGCTATAAATATTGAAACATATTTGGTATGCTCCATATTTTAAAATTAGCTCATCAATATTATAAGTGCTAGTCTATAGTTTAGAGATAAACATCGAAAATCAGTGAATTATAAAAGGTACATAGAAAGTATACATAAAAATATATTTCAGTGTATATCTTTTTTTTTTTAAGGATGGGTAGAAATATACTGCTACTCCTGTGTAAGAACTGACAATTATCCAACAGAGTTATATGAAAATTTCATTTCTAGATTAAAATGTCCTTGTCCATTAGTGACTTTTTGTGGCTCGTACGTTAGGGGTAAAATTGAAAAGTCCTAAAGATTTGTCAATGGGTTTACAAAACATTTTCTAATATGTAATTATGCTTTATCATCATTTGAATCCTTAAAAAAATAATATAGGCCCCCATATTTATGTATTACCCCAACAGACGACTTCTCTCTTTTCCATTCTATATTTTTCTGTATTCAGTTAACTGATCACTTACTCCAATCAGTTAATCCAGGCCGGTCAGTGATGTGGCTCCTACTTTCTTCTTCACGCTACTAGAAGGCCTCTGCTGGAAGCTACAGGCTAATGATGGAGTCTTCTGAAACAGACATCCAAGGAAGGCCACCTGAGAACCACAGAGGAAAGGGCTGCACCAAGGCTCTGAGTCTCAGACTTTAAAGCAATATTTCAGTCCATGAGCAAATGCCTTCCTGATAGTAAGGAGACTGCTAACGCGAGATCCACAGAACAAACAGATGACTTCTTGAAGAAGACGACCAACCTCTGATCATTGGAAAAACAACGATTAACGTGAGATAAATGAAATTGATGAGAAAAATCCGCCTGTCTGCTTTTTAAGTTTTGGCCACTCTTCTTGGTAATCTAAATTTGACAGTCTTAAATCTTAAAGTCCTGTGTTGCTTTCTTCTTGTTGCTTTTCTAGCTGTTAAATGAACACTTCTGCTGTATGTATGTGCTGTCTTTACCACCATCCTTGGAAAGTATATTTATAAGTTACCCTACTTGGGAGATGATATAAAAGTATTCAAAAAGTTCTACTTCCGTTGGGTCAATCTGTAGAAGACAGGAGATCTATACGATACACTTTGTTTTGTAAATTTGAGTTTGAAGTCATGCAAATGACTTATAAAAATACATAAAACACAAATAACTCAAAATATACAAGCAATACGTAAAAGTTGAAAGCAAATTAAACAAGTGAACTTAATTGTGTATGAAGTTAGGAGCAAATGGAAAAATTATTTCAAGAGACTTTAAACAAAATAATTGGACTACACATTCCTTGTGGGATGTGTATATCATATGGAGAAAAGGTGTATATACGTTAGTCTATAAAAAACTTTGGCCTCCAGGGAGGAGTAAATTGTGTATAAACACTAATTTACTCTTTGAGGGAGTTAATATCCGGGTACAATGCGTCTACTACGCAAGTGTCTAAGGATGAACAAGAAAATCCAGGACAAGTTGCATATTCTCTCTTTTTTTTTAAAGACTTTATTTTTTAGAACAGTTTTAGGGTCACAGCAAAATTGAGTGGAACATACAGAAATTTCCCATATACCCCCCTGCCTCTACTCATGCACAGCCTCCCGCATTATTATCCCCCACCAGAGTGGTGCATTTGTTATAGTTGATGAACCTACACTGACATATCACAGTCACCCCCAAATCCATAGTTTACTTTAGAGTTCACTCTTAGCATTGTACATTCTATGGGCTTAGGAAAATACATAATGACACGTATCTGCCATTACAGTATCATTCAGAGTATTTTCATTGCCCTAAAAATCCTCTGTGCTTTGCCTATTATTTCCTGTCCCCTCCCCGCCACATTCCAACCGCTGGCAACCACTGATCTTTTTACTGTCCCTGCAGTTTCAGCTTTTCCAGAATGTCATATATTTGGTATCATACAGTACATAGCCTTTTCAGATGGGCTTCTTTCACCTACTGATATACATCTAAGGTTCCACAATGTCTTTTCATGGCTTGATAGTTCATTTCTTTTAAGCACCGAATAATATTCCATTGTCTGGATGTGCTACGGTTTATCCATTGAACTACCGAAGGACGTCTTGGTTGCTTCCAAGTTTTGGAAATTATGAGTAAAGCTGCTATAAACATCTGTGTGCAGGTTTTTGTGGGTACATACATTTCCAGCTCTTTAGGGTAAATATCAAGGAGCATGATTGCTGGATTGGTGAGAGTATATTTAGTTTTATAAGAAGCCACCGAATGGCCTTCCCAAGTGGCTGTTCCTTTTTGCATTCCCACCAGTAATGATTAGAGTTCCTGTTGCTCCACATCCTCACCAGCGTTTGGTGGTGTCAGTGTTCTGGGTTTTGGCCATTCCAATAAGTGTGTAGTGGTATCTCATTGTTGTTTTACAATTTGCATTTCCCTGATGATAAAGCATCTTTTCTTGTGCTTGCTTGCCAATTGTATATCTTCTTTGGTGAGGTGACTGTTAAGGTCTTTAACCCATTTTTTCATCAGGTTTTTTTTTTTCTTCTTATTGTTGAGCTTTAATAGTTCTTTGTATATTTTAAATAACAGCCTTATATCAGATATGTCTTTTGCAAACATTTTATCCCAGTCTGTGGCTTGTCTTCTCATTCTCTGGACATTGTCTTTCATAGTGCAGCAATTTTGAATTTTAATGAAGTTTAGCTTATCATTTCTTTCTTTCATGAATTGTGCCTTTGGGTTGTATCTAAAAAGTTATCACAATGCCCAAGGTCATCTAAGTTTTCTTCTATGTTATCCTCTAGGAGTTTTATAGTTTTGTATTATATTTAGTGGTCTACGATCAAATCGTCTATGATCCATTTTGAGTTAATTTTTGTGGATGTTGCATATTCTTAAATTAAAAAAAATCTTTTATGCAACACGCAAATTTAGCTCAAGAAATAGCTACCTGTGTAACTATGAAACTTCTGGGGGTAGAAGAAGCCCACTGCCATGAGGATAGTGAGGTCATTTTTGTCTCATCCCAGGGAGAGAAGCTGCATGTGTACTCTTCTTGCTGCAGCTATTTAGCCATCCAGTGTTACTGCTTCTGTCTCTCTAAGTTGTGTAAATATAGGCTCTAGATGAGTTATTCTGTCATTGTTTTTATTTTCTACTTCATTACTGCATCACTATCCTCTGTAACAAAACTTGCTTTAATTTGCTGGAGTGTTAAGTGCCTTCATTTGCTCTCTGTGAACCCAGTCTGATCACAAGGGTCATTTAAATGTAGAAGGGGGAAGCAGAGAAGTTAATGTCAGAGTAATACAATGTGAGAAAAACAGGACTGGCTGTTACCCAGGATTGATCGGCTTAAGTGGCTGGATGTAGCCAGTTGTCACAGAACTTTGCGGAGCCCATCTCCTTCCCCCTTGGGCAAGTTGACCCTTATCATTAAGTCTTATCTTGCACAAATATTCCTACTTCAAACTTAGATATACACAGTAGTACTTAACTTTTTTACAAAGGGGTGGACATGGTTGGGACAAATGGTAAAAAGCTACAGCTTTGCAAGCCTGACAGTGCGGTCCTGGTTGGGGTGAATAGTAGATCAACCAGAAGTTAAATGGGGAAACCCTAGAAATGAGAGGTCCATAGAAAGGCTGAGATAATCTCTCCATACATTCTTGGCTGACTTATGAAATTATACACACATGGAGGGGACCTGAGAGAGCCTGATGAAAAATGAAAGCCAAGGGACACTTGGCAACTGGCTGTAATGTTGAATACAGTGTGCAAGCAACACAAAAATCAATTGACAGAGGTGGAAGCCCTGTGGGAATGAGGCATTTGAGCTCAACCTCTGCCCAAATTGTTGATTTAGCACCAAGCTATTCACATAAAATGGAAAACTTCAGGAAAATAGTCTAAAAAAACAAAAATAAGAATTAAAAAACTAAGCAGAGACATAAGTGTTTCAAGTTTAAATCCAGATAAGTTACTAAAAAAAAGTTATTAAAACTCCACAACCCTAGGAAAGATAAAACAGAATCAAGAATTCTGCTTCTGACAGTTTTGGAGACATAGAGGAAAAACTGAGGGTTGCTAGATGGGTGGGGGGGTGGGGATAAGGGGGAAGGTGAGGGGATTAGAAAACAGTCGGTAACCACAAGATGGCCACGGGGTTTTGAAAATTAATCTGGGGAACGTAATCAATAATGTTGTAAAGATTTTGTAGGGTATCCGATAGACACGTGTCCCATTTGGGAGACCACCTCAGGGATGATGTAGATGCCTGATCACTGCACTGTACACCTGAAGCTGAACAATAATGAATGCCAACTATAATTTTATGTGTGTGTGTGTGTGTGTGTGTGTGTGTGTGTATGTATGTATATATGTATGTATATACTTACAAGAAGCGGAGTACAGCATTAGGAATAGAGACAGGGGAAATGTAATGGCTCTGTGCGATGTCAGAGGGATAGTGGATGGGGGAGGGGGGTTCACACAGTGTGAGGGATATAAAAGATAAACGTCTAAGTATTACTTTGTCTTGTGCACCTGAAACTAATAATAATAAAAAAGACTTGTTTCTGTTTTTTTACATAAATATTTATGTAAATATTTTGCAAAAATATTTAGATAAATGTTAACAATATTTATCTAAAAAGTGTTGATTTTTGAAACAAAATTTACTAGACATATAAGAAATACGAAAATATACGAAGTCTGACAATTAAGTTTGTGAACTCATCCTAGAAAAAGTGCTGCATACCTCCTTGCTGACTATCACTATGGTCACCTTTGAATACTCCCCTTGGGAAGCCATGCCCTGACACCAGTGCCTAGTCCACGCTTCAGGGCAATTCTGGAACTCGTTTTCTGGAATGGCCATCAGAGCTGTCGTCGTATACCCTCAATGTCCTGAATGTCATCAAAATGTCTTCCTTTCAATATTTCCTTTATCTTCAGGTAAAGAAAAAAGTCATTGGAGGCCAGATCAGGTGAGTAGGGAGGATGTTCCAATATAGTTGTTTGTTTACTGGCTAAAAACTCCTTCACAGACAGTGCCGTGTGAGCTGGTGCATTGTCATGATGCAAGAGCCATGAATCGTTGGTGAAAAGTTCAGGTCGTCTAACTTTTTCACGCAGCCTTTTCAGCACTTCCAAATAGTAAACTTGGTGAACTGTTTGTTCAGTTGGTACAAATTCATAATGAATAATCCCTCTGATATCAAAAAAGTTCAGCGACATTGTTTTGACTCTTGATTTGGATTGACGGAACTTTTTTGGTTATGGAGAATTGCCTGACTTCTATTGTGCAGTTTTGATGCTTTGTTTCAGGGTTGTATTGGTACACCCATTTTTATCACCAGTGATAGCACAGCCCAGAACATTGTCTTGCCTCTCCAAAAGGTCTTGGCAAACTTGGATTCTCCTTTGCTTTTGTTCATCATTGAGTTCCTTCAGGACCATAATTGCACACACCTTTCTCATGCCAAGATTTTCAGTTAAGATTTTCCTGTTTCTCTATCGATGTTTACTTGGTCTGCTGTGCTTCTCACAGTCAGGCGGTGATTTTGACGCACAATTCGATGAATTTTTGCAATGTTCTCATCAGTTCTGCTTATTAGTAGCCTCCCTGACCTCTCTTTATCAGTCACGTATAATCTCCCCTCAGAAAAAAGTTTAATCTATTTGTACACTGCCATTTTCTTCATGGCGTTATCCCTATAAACTTGGTCTAACATGTCTCTGATTTCACTTCCAGTCTTGCCAAGTTTAACAAGAAATTTAATATTTGTTTGTGTTCTAATATAAGCTCAGACGTTCTCACGACGGCACACAAAATCACTCAACAACAATGAATGCTAGTCAGCAAGACACCACCACACGTCGACACAAACACAGCTGTGAGATACTGATATACCAAGGTTATGAAACCTTACTGAGCTGTTTGTACAGTATTGCCAATGTAAGCACATGGTGGCAAGTTCGCAAACTTAATTGTCATGTCTTGTATATTTGATAATAATAGTACAGCAGAAAGTAATGAAGCCGTATTGGAGCAAATTTGCTTTATTTACCCCAGAGGCAATTGTAGCAGCTAGCTTCCATGAAGATGGCAGTGGTGAATCTATTCTCTATGCAGTCCATTTCATTGTATTTCATTTCACTTCATTTTGTTACCTGGAGGTTAGTAACAACTTTGATACTCATTTAAAATAAACATTGTCTAAGCCCATCATTAAAAACATCCAATATAGAGAGACTTATGCTTTAAAACATCAATTCTGCCCCATCCCTCCAATTCCTACTTCTGCATTCCAGAGAGCCATTTTAAACACTTTTATCTGTTTTCCAATGATTTCAACCACATTTCCATATTACATATTTATATCATCGTCACTTTATCAGATTTAGACGTTTTAGCTCACTTATCCTTTTTCCAGGGAGTATGGTTCTATCTTCACTTCTCAATATGGTTCTGTCATCACTTCTGTGTTTGTTACTATTGTATCCCTTTATTGTTATATCAGAGTCATACTTCACTTTGTTAAATGAAGATTTTATTATTTAAAAAAAATTAAATTATTTTGTTTTCAATTGCCGTTGACATTCCGTATTATATTAGTTTCAGGTGTGCACCATAGTGTTTAGACATTTATGTAATCTATGAAGCAATCCCCCAATAAGTCTAGTACCCACATGGCAACATACATAATTATTACAATATTATTGGCTATGTTCCCTATGCTGTTCTTTACATCCCCATGACTATTTTGTGACTACCAATTTGTACTTCTTAATCCCTTCACCTTTTTCCTCCAGCTCCATATCCCCCTCCCATCTGGCAACCATCAATTTGTTCTCTGTATTAGATGAAGATTTTAAAAGAGAGAGAGAAAGAGCTTTCCTTTAAGTCTCCTCTCCCCTTAACTCTCTTCAACTTTGATCTATATCTTTACTTTTACACTGTAATGATGTAATGACTGATGACATTTACTTTCTGTTTTGCAACCATGATTAAATCTTGGTTTGCTTACAGGTTGATGCTACACATATTGAAACTCAGTAGTCAGTATTTATAGTATTAGTGAACATTATTAGAGAGAATACACTAGGCCCTCCATATCTG
Source organism: Rhinolophus ferrumequinum (assembly GCF_004115265.2). Lineage (NCBI taxonomy): Eukaryota > Metazoa > Chordata > Mammalia > Chiroptera > Rhinolophidae > Rhinolophus > Rhinolophus ferrumequinum. The sequence goes on along the minus strand of NC_046285.1, from coordinate 93,116,008 downwards.
TGGCTTTCTTATCTGTGGATTCAACCAACCTCAGATTGAAAATATTTGGGAAAAAAAAGCCAGTTCCAAAAGGCAAAACTTGAATTTGCTAAGCAGCAAGCACTATGCTGAATAATTCAATGATGTGTCGGAGTACCCTGCTATAGCCTACATGCAAATATAGGTTTTGTGCCAATACTACTTCATTTTATATAAGGGACTTGAGCATCCTCAGATTTGGTATCAGACGGGGGTCCTGGACCCAATCCCTAGCGGATACTGAGGGACGACTGTGCATTCTCTCCTTGATCAGTATGCCTTTACCATAGCCTCATCTCTCCCTTCCCCCAGTCTCTCCACCATATCGTCTATTCTGTTTGTCAAGTTCTGTTTCCTGGAGACCTTTCCTCTCTCTTCCCAATCCAATATGGACTAGGTCCCCCTGGCTCACTGCACAGTTGTCATCCTGACAGCTTTTCTACAATTCTCCTAGGTTAGGGGCATCATTTGCTGGATCACATGTCCTTTCCTGTGTTACGTCCCCACTTTGTATATTCCATTCTCTAATAAATTCCTAACAGTGTATGATAGATTCATTTGTACCTGTTTCTTACCCTAAACTTGCATGATCATTTGGGAGGTTGTAGGAATCTAGGACTGAGAATCATTCTCCTTTAGAGCAGGGATCAGCACACTTCTGTAAAGGAACAGATAGTAAATATTTTAGGCCATGTGGTCTCTGTGCCACCACTAAACTATGCCTTTATAGAATAAAGGAAGCTATAGACAAGAGGTAAATAAATGGCCGTGTTCCAGTAAAGCTTGATTTTCAAAAGAGACAGCAGGCTAGATGTGGCCTGTGGATTGTAGTTTGTCAATCCCTGCGTTAGAACTTTGAAACATGTTTTATTGTATTCTAGCATCTCATGTTGCTAATGAGAAGTCTGGTGCTGAACTAATCCTTGTTTCTTTGTATGTCCACCGGCCCCAACCCCCCAAGTGAATTCGTTTAGAATCTTCTCTTTAATTCTTGCATTGTAAAATTTTACAGTAATATATACAGATGTGGGTCTTTACTTATCAATTTCTGGGCGTATGGAGGGATATTTTAATCTGAAAATTTGAGACCTTCTTCAGCTCAGGGAAATTATCCTTCTCTATAGTTATTTCTGTTCTATTCAGTTGGTACAAAAGTAATTGTGATTTTTAAAAAAATTGCCCAAACCTCAATTACTTTTGCACCGATCTAATGTCTCTAATCTTATTTTCTGGAACCTCTTTTGGTCTGCTGATGGGTCACTTAGATTAACTCTCTTTGTGTCTATCTTTTCTTTTTTTGGGGGGGTTCTTCTGTCTTATTTTTTTGAGAGGTTTCTTCAACTCTGTCTTCAACTCTGTCTACTAAAATGTTTATTGATGTTTCGTTTTGGTCAATAACATTTAAAAATACCTCTTTCTTGTCCTCTAACCTTCTCCCCCATCTTTTGTCAGAATACCATGAAGCTGTTGACCAAACACTTGACTTCTGGAAGTTGCTGGGAGTTGTAGAGTGTTCTAAGTGAGAATGTAAAGCTAGGTGACAATCAGGAAGCACTCCCATGAAAACTTTTCTGGCTAAGTAGATCTCAAAAGAAAGGGATTGGAATCTCTAAGATTTTGTCATTTAAGTTGTGACAAAGTTTTTTCATATAGCAATATTCATTTTGGCACCTGATTGTATATTTCTAATTTTGTATTTTTAAAATAGCCCCCAGTATTAATTAAACTTTAGATTACACAAAACCTAGATTTTCAGCTTATTTTATTTTCTCTGAGGGTACTAATTAGTATTTTTCTAAGTTCTTTTGGCATGATCATATTTATGTTTTAGGGAAATAATTCTGTGAGGAATCTAATGAATGGATTGGAGTGAAGTAAGAATGGAGACAAGGGAAGACCTTGACAATGATCCAATCTGTAAATTATGAGAACCTGAATTAAGTCAGTAGCAGGGAGTCAGAGAAGGTGTACATTTGCTAGGTAGAAATAATAGTAATTGATGCCTGATCGTATGTGTCAGGGAGAAGGATGAGTCAAGGATGATTCTTAGGATTTTGGTTTGGGAGAAGAGGAAAACACAGGGACTATATGAAGAGAGTATTAGGAGAAAGATGATCACATGGAACTAAGGTGCATATTAGATATTCAAGTGGAAATATAAGTGCACAGTTAGATATAATGGTCTGAAGCTCAGAGCATTGATTTTGGTTTCAGATATATAGTTTGGAGTCACTGGCAGAGTGTTAGTTGATGCCATGGAGATTATATAATACAAGTTAGGAAAAGTATTAGTGTGAGAAGAGAAGAGATGAGAAGCGAGACTTGTTCAAAAGTCTGAGAACCTCAATACTTTAGAGATTGAAGGAAGAGGAAAAAGTAGAGGCAAGAAAATTAGGAGAAAAACCATGAAAGAGCCTTAAAAGCCAACTGAGGAGAGAATTTTGTGGCATGGGGAGATGTTTTACAGAGTTAAGTGTAGTAGGGAAGTCAACTAACATAAAAATCAGAACTTTATCTTTGAATCTGGCAACAAGAAGGTCTTTGATGAGACAGCAGAATCAGGAGAGAGGTGAGGATAGAAATTGGCTTACGGCAGTGGTTTGAAAAGCAGATGTTTACAAATTGGGTGTTTACAAATTGGGGACATAAGAGTGTAGACAACTTTTTCAAGTAGGAAGTAGTTTGGCTATGAAGAGAATGATGTAGGGTTGTAGTTATAAGAAACAAGAGAGTGAAGGAGCAAGACTTTTTACGTAGAAAAAAGTGATAAGAATATTTATGTACTGAAGGAAAAGAGCTAGAAAGAGTGGAAAAGCTAGAGATACAGTCAAGAAGGAATAATTAATATAGTAATATTCCTAAAGACACAGAGGAAGAATTAGATACAGAGCTCAGGGAAAAATACTTAACCAGAATTTTCCAGGAAAAATTATAACTAAAGAATAGGGAGATAATGGCTTAACAGTCCAGGGTATGAAGACCAATGTAGTTGAAATGAAGATACATTTAACTTATTTTGTTGATAATCTGAGAAAAGATGTCAACATTTTCTCCTGAAAGTGGAAATACAGAATGCAAAAATGTTAAACTCATAGCAAATATCTAAATATGAAACATATTAATAGCAACTGAGCAGTATGTAGTGATGGTAGGGGTGAGGATGAAACATATTCTAAGTTAAATAAGATGGCTGAAAAGGTCTTGACTAACTCCCACTCAATCTGAAGGCCTGAGCTTAGATGTCGCTTCTTCCATAAAATGTTCTCTGAACATCTTAGTCGAGGTCTGGTCTCTTCTATGTACTTCGGTAGCATCTTTTGCTTCCCCATAATTGCCCTTAATATACTGGAATGTAAACATCTGTACAATTTCTTATATTTCAACCAGATGTTAAGTGACATATGGACAAGGACTAGGTTTATCTTTTTTGGCCTTTTATTTTTCAAATCCCACCACAGTGGTTGGCATAGAGTAAGGGCTCCATGTCTATTTGTTGACTGAATATATGAGTTTCACTCTTGATTCTGAAATTTTGATTTATAGATTCAAAATTATATACAAGCATAAACAACTATAAATAGAATTTTTAAAAAATAGGACATTTTCCCCTATATTTTAGGGACTAGCATAGATAGCTGAATCATATGGTAAAGAATAAACAAGTAATGATTACCAAAAGAGCAATAAAGGTTAGATTGATATGACATATATAAATTATAGCAATATTTATGAAGGAGTTAAGTGCTTCTTTTAAAAGAACAATGATTTCATGTAGGATTTTAAAATGTCAATAAGATAATGTTGAAAAAAAAAAAGATACCATTCAAGCCCAATCACCTAAAAAGTTAAAAGTTAACGAATGAGCAAAGGTCAATGCAAACAAAAAAATGCTGGCATCTAAAGGAAAACCATTACCAATTTATATTGATAAAGGGTGAAATGCACCTTTTGCCATCCTTTTTTCATCTATCTTTACCCCTGTATGTATGTGTGTATTTAGTTAGTGCGTTATTGCTGTTGTGTTTTAAAGTATATTCCAGACATCTTATTCTTTCACTAATAACCACTTAAATAATGTAGATATTAGCAATTTTTGTATCATTTAAGCCGAGTATATTCATATAATGTTAGAACATGGTCACATAGTATAACACATAAACTCTATGTGTTATAAAAAAAGCAGAACATTTATAAGACATAATTCCTGAACACATGGAGGAAAACAGAAATTAACAATATAAGTTTGACTTAAAGACCCAATCACTTGGAAAAAAATTATCCTAAGTAACTTCAAGGTCTAGAGGAAAGTAAAATTGCAATTACATGGGATTTAGAATGGAGTGATAACCAGAATAGTAAGATTATACTCAAGGATTTTAAATGTTATTTAATAAATAAGAAAAATGAAGAATAAGCAGGCTGTTTATTATAAGAAGTTAAAAGAGGACACTATAAGCAATCGAAGAACATTAGGAGGATAGAGCAAAAGGATTAAAGCATGAAATTATGAATTTAAAAACAAATTCTAGTGCATACCTTCAAAACACACTTCAGAGGGACTAGACAAACCAAGCAAAACAACAAAAACAATAACAGCAATAGCAGAGAGGTAGGGAGTAGAGAGAGAGAGAGAGAGAGAGAGACAGAGAGGGACAGATTATAAATTTATAAATGACAATGGTCATAACAACTAATGTGTGAAGTTTCATTATTGCAGAGGTAATAATTCTCAAAATTACTTATAAATATAATGAATTTCAATTAAAGTTGTAAAATTTTTTCAGGGACAGATTTCACAAAATGGTTTTAAGGTCATTTATAAAACTAATGTTTTAAAACATTGGAAAAAAACAAGTAAAATAAACAGTGTTTGATTAAACGTGTTTGATTTAAAAATTGTTTTAAAAAGTAAGAAAACAATAAACACAAAATTGAGGGTAGTGGTTGTCTCCAGGTAGATGCGTAGGAAGGATAAACAGGAAAACAGGATGAGAAGGACGTAGGTAGGTGTAAGTTAATGTTCACGTTCTTGTTCTTGGGCCGGGTGATGGATGAATGAATATCCATATCATTATTCAACAATAATGAATAAATGCATACTTACACACATACGTGAAGTAACATAGGTCTATTGCAATAGCTATGATTGACCAAGAATTATGATTAACCCAATTTCATGCACCTCTAGAGCTCATTATGAAAATTTAATGAGAGAATAGCTGATCAAATTTTAAATAAAAAAATTGTGTGTGTGTGTGGCGGCGGGGGAGAGGGGGTATTTAGGACTAGGACTTCAACTTCTTGGTATTAAAATATACCAGAAAGCTACAGTAATAAAAATAGTGTATTTCTGATCCAGGAATACACAGTTAATCTAAAGAAAGAGAATACAAAGTCCAGAAATAGATGCGTGGGTGTTTGTGTGTATTATGATCGGTGATGTATTAAAGAGAATTTAGCATAGTGAAACTCATAGTTCTAAGTAGATATTTTTATTATCTTCGTTAAGTTGTGATTTCACTTCAATGTAAGACAGAATAAATCATTTAAAAACTGTCTTGAGACAGTTGCTAAAAATTCAGAAAAAAGATTAAATTTCATCCTGTGCTTCCATAATAACTAAGGCAAATTCCAGTTGGATTAACTGTTTAAATAGAAAAGGAAAACAGACATGTTAAAAAAAACAATAGGAACAAACAGTTAAATAATCATGAAGATTGTGAAAGGCTTTCTAAGTACAATGTCCAAGAAGTAAACAAAAAGTCTTCATTTTTGCCGTTTCTGTTAAATAAAATCCCTCCCCAGGATTTGGTGAATAGTTGCCTTCAGGATATCTTGGCCTGATATCTATGCCCTCTTCAAAGAGATTTGCTTTTTCTGTGGCGATATATAACTTTTTAATTTCTTTATTCATGAAGTTTAATCAATTAAAAAAGATAGTTATGAGTGAGCACTAGTCTGCACCAAATGTACCTGAAATACATATACTCTTTTACTTGGCATAGTCACATTCTTTCTTCATTTTAGAAAGATTTTTCTCTGGATTATGTCTTTGATTATTTTTAATACAAATTATTTTGTTGTATTTAGGGGGACAATGAATGTCACCCATTTCTTTCCCTCCTAAATTTGAAAGCAGGAAGAACTAAGACCCAGGAGACAGATTAATGAAGTTTAATATGTTATCTTTATTATTGTAAATTGGAAAATATGACTTGACAGCTGAGGCCAAATGGATTGATTATATTCCTCCTGAATTAGATAGATTTACTCTCCTTGTCTCATGCCTCGCAGACAGCCTTCCAGCTTGCGGCGAGATGGAGAGCAGGCGGTACCTGTCCACAAACAGGCAGATCAGAGGCAAGGGCCAAAAGACACTGATCCACCTGTTTCCAGACCTTTAATCCAAATTTACCCATCAGATAAATCACTCTGTCAACGGAGAAAATGGAATGAAAGGACAGAGTAAAGGTAAAATTGTTCCTTTTTTTCGTTTTACAGAATTGAGTAGCGCTTCCCGCCTGTCAATAGAAAGACAAGGCAAAGGGCAAAGATTCTTTACTTGACCAAACTTTAGACAGCTCTTGAACCTTCTCCTAAGCCCATCTGTGCCGTTCCTTGTAAAATCCAGTTTAAGTCAGTTAAACCAGAACCCACCTAACCCTGGATATCTGATCAGATCCCTCATGAGTCACCACCTCCCAGGTGGTGTCTGATCACCCTGGCCTGTGTTCAGCAAAGAATCCTATCAGGTTGGTTTAGTCAGAGTCCCCTGTACTCTGAGATTTCCTTTTACTAATTTTCCGTGCACTGACCCCTGCCCTGCTTCTTGGTTGCAAAATCCCCTGTGCCTGTGCTGCGTCCGGTGTTGAGCCCAATCTCTTTTCCGCACTGAAAAATTCCACTGTGGTTGTCCCTATGCCCGAATAAAGTCTGCCTTACCATCTTTCACAAGTGCTATTGAGTATTTTTTTCATTAACAGGATCATCTCAGCATTATTAGGAGGGATTTCTGCTTCAGACATCTATTATGCCAAACTGTCTTTACCGAGATTCCATCATTTTTAGTTTCTCTCTGATTGCTTTAATTTCTCTCGTTTTCATCTGTCTTCAACATGACTACTTCTATCTTTCCTCCATGTCAATGACTCAGTCTGTAGCCATATGTATTATGTTTCCTGCTTTTAAAAATTTATCCATTGGGTCTTTAATAATATTGTTTAGGTCCTCAAATTGTTTCATTAAACATGCAATCTTCTTATATCATTTTTTGTTGTTGTTTTAAATCTATGAGCATTGTTGTTAATGTTCTAAATGGTTTGAAGCACTTTGGGTAATTTTTTTCCCTTAGGCCATACACACACACACACACATACGCACACACACATGAACACACATATGTAGAAATAAAGAAAAGAAAATACTTCTTGTTTTCTACATGCTAGTTTCTTCCCTTTCTCCCTAAATCCTTCTTTCCTTTCCTTTCTTACCTCCCTTCCTTCCTTCCTTGCTTTCCTTCTTCCATTCCCTGTGTAGCTTGCATGCTTGCCATGACGTTCCTTTTTCTAGCTTAATCATGCTTGGGTGGCTCTGTCCACCCAAATTTTACATGCTCTGATAGAATGTGGGAGGATTCTCACATCCCTTCCCACCCTTTGACATATTTACTTCCTCTGCTGCTCTACAGTTTGAATGCTGGACTTTTTTTTTCTTTCTTTTTTTTTTTTTGTAATCCATCTACTTTTTTAAAAAAAAGATTTTTATTAAAATATAACTAACATACAATATTGTATTAGTTTCAAGTATATATCATAGTAATTCAACATTTACATACCTAAAGAAGTGATCACCATGATAAGTCCAAGTAACCATCTGACACCGTACTATGCTATCACAGTATTATTGACTATATTCCCCATGACTTGTGTTTTATACCTGGAAATTTGAACCTCTTATTCCCCTTCATTTCCCCCCGCCCCCCCCGCTTTAAAAATTTTTCAATTTACGTTGATATTCAATATTATTTTATGTTAATTTCAGGTGTACAGCATTTTGATTAGACATTTATATAATTTAAGAAATGATCCCCCTGACTAGTCTAGTAACCACCTGGCACTATACATAGTTACTACCATATCATTGACTATATTCCCTATGCTTTACTTTACATCCCCATGACTAGTTTGTAACAATCAATTTGTGTTTCTTAATCCCTTACTGTTTCTCACCCATCCCCCACCCCCTCCTATCTAACAACCATCAAAATATTCTCTCTATGAGTTAGTTTCTGTTTTGTTTGTTTGTTTATTGTGTTCTTTAGATTCCACATAAAAATAAAATCACATTGCATTTGTCTTTCTTTGTCTGAGATACTCCACTCAACACATACCTTCCAGGTCCATTCATGCCACCCCAGATGGCAAGAACCGATTCCTCTCCATGGCTGAGCAATATTCCATTGTATATATATATATATATACCTCCTCCTCTTTATCCATTCTTCCATCGACAGACACCCAGGCTGCCTCCACATCTTGGCCATTGTAAACAATCTTCTAATGAACATATGGATACACATGTCCCCTCAAAGTAACATTTTGACTTTCTTTGGATAAATACCCAGAAGTGGGATTACTGGGTCCTTTTTTGTCTCTTGTTATAGCCTTTGTTTTAAAGTTTATTTTGTCTGGTATAAAATTGCTACCCCAGTTTTCCTTTTTTCATTTCCATTTTCATGAAATATCTTTTTCCATCCCTTTACTTTCTGTCTGTATGTGTTTCTCAATCTGAAGTGAGTCTCTTATAGGCAGCATAGGTAAGATCTTGTTTCCTTATCCATTCACCCTATCTTTTGATTGGAGCATTTAATCCATTTACATTTGAAGTAATTGTTGATAGATATGTAGTTATTGCCATTTTATTATTCATATTTTTGATTTTTGATTTTTTTTTGTCTTAAAGAAGTCCCTCTAAGATTCCTTGTAATACTGGTTTGGTGGTGATGAACTCCTTTAGATTTTTTTTATCTGGGAAGTTCTTTACCTGTCCTTTGATTCTAAATGATAGCTTTGCTAGGTAGAGTAATCTTGATTGTAGGTCCTAGCTTTTCATCACATTGAATATTTTCTGCCAATCCCTTCTGTCTTGCAAAGTTTCTGTTGAGAAATCAGCTGATAGTCTTATGGGATCTCCCTAGTAGGTAACTAACTGCTTTTCTCTTGCTGCTTTTTAGATTCTTTGTCTTTAAACTTTGGCATTTTAATTATGATGTGTCTTGGTGTGGGCCTCTTTGGGTCCATCTTTTTTGGGATTCTCTGTGCTACGTGGGCTTGTATGTCTATTTCCTTCACTGGGTTAGGGAAGTTTTCTGTCATTATTTCTTCAAATAGGTTTTCAATTTCTTGCTCTCTCTCTTCTCCTTCTTGTACCCCGATGATGCTAATGTTGGTACACTTGATGTTGTCTCAGAGGTCCCTTAAACTATCCTCATTTTTTTTGATTCTTTTTTCTTTTTGCTATCATGATTGGGTGTTTTTTGCTACCTTGTCTTCTAAATTGCTGATGCGATCCTCTGCTTCATCTGATCTGCTGATTCTCTCTACTGTATTCTTTATTTCTGACTTTCTTTTTTATGTTTTGTATCGCATTTTTATTTTTCCTATCTCTTTGTTGACGTTCTCCCTGAATCACTGAGCATCCTTATAATTAGCGTTTGGAACTCTGCATCTGATAGATTGCTTGTCTCCATTGTGTTTAGTTCTTTTTTTGGAGCTTTGTTCTATTCTTTTATTTGGGACATCTTTCTTTGTCTCCCCAATTTGGCTTCCTCCCTGTGTTTGTTCCTACTGTGTTTCCCCGAAAATAAGACCTAACTGGAAAATAAGCCCTAGCATGATTTTTCAGGATGACATCCCCTGAACATAAGCCCTAATGCATCTTTTGGAGCAAAAATTAATATAAGACCCGGTCTTATTTTCTGGGAAACACCGTATGTAGGGCTGCTGTGCCTCCCAGTCTTAGTAGAGTGGCCTTATGTAGTAGATGTACTGTGGGGCCCAATGCACAGTCTCCCTGGTCTCTCTCTCTCTCTCTCTCTCTCTCTCTCTCTCTTTCTCTCTCTCTTTCTCTTTCTTTCTTTGAGTTCACTACTGGTGAATTTATTTTGTTATTTTTTAGTTATGTGTGCTTTAATTCCTGTGGTATTGGACGAGAAAGGGAATCAGTAGTGTAGCTTCATTCAGCTGTCTGAATCCCAAGATCTTTTGCTCATTGAGTCTTCAGAAATGAGAGTGAGGGAGCATTCCCTGAGTTTAGAATTAAAACAAATTAATAAAAATTAGGGCTGTTTGAAAATAAAATAAATTAAAATGTGTGTGTGACAGTTAATTTTATGTGTCAATTTGACTGGGTCATGGGGTACCTAGATAATTGCTTAAACATTGTTTCTGGGTGTGTCTATTGAGGTGTTTTCAGGAGAGATTAGCATTTGAATCCTTAGATCAAGTACAGCCGATTGCCCTCCCCTGTTTGAGTGGGCAGCGTCTAATCTGTTGAGGGTCTGAATAGAAGAAAAGTTGAGGTAAGGGATGATAATTCGCTCTCTGTGCCTGACTGCATGAGCTGGAACATTGATCTTCTGCTCTTGGACTGGGACTTAACACCATTGGTTCCTCTGGTTCTCAGGCCTTTGGAGTTGGACTGGATCTACTCCACTGGTTTTCTTGGGTCTTCAGCTTGCAATCGACAGATAGACAAACAGTTCCTCTCAGCCTCCATAATAATGTGCGCCAATTCCTTATAATTACCTATCTGTCTGTCTATCTATCTATCTATCTATCTATCTATCTATCTATCTATCTATCTATCATCTATCATCTATCTCCTATTTGTTCTGTTTTTCTGGAGAACCCTGACTAATACAGTGTATGTGTATATTTATATGTACACACACATATAATATACTTTCAGTTTATTCCAATATTAACAATGAAAATATAGGTCATATAATATTTTTTAATCCTCTTGGAAAGGGAAAGTATAAAAACCAGTATCACTTTAAGTTTCGAAGAGATTATCCATAGCTCCAAATATTCATCTTAGTGACAGGAATGAAAATTGGAATACAAGAATTAATTTCTTCAAAAGACCTAGATTTTATTGGTTTGGTCTTTTAGGTTTGCCATTCCACAAAAATTTTCTGAGTGTTCGTCATGTGACAGATGTAGTACTGGGTGCTGGGCAAGGTAGACATTATCCCTGCATTTTTGGAGCATTTGCAATAGCCCAGGAGAGCAGGTTTGGTCCAATTAAGCCAGCAAGGGTAGATTTATATTGATATAAATATGTTTGACCCAGACACTCTTCTGTACTACTGGGCTGTACCAGTGTTCCTGTTTAAGGTGCACTGGGAGATACCAGTCGCTAAACAAATGCTACACAAAAGTAGAGTATATGAGCATCTATGGGAATATGCAATAGGGGACTGAATCCAGTCAGTGAGGAGGAGGCATGGAAAGCCTGCCAGGCAGAGACAGCAGCAAGCTTGAAGACCTAGGAGATACAGAACGTGTTAAGGTGGTGTGACTGATAGATATTTTGTATGGTGGGAGGAGGAAAGTGCACTAAGATTGGGCTAATTGTTGGACTGAAGGTCAGCAGCTATCGGGTATTACAATATTGTTAGTCATGATCAACTACCACAATGACTTGGAGAATTGGGAGGTAAGCCTGATTTTTATTTTTCCAGCTTTATTAAGACATAGTTGACATACAAAACAACATTGTGTAAGTTTAAGATGTACATGTAGTGATTTTATATATGTATATATCGCAAAATGGTTACTACAATAAGATTAGTTAATACATCCAGTATCTCACATAGTTACAATTTTTTTTTGGTGGTGAAAACTTTTAAAATATACTCTCTTAACAACTTTCAAAATGTACAGTACAGTATTGTTAATTATAGTCACCATGCTGTACATTACATCCCTGGAACTTCTTCGTTTAATAACTGGAAGTTTGTACCCTTTGACCACTTTCACCCATTTCTCCTACTTCTCCCCTCGCCGTCTCACTCTGGTAACCACCAACCTGTTCTCTGTATTTATGAGTTAGTTTTTTTTTCAAGATTCCACATATAGTATTTGTCTTTCTCTGTTTGACTTATTTTACTTAGCATGATGCTCTCAAGTTTCAATCATGTTCATTCATTACAAACAGAAGAATTTCCTTTGTTTTTATGGCTGGATAATATTCCATTTTCTATCTATCTATCTATCTATCTATCTATCTATCTATCTATCTATCTATCTAGGTATCTATCTATGTCTCACATCTTCCTTATCTATTCATTTTCAGTGGATACTTAGGTTGTTTCCATGTATTGGTTATTGTAAATAATGCTACAATGAATTTGAGGGTAAAGATACCTCTTCGAGATAGATATTTCATTTCCTTTGGATCGGTACCCAGGAGTATGGTTGCTGGATCATATGGTAGTCCTATTTTCAATTTTTTGAGGAGCTTCCGTACTGTTTTCCATAGTGGCTACACCAATTTATACTCCCGCCAGCAGTCAATGAGGGTTCCTCTTTCTCCACAGCCTCACCAACACTTATTTCTTATTTTTTGATAATAGCCATTGTAACAGGTACAAGGTGCTATCTCATTGTGGTTTTGATTTGCATTTCCCTGATTATTAGTGATATTGAGCACCTTTTCATGGACCTGATTAAGCCTGATTTTGAACCCATAATCTTCACTAGACACATTGTGCCCACACTCAACTGAATGGGAAAGTTCAGGGCAAATCCCTGCTTAGATGAATCTCTGGGTCACTTGCTCATCATATTGTGTGGCTGGTGATGACTCTTATTTTTGATAGACCCCAGAACATGGCTCTGACTGCCCTGTGTTCCTTTATCCACCCAGGTTTTCCTTTTTTTTTTTTTTTTTTTTTTTTGTAAAGAAACATTTATTGAATACGCTGTTTGATCTCTTTAGTTTGCTCTCAATTCTTGGGCACTGATCCGTGTTAGTTTTCTATCACCACCCGAGAAATTGCTAGTGGCTTAAAACAACACAAATTTATTATCCTACAGTTCCGTAGGTCAGAAGTCTGGACACCGATCTCACTGGGCTAAAATCAAAGTATTGGCTGGGCTGCATTTTTTCCTCCAGGTTCTGGGGGAGAATCTGGTTTCTTGTTTTTTCCAGCTTTTAGAGACTGCCCACATTCCTTGGCTGGGGGTGGGGAGTAGGAGTGGGGGAAGGCTTCCTCCATCTTCAAAACCAACAACAAGATGTGCTTTCCTTGTCACATCTCTTTCTCTGAATTTCCTTCTTCTACTTTTAAGGACCCTTGTGATGATGTTGGGCCTATCCAGATAATCCAGGGGAAATCTCCCTATTTTAAGGTCAGCTGAATGGCAACCTTAGTTCTCTTTGCTGTGTAACATCACATAGTCACAGGTTCCAGGGACTAGAACGTGGACATCTTTAGGGAGAGCATTATTCTGTCTATCATATGATCCCTTACGATATGCTTTTTGTCTTTTATTATTGGGTGACATAAAAGTCTGATTTCTTGTTTTTTTCCTCTAGATACTCCTCTCTCTATAGGAGTTGGTGTCTTCCATGTCACCCAACTCCCACCCACCCCGGATCCCATTGCTTCTGCACCTAATGCACCTCCATACCCATCAGCCCAGGTGACTCTCAGGCCTGACGTTTTCTGGTCTGCCTTCTCTTTCATCTATTATCAACCACAATTTTTGAATTCTAGGCACATCATTTGTCCTTGGGCAAGCCATCCCATTAATCATAGTGAGTATTTGCAATGAGCCCATGTATGATTTCCATCAGTGAAAAAGGACAGGTACTGTCCTGTTTGGTGTTATGCAGTAATAGCCACTGTTCTTAAAATTTTAATGGTAGTTCATTTATCGCTTTATTTTTCAATTAGCTTTACCACAGTTAAGAACAATGTTAGAGATGGATTATGAAAGAGTTACAGAGTCAGAGAGTGTGAGAGGCAGTGCACATTATTGTTTAAAATTTTTATAAGGTGTGCAAAGTACTTATAAGAAAGATTATTTCTGTTTGCACTCAGAGGGAAGTTTAGTAGAGAAAAAAATATTTTAAGAGAAAATGCCAGTCACATAGGCTGTTAATTATGTGAAAACAGTAAAGAAACTTTTAGCTTACACTTACATACATGAAATATTAGGTGACAATTTCACAACAAATAACAAAAACCTGTTGGGTTTATAGGTGAAGAAGTTTTCAGTGGTTTGGGAATATTTTGCTATATAATTTAAGTATTTTATTCAATTCTATTAGAAATCTGGATTTACAATAAATGGGAAAAATGACCTAAACGCACACTGATGATATCAACTTTCTGAAATGACAACCTGAAAAATTTGATTATATTCTACTATTTAAATTACAGATAATACCCACTTTCCTTTCGTTTTCATTTAACAGGCAAAGCAATGTTCATTCCTATAAATTAAGTTTTTACACCTTAAATTTGTTGTTGACAACAATTAAACCTACCTAGAAATGTTTAAATTTTCTCACTACAATAATCCAGTTTCAAGGTTCTCTAAAATATACAATAACATTTTGATGAAAAGTGATAAATGAGGAAAAATGATAAAATAATATGTACTTTCATGGTTTTAATTTTTTCCCCCATTTTAAAAAAACATGTCAGGATATCAGCAGGAACAATATACATACCATAATAAGTACTAGATAAAAAAATAAAAGTAGACCTGGTTTTCTTTCTTTAATTATTCTCAGGTTGCATTAGCTACCTCTAAGACCAAAGAGACAAATGAAGTGGAAGGATAGAAAGTTTTTAATGGACTTTCAGTTCTTTTTGCCAATAAACAACAATTCAGAAAAGCGTTAAGCTAAACCTTGAAAATGTAAAGAAATGTCTCAAGATACCCTCTCAGAAACTTACCCACTTACCCTGTCCTTCCAATAAATGGATTCTATTTGGTGGTGGGTGTTTGATGTTAGTGAAAGTTTGAAATCTTGGGGGTAGTAGAGAATAGTTGGAGCAGTCTGTATAATAATTTTGTTTTTTTCTTTTAAGGATTAAAACTGAACTACAGGTTTATGATGAGCTCTCTGAGGCATTCAGGTGAATTTGTTTTTGCTTGGCTGGTTCAGTTTAGTAGATGGAATTGGTAATACAATAAGATTTAAAGGCATCTGAGTAAAGCTGTCCCCTCAGCAACTCTTAGTACTCTCGAAGTTCCATTTACAAATCAGCCATTCGTAAAGTAATTTGCATGTAACATTGGTAGCAAATTGGATCAGTAAAGTATTTACTTATCTGACAGATCTAATGTTTTTCTTTACAAGTGTAATATATTAGGAAGAGGGAGACTTTTTATTCAGAACCTTCTCTACCCAATGTGAAACATGTTCAAACTTTCTGAGCCTTGGTTTGAAAATGCTTAGGGTGGTCACTGAATGTATCACCTGGACTCAGCTCCTAGGTCCTACAGGTGTCAGAAATCTGGAAACAGAACAAATAAGCCATGATATGAAATATAAAAATATACGAATGGAAAAAGCAATCTTTTATTTCTTAAAATATTGATGTAATCTACTTATATAATCAGCTCTTTAGCTGATATTGAAGAAGGAACATAAGCAGTATGGAGAGGGGATTTTTTATGTGTGTCTCTGTGTGTGTGTGTGTCATGTTGCAGTAACGAGAAGAATCTAAATCACACTTCCTGTAATGTCTCAAGATTGAATGTTATATATTTGACTTTTAAAAAAGCACATGTTGAGAAAAAGAAACCAACAATTTTTCTATACTAAGGAATGGGAGGGTTGGAACTTCAGAGAACAATGTGGGTGGGGAATTTTTAGAATGAATTATCCACTTGCAACGTATTCAGAAAATTTTGATCAAGACAGTCCTTTGATTTTAGTAACACATGGGATTTCACACTTTCTCTGAGCAATTCAAGTTTCCTTCTCAGAATCTTTTAATTACTTAGCTTGAATTATATCATGTCATGAACTGAAAATTTTATGGGCTCAAATATAAAATAATTCTTAAAAATAAAGTAGAAAAATTATTTTAGTAATAGAAATTTTTGGTAAGATTTGAAAACTCTTACTCAATGTAATACTACTCAATAGCTAGATAAGACTTTCTAGGTAGATAAACTAGATTCCAGTGCATTACACTTCCATCCATACTTGGTTAGGATTGTGAATTAAAGACCTTATATAGTAGAAGAGGTATAATCAGAGATTAAATTTTAAAATTAATTAATCAAAAATGCCTCCTATTTATGTAAGTAAAAATTCAAGTATATGTTTATGATTTTTTGTTTTTTTACACATAATGCAATATATAAATGATGTATTATAGAATTGTACACTTGAAATCTATGTAGTTTTGTTGACCATTGTCATCCCAATAAATTTTAATAAAAAAAATTCAAGTATAGCAAATTGTATTTACTTTAGTAGGTATTTAGAGAACAACATAGGACACAAAAATAATCACTGGTGCAACATGAAATTTTTTATGTGAATGCAAAAATTAAAATCATAGAATTGATGGACCTTATTTTGGGAAACCTATCATTGCTTGTCAACTTAAAGAATGTAAAGCATAGGATTATATGTCGGTTCTCTTCCAGTTAACATTTTTAAATGTGCTTAGTATAAACTGGAGCTTTATTAGATAAAAACCTAGATTAGTATAGAAAACATTATAGTTTAATTGAGGTAATTGGACATTTTGAACAATTTTGTTTCTTTGTACCTCTCCCTAAAATTCCACTGAAAGGAATTAGTTCTGTGAGTAGTAGGCAATTATATTCTTAAATATTTACTTTAGGAAAGATGATTTGAATTTTACTCATAAGTGAGTTTTGAAAGTGCTTGCTCTTATAATTGGGCATGAGTCAACATGGATTTTTGACAAAGAAATCCTGTCAAATGAATTGACTTTTTTTTCTTTTTTGAATTCTTGTGTTTTATTCAAACAATAATAGAAGCAATATATTTTTCCCTCTTGTTTTAGTTTCAGCATTTTTGAAACTTTTCCAGCAAAATGGGTCTTTCTCTACATTTAAGTGTTCATGGATCCTTGAATGGATTTCAAGGAATCAGTGAAGCGGATGAGATATATGTCATATTTGAGCTTCTTTCAAATAAGTTGAAAATTGTCTCTGAGGAAAAACAATAATTTTTGTCAATTGTTTTTTTAAATAATTATTTCAGAATGCACAAGTGTAGAGTTGCATTGGATATTACTGTACTTTGTTGGGTAGCAAATAGTCATCATCGTCAAAGTGCTTTCCTCTTGATATATATATTTTACCATGTTTCCCCAAAAATAAGACCCAGCCGGACCATCAGCCCCAGTGTATCTCCTGGAACAAAAATTGATATAAGACCCAGTCCTACATCATACTATACAAGACCAAGTATTGTATTGTATTGTATTGTATTGTATTGTATTGTATTGTATTGTATTGTATTGTATTCTATTCTATTCTATTCTATTCTATTCTATTCTATTCTATTCTACCTGGTCTTATATTGTATTAAAATAAGACCAGGTTTTACATTAATTCCCACTCCAAAAGACACCCCAGAGCTGATGGTCCGGCTAGGTCCCACCCTCGGGGAAATGTAAGCTTCCATTATGCTTATGAGCATCAATCCATAGTATATGGCCTGGCTTAGGTTGGAGAACATCAAAGGAAATAAAGTAGAAGAAAGTGTGTTTCCTTGGGGTCATTCCAAATGTGATGGACACCAAAAGCATAGTCTCTCTTGTGCAGCAAGTATCTTGCTCAGTGGAACCATAAAGTCAGCAAAATCAAAGGAATAACTGGCCTCTGTCTATTGTGGCAATACCTGGTACAGAATGGACCATTTCCATGAGAAGATAAGTCAACTTGAAAAAAACTAGAGAAATTTATACCAACAGCCTGGACTTAGAGCATCCTGCAACAATGCTTATTTCATAGCCAAGCAAAAGAAGCCTTGTGACTGGCAGACCTTAGAGCCATTCGCCCTAAAGCAGTCAAGGAATCTGTAGTCTGAGAAGAGGAAGAAAAAGTGAAGTCGCACTTCTGTCAAGAAGTGTTACCCTATCCAGAGTTACCAGCTTTTCTTCTGTTTGAAGAAGGTTTTAAGGGAATCTGAGCCAGATGAGTTCCCTTCAGCATGCAATTGAATAAATGCATTGATGGGTCTCAGTATATCCAATTCCTGGTTTCTCTGTTACATACATGCAGATGCCCATTTGAGAGCCCCCTTTGGAAGCATCAGATGCTTAGGACAGTTTTGACATAATGGAAAAATTCTTTGCCAAGCAAAATCTTGGAAGAAAAATGTTTGTCTATGGGTACAGGTGGAACACAATGCTGTTCCTCAAAGCCTCCAGCTTTATCATGTTGTTGAAAAAGAAACTCCACAGATCAGATTGACTTCTTGTTTTCTACAGCCACGTAATATAGACAGTAATTCTAAGAAGTCATGTCCACTTTAACTTGAAGTCAGGACCTTGAATCATGCTTTATCAGTAGGATTTGTCAAGAAATAAATGCTGAAGTTCACTGGCTTTCTACAGTACAAGTTTTGAAGCAATTGATTAACTTCATGAAGAAAGCTTTACCTTTCTTAAGTGACTAGCAAAGCCCATTCTTGGATAGATTTGATAAAGAAGAATTCATTCATGACTTGAATGACTTGATTGACATCCTTGGCCATCTGAATGAGCCATAACTCTTGACTCAAGATCCAGCAGATCCCATTATGGATGCTCCAGGACTACCTGGTAAAGAGCATCTTCCCTTTGGTACCTGGCTGCGGACCTGTTTCTAGTTAGTTTAGTCCACTCAGATGGTAAACAAGCCTTGGTAGGTCACAAAGCAGTCCTTTCAGAATCTTGCCAGAAACTTGGGCTCCAATGGAGGGCAGTTGCTCGGGGGATGTCAAAGACGTGAGGGGCAGACTGAGTTGTGTAGCTTCAGGACAGGGGCTAGAGGACAGTCAGCATTTTCCTTGTAGCAGGAATCCTCTGCCCGTGCAGCTGGCAGACTGGTGCCATCTTTCCTGTGTTGATGAATTGACTTTTTAAAAATTATATAATCATGATCATAGATGCACCACCCCTACCCCAATAAACACACACACACACACACACACACACACACACACGCAAAAACCCCCTGTCTAGACAGAGTTGCTTATATAGTTACTGTTTGATTTTAGAATTCCTGGAATATGGTATTATAATAACACCTACTATTTGCTGGGTAACTAGTTTATGCCAGGCACTTTTCCAGGAACTTTTCATGGTTTCTCATTAAATTCTCAAAAAAAAAAAATTGCCCATGGGGCAATTATCCTCATATTACAGATAAAGAAATTGGAGCTTCAGAGGTTAAATGACTTGTCCCCAATTTTACTGTAAATGGCAGAGTCAGAGTTGGAACACAAGTCTGTCTTTTTCTGAACCTCTCTTCTTTGCCTCAACCTTCAGCTGCCTCGCTCAAGACTGAAGACAACACTGGATCTAGGATGACCAACTGTTTGATTTTTCCAGGAAAGGGAGATTCCTAGAACATGGGACTTTCAGTGCTAAGCTTGAGAATGTCTTGAACAAACCCAGGTGAGTTGGTCACTTGATGTGTAGGCGTGTTCCTACAGCTACTGGATAGTCTGCAAGTCCATACTGCTCTATCAGAAGCTCCCTCTTCCTGCCAAATTATCTGCACTGGTGGGGTGTTCTCTGATAAAAACACTTTCCTTGTTAACACAGTGTGACACTTACCAGTCCTTTACTCTTCTGTTCAATCTAATCACCTGGTGAGTTTTCCTAACATCTTTTTTCATCTGAATTTTTCATTTTTATTTTCTCAGTAGAAGGAGTGTATGTTTCTTGATGGTAGACTATGTGTGTTTATAATAGGTCAGTATAACAAATAAGATCACAGAGTCTGGGGACAGACTGCTAATTTATAGCTGTTAACCATGAGCAAAATCCTGTGGTAGAACCAAGAGTATAGTGATTCAGAATTCAGAGAGGTAGCCATCTTGAATTTGAGGCTAAAATGTTCTTCCTTCTGTATAAGCTAAGGAAAATCTCTATGGTCATTCTCGTTGCTCACTTTTTTATCCCCATGTAAGTTACAAATGATTCAGAAATGTTGCAACAGTTCTATTAAAGAGAAAATGTTTTCTGGTATACTTAAAATATACCCCCACCATTTATGTGTACCGCTTTAATCTAGTGGACTAGGGTCTTTAAAACAGTATGATATTGCCAAGCAATGAGGCTTGGCAGTGACCTGAAGAGATTTACTTATTAGTACATAAAAGTGCTTCCATTAGAATGTAAATTTTGAGTGAGGGAAGCTACTATACCTTTGTAGTTTGGCTGTCCAAAGATTGACACACTTTAGGACATAAACGTGCCTTTTAAATACCGTATGATTTTTAAACGTGTTTCACTGCTGTTTGCCATGTCTATTACATTACGTTTGTGATTCAGAACACTTATTGACATAGTGAGTCATTCTCCTCTTGGTTAATCAAGTGAAGTGGCAGTTGATTTAAGGAGGAATGCCATGGCAGTACATACAGAGAGCAGCTGATTTTTGGTAGCAATGAAATGCATGGATATAAAAGCAGGAAAAAGAGGTATAGATTTGAAGAGGTATGGATTCTGACAGCATGGCTTCCTTCCTGTTTACTTCTTAACTCAAAGTTATAACATAACATTATTATTATGTAACATAACAATATTAACAATTCTTTATTCAATTTTAATAAGTATCAAACATTATGCTAAGTAGATTAATAATAATTATTGTTTGAATTCAAAGGTTGTGATCAAGATTATGAAAGTATGACTGGAAATGTGAAATAATGACAGAAATTCTGAAAGGTATTTATTTTGTTTGAATGTTTATTTATATGTTCCATTACCAATAGAACAACACTTCTAAGAAACACCAGGCAATTCTATGTGAAGGTGTTATAATGGAAAAGATCAACATATGCTTAGTGAAATTAACACATCACCTTTCTAAGAGGCTTCTGATCTTCTAACCTAATTTTCAATGATCTCCTAGGACATTATACTAAAAGTGATGCAGTGATCTTTGCAAATGCAGGAAGTCTTTCTGGGGTGCTAACCTTAGAATATTTCAGGTCACTATTGCTGAACTATCTGTCCCTGGCATCTAAGCATTGGGGGTGCATCTAAGTATGACTGAGGTGTCTGGTAGGGCACCACAAGCCAGAAGCTGATTCAGTGACAAAGGTCCCCTTCCCTCCTTGCTTGTTTTATATTCCCTCTCCTGGATACTGCTTTTCATGCTGAACATTCTTTTATTCCTTGAATGACAGGGAGCAACTGCCCAGAGAGATGGTTATAAGGTCATTAAATAGCCAGGGGTATATATTGGAAATTTGGTGCCAGTTAACTCAGCTTTCTACAAACTACACACTAAATAATTATTAACATGTAATAACTGGTAACATATGAGGTGTGATCAAAAGATATGGTGAATGTTTAAATAAAAAAATTATTACAGTAAAAGACACATTACCATTAATCCACCTCAAAATACTCCCCTTCACTTCCAATACACTTATCCCATTGTTCTTGCTACTTTCTGAAGCAGTTCTGGAAGTCCTCTTTTGTGAGTGTCTTTAGTTGCTCTGTCATGGCTGCCTTGATGTCCTGAATCGATTCAAAATATTTACTTTTCATGGTCACTTTGACTTTGGGGAAGAGCCAGAAGTTGCACGGTGCCAGATCCAGTGAATAAGGTGGATGAGGACACACCGTAATGTTTTATTTGACAGAAATTGCCATACCAGAAGTGATGTGTGACACAGAACATTGTTATGATGGAGGATGAAACCGTTTGCCCATTTCTCAGGCCGTTTTCTATACACATCGTTTCTTAAATGCTTGTTAAAGATACTCATGAAAGAGACTTCCAGAACTGCTTCAGAAAGTGGCAACAATGATGGGATAAGTATGTTCGAAGTGAGGTAGAGTAGTTTCAGGTGGATTAATGGCAATGTGTCTTTTACTGTAATAATTTTTTTTTTAATTTAAACGTTCATCATATTTTTTTATCATACCTTGTATAAATTTGTACCTCTTCCCAGGAACTAGGATAGGACATCTCCTGTTCAATAAAGCCTATTCAGAAAATAGATGTGATGCTTGAGGTTGAGGTAGCCATTTTGTGACCATTATGATATTAGACATTTTGAGAAAAAAATTATATATATAATCTTTCTTTAGAATTTTGGTGCTGTGCAAATGAAAATTATACAGTATAACTACACGTAGTGTCACCAGCTCTACGACCAGCTAATTGATAGTGGCCCAAAGCTGGCAGTTGTCAGCAGCTCAAGTTCTGAAGTGAAATATGATGGTTTACACATTATTCATGTATGAGTGTTTCCAGGCTTTCATCTCCCTCTTCCTGTCGAGAGCATTCTGGTGTCTTTGGTCCATTACATCCCTCTCTGTACCCTTTGAGGGGGGCTAACTTGACAGAAGGATTCTTTTGGGCTCTTATGATATATAATCAGAAGCCAAGGATGATGACAGAATGGACAATAGTGGGTCAGGAGGAAAAGTTTCTTTTTTTCCTTTTTTAGGGATTGTGTATAAAAGAGATATGAGAGTAGCTGTGGCATGTGAAGCAAGTGGATATGAGGTTTAAGAACCAGTTTACCAGGACTGAACTATAGTGGTTTACTTTATTTTTTAAATATGAAATAATTTCATCTGTTTCTCAATAGATTTTCTCATTGGAATAATACAAATAATATAAATAAAAGTTGTATATGATTTTTGAGAAGGTAAAATGAGTATCTCCATATTCCGGTTAAAAAATGTTGAACAAATATTTAAATAACATTGATCTGAAGGGGAACCAAATTACTAGTCTCCCTTGTTCCGATGCTGGGTCAAAGGTTCTAGCTAATTCCTACTTTATGGACTGAGATGTTTTCAACATCTGAAGAGACAGTTTGGGCTTGTGGTTGCTGGTGCTTTCCTGGAGTTCCTGGGAGTTTGACTGAGGAAGCAGAAGGCGGCAACTCTAGTTTACATGATACAGAACTACTAGGGTTAGGGTATCTGGTCGTTCTGCTCATAGAGAAGAGAGACTGTGTTTTCAACGATACCACCAAGTAGTTTATCTGTGGGTGGGCAGATGCATTGAATCAGTCATGAGCTCATAATTCCTACTTGCAAGCAGACATGGCTAAGTGCTTATCTGGCTCTGCTATGACTAATGTTAAATATCTTTAAACATGTAGGTGTGGCAGTCCAGGATGCAAATAAAACAAAGATCTGAATCGCATAGAGAAAATAACAAATCCACTGATCCAAACTTGGCAGCATTGCACACTGTTATTAAAAAGCAGTGACTCATAGCAGTTGTGGTCATTTCCAAGTGGCCAAAAGGATTGGATGGAGGGACAAGAATCCCAGTGTGTGATAGTCACCAAATCGGAACGAATGGCGCTTTAAACCTCTCTCAACTATACTGGCCTGGGGTCCTTTGAGAAATCGAGGCTCAGCAGTGCAGCGGGACCCTTCAGCTGAAGAGCCTGGGATTGTTAACAGACAGTAATAGTCACACGGATCTAGATGCTGAGAACTGGTGTTCTGTTCAGGACAGTAGACCACTTGGAAGTCCTTAATTTCTGCATCCTTTACAGTGAGATGGTTGGTCAGTAGTATTCTTTGGAGAATACTACCGTGGAGAATACTACCGTCCAACCGTGGAATTTGGACTATCTGTATATACTACAAATTTTAAGTATCATTGGAGATTTTTTCCAAGTTGTTTTTCTTTTCTATCTTGTATTTTTTCTTTTTTCTTTTTTTGAGTTGCTAGAATGAAAATCCAGTATTTTTTGCATGGGTATGAAAAACATGACTTTCGTATTATTTATTCAGAGCTTCTGGTTGGTGGTATGTGTTTAAGGCATGTATGTTTTACTGCTCCATCTCAACACTAAGCTGACATCTAGAAATAACTGAAAAACAAATTAATTATCTTTAGGTACAATCTCTTGAGAATACAGAGAAAATATATCCTTAGTGTCCAGTTAAGTGTACTAAAAATCGTCTTTCCCCATATTTTGGTTATCTATTTTTGTGTAGCAAACCACCTCCAAATTTAGTGGCTTAACATCAGTAACGGGGTCGATGAGATCAGTTGGGCGGTAGTTCTGTTGGCTGGTGCTGTAGTCATTTGGAAGCTCATTTGGCCTGCAACACCCAAGATGGCTCATTGACATGGCTGACAGTTGGTCCACTGAGAACTCAAATGAAGATGGTCAGTCAGAACGTCTCAGTTCTCCTCGCTTTGGCTACTCTGTGAGATCTGAGCTTCTCACATCATGGCAGCCGGGTTCTAACAGGAGTTGTTCCAAATGTGTATAAGATACCACTGCAGATCACTTGAGGCTCAGCCTTGAGTGATCACTTCTGTCATATTCTATTGGCTAAAGCAAGTCACAGATTTGAAGGAATTGAAGAAGACTCTTCAATAAGTAGTGAAAATGTCAAGAAGTAATGGCAATGTTTGTGGCCATCTTTAGTCCACTACAGCTTGTCTTTCTCCATGTCTCATGCATGTGGTAGCTGCTCCCGAATCTTTTTCCTCTCTCACTTCCAACTCTGCCCAGACGTGCCCCCTACCAATTCTGTCTCTCAGATTGTTTCTCTCACACCCCCCTGCTTCCTTTCCAATCTATACATTTCATCCCTCTACGAAATCTCTGCCCTTTCCAGTATAAACCCAGCTAGGCTTTTTAGTTTATTCAGTATTTCTTTCTTACTTACTACCTTGATTTTCATAACGACTTATTAAATTTTTAGGATCATTAATAACATAATACTTTTCAATGGGAGCAAGCGAGATGTGATTTTTAATATTATTCCCATCATATCTATGTTTAGGTGAATACAGCACAATGGGATTTATTTTGGTTTTAATTGTAAATGACACCGATTGATTTTTAGAATGTGACACAAGAGAAGGGCTAGCAGAAAAGGTGATGGATTCAGGACTGAGTCCTGGAGATTGCCTGAGACACATTAGGATGAGATCGACAGGAATAGTGTTTATCAGGTACCACATTATTTTGAAGAGAAATGTTACTGGTCCTAGGGAAATTTCAGAGTTTAATTGTGACTTGAGACTTTTTAGGAGTAGGTCCCTTGCAGAAGTTAGTTTTTAAAGAAAGTGAACTTTAAGCAAATACACCTTCTAGTAGATCTGTCTCTAATATTGCCTCTAAAACAAGAGTGCAAACTGAGGTCTAAAAACCACATGCTTAAATATTAAAAACAATTATGACTCAAGTGAACAATTTGTTAGATAAAATTAGTTCTGTCCTCTCCCTTTGACAAATAGACCTTTCTGTTGACCTGGGTGGTCAGGTGAGAATTTATAATTCTCTTACTTCTCAGAGTTCTATGCTAAAATGGTGGCATCTTGACACTTTGAGAGCTGCCCCAAACCCCTGCCTGCTCTTCTCTCCCCAGCATTAACATCTTCTTGTGCTGAGAGAGTCCTCAGCACGTGTGTGAACACTTCAAACTGTGTCCGTGGTCGCTAAATACAGCAGTCCGTTAGCCACTCTATCCTGGGAGGAGAAAATGGCTGGTGCCACCTGCTTTTAGGAGGCACATCTCATGAAGAGTTTCATTTTGGCCTTGGAAACAGGCTTACTGATGTCTGGGTGTGATAATTCCAGGGTCCCAGATACCCAGAGTCTAGTATATCAGGGGTGGCACAAATTCCATAGGAGCAAATTTGTTTCCACAGCTTCTTGACTTAGGAGGAGCATGGCTGAAGGGGCCAGCATGAGCCCTCGGAAGCACAGGGCACAGGGCAGGGGCCTCATCCAGGTCAAGGGAAACATTGCTTTGATCCGTGGGTGTGCAAAAATTCTACCGATTTTTCCCCACAGGGACAGCATCCAGAGTCCTACCCTGCATTTTCTTCACATTGCAGAGGTCCATGGAGGAGTGAGACTGGTGGGGGTTGGATCAGAGTTTGAATGGATGGAAAACACAGAAGTTAGTGAGAGAATGAATGGGGCCAGTGGAGCTGGCTGTGGACTTCTGCCAGCAGGTAATTAGGGGGCTGAGTCAGTGTGGAGGCACTGGAGTGGGCCGTGTGACACTGACCGCAAATGGCTCTTGTCCAGTGAGTCCACCTTAGGGTAGATGACCACACTGGGACGTTAAGGATTCAGATTTTTGGGACAGCCTAGTGATTATAGAACACCCATGTGTAAGCTGTACATATGAAATCCAGAATATTGAAAGGCTGTAAAAAGCATTTTTCAACAGTCCTTTCTTCCCAGAGATTGAAGGAAGGAGAAAGTTCTGGACTGGATGTCCCGAACCATCATTCAGCCTTGTCCTTGTTCAGCTTCTTGGGAAGTGCTTCTGTGCATGGGTGATGGCTTCTATCTGGTCCTTCCTGAGTCACTGTTCAGTGCAGGTTTGCATCATCAGATACACCTTTTAAACCAATGTTCAGAGTGCTTCCTAGTCATTTTTTGTGACTATATTATGTTGAGAATTTACATTCTTTTTCTGCCCCATGATTGGTGTCTGTGCTCTAGGAAAAGTTGGTGTTGGCACGATCCTTTTTTTTTTTTAATAAGTAATTAAAAAGGAATTACTTACTTTTTACAAATTTTCAATTACAGTTGACATTCAATATTATTTGGTATTGGTTCTGTCTTGTTGTATTGATGCTGGCTCTTTGGAGAGTATCCCTAGTGCCAGGAAATGTCTGGAGACCCCAGACCCATAAAGGGATTTCAGACCCTGATGGATGCATGTGATCAATGCCTGGCAGGCCGATGCCTGTGGGGGAAGAGAAGGGTCAGGGATGTGGACCTCTGGGGTTAACCGCCACTCAATCATTTCCTAAAGTCGGAGACTCTCTTTTGCCTACTGATAACAGTCTCAATGCCTTTTTGGACTAAAGTACAACTACGGATTAAGTGAGCCATTCTGAAGGTTGCAACACATGCCACATGCGCGGCTGGTCTTCTGAACTGAGCTTAGGTTATCACTTTATTTACTTCTTGATACCTAAGCATTGTGTGTTCAATAAAACCCAAGTTTCTGCAACTTAGGCTGGTCTCTATTTTTAATTAAATTCTTTTGTGATTCCAGGGTTATCACTGAGGTCCAGGTTGTGCATGTTGGGTCATCAGAACTAGGTTTTTTTTTTTTTTTTCACTTGGGGAAATATACGTAGGGCTGGAACGGGTATGGTGATGCAGTCCTGTGTGTATATGGGTTCGTGTGCATGTGCACACGTGCGTACATCCTTGTGTGCCACGTGGTTGCTCCTGGAATCAATCAGGGAAATTCAGGGTGGGATTCTGGAAGGGACTATCTCCTAGGCTTCCCGGGTATTGGGAAATCGAGAATTTTTTAACTTGGGAGATGGTGGGATGCACATAGCAGCTTTCTGGCCATTCCCCGGGGAAATTAAAACTTCGCAGAAGAATTAGAACATATGCCTTCTCTTAATTCTCCACGTTTCCCCTTTATTTGGATATGAAAGGGTAGAAAAGAGAAAATTACTTTAATTTAGCAATTTACAGCTCCTAAATAATTAGAGTATCATAGGTAGACATATATTTGTTGTGATCTAGAAGGACAAAATTTTTCTGATTGAAAATGTCTCCCAGTTGGCAAGAAATGGTGCTGGAAGTTTGTACCATTCATGTTGTTTTAGGTTATAAAGCAGATTTCAGAAAGCTTTATTAAAATCAGAAATGTTTTCTGAGAAAAAGTCACCCATTATTGTCTATTAGAAAGGATTACATTTTTTTTTTCAGATTGAGTAGAATGAAACATAGCACAATTAAATTTTATAAAGATTCCAAGGAGGAGGCAGGTCTGGGTAGAATATTTCTCATGCAGGGCTTTGTGCAAAATTTTGACTTCATAATTTTGCCCAGAGTAAACCTTGAATATTTAATTCATGTATTGTCTTTCATAAACAGTTATTAGTGTTTTCTATTTCCCAACTATTCCAAGTTATTTACTAATATTAACTGCTTTAAACCTCAAACTATGAAGTGGGTATTATTAATAGTCTCTTTTTCATACAGGTGAGGAAAATGAGGAAGGGAGAAGTTATTTGCCCAGATGATAATATAGAAGCCGTGACTTAAATCTGAGCACTCTGTCTCTGAGTCACCAGCCTTACCCCTCACTATACAGGCTGCCTGCCATGCTTATTCAATACAAAGTTGTAATGAACTTCAGGATTTAGAGAGAAGCACAGTTGTTCTTACTCCTTACCTTAATTTTTCTTTTAAAAAATATGATGATGATGTATCTTGATAGTTTTAAATTTGTCCGCTCCCATTCTTACCATTATCTCGTCACCAACTTCACACACTAGGATTTCGTTCCTTCCTTCCTCCCTTTCTCCCTTCCTTCCTTCCTTCCTTCCTTCCTTCCTTCTTTCCATTCATTTATTCCTGTGCAGAGCATGACATACTGGTCTCTTGTTTAGTTTCTAATATGAAAAGGCATGTGGACTATCTCACAATGCTTCAGTTCACAAGATGTGAGAATTTCTAGGCAAGATAAACCAGAAACTATAATTTAGTGAAGATTTATTGAGCACTTACTTCATATTAGGCATTATGGTAAGTACATTACAAGGATTTGCTAATTTAATACTTAACACAAATCTATGAAGTAACGACTATCATTGCCTTTATTTTATAAATAAAAAACCTGAGGATTAAGGAAATAAAAACAATAGATGAAAAAGCAGCAACCCCCTTACCCCCCAAAAAATACTTAGAAATTAGCAGAGTCTAGATTTAAATCAGCACTCAGACTGTCTGCTTCGAATCCTGGCTTTGGCTCCATTACTGTAGATAAAGAGCACATAAAAATAACATAGATAAATATCAACTGACACAAAAGCAAGTATTTAATAAATGGTATCAATTAGTTGTTTTCAGTTTTATGTATTATATTCTTTTTGTTTAGTTTATTAAACTTTTTAAATTAAACTCTAAAATATATACAGAAAGTGCATTTATTATAGAATGTGGAACTCACTGAGTTTTTACCAAGGGAATACTCCCATGTACTCGGCACTCAGATCAAAACGGATATAGCCAGTACCCAGTGATCCCTTTTGCCCCCATCTAGGCATTACCCCACTAGCCCCAGAGGTAACCACTATTTAGGCAGAATAGAAATAAAAGAAAAACAACCAGAACTCAGTAGAGCTAGCCATCACTTCTCTGGTTCATTCCAGGTTGTGTGAATCTGTACTTTCAAAAAATAAGATGTACACTACAACTCACCGATAAAAGGAAGGACCAGAGGATACTAGATCATGGGAGAATTCTGCTACAGTTTCCAGGAGGATGAGTGGTGTGATGGCAGCTCTTAAGTGAGGGCCATCATGACTCATAGAAAACTCAAGGGGGCTGAGACTTATCAACCCGCTCCCCTTACAACAAAGACTTTAGTGGGGAACAGGATGAGTAATTTTAAACAAGAGTGATGGGTGAGGAGTATGTGTCTATGGTTCCAAATAATCATAGTTGGATAGAGTCAGCATGTATGTCACATGCAAACAAACAACATAAGAAGAAAGAGGCACTGTGTTTCTGGTGATTTTTAAAGTATGGGATGGAAAAATAAGTATGGACTATTAATAGGTTCTTTCTGTTGAAACTTATAACTGTTAAGGAAGAGAAAGAGGCTATGTGTGTGTGTGTGTGTGTGTGTGTGTGTGTATATATATATATATATGATCTGTCTGTCTAAGTAGTTAGACAGATATTGCAAAATATAGGATTTGATTTTTACAGTCATCAACTTCTGGCAAGAGACAGAGTTGAACTAGTAAATATTGGGAAAAATATGTAGGTCAGACTTGTTGACCTAATAAAATTAGCTTTGCATTCATTTTAAGAGATATGGGTAAATATTCAGCTACAATTGTCAAACTAAATAGTGTGCCTTCCACTAACTATTCACAGAAATAAATACCAGCATGAAATGAAGGAGGTGCCCCCATCTTTCATAAGGGAATGACAGAGATGTGGGGTAATTTTGCCAAAATCAAAGCACTGAATGTGGATGTGTCATCTTTGAGAAGGCAGATGAGGCAATGGGAGTGTCAGAGAAATTTAGGGTGGATAGAAATTGTCCAACCTGCACATTGTATAGATGAGTAAAATGGAAACTTGCCGAGGCTGAGTCAGTCTCTGAAGTTAGGCTGTCTGGGTCCACAGTGCGGCTATCAGACTTACTCTTTCTCATTTTTGAAACGGGTTGATAATTCTGTCTATCTCAGAATTGTTTTGAAGATTAATGACATAATCTATGTAGTGCTTAATGAGTTCCCGACATAGAGTAAGAGTTAGTTATTGGTTTTGTGTGACTGACCTGAAGTTTAACTGCTAGCTAGAAGTAGAGTTATCCCAAGATCCCATGTCTATTGAGTCCTTGAACTTCTTTCTATTTTAATGTTGTCCACCCACATCACACTGTTTCTTGCTGGTATTTCTGAAACCCTTTTTTCTTGCTCTTAATTCAGAACTAGTTTTGGAATAGACATGAGAGTCAGCAAATGAGTCCAAAATAATCAAATTTCTTACTCAGAAAGTGTGGATTGGAGGTTATGACTTAGATATATGATAACAATGGGATTTTTGTTCAGTTCACTTGCCCTCACCCTGCTTGCCCCAATTTAAACTTTGGTGGAGCCACACCCAAAGGAAAGTTTATCAGCAACTAAGCTTGCTTGCTGTCTTGCTGGGTTTGGGGAAGGAGCACGAGAGATGGGCCCAAAGATCCCAAATCCCTCTTGTGTAGAAGCTTTGAAGTATTATCTCTACTTAGTCGATAAATACAGACAAATGACTGTCACCCACCAACCTCATGATGTGTCCTGCCTTCAGAAGTTGATTACTCAGCAGGTCTCTTTGAGAGATGATCAAGAATTGGTCAGAAAGACAAGGGGAGAAAGGCCATGCTGGGCAAGGGGACAGTGTGTGAATCAGGCATTCTTGGAGATCAAAACGACTATGTGTGTACAGACTTTGGGAAGAGGGATGCCAGGATAAGTGCGTCACCTTTCTTCAACTTCTTCGAATATTGAAACAGCAATTCAAGGTTCCCTTCTGATAGAAATGAAGGGAACATAATTTATCATTCATTCAACATATATGGAACGATTGTGTTTTTAAATGTGAGCTACACTGTATCACTACTTAAAAAGCCCTCCAGTGGCTTGCAGTTGCAGTAGAATAAAATCCAAACTCTTTCCCATGGCTTCCGAGACCTTCCCTGCTCTGTCCTCTCCCTGCCTCTATCTCTCCTACCTGCTGTGATGCACACATTTAGGCCTCTTTCTGTTCCTTGGGCACACCAAGGTTGCTCCTGCTATAAGGCCTGGGGTTTCTGTGTCCACATATTCTTCTTCTTTTTAAAACTTTATTTCAGAATCTGACCCCCCCATCCCAGCTTTGTTGAGGTATTATTGACATAAAACATATGTAAGTTTAAGATATACAATGTGATGATTTGATGCACATATGTACTGTAAAATAATGAGCACAGTAAGGTTAGTTAACATGTCTGTCCTCTCACATAATTGCCATTTTGTGTGTGTGTGTGGTGATAACATTTAAGATCGACTCTCTTAACACCTTGCAGGTATATACTACAGTACTGTTAATTATTGTCACCATGCTGTACATTCCTTCCCCAGAAGTTATTCATCTTATAGCTGGAAGTTTGTACCCTTTGACCACCATCTCACATTTCCCCACCCCTCAGGTCCTGGTAACTACTATTTTGATCTCTGTTTCTTTGAGTTTGCTTTTTTAGATTCCTCATAAAAGTGAGAACATATAGTATTTGTCGTTCTCTTTCTGACTTATTTTACTTAGCATCATGACCTCAAGGTCTATGCATGTTCTTGCAAAAAGCAGAATTTCCTTTTCTATGTTTGAATTATATTCCATATTTTATACATATATATACACACATACATATATATGTGTGTGTGAGATACATATGTATATGTACATATACATATATGTACATGTACATATACATACATGTATATGTATATATATGTACATATACATATACATATATATATCTCACACACACACACATTTTCTTTATGCATTCATTTGTTAACAGGTACTTAAGTTGTTTCCATATGTTTGCTATTGAATAATGCTGCAATGAACATAGGGGTATAGATACCTCTTTGAGATAGTGATTTCATTTCTTTGGGATATATATCCAGAAGTGGAATTGCTGGGTCATATGGTAGCTCCAGCTTTAATTTTTTTGAAGAAGCTCCATACCATTTTCCATAGTGGCTGCACCAATTTACATTCCCACCAACAGTGCACAGGGGCTCTCTTTTCTCCACATTCTTGCCAACACTTGTCTCTTTTTTTTTTGACAACATCCATCCTAACAGGTGATATTTTCTCATGGTTTTGATTTGCATTCCCCAGATTAGATATTCGTAATGCTGTTTTTGCCTGCCATTTAGACTGTCGCTGAAACATTAACCCCCTCAGGCCGTATCTCACCACGCTATCTATAGTACCCTGCCCCTCACACTGTTGCTGGCCTGGTGTACGTATTTTGTTGATAGCAATTAACAGTTATCCTGCTTATTTATTTGTCTACTTGCTCATCATCAGGCTTCATCCTACTAAAATAAAAGCCTCCAAAGAATAGAGATCTTGTTTGTGTTATTTACTGACTGCTGACTCTGGAGCCCCAAAGACTGCTGGCATATGGTAAGCTCTTGAAAAATATTTATCTGAATGATTAAATGAGTAAATAAATGGATGAAGGAAATATAATGTGTAAGCATTGGGGACTTCAAGGTCAATAGCCTTTCCTTCAAGAGCTCACATTCTAGGTAATTCGTTCTAGTGAAATGTGCTAAGTGTTACTAGAGGCACGTGTAACATGTTGAAGACCAGAGATGGAGGACTAGGAGGCTTCAGAGAAAAAGTGATTACTAAGTAGGTCTCCACTGGGGATGACAGAGAGTTGGCCAGAAAAAGAAGGGGAGAAAGGACATTCAGAGCAGAGGTACCAGTGTGCGCAAAGCCCTGTTTTGAAAATCAAAACAATAAAGGGAGTGTAATTCCAGGCACTCAGAAATGTCATTCTGGCCTTTTGTGAAACTAATTTCAAATACAGCTAAGATGAAAAAGTGATGTAATTCCCTATCAGGGATCCTAGTGCATATATAACGTGGCTCAAGAGGGACTAGAAGACTCTTTCTCAACAACAACCATAAATCCCTAACAAGAATGAAGGGGCATCTAAAAGGCTTTCGGATGTATTTAAATTTTAACAGAAAAACAAGCAGAATACAGACAGAGGGGGACCATACTCTTGGAGAAGTGTAAGGAGTGAGATGAACTTTAAGAATTGTGTGAGGCCAGAAGAAGCTGTGGCTGAAAGAAAAATTCTAACAGCTCAAAAGGACTTTCAGACCACCAATCAGAAGAAATTTACACCAACAAGGAAGAGGCAATTGCCCACTTAGGAAAGTTAGCATTAATATAATAGTTGACAGAAAGAAGCTACACCTTTCAGACCGGAAATATAAGCAGCAGCAAATGCAGGGAATAAAGTTCAAGATACATGAATGTCATCTTATATGAGTTTATGCTTCCAGACTAAACTATATTTAAATTGGTGAACCAATTGAAAGTTTTGATAATGGAGAGATTTGCTATTTTCTCTGAAATGAGGAGAATGAGAGGAGGAAGTATCAGAAGAAATAATGGCAAGTGCAGAAGGAAAAGACTGTTGTCCTATCCAGAAGTGACCTATATGGGATATTGTAGTGAATTCTGGTTTAAGAACACACAGAAATTGCTTTTACTTCCCCTCCAAATACTCCTTTGGGTTATAGTAACTGTATCTAAACCCAGACGTTTTCTGGCTTGGCTTAGTTGAAAAGATATGGGCTTAGTTAATTTTTAAATATATATGTATGTATATTTTCCTTTGAATTTCCCTAGATGTCAGATATTGCTCCAAAAGGTGCCCTTTGGCTGAACCATGCAATATAGAAAATCTCTCAGAACCATGATTCTTTGGTTTGGACATTGATTCCTTAATGAGTATTATGGAGTTATTGTGTTTAAGGGACTTGTCCTCAGAGGGAAGCTATCATTTAGCTCACAAAGGCCTGCTCTTCCACTCTTACTTAGCAGGAAACATACATTCTGAATGGTTCTGGTACACATATGACACATAACTGAATTTTTTGAGGTCTTTTAAGGGCAAAAGTAAGAAATGATTAAAGCATCCCTGGGGAAATATGAAGAATTCTTTGAGTCACAAAATTACCCCCAAATAGGGGGTAATTGTTCAAAGGGACTTTTTGTCTGCAGAGTGAATAAAATTATTTTTTTCATGACAACTACATATACTTTTGCGACTTACAATTTAGCAACTCATCTAAACCACTGAACGTTAGGAAGTATTCCTGCCCAGTTTCTTAGAACTTTCACTGTTCCCTTTTCTTCTGAAGGCTGTTGTTATGAACATATATGTCAAAAATGATTTATGTGCTTTAGGATAAGTCTTGGTTCATGTTGTTACTCAAAATCTTCCTGTGCTGATTCAACACCATATTGAATAGAAATTTATGATTGTTTCAAATCAATTGCCTCACTGAGTTCCAAACCTCTTTCTGTTCAAATGGTTTTAAATTTTAATTATATGTTGCATGACATTGCATATCTATATGACATTTATCACTGGCATTTACTAAATTTAAAATTGTAGACAAGGCAGACTTTCTTTTGCCCTCAAGACAACAGATAATAATTTAGCAATACTAATTATATTTCTGATGAATGATATAACTTGTGTCTCAAAGAAGAATTTTTTTTCAATCAGTAGCTTTTTAAGTTGTATTTTCTAAATACATTTCCATGCCATAAGCAACCCCCCAGCGGTATTGAAAGCTAAGTTTTTCTGTTAAATCCAAGAATTACTAAAGGAGAGCCTATACATATTTGCAGAATTTGTGAACACTCTTTAGCCTTTTTCTGTTAACCTTACTGTGAGAAGGGAAGACCTTGGAAGAGAGTATCTGAGAGGCCCACCATATATGGAAGTGACTCTGGAAATACTATCAATAAATATGACCAAGCATTTTGAAATAGTCAAAGAAGTAAAGATTACCTAAGGGAAAATATGAAATAAAAAGGGCAAATGTACTGAGGTTGGTTAAATCAATATACATATAAGACCTGGATATGAAAAATATACTTATACACCTTTATAATGGTTATCTAAGATTAATCCCTTGGTGCAGGTTTGATTGTGGTTGTTACTCCAAAGGAAAAGATTTCTTGCAATATAGAATGAAGGCAAAATAATGCTTCACTCCCTCCTTCCTCTTTTTCTCTCTTCCTCTCTTCCATCCCTCCTCTCCTTTGAATGGCTTACTGCGCGCTTCCACTGTGATAAGTACTGATGATATGATTAACAGACAGGGAGGCTCCCTGCTTTTATGGAGACTGTCATGTACAGATATAAAAGAGCGGGAGAGAGGAGAGCATTCCTGAATTCTGTGTCAGCATATGGCTGATTTCCTCTCTTGGCTGTTTCTTTAAATATTCTCTTCCTGTTGCAGCTTCTCTATTAGTATGATTATAAATATGTTCAAGACTTGAAAATAGTAAAAAAAAAAAATCCATCCTAAAATTTTGATTCCCTTTCCTTTTTTCTTTTGTTCCTTTTTTTTCCCTTTCACTTTTTTTTTTTTTTTTTTTAAAGTAAAGAGGTGTGACAGAGTCTAGACAAACAGGTGGGCTCAGTCTTAAAGCCCTACGTGAAATGACAAAAACCATTTTGAACTCAGAGCAGCTCAGGGATGGAGCTATGGCTGGAATCCCTTGGCAGTAGAGGGACGATAACGAGGAGACCATGAAAGTAGGATGAGAGGTCTGATGTGCTCATTTAGTCCTTATCATATAGCCCAGTCCACTACCATCAGGGCCTGTTTGCTCCAGATTCTGTCAGCTGTACCAATTGTTGTGGATAGAAGCCCATAAACTCAACTTTTACTTAAAAATCTGCACACAAAGAAATGCGGAGAACTGACCACCAGCCAGAAGCCAAGGACTATTATATTTCAGTTTTATTTTTACATATGAACACAACTCAAGAGTCCCCTGGTCTTTCTGAGCTTTGTGTTTGAACCCAAAGGTGATGGAGGCCCTTGTAGTCACAGATAAATAAATTGAATATATACATTTGAAAATAGATTCAGGTATAGATTTTGAAAGAAGGGTAGAGCTCACGTAATGGAGGTCACACACATATATGAAGGGATTCAAAATTGCATTTTGAAAACAAGGGGGAGTAATAGTAAACAATGCAAAATATGCCTGTGAAAAGATATTCTGGTTGACTTAAAACACAAAACAAGGCACCTTATTTGTTCCAGAGAACAAAAGGAATTGCAACCTTCAGGGCCTGAAACATATAGGATCGTGTCTGTAGAGCTAACTTGAATACATGAAATCAGGTTCTGTTGATTGTGATGGAGGGGCTGATTTTCCTCATCAGAGGAAGTGTCGTAAGCATGGGTCATGAAGGACACAGCAAGCTTGATCATAGCGTTATAAACCATTTCTACCGGGAGTGCAAAGAAGGGAGGGTCAGGAGGTACTTCATGGAAAAGATGTCCGTGTGTGTGGGGACAGAGCCCCAGAGAGCAGTTTCCAGGCTCTCGGCCTCACGTGGAAAGGTGCTGGCTCAGGTAGTAGATCTCCGTCAGCTGTGGCTGGTTGGCCGTCAGCTGTAACCATTGAGCCATTGGCCACTAATATAACTGCCGCGGCTACAGAGGGAAGAGGAGGAGAGAGGAGGACAGTGTAGGAGAGTCGGTCGGTTGGCAGCAAAGCGGACAGCAGGTCGCACGTCGTGTAAACCCAGCCGCCAGTGAGAGTATAGTGGTGTGACTCCCCTACCTATGGCTCCGTGGGTGTTCCTTTTTGGTCTCACCATGTCCTGCGTTCTTATGTGGGGAGAGGGAGCAGAGACCCTGCAGGCCACCCCGCACAACAGTGTGTGTGTGTGCGTGTGCGTGTGTGTGCGTGTGTGTCTACCTTGAGGAAGAAGCAAAACTGCTAAGGGTGGGGCTGAGGGAGGACAATAACCTGGGATGATGCTGGCCTTCCTGAGGGAAGGTGCACACAAAGTTTGCGAACCTGTTGCAACGATGTTGCTAATATTTTTTGATATCAGAGGGATTATTCACTATGAATTTGTACCAACTGGACAAATAGTTAACCAAGTTTACTATTTGGAAGTGCTGAAAAGACTGCATGTAAAAGTTTGACGAAAATGACCTGAGGTTTTCTCCAACAATTCATGGCTCTTGCATCATGACAATGCACCAGCTCACACAGCACTGTCTGTGAGGGAGTTTTTAGCCAGTAAACAAATAACTGTATAGGGACACAATCCCTACTCACCTGACCTTGCCCCCAGTGACTTCTTTCTTTTCCTGAAGATAAAGGAAATATTGAAAGGAAGGCATTTTGATGACATTCAGGACATCAAGGGTAATATACAATGACAGCTCTGATGGCCATTCCAGAAAAAGAATTCCAAAATTGCTTTGAAGGGTGGACTAGGTGCTGACGTCGATGCATAGCCTCCCAAGCGAAGTACTTCGAAGGTGACCATAGTGATATTCAGCAGTGAGGTATGTAGCACTTTCTAGGATGAGTTCGCGAACTTAATTGTCCGACCTCGTAGCCATTTGTTTACTCAGCAAATCTTTATTGAGTCTCTACTGTGTATCAGGCAATGTGCTTGGTTTAATGAGAGTATTGTGTGACTGGAGCTTCGGAACAGTTTAAGGAGATAAGGGGAGATCGGTTGGCAAAAGTAGGTTGAGATTTGATGACATATTATTGGCTTTAATGTTTAGACAATTTTCTATAACTTAGGCCAATACTTTTGGATCTTCTTTAAAATAAGAAAAGTCCTAAAAGCAGTGGTTGAGAGTTGAGGGGTTGATCCCATAGCTTGCTAGCTTGCTTTCCTGCTGCGTATGTTTTATAGCTCCTGTTGGCCATAGATTCTAACCTCTAGGAGAACTCAGCCGCTCTAGAAGGAAACCTTTCTGTCATCCTCCATCCACCTCCAAGGAGAAAGATAAGTGATACAGGCTGTGAGACAAGACCACTAATTGGACTTGGGTGATGAGGAAGGAAGTAGCAAAGAGGAATTAATGTTTACCTTCAGCATGGAGTTTTCTTTTAATTTTGATCTCTCTCTGTTTCTCTCACCCACTTCCAATTTGGATTATTTCCCTTTTTGTTTTGCTTTGCCTCTTTTGGAGATTTTCCATTTTTGGGTAAGATGTCTGGCTTTGGACCACCTTCTACGTCAGAGAAAACAGTGTGGAGTCCAGGGTAAAGGAATGAAGGAGCAGGTAGATCTTTATTACCTGTGGCTCACAGGATATCCACATTAGGTGTTTGTTTAGGGGGTGCTAAGCAACATTTGGGGCTCAAAGCCCCAGCCAGTAATACACAGTATACCTATGCCTCTCACGTTTTCTGTGATATACAGAAATCTCCTGGAAGATCTATCTACGCCAGGAGCAGATGGCTTAAACAATAAAGAATTCAGGGACCTAACTATCTTTGGATCAAAACTGGGCTAATTTCTCCTCTTATTCTGTTGGTTTAGGAACCTTAGAGCAATTGAACATGACTGTATGGCGTGTTCTAGCTATTACATGCCTGTGCCTTTCCATGTTTAGAAATCCCTACCTCCCACATTCCCGCAATCTTAATATGATAAGTTATTGTATTTCACTTTTTAAAGTATAATAAACTGATGAGTGTGCTGGGGGCACAGGGAGGTGTTGGAAGCTTCTCTTAAAGCAATGCTCAAATTGGGTGAGTGCCTAGGTCCATACTTCTCAAATATTAATGTGCATATGAATTGTGAAGGGACCCTGTTAAAATACAAATTCTGATTCAGTAAGTAGGTGGCATCTGAGATTCTGCATTTCTAATCATTGTCACTTGATGCTGTTGCTGCTTCTGCTGTGTGGATGACTTTGACTAGCAAGAATCTCAAATGCCATTACCAACAAGTGATCCTAATATCCTAAGTACAAATTTACACTGATTTCTTATATCTCACTTAAAAAGTAGTGGCAATACCTGCTATGTTTACTGCATCATTCTCACACGTGTAATCATAACATCACAAAGTGCCATGAGCTGGAGGGATAGGTGTATCTACTAAAACCAGGGCATTTCCAAAACTAACTGCAAATCACTAGGGGTGAATTTCAAAGCAAAAGGACCAACAAGTTGTGGTCTGACGTTAATGAAAACGCCTAAGTACCTCTTTATAATATAGTTCTCTGCACAGTCTCAGTGTGCAGATCCTTTTGGGACTTTATAATAGAGTTCTTGGATGTAGTGTTTTCACTGCTCTTCTGCCTTGGGGATATTGAACTCTGCTTTGATCTGACTGAGCAGCTGAAGTCACTTCCACTTTTATGATTGCTGGCTAGTTATTTGAGTACTGCTGTCGCTCTTCTAGAAATAGTGGTCATTTCAAGAGAAAGCAGAGGCCAGTGACTGCCAGACACATTAGACACTTAGGAAGAAAGTGGTGCCTGAGGAATTCCAGAATTCTTCCCAGTTGTCATTCAGGTCCTCTGATATTTCCCTGCTTTCCCTCACATGAATTCTACATCCTAGCTGTCTTAACTGCTTGCCATTTTCTGCATGCAAATGATCCATTCCC
This sequence comes from Rhinolophus ferrumequinum, assembly GCF_004115265.2. Taxonomy (NCBI): domain Eukaryota; kingdom Metazoa; phylum Chordata; class Mammalia; order Chiroptera; family Rhinolophidae; genus Rhinolophus; species Rhinolophus ferrumequinum. The sequence continues at coordinate 93,076,059 of NC_046285.1, read as the reverse complement.
ACCTCTGTATGTTATCTCACACTGTTTCCTTGGTGTCCTAGTCTACTTGAGCTGCTCTAACAAAATACCATGGACTAGCAGCTGAAACGACAGAAATGTATTTCTCACAGTTCTGGAGGGTGGAAGTCCAAGATCAAGCTGCTGGTAGATTCAGTGTCCGGTGAGGACCTGCTTCATGGCTTATAGACAGCTACCTGAAATGTAATGACTGCTCTGTGCTCACCTGGCCTTTCCTTGGTGCCTGTTAGTGGAGGAGGACAGAGGGGAAGAAGAGGAGAGAGCTCTGACATCTCTCCTTATTATTGTCTGGGCATCATGAGGACACCCCCTGCGTGATCTCATCTAACTCTAGTTCCCTCACGAAGGCCCTACCTCCAAATACCATCAGATGGGGATTTCAGGTCTTAACATAGGAATTTTGGGGGACACAAACATTCAGTCTGTAACACTTGGCATACTCTCACCCACTAGTTTTCCCCAGTAGTAGTCACTTCCACCCAGTGCAGGGCACTTACTGTGTCAGGCTCCTGCTTATATGCATTACTCCGTTTAATTCTTAAAACAGGCTTAAGAGGTAGGTATTCTCATTACCCATGTCATGACCTTTACCAATGGTAAAAACCACGTCTTGAGAGGTTGAGATTTTCTGAAGACCGGCTAGCCTGTTGGGAAGCGAGGTTCCATCCAGGTGTGTAAAGCACCAGAGCAGGAGCTTAAATCAGTGGCTCAAATTGTGGTCATCTGACCAGAGTACAAGCATCACCTGGGAACTCAGATGCTTGAGTACCCCCCAGACCTGTTAAATCAGAGGCATTGGGTGGAGCTCAGCAATCTGGGTTCCAACAAGCATTCCAGGAGATTCTGATGCAAACTCAAGTGGAGAATCACTGCTCTAAATAAGTGTGAGAAAGGAAATTATGAGAATTGGCTACTTATTAGTGGAATAGGTTGTTTCTGTATTAATATTGGGTATATGTTGATATGAACGGTATTCACCAAATGTGTTATAATTTTAAAACACGCATCTGTGGCTCAAAACTGTTGTATGGATAACCTCCTCACCCCACAAGGTCCAGTCCATTCTACTTGTATCATCATGTGTATGATATAATGTATCATCTATTCATCTCCTTCAGGATTGGGACTGTCTTCCATCATCTTGATTCAGCACAGCAACAAGCAGTGTCTCGTGTATACCCTTTGCTCAGTAAACACTTGTATTCACAACAGGTTTCTATTTACAGAAAAACTACTTGTGGTTTTATGCTCAAAATTCTGCACCAGAATAGTTTCTGATTATTTAAAATAAAAAAAACCCAAACCAAAAACAACTCTTTTCTCCCTTTTACTCTGGTATATACCAGGGGTGCCAAAAAAAAATGTATATGAGTGGACACTTTGGTCAGTGTTGCTCCAGCAGTAGTTCACTGTAATCAGAAGTATATGGAAGCTGATGGTAACCACTTTGAGCACCTCTTATAATTGCAGAAGTCGAACGTGACTTGTATTCATCTTTTGTTATTGGTATATGTTGAGTATTGCAATTTTAATACCGTTTTTTCCTTTCTTAAAATGTATATGCATTTTTTGGCACTCTTTGTATTTATTTTGAACTATTGTTAGTTCCCAATAGAGAGGAGCATCTCATTTATAATAAAATCCATAGATAATTTCTAAATGTGATATTACATTGAAGGATAATACATAACAGTTTGAAATATCAACCATTAAGGAATAGGAGGGATAAAGAAGGAAATTGGGAAATCTAAGAAATATATAATCATTTTTGGAATACTGAGTATTGGCCACATGCTGAAATGACTTAAGTTCAACTAAATAAAGGCATCTCTAACAATGCTCTTGCTTATTATTTGCCTACAGTTTACCCTCTTTCCATTTCATCCAGCTTCTCGGGGTATTTAATAAGATAATATTAAGAATTTGGTCTCATTAGCGATGGAGATGGAAAGACCCTGGTATATCCAAATAACATTTTTGTCTGTACTAGTCCTGAAATACACTCCCATAGATGTGTTCTGCACCACTGGTTTTTGTTATGTGCCGTGCACCCACGTGATGTATCTTTGCATCCTAAGCAGGATCCGTGTAGGATAAATGAAGTACTAGCCAAGGAGTATTTGCTTTGCAGCTTCCCTGGGACTACAAATTCGATAGGGTGCAGTGGATGTTGCTGACATCTGATGATTCTCAGCTGACCAAGGCTACGGCAGAGACTAAAAGCCAAGGGTCCAAGTGATGGCATGAACGGTGAAGCTTGTGGAGCTACTTCAGACCTTACCAATGGGTTGGGAGGGACTGAAGCCATGTGGCACCTGAATGGGATCTCCAAGAAGAAAAGAAAGAAAGTCCTGATTTGTAGCCTTTGCTAATTTCAAGCCATCAATTTGAAAATGTGTATGATCAACTCTCCAGCATACTACTGGGCTAAATGGCAATGGATTTTGTTTTAAGAATCAACCCCAGTTTTTGCTTCATAGGCTTTAATAGCAATTAGGGACTTAGCACCAAGAAACTACAGCACACCTTTCAAATATAATTTTTTGATTTTAGGAAAAACGTCACCCTATGCCAGTCAATACAAGAACTGAAGGTTGAAATTGAGAAAAATCTCTTGAAATATGTATTTCAGATTTGTCTCAGATAAGTACTTATCTCCAAAAACTAATTTTTCACTTCCTGTCTCCCTTGAAGCCAGATTTTACCACAACCTTTGATATGTTCAGAAGTAATAGAATCATGTTTTGTTTTCCAGCCAGTGTTTGGACACAGAACTATCAGATAGTGTCTGTGGTCGTGCAGGAAGAGATGGAGACTGAGTGCAGGAGAGCATTTCTTATTTTAGTTTAAGTTCAATGAAAGCTCCTAAGCTGTGCCATATTTAGGATCAAATGAGTCTGACCAATGAAATTTGGTGCATAATTTAAACAGAATGAAAAGATGTTATGATGGTAGAGAGGTAGTAGATATATTGTTGATGTGATAAAACTAGAGATAATTTTTCTTATACAATAGCTGCAAACATCTCAGGAATAGGAGGATATTCTTTGTCCTACCTTTTCACTCCAAATAAAGAAGAAATATTTTGTCATTTGTCCTGAAATATATACAATCATTTTTGTCCTAATTGAGTAAATAACTTTCTGGAAATTTATGTAAAAGCACAGAAATGTAAACTTCATTAAAAATAAAATTTCTTTTGTTAGTTTGTTATTAAATCCATGATCATAAAAGAAAAATCAAAAGATGCAGACCAGCAGAGAGGACCTAAAATTGGTGAAATTTTGGTACCTATACTTTCAGACACTGTTGTAATGCTTTTTGTGTTACCTGATTTTTTCCCTTAAAATACTCTTACATGTCAATAAGTACATATGTACCACATGATTTTAATTGGCTTTACAGTGTTCCATTACATGGGTGTACCCTAACTTAGTCAATTCTTTTTGGTGGATGTTTTGTTTGTTACCAATTTTGCTATAACATGCTGTGCTATGATGACTATCTAATTTTTGTTCACATTTTAATGTTTATTTTCATATAAAATACATCTAAAATTGTTCTAATATATAGATGAGGAATTACTGGATCAAAGTTAAGAAATACCACTGGAATTATTTCCTTTAAAAAATAAATGTGGAATTTTAGGGCAAAGCTCAAACATGTCATCCTGACTTCTTATACATATTACCAATTACTCTCCCAAAACTTTGGACCAGTTTATATGCCCATCAGGAGCTCATCACATGATGTAATGCATTTCTCTGCCACAATTTCTATTATATATTTTTTCCAATATAACAAGTAAAACATTAAATTGTAATTATTGCTCATTGTCTTACTTTTCAGTTTAGGAATAAGCCTTTTAAAAATGTTGTTCAGTTATTGTCCTTTTTACGTTAAGTAGGATATATTTGTGACCTATTGCCACCTTAAAATTATCATAACATGACCACTTAAAAGAACACACATTATTTATTGTCTCACAATTCTGTGTGTCTGGTGAGCTCAGCTGGTTCCTCTGGCCCGGACTTCCCAGCCAGAGATGAAGTTGTTGGCGAGCTGGACTCTTACCTGGGAGAGTCTCTCTCAAGCTCGTTCAGGCCGTTGACAGAATTCAGTTATTTGGGCTCTGGCTGAGGTCCCTGTTTCCCTGCTGGCTATCAGCCAGGAGCCTCTCTCAGCTCCCTAAATCTACCTGAACTCCTCATCATGTTGCCGCTCCGTCTTCAAACCAACAGCTTCTCCTTGAGTCCTCCTCCTGCTTTGAATCTCTCTGATTTGTCCTTCAGCAGCATCTCTTGTGCTTCTAGCTACAGAAAGTCCTGTCTTTGGAGCTCATATCAATAGGTTGGACCCACCTAGATGGGAAAATCCAGGCTAATCTTCCTGTTTTAGGGTTGTAACCTTAAGTACATCTACCAAGTTCCTTTGCCATGTAAGACATATTTATTTCTTTATAAAATAGATTTAAAATATATATTTATTTATTATAAGGAACTGGCTCATGCGATTATATGATTATGGAGACTGAGAAGTCCCACGGTCTGCTGTCTGTAAGCTGGAGATCCAGGAAAGCTTGTGGTGTAATTCCAATTCAAACCCCAAAGCCCAAGAACCAATGAAGCTGATTGTATAAACCCCAGTCCTATGGTAGGTGAAGACAAAATGAAATATTCAAGCTCAATCAGGGAGGTAGAAAATAGGAGGAAATTCCTCTTTCCTCTGTCTTTTTTTAAAATGCAGGTCCTCAGTGGATTCGATGGTGCCCACCCACCTTGGGGAGTGTCATTTACTTTACTGAGTCTGTCCACTAAAATGCTAATCTCACCCAGAAACACCCTCACAGACACACCCAGAAATAATCTGGGCACCCCATGGCCAGTCGAGGTGACATACAATTATTAGCCATCACATAAGGTAATAATGGTTCCAGGGGTTAAGATATGGATATCTTTTGGGGACCATTCTGCCTCCACGATTTGGTTGTAAACCACATCCCTCAATTCTAGAGCAGGAATATGAGGTTTTTGTCTCTTGGAACTGAGGGAAAGTGTTCACAAACATCAGTAATAAAAAAATATTTACTTACAAGGGAACATCTTCAAGTGTACTCAGAAGTGGAGTGAAGAGTACAAAGAAGTACATGTACACATCACCCGACCTCAGCAGTTATCAGTATTGTGCCAATCTTGACACATGTATTTGTTCACACCCTACTTTGTTGTTCCGATGGTATCTTTTGATGGAAGAAAATATCTTTATTTGTGAAGACTAATTTAGCTTCTTAGTTTATTGGGAATTGTGGTAGTCTCATATAACACAAATTAAAGAACAAAAGGATAATAATTTAACAAAGCAAAAAAGATAGATACCAATGCTTTCTTCTCATTGACTGGGTGGAAAATAACATTTGGGATATTAAAATCTTGCCCAATTTACAAAATTGCCGTTATGATTTTATATTAATTGTCTCATGATACAGGATCCTCTTATTTCATTTTTGTGCTGATATATGAGCGAAAGCTGAATGAAAGGGAATGGGAGAAGTAGTCAGCTTTTCTCAGAGAATCTAAGAAATGGAACCCCAAATTGCACAATATTTCCTCCTATTTTCCTATTTTCTCATGATGCCAAACCTTGGGTATTTGCAGGGTACATTGCAATAGAACTTACTTAAAAAGATATTTTGCTATACTAACATGATCTCTTGCCATCACTGGGCAGCATGGAGATATAAATCAACCCAAATCCATGGATAATCCAAAAATAACATTTCTGTATTTGTGATGTGTTTTCATATCGTATTTAACTGAGCATGTGCTGATATTCTGGGAATTTGGTTTGAACAGAATAATAAAATACACCATAAAAATCTGGCTTAGGTCTATGAACACCTGGCATTGAGACTGGAGAAAGGATTCTTCTTTCCAGTCATTCCTACCGATATGGAAGTCATGTGTAACTCTTTCATTTAAAAGTCTCTTCTTTATGTAAACATTCTTTTCAGATTAAATTACATATAAAATATGTAGTGTAGAGAATCCTCAAATTTGTAATTTATTACCATATTGCATTATTTCTTATTCTCTCCCCCACACACACACCCCCAGTATTAGAGAATGATACCTTCCTCTTCTACAAAATTGAACTTTTGTGCTTTTTAATTAAAACTTTTGCATCTCCTCTGGAACCATGCTCCATTAAGTATCACTTCTTTTGCCTCTATCCACCTTTCTTACGTTTTCAATTTACTTTCATTTAATTTCACAATCACTTACAAATATACACAACTTCTGAGAAACACAATTCCTCTATTTTTTCCCTTTACCAATTAACTTCTTACATACTCACTTCCAGCACTTACATGTTTAAAAATCTAGTCTAATTTATTTTCTGTCCTCATCCTGTTGACACTGCATTCTTCACAAACCCCAGCAACTTACTATTCAACTGAATCCAATAACCATTTTCTCAGTTGCATATTCTTTAACCACTTGGGCCAATTGACATTAACCAACCAACCCACCCACCATTTCTTTGTCCAAATCTCTCTTTTGTGTCTCTTTAGACACTTTTGCATCTTCTTGCACTTAGGCTACTTCTCCAACGACTCTTTTTGCTTCCTTCATATATGATATCCACTTAGAGGTAGGTGTCCCAAGAGCATCTGTCCCTGGCTACTTCCTTTTCTCTCTATTTTGAGCTCTTCTCCTGGGCAATCTAACCCCCAGGAGTTCAACTCTACATTCCATGTAAATGGCTTCTAAATCTGTTTATACTCCTGAATCGTCCTCTATAGTTCAGTCTCACTTTTTCAAGTTCTGGCTTAACATTTCTATCTGGATATCCTTCTAACACATTTTATTTAGCAATTCCAGGAATTGAACTTCTCATCTTCCGTTTTAAATCTGCTTCCATCATTATTTCCCATATTGGTTACAACTACTACCTTGTCCCTTAGGCTTAACAGATCAAAATCATCTTTGAGTCCTATTTTTCTTGTTTCTTGTAAAAACAACAAATGTTGGTAAGCCTGTTTGAGTCTATACCCATAATGAATATCTCCTACTATAAATAAATATAATTTGATCTCTCATTTCCAATTCCATGACCTCTTCCATATTTCAGAACCCTATTATCTTTGTCTAGAAATATTGCAAAAGTATGTTAACTTTTCTCTCTCACCTACTCTATCCAGTTAACATATGAAGTCTTGCCAGTTTAATCTTTCTTGATCTTAGTTTTTATAATGACATCCTGTACTTCAACTCTTCAATGACTCTTTTTTTAAAAGAGGAATTCTCAACTGGGGTGATTTTGCCTTCCAGGGGTCATTTGACAATATCTGCAGACATATTTGATCATCATAACTCAGGCAGGGGATGCCCAGGATGCTGGTAAACATCCTACAATGCACAGGACACTTCCCTAAAAAAATATCTGGCCCAAAATGTCAATAGTACTGAGGTTGAAAAACCCTGCTCTAAAAAATAATCTACAAATAATTAATTTGGCATTCTCATCCTCATTTACCCTCCACTTACAACCTCCTGGGATTTTTATAATTGTTTCTCTTCACCATTTCACACCTGTAGGTCTTTGCTTATACATTTCCCTACTCACTGGTATTTTCTTTCTTTACCTTGTCCTCTCATTAAAAAACAACAACAGAGGACAGTTAGGAGGTGATTGCAGTGATACAGGCAAAAATAATTGTCTTGGACAGGGTTCATGTGTAAGTGACAGCCAAATTCTAGACAATTCTGAAGACAGAAGAAACAGAATTTGGTGACAATTTTTGTGTGGAGTGTAGAGAGGGAAGACATCGAGGATGATGCCTTTGGTTGATAACTGAAAAGAGGGAGTTGCCATTATATGTGATGGGGAGACTGGAGAAGGGCCCATAGGTAGTTATCAGTTTTAGTTGTCTTGTTGGAAACGCATTTCAAGTGGATTTGTTGGGCATGAATTTGAATTTAGAGGAGAGGTTCAGATTGGAGATGTAAATTTAGGAGCTGTTATTGTGTGGCTAGTACTTATCACCTTGAGACTGGATGAGATCAGCTTGAGGAAGCATGCAGATAAGAGAGAAGAGGCCTAGGGACTGAGCTCTGAGCTCTGGAACACTCCTGAATCTAGAGATCAGGAGATACGGAAGAACCAGCAAAGGAGGTAGAAAAGGAGAAAAGGCAGGTGAGTATGGACTCTATCTGCTCATTAGATTGTAAGTTATATGAGGACAGGAATCAAGTGCTTATTCAGTGTTGTATCCTTCTCTAGTATCTCATTCGCAGGAAGCAATAATAAGTACTGACTGAATGACTATAACAATATAGGACAGTATATTGTGTTTTGCATACGAAGCAGAGAGTTCTTCTTTTCCATGCCACCAAATTCTTGATCTTCTTGAAAGTTCTTTTTCTCAGGCATAATGATGGGAGGTGTACAAATTCTTCCTTTTTGGATTCATGTATCTCTTCCCAATGCCCTCCTTTCATTCTCACACTGGTGGCTCTATCTAGCCCTGTAGAGCAGCAATGAGTTATCCTTTTACCTTTCTGATCATGAAGGACTAGCTAGGTATTGTCATGTGGACCAGCTTCCTTTGCTTCCCTTAAGACTTAGGGATGATAATCAGCCTCCATGTGCTTTCTCAGAGAGGAAGAGGGGCCTTACAGAGGACTTTACTCCTGTGCTTTCCATATTTTCTTTTCTTTCCATCAAACACATTCTCCTATTTGATGCTTTTGTGTTTTGAAAGAGAGTCACTCATGACCTCTCAAAGAGACTCTCACAATTGCACCAGTCTTCTGAGTTCTCAGTTTAACTCCATTAGCTGCAGCACTGAACCCTCCAACCAAGGACCCAATGAGTTATTTAGTCCTCTTACTCTGGTGATATTCGAATATGAGTATAACAGAGTTATTTCCTTGATGGTGCCTAGAAACAGTATATGTTGACCTCATTACAAACGTTCTCTACATGGTGCAATACTGCACAGCATGGAAAATCTATTTGAACATATATTATACAATGAAATAATATCATAAAGAATAAAACTCAGAATTTTGCTTTCTAAGTTTCTGCCATAGGGAAAAGTATCATTCAACTCATGAGGCTCATAATTACCAGTAAAAAGCAGATAAAGTATAGGAGAAAGTATAAGAAACACTTCAGAGTTTCAATTTTCAACAGTTCATGGATTTTTGTGACAATTCTTAAAGTTGTTGGAAAGATGATGATGACAGATATGTCAGAATGCCCTAGAAATGACCACTATCTTCAGGCCAGGAACTGAAGGAGGTAAATCCAAATTTTGCAGAAAAAATAAAAGAAAATAAAAAGTCTTTACCTTCAGAAGCACCAAATCACTGTCCTACTGAGGTTGCTCACATTGTTGAGAAAATGTCAAGCATCCTTGTGCTTAGAACCTGCTTCTATTTATCGCTTTAAGTGTTGATAAACTTGAGAAAGTAGCTTAGATGTGGATTTCTAAATCGACACTAGTATATTTGTTGCGGGCATCATAATGGTAAATGTGAAAGCATGTGTCACATTTATCAGTTAGTTAATCCCTGTACTCCATAAAGGCAACTTTCATTCAAGGAATCCATTGTAAGTGTGAAGTGGCAAACTGTTATCAGGCTGACTTTGGTTTGAAATTTCAGATGACAACTTTATGTAAAAATATGTCATATCTTAAGACAAGTATGAGAAGCAAATGATATTTCTTTTTTTGTGTGTGTGGGATCCTATGCTTCATAAGAAATATTTGGCTTCCTTTTTCCAATGTGGAAAATGCACTGGAGCTATACAGTAGTCTACCCTTATCCTTGGGGAATATATTCCAAGACCCCCAGTAGTTGACTGAAACCATGGATGGTACTGAACCCTATATATACTATTTTTTCTATATATTCATACATACAATAAAGTTTATAAATTAAGCACAATAAGAGATTAACAACAATATTACTAATAACACAATAGAACACATAACAATATGCTGTAATAAAAGTTGTTTGGATGTCTCTGTCTCTGTCTCTCTCTTTCAAAATATCTGACACCTGATCTGATAGCCTAGTTGGCTAAGTGACAAGTGAGCCGGGAATGTACACAGCATGGATATGCTGGACAAAGGGATGATGCACGTCCCAGGTGGGATGAAGCAGGATGGCTCGAGATTTCATCATGCTACTCAGAACAGTGTGAAATTTAAACTTATACATTATTTATTTCTGGAATTTTACATTTAATATTTTCATAAAGCAGCTGACTGCAGGTAACTGAAACCAAGGAAATTAAAACTGCGGATAAAGGCGGACAACTGTACAGTAAGCCCTCATTTAATGCCTTCAATAGGTTCTGCATTTCTAAGCAAAATGATGTAAAATGAAACAAATTTTGCCATAAGCTAATTGCTGTAAACAATAATTAGTTTCCTATGGCATCTCATCAACTTCATAACAAAACAATGTTGAACTAAACAACCTTATTTGAAGACTTGCTATAGTTTAAAAGTAACACTTAAGCAACCGGCTACCAACTCTTTGATGAAATCTAAGAAGAGAATGGGGCATTTACATTAGGTTGAAATGGTTCTCAAAACTTTATTACATTTAATCAAACTTAATCAAAGAGTCTTCTCTCAAAAGAGATAGAGGCTAAATGAAAGTTTCCACATTGATCAAATTTTTGTGTGTTAAAAGTAATTTACACCTTATATTTTGATTTCCCCCCTCTTTTCTACTTTGTTGCATACTCAAGCTTTCGGTCACTTTTAATTTCATACACATCAAATATTGTACTAAAATTCATTCTTGGATCATCATTATGACTTAAAAAGTTATTTTTTCTTTGGTTTAGTTCATTGTTATGAAACCAATGAAAAGCAACAGAAATTGTACTGGGCTATTGATTGTTTTAGTCTGCTTTGGTTGCCATAACAAAATACAATAGATTGGTGGCTTAAATAGCACAAATTTATTTTTTCACAGCTTGGAGATTGGAAGTTCAAGATCAAGGTGCCAACCAATTCCATTCCTGCTGAGAGGTTCTTTTCCTGGCTTGCAGATGGCCACTTCTCCATGTGTGCTCATGTAGCTTTTTTTCCTTTTTTTTCCTTCAATTTTTATTGGGGAATATTGGGGAACAGTGTGTTTTTCCAGGACTCATCAGCTCCAAGTCAAGTTGTTCTTTTCGGTCTAGTTGTGGAGGGTGCAGCTCACTGGCCCATTTGGGAATCGAACCGGCAACCTGGGTGTTATGAGCACTGCGCTCTAAGCAACTGAGCCAACCAGTCCGCCCTCATATAGCTTTCTTTGGTAGTCCAGGTAGAGAGAGATTTCTCTCTCTTCCTCTTCTTATAAGGTCATCAATCCTATTGAATCAAGACTCCACTCTTATGACATCATTTAACTTTACCTCTGAAGAGCCTCATCTCCAAATAAAATCACAGTGGGGGCTAATGCTTCAACATATGAATTTTGGGTGGGAACATAACTCAGTCCATAGCCATGATGTATCAACAGGTATAACTACATCAATATTTCCAGTGGTTTAGCATCCTGCACAATTTTTCCATTTCTACAGTCAACATTCACGGAGCATGTTCTCTGCACCTGACACTGTGCTAGATTTTGGGCATTATAAAAATGAATACAAGAGTCTCCTGCCTGTAAGCTTATATAGTCCAACAGGTGAGATTCATGTGCATATCCCAAAACATTATAATACCATGTGAGCAACAAATAGAAATATGCACATGCTATTCTATCAAGAATGTCTCTCTACACAGTATTTTCCATCAATATCTATTCATTAGTGATTTTTTTTCTTTTTTACAGAGTAGTCCACTATTTCTACTCTGATCTCTGATAATAGGTTCTATCCAGTGAGCCACCAAAAACTATGTTATGTTTTAGATAGAACACTTTATTCCTCCTTAAGAATAAACTTTATTCTGCCTTAAGATCTTCTGTCAGAATTTCTGCTTCTTTCAGTGACTGTGGAAAAGGCTGTCCTTGTGCCCTTATTTCTCTTCAGTCTTTTCTCTCCCTCAATATGTGATCGAAATGATTTGGAATGTTTAAACGTCTTTCACATCCTCTAAAAGTCAATATATTGCCCCTATCAACCACTCGGACTGTTTTTAATTGGAGTTGAATCACTTGCCACTTATGAAGAATATTTTCTCACAGACTTTGACTTAAAATTAAGCAGCATTAAAGTTTTACAATTGCATCAATTTCTAATTCGATGTACAATGAAGTTAGGTGTGCCCACACATTAGTGTGTTTTTAAATTTGTGCTTGGTCACCCTTTCATTCGTCATGAAGAGTTCTGAAATTATTGGTGTCAAGTGGGTCGAAAAGTAGGACCACAGTTCATACACTTTTGAAACCCTCTTTAATATCATTGTCACTATCAGATATTTTCAAGGCTGTTCTGTGGTTAATTTCCAAAATTAGGCTGTAAAAGTTCACGAGACACCCTGAGTTTATAAGCACTGAGCTGGGCTTTGTCCCACCAGCTTCCTTGGTACTATTATAACCATTAGGTTTTAAAACTGTTTCTATGAGTTTTGCCCTTTTATTTATTTTAGCCAGTAGACACACCTTTTCCTTTTTAAACTGGTAAGTTGATGGCCTTTCCTTGTAATAACAGTTGACATAATTCTGTTGAGCTGAAAGGAAACACCATTAAGGAAACACTGGTTGTTTCCAGCTTTCTCAGAGCTCTGTAAGGAGGAATGTAGATCTCAAACCAGGGTCAGGTGGAGAAAGACATACCAGGTCATGCAACTAAGAATTTCAGATTCTCAGGCATTCTTCTCTTTGCTTGGAATTTACATCTTTGCCCTTGCCCTAGGATGCTGAATTGGAAAAATAATGAAATGCCATTTTTTTTACCTGTTAAATTGGCAAATGTTTTAAATAAGTGATACCAACCATTGCTGGAAAATACTTAGGGATATAAACACTCCCTCACTTTGGTGGGAGGAGTGTGAATTCCTCAACTTTTTAGCCAATAATTGTGGCAGCAATTATTTGAATTAAAACTACTATATATCATGCAGCACTTTTGGTTCTAGAATTCTAACTTACATTTTAAAATATCACATTTGATAAAGAACATATATATACAGAAGAATGTTATTTGTAGCATTGTTTTTCAAGTCAAAAAATCATAAGCAATCTCACTGCCCATGAATAGGAAGTTGATTAAATTGTGGCGTGTGTGTGTACGCGCGCACACACACACACACACACACACACAAACATACACAATGGAAAATGACATATTGGGATATTTAAATATTCCAAATGGGGGAGGTATTCACAATATACAGTGAGATGTATAAAAGCAAATTCAGAGTAAAGTGAATAATATCAACCTGTTAAAAAAAGTCAAAACCGAAAAACAGGTAATATGCTCTTTTCCTGCTGAAACTATGGAGGGTATAAAAAAGAAGAAAAAGACAGTTCTTGCTGTGCCTGAAACCCTTAAGAAAAAGTGATAGAATTTTGCAGAGGTGAAGATAGGTTCCCGAGAAAGAAGTTTGCTCAGAGGATGTTTTAGAAGGCAAGGAAGAAGCGGATCTATGAAGAAGGTAGATACTATCACAAGAATACAGGCAGATGTATAGAACTGAGACAAGAATGGTTAGCATGGCAAGAAGAGCTGGCAGCTTCTGTGTCTCTGCAGAACCCAAACTGGCATATGTCATCAAGATCAGTAGTAAAGATATGACCCCAAAAGTCAGACAGGTGCTGCAGCTTCTTCACCTCTGCCAGACCTTGAGTTGTACTTTTGTTAAGCTCAACAAGGCTTTAATTAACATGCTAAGGATTGTGGAGCCATATGAGTATATTGTATCGAGGTACCTGGACCTGACATCAGAAAATGAATTGATCTACAAGCATGGTTATGACAAAATCAATAAGAAGCTAATTGCGTTAGCAGATAACAACGATTGCTGGATCTTTTGGTAAATATGGCACTATCTGCACAGAAGATCTCATTCTTGAGATCTATACTGTTGGAAAGCACTTCAAAGAAGCAAACTACTTCAGCTGGCCCTTCAAGGTGGAATGAAGAAAAAGACCATGAATTTTGTAGAAGGCGGAGATGTTGGCAATAGGAAATCCCAAATCAATTGGCTTATTAGAAAGATGAACTGAGGTGTCTACCATAATTATTTTTGGAATCTGGCCAGTTAATGAACAGTGACTACTTTCACATTGAAATATAAAGCAAAAAACCAAAAACAACCCGTCCCAAAAGAAAACAGGTTATGTGATTAACCAAAGAGAAAACGGAACAAATACACACACACCCAATTCTTCATATTTGTTACTTGAGGGAGGTATGGGGGGACTATTTACTTTCTATTCATTTATTTCTTCATTTATACAATGGAAGACACAGAGATTGATATAGAGTGAGAGGAGAGCTGAACACCAATATGGCAGCCAGCCTCATTATCGCCTCCTTAAATGGGAGGAGCAAGGGGCTGCCTCTGACTTTTTGAGCACAGAGATTTGGAGCAGGATATTGACTGATGAGGAAGAGAATGGCTGGACCACCCAAGTTGCCTGCAGTTACTGACAGCCACTCTCCCCTATTCAGTGGACATTAGGTTGCCTGGGGCAACTCTCCTCCCAGTTCTGTGCAACTGTGCAGTAATATCCTGCTTCAGAAGAAGTTCTGCTCTTACCTATGCCAAGCTCAACTTCCTAGGGTGGGAAGAATGAGAGCAGCAGAAGTTTATTGGTGGATGAAGGTGCATCTACTACAGCTATTAACAGAAACTTCCAGATGAGTCAAGAAATTCAGCAGATGTTCATGCTTCTCTCCTCACCCCGCCCACAGCGCTAGGCACCAGCCTGCATGTGGGTGTCACTGTCCAAAGATTTGCTAGGAGAAGAATGTGGTCGGGTATTATTTGAAGTTATTAAAACCCAATAGAGGAAACCCACACTTGGCATTGATACAAATGAAACTAAGAGTATCCATTTCCCCAATGGCAGCCATACTGGGATTATAAAACATGGTGCCACGAATATCCTTGTGTCCTTATGCAAGAGTTTTTCTGGGATTTATACTTTAGAAGTGGACTTGCAGGGTCCTAAGCTTCGGACTTTGCTAGATATTTCCAAAATGCTTTCCAAATTATACCAATTTGCTCTCTCAACCTCTTATATTTTTCTTCTCAAATGTAAACTACATTCTCTGTAGTAAAACTTCAGTGTTCATTAATCACCAGTAATTAACATTAAGAACTTGAAAGTTCCTGTTTCCCCTAGTTTCCCACCACACTTATCATTGTCAGGCTTTTGAATTTTTTCCAGTCTTATGGACATAAAAGGGTATCTTGTTTTAAGTTTCATGTTTCTGTTACTAGCACGTTATAGCATTTTTTTTTTCATATCCTTATTGGTTATATAGAGCTTCTCTTCTGAGAACTGAAGGTTTATATTCATTTCTTTACTGGAATTTTTGTCTTTTTCTTATAGGATATTTTTATATATTCTAGATTGTAATTATTTCTCAAATGTCTTGTAAATATTTTCTTTGTCACCAGCTTGCCTTTTAACTTTGTTTATGGTGTCTAGTATATAGAAATCTAGAGTGTTAATGTCATCAAATGTATTCGTCTTTTAGTTAGTACTTAAGTTTTTTTTCTTAATAGACTTCATTTTTAGAGTGGTTTCAGGTTCATAGCAAACGGAGAGGAAGGCACACAAATTTCCCATATATGCTCTACTTCCACATATGCACAGCCTCTTCCATCATCAACATCTCCAACAGAGTGGTACATTTGTTACAATTGATGAATCTTTTTATACTTTAAGTGATCTTTCTTACTTTAATGTAATGAGATAATCTACATTTTCTTCTAAAACTTTTAAGTGTTGTTTTGAATCGTTATGTCTTTAATCATGTGGAATTCCTATCTGTGTATAGAATGAGGAAGAATTTAATTTTCTGATACATTTAAAAGTTTGTTCCTTAATCACCTGGGGTCAGAGCGTTCTATTGGCAGATTCCCCTGCAGTCCCACTGAACGATCGAGGATAGCACAGCAGTTCTAGCAGGTATTAGGATTAGACATTGTGGGTAAACCACTGGGCTCATGATAAGCCCCAGAAACCAAAGAGCAAACTAGTAGTGCTACCTGAAATAGTGAGTGGGACGACCTCTGTGGAGTCCCTCATGTTGGGGACATTGGCTAATAGGAAATTAGGGACATTCACTGATTAAAAAAAGATCAACTGGCGCGGCCCCTCAACTTGTTATTAGGATCTAGGTCAAACAATCAACCAACTAGCAAATGTAGTAGCAACTTTGGCAGAACTAACACAGCTGAAGCATTTTCCAAGCAAATGCAGACAACCCAGAGGCAAGTATTGTCTAAATAATGTTTAATCTGTGTAATATCACTAATTTATTTAAGATATACTATAACCTTTTTTAAGTTCTTAAAACCCTGAACATAGTGGAGAGAAGGGAAAAATCCTCCTTTAATTGTTTAATTGAAAAAAAAATTATATTTATTTCTCTCCCCCAGAAAAAAATAAAATAACATTAATTTTAGTAATTTGAGCAGAGATTATTATTTTTTCCTATAAAATTGATTTCCTATAAAATTAATTTAAGTAAATTAACTACACAGAATTTCATGGAAATCTTCATACTTATACAGCTTTTTAAAGAAAATAAAAGAAAACCTTGAGTTATATAAACCATTTATATTGGTATTGTGCTTTCTAAAGTAAAATCTCAGTGTACATCAACTCAGTTACTAGAATTTAAAAGTATAACTCAGCATCCAGTGTGTAGTTTCTAAGACGAGTACCAAATTAAGTATTTGAAACATAGATTGATCTTTGTAATTACAAAAAAGAAATAATTAGCTGGGGCTATCCCACATGTCTTCTGAATCCCCCATTTAGCTCACGTAATTTTTCTAATTCTTCTACAACACATGGGATTCTTTCTATGAATGACATCAGTTTGGAAATACCCCATGGTTTTTTTGAGTTATAAATGGATATCTCACTATGAATGCCTGCTATATTATGATTCATACTTTCACTTCAGGTTTCTTATACCATCATTTTGAAAAAGTGAAAATGAAACTGTTTCATTGGGCAAGAACCAGTTCACAAGGGAGAGGAAAAAGTAAGGTGAACTATAATGATTCACAAAATATTCCAGGATTATATTTCAAATATTTCACAATATTTCTGACAATATTGTGAAAACCATTTTTTAAGGAAAAACAATGTAGATGTGACAAAAAATATTTCTCTGGGAGAGTTAATTTGAGACTTAACAATGATCGTCAGAGTTCTGCTTTACACAGGAATATTTCTTCTAGCATCTCTATCTACCTGTCTCTCTCTCAACTCTTTTCCCGTGTATAACCTAATCTTCTACCTAGAATTTGTTCCCTTAAGCATTACACTATGATCGAAAGATGATGATAGCTAGAGAACTAGGATGAAAGAAAGCGAGAAGGAAGGAAGGAAGGAAAATATGGAAAGTTCTAACATGACTCCAGGTTTGAGAGCCTTTATTCATACTTTAAGTTCCCTTAGGGTTGGAGTCACACCTGCTCATTTCTGTGTCCCCTGCACTTTTGTCAGTTCCTGGCACATAGCAACATTCAACAAATGTTTGTTGAGTAAATGAACACAGTAGCTGAAAAAAAATTCCTGTACCTTATGGTTTTCTGTGGAAAACCACAAGAAAAAAAAATGTCTTTTGAGCTCTCAGCATTCTAGTAACCATGAAGTATCAGGAATCTAATGAATTTCTCTTATGAGATCCTTAAAGCACGAATACTACTTATCATGAGGTATGATGTCTAAGGGAAGATGCCCTACTGCCTTGCAATTCTTTACTTAACATTACTTATTAGAACGGGGATTTTGCCAGAGATTATAAACCCTTTATGAAGATTAATGTGATTTGAAAATCTTTCAATTAAGTATAAATTTACTTCCCTGGCAGTTCCAACCAAAGAATTATGTCTTGTGGGCTAATATGTGTTTTCCTATAAATGAATTAATTTCTCACCTTCAAATGTCCCCTTCGCAGTCCAAAAATTTTTTTTTATCTATAGTGCTTTGATGCTTGTATTTCAAATTTGCAACCCCTTCAGCTTAAGGCATTGGAGAGGACATCATCTTCTTTTTTTTTTACCATCATTATCTTCTTAGATGGAATAGTCTAATTGATTAGTTAGCTAGTCACTCTGCAGATTTCTAAGAGGTTGAACACAGGAGCAATATGATTGTATAAGTGGTAAGGAGTAAAAATTGCCTAAAGGACAGCACATTTGTGAAGACTGTTTAGTAGGAAATATAAAAGTCACTCCTCCCCCAAATTGTCAGGAGCCCCAAAACACCATTTAAAAATATTAGAACACCCCAATATCAGTTATACCAATAATCTGAGCTGAAAATAACATTGAGAATGTGCTGAGACTAGTAATGAAATCGTTCTTGTTTGAATGATTTGTGATAATCAGGAATAGATTACCAGAACTGCTATAGATTACCAGAATCTCTATAAAGATTGTATGGATATTAATGAAAAGAAAGTCAAACAGTGAGATTCTCTTTGAAAACTTAAGGTAATTAATAGTGGAAATATGGAAATCATCTTACTGAAACAGAATAGCTTATAAACCAATAAGACTTGACTTGCAACCTGTTAAATATTTTTAAAAGAAATAATGTTTTAAACAGAAAGGGAGTTGGTCAGCCTCTCATATGAAAGAAGAAAACAAAGAATCCATGAAGTACACTTTGGCAGAGAATGCTAGAGAAATTTGTTCCCAAGATTTGTCCTTCCTGGTGCTGATGGTTGAAACCGTATCATTAATTATTCTTTGTTTGATGCCACTGAACATCTTGTTTAAATGATCCCCCACTTACTCTGAATTCATATTCACTAAGCAATATTTTGATTATAATTTGATTTCTGATATAACTTTACAAGGAAGGAATGCTTTGGCTAGAGGACCCCTTGGCAGTTGCATCTCTCGTTACAATTAATGAATTTTTCCCATGGTTTTGTACAGAATTCCTCTCAATCTAGTTTGTATAAGTTATAATTCCTAAGTGTGACCACGTCTGGGACACTGACAAGATTGAGTTTTCATATGGACAGGGCTGAGTGAGAGTTTGGGTTGCAATGGTTTCTCCGAGGCTGTTGCCACTTTCCTGAGTCCTCCTGGCTTTCTCACTTCTTGTGGGGACAGTCTGAAAGATTACCTGACAGAGTGGTGGACCACAGATGTTAGCTTCCATTCCAAAGTGTTTCCTCCAACAGCTTGTATAAGGAAGAGGGAAAGAAATAGTATACTGAGAAGAAGCAGAGTGCGGAGAAAAAAGAGAGCAAAAGAGTTGGCTTGAAGAAATGCTTTATTGACAGAAATCTCTCTTGTGATGGCAGATTGTACCTTGTCAGGTATGATGGTTAATTTTATGTGTCAACTTAGCTGGGCTATGGGATGCCCAGACATTTGATCGAACATTATTCTGAGTGTTTCTAACAGCTGAATCAGTAGACTGAGTAAAGCAGAGTTCCCTCGCCCACGTGGGGGCCTCATCCAGTCAGCTGAATAGCCAGGCCTGATATTGCTGGTGGCAAAATGCTGATCCATCAGCACAAGAGGGGACTCCTGCCTGCCGACTTTTGAGCTGAGGTATCAGTATTTTCTTGCTTTCAGACTAACTGAACCATCAGCTCTTTCTGGGTCTCAAGCCTGCCAATATTCAGATTGGAATGACACGATCAGCTCCCCTGGGTCTTCAGCTTGCCAATTGAAAATCTTGATACTTGTCAGGCTTCATAATCCTGGGAGCCATTTCCTTATGGTAAATCTTTCTCTCCATCTATATACATCCTATTGATTCTGTTTCTCTTGATGGACTCTGACTAAGAAATACCTCAGGTGTCTTCATGAAATGGCATATTGCCGGAAAATTTTACTTTTGCAAATGAATTAGCTCTTTCATGTGCTCATTGGCAGGGGAAAAATATTTTCATCTCAACTAGATTTCTGTGACTCACTGTGAATGTGTTTCCTATTTTTTTTCTTTAATGAGGATACATCCCATTTCATGAACACTTGTCAAATTTATCCCCAGTAATGGAAAATTATACACAGTAATGAACTTAAAAATTTGGTGTACTCTTATGTCAGCGATGTCTGTGGTCCATATTGCCTGGTTGGTTTTATTTTTGATGCTGCCACATTTCCTTTAGCTTAATAGGCTTTTCCCTCAAACCCCCAAATTCAAACCTGACTCATCTCTTCACTGAACCGTCCACTACAAAGTCAACAGCTCTACGACTTGCAAGTCCTGCCAAAGTGTTTTTAAGTATGATTTATCAAAGGAAAATATAAATCAACAAGTGGTTACACTCCTTCACAGTAGCATAAGACCATTCATTAATTCCACAAGCATTTATTGAGCACCTACCAATGCACCAGACTGGAGAAACAGAGATGAAACAAATACAGACCTTTTTCTTAAAGACAGAAGAGAGGAAAACAGAAGATAGGAAAAAGAAGAGGGGAAGGGAAGGAAAGTTTATTGAGCATCTGTGCTTTACCAGGCACTCTGTTGGGGGCTTTGCAATGGATCCTTACAACAGTTCTCCAAGGTAGGTACTATTATCCCTCATTTATGAAGACACCTAGGCTTGGAGAGATCTAGTTAGGAGAGCAGAAATTATAGCTAGTATTCACTGAGCCTCAGTGACAGACTAGAGTTGAAAGCCAGGTCAAAGGCTTCATACCTATTCCTCTTTGCACTTCACCTTGTTGCTTTGTTCTAAGCCTACACTGTGTGATATGATAGCCAACAGCTACGTGTGGCCACTGAGGACTTGAAATGTGACCAGTCCAAATTGAGATGTGCTATAAGTGTGAAATCTCAAACCAGATCACAAAGACAGTATGAAAAGAATGTAAAATATCTCGCTAATATTTTTTATGTTGATTACATGTAGAAATTATAACATTTTGGATATACTGATGTAATAGCCATGGTTTTACAGAGAAACAGAACCCATGGTATTTATTTGCCTGTCTGTCTGTCTATATCTATGTATCTGTGTATCTATCTATATATCCATCTGTATCTATCTACACAGAGAGATACAGAGACAGAGATATAGAGAGAAACAGAGACAGAGACAGAGAGACAGGAGAGAGAGAAGGGGGATATATTTTAAGAAGTTTGTTCATGCTCAGAGGGCTAGTAAGTCTAAATCTGCAGAGCAGGCGGGCAGGCTGGAGATTCAGGTAACAGTTGATATTGCGTCTAGAGTCTGAAATCTGCATGACAAACCGGGCAGGCGGGAAACTCAGGCAGCGTAATGGACTTCTGAATTGTTCCCGCCACCCCCTCCTTCTGACCAATTTGTATGTTGAGCTCTAATCCTCAATGTGTCTATTTTTGAAGCTATGACCTTAAAGAGTTAATTAAGTTTAAATGATGTCATAAGGGTGGGGCCCTAGTCTAATATGACTGGAACTCCTATAAGAAGAGGAAGAGACACAAAAGGTACGTGAGAAACAACCACGTAAAGACACAGAGAGAAGGGGGCCCTCTGCAAGCCAAGGAGAGAGGTCTCAGAAGAAGCAAAACTGCCAACCTTGATCTTGGACTTCTAGTCTCCAGAACTGTGAAAAAATAATTTTTTCTTGTTTCAGCCACCCAGTCTGTGGTATTTTCTTATGACATCCCTAGGAAACTAATACAGGTTTCTGTGTTGCAGTCTTGAGTCCCAAATTCCTATTTTGGGAAACCTCAGTCTTCAACGGAGTGGATGAGGCCCGCCCACATTATAAAAGATAATCTGATTTACTTAAAATCTACTGATTTAAATGTGATTCATGTATAAAAATATTCACAGCGACATCTGGATAGGTGTTTGACCAAGCAAGTGGGCACTATAGCCTAGCCACATTGACACAGAAAATTAACCATCACACCTGGACTCAATAAAACATACTTAACATTTTCCACCTGTTCCTTTTTAAAATGTGGTTACAAGAAAATTTTAAATTATATAGTTATTTTAAATATATTATTTTAAATTATATATGTGGCTGACATTTGTCACTCACAAATTTCTATTGGACAACACTGCTCTAGACATTGATGAGAATAGATAGCAAGTTTTATAAAAGATGTATGCACAAGGTGTCATGGAGCATGGGAGGAAAACACGGACTCTGCTTGGGGCTATGAAGAAGGACTTTGCAGAGATGGTGAGATGATTGAAATACAAACTCTGGAGCCAGAATGCCTGGGTTTGAATCTCTGCCCTGCCACTTCACTACATGGGTGGCCCAGAGCAAGACATTTACCCTCTCTGTGCCTTGTTTTCCTCATCTGTAAAGTGGGATAGTAATTAAGCCTTGTGCGTGGGGTTGTTGTGAGGGTTAAATGATTTTGTACAATGAAGCAGTTATAACAGTGCCTGTGAATATTAGTTTAAAAGGTCATGCTTGGGCAGAATGTGGACAGATGAAGAGCTGGGCAGATCTCCAAGGGCTTATTGAAAGGGATGAATTTCCAGTGAAGGGAACATCAAACCCTCTTCTTTGGGATTCACTTTCTGTCCTACCACAGGAAAATCACCAGCAGGGTCCAATGAGCGTATTCTGTGGCTGAGAGTTCAGCCACCTTGCATTGACTTTTTGCATCATTGGATGAATGACAAGTGTGCACTTGACATGGTGCTTGGCACCGCTTGTGGTCCTCATCTTACCTAATGTCAGCAGCACATCTGTGCTGACCATGCCCTTATTTTCGAAACACTGGGATTTTGGCATGATTGTCTCCTGGTTTTCTCCTACCTCCCTAGGTGCTACACCTTTGGCTCCGTTGTACAATCAGTCCTCTTCTAGGTCAAGCTCAATCCCTGTTTCTCTCTTCCATTCATTATATGCTGTCCCTTAGAACATCCCATAGACACTCGAGCAAGGCCTTCATTACCTCAGATACTACACATGACTCACAAATTTGTGTCTACAGTCCAAACTCCTCTACTGAGTTTCATATCTGAATAATCAAATACCTACTTGATTACCTCTGATGTCTCAGAGACATTTCCTATTCAACATGTCCTAAATGTATTCACTTGTTCCCCCTTCACATACACCTTGTTCTCTTTTAGTGTTCCCAACTCGTATCTTAACAAAGCCAGAAACATGGGAGTTATCCCTTATCCCTCTCCTTTATTTTTCAAATCCATGCCAACATCAAGACTTACCAGTTCGACTTCACTTAATCCAAGGCTGCCTTTATTTTTCACCTAGGTCACTGGAATAGATCCCTGCATCCTTTTTGTCCCCATTCTAATTTCCTTGTCACACAATGGTCAGGCTGGTATTTTGAATTTCAAACCTCATCACATCATTACTCTTCTCAAAATATTCCATGGTTTCTCACTGGATAAAATTAAAAATCACTGTCTTAGAAAATCAAAGACAAGATTGTAATCTCTGGTCCCTAACTACAACTCCAGCCCCATTTCACATGAGGCTGCTCTTCATTTAGCCACACAGAACTTTTGTCATCTCTTTGTTCCAGTCACATACCTTTTGGCCATAGGACCTGTTCCCTCTACCCCTCCCCATAGTCTCAGAACATTATTCCCTTTCAGAGAATTTACCATAATTGACGTTTATTCACATGATCATTTGATTATTGTCTGTTTTCCCCACTAGCTCATAAGCACCAAGAAGCCTGAAAGGGACTATGCCTGTTCCCTCCTATTGTATCTCTGTCCTAGCACAGCGCTGGTACACAACAGGGGCTTGCCAAACAAGTGCGTTGTCTCAATCAACACTCCATTAACTCGGCCGCAGAGGTGCTTCCATTCCTCAATTTACATGAGCAGCCAGAGCGGTTCAGTTGGTCTGTCGAGGTACCCAAGATTGCAAAGCTATTAGGTAGAAGGACTTGGAATTCTTTTTGTACTCTTCCACAGTATATTTTGTGTTTAAGTTTTGGGGAATAACAAGAACCCTGAGACTATGCCCATCTGCCCCCCTTTTTTTGTTACTGGATTACACTGGGCATTTGGACTCTCAGTGATTGTACTTATTTCTGAACATGCATTTACTGACTAGTTTTTAATGAAATGTGATCAAGAGAAAATAACCTTTGATGGTCCCATAATCAGGAACTCTGGATACTTTTGATTAAGTGGAAGAAAAATGTAGATTCAGAAAACTGAGAAAATTTTTCATTGATGAATAAAAAGATTGTTCCAAATGTGCGGCAAAAGAAACAAACATAGTGACGTGAAATACAGGATGATTTAATTCAAATGCATAAATAAACACATTGACAAATTTTTATCATCTTTATTAGTAATAATCAGGGTGACTTATCTGATTATATACTCTTTTTATAAAGTTTGTCCCCCTAAAATTGCTGATATTTGACCATTTTTGATCACAAAACAGCATTTTCTTATGGTTTAATTTTCTCATAAAGAGATATTCTCCTATCTTTCCTCTGTGTCTCAGGAAACATTTCATTTTTCATCAGGCTTTTAAAAAGAGGCCAACTTTGATTGACTTTGCTGAATAGAATGTTGACTCTCCTTTCTCCGCCATCACTATATGTTCATCCATCTTCCATTTGGAAACTGTGGACTAGTTAGAGGTAATCTGCTCTTTGATCAAGGGTAATGAGGCTTCATGTAGTAAAACGAATGGAGGAGCTCATGAAGATCCAAGGACTTACTGTTTTTTTAACTCCTCTTTTTGAGAAAATGGCCTGAAGCAGTATCTTCTTGAAAACTTTGATGTTTTCAAGTTTTGGCAATTACTCATGGCAATTACTCATGTTGAGTGAAAGCAGTGGACACAATGGATTGGACCAGGGATCAGGAGGTGAAGTCTATTGAAGGAAGGAGATGAGAAATCATGTTGACTAAAAGAGATGACCTTGGTTTCTGAATTTCCAGTTCCTCTTCTGTCTATAAGAGGCCTTACCGTACTTTATTTCTCATCTATGAATATCCATGAAACTTTCCTTTTGTAGCTTTCTAATAAAACTCTATTTGTGCTTGTTAGGGAAAACTTTTTTCCTCACCACAAAATAATCCATGACCACGACAAGAATTAAATGGGATGATATATGTGAGTTTTTTGTTTGTTTGTGTTTTCTTTTCTTCTTTTGTAAATTATAAAGACAAATCTGAGATGCGGCTATTTAAAAAAGAGGAATGTTCTTTCTCTTGTGAAACTTGGCTTTCAGAATAGAAATTCATTTCACGTTGGCCAATAGATTGTTTGTGAAAAACCAATAGTCAAGGAGAAGGTGTTGCTTCGATGACATATGAAATGCGTGTTATTAGGTGGGTTTTCTCTTAGACCATCAACACAAATGCACAAGCAAATATCATTCATTTACAATACAGAGGCTTTTAGAAGTTGTTCAGTTGGAGTTCCCCTTTTCCCTTCAGAAGGGATTAATCTGAGCTCCTACTGTTTACGGACAACCAAAGAGGTTACCTCTGGCCACACTTTAAAAATTAGTTGTACAGTTGTCAAATCAATTGACCTAGACCTGAAGTATTATTTCTTATGAAAAGGATTCATCCCTGTAGCAGTATGAACATGGGGTTTTAGAAAATTGTTTTGCTAAGACATAGAGAACACATTGGAAAATATTACAAATGTTTTTATTTTATTTCACACACCTTTTCATTGACTTTCCGAGGGGATTATTCGAGCAAAGATTGAGCTGAACTTAAAGGGTAAAGATCTGAAATCAGAAGAATCATCTTTCTTTATTTCCGAACAGCAATTATTCAAAGCTCCCTAATATCTTACTTTTCCTTATCTATGAATAAGGAGATCTGGGGTTGATCTACATTTCCTTTAGTAATGTTTATTCCGTTGTAGACCAGTTATCTTCATCTTTTTTATGTGTTATCCTTGGTACCAGATGTCAGTAGGGTATAGAGCTATTTGGGAACTTTTCCAAGGCTAAATGATGAGTGTAGGGATCACATATAAAAAGACAATGTCTTTGGTTTAGAACCAAAAAGACAATATCTCTTATTGTAGCAAAGATTGTATTTTAGGCATTATTTTTCTTATTCCTGGCAAGTAAGGTGTTGCATACAAGAGGATGTAAATATTTTTGACCATTAGAGAGGGACTAAGCTAGGAGGGAGCTGTTAATTACGGGATAAAAGCACAAACCTTCCTAAATGTGTATTCCCTGAAGCTGAACACAAGACTTTGCATAGCTTCTCACCAATGCCTGCCGTCATTCAGACATTCCAGAATCAATAAAGTGTATTAATATTCTGAAGGCTCCACTGGTTCTCTGTCTGCTCATCGTTGCTTCACGACTTCATTAAGCTCTAGGGGTACTAGTAGTAAATGCTTATGCCCTTTAAGTATCTATTTTGTACCAGTTACCAGTTGGGCAAAATGGGTAAAATGATGTAATATTATCATATTTTAGAGATGATGTGAAAGCCTCGCTATGTACTATTTTATTTAATTTTTAAAACCTCTCAAAAGAAGGTATTACTGAATATATTTTACAATACAGAGGCTGGAGCTTAAAGAGGTGCACCTGACTGCTTCCTCCACACACACACCATTATTAAGTAAGTGGAAGTTTCAGGATTTAAGTCTAAGTTAATTTCATTCCCAGATGGGTGCTCTTCATTAATACAATAAACTGCTTCTAAGAACCTTTTTCAAAAATTTTTTTTGGCCTTCAAGGGACGGAAATTCTAGTCATACTGGTAAACTTGTTCGTTAAAATTAGTGGTTTAAATTAGGTTTGAAATGACCGATCAGTCAAGAAGGTCAGGATGGAGGAAAGCATAGACACTAAGAGAACATGGGATAGGCATCTAAACTTGACTGATGGATGAGACATGGCATCCTAGAGAAGGTGACTGTACTGGATGTGTAAGAGTCAGTCAACAGTGATGGAAGAAAACCATATTCCAAGCATTGGGGAGGGCATGTGCACACAGTGGAGATGACATTATTTTTGTGAAGGTGGGACAAGTGTGGAAATTGAGGCATGATCCTGAGTGGAAGTAGATAGGTTGGTAAGGACCTTGTATAGAACCATTGTACAGAGACCTTAAAAGATTAGATTTTATCCATAAAACAATAGAAGACTTTGAGGATTTCATAACTAAGAGTAATGTGATCAGATTTAAATGTTAAAAATATCACTTTGGCAGTTGCGTGAAAATTAGGTTTGAAATGATCAAGATTGGATGCAGGGAAAACAATTCTGCTGTTAAAAGGTAATTTACGCAAGAAGAGATGAGTTCTCAAATAGGATAGTGATAATATGGATGAAGAGGAAGAGAAGATTTGAGGGATGTTTGGTAATAGAATTTACTGAATTTGGTGATTGGATCGAATGTAAAGAGGAGATTAAAAAAAGGATCTCAAAGATAATTGCTAGTTTTCTGTCCTGGCTGACTGTTTTAGAGAAAGAGTGGCTATATGGGAGGAGCAAATTACTGGGAAAATAATGGGGTATCTCTACAGGACACCAGATGGGATGGCTGAGAGTTTACAAATGGATTTGGAGCTGAGCAGAGACAGCCAAGCTAAAGATGTGCTTCTGGAACTCATTAGCGTAAAGGTGGTAATTTAAACCATTAGACAGGATGAAATCTTTTAGGGACAGTGGGAATAAAGAGGAAGAAAAGGATGAGTAGAGGACATTCCAACATTTAACAGACGGGTAGAGGAAGAGGAGCCTATGAAAAATAAAAGGAAGACAAAACCAGATAGGTAGAAAGCAATCCAGGGCTGACTACAGTCAATTAAACAAAGAGAGATAAGAACTTCCAAAAGGGGAATGCCAGGGAACAGCTTTAAATTCTACAGAGAAAAGACTGAAAAGCATCCTTTGAATTTAGCAACAGGGTGATGGTTGACATACATTTCTCTTCAGTTTAATGACAGCTTTTTTCCTCACTCCCCTCCCTGGGATTAGGTTTAGTGTGGTTAGAGATGGTGATGGGGAGGGAGACGTGGGGGGAGGTAGGGGAGACAGGTTAGCTTGGGGTTTGCACACCACTCCGCTATCCACAAAGAGGTAGCATAGTAGAAAAGGGTTTCCCTCAGCGTCTTGAAGTAAAACTACTGAAACCAACCTTATAATTAAATGATTTCTAAACCATTTCTCTATTTGTACACCTCACCCATGGAAATCAAGTGATTGCTCCTTAGAAGGAGACTGGAATAAGGTTTTATCCTTTCCCACCTCATTCTCTCTGAGTATCTCTATGCAGCAAACATTGGGTGAAGAATCTATAGTTTTAGTATCAGCAGTTGTGGGTTTATTAGGTGGGTTTGTATACTTGTAGTGTTAAAAATATAATTTCTACCAATCACACTGAGTGAGAATTGTGCTTTTATGCTTTGTGACACTGGGCAATTAGTCAGAAATAAACACTTTCAACGGTTGAGCTTGAAGTCCGATAAGTGTTTGGACACTGCCTCATACTTCCTGGGTGATCTTGGGCACGTTAACTAATTTATTTTGGTTCTAATGTCCTCATAGGTGAAGTGGAAATGATGCTATTTACCGTGTGAAGTTTTTATAAGTATTTAAGGAGATAATGTACATTAAGCATTTAGTACAGTTCTTTGCACATAACCATTGTTTAATAAATGTGAATCACTATTATTTTATTTCTAATCTTTAAAGTTAACCTTTCTTCTCTGCTTTGGGACCCTTCCCTGATTGAAGATTTTCAGGCATTGCTTCTCCCACTCTTCACCACACTCTACCCTGTTTAGGGGTGTCATCCAATCTTCCTCCCTTCTTGCTTTCCTCCCTCCCGCCTTCCCTTCTTCCCTTCTTTCCTTCAAATCTTTATTCCTGTTAATCACACCTAGAGTTCAATTACTTTGAAGAAATCAACTTTTTTCTATGAATCCTGATGCCTCTTTAATGAACTTTGAATTTATTTTCTTCTTTTCATGATCAACTCTTTCAATTAATAGTCTACACTCATTATGTGATTTGTTTTGTTTGTAAACTTAGAAATGGAAACTTAGCCTCCTGAAACTGCTTATGGCAAGGGTATGAGTGACCTATTTCTAGAGAAAATGGCCTTTTAAAATCCTCCACCTCTTGGGTTATTCAGCTGCCTGTGATTTTGTTGAGAACCCTTTTCTTGAAAAATCTCTTACCCTTCTTTTCTGTGTCACCACAACATCCTCAGTGTCTTCTTCACTAGTTCTTATTTTCCCTCCCACATCCTAGTCATTGGAGTTTCTCAAGGATTAGGCTTTAGCTTTCTCTTCTCTTTCATATACTAATTTCTTCGCAGAGTTTTGTCTACTTAGAGATTTTATCATAAAATTGATGATAAAAAGTATTTTATCTACAACTGTGCTCTGAGTTTTTGACTTCTATTCAGCTTCCATATTTCCAAACAACTAGAACCCCTGCTATCTTCTCATTCTTCAGCAGGTAAACTCAACTTTTACCCTTTCTTGGGCTTTACTATTTTCTAATCAGTAAGGACTTTTACCTTTTCTATATTTCTCTTAGATTACACAATTTGGTTAGTATCTGGCTTTCTTTTTAGTGTATAATTCAATTTTTATTGCATTTAATAAATATATACCAAAATTTGGTTTTCTTCATTTGCTTTTTAAACGATTTTTATAAAAAAATAGCATACAATATTATATTAGTTTCAGGTGTACACAATAGTTATTCAACATTTATAAACCTAAAGAAGTGATCACCATGATAAGTCCAGCAAACATCTGACACCGTATCACACTGTCACAATCTAATTGACTATATTTCCTATGCTGTATATTATATCCATGATTTATTTGTTTTATACCTGGAAATTTGGACCATTTGTTGCCCTTCACCTTTGCCCCCCATTTTTAATTTTTCAGTTACAGTTGACATTCAATATTATTTTATATTAATTTCAGGTGTAGAGCATATGTTTAGATGTTTATATAATTTAAGAAATGATCCCCCTGACTAGTCTAGTACCCACCTGGCACTGTACATAGTTATTACCGTATTATTGACTATATTCCCTGTGCTGTACTTTACATCCCCATGATTATTTTATAAGTATCAGTTTGTACTTCTGAACCTCTTCACCTTTTTCACCCTGCCCATGATCCCCTTCCCATCTATCACCCCAATAAATCTAATTCCCCTTTTGACACCATATGTAGTTATTACAATATTATTGACAATATCCCACATGCTATACACTACATCCCCATGACTACTGTGTAACAACCAATTTGTACTTCTTAATCCCTTCCCTCTTTTCACCCACCACCCCAATGCTCTTTGCATTTGGCAACCATCAAAATGTTCTCTATCTGTAAGTCTGTTTCTGTTTTGTTTGTTTATTTTGTTCTTTAGATTCCATATATAAGCAAAATCACATTGCATCTGTCTTTTACTGTCTGACATACTCCACTCAGCACAATACCCTTCAGGTCTATCTATGCTGCTGCAGATGGCAAGAACCCATTCCCTTCTATGGCCAAGCAATATTCCATTGTAGGTATGTACCACCTCCTCTTTATCCATTCTTCAATCTACAGACACCCAGGTTGTGTCCACATCTTGGCCATTGTAAACAATGCTGCAATGGACATATGGATGCACGCATTCCCTCAAAGTAGCATTTTGGGTTTCTTCAGATAAATACCAGGAAGTGGGATTACAAGGTCTTTCTTTGTTTCTTGTTATAGCCTTTGTTTTAAAGTCTATTTTGTCTAGTATAAGTATTGCTACCTCAGCTTCTTTTGTTTCCATTTTCGTAAAATAACTTTTTCCATCCCTTTACTTATAGTCTGTGTGTCTTTCAGTCTGGAGTCTCTTGTATGCAGCATGTGTAAGGGTCTTGTTTTCTTATCCATTTGGTGACTCTATATTTTTGATTGGAACATTTAATCCACTTACATTGAAAACAATTGTTGATAGATGTGTAGTTATTGCTTTTATATTATTCATATTTAAATGTTTCCCCCCACTTAAAGAAGTCCTTGTAATACTGGTTTGTTGGTGATGAGCTCCTTTAGATTTTTCTTGCCTGGGAAGCTCTTTATCTGTTCTTCGATTTTACATGATAGCCTTTCTGGGTAGAGTACCCTTGGTTGTAGGTCCTTGTTTGTCATCACTTTTGAATATTTTGTGCCAATCCCTTCCAGCCTGCAAAGTTTCTGTTGAGAAATCAGCTGGGAGTAGGTAATGAACTGCTTTTCTCTTGATGTGGTCAGGTATCTGTCTTTGTCTTTAACCTTTTCCATTTTTATTATAATATGTCTGGGTGTGGGTCTGTTTGGGTTCATCTTTTTTGGGACTCTCTGTGTTTCCTGAGCTTGTATGTCTATTTCCTTCAGCAGGCTACGAAAGTTTTCAGTCATTATTTCTTCAAATAGATTCACAATTCCTTGCTTTCTCTCTGTACTTTCTGGTACCCTGTGATGCGAATGTTATTACACTTGATGTTGTCCCAGAGGTCTCTTAAAATATTCTGATCTTTTGGATTCTTTTCCCTTTCTTCTGTCCTGATTGGATGTGTTCTGCTACCTCTTCCAAATCACTGATTCAAACATCTGCTTCATGTAGTCTGCTGGTGATTCCTTCTAGTACATTTTTCATTTCATTTTTTGTATTCTTCCCTACTGACTGGTTCTTTTTTATGGTTTCTATACCCTAGTTTATACTTGCTATCTCTCTGTTGAAGTTCTCACTAAGTTCCTTAAGCATCCTTATAACCATTGTTTTGAACTCTGTTTCTGGTAGGTTGCTTGCCTTCATTTTGTGTAGTTCTTTTACTGAAGTTTTCTCCTGTTCTTTCATTTGGGGCGTACTTTTTGTTTCCTCATTTTGGCTGCCTCTCTGTGTTTGTTTCTATGTATTAGGTAGATCTTCTATGTTTCCTAGTCTTGCTGGGTGGCCTTATGTAGTAGGTGTCTTGTGGGGCCCAGTGGCACAGTCTCCACGGTCACCTGAGCTGTATGCTCCAGGAGTGTCTCTTCTGTGTGTTGTGTGTTTGTCCTTTTATAATTGATCCTTGATTGCTGTTGGCATGTCAGGGAGTGGTATTGATCCTCAGGCTGATTGGCTATGGCATTTGGCTATGTCCACAGTTTATGGGCTACTGTGCAGGAGGCTTACCCCATTGGGTGGCATTCACCCCAGTGGGCTCTGGTGCCATTTGAGTCCACTCTTTGTGTGTGTCACTTGTAAGGCTAAGTGGGTGGTGCTTTGCTATGGTCTGAAGCCAACCTCCAAGTATGTTTGTTAGTTCTGGGACATTTGGGGAGGGACTCTGGTGCAGGCCCAGGTCACCCGTTGCCTGAGACTGGCTGGGGAGTACCTGGCAGGAGCTACAAAGTGATCCATGGTTAGTTGCTGCCTGTGCTGTACATGGAGGTGCATGGGAGAAGCTGTGCTGCAAACCAAGGACAGCTGCTACCAGTACTGGTTTTGCAGTAGCTCCACAAAAAGCCAGGACACTCTGAGACCTGCTGCCACCTACCATCTTCCATTAGGCTCAGTCAATAATAAAACCTTGGGTGAGGCAGGATCTCAGTGAGTCAACAGGGTGGAGCAGTGGAGCTCACCAAGTCAATCAGATTCAGATTTGGCCTGTGAGGGCGCGCTCAACACAAGAAAGATGGTGCATACCTGCTGGCTGCATGGGAGAAGGGCCCCACACAGGGAAAATGGAGACTCTCTTTCCAGTCCTTGCTCTGCAGCCAGGCAACTCAGTCTACCCCCACCCCATATGTCTCTGACACACCCAGAGTCACCATCCTTCCGCTGGAGCCCAGGGTAAGTGCCTGCACAGGCCTTTAAGAGGACCTCTGGGTTTACCACAGCCTGGATGGTTGGAATCCCCACGGCTTTTCACAGCCAGATATTGTGGGGCTTCTCTTCCTGGCACCAGTACTCCAGGCTGGGGAGCCTGGTGTAGGGAGCTGGAGTCCCTCGCTCCTTCATGGGGAACTTCTGTGGCCACCACACGTGGGTGTGGGACCAGCGCATGTCACATCTCTGCCCCTCCTACCATTTGCAACGTGACTTCCTCTTTATATCCTTAGTTATAAAACTTCTGTTCAGCTAGACTTCAGGTGGTTCTCCAGGTTGATTGTTCTATAATTTAGTTGTAATTTTGATGTGTTCATGGGATGAAGCACATATTGTATTTATCTACTCTGCCATCTTGGATCTCCTGATCCATTAGTATCTATCTTAAACTGTGTGAAAACACGATTCTCCACTAGCTTGTATGTAATTTGAAGACAGCACTCAGATTGGTACTTCTTGAGTAAAACTGAAGTATTTGATAATTAATTCCTGTGTCCACTTTTAAAAAATGTCAGTGGTGTATTAATAGATGAAGATTGGAACACAGGTAAACAACAGAATAGAAATATCACACTCCAAAGTGGTGTAATACTTATTTGGGGATTTGTGTTTATTATCAAGCTAAGTTTATTTAATAATATTAAGAGATAATTAGAAGATGAAGTTTAAGTGGATTAAATATTAAGGGTCATATAAAACAAACATACTAAACAAATTTTTTCCCTCTTTTTGTTAATTATTTGACAGTGGAACTTAATCTCATTAATATGTTTTTCCTTAACCGTGGTTAAGAAATGAGCAGAATTTTTTCTGGAATATTAAAATGGGATATTTAGCAAACAAGTTATGACTCACAATTTGGAGAATGCAATTAATTCTGAACATAATTACTTTCATTAAAATGCACTACAATCTGATTTGTGCAATTAATTAGAAAAAAAATCTATGGGTGGAAAATTCTATGTTGAAGAAATGCTTTGTTTTGCATGGCTTTGAATAAACCTTTCCTAAACTTTCATGTTTTGGATTTGAAAAGATTCAAACTAAATCTCAAATCAATTGTGGATACAGTAAAAAAAAAAAAAAAAAAAAAAAAAAGTTAACCAAACAACCTTCTTGGTACAAAGCCACACACACAAAAAGCAATTTTTCTTTGATTTGAACAAAAGGACTATTTCCCTATCCCTACTTAGTATACCAGGTTAAATTAATCTCAGAAAGTACATAGACTTGTTCATGTATTGTCTGGTTGAGAAATGACTAAGATTGTCTTGTGGACAGGGTCACTTGGAAAGCCTCTTAATAGAATCCAAATAATAATTATGATACTATTTGAAGCTATATGTAGGAATATTGAAAGCTCAGTCTGAAGTCTTTTCAGTCGCTGAGTCACTGCAGTACCCCAGCAAATGTCTTTTATTTTTGCACCTCAATTTTTCTATGACCAGTCAAAGAGGAATTTTGATCAGAAAATATAATACATGATTTAATAATGAGAAAAAAATTGAAGTCAAAAAAAGAGAGAAAAAAAACTAATAAAGTTTTGCAGAAATTTTGCCAGCTGAGAGATGAGGTCTGAATTTGGGTGAATTACAACTGAGACAATTGGACATCACTGATATTTTATTTTAGTCTACCCAAAAGAAATATGTCTCCAAGATGGCACATTTCTGCCCTGGGTATTATCTTTATTTGATATTTTGCTACTATGATTTCATTTATTCACTTCTTTATCAAACAGATGTATGTTAAATATCAACTATGTGATAAAGTTCTAATGACTGGTGACGCCAGTAAAGCTCTACTCTTATGGCCCTACTCTTGCTAGGTTCTTCTCATTCATTCTCACCCAGGACTTATTTTAAGATGAGAGCCATTTGCAGCAATCACAAGATGTGAGTTTTATACTTTGGGGACAGTGGGATCCATGAAGGTTGCAGTATTGGGAAAATGTGTTTCTGGCTTTTGAACCCATCATATTTTCTTTGTTGCCTCTACTCAAGGAATTTGAAACCAAGAGGGAGAACTTGGAAAGTCTGAAACCTATTTTAAATAGCTCAAGTTCTGGAGGAGGGGAAGATGACCACTGCGAGGTCTACTTGTGTGGGGGTGGGATCTGCTGCTAAGACGATGCTTAATGATTTTGTGATGTATGTTACTTGGTAGCTGAGATTTAGAATATGGGAGACTCAAACGAAAGTAGGCATAACCCTGATTTAATATTTTTCCCTACTTTAATGTCACCTGGGTTTGTCCTTTTTAATTCACGGGATTATCTTTAAGTAACCACAGCAGAAATGGGTTTATAGATATGAGGTGTGATCAAAAGATAGGGTGAATGTTTAAGTAAAAAGAATTATTACACTAAAAGACAAATTGCTATTAATCCCCCCTCAAAGTACTCCCCCTCGCTTCGAACACACTTATTCCTTCGTTCTTGTCACTTTCTGAAGTAGTTCTGGAAGTCCTCTTTTGTGAGTGTCTTTACTTCATCTTCCATCATGACAATACTGCATGTCACACATCGCTTCTGGTATGGCAATTTCTGTCAAATAAAAACATTATGCTTTGTACACCTGAAACTAATAAGAAAATAAAGTTAAATTAAATTAAATTAAATTTTAAAAAATTATGATGTGTCCTTATCCACCTTATTCACCGGATCTGGCAACGTGTGACTTCTGGCTCCTACCCAAAATCAAAATGACCATGAACGGTAAATGTTTTGAATCGATTCAGGACATCGAGGCAGCTGTGACAGCCCAACTAAAGACACTCACGAAAGAAGACTTCCAGAACTGCTTCAGAAAGTGGCAAGAACAATGGGATAAGTGTGTTCAAAGTGAGGGAGAGTATTTTGAGGGGGATTAATAGCAATATGTGTTTTCCTGTATTTTTTTTTTAATTTAAACATTCACCATATTTTTGATCACACCTCATAGGTCCATTCTTTTCAAGAAGAGAATTTTATTCCAGTTATACTTTTCTGCATATTTTGTCTCCTTTCTTTCTTTCTCCCTCTTTTTATTGTTATTCTGTATACTTCAAGGATCTGTTCATTTTCTTTATAAAAATTTAAAACCTTTAGATGTTTACAAATAAACACAAAAATAAGCCACAGTATGGTGTCTCCTTTTGTAGTTAGGCTTATGAAAATATAGAGGACAATGACTTGATGGAACATAGGTCAATTCTATGGAGCTGTGGATAGAAAGGGCAGAACGAAAAAAAATTGCGTGGCATTTTCATATGACACATAAAATCCGAATTATTCCCATAGGGACTTGTCAATCCTAAAGGATACTTTCTATATAGGAAGGAAACTTACTGCTGTATAACTGATAACCTCCTAGGGTGTGTCCCCAGGTCATAGCTATTTTTCTAGGTTTTTCTGACCCCATATAATTTACAATGAGAGGGGAATTTCCTGATTTGAAGTCTTGTCACTTTGGTGACTTTCTAAATAGAAATGGGAGAACACAGAAAAATTTTGAAAAGAAAATTCAGTTCTTCCTGGCAATTACATGTTTTTTTCCCCCCTGTATGTTATTTGGACGTAAAGAACTCTTATTACCTTAGGAACAAATATGAAACAGTTTTCTGGAAAAATGAGTTTGATTTTGGGTCAACAACTGGAGAATTCTTTTTTTTTTCCTCTAGCAGCTCCACAATAAAATGCATGTTCAATATAACTGAAAAGAAAGACTAAAAATGTTGCTTTTTTATTCATGTGTGTGCCTTTGTATAAGTATAATGAGGTAAAATTTGAGTAATTGAGAGTATAAGATTGATATATGCTTCGATTTTCTTAATACTTAAAAAACCTGCATACTATAGACAGCCATCTAGAAAGTTAGTTCAAATTTCCACTGACTCTTACGCAGAAACAGATACCATCATATTTCTTTTCTAAAAACTGAAAAAGGGAAGTGACAAAGAACAAATCTTTCATGGGTCATTGATTGTAGGACTTTAGAAGATGTGTGTAGTGTGTGTAGGTGCGTAAGAATGAATGAGGGAACGAGGGAGGGAGAGAGGGAGAGAGAAGAGAAAAAGGAGGCATTTGAGGGAAGAGAAAACAGAGTGGTAAAAAAAGTGCATATCTATACTTAAAACATAAACTTCAGCTTGAAATAATGCAAAGTGGAAAAAAATAGCTATAAGGGAATGTTAAGGAGAAAAGCATTGGTAGGATAGGGTATTTTCCACTAACTGAAAAATTTTATAGCTATGTTTTTATTTCCTAAGATACATGAATAGGTTTTGTTAACTTTTATTTAGATTTGATTTTTGTGTGTTCCTACATGTAGCTGTCAAGATGAGTGCACTGTTGCTAAAAATGATTTGGTAAAATAATATAATTATTTGTCATAATATTAGATCAATGAATTAGACCAGAATCATCCTCCAAGAAGTTTTAAAGTAGTGTAAATTAAATCTATTCAAATATTTTGCCATAAAATAATGAAAAACAGAGTGGCCAAAGGGACAGTGCTGAAACTGCCAAAATAGACACACTTAAAATTTGAAACCTTTTCTTCATAATGAAATATTTATTAGTACTTTTATTTTCATATAGGAAAATCAATTTCCCAAAATAAATATTATGACCTTGTTTCTGATGCCCACAGATAACTAACATATTAATAAAGTCAGGCATCACTTTTCTTCCTTCTTGGTTCAACTCTTGAATAAAATAATTTGTTTCATACCGACTGAGCGCTTATTGAACCCGGCATATTTATAGAGCTAGCCTGAGTTTTCAAGTTTTGAAATATTTTCCAATGTAATTTAATATAAGTAGGAAGTTTAATTTTGAGTTCCTTGATGTTTGGGATTAACTTGTATTCTAGATGGATTGGTTAGTTTTCATTTGCTCCATCAAAATAGACTGCATTCATAAACTTACGTGCAATTTTGCAAATTTTTGCTAGTAAGTCATAACCAAACCCAGGCCTCTTAAGTACCTGAACCAATCCATCACCGGTTCTAAAAAATGATTTAAAAGTTGTTCAAGGATTATTCCTGTAGATAAATATATCATGTATTAGTTGGTATTCAAACTAAATAGTAATCTATGCATACGAATGAAACTTTATCAAAGTATACAAAATTAAAAGTGAACATAAAACACCTAACCTTACCACACATGATTGTTGTTGGATTGGGAACACAGACAGACAAACTACTGTATTGTCAACATACTTGCCAAGGTCAGGTTCAATGAACAGCCAACTCCATGAGCAGTTCACCTAGAGTGCTGATTGGATGGACATACCCAGCCCTGACCCCACAAAACACCTGTAGGTTCTAGGGGCCCCAGACATGTTTTAGAGAAGAGGCTAATAACTTAGAGAAGAGCAACTAGACTCCCATATTTTGCCCTATTTCTATATAGAGACAAAGTTTGCGATGAATAAAGTCTTAGTATTCAAAAACATCCAAATAATTCCAGTAAATCATTTAAAACGTACACTTTTTAGGTTATGAAAACATCTTTTCCTGGAAAATAAATGACCTACTGTCTTAGGGAAAGTAAAGAATTAAATGTCTTAGAGATGCAGCGTTAGACCTCTAGGGTTCCTTGACGGCCCTTAATTGAAGCGTCTACGTCTTGTCTACTATGGAATGCTAGTAATCTTCTTATAGGTTATAGAATTTAAAGAGATTTTAACTATCACTTTTCACTCATTCTTTAAGTCATATCCAGACTGAGACCAAATATCGAGTCTCAGTATGTACTGGGGATAGAGAAGTTAAAAAGACAGAAATAGCCTGTCTTCATGGAATGAACAGGAACAAGTTTTTATACATAAAAAGTTGTTATGAAGGAAAAACTTAAGGCACGGTCATCAGTTGTATAAATTGGAAGGAACAAACAAGGAATACAGAAGTACACAGCATGCTGGTATTTCTCGTGTCCTTTTTCAAAGCTCTTTCTTTCATGCCTCTAGAATGCCCCCTTCAGGGGACGTCGCTGACCACAATCCACTCCCCAGGCTGGGCTGAGGCCCCATCTCTGCCACGTCTAGGATTCTGTCTGTACTTCTTTCATGTCTTCACCATGTTATTAGAAATGATCTCGTCATGTTTGTTTATATCAGTGAATCATACTTTTCATGAGGGCCGTGACAGTTATTATTCATCTTGCAAACCCAATTACTAACAATTTGATTAAATAAGTAGGTTAATTGTTTTTGCTGAAGATTGAATTTTGGGGAAGAGGCAATATGGAGAGGAAAAGCTTCACTTTTGCAGGGACAGAAAGACTGAATTCGACTCTTAGGCTACCACTAACAAAGTTTGTTGTGGGAACTGAAAAGGACATGATAGGAACTTGAGTGGCTGCTTTGGGCACTGAATTGTGGCAGATGCTTTTGGTACCCTGCATCTCTTAATCTTAGCCCACCTCTGTTTTCAGTAACAACTTTGGTGGACATTGCCTGGAAATTCAGACTCATCTTCTGTTGCCACAATGAAAACCTCTGCTCCCATCTGGGCCTTCTCTGATGCCACTCTGGAGGAAGAGTTGTGATACCTCATTATAGCCCAGCAAGGGTGCAAGTCTAGATACCCCACTTGGCCTTTGACGGTGAAAGTAGGGTTGGGAGGGGGGCACAGTTTTGTTCTGTGATATTTAGCTAGACTAGAATGGTTATTTTCTAAAAGTTTTCTGTCTTGCTGGGATGCTCCTTTTGGATAATGGGAACAGGCTTTACTTTGGGCTTTTTCTTAGAGAGAAGGGTGCACTGGTGTTTCTAAGTTTGCTGGCTTCTCCAGAAAACAGTCTGAAATATATAAAGAAAACATAAACCCCAAACCCAAAAACCTAGAGAACTCACTGCTGTGTCTTTCCATGGGTCCCAAGGTCCCTACCCAGTCTTCTTTCTTCTTTTCACATTTTAGAGTCTACTTATGTTTGGTTTATATGTAATGTCCCAGTTTTTTTTTTTTTCTGTAGTTATCAGGAGGAATAGTAAATAGTATATCCACTCCATTTTTCCAGAAGTGGAAATCTCTCTGACATTTTTCCAGAAGTGGAAATCTCTCTGATGTCTTTTAAGATACAGTTCCTTCGAGGCCTTGCCGAGAACCCCCTATCCAGCCAACCTTTGGGATTGTAGCGACTTAGTGGGCTCTCACCAGACTCTCTCACTGTCTAAAGCTGGCCTGCTTTAGCCTTAATACTGAACCACTCAGAGGAGTGTCTGGCTGCATAAGAGGTGTGCCCCTCCTGCCCAGGCTGCTACCGCTTTCCAAAACCATTTCCCCACTCTATCCTTTTGTCATCCTGTGCGTATCTTTTCTTCCACTTCTTTTAGGTCTTCTCCAGTGTCTAGCCTATCTCCGAACTGTTGAAAAATTGAATAAAATTTTGTGTAGTCTTGAGAATGAGTACCAAAAGAGATAAAAATAATCTCAAGTATGCTATAATTTGGCATGTTCTAATATTTGTTCAAGTCAAACTTAGATTGATCATGTAGTGATTTCATTTTTAAATGGGTTTATTTGAATTTTACCAAACAAATATTTTCTGAAAAGAAAAAGGTTTGAGTCTCTGTAAGAAAACCATGGTGTGTATGCAATATTGCTGAATTGTAGAGAAAGACTACATAGTGTTGTAATAGTAGAGAAAGACTAAATAATAGAATAAACGAAAAAAAATCTCAGCTTAAATACTGTCTGTGTTTTGTTAGAAAACTGTTTTAATTTAATTTTTAATTCAAAATGCCTCAATATTCACCATCATTACTTTTTTTTTTCCCTTTTTTTTTTTTTTTTTTAATCTGAGCCTTGGGAGTCAAGAACGGCCAGACAGAAAGAATGTGAAATAGAATGGTTATTAATGAAAGTGTGTTTAACTCCAGTACCCTAATATCAATTCAACTAATATTATGGCTTCATGATTTTCTTTTAAAAATAATTTCCCCTCTCTAAACTGTCTGACAAGCTACTTCTTGCTACTAGCCATGTCTCAAGAGATGTGTGCTGACTGGAAATTTTGAGCATCTATAAAAGCGTTTATTGAATTTTTGAAAAATTAGATTAAACACCAACAATAAGCAATCATCATTTTCATGTTTGTTGAGCAATTGCTCCTACTTGAACCACAAACTTGGCCTACAAATTCAGAAGAGAGAGTAAAAGTGCAGTAAGTTGTTTGCATGGATAACACATTTGTAGATACTAAAAAACAAATCAACCAATCAACCAAACAAACCTCAGTGAAAAAAAAGTTGAATATGAAAATAACATTAGAAGAAGTTCAATATACCTGCAGGGGAAAAAATCATAACAATATGTGTTAAACAGTTCTTTATTGAAAGTTTACGTCACTTCTTTGTGTCCTTTTCCCCTTTAAACTTAAGATGGCTCAAAGGGAAGAGGAATGGTGTATCCGTTCTCTTTGCTTACAAAGCCAACCTGAGCATGTGGAAAGATCTTCAGGGTTCATATCCTCCCACTGCCTGTCCAGTGACCCTACTCAAGATCGTGTCTGTCTACACTAGAGCAGGACCAGAGAACATGTTCCTACTTTGATGCATGCCACTTTTTTTGCTAGCTTCAATTGTTGGGAAGTCTTTCCTCATTCTGAGCTGAATTCTTCCTCCATGTTCTAGTTTGGTCATAGGGAGCAATTGTAGGTCTCTACCATATGGTGGACTTTAAATGCTTTCTTCTGTAGGTTAAGTGTTCCCAGGTTCTTTTCAGGTCCATTTTGACAGCTCTTCTAGACATTTTACCATCAGAATAACCCCTTTCCTTTAAGGCTCCCAACGTTACAAAATGCACCTACTAAAATGTGATGCAGAATTTGATCTAAGAAAATTTTGATTCAAGGATTAGTTATCAAGCACTTATAATGTGCAGGACATTGTTGCCACCTGGGGCAATGTCAGTGAATATGATCTTCTGTCCTCCTGAATATCACAGTTTCGTAAAGGCTGACATTCAATGAATAATTACAGCTGTGATGAGTGTTATGGAAGAGGTTGTAAAGTTGTCTAGAGAAGAGGGAGTTTAATTAATCCTGGAGAATGATGGAAGGCCTCTATGATGAAGAGATGTTTAAGTGAAGGCGTAAAGCATGAGTAGAAATTAGCCAGGATAACAGAGGTCCAGGCAATGG
This sequence comes from Rhinolophus ferrumequinum, assembly GCF_004115265.2. NCBI lineage: Eukaryota > Metazoa > Chordata > Mammalia > Chiroptera > Rhinolophidae > Rhinolophus > Rhinolophus ferrumequinum. The sequence continues at coordinate 93,033,981 of NC_046285.1, read as the reverse complement.
AAGTGGTACATGGGGAAGAATTGGGGTTGAGAGGTGTCCCAAATTCCAAAGGAAGAGAGTGTTTTAGGAGAGGATTCCAAGTGGAGAGGGTCCTGTTTTAGGAGAGGATTCCAAGTGGAGAGGGTCCTGGGCTGCTGCCACCATTAGGTAATGGGGAGTTCAGCTGTTCAGAAAGGAGCAGTCCCTTGCCTCGCTTCTTTCTGATCTTGCCACCTAGCTTTCACACTGTTTCCTCTACTTATTTACATCATAGTTTTAACGACTGTCCTGGTTATGTGAACATATTATCTCGAAAATAAATGCTTTCAAAGTTTCACTTTTGGAAAATGTGCTCAAGCAACCGCTTTTCTTTCTAGAAAACTATATTTTTGTGCCATACTGGAAAATTTGATAAAGAACAAAAAGCGTTCAATGAATTTGGCAAGAAGGAATTCACTGGTGACATTGCAAAGAGCCCTTTGTGGCTTAGTGGAACAGGAAGCCTGATTGCAGTGGTTTGGGGAATAAATTATAGGTGAGCTAGTGAATACAGAAACTGCAGATACTCTAAAGGGTCTTAGCTACAGAGGAAAGAAGAGAGATAGCGTAAGTGTCTATAGGAAAAGAGGAATAAAGAAATGCCAGTTTTATTTTTGAGAGGCGAGACAGTGGCAAGATTAAATATTGCTGGAAGGACTCTACTATTTAGGGAAAAGTAGGCAATATAGGAAAAATAGTTTCCTCAAAAGGTTGCCTCATCTGTGATCTTTGTTTCCAATTTTGTTTGGAAGGCAAATTTAACACACAAATAATGACTAGAATAAGATATCTGATAATAAGGAATCTAGTTAAAAAAGAAAAAGAAAAAAGAAAAAAGACAATGAAGTAGTATATCGTGGTGACAATACATTTAAAAGGTGGTAGCAAGCCTAGAGTTCAACTTGGGCTGGAGAGTTAGAAATAGAAAAGATTTTGAAGCTTGCTTCCTTTACTTTCAAGCAATATGACTTGGAGCAGATTACATAGCCTTTCTAAACCTCTGCTTTCTGTCTGGAAAGGAGGACCATGATGCTGAACTGAAATTTTTGTGTGTGCTTGTGAAGAAGAGGTAGGCTTTGTAAAACTCCTACTACGTATGGTTAATGCACAATAAATGATAGTTCCTACCAAAAACATAATAGAACATGGGACTTGAACGGCAGAGAGAATATTACTCTATCATCTTCACACAGAGTAGGTGTTCACTAGAAAAACTGAAGAGAAGGAAGAAAGGAGGCTTGAAATGCACACTGTACGCAAATATATGAAGTACTGAGAACACATGTGAGGGTAAATGATGACAAATTAGTTAGGTCGACAGGCCATGCAGCAAAGTTTCTTGTCATCATGATATTAGGGAAATCTGGAGACCAGGTACTTAAGAGCTAACTCATAAATGATAATTCATGATATGTTCATTATATTATCTGTTACAACAGGTACAAATCTCAGCCCAAAATAAACCAGAAGTGTAAGCAACATAACTTTATTCTACATATCAACTCGAAATTGTTAATCTCCTGTATTCCCCAGGACATCAGACACTAAAACTGTTTTTCCTTTTTTCTGGGCCCGTGTCTAAATTTCAGGGAGATATATGTAATTTTAAGGTTTTGTATAACTCATCTTGTCGTTGAGTCATCTGTCCGCACAGATATTTGCTGAGCGTATTGTTCCATGTGGTCCTTGCTCAATGATCCATGCAGCAAACGTCCATTCTTGTCCATCTAGGACTTCCGGCCCCGTGGGTCTCTGCTGCTTTCATGCCATACTTGAGAACTGGGGCACCATTCCATTGCTTCTATGCTATTCTCTGGCAGGGGACTTACCCTGGTGCATCTCTATGTCTTTATTGCCTTGATTCCTAATCTGTGAATTTATCACTTCTATAGCACTTCTATCACGATCTAAGAAGAGGGGCAAATATCCACATTTGTTCTCTGTCTCCTAAACCATGTCAGGGTCTTGTTGCCTCATGGAAGTTCTAATATGGAAAGCAGAGTCAATGCTATTTCTCTAAACCACCATACTTTGTCTTTCATCTGCTCTTCCTCAGCCTAACAGATTATTTCCCTAGTCTTTAGGGGAAATCCCTCCTTGTATAAATCTTGATGGTTTCCCCCAGCTGCATTTTTGCCTTGAAAACAATCCTTTTATGGGTTTAGGATTTTGGAAAATATAAACCAGAGACTTATAGGAAGTTTCTGTTTTCCACCCCACCCTGTCACCCACAACTCCAGGAAATAACTCAGAATACACTATTTGCCTGAATTGGGTGAGCAGGTGGGAAAGGGAAAGTGGGAACTCTAGGGAAAATTTTATTTATATTTCAACATCCTGTGATAAGGACAACACATTACATTACCTTACAATTTGCTATACAAATTGGAAAATGATGAAGACTCTACATTGGTTATTTCAGTTTGGCCAGTCTCCTTCAGCAATGTACTTCAGCACATTTTTATTCATCTGTATTCTTCATCCACGTTATTTGAAAGAAAAAAAAAATTCTGTGCAAATTCCTTTAGCTCAACCCATGAAAATTCAGATAGTTGGCAGAAATATTAGTGTCTGGCAATCACAATTCTGAGCTCATAGTGGCAACGTTTTAAGATGGTTATGTGGGTCTTAAGCTCATTTTTACAAAGGAGGTTACCACAATCCAGACTTTCTTCTCTTGGAAGAGTCCTGGAAAGTCAATATTGATTTTTGTCCAAGGTTTCTTGGTCACTTCTCAAGGGCATCATTTTACGTTTGGCAGTTTTGTGCTAAGTAGTATAGCATGTCCTATTTTACTTAAAATTTTATTCAATATAAAAATCAATGAACAGGCTGGTAGATTTTCACTTTTAGTCAGTGCCTTCATGGAAATAAATCCCTGAACTGTGCTATGAAAAACTGACAAAATATCAGGATGAGTTCCATTTAAGAGCAGATTTTCTAATCTAAGAAGTGTTGTGTGGCTTTGTGATTGCTTTTATTTCCTAGGCCGTTTCTCTGCTAGATATCTTCTCCACACCAAGCCTCAGATAGTGTAATATCTCCAGGAGATGCCTGTAAGATTTGATGTTCTAGCATCAACATTTTCAAAGACACACACAATATAATTGGGGATTGGCAAGGTGATGATTCGTGGCGTGAATATTCAATATTGCTTCTCTAAATGTCCAAATAAATGTTTGGTTCTAGGCTTTAGACATAAACCTCCAGTGCTACAGAGAGGAATTCATAGTTAAGAGGAGCACAACCCTTTGGGAAAGCTTCTTAAAGAAGCGTGTGATTGTAAAAGCACAAGTCTGAAGGCAGCTATAGGACTTCTTGTTACCCAGGATAGCAGCAGAGACATTGTTAAAATATACTTTTACTCACAGTGTGTATGATGTTATTCTTGAACAATTGATGTCTTGGGACCATCTGGCATTTTGTGGCTAGGCATCGAACCAGCACCATATGGTTAAGTGCCAGGGGCAGGAAACTGTGGTTTATTTCATTGTGCTTAGCTAACAAAGACTCAGAAGTCAGTAACTGTTTGACATTCCTGAAAGTGTCCTCAAGTTGGACAGCCCACAGTTAGACGATGAAATACGTAGTGGCAGCGTTGGGCAATGAATATGTGTGTGTGTGTGTGTGTGTGTGTGTGTGTGTGTGTGTGCCCACATAGGCACACAATGCGTGCAGTCACCCCAGGGATATGTGAAGGTCTGATTTTGTTTCTGGAGCAGATACATTATAGAGTGGTGTGACTGCCAGCACGCCACTGTTTGAACTGGGTCAAGTAATACAAGCAAAGACTCTAAAAGTTTAGGATTTCATTCTTCTGTTTTCTTCCTGGCTCAGACACATGATGTATAAAAATGAGGACAGTCTCTTGAATTCTGCCTCTAGTGTGTACGAGACTAGTGCTGCAATTAGGATACATTCACCTAGGATAACTTACTAGGAATACCAGATGTCAGGGCTTTCTCTGGAAGTGTTAGAAAATTCCAGGAGGCACAGACTTTCCAAATGGCTTAACCAACAATGTCTGTCAGCAGGTGTTAGTTGATTAAGTGTCTGCAGTAGCATCTGTAATGACTAAAATTATTATTACATTTGGGCCAGAACTTCACAGAGCTTTTGGTTATTACCAGACAATTATATTTAAAGTCAGAATGATAGAGCTGAAATTTCAGGACTGAAAGAGACTAGAATGAATACGGACCCTGACACCCAATAAGTGTGAATGGGGGCAAATCACTAACCCTACTTGAATATCAGTTTCATAATGAAAATAATAACTTTCTTAAAGTTGATTTGAGGAAAAAAATACGAAATCACCAGGCATAGATTTAGGGCTCAGTATCTTTTAGGTGCATCTTTTAAGGTAATTTTTCAATTATTTAAAAATATTCCCATTTCTAATATCCTTGAACCTAATATCCAATAAAGATTCTTACTAGAGTTTAGAGTAAAAGGGATATGTCTTTCTACCTAATTTTTAATTTTATTTTTCAAACATTGAATGCCATTTTCCCCAGGTTTCTAGGATGACAGAGAGGATACATTTTCAGATTTGTGCATGTGTTTTCCATTTCTTGTTTCTGCCTCTTAGATTTTAAGAGATGGGTGTCTGCTATAGGAGAGGAGAGGTTGCATGAGAACTGTAGTGAGTCAGCTCTGTTCTCAGCAAAGTGGAGAGTGCGAATTGCCTAATGAAGGGCAGGCTTTGAATAATGTTGCTCTTGAGACTCGTTCATTTGTGGGAAAACATTGGCCGCACTTACTTGGCACTGACAATCTGGAGACTAGTCTGCACTGGTCAATTTTCAACTGGATATTTAATCCACATGGGCACAGCCAGCCTTCCATTTCCAGAAAGCTCTCTGGGTCATTTGGCATTGCTTTACTTTGTACAGGAAAGAAGTTAGCCATCTGAGCACTTGCTTTTGAAAAGCTCTCAGTTTTGATTGAAGAATCACACATTTTTATTCTTAGAGACCACTTTATCACTTTAATATTCAGTCATTCATTTATTCGTAAATTCACATGTTTGTTTATTCATGCATTCATACATTCATGCATCCAAGAAATAGGTTAGATGTTAGGACAGGTAAGACACCGGGCTACCTCACCTGATCTGGGCAGTTCATGTGGGAAAACGCTCAACGTGCCCATCAAAACTGTGGGAATCCTAGCTTGTGTCAGGGTTCTCCAGAGAAACAGAAACAATATGTTTATTTGTTTAGTATAAAGAATTGGCTCATGCAATTATGGAGGCTGAGAAGTCCCACAGTCTGCTTTTACCAGGCTCATGACCCAAGAATAGCTGATACGTCAGTTGGAGCCTGAAGGCAGGAAAAGCCCAATGTCTTAGCTCAAGGCAGTCAGGCAGGAGGAGGTCTCTCTTACCTGTGGGAGTGCCAGCCTTTCTGTTCTATTCAGGCCTTCACCTGATTGGACGAGGCCCACCCACATTAGGGAGAACAATCTGCTTTACTTAGTTTACCGAATCAAATGTTAATCTCATCCAGAAACGCCCTCACAGATCCACCCAGGGTAATGTTTGACCAAATATCTGCGCACCCTGTGGCCCAGTCAAGTTGAGACATAAAACTAACCCCCATACTATTTTTATTGTTGAAATGATAAAACATTGACCTCAGTGAAAAAATCATGTTATAAATCAAAATTTGTCTCTAGAACTTTTGTTTTCAGGGCTTGATAATTCCTGTTTGGAGAGCCTGTCATTTCCTCACAGCTCTGGGATTTATTTTAGATTTTCCTCAAAATTCCAAGTACTCCTAAAAGTTATTGACCAGCGTCCTGCTTTAGAATCCTCCTAAAGTTTGTCTATTTGACTGATATTAAAAATCTTCAAAGGTAAATAAAGTCCTAGGAAAGAACAATTGGTATTTCAATTTTCTGGAATTTATGAATGTTTTTTGAGGACGATGCTACACAGGAAATCATTTGTCTCACATTACATATGTGTTTGATACATGTTCCCCACTTACCCACGTGCAGAACGTCCACGGGAGTGGTCGTCTTTATTCAGTTGTCATAAAGCAACTTCCACACCAAGAAAATTGCCTTGGATTTTTATATATTTTTAAGCAGGTTCATAAAAAAGAGGTCGTTTGCCCTTTTGTAGAGACCAAAGAGCAATAAAATATATTTAATATCATATCCAGAAATGTGAATGTAAAGTGAACTTCATGCATCCTGATTCTAATAGCATATCCTTTTCACTCTTTTATGGTTACATCACATGTAATTAGATTTAATCAGAGGTTATCTTTAAAAGCAAACCCTTGGCCAAACCTGCTTGTTCTCTTCAACGCTCCGTCTCCTGTCCTCAGGTCCCTGTGTCTTCTGTTCTCACTGCTCAATTCAAGTTCCCCACGTGGGCTCTTGCTGCAAGCCAGGGACCTGTGGCTCTAGAGTTTGCATCATTCATCGTTAGAATACACTTCAAGATTAGATGAAATCACTGTGATTTGAACTGAACTGTGCCTTACATGAGACTGTTTGTTAACCCTTATAGTCTTTTATTTATGCTCTGAACAGCCTCCACCCAATTAACAGGGACACATTTATACGAGGGGAAAAAAAAAAACGACTGTTAAAAATTAAATTTGTTTTATGTTTAACTAGGCAATGAACCATACCCAAGTGAATAACTTATTTTTTAATCCTTTGCTCCAAGGCTGGCCCTAAATACAGCTAGAACAGTTAACTACCATATGTGTGGCATCATTTATGTGATGTAAAACCCATGTGCTGCCTAATACATTCTTCCTATGTTCTGACTTGTGAATAAACACTCATGTGGTAATTACCATGTGTCATGCACGGTTCTCCACCCCTCCTCTACCAGGAAACTCTGAAACAGTGCCACATGCACCACCCACACCCTGCATTCTCCACGTGGAAGTGTTTTCATTATCCTTTCTCCAATGAACTCTTTTCCCTAATACAATAACTACCCTTCAAAATCCCACCAGAAGACATAAATTCTATTCTGGAAAACCATACATTCTAGAGCAAGTCTTCCTAAATCTCATTCAACACTTCCTTCCCCTTGTGTCTTAGTCCAGTTACCATGTTAATTAATGAATTTTTCATTTCAATTATTAGAAATTTAATGCCCTTGTTCTACGTCTCTAGCACTTGACCACTAGACTTCCTTCATAAATAAATTCCATCCCCTCAAGGCAGGCGTCTAATGGCTTATAGATAGTTGAATTTTATTCTGTGGGCTAATTACAAACAGATCATTCTTTCTGAACTTAGCTAAGACTCAATTTGTATAGGATAAAACATTAATTCCATGCAATGCAATATTAGCTTAAAATGCTTTTTAGAACATTTTATGTAATTATAAGATGGTTAAACTTAAATTCAGAAACTGAAAGTTGTGTTTTAAATGGAACACTTAATTCTAAGTAAGACTACTAAGTAAGATACATTGCAGAATCAGAAATTTCAAATATAAGTAATGGTATAGAGTGGAAGTTCTTCCAGCGGAGATATTTAGACAAAACAATTTTCTGAAATAGGTATATATGATAACAATGCCTTCAGAGTATTTCCAATATATTGTTTGTTGAGGAAACCAAGGATATGGCCCATCTTTGAGAAGCCTGTATGCCAGAGTGATTTTAAAAGTCCTGCTTCTTCTCCCTTCCTGTTATAGGCTTTGATCCCTAGTAAACATCTCACACCCACACTTCCTCTCCAAGTCTATTTCCACACATCCCTACCTGTGACACTCAAAAGAAATGAAAAACCTTTTGTTTCATTTTGATTTTTCTTCCAATTTCCTGCAAATACAAATTCCCTGCAAATATGCAAGGATTTACAGAAAGCAATGGTAACTAGTATTTTTTTAGTCCTTTTATGTACTTCTTACTAGGTTATTTTCATATTCACAGACACTCTGTCTCAGGAGGAATATTTAAAAACACAGACAACGATTATTTGTCACATAATGAGGAGTACTGAGTACCCGCTAAGGAAAAGGCACATATCAGATACATTTTCTGTTGTTGTTAAAAAATAAGACAGAATAAATGAATGGATTGTACTTATGTTAAATCAGCAAACAGATTAAAAACTTGAGGCCCTCCTCTGGACTACAGGGTTTAATTCAGAATTTAGGGATCCTCATAATTGCGTCATAGAGCACACCTGGAATTAGATGAGGGGAAACAAACATCCCAACTTCTCACAGTGTTTTGGGAGAATCACAGATTTGATGAATTTTAAAATTCGATCCTTTAGTTAGAAAACTTTTATTTAACTTTCCAAATAGCTCTGTATTTTCCCTACATTTATTAACAAAAATGTACAGAAAGAATGATTTTAGTAGCTTTTCACTAACCATAATCAATGGAGACAAAATCACTTAGTATTTGGATTACACAGGGAAAGTCACAAGTGATGATTAATTGATCTAATTTTTATGTGATTAATAATGTATTCTATTTATTACTACTAACATATGATTAGAGATGTGATTTATTTTTCTTCCCTCTCTCCCTCCTTTCCTCTTTCTCTTCCCATCTCCCTCTTTTTCTCACTTTTTCCCTCCAGCCTCTATTTTGTTTTATAGACTTTTAAATAGGACCTTACCGGTATAATAGTAACGTGTGCTATAAAAGAGCTTTTATTATATTATTGACATATTACATATTGAATTAACATTTCATCCATTATATTTATCCCAGATATAAAAGAATGTGTTGCTTTATTTTAAATACATTTGTTTTAAAATAAATATGTCCCTGTCTAATCATAGAATGCTATTTTAAGATGAATTTACTAAAGATTTTGTGTAGAAATCAGCCCTCTCTCATTCAGGCTTCCTGGGTTGTTATTATTGAACCAGAGGTCCTGTGAAGTGGGTTATTGAGAAGGCCTAAATTCTGGAGTATTTTCTCTTTGAGGGGGTGTAAAGACAGCACTGTTTCTCCCAGCACTGAGCTGCTTTTTTCCAGGTAGGTGTTTTGATATTTAACACTAACTACCTTTAGTATTCTCTCAGGTTTGATTCTGGCTACACCAGTGAGTAGATATAAAGACAATAATGATATGACAACAATTTGGACTCTGATTAGTGAGCGGTGTGAGGGAGAAAGAAATCTAATGGTTTTAGTTGCAGGGCTGGTATAAAACAGACAGGATTTTAAAGCGAGCAGCCGAAGGGTTTGATCTCTGTCACCGGCCCTTGCTTGAGTGTCACACACATTATCTTTGCCTTGTGAAACACTGTTTTCCAAGCAGCTTAGATTTTTGTAGAAATGAGAAGACGGCAGGATGTTAATATCAGAATTTGTATCAGGGCCAAAATACTGTCTAGAGGACAATTTGGTCTCTTTTGTAGCAACCTGGGGGCATTTTCCAGTTTCAGTGTCTGACATAAGCAGTGGTGACTTGTCACCCACCTGCTCACGTTTGCACGGAGGGGACAGGAACTCTGAGGAAGGGGGTCATGAATGAGCTTGGGAACATGAGTCAGGAATCCTATGGTCTGAGAAGTTCTGACAACTTACGTACTTTAAATTATTCACGGCCAGTCTGTTTCCTTCATTAGTATATATCGATACTCCTATACCGCATATCAGGGTGCAGTGACTCTTACCTAATGCCACCGATTGTTGCAGCTTTGAAACTTTCCGTTGGAAAATATGTGGTAAATAATTAGCATAAGGATCCAAAACTCTGATCTCCCTCTTCTGGAGGGTCTCCGCTGGGTAGAGAAATCCGGAAGATCGGATCCAAAGGTATTTTTGAGGGCAGATGCCAGAGACGTCTTTAATTCAAAGCTGTAATATAATCTCTCTCTTCTAAAATATTGATTACGTGTTGAAACCATCGTATTTTGGGTATATTGGGTTAAATAAAATATATTATTGAAATTAACTTCATTTGAATGAAGATAATCCTTTTTAAATGTGGCTACTTGAAAATTTAACGCTACAAACGTGGCTCCTATCTGTGGCTTTCATTATATATTTCTACTGGACAGCCCTGCTCTAGATAATGTTTATGGGTAATTATCAGTGACAGCTTGGGAAAAATTGAAATCACTGTGGGGAGGATGTAGAAAGGGCAGTGTAGAGGGTTGAGGACATAACTGTAGATAATGTCCACATTTAGAGCTCTAGAAAGAGAAGGAGGCTGGGAAGGAGTTAGAGAGTAAACAGGAAAAGTTAGGGAGAAAGTGCCGTCACAGGAAGAGAAGAGGAAGCTTGAAGGAGGAGGGTCTAGTGAATAGGATCTTACTAAGAAATTTGGTATCATCCTACTGTGGTTGGAGAGCATACAGAGGATTTTTACCCCAGAAAGTGAAATGATCAAATTGAAATTTTAAGAACATGATTTTGGCAGCAAAATAAAGCAAGCATGGGATTGAGGAAGAAGCTGAGTCCAGGTGGCCAGTTAGAAAATCAGAGAAGAACTCCAAAGCCCTTAAGCATCTATAAAGCTGAATAGAAAAGAATCGTTTTCACGTTGAGAAAGAACTTTCTATTTATTTTATTGGAGTGAAAAATGAGGTGAGATTTTGGTAATTTAAAGCATGTGTCTTCTGTTTATAGAATCCAGGAAAATGGGTTGCAATGAAAATCAATGTCACAGATGATTAAAGATGCTTTCTGTAGGAAAAATAGAAAGGCATAAAGAAACTAAGGACACACAAAAATAAAGGATTTCTAAGAAACACATGTTGTCTTTTTGTATAATTGTCCCATGTAGGAAAAAAATAGAAAAGAACATTATTCCCCATCCTTGAAAACATGACAGTAGAAAAAAATGGTTTCTAAAAAGAGTTTTCCTTGAGGCTCTGGCTCCATAACTTATGACCATTTCAGGTCCTTCTAAGTGTTTACAAATCGAACATATACATCCTAGAATGTGATTTAAAGCAGAGATTTTGGCCCACAAAATGATTTATTTGGAGCGTGCTTTAAGGCACAGAACACATTGAAATCTCTGAAAGTACAAAATTCAGGGTAGGAAGTAAAGACGAGGTGAAGGTTCTGATGGTATTTGGATCCTGTTTAAATTTGTTATAAAATTTTTGCTAGTTTAAAAGAAAACAGGAAAAATGGTGGTTAAAAGAAAATCAATGGAAGTGGTCCTATGAGGGGACTAAACAACAGGAAATGGCTGATCAATTAAAGACATTTGGAAAATAAGTCTAGATGGAGCACCATATGAATGAGACATTAGGGTACAAATCATGTCTGCTGCAATAATGATAATAATAATAATGATAATAATAATAAAAGCAGCAGCAGTAGCTAATATTTATTAAGCATATATTATGTACCAGAGAGTGTTTATGTATGTATAAGTTTTCACTCATTTATCACAATAACTTAATTAAATAGGTATTATCTCCATAATGTTATAGACGAGGCACAGTCAGATTAGGTCATTTGCCCAAGGTCACACAGCTAGCCCACTATATCATACTGGCTCCTCAAATATTAGGAAGATGCAAGTTGTAACAGGCAGCGTTGGCTGGGTTATGCTGTGGTAACAAATGACTCCAAAAGTCTTAGTGGCATCTAACAATAAGGTTTGGGTTTTTTGTTTGTTTGTTTGTTTTTTAATGACGCCATCATGGGACACTCTGCTTCATTCCTGGATGCAGCCCTTGTCTCGGACATTGTTAGGTCTGTTGGCAGAGGAAATATAAAGCAATGGGAGAACCATGTGATAGCTCTTACAGCTTCTATTGGAAGTAGAACATACTTTCTCTCACATTTGTCTGGCCAGAGTAAGTCATGTGGCAAGCCTGTCAATGGTGTGAGATGTGTAATGCTTCTGCAGGGAGGACCTTTGGAGTAAGTGGACTCACAGGGAGGGATTTTTGTTTGCTTATTTTTTATTTTTTCATCATACGAATCTTTCACTTCACAAGGATGAGAATCAAAGAATGGCTGACTTGACTTTGTTTCACACCAAGGAGTTAATGACCTCCCCCCAAATTAATTCTTGGGCTGTCAGTATTGAATGGGGAGTAACAGCCTGGCAAAGAGTCATGCAAATGACAGACTATGACATTGAGAGCAGCGCCTCCTCTCACCATGACCAGTAAGAGCAGCTGGGCCACAGCCAAAATCCTTGTTGAGCAAGGCACCTGGGAGGAAGGATGAATTTCAACAATATATCAGGTCATATGAGACAGAAGGAAAGAACTAACTTGGGTTGAGAGCTGGTAAGGATGATAACCTCAGGCTCTGGTGAAGGCTGAAGGTTAGTTCAGTTATCAAGGGAGAAAAGAAAATCTAATTTTTGAGGGGTGGTCCCATAGCCCTGAGTTCCTTTGTTTGAAAAACCCTCCCCTCCATGAATTCCTGGGGAGTGTGCCATGAACTGATGGACATTAATGTATATAAAAGAGGGACAATTATAGACAGTCCTATTTATTAAAATGCGACAAGATGATGCATACAATTATATCTATACAGACCAAGAAATTAGAATGAGGACCCAGGCAGGAAATCAGGTAGAACAGACATGTTAGAAAATGGAAAGAATTCTTTAATGCTTGAATTAATGTGAAATTCAGTCTGAACTTATTGGATAAATTGTTCATTTTCACATGAGTAAATTTGATTTAAAAGACTAACTAAAGATATTTCCGCAGAGATGTAAATTGTTCTTCATGAGTACAATAAAAGCAAGTAATGATCACTTTTTAGAACGTAGAATAAATTCACATCAGGTGAGGGTAAAGTATTTAGAAATATGTAAACCAATTTATTTTCTTTTCCAATAGCAAAAGGCTGTGAAAACTATAGCAATAACATTGGAATGTTTGGGAAATGAAGACCAAAACACAAACAAACAAACAAACAAACAAACAAAAAACCCCACTTAATCTCATTATCCATGTATACAACGACTTTTCTAATTTTTGTGCATTCCTTATCGTCTTTCCCTACATACATATAAAAGCTGTGTAATAGTGATTGTAAAGTTTTATCTTAATATAGATAGCATTTTCTATAAATAATTTTCCAGGTAATAACATAGTCGTTAAGATTATAATGGCTGCAAAATAGTCCACTGCATAGAATGAACATAATTTTATTTTCTTCTTATTAAACATTTAGTTTCTTTGAGTTCTTCATAATTATTAATAATGCCGCAGTAGATGGCTATGTAGAATGTGTGTATTTAAAATATTGCAGGACCTGAAACAATCCCAGGTCCTTCCCCGATATACAAGACCAAGATGTCAAAGAGTGGGTCCCATGAATATGTTTTATGGGTGACTGTATTGGGCATACAGATTTTGAAGCCACTTAATGAGTAATCTAACTTTTGGAAACAAAAACATATCAAAATATTTCTTTAAAAAAAAAAATTCTTGAATAATTTAAAGTAGCTCTGGCTATAACACAGAAAAACCACCAGGTGGCAGAAGAACTCCATTCCTGTAAGCCTCTTGGTTGCTTCCTCATTTCATCTTCCCTACTCCTCCATAAAATTTTTCCTTTTTTTTTGTGTTTTTTTTGTTCTAGTTTGTTGGCTTGAAATATACAGGGATTAAGTTCCTTAAAAGGACTTATGTTAATATTCTATATAGATTGCAATGTTAAAAATTGTATATAGAAAAATTATACCTATTGTATCATGTTAGTGAACTATTCAGAATTAATGGCATTAAACATAAAACTTTGTTTTACATTGAAACAAAATGCGTTAACTGAACAAGACTAAATATTAGGAAGTCAAGTAACCATAAGATCCTTATTTTAGTGTCTAATAAGCAAGTTTCAAGGCACAGATTTTATAGACATATTAATATATATTGTATATGCCTAATTTATTCTTAAGAAAAAATTAAATTTTTATTTTCATAAAGTTACAAATTCTAATGGTAATTTTATACACTGACTTCCAATGAGAACTGTGTCCTGTACTTTGAAGAATCAAAGGCTTCTGGATTCAAACAGCTCTTATATGAATACAGGTTCCGAAACCTCTTTACAGACTGATGTTGAGCAAATCTCTTAGCACCTCTCAGCTTCTGCTATAAAATGGGGTAATAATGCCTATTCCATAAGGCTGCTGTGAAGAGTCAGTGATGTCACAGGCAAGTGCTTTATGCATACAAAATTAGGAAAATAAAGCCAATGAAAAAAATTCCTTCCTCTCTTCCAAATTTTTTCTAAACGGCAATTGTTGCTTATATTTTTAATACAAGACAGAAAGAAGGCTGAAGTATGCATTAAGCTGGCAGAATCCTGATCTAGTTCAGATGTTCAAAAGCAGCGTGCTGTTAAAAGATTGCAGAGTGGAAAACCTGTGTTCACTGTACTCTTTCCCCTCCCTGTCTGGAAACATGATATTCTTTGAGGTGTGTTTTTTTGCTATCTGTGTTGTAATTATACATTTGTTATATAAAGTATATAATGACTTATGCTCTGTGGTGTTATTTAATAGAATGCAGAAAAAGGAGAATAAAGAGTGGGTTTTATCAGCAGTCAAGGATCGTCCTCTTCATCCTTTATCCTCTTTATCCTTGCATGTAATTTACTAAAGAGCTGACAAAGTCACAGCACAGGCGGCATGCATCTCACCGTATTACTCCGCAGACAGCAAAAGGACCGACTCTGAGACTGTTCTTTCTACTTGGGTTCATGTAAGAAATCTGATTAAGATCTATAGGTTCTTTCGTTTTATACTATGAAAGAATTAGGTAGCCTGGACCAGGCTGCTGGTAAAGATGCAATGAGGATGCAGGGCAACCCAGGAGATGAATACTGAAAGGGCTTTGGACTCATCTTTCGTTTGGCTGCAAGGAAGAAAGACATTGAAGCATAGATTAAAGAAGAGGTCTGAAAAAAATGAGGCACTGGGGAAAACATAGGGAGTTTCTGTTGCTGATGAAAGAGTTAATTATATAAAATACATGCTAGTAATATATTTATATATAATTTAATTGTAACTGTATTTTGTAATAAATATCTTTAATTCTAAGGATTGAAAACCTTAAGAAGATTTCCAATTTATAGTCAATTTTGTTCCAATAGCCTGATGACTTGAAAATTGGCTTTCTTTAGTCCACTTGATAAACTTGAAGAGCAGAGGGAAATACTTTCAGGAGAACCTGAACGGGAGTAGGGGAAACCCTGGATTTCATTTGGGTACCTCTTTTTACCTAAATGTCAAATATTTCCTGTGGTGGCTGGCTTCTTTTTTTTATTTTTTTATTTTTCATTTTTGCCAGTTAGCAATCATAAAAATGGAAATTACCTTAGCAGCTTATTCAGAGTATGTTCTAAATATAATTGAATAAAGATTTCAATATTCCAAAGGCAGAAGAACCAATGTCTGCTCTTGCATTTGGAAAGCCTGGAATAATCTCTCCAACTTCCATTGTGGAAATTCTTCCTGTCCTCAAGGTTTCTATAATGAGAGTCCTCCGTGATGTTTTCCTGACTCCCTGAGTTAAAATACTTCTGTTTCTGGCACCCACATAGCCATTAGTTTATCAAGTGGTATATCCAAACACAGCTGCTGGGCTGGAATTGGGCCTCACAACTCCTCATGTTGGCATACGGTTATTGGTCTGGCATTTTTTTCAATTCCAAGCAGCAAAGAAAATCAAAAGCAGTTTTGTTGTTTTTCCTATTTAGGGAAATACACTTAATGTAAAATGTACCATTTTAACCATTTTAAGTGTACAATTCAGTGGCATTAAGTACATTTACCTTGTTGTGCAACCATTACCACTCTATAGTTTTTGTGGCATTTTTAAGGTTTTCTACATATAAGATCATGTCATCTATGAACTGAGATAACATTGTTTCTTTCTTTCCAATTTGGATGTCTTTTATTTCTTTGTCTGCCTAATTGCTCTGGCTAGAACTTCCAGTACTATGTTGAACAGAAGCTAGAAACAAAAGTGCAAATATTGGATGATTCCACTTATATGAGAACCTAGAATAGTCAAAATCAGAGATAGAAAGCAGAAGGGTGTCTACCAGCGGCTCTGGGGAGGGAAAGTAAGGAATTACTGTTTAACAGGTATAGAGCTTCAGTTTGGGACAATGAAAAAATTCCAGAATAGAAAGTCTGGTTCTCATGCACATTATACATCTGGGGGGACAAAGGAAGGGTTCCACTGAATGAAGCTATACTATCCCTTATCACTTTGGATCCCCATGTCAGATGGCTACCAGGCAAAGACAGGAGCCACTCTACTGGTGGAAGAACCGAGTCTGATTATCACAAGGAGGTAGGACTGCTGCTACATAATGGGATCAGGGAAGAGTGGCTCTGGAATTTGGGAATTCACTAGGATGTCTTTTGGTGCTTCCATGTTCAATGACAGCGGTGAACAACCTGTTGAGCAACCTTGGCTCAATCAGGCTTAGATTTCTAAATAAAAGTCTGGGTCATCCAACCAGAAAAGCAACCTAGAGCTGCCAAAATGCTGCCCAAGGCTGAGGGAAATTGTAAACCGATGATGAAGGAGATTGATGGTGGATATTAGTTATGACCTCAGGCTGACTGCAGCGATGGAGATTGTTCTATTGATCCATTGTATTAGGGCCTTGGGGACACAGGGGCTGGTCATAGCTTGAAGGGCACTCTGCAACGTTTTGGAATTAAGGAAAGCATGCCAGGAATGTGTAATGCTAGAGGAGGACATACAGTCATACTAACATCTTTTACTCCATTTATTTCTGTGACCACCAGTTCTATGCAGGACTCCACTAGCTTTGCACAGATGCCACCTGACAGTTTTCAACTTGTATTTTCACTGCTTTTGTCTAACTTTCTGTCAAGGGCTTTTCTGATGCCTTTGCATTGGCTGTCCCAGGGAACCTGCTCCGTTCTCACATGTGTTTAACCCGGTCTTGGGGAAAATAATGCCCTAGGAGTCGCTCTTGCCCAATGGGGGATGAAACCAATTAACAAATGCCGTCTGCTTTCTTTCCCCAAGCAGACAGGTCTAAGACATATTGCATAAGAGTCCTCAGAAGGTCCTGGGAGATGAAGCACCAACCACTAACTTGATAGAGCAGTCTTTTCTTGAATTTCCTTCCTTCCTTATTTTACTTCCGTCCTCCTTCCTCCCTGCACCCTAGGAACACCACTTCCCAAATAAACATCACTGTACCCAAGACGTTGTCTCAGGATCTCCTTGTGTTCCCAGCAACACAAGCTAAGATACAGCTGAAACATCCAGTGAGATCATTTTGATGGTGGGTGGGGGTGGGAAGAAAACCACCACTGACGACAGGGTAAGGCAGAGGTAATACCCATCATGGTTGGTTTAATTTAATTAACCAACATATTGAAATTACAATGTTGTTCTCAGGATATAGAGAAATTGACTTTCAATATTCTCCCAACAAACTCCCGTCGCACATTTAGTTTCCTTTATTTGGGGATTTCATCATTAGCAGTTGGAGCAGTAATTAATTAATTGAATAGAACTAAGTATAGTAATCATGTTGAAGATTAGAGGTGTGGTGTGTATTTTGAAGGTATTAATTGGCATCCTAAGAATGAGTGGATAAAAGTCTGCCATTTAGAACTTCTCCTTGCTGGATGCCTGCTGAGGGAAATGGCAAACCCAAGGATTAAGCCAACCGAGAAGGAGAGTGCCATTTTATTAATAGTGAAGTGTCAATGTATTAATCTCTCCAATACAGGCTCATTCCTTCCACCAAAGGAAAGATTCCTCCTTTTCCCTGAATCTAATATTATTCAAAATGTATGCTCAGAGGAAGAAAGAGGAGAGAGATACACGTACATATATCACTTAAGACACATTATATTTTATATATTACCTGTAAAATGATACATGCCTGTCATGTGGGGTGGCATGCGGGGTCCCTGGTCCCGCTCCCCACATAAGAATGCAGGACATGGTGAGGCCAAAAAGGAACACCTACGGAGCCATAGATGGGGGAGTCATACCACTATATTCTCGCTGGCGGCTGGGTTGGAGACACAGGAAGCAGGAGCCACAAGATCCACAACCTTCCGTATACTTGCTCTGCCAATCAACCAACCCCACTTGCTAGCTGTAATCCGAGCTTGCTAACTCAGCCACCATCTACTTGCTAGCCCCCCATTTTCTGCTAGCGTAGCCACAGCAGTTATATTAGTGGCCAATGGCTCACTGGTTACAGCTGACGGCCAACTAGCCACAACTGATGACCATCCAATCCCAGTTGATGGCCATTTACTGCCTGAGCCAGCACCTTTCCACGTGAGTTATATACCTTATATAAACTGCACTCCTGGCTCTGTTCCCACAATACCATTTTAGTACAATGTGCCCATAAACACCTCCATTTCTAATGATTTGTTACTCTTGTGGAAGAGTTAATACGGGGTGGGTCAAGGAGCAAAGGGGGTGTGGCGAGAGATCGAAAGTGAGAGGACCAAAATCCTGCTTCACTTGGGGCGAAGGAGGTGGTGTGAGGAGAGGAGCAGGAAATGATTCCCTAGCCCCCAGTATTAGCGTGAGCTGCATTTCGCATGTGTCTGGGAGAGTTTTGTCTTGATCTCCTGCTGAAACTCAAATGATCTGGAGTGTTTAGCAAGTTCCTAAGCCTGGAAGATATAGCCAAGGCAGTTAATCAAACGTTCAGTAAGGGGTTTTCAGCTGAGGGCAGAGACGTCTGTAGTTCGTTTATATAAGGGCCTTGCTCGACCACAATAAAACAAGGTACATGAGACGCTCTGAGATTTCCTGGAGAATGCAGAGCACCTGAACACCTTCCCACGTTAGTCACAGAAGTGCACTTTACATGAACTATAAGATAAAAGTAAATCAATTTTATCCATTCATCTATTGATGGGCATTTCAGTTGCTTCCATATCTTCGCTATTGTGCATGATGCTGAACAGAACATAGGGGTGCATATACAGTGGAATATTACTCAGCCATAAAAAAGAATGAAATCTTACCATTTGTGAAAACATGGGTGGACCTAGGGGGTACTATGCTGAGTGAAACAAGTCAGACAGAGAAAGACAAACACCATATGATTTCACTTATATGTGAAGTCTAAAAAAAACAGAACAAACAAACAAAACAGAAACAAATTCACAGACACGGAAAACTAATTGATGGTCACCAGATGGAAGGGGGTTGGGAGGATGGGTGAAAAAGGTGCAAGGGAATAAGAAGTTCAAATTTCCAGTTGTAAAAATAGTCACAGGGATGGAAAATACAGCACAGGGAATAGAGTCAATAATATTGTAATAACAATGAGTGTGTGTGGTGTCAACTGGGTACTAGACCTACTGGGGTGATCATTTTATAAGGTATATAAATGTCTAATATCTATGTTGTACACCTGACACTAATATAATATTGTATGTCCACTGTAATTAAAGAATAAAATAGAAATTGAATCTATTTCAGCCTTTTTGGGGAGGGGGGTGGTTATGTTTGTGGACATTTTATCTGCAGAATTCTTCGAACTGGAGATTATTCAAAATTTACTTAGAACAAATGCCATTACGTGCTAAGTAAAATCTCAATTGAGTGCAACAACTCTGAAAAATGATTACTGCAACCGAATCAAGTTCAGGACATTCAGGTTCGAGGGAATTCAACCAAGTAGGACTAAAGAATGTTGGGATCGGCCCATGATCCCATAGCACTGTTGGTCTTGGCAACTGTCAGATGTCTGTAGCTGAATTAAAGCAAGCAGGCAATGGCGATCATCTGAAAAAGTGAATCTCCTGTGGTTGGCGACTGACAATAAATTAATAAGGTTACACTCACAGAATGCATTTAGGCAGCGCACAACGAGGAAGGTTGATTTGAATCAGATTATGCAAATGGACTCTGGGAAAATGCATTTTCCTTGGACAAGTCTCCCTTTCTCCCCTAGTAAGGACTCTGCTAACCTTAGAGTCACATCTGAATATGGAGAAATATTGTCCTTTTGGTAGGAAGCTGAGGTTTGGAGTTAGAAAAATGCTAAGATATGAATGTCTGTGTCACCCCCAAATTCATATGTTGAAATCCTCATGCCCAATGTGTTGGGATTAGATGGTGGGGCTGGAAGGGCTGAGATTATAACAGTGGAGTCCTCAGGAAGGAGATGAAGGCCCTCATAGAGTCTCAGGAAGCTAGCTCCTCTCTTTTACCATGTAAGGACACAAGAAATCAGCCCTCACCAGAAAGCCACCTTGTTGGTGCCTTGATCTTGGATTTCCAATCCTTCAGAACTGTGAGAAATAAATTTCGTTTGTGTATAAGCTAGCCAGTCCGTGGGATTTTGTTACAGCAGCCCGAATGGCCTAAGAAAAAAACCATGACTTTCAGTCCCTGCCATGCAGCTTGCCAACTTGCGACTTTGGGCAATTTACATAATACTCATCTTTAAAATAAGGAATATAATAATACCTATGCCATAGTATAGAATATCAAATGACGTGTGTGGAATTATTTATAAATAGGAAAGTGTCATCTACCTCCAAGTCACACGGTTTCTTCTTTTGCTGGGGAAAGCCTGGGGATCTCCACAGAATGAGATAGATGTCAGAGATTGGAAAATTTACCTTTTGCTATGCCTGTCCTTTTGTCTGCATGATTTTTCTTCATCCCATTTGGAGGGCCTGATGCCATCCAACTGTGCATGGTTCTACACCTCAATAACAACTCCACAGAAACTTAATGTAATGCATGCTGCAACACGTGTCTGAAACTAAATGGGCTGTGAGAAGGGAAATGCCAGTTCTGCCCCGTTCCCAGTGAAATCAAGATGAGACAGCTGTGCCTATAAATGAAGCCATTTGAAGAGTTAATATGAAAGACAGCCCCACGTAATTGTGAACTTCTGTGGAGCCACTCACAGACCATACTCTGGAAATTAATAAAAGTCCTGAAGAAGATGGGAAGGGTATACAAAACGAAAGCCAAATGAATGAATTAGTTTTCTTGTAAGGTTCAATGGCACTGAATTCAAAGACTGCTAGGCTCCGCTGGTCCACAATTTAAGTGGTATTTTGAGTGATTTACACTAAGGCTATGTGGGAAATCAAAGCAAAGCAGGATGAAAATAAGAAATGATCGCACTGTGTTCCTACTAGGTGAAAAAAGAAATAAATTGGTAATTAAAACTGAAGAATTCCTTACGTTTGTCACTACCTTAAAAGCTAACACATCAAGTTTGTCAACATTTTCAGCATTCACTTAATTTTAAAAGAGCTTCTCATCTACCCAAATGTTTGTTTTTTCACTCATCTATTCATTCAAAACAATTACACTTTCTTCTATGTACCAGACACCGTGCTCAGAGCTTGCATATGCTCCTCATTTAATTCTCACAACAATCATTCTCCACAAATATTATTGTTATTATTATTATTATTATTATTATTATTGCAAGTTTTTAGTCAAGGAAATCGAGTTGCTGAGCTGTTAGTAACATGTCGATATGATAAATTTAACCAGAAATGGAACTGGAATTTGAATCCAGTATTTTTCCAGTATCCTTTCCACCTTACTACCTGTTTTATGCACTCAAATGGTGTGTTAAATTGAGATAAAATCTTTTGAATTAAAAAATGTAAAATGTTTTTTGCAATTTCTTAAAGCCCCTGAAAATTGGAGGCAACATAACCAGGCACTAACATTTACCTATAATGTAGCCACGTGAGAAAGGGTGGTAAAATTCTACCTTCCTGTTTGTGCCGTTAAGTCATGTTTCATTGGAATATATATATATATCATGGAATATATACATATCATGGTTAATTCGGCCAGATAGAAACACTTTCTTTATCTTGTTTATTTCATAATTACCACCTAGACCATGGTTTCTCATCAGAAGCCTACATCAGAATCACCTGACAAATTTTAAAGATGCAGACATCTGGGTTCCATTCTTGCTTTATTGAATCAGAATTTCTAGGGTTGGGCCAGGGAAGTCGCATTTTTAACAAGCAGACCAATTCATTCTGACACACGCTCAAGTGTGAGAACCACGGTCTACCCGGAGCACACCCACAGTGGTTGGTGGCAGCACAGCTAACCCTCTCAGAGTCTGATTCAACTTATCACTTCTGACCCACCGCTCCTGGTCCCACTACTGAGCCAGACCCTTCCACCCACCCACACTGCATCACCTGAAATTGCATCATGTCAAAGCCCATCTAGCCTTTTGATGCCCCTCACATCAAAGCCTGCACTCCATGATGACTCCCTCCTTCCTCGGTTCTGAGTCAGCCTCCAGGGACAAGGGGCGCTCTGGCACTTTGCCGATCGTTCACTCAGTCAGGACTGTGGCTTCTGCTTCCTACCTTCAAAATCCAGTCCTGTGCTGTGAGCCTGATATGATCACAGGGTTCTTTCCTGGTCAGCACAGATTTTAGTTCTACCGAAGAAATCTCTCACCACCAAGGAAATGAAATCATTTTTTTCTGGTTGATTTACATATTGAAATTAAAGATGTAAAAATATTTATTTACTCAGTTAATGATGAATTAGTGCCTTGCAGTAATCATGCTCCACCTGGAAACCAGTGCCAAAATGACTCTGCTAATAGAATCCATCAACTGCTGAAATAAGTGATTGCACCGAAGGGCGCTTTATTGTAAGTTTCTTAATTTTATGATCTAGCTGCATAGTGATATTCCCTAATAGAAATTGTTTGGATTTCTCTCTGAAACATTTAGGGTGAGTCTCGAGGAGATAATTTGCATTAGCTAAACACCGAATCATGAAACTATTTCCATTATTCTGGCAAGGCAAAACATCTTTTATTCTATGAGATTTAAGCAATCCTTTAAAATGAGCATTTCAGAACAACAATAGTAATAATTTTTAAAAGTATGAGGACTATAACATTGTATTAAAAGAACACTCAGTTATTAACCAAAATATTTCTTTGCTGCCATCCATATATGGGTAGGTCAATATTTAGTATGAGCAATGGCACAGCTGAGCTTAGGAGTAAACTTCTCAAGGTCTTCACTACCAGTGATTTTCAAACTCATAAAATAGTTTTGCTGCCAATTCACTAGCCATCAGGGGAGCTTCCGCAGTCGAAAACGACCTTTACTACTCTCTGTGTTACTGTTGTCCTTTGTCTTCTTGAACTTTACTTTGCTGCTAATGGGAACAACAGAACAAAAAGAGCATGCCTTGGAGAATCCGAGTGGTAGGAGGGTTGGCTCTAGACACATCTGTGAAGGATGGAGAGGCAATTTTACATCCTTCTACTACCATTTTCAGTCCTGAAGTTTTATGGATGTGGACTAAATACGATCTTCGGAGTCAAGGCTGAGTCTGTTTTTGGCTCCACCTTTTATAAAGAACTGGGGTGTTAAATGTTGGGTTCTCCTCTTGTGGGGACAGAGCCCCAAAAAGCAGTTTCCAGGCTCTCAGCCTCACATAGAAAGGTGCTGGCTCAGGTAGTAAATGGCCATCGACTGTGATCAAATGGCCATCAGCTGTGGCTAGTTGGCCGTCAGCTGTAACCATTGAGCTATTGGCCACTAATATAACTGCCGTGGCTAGGCTAGCAGAAAAATGGGGGCTAGCAAGAAGATGGTGGCTGAGCCTGCAAGTGGAGCAGTGAGGGTTGAGAATTGTGTGGCTCCTGTTTCCTGTGTCTCCAACCCAGCCACCAGTGAGAATATAGTGGTGTGACTCCCCTACCTATGGCTCCGTGGGTGTTCCTTTTTGGCCTAGCCATACCCTGCATTCTTATGCGGGGAGCGGGACCAGAAACCCTGCAGGTCGTCCCCGCATGATACTTGGCGTAGTTGGCAGGATACTCCGCAGGATCCCCTGCACTACACCTCTCATTTGCACGTGGACTGCCTCTGCTTACATGACCTTGGCCACATGTTTTCATCTGGCTCATCTCAGGTGAAATGGGTCCTTAGGCTGCAGGAGTCAGTTTAGATAGTAACTCCTCTTGGAAACCTATTCTCCAGTCTCAAGACAGACAGGTGACCCTCTTCTCTACACTTCATAGTACTTACTCGTCATATTCTATTTCAGTTGCCTATCTACATATCTATAGCTTTGAAGACAGGTAACTTCACGGTACAGTATACGTCATTCAAGAAGTTGTGAATAAATATTTGTGGAAAATTTGATCTATAAAATATGGATAGCAATATCTGTTTTAAAAAAGTGGTCCAAAAGATTGAATGATAATAATATTTGTAAAGTTTCCGGCATATAATAGGCATTTGATAAACTCGAGTTTGCATTCTCTTTCTGTTCCTGGCAATGAATGTGATACTATGGCCTGTCCTTGTTTCCTTGCCTCCACCAAAAGTGTTATGAGCCAATGCTACATGGTCTTTTCTCAGCTTTACATTATTGTCATAAATCCCATGTGACACATCAGTGTCTGTGGTAGACTGGGTTCTCTTGGAAGCAAAAGCTGAGATAGAGTTTGGAGAACAAAAGGTTTGTTAAGAGAAATGATGTGAACAAAAATGCAGGAAGCAGAATTGAGCCGACCTAACAAATCTCTGCAGCGTGATGTGCAACCTCAAAACAAAGATTTCCCATTAGAGGAGTCCTGCCTTGAGTGGAAACGATGAAGTTCTCTGTAGCCCTGCTTAGCCCGGTGATTGGCTGGGAGTGTCTTTAAGAAGAGCATGACCCTGGCTACCATCACCTTGATGAGTGGCTACCACCACTGCATGCTGCAAAGAGTGTTACCTGGTCTCAAATGGTCAGGCAGATTGTGAAACAATCAACAGGTGGAGATGGCTAGTCTCCAGCTCCTCACATCTGGGCAGCAAGTTCCTTTCTTGATGGGGGTACACCTCCGAGCTTGCCTGTGTGACAATTAGGATTTATAGCTTAGCCTAATGATCTAGGGATGCTCTGTGTTTATTGAATTCTCTTAAAGAGAAAGAAGATTTATGAGCCACAAGAATGGCCTTCATGGCATTGAGACACAGGCAAATGTTTGAACTGAGAACCTTTATGCACCTTTCAAGAGCTCACCTAACCTACCTATTGCCAAGGTTGTAATAATGAGTGTAGCTGTACTGTCTGTGTGTTATTCCTTTATTGATTTACCCTCTGCAGTCATGCCTCTTGTGACAACAGAGTGTGGGGTCTAGTTGACTTATATGGTCTAAATCTTTCCTGTGCAAAGAAGAAGGACATGTACAAGGTTGGACTTAAGTTCCCGAACTCATCCTAGAAAAAGTGCTACATACCTCATTGCTGAATATCACTACGGTCTCCTTTGAAGTACTCCCCTTGGGAAGCTACACACCAATTCTAGCACTCAGTCCACCCTTCAAAGCAATTTTGGAACTCTTTCTGGAATGGCCATCAAAGATGTCATCGTATTACCCTTGATTTGCTGAATGTCATCCTCTCAATATTTCCTTTCTCTTCAGGTAAAAAAAGAAGTCATTGGGGGCCAGATCAGGTGAGTAGGGAGGGTGTTCCAATACAGTTATTTGTTTACTGGCTAAAAACTCCCTCACAGACAGTGCTGTGTGAGCTGGTGCATTGTCCTGATGCAAGAGCCATGAATTGTTGGTGAAAAGTTCAGGTCGTCTAACTTTTTCATGCAGCCTTTTCAGCACTTCCAAATAGTAAACTTGGTTAACTGTTTGTCCAGTTGGTACAAATTCACAATAAATAATCCCTCTGATATAAAAAAAAGTTAGCAACATTGTTGCAACAAGTTTGCGAACTTAACTGTCAGACCTTGTAGTTAAGTAGGTTTGTGGTTTCAGAGACCTTTGTCCCCAGCATTGAGGGCAATAAAATGCCATCAGTATAATGAAGGACAGTAGTATTTTAATTTATACATAAGATGGATATGAGTATACATTTAATATACACAAAATGATGGGTATTCTCAATGTTATTTTATCATTAAAACAGAGATTGAGCGCGTTTGTATATCAGAAGATCAGTATCTAGAACATTTCTCTATGTAAAATTACAAAACATATGACAGAAAACGGAGATACTGGAGTCAGACCATAGAACTGGTTATTTCCAGGGCTAGGTTCAGTGTAGACAGAGCAACAAGCTGGGTACTTGGGGACCGTTGGGATTGATCTGGCTGGTTGTGGTCACTCTAGCTCTTGCTTCTAGTTAGTCACTATTCAGATGTCATAAGTGTATGTAATGTTCTTATAAAATAATTTGGTTAAGAGAGAATTCCCCTACATATTTTAAAAGGCAATGAGTTTTCAGAAGATAAAAATACAGTAAAATATATATAACACATGAGTTGTACAGAATAAATTTTTGTTTAAGATTTGGAAATTGATTAAAATTTGTGTGGTATTCCACAGTTGTGTAGTCAAGGCAGATAGGACTTATTTTGAAGACACTGGTGGACCAGACAACAGAAATTGGAGACTACAATTCAGTTTAGACTCAGGGTCTAGGATTAACTATGGAATGAATGACAGACAGCCTTTGAGAGGAAAGACATAACAGAGTCCTATGAAAGGATGGTACAGCATATAAAACCAAGATGTGAGTTGTTTCCACGTGAGAAGCTTTTTACCAGGGCAGCCCTTCTAAGTCTACTCATGGTATAAAAGGCCTGCTGGGACTCCAGCCTTGAGCTCTCATTTCGGGAGTGCAGTGACCTCCACTCATGGTATCTGCTGACTGGGGCAATTAGTCGAACCACATCCTCAGGTTCAACTTGGATCTTCCCTGGGGAGGAGAGAGGGACAGGCTCACTGGTTTCTGTGTTACTGGATTATATACTCACTTTTGATGCTTTTGATGGTAGAGGTTTAGCGGCAGAGATTTCATGTCTCACAGACAACCTCAATTAGCAATTTTAAGAGCAAGAAAAGAATGGTAGGAATAACGATAATAAAACACTTTTTTTTTTGATTTCACATTTTGTCAAATTAGTCATTGTGTGGTCATGAAAAATACCGACTAAGACCAGCCTAGAATAGAGTTATCTTTTATTTGTATGTATAGTGTACAAAACACCTTTTTCTTTTGGTTTATAATATGCAAAGAATGGTTCCTAAAAATAAAAGCATAAAATGAAATGCAAGGGTGTTTGAGAAGAAGCTTGTTAAAAAGATAATTTTCATTTTTTGATGAATATGATTTGCATCTTCATCTTCTGTTTTTTTTTTAAAAAGTGCTACATGTTTTAAATTATTAGTATAAATACAATATCTGAAGTACCCTTAAACTCCATTCCTAATTTATTCCTTTCCGCCCCTTTTAAAGGACATCTTTATCATAAATTTAATGTATGTCCTTCTAGTCTATTTTTCATTGTTTCACAAATATAGTATTCATAAGCAGTATAAAATATCATTTCAGTATGACTTAAAAATTTACACAAATTATTGCATATTTTAATATATTCTGAAACATGCTTTCTCCACATATTTTATTCTGGGGCTGAATCATTTTGATATAGACCTTTTAATTTTTAAATTGCCCTAAAAACCTATCATATGATACGCCACATTTTATTTATCCATTTCCCCACTAAAAGGACATTTAAAAAATTATGTCATTTAATTACATTGATCAATCTAACATTTATTTGAAAAGAATTTTATGAATTAGTACTGTTTGGGTAAATGAAGAGCTTCTACCTATGCTATATAAAGACTGGCCAATTTTTAGAGCATTTAAATACAATAAAAGCATGACTTGAAAAGATTCCTGAATGTGGTGGGTTTTTTTTTTTTATTATGCTTCAAATGATCCTTAAAGATATAGTTAAGTTTTATGTACACATGTTGTGTACTGGAGGAGGGTGTTGGGTTTGGAGAGATTACTTTCTACTAATTGACTAATGCTTCCACTTGCCTATGATTCTCGCTTACTAGAACAGTAGGCACGAGGGTGACATGGTGAGGAAGCATAGTGTTAACTATTTTTAAATGTCAAAATATAAGGTGTTTTTTAAACATGTTAGAGAACATGCCGGGTCCTCAGGCCAAAACGAAGCCTTCTACTACTCTCCCACTGGCTCTTCACACCCACATCCAGCAAATCATTAGAGTTATGGAGACATCGAACTTCTTTTCTTGCTCTAGTTCAGAATTTTCACTTACAGAAGCTATTCGAGGTTAAATCTTGAAGTGCCATGGCTTACGAAAATGGCTCCATGGAACACATTCTGTACTTAGTACAGATGTGTCAGCAAACTCAGACAGAACAGAATATATGATTATTTTAAGTCAAAATATTGCAGGTATAAGTATTTTGTGAACATGGATGAGACATTTATTTAGTGATATATTTTATCATCATGCCTTCCTGATCTCTAAATCATACACACACACACACACACACACACACACACGCACACACACACACACACACACAGACGGGGTCAGACAGTTAAGTTTGCAAACTCATCCTAGAAAAATTGTTACACGCCTCATTGCTGAGTATCACTACAATCACCTTCCAAGTACTTCCCTTGGGAAGCTATGCACGGACGCCAGTGCCTAGTCCACCTTTTAAAGCAATTTTGGAACTCTTTCTGGAATGACCAGAGCTGTCGTGGTATTACCCTTGATGCTCTGAAAGTCATCAAAATGTCTTCCTTTCGATATTTCCTTTCTCTTCAGGTAAAGAAAGAAGTCATTGGGGGCCAGATCAGGTGAGTAGGGAGGGTGTTCCAATACAGTTATTTGTTTACTGGCTAAAAACTCCCTCATAGACAGTACTGTGTGAGCTGGTGCATTGTCCTGATGCAAGAGCCATGAATTGTTGGCGAAAAGTTCAGTTTGTTTTCATCTAAATTTTTCACGCAGCCTTTTCAGGACTTCCAAATAGTAAACTTGGTTAACTATTTGTCCAGTTGGTACAAATTCATAATGAATGATCCCTCTGATATCAAAAAGGGTTAGCAACATTGTTGCAACAAGTTCTTGAAGTTAATTGTCTGAATGAATATATATATATATATATATTCAATGAATATATATGAATATATATATATATTCACTGAATATATATATCCATATATATATTCAGTGAAATATACCCATATATATATTCAGTGAATATATATATGTATTCATTGAATATATATATACATATATATATACATATATGTATATTCAGTGAATATATATATGTACTGGAGGTACCAAAAAATGTATACAAATGGACACTTTGGTCAATGATGCTCAAATGGACACTATAACCATTTTGAGCATCTCTTGTAATTGCAGAAGTCAAATCTAACTTGTGTTCATCTTTTGTTATTGGTATATATCGATTATTACAATTTTAATACAGTTTTCCTTTCTTAAAATGTGTATACATTTTTTGACACACACACACACACACATATGTAAACTCAATGAATAATTACGTGAATCAAAATGCCTAGTATCTTAACAATGCAAAATGCAATAGATATTATCTCCCCAAATCTTAATTTTATAAAATCCTATGCAATTATGAGTAGAGAGCCAGTTTGAGTAATTATTTTAGTGCTTTAGAAGTGTTTCCATTAGGATCTTACATAAAATAAAATGTTAATATTCTTTTAGAACTTAACGCATTTGCACAGTGTGGCACCACTTTCCATTATCCTTATACACAGGAGACCTAGGTAATGACATTATATAGATAATTTTACCTCAACAGAAATTATAGAACCATACCCTATGAAAAGAAATGCTAGAGAGTTACTTTAGCTGATTAGCATGAACAATGGCGGCATATCTTAAACTTCCTGTGTCCATTCTAATTTGTATGACTCTAATGATACCACTTTTAACAATTTTGAAGGAAAAGTTTTTGAATTTTTAATTGAGATATTTCTCATTTTACCCAAGGTAATTGCTGGAAATTACATGATAGAAATTAGATGCAATACCATGTTTAGATAGATGTTAGGTGGCTGGCTCTGAGCTTTTTGTTTTCTATTGTAAACATTAGTCCTGATCTCATATTATCAAACCACAAGAATATAACTTAACTAATTGACTGGGAGATCCTTTGTGGATGAAATTATAGTTCCCTGGTCGGTGTTGATGAGATAGGAATATACTGCTCATGTGTGAAAAACTCAGTAAGAGCCACCTGTGGTTGCAAGTGAAAGCACATTTGGTTTCTATACAAATATTTCAGCTGATAGTTTCATGGAAAGTCCCTAATGCTTGCTCCCTTTCTTTTTTTTCCTTTTAACTTTTAATTTTGAAATAATTATAAATTTACAAGAAGTTGCAAAGATACTACAAGGAAGTTCCATGTACCTTTTAGCCAGCTTCTGCACTGGCTACATCTTCTGTAACTACAGTCCAATATCAAACCCCAAAATTAGACATTGGTACAATATGTGTATATGGTGTGATGCCATTTTATCACATAAATAGATTCACATAAAAAGCATCACAATGAAGATACAGGACTATTCCATCACCACAAAGATCTTTTCATGTGATCCCTTTATAGTACTTGTACATTTCCTACCATCTGTAACCCCTAAGAACCACTAATTTGTTTTCCATCACTATAATTTTGTCATATTGAGAATATCATATAAATGGAATCATATACTATGTGACTACCTTCAACTGACAGTTTCATGGAAAGTCCCTAGTTCCTGCTCCCCCCTTTTTAAACTCCCTCTGGTTTCCTTCTATATCTCACCCATCTACAATTATTTTTAGATCTGACATTTTATAATATTAGTCAAAGAATCAAGTGCAAAAATGTAAAGTGACTTAGTCACTTTGCTAATTGCCATGGAAATTTGGAGGTTTTTTTTTTTTTTAGAAAGAATGCATTATAACTGTATATGTTTCTGCAGGATTTCATTCATATGCAGGGATGGAATATATCTTATTACGATCATATGACCAGCATCCAGTATAATGTTTGACACGTAGCAGGTTTTTAATCCATTTTGCAGGGAGGATGAATGAAAAAAGACCTTTTTATTTCAAAGAGGAGGTAAGGTTGACAGCTTGTGAGGTTCTGTGTATGTATGAGTAGACAACCTGCACTAACTGACCATCGGGAGGAAAATCAGACGATGAAAATGCTACTGCCGACTATCGCCTGTTTACTTTGTGATTGCTTCCTCCCCATGTTGCAGGTGCATGCAAGGGACTCCCAGCCCAGGTAAATGCACACTCTCTCCCATTTGTGGCTGAGGGGTCCCTACCTGGTGGAGCATGGGCTCCTCCCCCTGGTTTTGGTGTTCACGTGAGGACTCACAAAACTCTCCTGAGTGCATCATTCTGAGGCACTGTCCACTCTATGAGGCATGGGGTTTCTCCTTTAGCCTCTGACATCAGGACGTGCTGGTACTTACTGGTCATTGAGGTTAGTTCAACTTGGTTGCCAAATACAAAATATAACCCCAATTGTCTTAGCATAATACGCTTTACAGGCTCTTTTCTTAGATTATATAAGAGACATATACTACGTGTGGTAGGGATAAAGAACTCTCACACAAAGTATTTTGTTTTCTCCTCTCTGATGTCTTTCACCAGATCTTCTGGAAATCTTTCCAGGTCCAACTCACTGGGAATGAAGCCAGCACAAGATGAGCAAAAACCATAAAAACAGAGATATATTTATTAAGAAAACGACCAGTTGTGAAATGAGTTTCCTTGAGTCCCTCCCCACTTAGCATTAATGATATTCCCACCCATTCCATCAACAAGTTTGTCAGCCTTGAAACGCAAGTGAATGGGGCTACGTTGTAGGGACCCGAACTGTTAGACTGAGGGATTTTTTTAACTCATTTTTTTAGGTCATGGAGCATCACTGAAAGCTTTTCATTGGTGAATGATATGACCAGCGTAGTGCTCGAATGAAATCTAATCAATTGGGGAGAAACACCTAGGAGGGAGGCTGCAGGTGGGCAGGCAAGTGGTAACAAGAGCTTGAAATAGCTAGAGCATCAAAATGCAAGTTGTCCCAATACAAGTGAAATTTTCTTTTTTTTTTAAATGATTTGTATTTTGAATTTATTTTTGTATATGGTGTAAGGAGGTGGTCCAGCTTCATTTTTTTGCATGTGTCTGTCCAGGTTTCCCAGCACCATTTATTGAATAGACTGTCATTACTCCATCGTACATTCTTGCTTCCATTGTCGTAGATTAAATGGCCATATAGGCGTGGATTTATTTCTGGACTCTCTATTCTGTTCCATTGATCTATGTGTCTGTTTTTATGCCAGTACCATGCTGTTTTGATTACTGTAGCCTTGTAGTATAATTTGAAATCAGGTACTGTTATACCTCCCACTTTGTTCTTATTTCTCAAGATTGCCTTTGCTATTCAGGGTCTTTTATGGTCCCATATGGAAGGGGAGCTGACTCTGGGTGGTGAACACACAGTGTGATTTATGGATGATGTGATACAGAATTGCACACCTGAAATCTATGTAATTTTACTAACAATTGTCACCCCAATAAATTAAAAAAAATTATTTGTATTAAAAATATAGCTAACATATAATATTATATTAGTTTCAGGGATATATCATAGTTATTCAACATTTATATACCTAAAGAAGTGATTACCATGATGCGTCCAGAACCATCTGACACCGTACTATGCTATCACAATACAATTGACTCTATTCCCCATGCTCTACATTATATCCTCATGACTTATTTATTTTATACCTGGAAATTTGAACCTCTTATTCCCTTTCTCTTTGCCCCCCACCTTTTTAAATTTATCAATTACAGTTGATACTCAATATTATTTTATGTTAATTTCAGATGTATAGTGATTAGACATTTATATAATTTAAGAAGTGATCCCCCTGACTGGTCCAGAACCCATCTGGCACTATACATAGTTATTATCACATTATTGACTATGTTCCCTATGCTTTACGTTATATCCCCATGACTATTCTCTAACTACCAATTTGTACTTCTTAATCCCTTCCCCTTTTTTCACCCAAATCACCCAACTCTCCTCCCATCTGACAACCATCAAAATGTTTTCTGTATCTATGAGTTTGTTTCTGTTTTGTTTGTTACCTTTGTTCTTAGATTCCACATATGAGCAAAATCACATTGCATCTGTCTTTCTCTGTCTGACATACTCCAGTCAGCACAATACCCTCCAGGTCCACCCATGCTGCTGCAGCTGGCAAGTACCCATTCCCTTCCATGGCCAAGCAATATTCCATTGTATACATGTACCTCCTTCTCTTTATCCATTCTTCCACCAATGGACATGCAGGCTGCCTCCACATCTTGGCCATTGTAAACAATGCTGCAATGAACATATGGATGCACATGTCCCCTTGACATAGCTTTTGGGATTCTTCGGATAAATACCCTGAAGTGGGATTACTAGTTCCTTCTTTGTCTCTTGTCATAGCCTTTGTTGTAAAGTCTATTTTGTCTGGTATATGTATTGCTACCCCAGCTTTCTTAGTTTTTTTCATCTCCATTTTCATGAAATATCTTTTTCCATCCCTTTACTTTCTGTCTATGTGTCTTTCAACCTGAAGTGAATCTCTTGTAGGCAGCATATGTAAATGTTTTCTTATCCATTCATCTCTCCTATGTCTTTTGATTGGAGCATTTAATCTATTTACATTGAAAGTAATTGTTGATAAATATATAGTTATTGCCATTTTATTATTCATAATTTTGATTTTTTTTTCGGTCTTAAAGAAGTCCATCTAATATTCCCAGTAATACTAGTTTGGTGGTGATGAACTCCTTTAGCTTTTCTCTTGTCTGGCAAGCTCTTTATCTGTCCTTAGATTTTAGATAGACTTGCTGGGTAGAGAAGTCTTAGTTTTAAGTCCTTGCTTTTCATCACTTTGAATATTTTGTGCCAATTCTTTCTGGCCTGCAAAGTTTTGTGTTGAGAAATCAGCTGACAGTCTTATGAGCGTTCCCTTATAAGTTACTAGTTGCCTTTCTCTTGCTGCTTTTAGGATTCTCTCTCTTTTTTTAAATTTTTAACCTTTTCCATTTCAACTATGATGTGTCTTGGTGTTGGCCTGTTTGGGGTCATTTTGTTTGGGAAGTGTGCAGACACTTCCTGGACTTGTATGTCTATTTCCTTCACCAGGTTAGGAAAATTTCTAGTCATTATTTCTTCAAACATGTTCTCAATCCCTTGCTTTCTCTCTTCTCCTGGTACCCTTCTGATGCAAATGTTGTTATGCTTCATGTTTTCCCAGAGGTCTCTTAAACTATTCTAATTTGGGGGGGGATTCTTTTTTTTTTTTTCTTTTGCTGTTCCAATTATTTTCTTCTACCTTGTCTTCCAAATGGCCGATTCGATCCTCTGCTTCATCTAGCCTGCTGGTGATTTCTTCTAGCGCATTCTTCATTCCAGTTATTGTATTCTTCACTTCCGATTGGTTCTTTTTTATGGTTTCTATGTTCTTTTTTATGCTTGCTATCTCTTTATTGAAGTTCTCACTAAGTTCCTTGAGCATCCTTAAAAACAGTGTTTTGAACTGTTTCTGGTAGATTTCTTACCTCCATTTCATTTAGTTCTTTTTCTGGAGTTTTCTCCCGTTCTTTCATTTTGGACATATTTCTTTGTTTCCTCATTTTGGTTGCCTCTCTGTTTGTTTCTATGCATTAGGTAGATATGCTATGTCTCCCAGTCTTGACTTGGTGGCATTATGTAGTAGGTGTCCTGTGGGGTCCAGTGGCATAGTCTCTCTGGTCACCTGAGCCGGGTTCTCCACGAGTGTCCTTTGTGAGGGTTGTGAGTGACCTTATGTTTTAATTGAGCCTTAATTGCTATTGGCACATCAGTGGGTGGGACTGACCCTTACTCAGGCTGACTGGCTGTGGGGTTTGGCCATGTCCATAGCTTATGGGCTGAGTGCGGGGGACTTACCCCACTGAGTGGGATTTGCCCCAGCAGGCTCTGGTGCCTGTTGAGACCACCCTGTATGTGTGCTGCTTGTGGAGGTAATTGGACAGTGCACTGCTGTGGTCTGAAGTCAACCTCCAAGTATGTTGGTACTGGGACAACTTGGGAGGGTCTGGTGCAGACACAAGTCACTCACTGCTTGTGACTGGCCAGAGACTACATGGTAAAAGCTACAAAGTGATCCACAGTTGTTTGCTGCCTGTGCTAAACCCGGAGGCATGTGAAAGAGACCTCGCTGTGAACTAAGGTAGGCTGCCACCAGTATCAGGCCTGGGGTAATTCTGAAAAAAGCCAGAACACCTGGAGGCCTGCTGCCACTTGCTGGCTCCCTTAAGGTTCAGCTGCTGATAGAGCCTCATGCTATATGCTAGTTAGGTGAGATAGGGTCTCAGGTAGTCACTAGAGTGTGAAGAATTGTGGTTACCAGGTTAATGTAAATTCTGGTTTCGTGCTAATGCTGAGCCTGGAGTGACTCAGCAAAAGCCTCAGAGCAAACTGAGGCCACTTGCTGCCCATCTGGGCCTGTGGACACTGATAGTTTTCAAAGAAAGAGTGCGACGTGGGCAGGGCTTGCTGCTTGCAAGAAAATGCCTCCAGTGTTTCTGCGTTGGGTGGGGTGGGGTCCCAGTGAATCAGCAGGACAGAGCAGCAGAGCTCATCAGGCCAATCAGATTCAGATATGGTTGTAAGCATAGGGCGCAGGCTCAACAGAAGAAAGATGGCGCTCCCTCCTGCCGGCTGCACGGAGAAGAACCACACACAGAGAAAATGCCGACTGTCCACCAGTCTTCCCCTGAAGCCATACAACTCAGTCTGTTCCCCGTATGTCTCCGAGGCCCTCTGAGTGACCGTCCCTCCTCTGGAACCCAAGGTGAGTGGCTGTGAGCAAGTGTGTTGTGCGCGGGCCATTTAAGAGGATGCCTAGGTTTACCACAGCCTTCCGTCCTGCCCCGTCAGTCAAATCCCCACTGTTTCTCACAGCCAGATGTTGTGGAGGCTCCTCTTTCCAACACCAGTACTCTGGCTGGGGAGCTTGGTGTGGGGAGCTGGGGTCCCTCACTCCTCCAGTGGGATCCCGTGTGGCCGAGATATCCCTCCTGATTCTCATCCACCACACGCAGGTGTGGGGTCTGTTCTGCGTCTCTGCCCCTCCTATCAGTCTCCGTGTGGCTTCTTTATATCCTGAGTTATAAAACTTCTGTTTAGCCAGACTCTTGTCCAGCTCGTTTGTTCTATAATATAAAAGCCTATATCTGTTATATCTGTTAATATAAAAGCCTATATCTTAGAATCACTCCTTTAGTGGAATGGGAGACTCTGGATGTCATTTATCTTCTCTTGACAAATATCCATTTAAAAAATCTTTCTCGAGCACCAACTCTGTGCCAGGAACTTTAACACTGAGGATATAATAAGTTGCAATTTTAATGTGTTCAAAGAAGGACACAGCCACAGTGTTTATCTACTGTGCCATCTTGGATCTCTATAAGTGAAAATTTCTATTTGTGTGCTGGCTTTACTGTATCAAATGCTATTGTATTAATACCATAAGTATTCATAATGACTCAGTTAGGGCATGTTTTAAAATTGGGAAATCAAGGGATAAGAAGGCATGTGATTTACTCAAAGCCACACATCTCTAAGAATAGGGCTAGAGTATAGGTGGTAGCTAATCCTCATGGATTAGTTTTATTTCTGTTATTAAAGCATGGTCAGTGAGCTAACTGGTAAAGGTGCATTGTATAGGTTAGTGCAGGAGTGGGACCCAGTGCCTTGGGCAGGGGCTATATAGAATTAGAATGTTCCTGAAAGGAAGAATAGAGGCCTTTTATTCATGGATATCTTTGACCCAAAAGGCATAGAGAACATTTCAGGTATTCAGGTAAAATAATATCAGATAGTATTGAACTTGCCACAAACTTGTTCCTACGCCTTATTATACACTGAGCCAGATAAACAGACATGATCCTTAATATTGTGAAAATTGGCAGATGGCTCTATAGATACACGATAAGGTATATTTTGAAAACTCAGCTGTCTTCTACACAGATTTGTCCACTGAAAATCTACTCAGAGTATGTAATGCATTAAAAGCTCATTTCAATTTGTGCCCTATCTCTGTTAATAACAGTATCTACTAAAACCCTCTTATAAAAGGCTATGATGTTAATTTAACAAAATGATTCCAATTGACCCATCTGAGACATTTTTCTGTTACATGAATGCTGGCACCATAATAGATATCTTAATTTAATGAGCATATTATACTAATTGAAATAAAGAGGTGTGGGTATAGAAGTAGCAAAGTAAAACTTGCTAGTCGTCACCAAAATATTAAATCCCCAACATGGAAGGTCACCTTAACTATTACAGAATTAAAGGCAAGCTATTTATTCAAAAAGGAAAAATAGCAATTTATGAGAGAGTGATGACAAACAAATGGAAGGAATTGGTTAAAGAATAATTTGACAATCATGCAGAAATAAAAAAAAACTTAAAAACATCAAACACCACTGAAACAAAAATAAAAACAAAAAAATAAAGGTGGATAAATAAATTAATTTTAGAGAGAATAATGTAGACCTGAAAGCCTAAGGTATTCAATAAGTACAAGAAACAATGTTAATATAAAAGCCTATATCTTAGAATCACTCCTTTAGTGGAATGGGAGACTCTGGATGTCATTTATCTTCTCTTGACAAATATCCATTTAAAAAATCTTTCTCGAGCACCAACTCTGTGCCAGGAACTTTAACACTGAGGATATAATAATGAGAAACTAGGCATTGCCCCCACTGTCATGGAGCTTAGAGTTTAGCAAATCTTAATAAAATTGTCATATAATAATAAATATAAAATATTTAATAAATATAAAATGTCAAAATATGAAAAAGAAAGCGTGTGATGAGGAACCTGGCATGACTCTGGAGGACTCCCAGAAGGAAAACTATTTAGGCAAAGACCTGAAGGGTGAGGAGGGTCAACTATGGAAGGTGAGAGGAGAATGCTGAGAGGATCCCAGGCAGAGAGAAACAGATCTGTGGCAAGAGAAGCTTGGTGTTCTTAAGGACCTGAAAGAAATCCACTGTACTGGAACTTAGGGAATGAAGACGCCTAATGCGCACATGAACTTGAGCACACGGAGGGGACCAGAAAATGTAGAACCTCCCAGCAGACATTGTCTAGAAGGACACCCAGCCATGCAGCAATGGGTACACACTACACACCACAGGGTTTCAAACATTGTTAGACTTGTTTTGAAAAGATTATGTTGTGAGATGGAAAATAGGTAAGAAAAGTGGCAAGAATGGATGTCTGCAGAGCAGTTGGGAGACTTTCCTGAATCTGGGAATGACGATCGTCACTTGCATCAGGGAGGCATGGAGGAGCTATGAAGAAGGGCACGGAGCTGGAAAATCAAAAGACCGTGATAACTGGATGTTATGGAATGTGGGAAAGGGAAATAGTAACTTGATATTTGGGGCTCTGGCTTGTGCGAAATTGGGTGAGCACTGGTGAAGAATAGTGAGACAGGGACCATCAAAAGAGGAATAGATGTCAGGGTAGCTGGGGCATTGGGGAGAGAGTGAGATCTTGATTTGGTTTTAAATTGTGTTGACTCTCAAGTGCTTTTGCCAAGGCTGTCATATCGCGTAATTCCTGAAGATGTCATTCACGTAGAATTCGATACAAACACTGTCCCATGGAATGGTCATTGCAAGGCTGCTGTTTCAAGCATTCCAGTGGAAATGGTGAGTAGATTATATGGGTCTAGTGTTTCAAGGAAGGATCAGGGCTGAAAATACTTTGTTTCATTGAATCTAAGATGCCACCAATTAAAAACTGTAACATTATTTTATGTGCCGCCAAGAAAGAGAAAATTACAGCCATTACTATGGCATGTCATCAACTGCAAGACTCAGTTGCAGTCAAAGATGTTAAAATGTAGAAACGTAAGCATCTTTTAATTGATAAAGTACGGTATACATTTAGGTGACATAGGCCTATGGTGGGTGATTTTAATTGTACCCATGGATGAAATGCCTAGGGTGAGAGTGTTGAGGGAGAAGAAATGATTGCCTACTAAGTTTGAAGGACATACATTTATGGCCAGAATAGAGGACGAGATTCAAGAAAGTCAAAGAAGAAAGATCACTGCGAAGTTATAGAAGACACAGAAGAAGATCACCAGGAAGAGAATAAGATATTTAATAAGAAGATAAATAGTGTTTACTGCTACCAAAAATACCCAGGGAATTTATCAAAATGGAAACATTGGTGACTCGGGAGAGTGCCATTTGATTGTGTAGCAGGGATGGAAGTTATATTGGAGTGGGTGGAGAATGAGAGATAGGTGAGAAAATGAAATCAGTGGGTGAAGACAAGATTTTCAAGAAGTTTGGCTATGAAAGGTAGGAGACAGACACAGGAGTAGCTGGGGAAAGAGAACATGAGAGAAACTTTCTCCCTAAGATGAAAGAGATGTGGGCATGTTTAAAAGTCAATGGGAAAAGTTGAATATACAAGAGGGGTGAATATACTAATAGTTTACATTAATGAGAAGATGGGAAAACACAGGTGGATGGATCCGCTTTGACACCCTCCTGTAGCTAACATAGGCACAAAGGAAAAAAGCAGAGGAGATCCATCAGAACTGGGTTTTGCTCACTGGGTGGAAGAAAAGACAGAGAAAGGACTTTATGGTACAGGAAAGAATGTTACTAAAATTAATTCTCATGAAATCTATGGTGAAGATAGAAGTGATGAAAAGGCAGGTCAGGTGGGCTGAGAGGGGTTGATGGAGAAGACTTACTCCGTCAACTGTTATCTTTCTTCTCTTGTATATAATTCAGCCTGTTTTAAGCAAGTGGATCTTTCTCGCTGTCATTGAAACATATACACAAATCTGTCCCATCTTAAAATGAACTCGTAGATAGAGTAGCAATGAGTCTAGAACAAGACATCATTGTGGTAAGAAAGCAGGGTCCTTGATTTACTGATTTCACAAAGAGTATGACCATCATTGTAGGTGAGTTAAGTGGAAGAAAGAGAAAGTCTTTAGAAAAAGGAGAAAGTCTCCAGAGACACAGAGGTTAGAGGGTTTGGGTGAAACAGATCCCTGGATGTGCGTGTTGATGCCACCAAAGATAACATAAGTTGGCACAACTGGGATGGCTGTGGACAGGAAGTTGGTGGTAGGGACAGTGGGCACAGCTAAATAGCAGGAACAAAGGGGTGAGTTTTATTTTTATTTGAAGAAAATCATTTCAGTTTCAGGGTTTACCATTTTAGACATATGGTGTGCGT
Organism: Rhinolophus ferrumequinum; assembly: GCF_004115265.2. Classification (NCBI taxonomy): domain Eukaryota; kingdom Metazoa; phylum Chordata; class Mammalia; order Chiroptera; family Rhinolophidae; genus Rhinolophus; species Rhinolophus ferrumequinum. The sequence goes on along the minus strand of NC_046285.1, from coordinate 92,993,831 downwards.
GTGAAATAAATGACATAGGAAAGGAAAGATGGGAGAAAAGACAGGAAGGAAATATAGGGGAATCTAAACCTAGTACGTTTTACTCAGAAAGGGACAATTACCTCTCCCCTTCTTGCCTCATTTAACATTAGAGCTTCTACTGTGGCCAAAGGATAGAAGCAGATTTGTCTTGTCGCTTGAAAACAGTCAGGTCAAGGATGCTTGATCATTATTGATGCACAAAAGGGCCCTTTTGGCGTCGGTGCTTCAGCACTGAAGCCCTAATTGAGTGGCCCAGCGCCTCCTGTGAGCTTTGAGGATCCCTTTGCCCTCCATCGCTAAGCCTTCTCTTGAGTTTGCAAGGAAGTAGCACTGTTCTTGAACCCTCCTGGGTCCTTCAGCCTTCCAGCGACATTGAGGAAAAGAAGAAAGAAGTGGAGGAAGTGAATTTTGACTCTTATTTGGTCTTCACACCCTTCTATGACAGACCTATCACGAGCCCTTGACAGTTGTATTTTACCCTCGATACAGACTCAGTATTTTGTATTGTGTATGGGTGGGGAGATGGCAGAGACCTAAATGGCTGTGCACAGCCTTGAACTCCCCTGGAGAGGTAGAAGCTTACCAAAAAGAATTTGCCAGTCAGTCATATTTACGGTGATTATTTGGAGAAACTGAGATTTTACAAGAATCATTGCTGTTGATTCCTTAAGAGAAGACACAAAATTATTTGGCTTAGATTTACGTTCGATGAACTATTTAGTCAATCCTAGCTTCAAAAGCATAGCACTGAGTACACAGTAGCCCCTTTTCTTCCCCTCTCTGCAGTATAATGTATCCCACATATCATAAGGGCACATTGACATTGACAGGCCAAATTTAATGTGAAAGTCATAGCTCTCTCCTTGAGATAATATTTGTAGTTCATTTTGACTTCATTCCCTATTAGGACAAAAACAATTTGATGTTTATGCCATCACAGCAGAAATTCAAGTATGACTGTCATTTTACAATATAAGTAGGTGATTTAATCTGTTATTGTTTTATGTTTTATCCTAGTTCAAACAATTTTATTTTTGTGGTTTTTCAATGTCAGGTCTTTTGAGTTTGTGTATGTAGATATGCATGAATGGGGAGGAGGAGGGGGCTGGAATGTGCAGCTGACCTGCCCCCAGGCCTCTACTTTTGCAGTTTAGTTGAACAGAACTGCAGTGGGGTGATTGCTATAGGAAATGCGTCCTGATGCTCTTTTGGTCATGGACCAAATACATCCAGTATTGCTTTACAAGTGAAAGAGCATGGGCTCTTCACTGACGTACTTTGTCTGCAACTTACTAGCTTTCTGACATTGACACGACTAATTCCTCTGAACATCATCTATCTTCTCCATAAAGTGGAAACTATTCTAACTTCATCCTACTGTTTTGGAAAGTATTATGTGAGATAAGTACCTGAGACATTTGCACAGCATCCAACACATATTAGATGCCCAACAGATGTTCTTTCTTTTTCCCATGATGGAATAATACATTTAAAAAGCTACAACAGACCACTTTTTACTTTTTAATACACTGGAAAGAGAAAATACCTGTAAGTCTTTATCAATATTATAATAGGGAGAGGACTGCCTTAGTATTAACCCAATCATTCTATTCACTTTTGTTCTTCAAATTTGACATGATTTATTTCAGCAAGGATTTTTTTTTTTAGCATCTTTTATTTTGATTTAACAAAGGGAGCTCTTCAGTGCTGCTCACATTTACTCAGAAAATACAGCCACGTATTTCTTACTAACATCAAAAATGAGGGTATGGGGAAGTAGTTTTATATAAACTACTTGTTTAAAAATATATTTTTTTTGCAAGAAAAAAAGGCATGCATGTGTGCATGTGTTTGTATATGCTCCATACATTCAAATAGGCCTCAGGGCTCAACCTGTTACCAAAAGTTTTTTTGAAAATGGCACACATATTTAGTTATTTTAGAAAGAGTTTTTTGTTTTGTTTTGTTTTTGGCTGGTTTTCTCTCCCATAATAGAAGCTAAAATGATCTATTTGGGGTTTTATTGCAAAGTCTGTGTCTTATAAAATCTTAATAATAAAAATATCTTAAAATATATTGGCATTAAGAAATTTGGGATTACAGAGTCATATAGGCATTCAGTTGAGTACATGCTTAGATTTAAATTATTTATACATAACATATATATACATGAATTTTTGACGTTATGGAGGTTAGAAGTTTTCATTGTATTTCAAGACTTACATACACACATTTTTATTCCAGTCTCCCTTCTCTATACACTCTTTTAAAATAAAATTGCCCTGCTGTTATTTATTTTTTTTCTTTTTCTAATACTCCTGAGGAAACATGAGGAGTTCCTTTGACAAGGCTGGCTATTTTTTAGTGAGCGCACTAAATTCAGAGTGAGTAGCAAGTACTTTGAGAATGCATATAAAAACAGGCTTACTTGGAATTTCTGTTTTGCTTTTTATTATTCATGCAATATTTGGAAATTGGTCTGTTTCCCCTCTCCATCACAATGTCTAATCCCAATTCATAGGGAACTATTTTAGAGTGCTTCCGAGGCAGTTAAGAAATTATTCCGTGGCTTGAGCTCAGGAGGAAGCAATGGCATGTTCTCTAAATATATCGTCATGCAGAGGATTGCTAAGGACAGTTAACATTAAGTATCACTGACCCCATTATCTTGTATAATCCTTATGGTGCCGCTGTCAGGATCGGAATTATTATCATCACTGTATTGATAAAAACAAGAAAGCAAGTACGATACGACCAAAGTGACTATAAACTCTTCTATAATTCTGGCTTTGCATTCTCTATCGCTAATGAACTTATGTACCCTACAATCCTAAGCAACTTTAGACAGCACGTGAAATCTTGCCTCTGCTCAGAACATTGTATAAAACAAGTCCAAAAGTCTAGGAAGTGGTAGAATGGTACTACATTTCAAGCAAATATCAGTTAAGGGAAAAGTATTGGTTATTTCTTTTCCTGTTCTTGGTTATCTCTCTCTCCGTTTTTTAGGTTTATGTTAACAGTTCTCAGACTATGGATTTGTTCACTATAGGCCTGCCCAATATATTTATTATTTGTAATTAGCCCTTTGAAGCAGTTATATTCTAAGTTTTTGCAACTTACCATGACTTCTATGGACCAACAGCACAGGCAGCACCTGGGAACTTGTTATAAATTCAATCTTGCCCGGGCATTGGATTTCTTCAGTTAGAAATTGCGTTTTAAAAAGATCCCCAAGGAATTTGAAGGCACTGTCCTCAGTCAGTATCTCAAAGTGAGGGTGAACATACCCAATGTGGTGCCAAATAACCCTTTGTGTTGCTTTAAGTTTTAATTATTTTTATTTAAAACATGTAAGAAAGGAATTAAGTCTATGAATATGTGCTCTATGGACTGACTCTGGCGCCCCCACGTGGTCCTACAGGAGATAGGGACATTCAAGGGGTCTGAAAGAGCCTCGGCCTCCGCGGCTCAGATTCCACAGTTAGTTCCGCTTTGTTCATTTGTTTCAGTGCATTGCAATAAAGTGTAATATTTTGGTGCCTCTTTAAATAGAAATATCTAGTTTTAACTTAATGAATCCTCCTCAAATGGACAAACTTTAAGAGATTCTCCCAAACGAACTGTTGACCAAAGGTCATGCTAAAAGGTCAGTAGAGTGAACAATAATAACATGTTTAGGGCTATCGGCTTCAATGAGTACAAGCAGAAACTCTTTGTAAGCCTAATTATGACATTAAGAAATCAGTACAAAACAAATAACCCCCCACGATGCTCCAATCAGATCTTACAATAAGTTGATGAAAGTTAGGAATTACCATGATTATTGAAATATGGATTTACATCCATTACCATCATCAATGAACTGTCCTTAAGTACATATTTGCATACTGGAGATTTATGAAATACCTTTTGCAATTTCGTCATACATTAAAACCACTATAAAGATAAACTTAACTAAGAATACCCTTAAGTAACCTCAAAGGGTTAATGCAGGCAAAACCAATCACATTGCTCTCAGTAAAATATTATTGAATCAATATAAATTATTTTCTTATATAATAAATTATTAAATATTTTAAATAATTTTAGTAAGAACAAAAAGTTTCTATACGCTGAAAAATAAAATTTATTTAAAACATAGTTTTCATTTTCATGTTATTTTAATTTATAGGTTTTAAGCTTCATAATTACACGATATATTAATTCAACAACAATGTATATAAATTATATACATATCACACACTTAACATACATGTAAACATATTATAAGGTTAAAAATTTTTTATTAATAGAGGTACAGTGCAAAAAAACAACGTTTCTGCTTTAACACTTCGAATAAAATTAAAATGTCATTTCTCTTCAAAGGACCTATAAAATAGTAAAATAAACAAGACAAGTAGCAAAATACTTGTTTTTCATTAGTAAACTTAAGAAAGAGTAAATGGAGATATTCATCACGAAGTAAGTTATTGTCAATTTTTTTGTTAAATTAAAAAAATAATTTAAATATTGAATTAATAAACCATACAATTTGCTCTCAGAATTTAAAAAAAAACAAACCCGAGTACAAGAAAAAATTGGTATTCTGAAAATGTCTTTTGTGCATGGTATATAGCTGTATAACATTTCAAAATACTTTCCCATTTTATGTCATTTTAAGTGTGTTTATTGCAGAAAAACCTAAGAATAGCTGTTAGGTGGACATCTGGTCAGTACCTCTTTAAAGAGGTGAAATAGGATGAGGAGGTCACCACTTAATCTCGTATTTTTAATAAAGGGACTCACATTCAGGTCTTAAAAAATTTACTTTATTTATATATAAAATTTTACGCTCTTCTTTATTTCTCTGAATTATTTTAATTCCCATTGATGCCCTGTTTGGGTGATGGTGCCTCAAGGCCATAGAATTAAGTATTCTGAAATTTGTTACCACTTGTGTTCTCCAACTAATGGCTTATTTTCATGAGAGAGCAAATGATTCATCGTAGTTAATTAATTAATCATAAATAACCTAGCTTCCTTTTATCATGTGAAAATATTTTTCCAAAATTAAATTTGTTAGAATAGTATTATTGACAGGAATTTTTAGGTGTGAGATGAATATTGTATACACTCTTTCATTTCTGTAATTGTTGGGCCACAGACTTCCTTCTCCTCTTTATCTTGGGCACTCAGCAAGTATGGTTTCCAGCATCTATTGAAGTCAGTGGGGTCCTTTGAGTTCTTAATGGAATGGGAGTGGAAAGACTGGAATGAGAGTAGAAAGTACTTCCGGGCTGGAGTCTTTATTCAAGCAGATTTTCCTCTTCCGTGCTTTTTTCTCCCTTCTGCCACTTAACCCTGGATGTGACAGAGCCGCCTAGCAGATGTGGATAGGCGTCCTTGATGCAAGGGTCCTTGCATCAAGTGATGACAGGGTCCTTGATGCAAGGAGCCTGGAGCTCTGCATCCCCACCTGCAGAAAATCTTCCTGCCCTCCAGGAATGCCTGCCTGGGCTATCACGGGAGGAAGAAATACAGACCCTATTTGGATTACTTGTTGCAGCAGTTTATCCTATATTAACAATGTGCTTTAGTACAGCATGCTTAATGCAGTATGTTTTAGTTTGAATTACTTTAAGCAAATTTTTTTTTCAAATTTCACAATCCAGTGTGTGTATCTCTGTTGACCTAGTTTGGTAATATTATTTTTTCTGTTTCTGGGCCATGATTTTTGTTTGGTTCATACACTGGTGGGCAAACCGATATTTAAATCTTATTTCCCATCACATTTGATAGCAAAGCTTCTTGCAGCTTTTCTGGCTGCTTGCTTAAGGTTTTCTGCGAGGTTTGCTTAATGTACTGATTTGCATAGTGGGATAAGCTAGAAACATGTTTTAAATCTGAAAGCTTATATTCGGTTGAACATAGCAAATATTGTGAAAAAGAACTACAATGGGCAAAATCTGTCAATGTTCCACACCCCTATTATAAAGGCTCCTGTTTAAAACTCAAAACTGGCAGAATGAAGATCGTGTCTATGAAAAGTCGTCTTCCTATGTATCACACGCAATGTATTTGACGCTTCTGCTGGAAGAAATTATATCCTGAACATTAGCCATTTTAGGAACTCTCAGGAACATACACACCTGACCACATTCATAACTATTTTATACTCTGCTTTGCAAGTCTCTGGTTCTTACAGAGCCTTGAAAGCCTCCATAACAGTTTGGTAACTGTACAAGAGTGGTAAATTCTGGGACTGTACTTCTGACTTCCTCAGCTCCCAGGGAGATAATTCAGAGCCCATTTCCAAGGATCAGAGACTTTTTCCTTCATGAATCATTGAATTATTAGGAAATCCTCAAGAGATGATCTATTCTCATTCCTGCGTTTACATACATCACAGTCTATGGAGCAAAGTAAATTCCTCAAAATCACCTGGGTGAATCATCTCCCCATTTAAAATCATCCTTATACAAATTACTTGAGGATGTAGGTAACAGATGAACAGAAATGAGACTGTGAGAGAGGAAAAACATAGCCCTAACTCAAATGTTTCAAACACAAGGGTGTTGGGTATAGAAGCCACTTACCCGGAGAAGGAATAAATCTGATATTAAAAACTTCTTACATTTTGTTGCATTTGACACTGAAAACAAAGCCGGTATACTCCAGTAATTTGAAGCTAAGATAAAATTTGTAGCTTACTTTGAGAGAACAAAATGGGGATATATGGGGCTAAAATTCAGGTTTTCTTTATTCTCTTTAGTGGCACTTCCTCTTTGCGACATGTGAACCATATGATTTCTTCCTCACAATACATATAGTCTTCTCCTTTTCCAGTTCTCCATAATTAAGGGAATCAGAGCACAGCAGGGGCAATCTCTGCCAGGGGTACTTAGTATTCAGTTGGGAATTTTAGAGATTTTGCAAAACCAACTATCTTGGGAAAAATTATTACATGGGTGGGAGGTTTCCAATTCCTGGATGGATGAGTCAGAGAAATACAAAGTCTGGTAAAGTAGCTTTCTTTACATTTCATGGCCAAGTATGAGTGTGCCAGGCTTAGAGAAAGTAATCTGAAAAATCATGCCTAAAATTAGTTTCTTGACGCTGAGGAATGGGGTTTTTGATCCAGTGAAAACCAAAAGCAGCATCATGTTTAACTTTCACGCAAACACATACCGTAATTTTGACGACTACAATTTTTGCAAGATAGAGGAAGATACAAAACCACTTTATTTCTTTTCTCCCTTCAATTCATCAATTACATTAAGCTTTTCACGTTTACTCTTGGCTAAGACTGACTTGAGCTATGTTTATCCTTACTCAACTTTATTATTTAAAAGTAGTCTCACTATGAAAGAGTGGATCATTTTCCAGGTTTCGCCATCCATAAAGAGAATGGATGTACATATTACTAAGGGTCTCGGGAAGTCTTGATGACGTTCCCAGGTTAGATGGCTAGGAAATTGTCTATCGGACACTTGAAGACTAAGCAAATTTCAGATCATTGCCTAAGCCTCTCAGTGATCAAGGGCACATTGCTTCACCTATTGGGCTACCAGGCTGAAGAAAGCGGTGTTGATTGGAGCCAACATAATCAAGAGTTTCTGAATACCTTTAACAGGGAGCAAAAGGAGTTTGCAACAATTAGGATGCTTTCTCAATTAGAAGAAAACTCATTTCAAAGTGGCTTAAACGTTGAAAAAGTTTGTTGGCTCATATAACCGAAAGTCCAGAACATGAGTGGTCCAGTGGTTCCCCTTCCCCTTCTCGTCTTTCTCTTGGCTCTGTTTATACCTACTGATGCCGTAACTGAAAATAATTTTGCAGTCTGAGGACATTGCATGACAATATTTAGAGGAAGGTATTGAGCATTCTGTCCCATTGTTCCAAGCAAGAGTCCTCAGCCTACTCCAGATCTGACCATTTAAGAATATTGACTGTGGCCCGGGGGAATGGCGTGAAATGTTTGGCTTAAACTAAAGGGATCCATTCCTGGAGCGGGGCTGTAGGTGCTGGTGATCCGCTTCTTCCAAAACGCAGGTGTTTTGTGGCATACAGGAATGAATGTTGAGTGGACAGTCGATATTGACCATGGGACATTTATTGAGGATTACTAAACCAACACTATGGAATAAATATGTGTATTGTTTTAGACTGCATACGTAATCATAGCATAAGGCAAGAGTGTGTAAATAACTACAAGAATGGTTGTGGGATGCACTACAATGTGGTTGTGGGATGAATTTACCAATCCTCGCTTCCCAAAGTGTTTATTTCTGAAGATTCTGCCTGCACATTTCCAGAAAAGCATTTTTATTTGATCTCCAAATGACCGTATACCTCCTCCATATCCTTATATGTTGTTTAATTTTTTTGCTATTTTACAATGATTTAGATGTTCGATTTTTATATTACCATAAAAATGAACTAGAACCTACTTTGAAAATTAATTAATCATGGACTGAAAGCTCTCCTGTTTCATATGCTAGAATAAGTATTCTTTCTTTCCTACGTTTCTTTTTCTTCCTCTCCTCTCCTTTTTCTTTCTCTCTTTCTTTATAGTTTTTCTTCCCCTTTTGCTTCACACTCTTTTGTCTGTGGTGAATCATACATATTTAGATAATTACATGTTGAGGTTGTTCTACGACTATCATGATTATTCAGACAATAATTCTAATAATTGCAGATTGTATTCCTCACCCCCAAATCCTTTTATTTTGATTTATTTCAGAGTTTGCTCCAATATCTCATTTGAAAAAATAATACGTGTGGGGACATTTTCTAAGTTCTTGAATATGAGAATGTCTTTGTTGCCTCCAAACATGAATGACTGCTTGGCTGGACATAGATTTGAGTACAAATCAATAGTAATCTTAACTTTATAGATGTTGAACAATTTGCTTTTGAGATATAGAATTGTAAAAATGAATTATGACATTGAGATGTCATAATTTTCGTGTGTGTGTGTGTGTGTGTGTGTGTGTGTGTGTGTGTGTGTGTGTTGCCTGGTATTCTGCCTGGATGGTGTTCGTTTTTTTCTTTTTTAAAAAATTCTTATAATTATCAAGGCCTGCCTGTTTTTGTCTTTTATTTCTCATTAAATTTGCCTAGTATCCTGGTAACCTTTTTTGATTTAAAGTGTCAGCTCTCTTTAGCTCAGTAAACTGATTTTCATTTTTATTTGTTACTTCTCCTTCCATCTTCTGTAGAGAGCTTTTCTCCATCTAATCGTTGCTTTTGGAATTATTATGAACAGAGGGGAACTGCTGGATCAATCTTCCATCTTCCTATTATCTTTTCACTTATCATATTGATTCCTTTGCTATTTTCTTCTGTTCTGGGTAGTCTGTTCACTGCCTCCACTGATTAATATTTGGAAACATAATTTCCATCTGGAATTAACTTCTCCTTATCTCAGACTATTCTGTTTTATAGATGTACTGCCCTTTCAAATTTCATGGAGGTTTTCAAAGTTTTCTTCTGTTCCTATCAGAAGGAGGTTTTCAAATTTCAAATAAGAGGTTTGCAAAGTTTTCCTCTGTTCCTGTCAGAAAGGCTGTTTTTTGCAAATGAAAATTAGCTCTGATACTTCAGATAGGTCTGCATGCTTATAAGCAAATTTAAATATGTTTTATTTTTCTGTCAGTTCATCCTTTCAAAAAATATAGGTTTATCCACTATTGAGAAGTGAAATAGTTCTAGCCAAGATTATATGGAATTCCATTGAAAACTTTTGGATTCAGAAACAGGGAAAATATAAATGTATGTTTAGTTTAATTTTTATTTTTCCGTATTAGGATTGAAGTTGTCTGTAAAGAGATAAGCAATGCTACCACCAGAAGCATTTGCAAGGTAGAGAGTTTCATTCCTATGGGGTTTTCAGGTGTTGGCAGGGGTTGTCCACAGTTAACTCCAACAATATCAAACTACTGTATTCTCACCATGCTGTGGCATTTCCATGTCCTGTGTGGAAGGCCATCTCCCTACACCAAATACAGGTGTGAAAGGATTGCTGGTAACACACTGCTTTGTGTGACAACATTTATTATATTTTCCAAAGTCTGTTTTGAGGTTGTAATTTTTTACTCAATGCCTGATCCATCATTCTGAATTAGGGTTCTAGTTGGAGTCCCACCCATTTACTCCCCAGGCTGGCTTTTCCTTTGCATTCATTACCTCTCTGGTTGGCCCTTCTCTTCATAGAGTCTTGACAAAAGCTTGTACAGTGGAGCTTCCTGAAGCTTCTGGCTTGTGTATACCACCTTTCTTGTTTTTTAAATGTCTTGTGATGATATAGATTTGTTCCCATTTCTTTTTGTTTTTTGGTGATTCCATTGAAAATTTGAGAAGCGGAAGACTTATGAAATTGGGGAGCTTATTCTGTCATCTCTGTCTGTCCTAAACTTCTTTTTTGGTTATGTTTGGGTCTGAGTCTTTCTGTTCCTGTTACACAATATATATTTCTGAACCGTATCCTGGATGGGTCATTTCCTGAGATTGAAGCCAAATTTGATTCTCTGTTTTTTGGTATGTTATTGCTCGAAGCTGTCATTAAAATGAATTCTTTCTTCTTTAACTACACAGAATCCATCAATTGTATATCCAGAACTTCCGATCTTACTGTTTCTGTGCCTATTGCTATCGCACAAATTTGTAAGATTTGTTCAAAATCTTATTGAATCTTCTACAGAGAAGATTCAATAAGATTTTTTCATGTCGTTCTCTTTGAATTCGCTGAAGTAACTTCTGCCTTTGGTAATGGCTGGATTATATAACTCTTCTTGCTTCCAGAAAAGAAAGGGGGAAAAAAAACATATTCTGGATGAATATTGTCTTAAAAACTCTCTCTTGTACATTATTTTCCCTTCTGCTCATTACACAAAGTGCCATTTTAAAGAAGCTACTGCTATTGGTGGTGTGATTAGCCCAACAGGCAGAATTGTAGTGTTGCTATTTAATTGTTTTAAGCCCATTACCTAAGAGAAAGATAAAGTCAATAGGAAAAAACATCTCAACGATTTCTTAAGTAAAATAATTCAATAACATTGCTTACAAAACAAACTTTCTCCGTAAGAGTAAGAGGTCCTCAAAGAGGTCCTCTCCAACAAAGGAAAGTTTTCATTTATTCTAGCACTTTTGCTTAATTCTTTTATTTATCTTACGACTAGCATTACCTAACATCTACTTCATGGGGTCAAGTATTTTATGCTTTTAAATCACTCTCCTGAGATAGTTTTTCCTTCTTTGTAGGGTAAGCCTTCTCTGATGGTGATAAAAGGTGATAATATTAATATTTGTAATTAGTCTTGTTTCATTGCAGGTCAAATCACAATGTTATCTAGATTGTATTATTGGGTTTTCCTCTACTCAAGAACCAAAACAAATCGAAGTTAGAATTTTGTCTCTTGAATATTTACTCTTTTATTCATAGAGAGGATTTAATGTAATCAGCGCTTGCAGTGAAACTAGGGATGGCACAGCTTCTCAGTCCGTTGCTCCTTCAGAGACATGAAATAACCCTCAACAAAGCATTGGCACATATTCTGGAGCAGAGTTAGTGGTCGTGATGATGACAGTGGTGATGGTGATGGTGCTGGTGATGATGATCATGTCATACTAGAGCCACCTCTTCTTCCAGGTGTCCAGCCTCCTATTTGA